>NC_134102.1:78158505-79563375 GCF_000715075.1 Nicotiana tabacum | reverse complement strand
TATCACTGGTTTGAAGTAGCATAATACTTATAATCCAAAAATAATTTCATTCCCGAACTTACGTCAATTATCTTACGACGAAACTTTAACGTACAAAAATGCGGGATATAACATCTCATTCCCGATCTTTTATCAATTTACTTATAGTGTACTTTCATGTACGAAAATATGGGGTGTAACAACATTCCCCCCTTTGGAACATTTGTCCTAGAATGTTGTTTGATGCCCTTATCATTTTCATAACCTATAGCTCTTGCGAACACTTTAGTACTCTCTTTGTCATCAAGGCAACTATTAGGAGAATAACTCCAATGGCATGGGCATTCCCCTCTTTAGGCCTCTTTCCCTCACCATCACTTTTGGTCAGAATCTTTCCAATCTTGTTACTGTTGCTACCTTTTATCACGCAGCCTATAAGACTCTGACTTTGTAAGTGCATCTATATGACTCTTTTTTGCTTTTTTCCTCCAGCTTCTAGCCAATCTCTAGGCCTCACATTGTAAATATATACAAATCTTGATAAAATGTCCCTCTGGGCATCTATAGGTATACTGAAGTTCTTTGCTCCATACTTTGTTGAACTTATGAATATTGCTATATATCAATTCATAGACCCGGTTATTCATTCGTATGACTTTACTGCATATAAGTAGGTCATAATATACCATAATTCCTACTTCGATTTGTCGTTATTGAGGTTTGCTACCAAACTCTAGATTACTCTCGTTTGCTTATCCTATAGGTATAAATCTCAGTCCTTTAACGCTTCTAATCTCATGTCATACTTTGTAAATATTATCCATCAATTGTTGATTCACCTCAATATTTATCTACAATTTACCACTGATAACTTAAAACTTCTTATGTAATCACTAGGGCTCACGTCTCATCGGGAAAAATCTGAAATGATTAGACTGATCCATCTGTTTTCATAACCGTATTTCATATGTAATTCATCGTGCGTGGGTATTTTAATCTTGTACAATTCATGGAATCCCTTTCTTTTCTTCTTCAAATCATAACAAAGGCCCAAACATCATTCTTTTTCTATCACAATTACACCCTTATTCTACTACCAGGGCAGTATTCTATCTCTTCTAAATGCTACTAGTTTTAGACTCTTTGAGTTCATTCAGGCTATACAGAACTTTCTATAACTTAGATAAACCAATAGCTCTCATGTTTTCATTGTCTTAATCCTGAGGACTTATTCATTCTCATCACCTTCTCACTTGCCCTTTCTTATCCTTGCTCCTATCTTCTAGAACCTTGTCGCTTCGCCATACAATAGCTTGCGATCTGCACATATCTATTTATACAACTCGCAACCTTCGTTCAACTTGCTTGTACTATATATTCCCTTGCGTTATTATGGAACATCAAGCGAGACATCACATCATTTTTATATCTTCTTTACTCTCGTAGCTGGACCTCTAGATACCTAGAAATCATCGACTATAAGATATGTCACTAACGATGCCGCTATTGTTCCTGGATACTGAATCCCCACGCTTCTAGATTTATATCCATAATACAGACTATTCCCAAACTTCTGCATTTAAGTATCTCGTACGTTGTTCACTTTTACCTTACTTACCTTAAAATCTCACATCACATCTTCTATCTCTTTCATGACCTCCCTTTCACATAGGTATAATTCATATCCACAACTTGAAGCTCTATTATAATACTTGCACCTCTGGTGCACACACAATCCGGTGGGAGCTTCATACTGACTTCTTATAAGGCTGGTACTTTTCTGACCGGCATTATCATAGAGCCGTTATAGAATATGGCTAATGTACTATCTCTCTTGTATTTAAGAGTGATCCTGGAATGTTCTCAATCACGAGGTATAAAATTTTCTTGGTCTTATAATCAAACTCCTTATCTATGAATTGATGTAACTCTTAAGTTTCCTCTTCCTTCTGATCAGCCTTCATGTAGGCTTAAACTATCTTCCGATATGCGGATCCTGGGATTAGTTATTACTTTAGCCTTTCATGGGCGCTATGGACTATCCATGACACAATCTTCTAACAATTCAATCCTTTGTCTATGCCCTAGGCTCAATTCTTTCTTTTACTTATACCGGAGTCTTCTACGACTGTATGATTGTCACATATATGCTGCATAGATAATACTCTGAAATCTTTCATGCATTCATAACGTAACTCACTCTGGATCACTGATCTAATAATTCCTTTCGTTGCTTCTCCACTTTTTTTAAATGTAAGCAATTACTTTTCCTAGTCATTTTCCCACTTATTGCATGTATACTTGGCTTATCTTATTTCCCACGCATGTCAAAAATTTTGTGCAACTCATATAATCTCGAATATTACTTTTGATTTTTCTTCCCGTTTCTTAGCCACGGTAGGTACCACTTCCTTATGGAGAGCATACAATGTTATTGTGAGACTGTTGTTACAAGACCATTTCCTCATTAGGTTACCGATCTTAGGTTGAAGCCTTCTTCTTTATTTCCTTAGCTAGTCTTTCATTGTAGTATTTAGGGAGGATCTTCTGATTCTTGTAAAGCTGTGAGCTTATCACATCGTATACCCGATAAAATTGTTGATGTCCTTCTCGCCTATAATTACCCGTAGTTACCTACCTCCACGCCCTTGTGCTTGTAGGGTTGCTTGTGAACTGATATTTTGACTGTCTTCCCAGTGGGACACTCTTTTATTTCCGTAACACTCATACGGTACCTTTAGTACCCAACACCTATCTGAATATTTCTTAAGGATCAGGATGTCGTATCTGCGAGACTGAATTCCCATGTTGGGGTTCACTATGTTCATCTTGCGCAATCTGTTGATTAAACTGTGTCCTCTTGTTTAGCCATAACTAGGCTCTTTCTGGATCAACTACTAATTACTCGTTGGCCCATCCTCATACCAATATTTCGCGTAATCTCTTTTGGGTTATTTCCTTTGCATTAACTTACATCTCGCACTGGCTCCTTATTTATCAATAACATCTCGGTCAGGGACCCTTACTTCCTTTCCTTGACGCCATGTTTGCATAATGTTCTAGAATCGTAGCATATCTGTAGGCTTTGAATAAGTGCAATATCATCGCTCTTCGCATTCTTCCCTTACCATTCCATAATTACTAAAATCGCTTAATTCCGACTTAATACCACATCATTCCATATTCCCCCCTTTAGGGGAGCACTAAGATTTAGTGTTAAGATGATCTACGTATAGATGTTTTACCTTCTCATATATGGCATAGTTTCACATCACCGATGATCCTTACTCACCTCGCAGTAATCCTTCTGTACCAAGGATAACAAAATTCCTCGCTCGCGAGGGTGACACTTAGTGTAACTGGCATATACATTCCCTTAAGCTTAACTTTACTCACCTTGCTTACTTTGGGGAAGCGTCTTTCTGAATGACCTTTAAAGGGTATTCTTCTGTCATCTATTCTATTACCGTCGGGACGCAATCTCTGAAATTCTCATGATGTCGACTATTACTTAATCCCTAGTTCGTGCTTAGTTTATCTTGTTCATCAGTCCATGCTGGTTTCTTATTGATCTGGGTCTAACATTTTCTTTTGGTAGTCGCGTTGGAGTCACGAACTTATTTCTTGAAATAATGATATGACTTTATGGCCTCTCCTCTTTTGTTGTCTCAAGGCATGTTACCTCTCGTATTTTCCTTAACTTGAGTATAGACTCAGTAATACTGTCATCTTTTTGATCTACCATGTATCACATATTACTCATAATGCTTCATTAACTCTCTTCTTATTTCCCGCTAACATTTATGTTTTTTACTTTATGCAGAAAACTTCAACAAGACATTATTTGCTTATCTGACTCTTCGGGTTGCCTAACATTCCCATTCCACTAGGGACGGGAGCCACACTAAGGTAATGTACATCCCTTCAAGGTTTCCAATGCCTATCTTTGTAGTACTTATATCTAGTTGTACTATTTTAGAGTGCATCATCTGGGTGTCTCACAAGGAGATCTATTACCATATTTGCAATACCCTTTGGAAATGTCAACTAACACAAACAATCCATTCACCATTTTGGGTTACTCTAACCCCAGCCGGATCCTGATATCACATCCTTCTCTTAAACTACACTTGTCAGCCCTTAGAGGACATAACTGAAATGGGTTTGATCAATTGTATATACCTATATTATTGTTGAAGGTGAATCAAAAGTCTTATATTTCTCTGCCTGAATTGTGAATACTGATAATCTTCATTAATTGGGAACCTCGTACAATTCTTCATTTTTCTTCTTCTACTTGTTGAAACTTGTATCTATCTTCTGGATCTCTCATCGCCTTTCACCATAGGGGTGGATAGATATTCTTGCCTTAAGGCTCCTTATCAAGAGGCTTTCATATCTTAGTACACCCACGATCTACTGAATACCTTATATTTATCCATCATAAGCATGATGCAAAAATTGAGTTCCCCTGACTAAACTCTTCCACATCTATATCTCTTACCAACCATCTTTCTAGATATAGGCATCGTCGTATTATTAATAAGATAGAGTTTAGAAATTGAGTTCTTACAACTGAGCTCTACCACACGATCTAGAGTAAGAAGAAACAGTGACAGTCCTAAATGCCTTGTAGCCTCATGCTTATAAGTGTGCCGTACAACACACCCATAAATAAGACTCTACTAGACACGGCTTGTAGACTCCCTAAGACAGAACTGCTCTGATACCACTTTTGTCACGACCCAAACCGATGGTCCGTGACTGGAACCCGGTACCTCACTTAACCGAGTACAATTATAATGTATCTTTCTTATTACATCATCATATACACATGACATACGGGCCTAATAGGCTGACAAGGCGGTACAATCTTTCATGTACACGACATATGTCTACAAGGCTCTAAAAGTATATAAATGTCATAAAGGTCGGGATAGGGCCCCGTCATTCTAATCAGTACATGTTCTAATCATACTGACCACATAAGAAACTCCGCAATAAATGGAGTGAACCAACATCTTCCGCTGAGATGATCGCCTACTTGGAGGACTCTCGACCTGTCTATCGAGACCTACGGGCATGAAATGCAGCATCCCCAGGCAAACGGTACATTAGTACAAATAATGTACCCAGTATGTAAGGAATTAAATTCACTAAATATTAGACATGAGAGAAGCACGGAGTAAAAGACTCGACATGTACGTCTGCATAGCTCTGGGAATCATTTTATTTTTATAATGTCATGCATATGCGTATAAATATCATACCAGGTATTGGTATATGCATTCATAACATCATCAAGCCTATGAGGAAATCCTATCATATCATTTCGGTCACTGTGGGCAAATCATCAACGCATACCAGTTGATCAGGTGGTGGTGCGTATATAACCTCGTAACCTTTTTCCATATCTCATATACATATATTATACATATATATGCGTATATAATGCCATCTGGTTGTGGGTCAATGTACATGTATAAATAAATGCAATGCATGAGAAGTATGTCATTAAAATCTTTTGGAGTGTCATAAGACCATTATGACTTTCATTAATATCATGGAATAAACTTTATCCACTTACGTATTTTCTAAGACCCATGAACAGATGATAGAATAATATGACACATGGGTAATCAAGAACATAAGCATCTCTAGTATTTCCATGAATAGAGTCATTTATGGAAACTGTGCATTTGCTCGTTTCGTTCGTGTCGTATAGATCATGCCAAAAAGAAAGAAGGGATAGCCTTAACATACCTAGAGTAGGGGAAAATCCGTGTGATATTCCTTAGAAGGATTACACCGTACTCCCTTAGAATCGAAAAATCTCACGTTGCTACAGTGCTAAGAAATCTCATTGAAATTGTTTTGTATCGAGAGTATTGTTCGTTGAAGCCAACATAATTATGGGAATTGTTCTTGCTGGATTTGAGATTAACTTGGAATTTTGGAAGAAAGCTATATTATCCCTTTGATTATCTCAAGGCCAAACTTTAAATATGCTTACGGAAGTGTCATGTGTATGACACTTAAATGGACACCTTTCATGCCAAGTTATGAGTCACTTAATGTATTTCTAAGGGGCTGCCACTTTTTTGCTTTAATCTTTATCCAAAGACTTCAATTAATCCACCACTAATTATTAATTATTTAGGTAATGTCCCATTACCCAATAATTAACCAATTACCCACGTGATTAAGAATTATTTCCACTTACTTAAAATACTACTCACTCTTCACATACCTTATACACCTTACTATCATGGTGTTGTGGTACCTTGTATGGCATTAGTCCATAAAAAATGAGTATTTTAGCTTGGGCCGAATTTTACCTTAAAATGTAAAACTTGACGAAACAACCAAAACTTGGAATAGAAATAAGGAATGGCATGTAATAACACGGAAAATCAACAAAAACTTGTAAAAATACTAAATGAGAATATTTAAGGAAAGCAATGATATGTTCAAATCACCAACCCATTCCAACACAAGAATAACAACAAGAATCACCCTGAAGCCCCACATACCAAAATCACAAATGACCCGTATGGCGCAACGTGAGCTTAACATTTCAAACAATTTTCCCTGTGTAGCTTCACGCGCATAAGCCCCCTTGTCTCGTGTGTGTGCATCACAATAAATAATAAACCTTACTTGCAACACGTGCCTATGCCCCTTAGGTGCGTATATTGATGTGCATACAATGAGATGTGCATGTGGCTATACAACACGCGCCTATGCCCCATAAAAGTTCACCATGGATTTAATTTTTTATGGTGCCAAGGTAAGCTAATATGCCACGAACCAGATTTTTGGATTGTGCAATGCATCGCAAAGTTGGTAGAAGAATTTGTAGAAAAAGATAATTTTGTGGTCCATTATGCTATAGCGGATCTGTTCCGCTGACCACAGAATCACCACGGAATAAATCAGAAGAAACTATTATTTGAAAACCATTTTGTGGCCATTCTGCTGGCCGCATAGCCATTATGCTGTTGTAAAATTTCATCGCGGAATTAACGAGAAAAAACCATAATTTGAAAATCATTTTGAGGCAATTCTGCTAGCCGCCTAACCATTCTGCTACAATGAAATGGCATCGCATAATTGACATACCTTTTTGTGGTCATTCTACTAGCAACATATTTGTTCTGCAACCGTAGAATTGCAACGCATAATTGACATCGGGGGGTTAATTTTGGAAATTTTCTTATCCGACCCTATTTTGATATAAGGCATTCGGGGATCATTTTATAAGATATAACTTGTTGTTTTAGAGTGAGTGTATCAATTTAGAGAGAGAGGGATAAGCTCTATCAAATTATACTCTCCAATTCTTGCACAAACCTTGGGAATTCAAGAGGGAAACTCACAAGAACTTCTACTTACAATGTAAGACTTCTTCCCTATATTTTATGCAAAGTTTAATAATGGATTTAAGTAGGATGTTATCATGGTAGGTATTGTGGGATGGTGACCGAAATCCATACGCCCTCAAAATGTGAATTTGGTGGGTTTGAAGCAAATGATTGGGCATGCATGTGAATAATGATGGTTGATGGGTGTTGTAGGGATATTATATATTGGTTAGCTTCTTGAAAATTCATGGTGAGGGTAGAGGAATTTCTATTATGGGACCTTGTAATCGATTTCGCATATTAGGTGTTTGATGAAATGTCAAAATGGGCTAAATCTAAGAACACCTTCCTAAGTATGGTTAAATTTGGTTATGTTTCTATAGATTGAGATTGCTATGAGTATTGGGACGTTATGGTAATCTAAGAAAAGCTCAAGAAAGTTATGTTGGCTTAACTCCTCTCTTAGAAATCGAATTCCATGTTGTTCCCCTAAGTTTCAAGTATGGTTGGCCTAGGTTCCGAATTCCCATGTTCCAAGTTGTTCCTAATAAATTCGATTATCATAAGTAAGCAAAGTGTTGAAAGATGTATGTACTTAAAGCGTGTTCCAAATTACTGCTATCTCATCATAATCTCCTTCGTAAATCTATTCAAGTATGGTTTAGGTATTAAAGTGTTATAACTTCAATTCATGTTTGAAAAGAAATTTCTTTATGCTTAACTTGGAAAGAAAACCCAATGTGCTTAAGATTCTTATAGTGAATATACGTATCAAATCTCTATTTCCAAATGCCCTTATTTTTGATAAACAGTGACGATGTTTGGAAGTGAAAGAAGTGAGAGTGAGATATAAAATGTGGCCATGGTTGTTGTAACTAAAGCGTATGATTTGAATTTATGTTTATATTGTAAATCACTATGATCTCCTTTGTAAATGTTTTCAATGTGTTTTGAGTTCTTCTTTACCCATGAGATGATACTATGAATTTCCTTTTTAGAGAAGTATTTCAAAAATAAATGGTGTATTACTCGTTTATGATTTTAACTTGTACTTCGATTGCCAGTCATTGTGCTCCATGTTTTGAAAAGAAATCCATTGTGTTTAAATCCTTCGTTACTAATGAACTTAAAGTTATGACCTCCGTAATATTCCACATGTTTATGTTTATAATGATGATCCTTGAAAGTAAAGAAATGAAAGTGTGGAATATCAGATACGGTCATCATGCCATGAATGAAGAATCATATGTATGGCCAAAAGAGCCAATGAGAAAATGATGTTGTGGGTGATTGAAAGTACTAATGAAGTGATATATGGTGTGAAAGGTTATATGGTGAATGTATTTGTATTTTGTTTTCTTTTGTGTGCAAAACAAAATGCTTTTGGGAGTATCATAAGCGAGCTGAGGATGGGTGGGTTATAAGGCCCACACCCGAAACTACACATGCTGGTGTAGGAGTGGATTGTGATTATTCCCCTTAATTGGGATGAGATTGATGTGTTGAGATCATTCCCCTTGATTGGGATGATAATGTTAATATCCTTAGATTGGAAGACGACATGCACAGTATATGTGGGAAGGCGGCCAAGCCGATCGGGAGGAGATCGGATGCCATGTCATGCGTATGGTGGTACCCACTCTTGGTAACATTTTTTTTTTGCATCACTTGTTAATTCACATTGTTCGGGGAGAGATGGTCTAGCCTATCGGCCGTGATCATAATCCGTGCAAAAATCACGATGGTATATTGGTGCTAATGATCTCCCAACGAAAAATAATATTATTTTTGTATTTTGAAAATTATTATGTTTTAACTTGGCATTTGGATAATATTGATTTTCACTTGTTGCTTCCATGATTTCCCCTTTCTTATATTGGCATTCTATTTCAAAAGAGTACATTTAGCTTCACATACAAGTACTTTTTCACATGTACTAACGTCCCTTTTGTCGGGGGTGCTGCATCTTTAATGGATGCAGGTAGTTCATCAAACAGCCATCTTTGATCCTCATTAGCAGTTACCCTCTACTCAACAGGTTTTGGTGAGACCTATTCTGTTCCAGGCCTTAGGTCACTTGACATTGTAGATTGTGTTTTGAGGTATCGCTTCAGCCTTGTCGCAGGAACTTCTATACTACTCTTCAGTTATACTTAGAGCTTCGTAGACATGTTTTGGGTGGTGTTCTATGTTAGGTAATGAATTAGAAGTGTTGGTATTTGTCAAACATGCTTTTCCTTCATAACTTTGAACTTGTAATATTTTGGAAACTGTAAATGAAGCTCCTTTGAGTAATGGAAAAAGAATGTGAAACACTTTCCTCTTCTCATGTCTATCTCTTGTTATCGATTCTCATATTGTGGTATCACTTTTCATATGTAAGGTTGGGTAGACAGAATATAGTAGGCTTGCTTGAATATGGTATATCGGTTTAGCGTCAGTCACGCTCCCCGAGGTAGGGGTGTGACAAGCTTGGTATAAGAGCCTAAGGTTTTAAAGCGTCCTAGGATGTATCGTATCCATCTCGTGTAGAGTCCTTTTTATCGGTGTGTTGTCGACCACATCTATAATTAGGAGGCTACTCGGACATTTAGGAATGTCACCCTTCATTGATACTCTAATATCGCGTTATAGATCTCCAGATAGGAAGCTAATTTTCTCGTCATTTTTCCTTTTTCATATGGTTAATCCACAAGTTTGAAGCAACATTGAAGGGGTGACCCCGCCATTGAATCTGGGGGAGATTGAACAAGAGATTGTTGGGAGAATGGGTCGATCCGTTGAGGGATTGGAAGCACTAGTTGGTAGGGGAAGTTCCCTTGTTCCTATCAATGTTACCGCGCTAAAAGAGGGTTGTTGGCACCAATAAGCCGGAATGTTCGATTTGTAAGAAGCGCCACTTGGGGACATATTGGATGACTCTTGAAATATGTTATGGTTGTGGGTAGAGGGGCACAACTAGAACAAATGCCCTTGGTTGGGTACACCCAGCCTTGTCTGCCCGATATGCAGGAGGCAATATTTGGCGTTATATTGTGTGTATGATTAGGAGCGTGTTAGGGGTGGCAGGCTTGGGCAATTCTAAAGGCCCACACAACAAACCAGTATAGAGATGGGTTATCCCGCCATGGGGGCCTAGAGGAAGGCTAGAGGGAATGCTTATGATGTATGCAGGAAGGGTGAAAATCAGGTGATGGGGCGAGTCAGTTTAGCGGACCTCATCCCCATTGCGAGAAGTGTAGGAGATGTCATTCGGGGGTATATAGCTATGGTACCAATGTATGTTTGTGGAGTCGAGGGGCATCAATTAAGGCACTGCCCCGTCAACCTAAAGTCACCAAGTAAGTCAATCCTTGCTAAATCATTCTGAACACCACATACTTTTCCTGGATATATATGTGCATGTGCATTGAAGATCCTACATAAATATGGTCTTAACAAGACACAAAATCACAAAACACCGCATGTACCTACTAACACGCCCCGACCTCGGGGAACACGACTGGCGCTCAACCAAGATAACCCGATCAAGCAAGCATATACAATACCATCTATCCAAACTCACCCATGAATAAAGAGATGACATGTGTAACGACCCGAATAGTCATTTCGAGAGTTGTAATCACGTTCCCCCATTTACTGCTCCATTTATGCTTTATAGTTGTTATAGACTTATTTGGTTAGTTGGTTTGGGTCCGGAGTGAATTTAGTGTAAATTAGACACTTAGTCTCTTAAATGGAAAGTTTGAGTTGGAAAAGTCGACCGGATATTGATCTATGTGTAAATGACCCTGGATTCAAATTCCGATGAATACAGTAGCTCCGTATGCTGATTTGGACTTAGGAGCATGTCCGAATAATTATTTGGAAGTTCGTAGTGGGATTAGGCTTGAAATGGTGAAAGTCAAATTTTGTAAAGTTTGACCGAGGGTTGACTTTTTGATATCGAGACCAGATTCCGATTCCGGAAGTTGCACTAGGTTCGTGGGTGCATTTATGACTTGTGTGCAAAATCTGAGGTCAATCGGACATGATTTGATAGGTTTCGGCTTCGTTTGTAGAATTTGGAAATTTTGAAGTTTCTTAGGCTTGAATCCATGTGTAATTCGTGTTTTCGATGTTATAAAACTTTTTGGTATGTTTAGTTGAGGTTCTGGGGGGCCTCGGGTTGATTTCGGGTGGTTAACGGACTTGGAATGTGATTTGAGAAGCTGCTGAAGTCTGAGATCTGCTGGTGTGACCGCACCTGCGGAGAGGGGACCGTAGATGCGATGCCGCAGGTGCGACAGGTTGAGCGCAGGTGTGGAAGGTTGAGCGCAGGTGCGGAAAGGATGTTATTTATTGATGCATCATATTATTGTTTTCGGGCTAGTATCATGACATTGTGAGCCTGTGAGAGAGAGACTGGAGAGATTGATGACTGAGTGAGGCCGAGTGCTAGATTATGAGTTACATTTATGGGATCGGGATGCATGCCGTAGTGGTTATACTGATTTATTATAGCGCTTGTGCGGAAGAAGCCCCTCCGGAGTCTGCACACACCCCCAGTGAGCGCGGTTGATATTAAATGGAGATGGATATTCTCCACAGGGCTAGATTAGCCTTCTTTGGTACTGGGTGACTTAGTCAGTGATGTATATGTTATAGGATAGATCTTCCCTGGGCCATACTGGCCATATACAGTATCGAGTGGTTGATTATTTAAGAGTGTGAACTTGGAGATGGATCTTCTCCACAGGGCTGAATTGGCCTTCCTCGGTACTGGGTGACTTATATTTAGTGATGTATATGTTTTGAGATGGAACTTCCCTGTGCCGTATGGTCCATATACAGTACCGAGTGGTTGAGTATTCGAGAGTGTGAGCACATGAGGCTGTCAGCATGGTGCATTGCATACAACATTGCATTGGCATGGTAGAGGTGTAGGAGTTATATTTCTTTTTGCATATCATTCAAATTGATCCATTTTACTGTTTTTAGATATCTACCGAACTGTGCACAGTTATTTTTTGTATTGAACTGTGCCAGTTGAGTTCGTCACTACTTTCAGCCCATAGTTTGGGTTTGTTACTCACTGAGTTGGTTTTACTCACGCTACACCCTTCACCATGTGTGTAGATGTAAGTACTTCTGGTTACGGCGGCTGTTGATTGAGGAGATAGGATCTCGGAGACTATCGAGGTAATTGCATGTCATTCACAGGCCTTGACTCTCCTTCATTATATTTATCTGTACTTCCATTTTTACTTCTTAGACATTGTAGTAGACTGTATTCTGACATAGATGCTCATGTACTCGGTGACACCTTCGTTTTGGTGTAGATTGTGTTGTGTTGCTGGTTTATTTTGGTTTATAAAAGGGTTTTCGTAAATATTAAATTGCTTCTGCCTACATTTTAAAGCTTTTACTGTGTTGTGATAGTTGGGTAGCGGCTTACCTAGTTTCACAATAAGCGCTATCACGACGATTGGTTTTTGGATCGTGACAAGTTGGTATTAGAGCATAGGTTACATAGGTCTCACGAGTCATGAGCAGGTTTAGTAAAGTCTTGCGGATCATTACGGAGACGTCTGTACTTATCTTCTAGAGGCTACCGAACCCTTAGGAAAAATTTCACTTTCTTGTACTCTAGTGCAAATTTGTTGATTCCAGAAACTGAATTTTTGTTATTCTATTCTCTCACAGATTGTGAGGATACGTACTACTGGGCAGGATGGACAGCCACCAGTACCACCAGCTAGGGCCGCGAGAAGCCGAGGTTGCGGTAGGGGCATATGTATAGCTAGGGAAGCATTTATAGACCTACCAGTCTCTCCAGCTCAGCCACCAGTTGTGCCCATTGTGATTCCAGGCCTTCAAAAGACTTTGGCCCAGATATTGACAATTTGCACTGGCCTTGCTCAGGTGGTTTCGGCTCAGGCCGCACCTGCCACTTCTCAGGCTAGGGGAGGTACTCATACCCCTGTTGCTCGTACTCCAGATCAGGTAGAGCAGGGACTTCAGATACCGGGGGCATTACCTGCCCAGCCGGCTGCAGCTGCTCAGACCCCAGTAGTCCCCGTTATGGCAGACGATGAGCAAAGGAGGCTTGAGATATTTGGTAGGCTTCGACCTCCATCATTTAGTGGTGCTGAGTCAGAGGATGCTCAGGGTTTTCTGGATAGGTTTGAACGAATGCTTCGGATAGCGGGTATTCTGGAGACCAGTGGGGTCTCGTTCACTACTTTTTAGTTTTTTGGGGCTTCCTTCAGATGGTGGGAGGCTTATGGGAGGCATAGGCCGGTCGATGCAGCACCACTTACATGGCTGGAGTTCTCCGTTCTCTTCTTGGAGAAGTTCGTGCCATAGTCTCGTAGAGAGGAGCTACATAGGCAAGTTTGAGAAGCTTCGTCAGGATGGCATATCTGTGACGCAATATGAGATAAGGTTTTCCGAGTTGGCTCGTCACGCAGTTTGGCTAGTTCCCACTTATAGGGAGAGGATTCAGAGGTTCGTCGATAGCCTCGCATATCAGTTACGGTTGCTTATGACTAGGGAGAGGGTATCTGGTGCTACCTTTGATGAGGTTGTCGACATTGCTCGGTAGATAGAGATGGTCTGCAGTTAGAAGCTGGGTGAGAGGGAGGCCAACAAGCCTCACAAATCAGGTAATTTCAGTGGTGTTCCTTTAGGGGGTCAAGTTTACCGCGACAGAGGTCGACCTTACAGGAACGCTCAGACAGGTCATCTAGTTCACCGTGGTGCATCATCCATACATGGTTCATATAGTTATCATCAAGGCAAGTCAACTCTCAGTGCCCTACTAGCTCAAAGTTCATCCCATGCACCTTTAGTTCAGGGCTCATCGGCACCAGGTTCATCTAGCGGGTATTCTGGTGCTCGGGGCTCTCTCCAGTCCCCACCGCCATTCGCAGGGAAGGGTTGTTTTGAGTGTGGAGATATGGGTTACATCAAGAGGTACTATCCCCGCTTTATGGGAGGTCCAGCTCGCAGAGGAGTTAGCCTACGACTTTAGCTCGCGTTATTTTTCCACCCACTCAGCCAGCTCGGTGTGGAGCTTAGTCAGCTAGGGGTCTCCCTAGTGGGGGAGGCCGATCAGGTGGCGGTCAGGCTCGATTCTATGCTATTCTTGCCAGAGCAGATGTTGTTGCTTCAGACGCAGTGATCTCAGGTATTGTCTTAGTTTGCCACAGAGAGGCCTCTGTACTATTTGACCCTAGTTCCACTTATTCATATGTATCATCGTACTTCGCTCATCATTTGGATATGCCCCCTGAGTCCTTAATTTCATTTGTTCATGTCTCTACGCCGATAGGCAATATTATTATTGTGGACCATGTATATCGGTCATGTTTAGTAACCATTGGGAGTCTGGATACTAGAGTTGATCTCTTATTGTTAAGCATGGTTGATTTTGACGTGATCTTGGGTATGGATTGGTTTGCTCCATGTCATGCTAAGACTGTGATTTTGGCGATGCCGGGGTTGCCGAGAATTGAGTGGAAAGGTTCTCCGGACTATGTTCCCAGTAGAGTGATTTCATATTTGAAGGCCCAGCGGATGGTTGGGAAGGGTTGTTTATCTTATTTGACCTTTGTTAGGGATGTTAGTGCCGATGCTACTACTATTGATTCTGTTTCGGTAGTGCTGGAATTTCCAGATGTGTTTCTTGCAAACTTGCCAGGCATGCCACACGACAGGGATATTGACTTCGGTATTGACTTGGTGTCACGCACTCAGCCCATTTCTATTCCACCATATCCCATGGCACCATCTGAGTTGAAGGAATTGAAGGAGCAGTTTTCGGAACTCCTTGATAAGGGGTTTATTAGGCCTAGTGTGTCACCTTGGTGTGCACCGGTATTGTTTGTGAAGAAGAATGATGGTACCATGAGAATGTGCATCGATTATAGGCAGTTGAACAAAGTTACAATCAAGAACAAGTGTCTTTGCCACGTATTGATGATCTGTTTGACCAGCTTCAGAGAGTGATTCGGGACTCGAATATTCTTAAGACATCATTCAGGACCCGCTATGGTCATTATGAGTTTCTTGTGATGTCTTTGGGAATGACCAATCCCCAACAACGTTCATGCATTTGATGAACTATGTGTTTCAGCCTTATCTCGACTTGTTTGTTATTGTATTCATTGATGATTGTGTTGCAGCGGCTGAGGGAGGAGAAGCTTTATGCCAAGTTCTCTAAGTGTGAATTTTGGCTCAGTTTAGTGGCATTCTTACTACACATGGTGTCAGGTGAGGGTATTCGGGTGGATCTGAAAAAGATAGAGGCGGTTCAGAGTTAGATTCGGAGATTCAGAGCTTTCTCTGCTTGGCCGGTTACTATTGTCACTTTGTGGAGAGTTTCTCGTCTATTGCATCGCCATTGACCAAACTGACCCAAAAGGGTGCTCCTTTGAGGTGGTCGGATGAGTGTGAGGAGAGCTTTCAGAAGCTCAAGACATCCTTGACCACAGCTCCAGTTCTAGTTTTACCGTCAGTTTCAGGCTCTTATACAATGTATTGTGATGCTTCTCGGGTCGGCATTGGGTGTGTGTTGATGCAGGAGGGTGTAGTGATTGCTTATGCTTCATGCCAGTTAAAGCCTCATGAGAAGAACTACCATGTTCATGATTTGAAGTTGGCTGCCATTGTTCATGCGTTGAAGATTTGGGGGCACTATCTATATGGTGTGTCTTGTGAGGTATTTATTGATCATCGCAGCGTCCAGCACGCTATCGAACAAAATGATCTAAATTTGAGACAGCGGAGATGGTTAGAGCTGCTAAAAGACTATGATATCACCATTTTGTATCATTCAAGAAGGCTAATGTGGTGGTTGATGCGTTGAGTAGAAAGGTAGTGAGTATGGGTAGTCTTGAATTCATTCCCGTTGGGGAGAGACCTCTTGCAGTTGATGTTCAGGCATTGGTCAACCAGTTGGTAAGATTGGATATTTCGCTGCCCAGCCGGGTTTTAACTTGTGTGTTTTCTCGGTCCTCCTTATATGATCGCATCAGAGAGCGCCAGCATGATGATCCCTATTTGCTTGTCCTTAAGGACATGGTTCCGCACGGTGATGCCATAGATGTGACTATCGGGGATGGTGGGGTATTAAGGATGCAGGGTCGGATTTGTGTGCCCAATGTGGATGGACTACGTGACTTGATTCTCAAGGAGGCCCACAGTTCGCAGTATTCCATTCATCCGGGTGCCGAGAAGATGTATCAGGACTTGAGGAAGCACTATTAGTAGAGGAGAATGAAGAAGGATGTAGTGGGATTTGTAACTTGGTTCCTTAACTGTCCGCAGGTGAAGTATGAGCATCAGAGACCGAGTGGATTGCTCTAGATATTAGAGATTCCAGAGTGGAAATAGGAGTGGATTACCATAGATTTTGTAGTTGGACTACCACGGACTTCGAGGAAGTTTGATGCTATTTGGGTGACTGTGGATCAGCTGACCAAGTCCGCACACTTCATTTCAATTGGTACTACCTTTTCTTCGAAGCGGTTGGCTGAGATTTACGTCCGAGAAATTGTTCGCCTTCACGGTGTACCAGCTTCCATCATTTCAGATAGAGGCACGCAATTTACATCGCTGTTTTGGAGAGCATGCAGCGAGAGTTGGGCACCCAGGTTGAGTTGAGCATAACATTTCACCCTCAGATGGACGGACAGTCCGAGCGCACTATTCATATATTGGAGGACATGCTACACGCTTGTGTCATTGATTTTGGGGGTTGTTGGGATCAGTTTCTGCCACTCACGGAGTTTGCTTACAACAACAGTTATCAGTTGAGCATCCAAATGGCCCCGTATGAGGCTTTGTATGGGAGGCGCTGTGGATCTCCGGTGGGTTGGTTTGTGCCCGATGAGGCTAGACTTTTGGGTATAGACTTGGTTCAGGATGCATAGGACAAGGTTAAATTGATTCAAGAGTTGCTTCGCATAGCGCAGTCCAGATAGAAGTGTTATGCTGACAAGAAAGTCCGTGATGTGTCTTACATGGTTGTGGAGAAGGTTCTGCTGAAGGCTTGTCCCGAGAAGGGTGTTATGAGGTTCGGGAAGAAGGGCAAGTTGAGTCCTCGGTTCATTGGGCCTTTTGAGGTACTTCAAAGGATTGGGGAGGTGGCTTACAAGCTTGCCTTGCAACCTAGCTTGTCGAGTGTGCATCCAATATTTCATGTTTCTATGCTCCGGAAGTATATCAGTGATCTGTTTCATGTTTTGGATTTCAGCACGGTTCAGTGGGATGGTGATTTGACTTATGATGTAGAGCCGGTGGCAGTGAAGGTGCAGTGGAGAGATCAGCCCATGGAGGATACTACTTGGGAGACCGAGCGGGAGATACAGAGTAGTTATCCATACCTATTTGATACTCCAGAAATGTTTCTAGACCCGTTCGAGGACGAACGTTTGTTTAAGAGGTGGAGGATGTAACGACCCGGACGGTCATTTCGAGAGTTGTAACCCCGTTCCCCCATTAAATACTCCATTTATGCTGTATAGCAGTTATATGACTTGTCAGGTTAGGTTGTTCGGGTACGGGGTGAATTCAGTGTGAAATAAGACACTTAGTCTCTTAAATGGAAAGCTTAAGTTGGAAAAGTCGACCGGATGTTGATCTATATGTAAACGACCCCGAATTCAAATTATGATGATTCCAGTAGCTCCGTATGGTGATTTTGGACTTAGGAGCATGTTCGGAAAATTATTTGGAGGTTCGTAGTGGGATTAGGCTCGAAATGGCCAAAGTTAAATTTTTGGGAAGTTTGACCGGGGGTTGCCTTTTTGATATCGGGGTCGGATTCCGATTCCAGAAGTTGCAGTAGGTTTGTGGGGTCATTTATGACTTGTGTACAAAATTTGAGGTCAATCGGACGTGATTTGATAGATTTCAGTGTTGTTTGTAGAATTTGGAAAGTTTGAAGTTTCTTATGCTTGAATCCGTGTGTAATTCGTGTTTTCAATGTTGTTGGAGGTGGTTTGAAGATTCAATTAAGTTCGTATGATATTATAAGACTTGTTGGTATGCTTGGTTGACGTTCCGAGGGGCCTCGGGTTGATTTCGGGTGGTTAACGGGCTTGGAATGTGATTTGAGAAGCTGCTAAAGTCTGAGAGCTACTGGTGTGACCGCACCTGTGGAGAGGGGACCGCATATGCGATGTCGCACGTGCGGCAGGTTGAGCGTAGGTGCGTAAACGGTGGAGACCAGCAGGGGTCGCAGGTACGATGGTTTCTGGGCACCTGCGATAGCACAGATGCGGACTATGGGTCGCAGGAGCGGAGATAGCCGGAGTTAGTCATTTTCGCAGGTGCGCCCAGATATTTCGCATCAGCGGGTGCGCAGGTGCGAGCCCAGGCTCCGCAGGTGCGGAAGTGACTGGGCAGAACCTATATCAGCTGGGTCCGAGATTTTTGGCTTCATTTCATCATTTTGAGCTCAGACTTTAGAGATTTTGAGAGGGCTTTTCAAGTGAAATTCTTGAGGTATTCATTTTTTTTCAATAATTATGTTTCCCCACTGATTTCTCACCTAGATGGTGTGTTTTTGAGGTGTGAATTGGGGATTTGAGTCTAGGCATGTGGAGAGTTGGTTTTGAGGATTTGAATGACCAATTGATGTCGTATTTTGATGGATTTGGTATGGTTGGGCTCGTGAGTGAATGAGCTTTCGAATTTTGTGACTTTTGTCGGATTTCGACACATGGGCCCGGGGGGCCGAGATTGGGCCGATTTCAGATTTTGGCTATAGTTTCGTATTTGTTATGTGGAATTAATTTCTTTGGCCTATATTGATTGTATTGAACTACTTGTGGCTAGATTGAAGCGTTTGGAGACGGATTTGAGAGGCAAAGGCATTTTGGAGTAGAATTTAGCCCGGATTGAGGTAAGTAACTCTTTTAAACTTGGTTATGAGGGTTCGAAACCCCGAATTATGTGTTATGTGATTGGTATTGAGGTGACGCACATGCCAAGTGACGGGCATGCAGGCGTGCACCGTGAGAATTATTACCTGGTTGACTCCATGGCAGCGTATAGTGGTTTTATGTTGTTTATATCCGTGTTTTCATCATGTGATAAAGTAATTGAACTATCACTCATGCTAGATATCAGGTCTAGGCTTTATGCCGGTACTGTTGGGACCCATATTGGTCGTTTTTTGTTATTGTCTAACTGATTTCATTGATATTTCATACTCAGTCATATTTATTCATTTCATATCTCATCGCAGTCTCTGTTGTTATTTATTGATGCATCATATTATTGTTTTCGGGCTAGTATCATGACATTGTATGTCCCTGAGAGAGAGACTGGAGAGATTGATCACTGAGTGAGGCCGAGTGTCTAATTATGAGTGACATTAATGGGACCAAGCTACACGTTGCAGTGGTTATACTGATTTATTATAGCGCTTGGGATGAAGGAGCCCTCAGGAGTCTACATACACCTCAGTGAGCGCGTTTGATATTATATGAAGATGGATCTTCTCCACAAGGTTGGATTGGCCTTCCTTGGTACTGGGTGACTTAGTCAATGATGTATATGTTCTAGGGTGGATCTTCCCAGGGTCGTATGGGCCATATACAGTACCGAGTGGTTGATTATTTGAGAGTGTGAACCTGGAGATGGATCTTCTCCACAGGGCTGAATTGGCCTTCCTCGGTACTGGGTGACGTATAGTCAGTGATGTATATGTTCTGGGATGGATCTTCCCTAGGTCGTATGGGCCATATACAGTGCCGAGTGGTTGAGTATTTGAGAGTGTGAGCACATGAGGCTGTCAGCATGGTGCATCACATACAGCTTTGCATTAGCATGGTAGAGGTTGAGGAGTTCTATTTTTTTTCATATCATTCAGATTGATCCTTTTTCCTGTTTTAAGATATCTACCAAACTTGAAAGCATGTCTATATTTCTACACTATTATTTTCTATATTGAACTGTGCCGGTTGAGTTCGTTACTACTTTCAGCCCACAGTTTGAGGTTATTATTTACTGAGTTGATTGTACTCACGCTACACCCTGCACCTGCTGATTAAGGAGACAGGATCTCCGAGACTATCGAGGTAGCTGCATGGCGTTCACAGGCCTTGATTCTCCTTCATTATCTTTATTTGTACTTCCATTTTTACTCCTTTGATATTGTAGTAGACTGTATTTTGACATAGATGCTCATGTACTCGGTGACACCTCGGTTTTGGGATAGATTGTATTGTGTTGCGGGTTTATTTCGTTTTTAAAAAGGGTTTGCTTAAATATTAAATTGTTTGTGCCTATATTTTAAAGCTTTTACTGTGATGCGATAGTTGGGTAGCGGCTTGCCTAGTTCCATGATAGGCGCCTTCACGACGATTTATTTTTGGGTCATGACAACATGTTTCATTAATTAGACAATTAGAAGGTTACATGAACAATCCAAATGTCATTACTATTAGAACTTCATTCAAGATTTCCCAAAATATTCGCTTACAAATTCATAGTTTAGAAGTCGAAATATATGATACAAATACAACATTTCTAATTTGACATCCCAAAACAAAAGTAACGCTCATGCTATGTCTACGGAGCCTCCAATAGATACAAAAGAGTAGCATGATGGCGCTGGCAATAAGGCTCCGACTATACCTCAAAACAATATACATATAGGACAGGAGATACAAGACCTTGAAATGAAGTGGGGCTCACCAAGTCAACTGAAGAGAGAGTGTACCGCTATCACTGATCGATACTGCCTGCTGTGGAACCACCTGCATCCATTAAATATGCAGCGCCCTCGGCAAATGGAACGCTAGTATATATGGATTAGTACTAGAATGTAAAACTAAAAACCCTCTCAATAGAATGAATGACAGTAAAATGAGCAGGAAACATGAAATCAGTGAGAGCCTCAAATAGTATCAAGGTATCAAGTTAGGAGAAAGATAAATTTCAAGAACGTTTCAATATTTTTAAGTTGGGAGATATTTAGTACTGATATACAATCGTACTTTTAGCACGTAGTTTTAGCCTGAACAGCTAAGCCATCTCACCCCAAGACATCGAATCACAATACCACCATGTGTGCGGCATGGCGTCCGATCTCGGCCTGACCGGCTAAGCCGTCTCATCACAATGTCGTGTCGGTCGATATCACATCACATCTTGCTAGCAATAATCACATCCCATATAAGGTAAAATATCTCAACACATCAATATCATCCCATATAAGGGCAACAATCTCATCACATCAATAAGGGGATTTACCGCTCACTCACTCCTACACCGACACGTGTAGTTTCGGGGTTAGGTTATTTCGACCAACTTTTCCTCGGTGACTAAACGATACTCCCAAAGCATTTATTACTTAAACGATTTACAACTCACTTCATAATCTTACACACATATTTCCATTTTATTTGCACTAGTGGCCACCATTGTATTATCATTCTCGACACGTCGGCTATATTTCATATTACATACTAACCCATATAGCTTTCAAGCGTTGCCATGGATTATCATCAATAAGAGAATTTCAAATCAAGACTTTAAGTACACATATGAGCAAATAAGAGTCTTAAGAACGCTGAGTTTCTCTTCCACAGTTAGGCATACTAACTTGCAATTGAAACATGATTTGATCATACTAGATTACATGCTCGGAGGGAATCATGATATGATAGGAATATTTGGAAATATTTTTGGATACATACATATTTCAATACAACACTTATTTTAGAATAATCAAATCCATTAGGAAGGACTCGGAACATGATACATAAGAAATTGAGCCAATCATAATCGCAACTTATGTGGATAACATAGAAATTGATTCTACAAGAGGAGTTTAACCAATATACCTTTCTTGAGCTTTCCTTGGATTTCTACAATGTTCCAAAAATTCTAGCGACCTCAATCTATTAGGAATGTGACAAATTTGAACCGTAATTAGGGAGATTCCCGGGCTAGAATCTTACCTATTCAATGAAGACCTTGTGAGTCTTCCTCGTTAAATTTCAAAGCTTGAGCCAAGATTGGTGAACAAATAGCTTAGGAATTCTTTTTCCTAATCTAGACCACTCCCTTCTCTCTAAAATATCAGTTTGAACCTTCTAAAATGATACCCAAGGTTATTTTATAAAAATGGGACTGGGTTTTAAAAATCAGAAAATGGACCCTCCGAACTCAACTCTGCAGTCGTAGAGTGCACCATAGACCAAGTCTGCGTCCCGCAAAATGCACCGCAAAAATTATCCGAAAAATTAGGTTGGTCTTGTCCGATCTGCGGCCCGCATATTAATTATGCGACCGCAGAATGGATCACAGAATCTTCCTCTGAAATCTTCATGTTGGATATTCGACGGAAGTGCGGCCTGCGAAATGATTATGCGATCGCATAATTGAGCGCAAAACAACCTCTAAAATTGGCCCATTTCTTGCAGTCCGCAGATTATTTTTGCGGTTGCATAATGGACCTCCGAAATGCCCTGTTCTGCAATAATGTTTCTTCAACTCCCCAAATATATTAGCCTACCTCGTCACCACGAAACCTCAGGTTTCAGGTAAAATTTTATGGGGCCTTACATCCCCCCCTTAGGATCATTTGTCCTCGAATAAGGATCAAAATCTGCCAATAGCATCCAATGTGGCCAATTGTTACTTCACACACCAGCAATTCCAAATTTTTACTAACTCCCAAAATTTCCAAAACTTTTGTCAGAGTCTCCCCTGTAATTGGGCCTATCCACCTGCCAGAGAATGCCAAAACCAGTCCTAACAGCGTAACCATAACACAGCGATGTAAAAACAATATGGAAACAACACCGACCACAATGCCATAAACATTACATAACCAAAAGGAGTATCCTTAACATAAGTTGTACTGGGGAAACATAATTTGTAGAAAGTTAGCTTTTAACATCATGGACACAACTACATAGCTATTCAAACAAATGAGGGTACTTCTTATTCATCTCTCCGTCGGCTTCCTAGGTGGCCTCTTCGACATGTTGGTATCGCCATAACACTTTCACGGAGGCAATCTATTTGTTTCTCAACTTTCAGAGTTGTCTATCATGAATCGAAAATGGAATCTTTTCATAAGTCAATTCCTCATTAACCTCAATAGTCCCAACTGGAATAATAAGCGACGAATCTCCAGCTACCTTCTTCAACATGGATACATGAAACACCAGGTGCACTAAAGACATCTCTGGAGGTAGTTCTAGCTTGTAAGCCACCTGACCAACCCTTTGAATGATTCTATACGGTCTGACATACCTCACACTCAATTTTATTTTATTACCATATTGCATAATACCATTCATGGGGGAAACCTTCAAGAATAGCCAATCATCCTCTTTGACCTCCAAGTCACTACGACCCACATCTGAATAGGACTTCTAATGACTCTGGATAGTTTTCAACCGTTCCTTAATGATCTTAAGCTTCTCCATATCCTAATGCATGAGGTCTGTCCCAATCAACTTTGCTTCCCCAATCTCGAACCACCCAATGGGACATCTACATCTCCAACCATATAGAGCCTTAAACGACGCCATGTGAATGCTAATATGATAACTGTTGTCGTAAGAAAATTCTATGAGTGGCAAATGATCATCCTAGTTACCCTTGAAGTCGAGAATACAAGTGTGCAACATATCCTCAAGCGTCTGAATGGTCCTCTCTGCTTGCCCGTCGGTGTGCGGATGGAAGGCTGTACTAAGATTCACCTGAGTACCCAACCCTTGCTGAAATTTCTTCCAAAAGTTAGTTGTGAACTTTGCCCCTCGATCGGGGATAATAGAAACTAGAGTTCCATGCAGCCTGACTATTTTCTTGATATACAACTGAGCATACTATTCCGTTGTATCGGTAGCCTTAACAGGTAAGAAGTGTGTTGATTTCGTGAGTCGGTACACAATCACCCAAATCTAGTTGAACTTGCGAGGAGTGTGAGGTAGTCATACCACAAAATACGTGTTGATCATCTCCCACTTGCACATTGGAATCTCGATGTTTTGTGCCAACCCGTCGAGCCTTTGGTGTTCGGCCTTCACTTGCTGACAATTTGGACATCTTGTAACAAAGTCCGCTACATTCCTTTTCATATTATTCCACCAGTAGACTTCCTTAATATTGTTGAACATCTTTGTAGAGCCTGGGTGCACGAAATACCTAGAAGTGTGAGCCTTGGTCATGATTCTTTCTTGGAGACAATCTACATTAGGAACACATAATCGCCCTTGGTACCTTAGCGTACCATAATCCATGCAAAGAGAAAAATCCATACTCTTATGTTTATCAGTCTCCTCCTTCACACTCATACTGCTTCTCATTGACTTCCACAACAAGCGATGATTCGGCCCTATTTTGCACAATTACCCCTCCTTCACTAGAGTCCGCAAGACGAACCCCCATACTAGCTAACCGATGAGCTTCCTTGGCCAACGACTTTTTATATGCCACTAAATGAGCCAAGCTACCCATAGATTTTCGGCTAAGAGCATTCGTCACAACATTAGCCTTTCATGGATGATAAAGAATATCGATGTCGTATTCTTTGAGTAATTCAAGCCATCTTCAATGCCCCGGATTCATTTCCTTATGTTTGAAAATATATTGAAGGCTCTTATGATCCGTGAATATATCCACATGGACCCCATACAAATAATGATGCCAAGTATTCAATGCAAAAACCACCATCGCGAGCTCTAAGTCATGTGTTGGATAGTTTTTCTCATGGTTCTTGAGTTGCCTAGAAGCATAAGCGATCATCTTGCCATGTTGCATCAATAGATATCCTAGTCCGATTCATGAAGCATCACAGTATACTAGAAACCCATTTGTACCCTCCGGTAAGGTCAACACCAGTGACGTAGTCAATCTTGATTTCAACTCTTGGAAGCTCTTTTCACAAGCATCTAACCATTGAAACTTAACTTCCTTCTGCGTCAATTTAGTCAACGAGGAGGCAATAGTAGAGAACCCCTCCATAATCTTTCTGTAATACCAAGTTAAGCCCAAGAAATTGTGGATATCTTCTAGTGTTGTAGGCCTTGGCCAATTCTTCATTGCTGCGATCTTCTGCGAATCAACCATAATTCCTTCTCAGGAGACAACATGACCCAAAAATGTGATAGATTCAAGCCAAAGTTCACATTGAGAAAACTTCGCGTACAACATGTGCTGATATAGAGTCTGCATAACTGCCTTGAGATGATTGGCATGGTCCTCTTAACTTCGTGAATATACAAGAATATTGTCAATGAAAAATATCACAAATGAGTTAAGAAAAAGATTGAAGACTCGATTCATTAGACCCATGAAAGCTTCTGAGGCATTTGTTAGCCCGAAAGACATTACCAGAAATGCGAAGCGCCTATATCGGGTCCTGAAAGCTTTTTTTTGAATATCCTATTGCCTAATCTTCAATTGGTGATACCTGGATCTTAAATCAATTTTGGAGAAGTACTTAGAACCCTAAAATTGGTCAAAAACATCATCTATCCTTGGTAGTGGGTACTTATTCTTGATTGTGACCTTGTTGAGTTGCCGATAGTTAATAGACATTCTCAGTGACCCATCCTTCTTCCTTACAAGGAGGACCGGTGTTCCTTAAGGTGACACACTCAGTGGGATGAAACCTTTCTCTAACAAATACATCAACTGCTCATTTGGCTACTTTAATCCTATCGGTGCTATTATGTAGGGTGGAATAGATATAGGCTGCGTGCCTAGTATCACATCAATCCCAAAATCAGGAAAAACCTCCAGAAATTCATTCACCACTGGCACGGACTCAAGAGTAGGTACCTCAACAACGACATTCGTAACCCGGATTTGGAAAAACATGAGTAAAGCCAGTCGATCCCCATTCTTAAATCAAAATCGACTATTCCTAATTCAATGAGATCGGCCATGGTGTCCCGACCATGCACAGTGATGACACAATCCCGATAAACCTGCGCGGCCACAATAGACTCACCAACAAGAGTAGATATACAGAACGGCTCATGAAGCTATTCTGATAAAATCTATAGCAACATAGGGAGTGACATATGACAAAGTAGGACAGGTATCAATACGGGAATATACATCATGAGATTGGATAGTTAATATACCTGTGACAACGTCTGGAGAAACCTCTGAACTCCAACGACCCCTCATAGCCTAAAAACTATTGGGACCTCCTGAACTCTGTGCACCACCCCTAGTTGCACCATGCCATGCGGGTGCTAGAGTGCCTCGAGCTAGAAGAGGTGTTGCGGATGTAGTAGCTGCAAAAGTGACTGGTTATGCTGCACCCCGGCCCATGCTTTGATGGGAGAGCGGCAATCCCTCTGAATATGACCCTGGATACCAGACACAGAGCATATGATTTGTTCCATGAAGCAGGCTCCAAAATGCATCTTCCCACACCTAGGGCATGGGGGCCTCTGTTGCTGCTCGAATCTCCCTCCAGGCCGACCCTGCTAATGGGGTCCCCTGTTGCCCTGACTGGGCTTGAAATGACTACACTACTACTAACCGAAGACTAAGCAAAGGACTAGGATTGCCCTGACGATCCTCCCCTGGATGTTGTCATATTACCACCACCACCGGACGAACCACCAAAGTTACCCGTAGACCGAGCCCTATTGCTACACTCAAGCTCCATTTTATTCTTCAATTTATAGGTCTCTGTGGCTTGATGAAATGCCACCATCTTCCCATAGTTCATATCAGAATTCAAGGCAGCTGTAGCAGCATCATTAATAACCAAGGGCCGAAGCCCTGCATAAACCGGTGCACTCTTGCCTACATAGTGGGAACATGTAAATGGCATAGTTGAATAGGCGTTCAAACCTCATATGGTACTCCCACACACTCATGTTACCCTGCTGCCTTAGTATCGACAGGCAAGAAATGGTCGATGAAGGCGTCAACAAACTCACTCCATCTCGCCAGAGGTCTCCCTACCTTACGAGAGTCCTCCCACATCTCAAACAAAGAAAAGGCCACTCCTTTCAGGCAGTAGGAGGCCAACTCCACTACCTTTGTCTCAGTAGCATGCATAACTTGGAGGGCCTTGTGAATCTCATAAATAAAGTCCTGGGGTCCTCCTCATGATCAGTTCCTGTGAACACCGGAGGATCCAACTGAAGAAACATGTTCACCTAGGAACTAAAGGAGTCCCCTGGCTGTCTGGAAGAAGTAGGTCCAACATTCGATCTCTGAGCCTGGGAAGCCAATATCTATATGAATCCCCTAAGATCCCCATCAGAAACACCAAGACCGAAAACCGGGGCTAGAGGTGGAATAACTACACCCTCAGTAGGAGTAGGGATTGGTGCAGTCGGAGCAGGAGTAGTAGAATCAGGCGGTGTAGTAGCTGGGGGAATATCCTAGCCCATTGGGTGCTCACCCGCAACATCAGGTATTGAATCAACTGCCACTCCTGGGGTGGAATTGGCCCCTTCCCCAGTACTTTCTTGCTTCCTAGACGCCATATACTGAATATTAGAGCAACGCGCGAGTTAGAGGAGGAACAATCTTACAATCATCTTTATCCCAAGATCTAGAACATCAAAGAAGGGTATTATTCCTAAATTCCTAAGTAACCTCCTAATTATAGATGTGGTCAAACACACTAATAAAAAGTACTATACTAGACACAGCTCCGAGATATCCTAGGACACTTTAATACCTTAGGCTCTGATACCAAGCTTGTCACCCCCGACCTCGAGGATCGTGTCAGACGCTCAACCAAGATAACCCGGTCAAGCAAACCTGTACAATACCTTATACCCAAAACTCACCCATGAATAAAGAGAGGACATATTTCATTAATTAGATAATTAGAAGGTTACATGAAAATTCCAAATTTTATTACCATTAGAACTTCATTCAAGATTTCCCAAATTATTACCTTACACAATCATTGTTTAGAAGTGGAAACATATGATACAAATACAACATTTCTAATCTGACATCCCAAAACAAAGGTACCGCCCATGCTATGTCTACGGAGTCTCTAATAGATACAAAAGAGTAGCATGATAGTGCCGTAAATAAGGCTCGGGCTATACCTCAAACAATATACATAGAGGACAGGAGATACAAGACCCTGAAATGAAGTGGGGCTCACCAAGTCAGCTGAAGAGAGAGTGTACTGCTATCACTGATCGATATTGCCTGCTGTGGAATCACCTGCATCCATTAAACATGTAGCGCCCCCCGCAAATGAAATGTTAGTATATATGGATTAGTACTAGTATGTAAAACTAAAAAACCCTCTCAATAGAATGAATAACAGTAAAATAAGAAGGAAACATGAAATTAATGAGAGCCTCAAACAATATCAAGGTGTCAAGTTTGGAGAAAGATAAATTTCAAGTATGTTTTAATATTTTTAAGTTGGGAGATCTTTAGTACCGATATACCACCGTGATTTAAGCATGAATTCTGATCTCAGCCCAATCGGCTAAGCCATCTTACCCCGAGACATCCAATCATAAATTTCAAGTATGTTTTAATGGTGCCCGATCTCGGCCCGACCGGCTAAGCCGTCTCACCACAATGCCGTGTGGGTCGACATCACATCACATATTGCTAGCAATAATCACATCCCATACAAGGGAAAATATCTCAACACATCAATCTTATCCCATATAAGGGGAAACAATCTCATCATATCAACACAGGGATTTATCCCTCAATCACTCCTACACCTACACGTGTAGTTTCGGGGTAAGGTTATTTCCACCTACCCTTCTTCGGTGACTAAATGATACTCCCAAAGCATTTATTATTTAAAGGATTTACAACTCATTTAATAATCATTTACACATCTTTCCATTTTATTGGCACTAGTGGCCACAATTGTAATATCTTTCTCGGCACGTCGGTCATATTTCATATTTCATACTTACCCCTATAACTTTCAAGCATTACCATGGATTATCATCAATAAGAGAATTTCATATAAAGACTTTAAATACACATATGAGAAAACAGGAGTCTTAAGCACGTTGCGTTTTTCTTCTACAATTAGGCATACTAACATGCAATTGAAACATGATTTTTAGCACAACACCTTTGGTACATTGCTCATACTGGATTACATGCTGGGAGGGAATCATGATACGATATGAACATTTGGAAAACATTTTTGGTACATACATATTTCAACACAACACTTATTTTAGAATAATCAAATCTATTAGTACTGACTCGGAACATGAGACATAAGAAACTGAGACAATCATAATCTCAATTTACGTGGATATCATGGAAATAGATTCTATAGGAGGAGTTTAACCAACATACCTTTTTTGAGCTTTTCTTACTTTAATACAATGGACCGCAGAATCTCCCTCAGGAAATCTTCATGCTAATTCTGCGACCGATCTACAGCCCATGAAATGATTATGCAGTAGCATAATTGATCGCAAAATAACCTTTAAAATGTCCTATTCTCTGCTTCACTCTACGACAGATCTGCGGTCCGCATATCAGTTCTGCGGTCCGTATATTATTTATGCAGTCTGTAGATCAGTTATGCGGTCGCATAATGGACCGCCTAAATGCCTCGTTGTGCAACAAGAGTGCTTTAAATTTCAACTCTCTATTCAACTCAAAAGGTCCATACTGTGGCAAGCAAGATCGCCACTAAGATTTTATACAACCCTCAAATACATTAGACTACCTCGGGACCACGAAACCCTGCGTTTTTGGTGAAGATTTACGGGGCCTTACACCTACTCTTTGAATGAGATGCATTATTCGTGAAGCCTCTATATCAAAATTCTCTTACTTGCAACCCTAGGCTATTAATTCCCACTTGTTTCCCTTAATTCTCAACTAGGGACTATACCTAATGAATTTCTTATTAACCTTCTGATTCAAATGGGAAATATCTCTTCACTTGTGCACGTACAATCTTAACATTTACCTACATGGCATCGAATCTAATGTAAAGCAATCTAGCGTGAGATCTTTCTTAAGCCACACTCTCTCTCCCTCTCATGTGTATGTGGACCATAGGATTTAAGGAATGACTTTACTCCTTAGTGAACATTATCATGAACCCTTTTCACTGTCTAGCAATATAAGAGCATATCTCAGCACTTATCATATGTGTACATGTCAATTGAAATGGTCACTTGTTCGCATAAAGTCACTCTGAAATTTGAGATCATCACACATCCGTCATAGGAAGATCTTTTGTTTGCCCATCTTAGTATAAAATTCATTTCCACTTAGATCATTCTGGAATAAGTAACTCACCTTGTTCCTAGTATTGTAGTTGCCCATGATGTGGCCCGGTATTGCAGTTTGAGAGTTATTATGGCAAAACCATGTGCAGCTCATAACAAATATGCATTCCCTCTTTACACCTCTACAACGTGTTCTGACTGTGTTCCTTAGTTAGTAAATTCATTGTGCTAGTTTCCCGACACTTGTTGGATAACCATGACAGATCACATCCTTCCATATGTCGCTGTAACATATCCTTTCTCATAGGATCCTTAATAGGCTCTACGTCAAGTCCGGATACACTTTTGGGGTTATCATAGCATCATGTCTATTTCTCATGTTCTTACTTACCATCCTTCATTAGCATCCGGGTACTTTCCAAGTCACAAACCCCGTACCGAGCTCATTATGAACATTCACAAACGTTCCATGATTACTCTATAATGCCTCTTTGGGTTCCATTATCTTTAACACTCAGCTTTTTAAATCATTTACTATGTCATTATCATGTGCGGAGAGTTTTCTATCCTTAGTATCACTCATCCCTGGGTGGATAGGGATTTATCATGTTCCTTTCTCCCTGAAGCATTATATTAAGCATTAGAACCTCTCCAACTCATGCATGATTTCATCCCAATAATAGGATGTCCTAGCTACATGGTTTCCCTCGTGTAGGGTTGAAGTTAAGTACTCTTACCCCGACCTTTCTCTCTTCACTTCATATGGATGTTTCGAATTTTGGCACATATCATGAGCATGTTGATTTGAAAGACAAGTTTATCGTACCTCTAGTCCTCTCGTATAGGATCAACTATCGGAAAGGGTTAAGCTACCAGAATAATACCCTCACAAGTGTTAGACCTCTTTGTTTCTCAATCTCACGGGCTTGGGGCGTAGATTCCTTGTGTCAGATACTGTTAAGAGTGTACTGCAACTTCATCTATTTTTGAAACATTTATCACGTTCGTTGTGCAAGAAACTTCTCCTTTTAAGATTAATTGATTTTCCCTACACTCTATGTTGCAACTGGTCTTACGTACTTGGCTATTTCTCCTCAAGGCTTACTTTTTTTGCCGAGCAAAATACATATGGAATAAAACAATTGCTACTATCCTTTTCACAACACATCATCTTCCAAGAATAACTGATGCTAACGTCCTTATACTCCCGATCATGCATCCCATGTATCTCATGTCTAAAATGACTTATTTCTTTTACATCTCAGGACCATGTGCATGGTTCCCACATTATCAATGTATACTAGTTAATTATAGGTTTCGTAGGTTGAATCTATGATGGGATCAGAATGATTAACCATGTCGGCGCCATTGGAAGTAACCTTCATATCTCTTAGGATACAACCTCCTGCAATGCCCCTGCTCAGCACATTGATGGTTTCTTGAACAATTCCATCTCAATCCCGAACCCCGCCGTCTATATATGCATTCAACTTGACGGGGTTGTAGGTTCAAGCATGTCAATGAAGAAGCATCATTCCATGATCAAACATATTGGGTAGGAAATTCTATGGTCACATTCATTCTAGCACATCGTAGAATAATTGTTATAGGTCGCCAAGAGTTTAATTTGGGTGTTCGATGTAGAGATTTAGAGTTGAAGAAAGTGAATGGGTTATCCTCAAGATTCTCTCCATGAAGATATTGTGTGAATTGTTAATAAAGGTAAAGTAGGTGTAGTTCACATTGGGCCTTATGGAATCTTGAAGGAAATAGGCCAAACTATGAGTATGATGTCTCCCCATCGTTTTCCTCCATGCACCCAGTGCTTCATGTGTCTATGTCCAAGAGGTTAGTTGGAAATCCCTTATCTATTAATCTGGTGGAGGCTATTGAAGGTGAAGTTAATGGGTAATTCGCTTATGAGAGGTACCTAATTTTCATCCTTGATAGACAAGTACGGAAGTTGCGATTGCCTCCGTCAAAGTGCTATGGCGAAGTCTGTGTGTCGAGGAGGTCACCTCCAAGGCCGAGGATGTTGTGGGAAGAAAATATTCTCACTTATTTGTATAGCCAAATGGTTGTGGTGTGAAAGGTACTTTCTATGTGTTATGATTTAAATATGTACAGTTCATGCCCATATGCCACTTTTGGAGTGGTTTTGGTGATTCTCTAGCAGGTGGATAGGTCCAATTAAAAAGACTCTGCCAAAATTTCTTAAACAATTGGGAGTTAGTCAAAATTTTGGGGCTTGTGATGTGTGAAGGAAGAGATGAGTTATGTTGGGTGTTTTGGGCAGACTCTGCTCCTCAATCGAAGACAAATGATCCTAAGTGGGGGAGGTCAAAAGTCCCCATAAAAGTTAACCACGAATTTATGTTTGTATGGTGCCAAGGTAAGGTAATGTGCCACAAACCAGATTTTTAGATTGCGCAATGCATCGTGGTGTTGGTAGAAGGATTTCTAGAAAATGACAATTCTGTGGTCCATTATGCTATAGCGGATCTGTTCCGCTGACCACGAAATAAATTAGAAGAACTAAAATTTGAAAACCATTTTATGGCAACTCTTCTGGCCGTATAATCATTATGCTGCCGCGAAATTGCATCTTGGAATTAACCAGAGCAAACCCAGAATTTGAAAACTATTTTTGGGCATTTTGCTGGCCGCGTAACCATTATGCTACCGTGAAATAGCATCGCGGAATTGACATAGTATTTTATGGCCATTCTGCCGGCCACATATCTGTTTTGCTACCACGGAATTTCACCACATAATTGACATCCGGGGTTATTTTTGAAAATTTTCCTATCCGACCCTATTTTGATATAAGGCCTAAAGGGGTCATTTTATAAGATATAACTTGATGTTTTAGAGTGAGGGTATCAATTTATAGAGAGAGAGAGAGAGAGAGGGAGGGAGAAGCTCTATCAAATTATACTCTCCAATGTTTGCACAAACCTAATGATGGTTGATGGTTGTTGTATGGGTATTGTATATCGGTTGGTTTCTTGAAATTCATGGTAAGGTAGAGGAATTTATATTATGGGACTTTGTAATCAATTTCGCATATTTAGAGTTTGATGAAATGTCAAAATGGGCTAAATCTCAGAACACCTTCCTAACTATAGTTAAATTTGGTGATGTTTCTATACATTGAAGTTGCTAGGAGTATTGGGACATTTTGCTAATCTAAGAAAAGCTCAAGAAAGATATGTTGGCCAAACTCCTCTCTTAGAAATCCAATCCCATGATGTTCCCGTAAGTTTCAAGTATGGTTGGCCCGGGTTCCTAATTCCCATATTCCGAGTTGTTCCTAATAAATTCGATTATCCCAAGTAAGCAAAGTGTCGAAAGATGTATGTATTCAAAATGTGTTCCAAATTACTCCTATCTCATCATGATCTCCTTTGTTAATGTGTTCAAGTATGGTTTATGTATTAAATATTATAACTTCAATTCATGTTTGAAATGAAAGTTCTTTATGCTTAACTTGGAAAGAGAAACCCAATGTGCTTAAGATTCTTATAGATCATATACATATCAAATCTCTATTTCCAAATGCCCTTATTAAAGATTAACTATGACGATGTTTATAAGTGAAAGAAGTGAGAGTGAGATATAAAATGTCGCCATGGTTGTTGTAACTAAAGCGTATGATTTGAATTTATGGTTCCATTGTAAATCACCATGATCTCCTTTGTAATTGTTTCCAATGAGTTTTGAGATCTTATTTACCCATTAGATGAAACTATGCATTTCCTTTTTAGAGATGTATTTCAAAAAGAAATGGCATATTACTCGTTTATGATTTTAACTTGTGCTTCGATTTCCAGTCATTGTGCTCCATTCTTTGGATAGAAATCCATTGTGTTTAAAGCCTTAATTACTAATGAACTTATATTTATGATTTCCGGAATAATCCTTATGTTGATATTTATGATAATTATTCTTGAAAATAAAGAAATAAAAGTGTTGAATATGAGATACGATCATCGTTCCATGAATGAAGAATCATATGTATGGCCAAGAGAGCCAGTGAGAAAATAATGTTGTGAGTGATTGAAAGTACTAATGAAGCGATATAGGGTGTGAAAGGTTATGAGGTGAATGTGTTTGTATTTTTGTTTCCTTTGTGTGCAAAACACAATATTTTTGGCAGTATCATTAGTGAGCCGAGGAAGGGTGGGTCGTATGTCCCACACCCAAAACTACTCATGCCACTGTAGGAGTGGATTGTGATTATTCCCCTTAATTAGGATGAAATTTATTTGTTGATATTATTCTCCTTGATTGGGATGAGAATGTTGATAGCCTTGGATTGGAAGTCGACCCACACGACATATGTAGGAAGGCGGCCTAGCTTATCTTATGGAGATCGGACGCCATATCGCACGCATGGTGGTTTCTACACTTGGCAATACATTTTGTTCGCATCACATGTCAATCCACATTATTCAGGAAGAGATGGTCAAGCAGATCGGGCGTGATCGGATTCTGTGCTAAAAACATGTGGTATATCGGTGCTAATAATCTCCCAACAAAAAATAATATTATTTTAGTATTTTGAAAATTATTATGTTTTAACTTGTCATTTGGATTTCATTGATTACTAATACTATTCCACATGCAAAAATGTCCCTTTTGTCGGGGCCGCTGCATCTTTAATGGATGCAGGTGGTTCGTTAGCGGCCAACCTTGATCCTCGTTAGCATTTACCATCTACACAGCAGGTTTTGGTGAGACCTATTCTATTTTGGGCCTTATGTTACCTGACGTAGTACATTGTATTTTGAGGTATAAACGGGGCCTTGTCGCCAGCATTTCCAGAATATTTTCCAGTTGTACTTAGAGGCTTCGATGTCGGGTATTAAACTAGAAGTGTTGGTATTTGTCAAAAATGTTTTTCCTAACTTTGAACTTGTAATATTTTGGAAACCCTAAATGAAGCTTCTTTGAGTAATGTAAAATTAATGTGGAACACTTTCCTCTTCTCATGACTATCTCTAGTTACTGATTCTCATATTGTGGTATCACTTTTCATGGGTAAGGTTGGGTAGAAGGCATCAAGTAGGCTTGCTTGACTGGAATATCTAGGTTGAGCACCGTTTGCGTGCCCCGAGGTCGGGGCATGACACTTAATTAGGCCAAATCAATACTTTTAAAGGTCTCTTCCTTTCAAATTCATCTCCGCAATGCTCAAATCCATCCTAAAATGTCTTAATAATATCAAACAATGCAAGAGAAATCAATTTTGATTAATAAAATTAAGAGCTCTACACATTTCCCCAAAAGTCAACCCCGGGTTCGTCCGGTCAAAACTCGAGTCGAAGGGTAGATCTTAACTACCCATAACCCCACCAGTCAATATATGTGTTTTGTTCTGAAATCCGAGTCCAATTTGACTCTCAAATCTAATGTTTTAATTTTTCTAAACGTAGTCAAACTTTCCCAAATTTCCTTTTCAATTCACATAGATTAGATGTTAAAATTCATAAATATTCATGTTATATAATCAAAATTAAGTAAAACGCACTTACCCAATAGCTTCGTATGAAAATCTCCTCGTAAAATCGCCTCCCACTGGGTCTAGGGCTCGAAAATGTAATGAAATGAGACTAAGTTTGATATCCCACTATTTTGTTTAGCTGCAAAAGTTGCAAATGCGACCAGGGTTCACAAATGCAAAGCCTACCAGATGCGACCAAAAGATCGCAATTGCGCTACTTGACAAGCCAAGGAAATGTCAAAAATGTGACTCATACATCGCATTTGCAATGTCTGCGCAGGTTGCAAAAGTGACCAGCCCGGGAAATAACCACCTTCGCAATTGTGATCAGTACATCACATTTGCGAAACCTGACACCCACTGCCTTCTTTGCAGTTGTGAACGAGTGCTCGCAATTGCAATTATCGCAGCACTAGTAGTCCTGAACCAAGTCCACACCAATCTAGAACGTGTACGAAACTCACCAACATCCGGGCTACACACCGAACATTCACACAAGTCTAAAAACATCATACAAATTAGCTCACACACTGAAAATACCTATATAACATCCGAAACCACGAATCGGACGCCAATTCACATGAAAAGTACAATGAAACTCAAGAATATGAGCACACAACCACACCTTTATTTATTGTGCCTTATGCGCTTTATAGATTATTTGTGAGCACATGCATCCTTATAATGAAATTTTATTTCATATTTTTTACGGTTACAGAACATTTATACATGTGGTGCAGATTGATTTTGATATGGCACATGGTCTCTGCCATGCAGTTATTGTGATGTTCTTATTGTTATGGCACTATGTTTTTGTCGTATGGTATTGGTGATATTGACATTGTTATGGCACAGGTTCCTTGTCATACAACGTGTGGATATGGATCCATCCCTCTAGGATCGCCCTCTCATGTTTATCTCTTGATGGCGTACTCGTAGGTTGTGAGAAATTTGTATATTTCTGGTTGATTTTGATATGGAATCCGATGTGATCATTTTGGAGTATAAAGGTGGAAGCATGACATTGCAAGTGAATCCTTTATATCATGTCATGCATATTATATACCTTTTATGTGTATCTTCTAATATGCTACTTGATGCCTCTATTATATGCTGAAGATTTGATAAACGAGATAGAATTATCCATGTTGAGTTGGCATTTCTTAATAAAGGCTTTTGCAATATTGCAACTCTTTTCCGTATATTGTTGTGTTGTATTTGATTAGTAGGTATCACTTGACTTTAACCTCATCACCACTTAACCGAGGTTAGCCTTGATACATACTGAGTACACGTTGTCCCGCACTCATACTATAATTCTGCACATTTTGTGCAGATTTAGGCATTGGCAGTAGTGGACATCAAGAGAGTGCCCAATAGCTGACATGGAGACTTGAGGTAGTGCTGCATGATCGTCCGCAGACCTTTGGAGTCCTCTTCCTTCCATTCTCATACTATTTTTTTACATTTGAGACATTATCTATATTATTGAGAAATTCAGTTGTATCGTATCTTAGAGCTCATGACTCCATACTACAAGGTTTTGAGGGATTTGTTCCTATAGTCTTTCTGCATTCACTATTGTTGGAAGATTTATTCTAATCCTTGAAGGTGAAAGGGTGATTGAGTGGAAGAAAATGAGTTACGTCAAGTTTGACATTTTAAGGTAAAATTTCGTCCGAGCTAAAATACTCAGTATATAAGGCCTAATGCCATACAAGGTACCACGAGACCATGATAGTAAGGTGTATAAGGTATGTGAAGAGTGGGTAGTATTTTAAGTATGTGAAAATAATTCTTAATTATGTGGGTAATTGATTAGTGGTGGATTAATTGATGTCTTTGGATAAAGACTAAAGCAAAAACGTGGTAGCCCCTTTGAAATACATTAACTGACTTATAACTTGGCATGGAAGGTGGCCATTTAAGTGTCATACACATGACACTTCCATAAGCATATTTAAAGTTTGGCCTTGAGATAATCAATGGGATCATATAGCTTTCTTCCAAAATTCCAAGTTAATCTCCAATCCAGCAAGAACAATTCCCATAATTATGTTGGCTTCAACGGACATTACTGTCGAAACAAAACAATTTCAACGAGATTTCTTAGCACCGTAGCAACGTGATATTTTGCGATTCTAAAGGAGTACGGTGCAACCTTTTCCAAGAATATCATACGGATTTTTCCCTACTCCAGGTATGTTAAGGCTATTCCTTTTTTCCTTTTGGCATGATCTATACGATATAAACGAAACGAGCAAATGCACAATTTCCATAAATGACTCTATTCATAGAAATACTAGAGATGCTTATGTTCTTGATTCCCATGTGTCATATTATTCTATTATCTGTTCATGGATCTCAGAAAATATGTAAGTTGATAAAGTTTATTTGATGATATTAATTAAAGGCATAATGGTCTTATGACACTCTGAAATATTTTAATGACATACTTCCCATAGATTACATTCATTTATACATGTACATTGACCCACTACCAGATGGCGTTATATATGCGTATATATATATATGGGATATGGGAAAAGGTTACGACGTTATATACGCACCACCACCTGATCACCTGGTATACGTTGATGATTTTTCCACAGTGGCCGAAATGATATGATAGGATGCCCTCAGAGGCTTGATGATGTTTTGAACGCATATACTAATGCATGGTATGACATTTATTTGCATATGCATGACATTATAAAAATGAAATGATTCCCAGTGCTATGCAGACATACATGTCGAGTCTTTTACTCCGTGCTTCTCTCATGTCTAATATTTAGTAAATTTTATTCCTTACATACTCGGTATATTATTTGTACTGACGTCCCTTTTGCCTGGGGACGCTGTATTTCATGCCCGCAGGTCTCGATAGACAGGTCGAGAGTCCTCCAAATAGGCGATCAGCTCTGCGGAAGATGTTGGTGCACTCCATTTATTCCGGAGTTGCTTATGTGGTCTGTATGATTAGAACATGTACTGATTAGAATGGCGGGGCCCTGTCCCAACCTTTATGACATTTATGTACTTTTAGAGCCTTGTAGACATATGTCGTGTACGTGAAAGATTGTACGACCTTGTCGGCCTATGTTTTGAGTTTATAAATGATGATGTTGGTCTATTAGGCTCGTATGTCACGTGTATATGATGATGTAATAAGAAAGATACATTACATTAGTACTCGGTTAAGTAAGGTACCGGGTGCCAGTTGTGACCCGTAGGTTTGGGTCGTGACATACTGTCACGACCCAACTGGAGGGTCATGACTAGCACCCGGGCCATACTTGCCGAGCACCAACGTACATTTTATCTAACCTTCCTTATTATCTTTAAGGGCCGACAAGATCAATATAAATGGTAGACATGGATCATGAACATCCAACAATGAAAGATAATGTCATGAACATACATAACATGGGACGACAAGACTGTCAAGAAACTATATATAAGGTACGAGCTACCATGAGTCGACACCTGTCTATGAGCCTCTAAAGGAACATAAGTTCTACAACATTGCCGGAACAGGGCCCCGACATACCCATAATGTCTATCACAAAAATGCATACCAAGACCACGGCAAGTCCGGAGAAGGGATCTCGCCAATAACCGCTGAACTGGACAGCCTACTGTTGTGGGGGAGCTGCGTCTACCCGTCTATCAGGACCTGCAGCATGACATGCAGCGTCCACAAATAAAAGGGACGTCAGTACGAATAAAGTACTGAGTATGTAAGGCAGGAAAGCATAAGTAAGAACAGTAATGTAAACAGGGATAGGGAATATACAACCTGTGACATCTGGGTACCTCTGAGGGCTACTGACATGAAACACATGATACATACATATATATACATAAACTTTTAAAACATACGCCTTTGTGGGCATCACCATCATCATATCGTACCCGGCCGTAATAGGCTCGGTAAAACATACCCGGCCATCATAGGGCTCGGTAGAATCATACCCGGCCACGTGGAGTTCGGTAAAACCCAACTGATCAGTGGTTGCACAATAGGTGCCGTACCCGGCCAACTATAGCGCGGCTCGGTAGAGTAAAATAGATACATATATATGATGCATGCTGGACTCATTGGAATCGCATTTTGAACCTTTCGGAGTGACGTAAGGTCGGTATCCTTCGTACACGTTATTAGGATTAAATCTTCATCAAGAATCTTATAAGAATCAGGAACTACCAACAACATTGATAATATAAGAATAAGAGAAGTAACATCAATATCAATCGTTTCATAAGAAGGGCAGCAATGTAAGTACTGCTAGCTTCTAAGAGTAGAGTATCTTTGGGAGCTCGTTCATTACATTATGTACAATCAGAGTCGTGCAAAAGAATGAAGGGGATAGCCTCACATACCTTGTATATACTGCCCAACCTCAAGCTATGCAAATGTCACGACTCCTTAGTCTACAATAAGAGAAATGACACTATCATTATCGTTTAAGCATCGTAACTATTATGTATCGACCGCAACCTATTTTACGATGAAACGGACAGCACCTCCCCTATTTATATGACTTCACACAAGTCAATACAATCACCAAAAATCCCAAAAAACATCATTAATAATCATATTGAGCCTCCCAAAACAGTCCACCAACGAACAACATTACTACCAAGCCTTTCGATATATATTTCACAAGTTCTAGCTTCAACGACTTAGCCGCAACTTGGATAATCTTAAATATAAATATAGAGTAAGAGGTTCCTTACATTTAAACAGAAATAACAACTCCAATTTGACCTTAATTTTCCACGAAATATCTCTCCAATTCTGTCACAAGAACAAGGAAGCGAAACTAGCAATCAATTCGGGTGTTTTCGGCACTAGAATTACTTTAGAAGACTTGAAATCACCTAGGGTTGATATTAAAAACTTGAAGGAGTATTTACCGAACATAAAACACTTAAAAAAACCTCCCACACGAGCTGGAACAACACAAAAATCAGCAACAACAAGAAGAACAAGAAACTTACTAGCGCCACGGGATTCCCGACACTTGATTTGTGTTGTTTGCCCTTTGTTTGGGTCTTGGATCATGAGAGAACCTTGAGAGAGTGTTTTTAGGGTTCCAAGGTCTGAATATACTGCAAAATAATGACTTAAAACGGGGTTGAGGTATCTTATATATATCCATATGCCTTAAACCGCCTATGTGGGCCCCATAGAGAGCTGCTTGGCGCACTCTCACAAAAATACGAATATCTCTCTATTCCAAGATCGTATCGACGAATGGTTTAATGAGTTAGAAACTAGACTCATAGATCTTCAATTTTATTGGTAGATCACCCCATAATTCCAAGTATATTGGGAGACAAATGTAGTAAAATTTGACCTAAAGTTTAAGTAAAATTATAAACGTAAGTTGCGACAACTTTTATCGACTTTGTTTCATAACTCGCTTGACTTCAAGACTTATGATACGGATATTATATGATTCAAATACATTAAAACATGACCTCTTGGGACAATTAATCACCTCTAGTGTTACCCAAAAATATGGGTTACAACATCCTTGATTCGTTTAACTTCTAATACTTGTTAACCACTCTTATACACCCTTGTATCGTTTAAGACCAATAGGATTAACTTCTTATCATCTCAAAGATAATATCTTCTTGGATTTATGTCGACTAACTTATGGCGTGATCTAAGGTACGCAAATTTGGGTTGTAACACATACACGGGCGTATGTGTGGTGATTTACCGGATTAGATCTTAGGCGATTAATATGCCTTAAATTGGAGTTGTTACTATATGAAGCACTTTTATTATTGTTCACTCTTCGTACCCTTGTGTCATTGTTGTGATTCTAGTATGTATTATTGTTGCGTCATGGACTACACATTGACATGGTTTTGGTATTGTTGTTTGGGCGTTTTGGCAGAGTATGTGCATGTGCGGTGCGATAGATTGTTGTGTTTTGAATGAGATGTGCATGCGGTGAAATAAGGGTGGTTTGTATATTGATGTGCAAGCGACGAGATAAGGGGGCTTATGCGTGTGTTGCAAGTAAGGGGAATTCTTCATTGTGATGCACACGCAGCAAGATAAGCGGGCTTATGTACGTGAAGCAATATACGAACAAATATTTTAAATGTGAAGCTCGCGCGACGTCATAAAGGGTGATTTGTGATTATGTTATGTGGAGCTTCAGGGTGATTCTTGTTGTTATTCTTGTGTTGGAACGAGTTGGTGATTTGAATATATCAATGGTTTCCTTAAATGTTCTCATTTTTTATTTTTACAAGTTTTGTTTGATTTTTCGTGTTATCACATGCCTTTCCTTATTGCTATTTATTTGATTATGCTTTCCATTGCTAGTTTTATATTGATATTCGGATGAGGATGTTTGTCTAGTGAGTGTCTCGACTTGAACCTTGTCACTACTCCACCGAGGTTAGTCTTGATACTTACTGAGTACCGATTGTGGTATACTCTATTATGCTTCTGAAATTTTTTTGTGAAGATCCAGATACCTTAGAGCGTGCGGGTCATTAGTAAGCTGATACCGAGTTGCTGTGGAGACTTCAAGGAATGTTTGTTATTTCACTCGCACACCTCGGAGTTACCTTCCGTTGCTTTCGTTTTTACTGTTTAATGTATTCCAAAACAATGTAGTATTTGAGATTTCCAGTGTACTCTCAGTAGAGCTTATGAATCCGTACTACCGGTTTTGGGGATGTGACCACTGATCATTTTTCGACTATGTTATGTCATTTATTAGTGTTTATTTAATATCTAGGTTATTTTATCATGTTAATCTCATCATGTGTTAGGCTTACCTAGTCATAGGAGCTAGGTGCCATCACGATCCTTGTTGTGGGATTTTAGGTCGTGATACCATCTTGATGTCACAACCCAAAATCTATCTAGTCGTGATGGCACCTAACCGGATCCGCTAGCTAAGCCAAGTAATAGTCAACACATCTCAAATGAATATAATAAAATCAAATGAGTAAAATAACTCAAATATAAAACTACCAAGAAGAAGTGGTAGTCATATCCGGACAACGGGTACATCTTTACTGCCAACTCTCGCCATGTATAACAATATAATCTCCAAGATCTGCACGCAAGGTGCAAAAGTGTATATGAGTACAAGCGACCCCATGAACTCAATAAGTAACAATAACCTCGGGTTGGAACCGGTGACGAGCTCGGAAAAAGGTTAGTCTCCAATTCTAATGGCCAATAACAATTCATAACAGTATAATGAGAATAGTAAAGGTAAATAAGTCAAGAGATATAGGCTCAGCTAGTTCATAGTTACAGGAAAGTATGCATGCTTTTCAAGTATAAAAGTCAATTCCAAATCTCGCCACTGAAATACATCTAACCATGAGTTTATCAAAAGAACTATATTCCATATTCACCGCACCAGATAAGAATTTTCGTTTACTAATTAGCATGAGGAAAGTACATCTATATACCTACATGTTAAAATACATTTCAAGTTATCAATTATTATATACCATCTAGCATATAGAATATACATCTCTATGCTTACATGTCAAATCATGAATGTCACATTACCATATAGCATGAGAAAAATACATCTCTATGCATACATGTCAAGTATGCATGTCAAATGATTGATCTCACGGTGATATCCCCAAGTACTCTCAATCTCCACATACTCAAGTTGTCTGTCTCAAATGCCCACTATATAATACACACAATCACTCAGCATTGTATGGGTGCCGGGCATCAATGCCCCTCACCAAAGCATGTGTATGTATATCACTGTGTATGCACTCATTACTGGTATGTCAGACTCCGGAGGGGCAGATCCCACCCAAGCGCTAATCAAAGGCTAATATGTCTTGTTGCGGGGTGCAACCCGATCCAAATAATAATAAGACAATAAGGCTTGATGCGGCATGCATCCTGATCCACAATATTAACAAAGCCATTATGGGCTGTTGTGGCGTGCAGCCCAATCCACAATAACACTCTCAACACGACTCTAAGGCCCACCTCTGTCATCAACCACTCAAGTCTCAGGGGCTCTCAAATGTCATATTATTAAAACCAATCGTAACACATATGGAAACAACAACATCATGCAATGTGACAATGAATAATAAATTGAGACTCAGATATGGTATGCAAATAAAGAATCATGGTTGAGTGTATAATTACAGTTAAGTCAGATAACCTAAAACAATTGAAAACGTCATACTAAGTTTCAAGCGAATAATCACATGGACTAAATATGATTTACCATGAACCACAGTTCAGGTAATAGACTAAAAGTCAACTCGAAACATGATTTCTCTGGTGCACGCTCGTCGCCTCTTATGTGTGCCACCCCAATACATCTTATATAACATAGTTCCCAGGGAAAAATACTATCAAATCCAAGTTTAGATATGTTATTTACCTCGAATAAGCTAAATCAAATACCGACCAAGCCAAACAATACTCTAGAAAACCCATCCCATGCGAATCCACCTCCAAACGGCTAGAAACTAGCCAAAAGCAACTCAAATACACCAAATAATGCCAAAGGAAATCAACCCAAACAATATCTAATCTTTTAATGAAAACTCAAGGTCAACCCGGTCCCGTTCCTCGAAACCCAACAAAACTCACAAATAACGACAACCCATTTAGATATGAGTCCGACAAGACTAATTTTACTCAAATATGACATAGAATCGATATTCAAATCTCAAATATTCACTTTATAAACATTTAGAAAAAACCCGCAATTTCTCTTCTAAAATCATCAATCAAATGCTAAAATCGAAAAGGGAATCATGGAATACAATTAAAACCGAGTCAAAAATACTTACCCCAATCAATGTGGTGAAAATCCCCTCTAAGAGTACCTTTCGCGAATGTCACGTCCCAATCTCGGGGAACGTGACTGGCGCTCAACTGAGATACCCTGATCAAGTAAGCCTACTTGATGCCTTCTACCCAACCTCACTTATGAACAATATAAGAATCAGTAACAAGAGATAGACATGAGAAGCGTAAAGTCTTCCACATTCATTTTCCATTACTCAAATGAGCTTCATTTATAATTTCTAAAATATTATATGTTCATAGTTATGAGGGAAAAACATGTTTGCCAAATAACAACACTTCTAATTCATTACCCAACATCGAACACCACCCACAACATGTCTACCGAGCCTCTATGTACAACAGAAGAGTAATATGGAAGTACAGGTGACAAGGACCGGACTATACCTCAAAACACAATGTACAATGCCAAGTGACGTAAGGCCCTGAACAAAATAGGGCTCGCCAAAATCTGTTGAGTAGAAGGTAGTTGCTAACGAGAATCACAGTTGCATGTTCACGAACCACGTGCATCCACTAAAGATGCAGCGGCTTCGGCCAAAGGGACGTTGGAAGATTTTGGAATAGTACTAGTATGTAGAACTAGTATAAACAAAATATCCTATCATGAAATTGAATGCCAATATAAAAAGAGAATAATCATGAAAGAAGCAAGAAACAACCAATGATATCCAAATTCCAAGTTAAAACATAATAATTCTCAAAATAAGAAATTAACATTTTTGGTTGGGAGATCAGTAATATCCAATTATCACACCATACAAGGGGCATGGAGTCCGATCACAAACTCGGTCGGCTGAGCCATCTCTCCATGAATCAATGTGGATTGACATGGTGATGCGAATAAAAGGTATACCAAGAATGAGGAACCACCATGCGTGCGACATGGCGTCTGATCTCCACCCGATCGACAAGACCGTCTTTCCACATATGCCGTGTGGGTCGATTTCCAATACAAGGCTAACAGCAATCTCACCCCAATTAAGGGGAATAATCTCATCACATCAGTCTCATCCCAGTTAAGGGGAATAATCTCATTACATCAATCTCATCCCAATTAAGAGGAATAATCTCAATCCATCCCTACACAGACACATGTAGTTTAAGGTGTGGGCCGTTACAACCTACCCTTCCTCGGCTCGCTAATGATACTCCCAAAAACATTTTGTTTTACACACAAAGGAAATAGAAATACAAATATATTCTCCTCATAACCTTTCACACCATACATAGCTTCATTATTACTTTCAACCACTCACAATATCATTATTTTATTGGCTCTCTTGGCCACACATATGATTCTTCTTTTAAGGCACGACGGTCGTATCTCATACTCCACACTTTTATTTCTTTACTTTCGATGATCATCATCATAAACATCAACATATAGAGTATTCCAAAAATCATAACTTTAAGTTCATTAGTAATGAAGGCTTTAAACACTATGAGTTTCTTTAAAAAGAATGGGGCAAAATGACTAGTAATTGAAACACAAGTTAAAACCATAAAACGAGTTATACACCACTTATTCTTGAAATACTCTTCCCGAAAAGGGCAATACACAGATTCAACTCATGAGTATGTAAGACTCAAAACAGATTAGGAATACTTACAAAGTATGGCATAGTGATTTATTATTGAAACATGGGTTCAAATCATATGCATCAATTACAACAACCATATTTGAACAGTTTCCCACAAAGGTGAGCATAATATGATAAGTAAAGATTAAACATGACTTAAGTGCATAAGCTTTAAGCAATACTATTTTAGGAATCAATTTGGAACAGTTGAATTAAGACTCATTTCATAATCTTTCGCACAACATTTCATTTCATTGGCACTATTGGCTACAAGTACAATTTTCATTCTTGGCACGGTGGCCACACTTTATATCTCGTACTCACTTCTTTCGCATTCAAGCATCTTTATAGATTATCAACAAGCATTTGAAATTAAGACCTTAAGTATGTATATGAGCAACAGGAGTCTTAAGCACATTGGGTTTTCTTCCACAATTTGGCATAAGAACTTTCATTTGAAGCACCAATTAAAGTCATAACATTTTAATACACAAACCTTACATGAACACATTCCCGAAGGAGAACATAATATGATAGGAGCAGTTGAAACACATTTGAGTATATATATCTTTCAATACAACGCTTACGTGGGATAATCGAATCTATTAGAAATAACTCGGAACATGAAAATTAGGAAACCGGGCCAACTATAGTTGGAATTTATGAGACTATAATGGAATTCGATTCTAAGAGAGAAGTTTAGCCAACATACCTTTCTTGGGATTCCTTTAGGTTACTACAACGTCCCAGTACTCTTAGCAAATTCAATCTACAGGAAGATAGGGAAAATTGAATATTAATTGGAAGGATTCATATCATATAACTCTCTTCGAAATTTTGTCAAACACCTACTATAAAAAATCGACTACAAAGCTCTACAATGGTAATACCTTCCTCCATAAACCAATTTCAACAAGAAACTACCCGAAATAGTTTAACAACCCCACATACTACCTCTTATTGGCACATGCATGGCCTATCTCCAATCACACAACATACTTATACCCATAACCTCTTGCATGAAAGCTTAGGAGAAGCACTTACCCAGATAGATGATGGTATATTGAGTGGCTTCCTCTAAAATATCTGATTTTTGCATTGAAAACGAGCCCCAAAGGCTTTTAATCAAAATGGGGTTGGGTTATAAAAATAGAAAATAAACCCTCCCGTACTCAACTCTACGGTCGCAGAGTCGACCGCAGAACAGATATGCGGCTTGTAAAATGGACCGCAAAAATGATGCCAAAAACTGGGCTGGCCTGGTCAAGTCTACGATCCGCAGACCAGTTATGTGGCCACGAAATGGACCGCAAAACTCCCATTCTCTCAAATTCATCATGCTAAATCTGCGACGGAAGTAGAACCGCGAAAAGGATATGCGATCGCATAATGGACCGCTAAACGACTTTTAAAATTCAACTATTTTCTGTTCTACTCTGCGATGGGTATGCGGCCCGTGGAATGGATCTGTGGCCGCGCAATTGACCGCATAATGGCCTCCTTCTTCAAAAATTTCCACCAACTCCTCGGCACCACAAAACATAAAATTCCTTGACGAAACTTTTACGGGGCGTTACAGCGAATGCATAAGATGCCTCACTTTCACGAAGCACAAACTCATACTGCCACAATTGACACTATGCATTCTCGGCAACAACCTTGTGAACACGATGAATACACTGCTAGACCACAGCAAACAAGAACAAAGAATCGCGAACGCAATGAAGAACACATCAAGACTGCCCAGCCCATATCAACACAACGTGAAGGCGAAGACATGGTCGCGAACGCGAAGGCTTGAAGCCTCAACCACCGCATACGCGATTTCTATAGTGCGAACGCGAAAGATTAACATTAAGCAACTCCCAATGCACTATGTGATCGTGAAGAAGACCAGAACCAGCAAAAACCAGCAGTGCCTAAGAACATGGAAATAATCTCAAACTCATCCGAAACTCACTCGAGCCCCATGGGACCCCATCCAAACATGCCAACAAGTCTCAAAACATAACACGAACCTACTCGAGACCCCACATTACCGATAACAAAATCAAAACCATGGATCGCACCTCAAATCAAACTTAATGAACTTTAGAACTTTTAACTTCCAACCTATGAACTTTCAAACCTATTAAATTTCAAATATTTCAAAAGTCAACTCCCGGTCAAATCTATGAACTTTCAAACCTTCATATTGCCAACTTTCGGCAATTATGGCCAAAACCATCTAAAAGCCTCCAAATGCATATCCGAACATACTCCCAAATCCAAAATAATCATCCGGACCTAATGGATCCATCAAAACTCCAATCCTAGGTCAAATACAATAAGTCAAACTTGGTCAATTCTTCCAACTTAAAGCTTCCAGATTGAGAACCATTCTTTCAAATCAATCCTGAACCACTTGAAAATCGAAACCGACGACTCATGCAAGTCATAATACATTATATGAAGATACTCTTGATCTCAAACGACCAAACTGAACGCAAATGCTCAAACCATCTGGTCGGCTCTTTACATTCTCCCCCACTTAAACATGCGTTTGTCTTCGAATGTGCCAAGAGTTATTGCAAAGCCATCAATCACTGTACACTCTCACCGTTCACATACCCATGAGTGATCCCGCATCACACCAATACAAATAAGTCCGTCAACACATCATAACTGAAAAATCCTTATTTCAACCTTGATCCATAAAACATAGAATAAAATACCAACATGTAAAATGTTTTTTAAGACCCGATCCTCACATCTATGCATTGTATAAGTCTGAAAAAGCCGAATCATGTAATAAAAATAACCCAAGATTTAACAACATGGTATGCGACATAACCAAGATACTCATAGCAATAGCTCCCGGCCACAACAACAACTCAATAGCAAATTCGGTACCAGTAACAAACCTCATATCAAATAAACCTCATTATCAACCTTCGTACGCAGTCAATGATGAAAGATACTCATAGATACTCATAACCACTTATCAGATCAACTAGTCATGGAGATCTCTCGCCCGATAAGAACCATTGCAAAAATAAGCTAATTTTCTATATTATTCTTCCAATGTACCGTAATCAAATAAGATAATATTCGTTCTAGGTCCTACGACCTGGTCTTATCAAATACAAGCTTCTCTTCTGACATGCCACACCAAATACCATCTATAGAAGAATATACCACAAACCAAAAAGACCATAACCAAGGCGTAAACGACCATTCAACACCCATAAGAACCATTTCGCTCGAATTTTTCCACAAGGCCGAAACAGGAACGTATCTTGTGTGCAAATAGTCAATAGTCTCACAGACCATCGTTGCATAGAAGAGTAACACAAAGAACACCAACAAGATCAACTATAATAGAATGACACATCCCTCAACAATATCATTGTTGAGTCAACAAATCTAACCCACTGTGTAGAATACACATCTTCATTCGGTGTACCAATGGGCCCCCGGATAAACTTCTGTCATTAACAAATAGATTCATAATCATCCAAATGTCCACATAACCTAACCATAACACATGTTATTAGCTGTCTAACTTTGGCCATACCTTCACAGTCAGCAACCAAGAAACAATTTACCTCTGAGAACTCCCAGTCTCCAAATATCTAGAATACTAGAATCATAATATTCAATCCGAACTCGACCACTCAACTGACTAACGCATTCTTCATACACATTTATTCCACTAGAAATACTTCCATAATTCTTTCATTCGGCTTACCAAAATATGAACAACAGCAGTCGATCAACTAGGCGATTACCATAATACCAGTCATGTATACACAAGTCAAACACAATGCACCTTCCTGAAATGTATACTCTCCTCGGGTAATATCAAATGGTACTAGCGTTCTTCCAAACATCTGAAACCGTCCATGTTGTCTATAACTCATGACCTTCCTTTCAAAAAGGAATTGCAACCTTGTATATGCAATTTTCAATCCCACACGACGTACTGCCTCTACCTCACCATCATATGAAAGCACGAAAATCCCATTATACACTTTGAGTCACAAGCAGGATACATACTCAATCACCCAAAACCCTACAACTAGGCCCCACATAAGAATCACGCAACCTCATAACATCCTACAGAAGATAACCCACCTACTTTGCCTCAAACCGACATCTCTCTATGACCTATCCTGGTCGCAACCACCATGCAATCTCAAAAGCCTCCCAAGTCTGAACTTATCTACAAGACATAAGAGTATGCCTCATCCCACACATGAACAACATGAAATATCCCTCTATATGCATAGAACTCAAGACTGTACAATACATCAAGATAGAAATCAAACATCTCACTAGTCCTTTTTCACATCCTAATAAAACTCTTCTTGTCACATACAAGCCATCTGAACGCATCTCGCAGTCATATCATACTCGTCATATAACCATTCAACCACTCAACGAGCAATAAACCCACTCCTTAGGACACTACCGGACATATAAGTCCAAAAGCCCATGCTGACACAACTGAAACTACAGAACCCAAGTTTCAGTCGAACCCTGGCCTTCTGTCCTCCAGAGCAGCACATCACCAAAACATATAAAACACATCTCTCACTAGCGATTCAGAATAATGGGATTCTCCTATTTTTATATGATAGATGTTGTGTGCTCTGTGGAATTGACATTTGCTACGTGGTGCATGAGATTTATGGGAGTATTTTACGTTAGATGATTGTGTATGAGTGATATGTCAACCATTTGGGTGTTGGGGTTGGGATTAGATATGGAGATTCCTATATTCTTGAGGTTAGAGACAAGATGTTTTGAGATGTAGACTAATTCTTGGTTGTGGACTGTGAAGATATGTTAAGATTTAGATAGTTGATGGTATATTTTATGGATAGGTTACTAATGAATTTTGGAAGGCTATTTACCTATTTTGGGATGATTGTAATTTATTTGGACGCCCATTGGTAGGCCTGATGAGAATGTATATTCTACATCGGATCAGTTTTGCTCACACTTGTGCATTATTAACTGTGGATATGTCATCGGACGGAATGGATGTTATTCGTGCCCTAATTTTTTTCATGAGTTTCTCTCTTATGCTACGATGCGTTGAGAGATAGTTTGACTATTCACACGCAGGATGTGGTTTTGTTCAGCCATTGTAGCTTGATTTGAGCGAGATTGCTCCTGGGGTGTTGAGTTGATTTTCGAACCTTAGTCGTGCTTTACCTGTCTATAATATATTATGCTATACTTTCCTCTATTATTATTGTATTGCACTTCTCATGCTTGTTGTTATTACACATGTCCTTGTTGATTGCGAGCATCATGGCTCGATAGGTTCCACTTGGATTGGCGTATTTGATAGGGTTACCCACCGCAACAGAGTTATGTTAGGATATGATCCTTTTCGCTTAATTAGTGTGCTTTTTTTCTCCCTTGTGAGATGGAATCATAGCATTGTGCCTTGGGGGTTGTATATTTGGTTCTCCTTTTTATCTTTGGTTCTATTAGTGTTGTTGCTTATTGGATGCACATATTGTGTATGTGGTTCTAGTTGGAATTTGGCATATCCTATCAGTCAAGTAGCTTGTACTCGGTGAGATGAGGTTATTGGACCAGGAATTAGTGCAAATCCGATTAGGATAAGGTATGGTTGGAAAGATAAAGTCATTAGTCAGCTTTGAATATTGTTATGGCTCTTGTGGGGCGAGGGTCGCATGCCTTGTTGAATTGATGAGTTGTTATGAGTTTCTACGTGTTTTTTCTATCATTGGCAGTGTTGCTAGAGCTGGAACAATGTTTTATTTGATATAAGGTATGTTACCAGTATCGTATTTTATGATGAGCAACTATCACAATCTGAGTATGTCATTATGGGTACATGAGTTATATGGTACATCGTGTGGTTATATCTTGGAAATATGGTTACAACTTGATGCATCTTGTTGAGACCTATATGGTATTTATATGCAAGAACCAATTCTTACAAAGAATTTCGGGTGTTAGAAGTTGGTTCTAAAGTTTACGGGATAAGGTTGAAGAAAGAAGCTCCAGCCGATATTATGCTAACGGACTTATATGGACTATGATAATGTGGGATCACCCATGGGTATGGGTATGATTAATTGATATAGTGATTGGATGACTTTAGAATGACTCTTAGCATGTTCGAGGATGAATGTATCTTTAAGTGGGGGAGAATGTAATGACTCGACCGGTCATTTTGAGTTTTGGCATTACATTCTGTTATTTGAGACTTTGAGTAGCTTAATATAATCTATTATTTCTTGCGTGTAGGGTTGATTTTGATTTTTGAGTTGTTCGGGGTTGGTTTTGAGCTTGGGCGTATGTTAGGATTTGAATTTGGATGTCCCTAGAAGGTTTCATGTCTATTTGTCAAAAGATGGAAATTCCGAGAATAAGAGAGCTCATAGTTTTGACTGAGAGTTGACTTCAGTGTTATCATACTTTTATTGTGGTTTTGAGACCATGTATGTGTTCATTGTGATGATTGGTACTTGTGTGCAAAATTTTATTATGATCAGAAATGTCTAAGTGTGATTCAGACCTGGTCGACAAAGTTTGAAGGTTGGAAACAAAATTTAAGAAAAGATTTGACTTTGATTCGAAACTTTGATGTTATTTATGATGCTTCGAGCTTTTGAATAAGTTTGGATAATGTATATGGACTTGTTGGTATAAGTGGTTGGGGTCCCGAGCTGTTCGGGTGACTTTAAGGGCGATTTCAGACTATTTCGAAAGATGTTTGTATTGGTGGTTTACTGGTGTCAGGTAATGAATGCATCGCGATTGCGAGCCATGTATCGCGTTCGCTAAAAGGTAGGTGAGCTAGAAGGCTTTGTGAATCGTGTCCGCAATGAATGATCGCATTCGCGAAGGGTCTGTGCATGAAGGTCTTCGCATTCGCGTGTTTTGGACAATGTTTGCGTCGGGCGATTGGGAATTGGGAGTTGTGTGCATTGCGTACGCGGGGCATGTACGCGTTCGTGATTTGTTGGGCATTGGTCATCGCGTTCGCGAACTGGGCCTCATGTTTGTGAAAGAGGATTTTGGTCAGAGGCAGCTTCTAGATTCACGAACGCGAGGATTTTTCCGCATTTGCGAAGGGTACCCCTGGGAAGACTTATTTAAGATGTTATTTCGAGATTTTTCCTATTGTTTCATATTTGAACCCTAGACTTCTAGAAAAGGAGATTTGGAAGAGAAATTTTTCTACTACCTTGAAGGTAAGTGATTTTCACTTGGATTTTGTTTTATATATTGATTACCCATGGATTTCTACACCTAAAACTTTACTTTTGAAAGAAAAATTGGGGTTTTTGTCTACACTTTAAAAGAGTGTATTTTGGGGTTTTCAACACCGATTTTAATGTGGATTTGGAAAGTAATCACATGTTTGGACTTGGCATATTATGGGTCATCGAGAATTGGTATTGGTTTCGAATTTCAGGCAGCGAGCCCAAGTTGACTTTTGTTGACCTTTTTGAAAATTTATCAAAGACCAAAGCTTTATTGATAGGGACTACTTCCTATGGCATTGGTTGAATTCCTTGATTGATGTTGTCATGACGCCAATCTCCCTCCGTAGGATGTCGTGATGATACCTAGTATCTAAGACTAGTTAAGCCTAACATACATGAGGAATTAGCGAAAATAGTAATAAAACTTCCAATTTAAAGCATTAGCTATCATAAAAGAACTCCACAATACAACTACATATAACTCTAAAAATATGGTGAGACCGAGTCACAAGCTCTACACAAAACCAAAACCAACTAGCGCAGTAAGTCACATAACCACAATATAACATAGAGGAGCAAATAAATTGGGGAACGAGTCTAAAATACTCAAAATGACTGGCCAGGTTGTTTATCCTCCCCCTCTTAAAACAAATGCCCATCCTCGAACGAGTATAGATACATACCCGAAGTGATGAAAAGATGAGGATAATGGCTACGCATATCATGCTCGGTCTCCCAAGTCACCTCCTCGACTGGTTGAGCCCTCCACCAAACCTTCATTAAAGCAATGTTGTTTGACCTCGACTTTCGGACCTGCCTATCCAAGATGGCCACCGACTCCTCAACATAGGACAAATCCTTGTTCAAAAGGAATGAGCTGAAATCTAAGACATGGGACAGATGACTTTGATACTTTCGGAGCTTGGAAACATGGAACGCCTGATGAACTGCTTATATACTAGGTGGGAGAAACCTCACTGATCCTCTCAAGAATCTCAAAAGGCCCAATATACCTAAGGCTCAACTTGCCCTTCTTCCCGACCTCATAACACCCTTCATGGGCAAAATCCCGAGCAACACCCGCTCTCCAACCATAAATCCAACATCACAAACTTTCCGATCTGCATAACTCTTATGTCTATATTGGGCTGTACGAAGCCGATCCTGGATCAACTTGACCTTCTTTATGGCATCTCGAACCAAATCTGTGCCTAATAACTTAGCCTCTCCCGGCTAAAACCAACCAACTGGGGAACGACACCGCCTCCCATATAGGGCCTCATAAGGGTCCATCTGAATACACGATTGGTAGTTGTTGTAGTAGGAAAACTCCGCAAGCTGCAAGAACTGATCCCCAAGAACCCACGAACTCCATAACACATATATGAAGCATATCTTCCAATATCTTAATGGTGCACTCGGACTGTCCGTCCGTCTGATGGTGGAATGTTGTACTCAACTCAAACTGGGTGCCTAACTCATGATGTACGCCCCTCCAGAATCGTGATGTAAACTGCGTACCCCTGTCAGAGATGATATATACGGTCATGTCATGAAGTCGGACAATCTCGTGAATATAGAGCCGAGCCAACTGCTCTGAAGAATAGGTAGTCACTACCGGAATGAAATGAGTCGACTTGGTCAACCTATCCAGAGTTACCCATATTGCCTGAAATTTCTTCTAAGTCCGTTGGAGTCCAACAACAATGTCCATGGTAACTCTCTCTTATTTCCACTCAGGAATCTCAAGTCTTTGAAGCATCCCTCATGGCCTCTGGTGCTCATACTTCACATGCAGTCAACTTAGGCACCGAGCTACATACTCCACTATATCTTTCTTCCTTCTTCTCCTCAAATAGTATTGCCTCAAATCCCGATACATCTTAGTGGCACCCCTATGAATGGAGTACCGCAAACTGTGAGCCTCCTAAAGAATCAACTCCAATAACCCATCCACATTAGTCACACATAATCGGCCCTAAATCTGCAACACATTGTCATCTCTGATAGACACCTACTTGGCATTGTCGTGCTTTACCGTGTCCTTAAGGACGAGCTAATGGGGGTCAGCATAATGACGCTCTCTGATGCGATCATATAAAAAAACCGAGAATCCATACAAGCCAGAACTCGAATCGGATCCAAAAAGTCCAATCTAACAAACTAGTTGACCAAGGCCTGAACATCCAATGCTAATGGTCTCTCTGTTGCTGGTAGATATGTAACTCCCCAAGCTCTTTGTCTTTCGACTCAAGGCATCAGCCACCACATTGGCCTTCTCAGGATTATATAGAATGGTGATATCATAGTGCTTAAGTAACTCTAACCAGCTCCACTGCCGCAAGTTAAAATCCTTCTATTTGAATAGATATTGTAGGCTCCTATGGTCATTATAGACCTCACAAGGGACACCGTTAAAATAGTGCCGCCAAATCTTCAAGGCATGAACAATCGCTGCTAATTGCAAGTTGTAGAAAGGATAATTCTTCTCATGAACCTTCAACTATCTAGACACATAGGCAAACAACCTATCATTTTGCATCAACATTGCACCAAGGCCAACACGCAATGCATTACAATACACAATTTAAGACCCCGACTCTGTAGGCAATACTAACATTAGTATTATAGTCAAAGTAGTCTTGAGCTTTTGAAAGCTCTCTTCACACTCCTCAGTCCATCTGAAAGGAGCACCCTTCAGGGACAATCTGGTCATAGGTGCAACAATAGATGAGAAACCCCCTACGAAACGATGCTAATACCCGACCAAACCAAGAAAACTTCGGATCTCAATAGTTGAAGACGATCTAGGCCAACTCTACTCTACTTTAATCTTATTTCGATCTTCCTTGAGCCCCTCACTTGACACCACATGACCCAAAAATGCCACCAAATAAAGCCGAAATTCACATTTTGAAAATTTTGCATACAACTTCTTTTCTCTCGAAGTCTGGAGCACAATCCTCAAATGTTGCTAATGATCCTCCCGATTGCGGGAGTACACCAAGATGTCATCAATAAACATGATGACGAATGAATCAAGATAAGGCTGGAATACACTGTTCATCGGGTGCATGAATACTGCTAGGGCATTGGCCAGCCCAAATGACATCACAAGGAACTCTAAGTGACCATACCGAGTCCTAAAAGCGGTCTTCGAGATATACCCTCACCGCAAATCAAAATTTGAGAACACTCTGGCTCCCTGTAGCTGATCAGATAAATCATTAATGCATGACAATGGATATGTGTTCTTCACTATAACCTTGTCAGCTACAGATGATCAATACACATGCATATATAACCATCCTTTTTCTTCACAAACAAGACCAGAGCACCCCAAGGTGACATACTAGGCCGAATGAAAACCTTATCATGCAACTCGTGCAACTGCTCATTTAACTCCTTCAACTCCCCTAGAGCCATATGCTATGGTGGAATATGAATGGGCTGAGTGCCCGACAACAAATCAATACCAAAATCGATATCCCTATCCGGTGGCATGCCCGGAAGATCCGCTGGAAACACATTTAGATAGTCTCTCACTACCAGAACTGACCCAACGGTAGGAGTATGCAACACACCCCTTCCCAACAATCTGTTGTGCCTTGTGGAGGATACAACCATGCTAGGAAGATAATCCAAAGTACCCCTCCACTCCAACCGTATCCAGAACGTGCAAAGTAAAATAGCAGTAGATCAACTGGGTATAGATCGACACACAGGCCATTGCCCCTAGGTTCGCTAGCTGACTTGGCAGCACTTGCATTCTCAAACTCTAAGAGTAGATTTCAGGAATTGTAGCCCAGGCATAGCCAATGTTACCATCTTGGCATGACTATACAGAATAGCATGATAGGGCGTCAACCTGTCCATGCCCAAAATAACATCAAAATATACCATACTAAGCAACAATAGATCAACTCCTAGTCTAAAAACCATCAATAGCAACTAAACACGACCGATAGACACCGTCAACAATAATATAATCTCCCACAGGCACGGATACATAAATAGGAGAGCTCAAAGAATCACGAGATATACCCAAATACGGAGCAAAGCAAGATGATACAAATGAATAAGTGGAGCCCGGATCAAATAAGGCTGATGCATCTGCATGACAAATCGAAACAATACCTTTGATAAGTGCGCCTGATGTAACCGCCTTCGTCCTACCCGAAAAAGCATAACATCTGGCCTAGCCTCCCCCTCTAGGGCGACCTCTACTCGACTGACCTCCACCCCTCGCTAGCTGTAGAGGTGGAGCGACAACTAGAGCTGTAGCTATGACCTGAGAAGTCTGGGGACCCTGTGGAATACATGGAGCCTGAGTAGTTGGTGGAGGTGCACCCCTCCTGAATTTGGGGTTGTCCCTAACCATATGACGAGTATCGCCACGCTCAAAACAAATGCTCGGCGAGCGTGCCTGCTGAAAATTGCTCGGGCTTGGTCGGTTGGACTGACCATAGAAAGAACTCCATGCATGAGGTGAATGGATAGTGGCGATGCATAATTGGCAACCTGAGACATGGGAGTAGCTGGAGTACCACTAGAGGCAGGAAGTACTGAATGAACTGAAAGACTCACATAGACTCTACCATGACAGGATGCAACTGGGGCACAGGCACCACTATATCCGCCAGAATCTCTTGGCTTCTTGGATTCCTTGTCTCCTCTCTCCCGGCCCCGTATACCCTCCAATCTCCGTGCGATCTCTACCACCCACCGATAGGGGGTGTCTGTCTCAAATCTCGAGCCATGCTGACCCTAATACCAGAGTTAAGCCCTTGGATGAATCGATAGACTCACTGCGTGAGTGTGAGGTCCTCCCCCATCCTACGATATGGCTGGTGAAAGTGGAATCTATCCCGCTTGAGCTAGAGTAACAAACATGCTCAAGAACTGTGCGAGGGTCTCCTGAAGTGCAGGGGTAGCAGCAGGGGCCTCAAGTACCTGCCCCATAACTGGAGCTACTGGTGGCTCCTCTATCGTAGCTTGGGCATGTGCTCTGGCTGCACCACGTGCCCCTCCTCATCCTTTGCTCAGGCCTCTCGCGACTTTATTATGGGGAATAAGTGTCTGATCATCTGATCCAGCGGTGCGCGTCCTCACCATCTATAAGAGAATAGAAACAAAAAAAATTAGAATTTTGAAGTCAACAAATTCGAATGATAAGGAATCAAAGAAGTGATGTTTCCTAGCAGTTCCATAGCCTCTCGAAGATACATACGTCTTTGTACCGATCCGCGAGATTCTACTAAACCTGCTTATGACTCGTAACACCTATAAACCTAAAGCTCTGATACAAATTTTTCACGACCCCAATATCCTTACGTAGGATGTCGTGATGGCACCTAGTGTCTAAGAGTAGGTAAGCCTAACATGCAAGAAGAATAAAACCTATAATTTAAACCAATAGCTAGCATAAAAATGACTCCACAATACAACCGAACACTAATTCAAAAATCTAGTTAGACCGAATCACAAGCTATTCACGAGTATCCTGAAACATCCCTATACAGCATTATCCATAAGACGAGTATTAAATAGGAACTAAGTAAACGGTGACTCCGAGGCCTACGAATGCCGGTAGGTATACCTTGAAGTCTCTGATCCAAGCTCAACTCATGGATTCCTAGGCTGGTGTGAAGTGCATGGATCTACACAAAACGTTGTGCAGAAGCATAGTATAAGTACACCACAACGGTAACCAGTAAGTATCAAGTCTAACTACGAAAGAGTAGTGACAAGGCTAGATCAAGAAACCTACTCGAATAAATAAAGAAACTGAACAAGTATAGCACAGTATAATAATGGAAACAATGGAAATGATACAATGAAGAAATATAACAAGAATAGCTACACTGAAATTAGGGAAATTAAGAGATCACATAAGAAACACATAATAAGAATGGCAAGGAAATGATGCAGACTTATACAATTGATGTAAATGAATGAAAGCAAAAAGAATCACTACCGAGGTACTGCCTCATAGTCTCGTTTCTCAAATCAAATTCATTGTCTTTCCTTATACCATCGCTGGAGCCTTTCATATAGTTTTGAAAATCATTTTTCCCGAAATAGGTAGGTTGTGTTTTAGCCCACCTTACCACACCGCGTGGATTCAAGTACTTCCCCTTCTAGCAATACGCGTATCAAACCCACCTTATCTCACCGCATGTATATAAAACCCTATCACCACTTTCCAAAGAAGTCAACAACAATAATGTTTCCACAATAAATAGCCCATGGCTCAACCCCAATATGTACAAGAGTCTCAACGATAGCAACCGAAAGTGAATATCTCAACTAGAATGATATTTCAACAATTTACAACATTGCCTCAATGTGAATCACGGCCTTTAATTCTTCTACACCAAAATTCAATAATAAAATGTTCCAAAAAATAACAACTTCATGTAAGGTAACTCCACAGTTAAATATCTATGAAGGAGCTGAGAGAATAATAACACTAACTAAGCATGTAAAGGCAAATAACAAGTAAGAGATGAGACAAGTATTAATAATGTAAAATGAAGCATGTGAAGATAGACCAACGATGATGGATATCACATGTGAAGACAACTCAACTGAAGTCATGAAAAAAGTCTACATAGCTTAAATCGGTCAATTACCACATTTATCCTGTATACCCACTCGTCACCTTGTGTACATGATTTCACATACCACAATCAATACAAAACAACACCAATCCTAAGGGGTAATTCCCCCACACAAAGTTAGGCAAGACACTTACCTCAAAACACGCTAACTCAATCAACTAGTAAACCTTTTCCGTGATTATCCAACTCCAAACGGTTCGAATCTATCAAAAATAAATCTATACCGTAAATACAAACCATATGAAACTATTCTAAATGATAAAGTTGCAATGTATTGCTTCTCGAAACCCGGCCAAACTTACTAAATCTGAACACCGATTAGATCTATACTAAAATTACTCAGTTCCGATCTCAAATAGACCTTCAAATCCTCAAAATATAGTCTATGAAGTTTTCATAATTTTTGTAATTTTTCCGACTCAAAACACTAATTAAATGATAAAAACAATAATGGATTCATGTATGATAGCGAAATCCGAGTTAGAATTACTTACCCCGATCAATTCCTTGAAAATCCCTCTCAAAATTGCCTCAAACCGAGCTCTATAATTCAAAAGATGAATAATGAAATAAAACCCTTGAACTCATCCTTTTCTGCCAAGCGATCTCGCTTCTGCGACCCCTTAGCCGCACTTGCGGCTCTACACCTGCAGAAATGCCAATGCAGCTGTGACTTTCACTTAGGCCAGCCCCCTCCGCTTCTGCGGACATAAAGCCGCTTCTACAGGCAGTGGCTTGCTTTTGCGAGCCCACTTCTGAAGAGAGTTGACCGCACCGGCGGTCCTCCTCCAACCAACTCCAGGCCGCTTCTGTGATGCTCCTTTCGCACATCCACATCCGCACCTGCGGCCAGACCCACTGCAGTTGTGTTGACACCAGACTTCTGCAGTTTCAGCCATCTTCCTAAACCCAAAAATGATCTGATTTTCAACCGGGCCCCCTGGGATCCGGTCTGAATATGCCAACAAGTTTAAAAACACATAGAGGACCTACTCGAGGCCTAAAATCTCATCAAACAACATAGATTGTACAAATAGCAACGTGATTCAATCCTATTGAAATCATGAACATAAAACTTCCAAAACTAATGTTCATTTATACCAAACCAACTCCGATTGACCTCATATTTTACAAAGAAGTCATAAATGACAAAACAGACCTATTCGAACTTCCGAAATCGGAAACCCAGCCATGATATCAATAATATCAACTTCCGGTCAAACTTCTCAACCTTCCTAACCTTAAACGTTCTAACTTTCGTCAATTCAAGCCGAAATGACCTACGACCCACAAAATTAATATCCGGACATGCTACTAAGTCCAAAACTTCCATATGAAGCTATCGAAACCATCAAAACTTCATTTAGGAGCCGTGTACAAAAAACGTCAAACTCTATTCAACTCTTTCAACTTAAGCTTTCCACTTTGGAACTAGGTGCCCCATTTCACTCCCCAATTTACCCGAAAACAAAACCAACTACACCGAAAAGTCACACAAAAATATTATAACATAGAAGAGGAAATAAATAGGGGAATGGGACTAAAATACTCAAAAAGACTGGTCGGGTCGTTACATCCTCCCCCTCTTAAATCAAACTATTCGTCCTTAAACAAGTATAGAGACATACCTGAAGTGATGAAAAGATGAGGATAATGGCTACACATATCATGCTTGGTCTCTCAAGTCGCCTCCTCAATTGGCTGACCTCTCCATTGAACCTTCACTGAAGAAATGCTGTTTGACCTCAACTATCGGACCTACCTATCCTAGATGGCCACCAACTCCTCAACATGAGACACATTCTTGTCCAATTGTACTAAGCTGATATCTAACAGATGGTACAGATCACCGTTATACATTCGGAGCATGAAAACATGGAAGACCAGATGAACTGAAGATAGACTAGGTGGCAATGCAACTTTGTAGACCACCTCACCGATCCTCTCAAGAATCTCTAATGACCAGATATCCCTAGGACTCAATCTTACCTTCTTCCTGAACCTCATATCACCCTTAATTTGTGAAACCCGGAGCAAGACCTGCTCTCCAACCATGAATACAACATCATGAACCCTCCGATTCGTATTACTCTTCTGTCTAGATTGGGCTGTAAGAAGCCGATGCTGGATCAACTTGACTTCTCCAAGGCATCTTGAGCCAAATCTGTGCCTAAAAACTTAGCCTCTCCCGACTCAAACCAACCAACTGGGGAACGACAACGCCTCCCATATAGGGCCTTATAAAGAGCCATCTCTATACTCAATTGAGAGTTGTGGTTGTAGGCAAACTCCGCAAGAAGCAAGAACTAATCCCAAAGAACCCCCGAACTCTATAGCACAGGCACGAAGCATATCCTCAATTAACTAAATGGTGCTCTAGGACTGTCCGCCCATCTGAGGGTGGAATGTTCTACTCAACTCAACCCGTGTGCCTAACTCACGTTGTACGCCCTCCAGAATTGCGATGTAAACTGTGTACCCAAATTAGAGATGATGGTTACCGACATGCCAGGAAGTCGGACAATCTCGTGAATATAGACCTGAGCCAGTTCCTCTGAAGAATAGGTAGTCACCACCAAAATGAAATGAGCCGACTTGGTCAATCTATCTACAATCACCCATACTACGTCAAATTTATTCTAAGTCCATGGGATCCCAGCAACAAAGTCTCTGACTAGCCTCAGGTGCTCATACTCCACCTACTAACAATTTAGACACCAAGCAGCATACTCCGCTATATCTTTCTTCATTTTTCTCACTAGTTCTGCCTCAAATCCTGATACATCTTAGAGGCACCCAATTGAATGGAGTACTACGAACTATGGGACTCCTGAAGAATCAACTCTCGTTACCCATCCGAATGAATCAAGATGTCTTGAATAAACACAATGACCAGTGAATCATGAAAGGGCCGGAATACACTGCTCATCAGGTGCATGAATGTTGTTGGGAGATTATTCAGCCCAAATTACATCACAAGGAACTCATAGTGACCATACCGAGTCCTAAAAGCAATCTTCCAGATATCTGGATCCCGAATCTTCAACTAATGATACCCTGACCACAAATCAATCATTGAGAACACTCTATCACCCTATAACTAATCAGATAAGTCATCTATGTGCATAATGTATACATGTTCTTCACTATAACCTTGTTCAACTGCCGATAATCAATACAAATACGCATGGAATCATCTTTCTTCTTCACAAACAAGACCGGATCACTGTAATGTGACACACTTGGCTGGATGAAAGCCTTATTAAGCAGCTCTTTCAAATGCTCCTTTAACTCTTTCAACTCCGCTAGGGCCATATGATATGATGGAATAGAAATGGGTTGAGTGCCCAGAAACAAGTCAATACCAAATATGATTTCTCTATCGGGCTGCATGCTTTGATGATATGCCGGAAATACATCTTGGAAGTGTCTCACTAATGAAACTGACTCAACGGTAGGAGTATCAGTACTGACATCTCTCACAAAGGTTAAATATGCATCACACCCCTTTTCAACCTTCCGTATTGCCTTAAAGAAGCACACAACCCTTCTAGGAAAATAATCCAATGTACCCCTCCACTCCAACCACGATAACCCTTTCATAGCCAATGTCACCATCTTGGCGTGACAATCCAGAATAGCATGATAGGGCGACAATTAGTCCATGCACAAAATAACATCAAAATCTACCGTACTAAGCAACAATAGATCAGCTCTGGTGTCAAAACCACCAATAACAACTAAACACAACTTATACACACAGTGAACAACAATATAATCTCCCACATGCGTGGACACATAAACAAGAAAACTCAAATAATCATGGGATATACCCAAATACGGAGCAAAGCAACATGATACATATGAATAAGTGGATCTTGGATCAAATAACACTGATGCATCTCTATGAAAAATCAAAAAATACATGTGATAACTGCGTCTGATGTAACCGCCTTCGTCCTACCCGAAAAAGCATAACATATATCCCCCCCCCCCCCAGGTTGACCCCTTCCCACCTGACCTACACCCCGAGCTGGCTATGCAGATGGAGAGGCAACTGGAGTAGTAGCCACGGACTAAGAAGTCTAGGGACCCTATGGAATACATGGAGCATGAGTAGTCAGTAGAGGTGCACCCCTCCTGAATCTGGGGTAGTCCCTCACTATATGACGAGTATCACCACACTCAAAACAATATCTCGGAGGGTGTGGCTATTGAAACTAGCTCAGATCTGGTTTTACCATATAAAGCACCATGTGCATGAGGTGCACTAGATAGTGGCAGTGCATAATGGGAAACCTGAAATGTGGGAGTAGCCGGAGTACCACTGGAGGCTGGAAGTGCTGAATGAACTAGACAGCTCACATAGCCTATACCATGATGGGCTGCAACTAGGGCACGAGCACCACCATATCCGCCAGGAATCTCTAGGCATTTTGGACTTCCTACCCTCTATGTCCTTGCCATGCATACCCTCCAATCTCTGTGCGATCTCTACCACCTGCTGATAGAGGGTATATGCCTCCAACTCTCGAGCTATGCTAAACCTAATACCATAGCTGAGCCCCTCAATAAATTGACGCACTCGCTCTCTGACTGTGAAAGACAAGGGAGGTGCATGTCTAGACAACTCACTAAATATAACAGCATAGTCATAGGACCCTAGCACGGCTCTAGGGAACAAACTCTCTAAATAACATCTCTGAAAATTGAGCCCATGAAAGTGAAGCTGCATCGACTAGGATACCCTCATCGTAAGCCCGCCACCACTGGTTCGATGGTCCCAACAATTGGAAAGTAGTAAAAACAACCCCGCTCATCTCCACAATACCCATGGAAAGGAGAATACGGTGGTACCTCTCCAGAAAACCTTGTGCATCCTCTGTAGCTAGGCTGCTGAAACTAAGAGGCTGGCACTTATTGTACCTCTCAAGTTTAAGCTTCTCCTCCTCAAATACGGGTACCCTAACCTCGGGCTGAAGTGGAACAACCGGTTACACATGTATAACCTCTAGGTCCTAGTCAACATGGACCCGCTGCTCTGGGATACTGGCCGCGGTAGACTTAGCTACTCCCCCAGGTTGAGATCTGGCTGGTGCAAGTGGAACTAACCCGCCTAAGCTAGAGTACTAAAAGTTCTCAAGGACTGTGTGAGGGTCTCCTGAAGAGCAGGGTTAGCAACAGGCACCTCAGGTAACTGCCCCCCAACTAGAGCTATTGGTGGCTCTGTTGTCGCACCCCAGGCAGGTGCTCTAACTACACCACTTGCCTCTACACGGCCTCTGCCCAGACCCGCCCTCTCTGGTGTCTGATCATCCGATCTAGTGGTGCGTGTCCTCATCATCCGTGATAGAATAGAAAGACAAAGATTTGGAATTTCGAAGTCAACAAATTCACAAGATAAGGAATCAAAGAAGTGAAGTTTCCTAACAGTTCCATAGCCTATCGAAAATAAGTACAGACGTCTTCATACCGATCCACGGGACTCTACTAAACATGATTATGACTCGTTACACCTATGAACCTAGAGCTCTGATACCACCTTGTCACGACTCTAATCTCCCTCCGTAGGATGTCTTACTGGCATCTAGTCTCTAAGACTAGGTAAGCCTAACACACATGAATAATTAACGGAAATAGTAATAAAACTTCCAATTTAAACTAATAGCTATCATAAAGAGGACTCCACAATAAACCGAATATAACTCCCAAAATCTGGTGAGACCGAGTCACAAGCTCTACACGAGTATACTGAAACATCCATATACCACAGTATCTATAAGAGGAGAATGAAATAGAAACTAGATAGAGGGTGACTCCGAGTCCTGCGAACGCTGGCAGGTATACCTTGAAGTCTCCGATCCAAGCTCAATTCACGGATGCCTAGGCTGGAATGAAGTACCTTGATCGGCACAAAAAGATGTGAAGAAGCGTAGTATGAGTACACCATAACGGTAACCAGTAAGTATCAAGCCTAACCTCAGTTGTGTTGTGATGAGGACAAGTCACGACACCTACTGGAATAAATAAAGAAACTGAATAAGTATAGCAAAGTATAATCGTGAAAATAATGGAAATGATACAATGATGAAATATAACAAGAATAACTACACTGAAATTAATGCAATTAAGACATCACAGAAGAAACACATAATAAGAATGCCAAAGAAACGCTGCAGACAAATACAATTGATGTAAATGAAGTATAGCAACAAGAATCACTATCGAGGTATCACCTCGTTATCTCGTTTCACAAATCAAATTCACAATCTTTCCTTATATCACCGCGGGACATTTAGTTTTGAAAATTATTTTTCCAGAAATAGCTACACGTATTTTAGCCTACCTTATCACACTGCATGACTTCAAGTAGTTCCCCTACTAGCAACACGCGTATCAAACCCAGCTTATCTCACCGCATGCGTATCAACCCTTATCCTTATACCACCGCATGCGTATCAATATCACAACATATCACAAATCGCACCTCAAGTGCCCAATAACACAACTTTCCAAAGAAGCTAACAACAATAATATTTTCACATAAATAGCTGATGGATCAGCCCCAATATGTACAAGAGTCTTAACAATAGCAACTGAAAGTTAATATCTCAACAAGAATGGTATTTCAACAATTTACAACTTTGCCTCAATGTGAATCACAGCCTTTATTACTTCAATACCAAAATTCAACAATAAGATGTCCCAAGAAATAACAACTTCATGTGAGGTAACTCGGCAATTAAATATTTAACAAGGAATGGAGAGAATAATAACTTCAACTAAGAATGTAAAGGCAAATAAAAAGTAAGAGACGAGACAAGTATTAACAATGAAAAATGAAGCATGTGAAGATAGACCAACGATTATGGATATCACATGTGATGACAACTCAATTAAAGTCATGAAAGGAGTCTACATAGCTTAAACCGGTCAATTACCACATTTAGTCCGTGTACCCACTAGTCACCTTGCGTACACGGCTTTCACATACCACAATCAACACAAAACAATGCAAATCCTAAGGGGTAATTCCCTTACACAAAGTTAGGAAAGACACTTACCTGAAAACACGCTAACTCAATCCACTAGTAATACTTTTCCGTGATTATCCAACTTTGAACGGCTCGATTCTAGCCAAAATAACTTTATACCATAACTACAAACCATAGGAAACTATTTCGAATAATAAATTTGAAATCTTTAAAGAACATTAAAAAGTCAACTCAAAAAGTTAACCCTAGGCCCGCGTCTCGGAACCCGACCAAACTTACCAAATCTGAACACTTGTTCGAAAACGAGTCCAACAATACTAAAATTACTCAATTCTAATCTCAAATCGACCTTCAAATCCTCCAAATATAGACTATGAAGTTTTCACAATTTTCCTCAAATGTTTCAACTCAAAATAATAATTAAATGATAAAAACAACGATGGATTCATGTATAATAACCAAATCCGAGTTAGAATCACTTACCACGATCAATTCCTTGAAAATACCTCTCAATATCTTCTCAACCCGAGCTCCCTAAGTCAAAATATGAAGAATGAAGTAAAACCCTTAAAATCACCCTTTTCTACCCAGCAATCTCGCTCCTGTGAGCCTTTAACCGCATATGCGGTTCCGCACCTGCGTAAATTCTACTGCAGATGTGGCTTACACTTAGGCCAGACCCCTTCGCTTCTGCGGACATAAAGCCACTTCTACTGGAAGTGGCTCGCTTCTGCGGAGAGTTGACCGCACCTGCGGCCCTCCCCCAGGCCACTCCAGCCCGCTTCTGTGATGCTCCTACCGCACTTGCGGCTAGACCCATCGCAGGTGCGATGACACCAGACATCAGCAGTTTCATCCATCTTCCGAAATCCCAAAATGATCTGATTTCAATCCGATTCACATCCGGGGCCCCTGGGACCTCGTCCGAATATACCAAAAAGTTACAAAACACATAGGGGACCTAATCAAGGCCTAAAAATCTCATCAAACAACATTGATTCTACAAATTGCAACCTGATTCAAGCCTATTGTAACCATGAATATCCAACTTCCAAAACTAACGCCGATTTATACCAAACAAACTTCGATTGACCTTAAATTTTACACACAAGTCATAAATGACACAACAAACCTATTCCAACTTACGAAATCAGAATCCGACCCCGATATCCATAGAGTCAACTCCCAGTCAAACTTCTCAACCTTCCAAACATTCAACTTTCTAACTTTCGCCAATTCAAGACGAAATGACCTACGGGCCTCCAAATCAATATCCGGACACACTGCTAAATCAGAAATCACCATACAGAGCTATCAGAACCATAAAAACTCCATTCCGGCGTTATCTACACAAAAGTCAAACTCTGGTCAACTTGTTTAACTTACGCTTCCCACTTTGAAACTAAGTGTCCCATTTTACTCTGAAATTAACGTGAAACCAAAACCAACTACCCTGTATAGTCACATAACCACAATATAACATAGATGAGCCAATAAATAGAGGAACGGGGATAAATTCTCAAAATGACTGGTCGGGTCATTACATCCTCCCCCTCTTAAAACAAATATTCATCCTCGAACTAGTATAAAGGAACACCTAAAGTGAGAAAAGATAAGGATAACGGCTATGAATATTATGCTCGGTCTCCCAAGTCACCTCTTAGACTCGTTGACCCCTCCACTGAACCTTCACTGAAGCAATGCTCTTTGACCTCAACTTTTGTAGATGCCTGTCAAATATGGCCACCGACTCCTCAACATAAGACAAATCCTTTTCCAATTAGGCTGAGCTAAAATCTAACACATAGGACGCATAACCGAGATACTTTTGGAGCATAGAAACATGGAACACTAGATGAACTGCAGATAGAATAGGTGACAATGCAAGTTTGTAGGCCAGCTCACCGATCCTCTCATGAATCTCAAAAGGCCCGATATACCTAGGGCTCTACTGGCCCTTCTTCGAGAACCTCATAACACCTTTCATGGGCGAAACCCGGAGCAAGACACATTTTCCAACCATGAATGAAATATCACGAACCTTCTAATCTGTATAACTCCCCTGTCTAGATTGGGCTGTATGAAGTCGATCTTGGATCAACTTGACCTTCTCCAAGTCATCTCGAACCAAATCTGTGCCTAATAACTTAGCCTCTCTTGGCTCAAACCAATCAATTGGGGAACGACAACACCTCCTAAATAGGGTCTCATAAGGAGCCATGTGAATACTCGATTGGTAGTTGTTGTTATCGGCAAACTCTGCAAGCGGAAAGAACTGATCCCCAAGAAACCCTGAACTCCATAACACATGCACGAAGCATATTCTCAAAGATCTAAATAGTGCACTCGGATTGTCCGTCCGTCAGAGGGTTGAATGTTGTACTCAACTCAACCCATGTGCCTAACTCATGTTGTACGGCCCTCTAGAATCGTGATGTAAACTAAATACCCTGGTAAGAGATGATAGATACAGGCATGCCATGAATTCAAAAAATCTCTTGAATATAGACCTGAGCCAACTACTCTAAAGAATAGGTAGTCACCACCGGAATGAAATAAGCCAACTTAGTCAACCTATACACAATCACCTATATTACGTCAAATTCCTTTTAGTCCGAAGGAGCCCAACAATGAAGTCCATGGTAACTCGCTCCCATTTCCACTCAGGAATGTCAAGTCCCTGACTAGCCTTTGGTGTTCATACTTCACCTGCTAACAATTTAGGCACTGAGATACATACTCCACTATGTCTTTCTTCATTCTTCTCCACCAATAGTGTTGCCTCAAATCCTGATAAATCTTAGTGGCACCCGAATAAATGTAGTATCACAAACTGTGGGCCTACTGAAGAATCAACACCCGTAACCCATCCACATTTGACACACATAATCATCCATGCATCCGCAACACACTATTATCTCCTATAAATACCTCATTGGTGTCGTTGTGCTGTATAGTGTCCTTAAGGTCAAGAAAATGGGGTCATTATACTGACGCTGTCTGATGCGATCATATAAAGAAGACCGAGAAACCACCCAAGCCAGAACTCGACTCGGCTCTGAAACATCCAATCTAACAAATTGGTTGACCAAGTCCTGAGCATCCAATGTTAATGGCCTCTCTACTTCCGGTAGTTATGCTAAACTACCCAAGCTCTCCATCTTTATACTCAAGGAATCATCTAGTATATTGGCCTTCCTGTGATGATATAGAATGGTAATATCATTGTTCTTAAGGAACTCTAACCATCTCCACTGCCATAAGTTAAGATCCTTCTATTTGAACAGATGATGTAGGCTCTTGTGGTCGGTATAGGCCCCACAACGGACATTGTACAAATAGTGCCACCAAATCTTCAAGGCATGAATAATCACTACTAATTCCAAATTGTGGATAGGATAATTCTTCTCATGAACCTTCAGCTATCTAGATGCGTAGACAATCACCCTACTGTCTGGCATCAGCATTGCGCAAGGCCAACACATGACGCATCACACTACACAGTGTAAGACCTTGAACCCGCAGGCAATACTAACACTGGGGATGTAGTCAAAGTAGTCTTAAGATTTTGAAGGCTCTCCTAAAACTCCTTGGTCCATCTGAAAGGAGCATCATTCTAGGTCAATTTGTTCATAGGTGCAGCAATGGATGAGAAACCCTCTACGAAATGATGGTACTACCCAGCCAAACCAAGAAAACTCTGCACTGCTTCAATCTTCTTCGGATCTACCTTGATCCCCTCATTCGACACCACATGACCAAATAATGCCATTGAATCATGCTAGAATTTACACTTTGAAAATTTTGCATAAAACTTCTTTTCTCTCACGGTCTGGAGCACAATCCTCAAATGCTGCTCATGATCCTCCCGGCTGTGGGAATAATCCAGGATGTTATCAATAAACACAATGACGAATGAATTAAGATAAGGATGGGCTACATTATCCATCAGGTACATGAATGATGTTGGGTCATTGTTCATCCCACATGATATCACAAGGAACGCGTAGTGATCATACCTAGTCCAAAAAGTGGTATTCGGTATATCCGGATCCTGAGTCATCAGCTGATGATACCCTGATCGCAAATCAATCTTTAAGAACACCCTGGCACCCTGTAGCTGATCAGATAATTCAACAATATGCATCGATATATACATGGTCTTCATTGTAACCTTGTTCAACTGCCGATAATCAATACAAATGTGCATGGAACCGTCCTTCTTCTTCACAAACAAGACCAAAGCACTCCACAATGACACACTAGTATCACGCCTCGAACCATGGCATGGGCATAACACGGCACTCGGTGCCTGACTACATATGATCGAGCGAACCAACTGGATAGCTAGATCAACATTTTGTATAACGGTAATCTAGATATAAATATACAACATTATGATCTACTAAAAAATCTGACTCAAATATCATAAATGCAAAAAATACAGAAAAGTCTGCAAGTGTAAATGAGTAGCTGACAAAGTTGACACATAAAAGCTTACTAACATCTGACTGACTGAACTATAGTCTACGAAGCCTCTAAGAACAGTTAAATGCTAAATGTTTATTGAGACAAGGTCCCCGGCATAACTTACTAACTAAAATACTATAAAGACTGAAGACTGGAAAAAGGGTAATGCCCCAAAAGAGTGGGGCTCACCAATAAAAGAAAGAAGGAACTGTAAATACTGAAATTAAAACTGATAAATGATAATTGATAACTGAACTAAACATAGGAAGTAAGGTTATGAATACTCCCTCTTTTGAATGATAAACCAACTGTTTATCTGAATAAATAAAATGTGGGCGCGATACCTAATATATATATATATATATATATATATATATATATATATATATATATATATATATATATATATATATATATATATATATGTGTGTGTGTGTGTGTGTGTGTGTGTGTGTGTGTGTGTGTGTGTGTGTGTGTGTGTGCACAAACTTCAGCATTGGGCACAAGTATACGTATACATAACTGCGGCCTCAGGCCCAAGAATTCATAAAGTATAAACTGCGTCCTCAAGACCGAATACAGGTATTCAACATTCAGGAATTTAGAAGTAGGAACATAGAATCATACTACAATATATGATACTAAAATATTGAACCATACTGAGTTACATGATACTGGAATGCTCAATATAACTAGACTGAGACATGTATTTATAGTAAATTGATTTGTCATAACTGAAACTCCTAGGAGATTGAACGATTATGAAACTTTATTATCTAGAGAATAGAAGTTCTACAACAATTCATGGAAATAAGACATAATTACTTTTTGAGGAAACTCATAATAGTCATAAAGAATGGGACGTAGGTAGAATCATAAACATTCCCAAACGTAAAGAGAGTTAGCCTCACATACCTTAGCTCTGACCCTTTTTAAGAGTATCATGATGTTCGTCGCCTCTTTCAACGATAATCTACGTCAATATATATATCAAGAGGAACCAATATTATCACTAATTCTCATGTTTATGTATATATCAAGAGGAACCAATATTAGCACTAATGCTCCTATTTTAGTAACTTAGGCATTTTATTAAACACATTATAGGTGTAAAGCCTCATAGCCCTTAGTAATTGGTCTTTTCTTCACCAAGTTCTCATTCTACTACTTCTAGGTGATTCTACAATCCCAAATAGATGTAACTAACACCATTTCTCATCACCCAAATGTTTACAACAATCATAAGTCAACAATCCAAAACCCTAGCATAGTTCTTATGGTTCTCTTTATCAAACCCGTTTACTATTCTCCCAAAAACTCATCAATTCATAGTTATAAATGATTAGGGAGTAGAAGCATTACCTTTTTGAAGTTCACTCCTCTTGAATTCGAGATCTAGGGTTACTTTCTCAACAAGGTGTCTCGATCGAATAGCTAACGAGTGGCAGAATTTACCCATGTTAATAAGGTGTTGGAGAATTGAAATTAACTTAGAATCATCGTTAGAACTTACCTTGGATGATGGAGGGACCTTGGGGAAGTTAGGTTCTTGAGAGCTTCCCTTTCTAGAGTAGGTTTTCTTTTTGGGGTATGGGGGAATGAGGTAAGGGTTTTAAATAAGTGAACGCGTCCCAAAATTGAGGGGGAAATAAAAGTAGCTCAGAGAAACATCATTAGGGGCGCTGAATTTAATGCCCTGGACAGTGCCTTGCACTATTAGGGGCGCTGACTTTAATGCCCTGGACAGTGCCTTGCACTGTCAGGGGCTATGAGGTTAATGCCCTGGACAGTGCCCTGCACTGTTAGGGGTGCTGAGGTTAATGCCCTGGACAGTGCCTTGCACTTTCAGAGACGCTGAGGTTAATTCTCTGGACAGTGCCTTACAATGTCTATGGCCGTGAGTTTTATGGCGTTGCGCTGTCTATGGACATGAGTTTTCATGGCCTTGCAGTGTCTAAGTCTATAAGAGGTACCTCCAATAAACTTAGCTGATTCTATCGAATTTTATGCACCTCACTATCGGTCTTGATTCCAAAATAACGGTTTCCACCCATACTAATCCCAATTGGACTTCACTTGTTAAAAGGTCATATTAAGACTCATTTAGTGCATCCACAACTAATTCATACTCACAGAGTGTTACATTATCTCCCCTTGGGATCATACGTCCTCGAATGATTGTCCTGATTATAACTACGACAAACTCTGGACGTTAAACAGGACTGGTCGAAACATGTGAACACTGAAATGTCATGAACTTATGCATAATAAACTGAATGAATACACGATTAGTGAATTTCTGAGATACTGAACTGAATAGGTACTAAACTAAATGGCTACCAAACTGACTGAATACTGAAAGACATAAAAAATGTAATATAAGGTCTGAATGAGAAGGTTAGTTACCTTCTACATTTTTCGATTGCTCTTCTAAGGGATGGGGATATATCTGGACTTAATGTCCTCTTCGACTTCCACGTAGCCTCTTCAACCTTTTGATTACTCCAATGCACTTTCACTAAAGCAATTTCCTTAGTTCTAAGCTTGCGGATTTGACGATCAAGGATAGTCACTGGAATTTCTTCGTACGTTAGCCTATCTTTAACCCCTATAATTTCTATAGGAACAACAAGAGAAGGGTCTTCCATGAATTTTTTTAACATAGACACATGAAACCCTGGGTGTACAACAACTAATTCTTGTGGCAATTATAACTCATAAGCCACCTGCTCGATCCTTCGAAAAATTCTATATGGCCCAATATAGTGGGGATTAAGCTTCCCCTTCTTCCCAAATATCATAATGCCTTTCATAGGAGAAACCTTCATAAATGCCTAATCATCCACTTGGAACTCTAAGTCTCTACGCCGCACGTCCAAATAAGACTTTTGGCAACTCTGATCCATCTTCAAATGCTCTTGAGTAAACTTGAATTTCTCCATAGCTTGATAGACCAAATAGGGTCCTAACAACTCCGCTTTGCCAACTTCGAACCAACCAACTAGAGTGGTAGATATTATTATAAGCAAACTAAATGAGTGGTAGATGATCATCCCAATTGCCTTTCCAATCGATAACACACACCCTCAACATATCCTCAAGAGTATGAATGGTGCACTATGCCTGGCCATCTGTCTGAGGATGGAAAGTTGTGCTGAGGTTCACCCTTGTGCCCAATCCTTTCTGAAAGGATTTCCAAAAGTTCACTATGAACTGAGCACCATGATCTAAGATGATGGACAAAGGGGTCCCATGCAATCATACAATTTCCTAGATATACAACTTGGCATAATCCTCTACTGAATATGTAGTCTTCACTAGCAAGAAGTGAGTTGACTTGGTAAGTCAGTCTACAATCACCAAAATCGAATCATGCTTCCGAACTGAGCGAGGTAAGCCTGTTATGAAGTCCATGTTTATCATCTCCCATTTCCAAACGGGAATTTCTATACTCTGAGCCAAACCCCCAGGCCTCTGGTGTTCGACTTTCACCTACTGATAATTTGGACACTTAGCCACAAAATCTGCTCTGTTCTGTTTCATGTCATTCCACCAATAGTTCTCCTTAATATCATGATACATCTTTGTGGAACCTGGGTGAATAGAATACCTGGAATTGTGGGCTTCAGACATAATCCTCTCTCTGAGCCCATCTATGTGTGTAACACATAGTCTGCCTCTATATCTCAAAGTACCATAATCTTCACCTTGTTCAAAAGTCATAGTCTTGTGTTTGTGAATCCCCTCCTTCAGCTGCAATAAGTAGATATCATTGAACTACTTTTCCTTCACTTCGGCTACTAAGGAGGATTCAACCATGTTTTGAAGAACAATGCCACCATCTTCGGAGTCCAAAAGTCTAACTCCTAGACTTGTTAATTGGTGGACTTCCTTCATCATAGTTCTCTTGTCTGCTTCAATAAGAGTTAAGCTTACCATAAAATGCCGACTGAGAGCATCGGCTACAATATTTTCTTTCCCGGGATGATAGAGGATATCAACATCATAATCCTTGAGCAATTTGAGTCACCTTATTTGACAAAAATTCAATTCTCTTTGCTTGAAGATGTATTGCAGACTATTGTGATTTGTGAAAATATCAACATGCACTCCATACAAATAATGGCGCCAATTCATTAGCGCAAATATCACCGTAGCTAACTCAAGATCATGAGTCGAATAATTCTTCTCGTGAACCTTGAGTTGTCTCGACGCATAGGATATGACTTTACCATGCTGCATTAACACACCCAAGACTAACCACTAAAGCATCACAATAAACAACAAACCCTTTGGTTCATTCCGGTAGTGTCAAAACTGGCGCTGAAGTCAACCTCTTTTTTACCTCCACAAAACTTTTCTCGCAAGAGTCCGACCACTGAAACTTGGACTTCTTCAGAGTCAATCTAGTTAAAAGGGATGAGATATAGGAAAATCCCTCTATGAAATGCCTGAGGTGGGTCTAGGCCAATTCTTCACTGCCTCTATTTTCTGAATGTCCACCGTCATGCCTTCGCCTGAAATGACATGGCCCAAAAACTCTACTGATTTCAACCACATTTCACAGTTAAATAATTTCGCATATAGCTTGTGATCTTGCAGTGTCTGCAACACAATTATGAGATGTTATACATTGTCCGTCTCGCTACAGGAATAAATCAAGATGTCATCAATAAAAACAATAATGAGCAAATCAAGATAAATCTTGAAGACCCTATTCATAAGGTCCACGAAATCTGCTGGTGCATTCGTCAAACCAAACGACATTACCAAAAACTCAAAACGCCCAGAACGAGTCCTGAAAATTGTTTTCGGAATATCACCTTCCTTAACCTTCAACTAATGGTACCCCGATTTGAGGTTAATCTTGGAATAACACTGGGCACCCTGAAGTTGATCGAATAAATCATCTATTCTGGGAAGAGGGTACTTGTTCTTGATGGTGACTTTATTCAATTGACGATAGTTAATGCACATGCGCAAAGACCCATCCTTTTTTCAGAAAAACAAGACCGGTGCGCCCCAAGGTGAGACACTTGGCCTTATAAATCCCTTATCTAGAAGATCTTTCAACTGGACTTTTAGCTATTTCAACTCTGCTGGAGCCATTCTATAAGGTGGAATAGATATGGGCTTAGTTTTGGGGAGTAGATCAATTCCAAAGTCAATCTCTCTATCGGGAGGGACTCTGGGAACATCTTCAGGAAACACTTCTGGGAACTCATTTACAATTGGTACTAACTGGAGAGTTTGAATTTGAGCATCTGCATCCGTAAACTCGAACCAGGAGATAGATATACCCTTTAGAGATCATCTTTCTGCTATAAGATAGGAAATAAACCTACCCCTTTCTGATACTGCATCACCCTTCCATTCTAAGATTGGTTAACCAGGAAATTTGAAACTTACTATTTTGGTTCTACAACCCGTTGTGGCATAACAGGACTCTAACCAATCGATGTCCATGATTACATCGAAGTCTACCATCTCCAATTCTACTAAGTCTGCTACAGTAAGGAGATGATGCACTTTTACTGGACACCCATTATAGATACGTCTAGCTATAATTGATTCTCCAATTGGAGTGTACACTTCAAAGGGTTCACACAACCTTTCTGGTTCTATCCAAAATTTCTTAGCAATATATGGGGTTACATAAGATAGGGTGGATCCCGGACCCATAAGAACGTAAACATCAAAGGTGAGGACTATTGTTAGCATACATTTGATGACATCTCCGAGCTTCTGTATCTTGACGGCCTGCCAGTGCGTACAAGCAGTTCCGACCACTGCCCGTATTACCGGACTTCCTGTACCATGCCCTTGAAAGGCCTGAGAGTTCCGAGGGGCTGCTGAATTAGTGAACTGAGCTATATTAACTCCATTGTTTTTCTTTGCTGATGGACAATCCCTCAAAAAGTGGCCCTATTGACCACAGCCAAAGCAACCATTTGTTCACGAATGACACAACCATGGGTGCCTCTTACCACATGTTTTACAAATATGGTAACCAGGGACTCTATAACCCACACTAGCCTGTGACTGTGAGTCTTCTGCTCTGCAATTTTTTTTTCTTATTAAACTTGGACCTCTGAAATGGTGCACTAGTTGAAGATGGAGCAGGTCCTGATTTTGGTTTCTTGAAGAACTAACGATTACTACCTCTTTGAGATCCCCAATGGCTGAAATTTCCTGTAGACTTAGCTCTCTTGCTCAGTTCCCTATCCCTCTCTCTATGTAGCCGCTCTTCTTCCTTCAATATGTCTTCGTTCCCTTGAACAAAGGCTACCATTTTAGTAATGGTCATGTCATTGTTCTAAGCAGCTATATTAGCATCAGCAAACAAGTCATCTGAAAGACTCAAAAACAAATCGCCTAACTCTAGCTCTCATATCACGTACCATTTCCGGAGCATACTTGGCTAGAGAGAAGAACTTGAGGTAGTACTCATTCTCACTCATATCATTCTGTTTGAGTCTCTCAAACTCTAAAGCATTAGCTTCCAAGACATCAATGGGTTGAAAATGCTCAAGAAACGCATATGCAAACTCCTTCAAAGTCGCAGGAGTCGCATCCTCCCCTCGGGACTCTTCCATGTTTCATACCAAGTGTTAGCAACATCCTTCAGCAGATATGCAGCAACCTCTGTTGCCTTAGTGTCTATATGACGAACTTAAAACACACACTTAAATATGCTCTCTAGTCGAATATAGAATAATAAAATATCATATCTACAAGGATTTGAGTTAAATAGTCTTTTTGTAGTTTATAACTTCATTGCTATCCAAGATGATCAACTATCGAGATTTATGTGATTAAAAGTAAAATTTAGCTAAGAGTTTAAAAGATTGACTAATGATAATCGCAGCTATGAGTAAGGAAGATATCAATGGGAGAAAATAGGAGTTGATTAGATAGGTGCAAGATATTTGTCTGGGATTTAACTATAGCTAATTCACTCCTGAGGTTCAAGTGAGTCTATCAAATTCACTCAATTAGTAGTTCAAACGTTCAGCCGAAACTCCTCTCTCGATTAAGTCTCAACCTCACAATATGAACCAATTAATGCTCGGTGAAGATATGCAAGAATGCATAGTGGATTGGTCTTTAGGAGAACCTCTTTCGATTATCCTCCTTACTAGGTCTAAACAATAATTCAAATAGCCCCTTTCGATTACTAAGAAGAATCAATGAATTCAACCGACAAGATAATGCAAAAACATCACAAGTTATGCCTCTTTCGATTACATGAACATGTGAAAATAGATGCAACATTTAAAATGCCCAAAACGATTAAATACATACAAACTAGAGTTAATATCCACAAACAATTCTCAAAATACCAAATCCATCAATCCCTAATAAAGAATTACTCCATAGATATGGAGAAATTCATCACAAATAAGTTTAATTTAAAGGAAAGCATAAACGATTCAAACCTTGTATTGAGTGAGGATTGAATCATGAAATCCTTGTGCTCTTGCTTATCCCACTTCTCCTTATCCTCCTTAGGTCTTAGATATGTCAAAAAGTCCTCAAAATACCATTTTTCCATGTATATATACCAAGTATGGTCGGGCCTAAACAAACACACCTTCTCCTTCACTAAATAGGACTTTTCCCAGACATGACATGCGTGGCCGCCCACCAGGGATGGTGCTCGCGCATTAGGCCGCGCACTTTGCGTAGTGTTCTTCCTCCCATGCGTGTCCAGTGCCCGGTCGCTTACCTGGGTGACGTCTGGCTCGATTCTTCGTCTCTCTCTTTGATTGCACAAATGTCCGTTGATCCCCGAACTCGATCCCAACTTAATCCTTGGGCTTTTACTCAGACTTCAAAGCTCCAAAATAGCGTGAATTCATGCCACAACATCTATATACCTTGGAATCACTCCAAAAATGTATAAAACACATAATTAGTGCAAAACGCTAGCGATTAAAGCTCAAACTCAATTAAAGTGTAGTAAATTAGAGTGCGATAAGAAATTAAAACCCACAATTATAGCCTACCATCAACACCCTACACTTAATCCATTTCTTGTCCTCGAGTAATCAAAATACACTTTATATAGACACAAACATGTTTAAACAACTCTCATAACTCATCATACCAAAAATATTTAAAATAAACTAAGCATAATCGTGTAACATCCTAGCCTCAACATTTGACTCAAAAACAACACGCATTATTTATAACTCGCTTACTTACTCTAACTCAGAGGTCAACGACATTACCTTTCTTTCATGAATCACGTGCCCTCACAACAAAAGAGAGTAGTTCTACACACAAACAAATTTAATAACAATTAGGAACTTCAAATAGAAATAATTCGCTCACTCTCGAAAACAACATTCATATGCCACAAAAGATGAACCATAGGCTTGCCAGTAGTGTACTACTCCACTAATTGAGTTCATTCAGTCAAGGATCAAGTAGGACTTTAATTGGTTATAATGTAAGCTGCAGGAGGGGTAGGATACATTTTGATACAAGAGTGACTACACCTCTCTATGAACTTTAGTACATACATCTCATTGTTAGAACCCCACTCTTATGTCAAACCAATACTCCACCTTCACATCAATTTACAATCACTCCCAACTTGTTTAAGCACAAATACATCAAGAGTTACCACTTATCAATGAATAATTTTCACAACAATACAACTATACATATTTATTTTCAATTTAAGTAGCTCTTACTTTTTCAAAACCGTGCACCTTTCTCCTTATTTCATTAGCTCCACTCAAAAACCAACCCAATCACCCCACACTTCAACTTTTACAAAGCTCATACAATTTCAAGTGCTCACGAGAGGTAGATGGTTGAAATAGATGGTTAATTCAAATAAATGGGTAAGGCTTGTAATGTGGTTACCAAAGAAACAGGATGATAGGCTCAAAGAGGTTAACTATGATACATAACAATTTGGTGGGCAAACGCATATCATTGGCTCAACAAAGAAATGCCTATAACCTTTCCAAGACTGAAAAAACTACTATTTCTCTTTGCAAATACGTCGGGCAAGTTCTAGACTCAAATGCAATGCACATAATACACAAAACCTCACATACACATGGAACATAACACATTAAAGATTGGATTATCAACACACTCTAATCAAAGAAGTTAGGCAAAGTTAAAATTATAAAATTTAATGTATTTATGCAAGAGTCAAAAACTGATCCTAAGTGTCACAACTAAAGAACTCACTATTCTCAAGGTATAACATAGTCAAGAGATATTGATTCCAATTTTAATCATAGCACAAGGTTTTCTATGCTTAACAAAAATAAAATCCTACTACACCAGATTCAATCAAAACCCTAGGAAAAGAACCGCGGCACAAAGAAAAACCAAAGAGGAATTAATACACTACCTAACAAGAGAAAATCTTTTTTGTATTTTTCTTTCGACTTTAATCCCTCAAGAAACTCGTCGAATGATATCCATCATTTTTTTCCAAATGTTTTTCTATCAAGCTACTACAACTAAGCAAAAGAAACTAACAAAATTATATATATACAACATATATAAAAATATATCCCCCAACCCCACACTTTAAGTTGTGGCATGTCCCCATGACACACAATTAAAAAGCATAAGGTAGAGGAACTTCCCTGAATCTCTAGTCGGGGTCTGAGTCAAGGTCGGGCTCCATTCTTCGTGCCCGAACTAGTGCATACATCCACACGGATAGCTTTTTCTCAGCCTTTTTGAGGTACAACACACACTTGTCTTTCTCAATCACTGGTACCTTCACTTTCGAGCTTTTCACTCCCCACTCTACACTTGCAGCTGGCTTCCCCTTTCTCACCCCCATCTCTACATTCATCTCGAAAGTCACCATCTCTTCACCCTCTCTAAGCATGAGCTTTCTATCATGTATGTCTAATATTGCTCTGCCTATCGCTAAGAATGGTCTTCTTAAGATAAGCGGGACCTCTTTCGTATCCTCTTTCTTCACCACACTGAAATCTACAGGAAATATAAACTTATCTACTTGAACTAAGATAGTTTTCACTATCCCCTCGGGTATTAAAGTTGTTTGATCTGCCAGCTGCAAAGATATAGGTTCAAACCTTATCTCTCCAAGATCATTCTCCAGCTTCCTATAAATAGACAAAGGCATTAAATTAGTTGAGGCAACCAAATCACATAAAGACTTATCAAAATTAAGAGTGCCTAACGATCAAGTATAGTGAAACGCCCTGGGTCTCCACACTTTTGTGGGATTTTGTTTTGCAAGATTGCGATGAAATGGTTTGTGAGCTTGACCACTGAGTTCTCTTCTATCTTCCTCTTCTTTGTAAGGATCTCCTTCAAGAATTTGGCATAAGCTAGCATTGGTGAGAGAACTTTTGTGAATGGCAAATTTACATTAACCTGTCTCAACATATCTAGAAATCTCTCAAACTACTTCTCCAGCTTTTCTCTATACAGCTTTTGAGAAAACGGTAGAGTAGCCATATGATCGCTCTCATTATATTCCTCCCTTATTGAAGTTTCCACCTTCTTCTTTTTCTCAGTTCCCTTCTTGCCTTTCTTCTTCTTATCAACTTCATTTTTCAGCTGCTCCCCACTTTCTTTTCTAGGTACATTCTCTTTTTGGAACGGAATGGGATCTTTCAATACTTTCCCTCTTTTCAAAGTCACAACATTTACCGTTTCTTTGGGGTTTCATTCAATGTTAGATGGTATAGTACTTGGGATTCTCTAAGACAATACATTTGCAATTTTCCCCACTTATTTCTCCAAGTTTTGCAAACCAGTGCCAAGTACTTTGATAGCTGAACCATGAGCATCTAACCTCTCATCTGTCTTGACAGTGAAGGACTTCATTAGATTTTCTAGTCCAGGCTGAGTGGAATGTTGAGGATGGAACTGCGGCCTCGGCTAATTCACAAAACTAGAAGCTCCTTGAAATCTGGGATTGTTTTGTTGCCATGCATTTTCTGTACCCCCAGGTGAACTTCATGAAAAACCGGGGTGATTCTGACCCATTGCATTGAAGTTATAATTCCCAACAGCATTAACTTCCTCAATTGAGGCTTGACACTCATGAGTAGGGTGTCCTCTTCCACATATATCACAAGCTGCGTGATTATCACTCTATATTGAATCTATGGTCAGCTTCCTTATTTCCTTGACCATGTCATCAAGTTGTACCTGCACAGATGTGTTAGCATCAACTTGGTGAACACCAATTGATCTTCTTCTTTTAGCAATCTCAGAGGCCATTGATTTGCATCTTCAGATAACTCATTTAAAATTGTGACTATCTCCTCTAGAGTATTTTTCATCAACAGGCATCTAGCTGCATTGCTCAATGTTCTACATGAGGCTGGTGTCAATCCATCCCAAACATCCTAGAGTTGCATCCAGAGTTCATTTCCATTGTGTTGACACTTTTGCACTATCTCCTTAAACCTCTCCCAAGTTTCAAACATAGTTTCAGTCTCGTTCTGACAAAAGTTATGGATTTCTCTTCTAAACTTGCCCGTGTTAGCTGACGAGAAATATTTTTCAAGAACTTTTCTGGTCATCTCATCCTATATTTAATCGATCCATTAGTCAATCTTTGAAGCCAGTGCTCTGCATCGTCTTTGAGAGTGAAGGGTAAAGCCCTTAAGTAGACTGCATCTTGTGACACACCATTTTATTGAAAGATGTTCATAAACTCCTCGAAGTCCATCAGATGATTGTTTGGATCTTCGTTCAACTTTTCTCTAAAGACACAATTGTTCTGAAGAGTTTGAAGCAACCCTTTATTTAACTCAAAATTTTTAGTTGCACCTGGAGGTGGTCTCACACTTGATAAGCCTTGGTTGTTTGACCGGTCTAGCATAATCGCCAAGTGGTCTCCCAGCACCGGGTACTATATTTCTGAATTGGTCTGTAGCCAAAGATTGATTCCGACCATTCTCCGAGCCCTTTCCTCTTCATAGACAAGTTGTGCATTTCGAAGAGTTGTCTCCTTAGCATCTCATACAACTCTCTCTCTCTCTCTTTGATGGGCTGCCTCTCTTGCAGACAAATCAACATTGTCCTCATCTCCCATCATAACTTCCTTGGTTGAGGACTGCCCAACCTTCACTGTATTCTCGGGAAGATTTATTTCCTTCCTCAACTGTCGCAGTTGATTCTTGATTTCTGATTCGTATGGTAGCACTTCCTTCCCAGAGGATTGAGTCATGCACCAATCTGACCTGTAGCCGGCGCACAGTCAAGTAACACTAAACGTAAAAAAAGAAAAATTAAAAAAAATAAAAATAAAATAAACATAATTCTTGAATTAGAACTTCAAACTATTTCAAACACTATTGATTGTCAATCCCCGACAACGACGCCAAAATTGACGAGCTTAAAAGACACACTTAAACATGCTCGCTAGTCGAATATAGTATAATAAAATATTGTATCCACGTGGATTGGAGTTAAATAGTATTTTCGTTGTTTATAGCTTGGTTGATATCCAAGATGATCAACAATTGAGATTTGTGTGATTAAATATAAATTTAACTAAGAGTTTAAACTATTGACAAATGACAATCGCAACAATGAGTAGGGAAGATATCAATAGGAGAAAATAGGGGTTGATTGGATAGGCGCAAGATACTTGTCTGGGATTTAACTATAGCTAATTCATTCCTAAGGTTCAAGTGAGTCTCTCGAACTCACTCAATTATTAGTTCAAACGCTCAGTAAAACTCCTCTCTCGATTAAGTCTCAACCTCACAATATGAACCAATTAATTCTCGATAAAGATATGCAAGAATTTGTAGTGGATTGATCTGTAGGAGAACCTCTTTCGATTATCATCCTAACTAGGTCTAAAAAATAATTCAACTATCCCTTTTCAATTACTAAGAAGAATCAATAAATTCAACTGGCAAGATAATGTAAAAACATCACAAGTTATGCCTCTTTCGATTACATGAACATGTGAAAATAGATGCAACAATTAAAATGCCTAAAACGATTTAATACATACAAACTAGAGTTAATATCCACAAACAATTCTCAAAACACCAAATCCATCAATCCCTAATAAACAATTACTCCATAGATGTGGGGAAATTCATCACAAGTAATTTAAGTTAAAGGAAAGCATCAACGATCCAAACCCATGTCTTGAGTGAGGATTGAATAATGAAATCCTTGTGCTCTTTCTTATCCCACTTCTCCTTAGCCTCCTTAGGTCTTAAAAATGTCAAAAAGTACTCAAAATACCATTTTCCATGTATATATACCAAGTAGGGTCGGGCCCAAACAAACACACCTTCTCCTTCACTAAATAGGACTTTTTCCGGACAGGATGTGTGGCCGCACACCAGGGATGGTGCTCGCGCACTAGGCCGCGCACTTTGCATAGTGTTCTGCCTCCCATGCACGTCCAGTGCCCGGTTGCTCACCTGAGTACACCCGTCTTGATTCTTCGTCTCTCTCTTTGAATGCACTAGTGTCTGTTGATCCCCGAACTCGATCCCAAATTAATCCTTGGGCTTTTACTCACACTTTAAAGCTCCAAAATAGCGTGAATTCATGCCACAACATCTATATAGCTTGGAATCACTCCAAAAATGTATAAAACATATAATTAGTGCAAAACGCTAGCGATTAAAGCTAAAACTCAATTAAAGTGTAGTAAATTAGAGTGCGATAAGAAATTAAAACACACAATTATAGCCTACCATCAACACCCTACACTTAATCCATTGCTTGTCCTCGAGCAATCAAAATACACTTTATATAGACACAAACGTGTTTAAACAACTCTCATAACTCATCATACCAAAAATATTTAAAATAGACTAAGCACAATCGTGTAACATCCTAGCCTCAACATTGACTCAAAAATACCACGCATTATTTATAACTCGCTCACTTTCTCTAAATCAGAGGTCAACTCCATTACCTTTCCTTTATCCCTTGTCCACTAGGAATGAACTCAGTCGCTTCATGGTCGGCGATCTAATATCTTATTTCCTTGTCGAAATAGGAGCATTATGATCCATCATCTTAAATTCCCATGCTTCTTTTAGCAGTGTAACTTGTTGATTTTGATCTATGTTTTCCATTGCCTCTTCAAGTACAGCAAATATTTTTGCAACTGTAACGGCTTCATTAGCTAGTGTTGCACCTGCTGTATTAGTCAAAGCGTCTATCAGAGCAAGTTCCTTCCTTGTAGTGTCATTATTTTTGCAAGTAATGTTTGGCATATGTCTCATATCTTTGACCTGATTCCTTGTAGCTGCATGATTAACAGGATTAATAGAGAGAGCAGTTGTTTCTATCTTGTATTCTCAATAACTACTGCCATGGTTCACTGTGACCACCTGAACAAATTCCTTTGAAGTAACAGCCGGTACATTGTCTGCAGCAGGTCGTCACACTAAGTAATTTTTCCCTAATTTTTACGCGTCCAAGATCTGTCTAAGCATCACCCTTGTACTGTTGCACATTGCTCATCTCATTAACCATATTCATTAAATTATCAATTGCCTTTTCAGTTGTATTAACCTTCCTCTGCAGCACGCGACATAATCGTTCTTCATGCCCTTGATGTTTACAAAAAGAGCTCACGTGCCCTCACAATAAAAGAGAGTAGTTATACACACAAACAAATTTAAGACCAATTAGGAACTTCAAATAGAAAGAATTCGCTCACTCTCGGAAACAACATTCATATGCCACAAAAGATGAACCATAGACTTGCCCATAGTGTACTACTCCACGAATTGAGTTCATTCAGTCAAGGATCAGGTAGGACTTTAATTGGTTGTAATGTAAGTTGTGGGACAGGTAGGATACATTTAGATATACGAGTGACTACACCTCTCTAAGCACTTTAATACATACATCTCAATGTTAAAACCCCACACTTATGTCACTACTTATCAATGAATAATTTTCACAACAGTACAACTATATATATTTGTTTTCAATTTAAAAGGCTCTTACTTTTTCAAAACCGTGTACTTTTCTCCTAATTTTATTAGCTCCACTCAAAAAGCAACCCAATCTCCCCACACTTCAATTTTTACAATGCTCCTGAGAGGTACATGGTTCAAATAGATGGTCAATTCAAATAAATGGGTAATGCTTGTAATGTGGGTGCCAAAGAAACAAGATTACAGGCTCAACGGGGTTAACTATGATACATAACAAATTGGTGGGTAAACTCATATCATTGGCTCAACAAAGAAATGCCTATATCCTTTGCAAGACTGAAAAAAATGACTATTTCGCTTTGCAAACACACGGGGCAAGTTCTAGGCATCAAATGCAATGCACAGAATATACAAAACCTCATATACACATGGCACATAACTCACTCAATATTGGTTTATCAAGACACTCTAATCAAAATAGTTAAGCAAAGTTAAGATTATACAATTTAAAGTACTTATGCAAGAGTTAAAAACTGAGCCTAAGCATCACAATTAAAGCTCTCACTATACTCAAGGTATAACATAGTCAATAGATATTGCTTCCAAGTCGAATCATAGCACAAGGTTTTCTATGCCTAACAAAAATAAAAACCTACTACACCCGGTTCAATCAAAACCCTTGAAAAAGAACCGCGGCTCAAAGAAAAACCAAGGGGGAATTAATACACTAACTAACAAGAGATAATTTTAACATTTTGATGGTTTTTTCTAAATGTTTTTCTATCAAACTACTACAACTAAGAAATAGAAACTAACCAAATTAATATGCATACAACATACATATAAATATAACCCCCAACCCCACACTTTAAGTTCTGGCATGTCTGCATAACACACAATTAAAAAGAATAAGGTAGAGGAACTTCCTTGAATCTCTAGTCGGGGTCTGAGTTAAAGTCGAGCTCCATTCTTCGGGCCCAAACTAGTGCACACATCCACATAGACAACGTCTTCTCAGCCTTCTTGGGGCACAACCCACACTTGTCTTTCTGAATCACTAGGACCTTCTCTTTCGAGCTTTTCACTATCCACCATACACTTGCAGTTGGCTTCTCCTTACTCACCCCAATCTCCATATTCAACTCGAAAGTCACTGTCTCCTCACCCACTCTAAGCATGAGTTTTCTATCATGTATGTCTAATGTTTCTCTGCATGTTGCTAAGAATGGTCTTCCTAAGATAAGGGGGACCTTTTTCTTCTCTTTCATCTTCACCACAATGAAATCTACAGGAAATACAAACTTATCTACCTGAACTAAGATATCTTCCATTACCCCTTTGGGTATTAAAGTTGTTTTGTCTGCCAGCTATAAAGATATTGGCGCATACCTTATCTCTCAAAGCTCATTCTCTAGTTTCCTGTAAATAAACAAAGGCATTAGATTTTATTGAGGCACCCGAATCACATAAAGACTTATTAAAATTAAGAGTGCCTAACGAGCAAGGTATAGTAAAACTCCCTAGGTCTCCACACTTTTGTGGGAGTTTGTTTTGCAAGATTGAACTGAAATGCTTTGTAAGCTTGACCACTAAGGTCCTTCTATCTTCCTCTTCTTTGTAAGGATCTCCTTCTAGAATTTGGCATAAGCTGGCATTTGTGAGAGAACTTTTGTGAATGGAAAATTTACATTAACCTGTCTCAGCATATCTAGAAATCTCTCAAACTGCTTGTCTAGTGTTTCTCTATACAACTTTTGGGGAAAAGGTTGAGCAGGAATATGCTCGCTCTTATTAGATTCGTCCCTTCTTGAAGTTTCTTCCTTCTTCTTTTTCTCAGCTCCCTTCTTGCCTTTCTTCTTCTTATCAACTTCATTTTTTAGCTGCTCCCCACTTTCTTCTCTAGGTACATTCTCTTTTTGGAATGAAATGGGATCTTTCAATACATAACCGCTTCTCAAGGTCACATCATTTACCATTTCTTTGGGGTTTCTTTCAGTGTCAACTGGTATAGTACCTGTGATTCTCTCAAACAATACAATTGTAATTCTCCCCACTTGCATCTCCAAGTTTCGCAAACCAGTACCAAGTTCTTTGATAGCTGAACCATGAGCATATAATCTCTCATCTGTCTTGACAGTGAAGAACTTTATTAGATCTTCTAGCCCAGGCTAAGTGGAATGTTAAGGCCGGAGCTCCTTGAAATCTGGGATTGTTTTGTTGCCATGCATTTTCTTTACCCCCAGGTGAACTCCATGAAAAACTGGGGTGCTTCTGACCCATTGCATTGAAGTAATATTTCCCAACAACATTAACTTCCACAATTGAGGCTTGACACTCATGAGTAGGGTGTCCTCTTCCACATATATCACAAGCTACGTGATTATCACTCTGTATTGAAGCTAAGGTCAGCTTCCTTATTTCCTTGGCCATGGCATCAAGTTGTACCTACACAGATGTGTTAGCCTCAACTTGGTGAACACCAATTGATCTTCTTCTTTCAGCAATCTCAGAGTACCACTGATTTGCATCTTCAAATAACTCATTCAAAATTGTGACTATCTCCTCTAGAGTCTTTTTCATCAACGGGCCTCCAGCTGCATAACTCAATGTTCTACATGAGGCTGGTGTCAACCCATCCAAAATATCCCGGAGTTACATCCAGAGTTCATTTCTGCTGTGTTGACACTTTTGCACTATCTCCTGAAAACTATCCCAAGCTTCAAACACAGTTTCAGTCTCGTTCTGACAAAAGTTATGGATTTCTCTTCTAAACAGGCCCATCTTAGCTGACGAGAAATATTTTTCAAGAAATGTTCTTGTCATCTTATCCCATATTTTAATCGATCCATTAGGCAAGCTTTGAAGCCAGTGCTTTGCATTGTCTTTGAGAGCAAAGGGGAATGCCCTTAAGTAGACTGCATCTTGTGACACACCAATGTATTGAAAGGTGTTCATAATCTCCTCGAAGTCTATCAGATGATTGTTTGGATCTTCGTTCAACTTTACTCTAAAGACACAGTTGTTTTGAAGAGTTTGAAGCAACCCTTACTTTAAGTCAAAATTGTTAGTTGCAACCGGAGGTCGTCTCACACTTGATAAGCCATGGTTGTAGACTGGTCTAGCATAATCACCAAGTGGTCTCCCAGAACCGGGAGCTATATTTCTGAAATGATCTGCAGCCAAATGTTGATTCTGAGCCATTCTCCGAGCCTTCTCCTCTTCATAGACAAGTTGTGCATTTCGAAGAGTTGTCTACTCAGCATCTCGTACAGCTTTTTCTCCTTGATGGGTTGCCTCTCTTGCAGCCAAATCAACAATGTCCTCATCTCCCGTCATAACTTCCTTGGTTGAGGATTGCCTAACCTTCTCTGTATTCCCTGGGAGATTTCTTTCCTTCCACAACTATTGCAATTGTTTCTCGACTTCTGGTTCGTATGGTAGCACTTCCTTCCCAGAGGATCGAGTCATGAACCAATCTAGCCTGTAGCCTGCGCAGAGTCAGGTAACACCAAACTTAAAAAGAGAAAAAAAAAAATTAAAATAAACAAAATTCTTAAATTAGCACTGCAAACTATTTCAAACACTATTTATTATCAATCCCCGACAACCGCGCCAAAATTGACGAGCTTAAAACACATACTTAATTATGCTTGCTAGTCGAATATAGTATAATAAAATATTATATCCACGGGGATTGGAGTTAAACTGTATTTTCATAGTTTATAACTTGGTTGCTATCCAAGATGATCAACAATTGAGATTTGTGTGATTAAAACTAAAATTTAACTAAGAGTTTAAACTATTGACTAATGACAATCGCAACAATGAGTAAGGAAGATATCAATGGGAGAAAATAGGGGTTGATTGGATAGGTGCAAGATACTTGTCTGGGATTTAAGTATAGCTAATTCACTCCTAAGGTTCAAGTGAGTCTCTCGAATTCACTCAAGTATTAGTTCAAACGTTCAGTAGAAACTCCTCTCTCAATTAAGTCTCAACCTTACAATATGAACCAATTTATGCTCGTGGAAGATATGCAAGAATTCGTAATGGATTGGTCTTTAGGATAGCCTCTTTCGATTATCCTCCTACCTAGGTCTAAACAATAATTGAACTAGACCCTTTCAATTACTAAGAAGAATCAATGAATTCAACCGACAAGATAATGCAAAAACATCACAAGTTATGCCTCTTTCGATTACATGAACATGTGAAAATAGATGCAATAATTAAAATGCCCAAAACGATTCAATACAAACAAACTAGAGTTAATATCCACAAACTATTCTCAAAACACCTAATCCATAAATCCCTAATAAAGAATTACTCCATAGATATGGAGAAATTCATCACAAACCCTTGTCTTGAGTGAGGATTGAATCATGAAATCCTTGTTCTCTTGCTTCTCCCACTTCTCCTTAGCCTCTTTGGGTCTTAGATATGTCAAAATTCCTCAAAATACCATTTTTCATGTATATATACCAAGTAGGGTCGGGCCCAAACAAATACACCTTATCCTTCACTAAATAGGACTTATCTTGGACAGGACGTGTGCAGCCGCACACCTAGGATGGTGCTCATGCATTAGGCCGCGCACTATGAGTAGTGTTCTGCCTCCATGCATGCCCAGTGTGCAGTCATGCACATGGGTGATGTCCGGCTCGATTCTTCATCTCTCTCTTTGAATGCAGTAGTGTCTGTTGATCTGTAACACCTCGGAAAAATTTTCGAAGTACTTAGTAAAGCCCAGTAAAATTTACCAAAAGAAAATAATGTTTCTTGGTGCCGAATTGGGCTTACGAGTTTAAGGATAGTATAAATTCTTCGTGCTCGCAAGCTCGCCGCGGCTAGGACTTTTTGGGTTGAACAATGCGCTGGAAAGTAAAGGAAATATTTTTGCAGCAAAATACATTTCTGCCGTCCATTATGCGACCTCATAATCACTCTGCGAGCCGCATAATGGCCGCAGAAGTGAGTCAGGAGAGTGTCAGTTGGATGCCATTTTGCGGTCGACTATGCGACTACAGAACTATTATGTGGTTCATTATGCGACCGAAGAACAAGTCTGCGGTTCACACATGCTTTGGGCCATTTTTTAGCCAAAATCTGACATTTTAGAGTGAGAGAGAGTGCCCTAGAGTGAGAAGGTGTTCCTCAATAATTGATTCTTGAATTATTGCTCAAATCTTGGAAGATTAGCAAGGAAAACCCACAAGGTCTTCATCCTAAAGGTACGATTCTATACCTAACCCTCAATTTCAAATTTGTCTAGAAATGGGTAATTAGCAAGAAAATATTTGGGCGTGAGTGTTGTTTATTTTACATGCATGTGTTATCAAAGGGTGTAGGAAGATTGTTGAGCTAAAAATGGTAAATATTGGGTTGTGGGATGATGGAATCCTCCATAAATGGACCTTAAAACCTTAATGCACACCTAATGTTTGATAAAATGCTCAAATGAGCTAGAACCATGAGCATCTTCCCAATTTTGATTCAATTTGTTATATTTCTACAATAGATTGAAGTTGCTAAGAATTCCGAAACATTTTAGAGTTTAAGAAAGCTCAATTGAGGTATGATGGCTAAACTCTTCTCTTAGAATTGGATCCCACGATATTCATGTGAATTATGTAAGTCCCGAGTGGTTCATTATAAAATTGGCTATTCCGAGTAAGATTGGGTAGAAAGATATATGTTCAACAAGTAACCCAAATACTTTATTTATGTTATGTTATCAATTGAGGATGTGTTAAAAATGAGGTATGTGCATTAGAAATGTTCGACTTCAAGTTAAATTCAAACGAAGGCTATTATGCCAAATTTTGTGAAGAATCTCTATGTGCCTTAGACTCTTAATTGCTCACATGTGTACTACATGCCTTGATTTGAATTGTTGTTGTTATTGTTGATGATGTTGATGTTAGAAAGTGAAAAGGTGAGCATGAAATACTAAATACGGCCAACGTGCCAAGAATGATCTTATAATTATGGCCACTAGTGCGAATGAAATGAAAAGATATGAAAGTAATATGAAATGCGATGATTGATATAAAAAGGTTGATGTATCGAATAAGACACCCTAGCCGATCGAGTCGTGATCGGACACCATGCCGTACACATAGTGGTGATTGTGCAGGAAATTTTAATTGAAATTATGATTGTGGTCGATGTCCCTAATGGATAGCCTAGCCGATTGGGTCGTGATCGGACTCCGTGTTAAAGACGGTGGTACTGATACTGAAAGTGATTACGGTTGATGTCTCGAATGAGATAGCCTAGCTGATCGAGTCATGATTGGACTATGTGCTAAGAGTACGGTGGTATTGGTATTGTGAATAATGGTATTGTGAACAATGGAATATCAATACTAAAAATCTCCCAATGTGAGATATGAAAATTAATTGGAACACTATCTTGATCCTAAATTGAGGTTTGATGTTGATTAAGGCTTTCATTTATATTATGATATTCTTGTTTGAATTATTTGTTCTATTGAGAGGGTGTTTAGTTATACATACTAGTGCTATTCGACGGTACTAACGTCCCTTTTGTCGGGGGCGCTGCATCTTTAAATGGATGCAGGTGGTTCCACAACAGGAGATATTGATCAGTGATAGCAGTACACCTTCTTCCCAGCTGACTTGGTGAGCCCCACTTCATCCTCGGGTCATGTATCCTTTGTATATTGTGTATTTTGTTTGAGGTATAGCCGGAGCCTTATTTCCGGCATTATCATTGTACTCTTCTTTATTTATAGAGGCTTCGTAGACATAGTGTGGGTTGTGTATTGGTGCTGGGAAAGTCAAAATATGTTATGTTGTGGTTGTATTACTTGTCCATTTGAGACTTTAAAAATTATGAAACTATTGATAATGAATTGGTATTGTAGACATGAACACCTTTATGTCTAACTAATGAAAATATGTGTTATCTCCATTCGTGGATGAGTTTTGGTGGAAGAAAATCTAACAGGCTTGCTCGGTCGGGTTCACTCAATTGAGAGCCGGTCGCGTTCCACAGTTTTGGGGCGTGACATGATCTTCGACTCGATCCCCACTTAATCCTTGGGATTTTACTCAGTCTTCAAAGATCCAAAATAGCGTGAATTCATGCCACAATATCTACATAGCTTAGATCACTTCTACAAGGCATAAAATATTTAATTAGTGCAAAACACTAGTGATTAAATCTCAAACTCAATTAAAGTGTAGTAAATTAGAGTGCGATAAGCAACTAAAATACACAATTATACCCTACCATCATTGTAGCAAGCCATAACTCGAAATATCTTTTCAACATCATCAATGAAGTTTTGCGGATCCTTATCATTTTTGGATCCTGTGAAAACTGCATGTTTCATGGTGATGAATCCACTAGACCTGGAACTACTTGTCTCATCAACAACACTTGTTCCCTACCTTTGAGCCTGAGAAGCAACAGTTTGAATGAGAAACTAGATAGCTCCCCTGACATCCATGTCTGAAGCATTGGGCACTGAGCTCGATGCAACTCCCTGAGCTTGAGTGACCTCCTCCTGAGCAACATTAGCGGTAGCCCCTAGGCTAGTAGCTTAGGCCCTCGTGGTGTACTTTCTTTTTGTAGACATTTTCTAAAATACATAATTCGCACATGTTAGAAGGATTTCTGAAATCATAGCTATAACTGCACGATCTAGAGTGTGAAATAAAAGAAACAATCCTAAATTTCTTAGTGGCTTACTATTTACATGTGTGGCACGCACACACACATAAAACTGACCCTACTGGACACGGCTTCATAGAACCTAGGACTCTTGAACCAAGTGCTCTGATACCAAGCTTTGTCATGCCCCGAACCATGCCTTGTTATAAAGGACACTCTGGTGAATTTTTTGAAAATTTAGGGAGTTAACCAAATTTTGAAGCTACTCGTGAGTGTGGATTAACAATTGGGCCACATTTGATGCTACTGACGGATTTTCACCCTCACTCAAGGATAAATTATCCTAAGAGGGAGAGAATGTAATACCCCGAAAAAAATTTCGAAGTACTTTTGTGTAAAGCCCAGTAAAATTTGCCAAAACAAAATAATATTTCTTGGTGCCAAATTGGGCTTATGATTTTGAGGATTGTATAAATTCTTCGTGACTCGGACTTTTTGGGTTGAACAATGCACTAGAAAGTAAAGAAAAAATTTTGGCAGCGAAATGCATTTCTGCGGTCCATTATGCGACCGCAAAATCACTCTGCGGGCCGCATAGTGGACGCAGAAGTGAGACAGAAAAGAGTCAGTTGGATGCCATTCTGTTGTCGACTATGCGACCGCATAATTATTTTGCGGTTCATTATGCGATTGCAGAACAAGTCTGCGGGCCGCATTGTGACCGCAGGCACATACAGATTTTTTCCGGTTCTAGACACCAATTATGCGGCCAATATGTGGTCCGCATATCGATTATGCGATCGCAGACCTTGTTCCGGAGCTTCATTTTTGGGTTTTTAAAATCCGACCCTACTTCGTTAAATACATGCTTTGGGCTATTTTTTATCCAAAATCTGACATTTTAGAGTGAGAGAGAGTGCCCTAGAGTGAGAACGTGTTCCTCAATAATTGATTCTTCAATTCTTGCTCAAATCTTAGAAGATTAACAAGGAAAACCCACAAGGTCTTCATCATAAAGGTAAGATTCTACACCCTAACCCTCAATTTCGAATTTGTCTAGAAATGGGTAATTAGCAAGATAAGTTTTGAGCGTGAGAGTTGTTTATTTTACATCCATATGTTATCAAAGGGTGTAGGAAGATTGTAGAGCTAAATCTGGCAAAGATTGGGTTGTGGGATGATGAAATCCTCCATAAAAGGACCTTAAAACCTTAATGCACACCTAGTGTTTGCTAAAATGCTCGAATGAGCTAGAACCATGAGCATCTTCCTAATTTTGATTCAATATTATATTACTACAATAGATTGAAGTTGCTAAGAATTCCGAAATATTTTGGAGTTTAAGGAAGTGCAAATGAGGTATGCTGGCTAAACTCTTCTCTTAGAATTGGATCCCATGATATTCATGTGAATTATGTAAGTCCCGGGTGGTTCATTATAAAATTGACTATTCCGAGTAAGATTGGGTTGAAAGATATATGTTCAACAAGTAACCCAAATGCTTTCTTTATGTTATGTTATCAATTTAGGATGTGTTAAAAATGTGGGATGTGCATTAGAAATGTTCGACTTCAAGTTAAATTCAAACGAAGGCTATTATGCCAAATTTTGTGAAGAGTCTCTATGTGCCTTAGACTCTTAATTGCACACATGTGTACTACATTCCTTGATTTGAATTGTTGTTGATATTGTTGATGATGTTGATGTTAGAAAGAGAAAAGGTGAGCATGAAATACTAAATACGGCCAACGTGCCAAGAATGATCTTATAATTATGGCCATTAAGTGCGAATGAAATGAAAAGATGTGAAAGTAATATGAAATGCGATGTTTGATATAAAAAGGTTGATGTCTCGAATAACACAGCCTAGCCGATCGGGTCGTGATCCGACACCGTGCCGCACACATGGTGGTGATTGTGCTGGAAAGTTTAGTTGAAATTGTGATTGTGGTCGATGTCCATAATGGACAGCCTAGCCGATCGGGTCGTGATCGGACTCCGTGTTAAAGACTGTGGTACTGATACTGAAAGTGATTGTGGTTGATGTCTCTAATGAGATAGCCTAGCTGATCGGGTCGTGATCGGACTATGTGCTAAGAGTACAGTGGCATTTGTATTGTGAATAATGGTATTGCGAACAATGGAATATCGACACTAAAAATCTCCCAATGTGAGATATGGAAATTAATTTGAACAATGTCTTGATCCTAAATTGAGGTTTGATGTCGATTAAGGCTTTCATTGATATTATGATATTCTTGTTTGTTTTATTTGTACTATTGATAGGGTGTTTACTTATACATACTAGTGCTACTCGACGGTACTAACGTCCCTTTTGCCGGGGGCGCTGCATCTTTAAATGGATGCAGGTGGTTCCACAACAGGAGATATTGATCAGTGATTGTAGTACACCTTCTTCCCAGCTGACTTGGTGAGCCCCACCTCATCCTTGGGTCATGTATCTTTTGTACTTTGTGCATTCTGTTTGAGGTATAGTCGGGGCCTTGTTTCCGGTATTATCATTGTACTCTTCTTTATCTATAAAAGCTCCGTAGACATATTGTGGGTTGTGTATTGGTGCTGGAAAAGTCAAAATATGTTATGTTGTAGTTGTATTACTTTTCCATTTGAGACTTTAAAAATGATGAAACTATTGGTAATGAATTGATATTATAGACATGAACAACGTTATGTCTAATTAATGAAAATATGTATTATCTCCATTCGTGGATGGGTTTAAGTAGAAGGAAATCTAACAGGCTTGATCGGTTAGGTTCACTAAGTTGAGCGTCGGTCGCTTTCCTCAGTTTTGGGGCGTGACATGATCCCCGACTCGATCCCCACTTAATCCTTGGGCTTTTACTTACTTTTTAAAGATCCAAAATAGCGTGAATTCATTCCACAATATCTACATAGCATGGAATCACTGCTACAAGGTATAAAACATATAATTCGTGCAAAACACTAGCGATTAAATCTCAAACTCAATTAAAATATAGTAAATTAGAGTACGATAAGCAACTAAAACACACAATTGTAGCCTACCATCACTGTAGCATGCATCACTCGAAATATCTTTTGAACATCATCAATGAAGTTTTGCGGATCCTCATCCTTTTGGGATCTTGTGAAAACTGCATGTTTCATGGTGAGGAATCCCCTAGACTTGGAACTACCTGTCTCATCAACGACACTTGTTCCCTACCTTTGAGCCTGAGTAGCAAATATTTGGGTGAGCAACAAGATAGCTTCCCTGATATCCATGTCTGAAGCATTGGGCACTGAGCTTGATGCAACTCCCTGAGTTGGAATGACCTCCTCCTGAGCAGCATTAGCCGTAGCCCCTTGGCTAGTAGCTGAGGCCTTCGTGGTGTACTTTCTTTTTGTAGACATTTTCTGAAATACGTAATTCGTACAAGTTAGAAGGATTTCTGAAATCATAGCTCTAAATACACGATCTAGAGTATGAAATAAATGAAACAATCCTAAATGTCTTGGTGGTTAACTATTTACATGTGTGGCGCGCACACACCCATAAAAGTAACCCCACTGGATATGGCATCATAGACCCTAGTACTCTTGAACACGGTGCTCTGATACCAATCTTTGTCATGCCTCGAACCATGACCTCGGACCTAAGTATACGTATACATAATTACGGCCTCGGGCCCAAAAATGCATAAAGCATAAACTGCGGCCTCAGGCCCAAATATAGGTGTTCAACATTCATGAATTTAGAATTAGGAACTAAGAATCATACTGCAATATATGATACTAAAATACTGAACCATACTGAGTTATACGATACCGGAATGTTGAATATAACTAGACTGAGACATGTATTTATAATAAATTGATGTGTCATAACTGAAACTCATAGGAGATTGAATGAAACTATTCCATCTAGAGAATATAAGTTCTACAACAATTCATGGAACAAAGTCATAATTACTTTCCGAGGAAACTAGTAATAGTCATAAAGAATGAGACGTAGGGTGAATCATAAACATTCCCAAACGTAGAGAGTTAGCCTCACATACCTTAGCTCTGGCCCTTTCTTAAGAGTATCACGATATTCGTCGCCTCGCTCAACCATAATCTACGTCAATATATATATCAAGAGGAACCAATATTAGCACTAATTCTCCTATTTTAGTAACTTAGGAATTTTATCAAACACCTTGTGGGTGAGTAACTTACAAATTTTATCAAACACCTTATGGGTGTAAAGCCTTATAGCCCTTCGTAATTGGTCTTTGCTTCATCAAGATCTCATTCTACTACTTCTAGTTGATTTTACAATCCAAAATAGATGTAACTAGCACCATTTCTCATCACCCAGATGCTTACAACAATCATAAGTCAACAATCCAAAACCCTAGAATAGTTCTTATGGTTCTCTTTATCAAACCCATTTACTATTCTCCCAAAAACTCATCAATTCATAGTTATAAATGATTAAGGAGTAGAAGCATTACCTTTTCGAAGTTCACTCCTCTTAAACTCGAGTTCTAGGGTTTCCTTTCTCAACAATGGTGTCTCGATCGAATATCTAATGAGTGGAAAGATTTACACATGTGAATAAGGTGTTGGAGAATTGAAATTAACTTAGAATCAATGTTAGAACTTACCTTGGATGATGGAGCGACCTTGGGGAAGTTAGGTTCTTGAGAGCTTCCCTTTTTAGAGTATGATTTCGTGTTTGGGGTGTAGGGGAATGAGGTAAGGCTTTAAATAAGTGAACACATCTCAAAATTGAGGAGGAAATAAAAGTAGCTCGGATAAACATCTTCAGCGTAGGGCATCGACAGGGGCGCCAAAATACCTGTGCAAGGCGCCACCAGAGGCACCAAAACTACAGTGCCTTGCACCGTCAGGGGCGTTGAGGTTAATGCCCTGGACAGTGCCTTGCACTTTCAGGGGCACTAAGGTTAATGCCATAGACAGTGCCTTGCACTGTCTATGGCCTTGAGTTTTTATGGCCTTGCACTGTCTATGGTCGTGAGTTTTCATGGCATTACACTGTCTAATTCTATAAGACGTACCTCCCATAAACTTAGTGGATTCTATCGAATTTTATGCACCTCACTATTGGTCTTGTTTCCAAAATAATAGTTTCCACCCATACTCATCCCGATAGGACTTCACTTGTATTACAACTAGGCCAGATGAAACCCTTATCAAGCAACTCTTGCTACTGCTCCTTTAACTTCGTCAACTACGTTGGGGCCATATGATATGGTGGAATAGAAATTGGCTGAGTGCCCGACAACAAGTTGAACTGACTCATCTGGATAGTCTCTAACTATCGGAACTGACTCAGTAGTAGGAGTACCAACCCTAACTAGAGCAACCGGTGGCTCCTCTGTCGCATACCGGGCAGGTGCTCTGGCTGCACCACGTGCCCCTCCTCGGCCTTTGCCCTGGCCTCTCGTGGATCTAGTAGGGGGCATGGGTATCTGATCAACTGATCCTGTAGTGTGCGTCTTACCATCTGTGAGAGAATAGAAAGACAAAGATTCAGAATTTTGAAGTCAACAAATTCCCACGATAAGGAATCAAAGAAGTGAAGTTTCCAAACAGTTCTATAGCCTCTCGAAGATAAGTACAAACGTCTAAACCCGTTCGAGGACGAACGTTGGTTTAAGAGGGGGAGAATGTAACGACCCGACCGGTCGTTTTGAGTATTATAATCCTGATTCCCAATTTACTGCTCAATTTATGCTCTACATTTGTTATGTTACTTGCCATGGGTAATTAGTTCGAGTTTGGTGAGGTTTTTGAATGATTTGGAACACCTAGTTCCAAGGTTTCGAAATTTAGTTGAAAAGGTTGACCAGATATTGACGTATGTGTAGTGACCCGGAGAATCTTTGCTAAGGAAATCAAGGTTTTGTGGTGTCGAGGTAAATCAATTAGTACAAAGGTTGGCTTGGACTTTTTGGGTTGAACAATGCACCGGAAAGTAAAGAAATATTTTTGGCGGAAAAAAAAAACACCTTTTTGCGATCCATTATGCGACCGCATAATCACTCTACGAGACGCATAATGGCCTCAGAATTGAGGTAGAAGAGGGCCTGTTTGGATGAAATTTGCGATCGACTATGCGACCACATAACTATTCTGCGGTCACTATGCGACCGCAGAACAGGCATGCGGGCCGCATAGTGACCTCATACACATACAAATGTTTGCCAGTATTGGACCCCGATTATGCGACCGATATGCGGTCTGCATAACTATTATGCGGTCGCATATGCAACCGCAGAACCTGTTCCGTAGCTTCATTTTTCTGGTTTTATAAACCCGACCCCATTCTTATAAAACACTATTGGGGTTCATTTTGAAGGGTTTTCATATGATATTTTAGAGAGAGGTAAGAGCATTTTAGAGAGAGAAAGTGAAGGCTTAGTCATTTATCCATCAATTCTTGTTCAAGGTTTGAAGATTTCACAAGGATCTTGCTAGGGCTTCAAAGAGGTAAGAATTTCTTTCCTCAATTCTTCAATTTCGGGTTTGGAGTAAAAATGGGTGATTTATATTATTATTCTTGGGTGTAAGAGTATTATGTATACATACCAATAAGGTTGTGGAAAGATTGTTAAGTTCAAATGGGTAAGGATTGGGTTGAAAATGGAAGAAATCTTCATAGGCTTTAATTGAAAAATTGAGGGTCGAGTTGGTGTCGGAGTTTGGTGAAATTTGTATTATTGAACTCGTGGTTTGATGGGCGTTCATATTCTGTAACTTTTGTTGGGTTCCGATAGGTGGGCCCCACGAGTGATTTTTGAGTTAATTTTGGATTTTATTGGAAAAATTAGTATCTCCTTATGGAATTAATTACAATAATTGGTATTGACTGAATCGAATTAATTGTGGCTAGATACGAGGCTTTCGGAGACCAATTCTCGTGGAAAAGGCATATCAGAATAAAGAATTACACGGTTGGAGGTAAGTAACAATTATAAATATGGTCCTGATGGCATGAAACCCGAATTTTGGTATCATGTGATTATTTTGGAGGTGGCGCACATGCTAGCTGACGGACGTGTAGCCGTGCACCGAGGGGATTGTGACTTGGTCCGTCCCGAGAAACTATAAAGTTGAATAATTTATTGTCAACTATATGATCTCTATGTTTGAAGAAATTTGACTATATATCATGCTTAAGCTATGTTATAGTACTATTGAGACCCGTAGAGGTCGCGTACTTGTTGGATTATTTGCTAATTGTTGTCTTGTACTCAGTCATGATTTTTCTTGCGTATTATACCTCAATCTTTCTGGATATTTGTTGATATACTATGTTATCTTTATTTGGGCTGAGCTTTGTGATTTTTGAGAGCCCGAGAGACTTGAGAGGTTGAGGACTGAGTAAGGCCGAGGGTCTGTCGGTGAGGTAAGGATATTATTGCACGTGAGTTGTCCGTGTAAGATATTATAGCACGTGAGTTGTCCGTGCAGCACGTGAGTTGTCCGTGCAGATTATGGTGCTTGGGTTGTAGGAGCCCCTCCGGAGTTTGTACACACCGCTAGTGAGAGCGGGTACCCATTGACTTTGAGTGCTTAGGGATGAGAGCCGAGTAGTTGAGCTCGAGAAAGATGATATTCGAAGAGGCTTAGAGTCGGTAACATTTTATTGGTTCAGGTTCGGCAGAGATGCATTATGATTTGATGCAACAGTTGGGCAACAAAGTGTGAGGGAAAACATTATGGGAAGTGTTTTGTGGTGGATGAAGTACTAGCAGGTCAAGTAGGAGAAGTAGAGGTTGAGAAGTTGCTTAAAGGAGATGGTTTAACCGAAGTAAGAGTGGCATATTAGCTTTTAGATTCTGTGGTAGGGTAGTTGCGCATCTTGAGAAAGTGTAGAACGGTTTGGAATCGTGATAGAATGTGATTTGGCCTACAGTCTTTATTTGGAGTGAAGGTTACTGTACGGGGAAAGATTGAATATGGCAGAAAGGGGTTTGTTTGAAATGAAGAGGGATGTGAAGATCTGATTATTATTCCAGGCGCAATATGACTTGAGTTCGGATGGTATTGTTGAAATTTTAGTTGATGTCAATAGGAAAAGTGCAGACTTATACAAATGGTGGACGAGCATGAGCTCATGAGAATTTACTAATTATGTGGTCGTTGCACCCAGTGCAGCGTCGTTGGAAGATGTTGGTAAGGAATTCCATAGGAGGGTTATCTCTCGTGAGCAGTTAGCGGTGGCGTGATGTTGATGAAGCTTCTGCGAGGACTACTACTTGCTACTCGGTAAGGGGTCGAGTGTGTGACTGTGGCTGATGATTTAGAATGTTCATGAAAAGCTTAACAAAAGACTTCGAGAAGTCTGGCGGGTTAACGGTGCGAGATCATGGTAATTGAGAAGGAGAAATCCTTGCGGTTTATAAGTTTATATAATTGCAGCTTAAAGCTAAGTGGGGGAGCCTGCTATTGACACTTTGATTTCAGGGTTATGTGTTAAATTTTAGTTTTGGTTGGAGTCATACTTGTGGATCAGTTATGACTTGTAGAAATGGAGATCGAGGATGACTAGAGTAAGGAAATTCTAGAATACGGGTTATATGGCACTTTATGGAAATACGAAAATCATGGAATGATTAAATTGTTATTTTAAAGTACGTAGTGTGCACGAAGTATGAAATTGATTGGTTGTGCTAAGGCATGGTTACTTCTTTGGGGGTTGTTGTGCTAATGGGACTTGTGCCTTTCGGCCCGTTTGGGCGGAGCAAATTAGATTTGAGCAGAGTGGATGACTCTCGAGAGGGCTCTAATGGATTCAAAATGTATATGTGACAATTGAAAATGTTTTGTATTTGTATATCACTAGAATCAGTTACTTACATTGGATGGTATCGGGACGTACGGTAATTCTGTATGACTATGGATTCTACATTTCAGTGTAAGAAGAATAATTTTAAATTCACATAAGCTATTTTCAGAGTGGACGTTTCAATTGTGTCACTATTGGGGGTGCTTAAGAAGAATATTGGAACTTATGGGCATTAGGGTGAAGCAATTTTATGTTAGGACGTCTGGTAGTGAGATTTGGGTATGGATCATGGAGTTCTGATAAGGAGAAGTATCAACTTGAGGATAATTCAGAAGAACCTCAAGTAAACAGTACCACTGGGTAGTAGGCTAAACCAGTATGGTAATGGTATGTTCGGCTCTTTTGGGGTGATTATGATGTGGTGAGACTCTACAGATATTTTGGTGTCAATATTCTTGGGTTTGGCAATCTACGTGGCTTGGTCGAGTTAGAGGAATTCAGTTTTGATAGATTAGTTATGTGCAAATAGATTTCAAAGTGTTCTTGATTGTTTCTACCATGGTTTGAATCGGATATTTTCTACTGGTGTGGGAAATGTATTGCGTATTGATTCCCTCCTAGAAGGAATCAAGAGGAATGTTTCTAACTAACCGAGTATGTAATTTGTTGGTGACTCAGAGTTGATAATGGGGTTCTTGTGCTTGTCACATGATGGCATAATAAATGTGGTGTGTTGTGCGGGATTAGGATTTACATGTACAAGGTAAAAGTTTATTCTTGAAAGGAAGATCACGAATTTTGGACAGAATGGTCAATTACAGATAATTAGATGAATGTTATAACTGGTCGGTAATCCCTGAGAAGGGTGCGCATTTCAAAAGACGCATTGTGTTTTGACTTACGGATGTTCATTGGTATTGCAGTACTCACCTGGTTGAAAGACTGTTGATATTCAAATTTTTGCTAGGAGGCACGGAAGAATTATGAAAGTATTCCTTATAGGAAGATCGTGAATGAAAGGTGTGTTAGTCATTCTAGTGCTGGAGTTGGGATCAGTTACGGTGATTCATGTGTTTGAGAAATTTGGATACTGGGAGTTCTCAGAAGTATATTATTTCGAGTTGCGGCATGTTTGAGGTGAGTATTTTATTTTAACTCAGTGGAGGCACTAGTTGCATTAATTATTTGAGATAGCTGCGCGCTATAAGTGTGCATATATGTGAGGTTTGAGACAATGTGCAAGGATCAGGGCAAGTATTCATACTCGAAAGAATGCTTAGGCAATGATATGCCTAGAGTTGACTGTTAAGCGTAAAGCTATAATGTTTCTCATGTTCGAACCTTTGTTGACAACTATCTGGGCTACATTTGAGGTTGCAAAGAGGGTAATTCTCCTGAATAAATGGGGTAGTTACTATTTCTGCATTAAATTGCCGATTTGAATTGTGATAGCAAATTTTGCACATGGTTACACTATGGCGTGTTATTTATACCAGTCTAGGAGCATGAGAATCTTATTTCATTATCATATACAAGTGTAATTGTTTAATTGCTCCTGTATGATATGTTGGGACTGGAGGCCTTGTGACCATGACGGGTGATTCATATTATTTGCACGTGAGTTGTCCGTGCCGTGTGTGGGAATTTTATTTCCATGATAATTTATCTGATTCATTAATTTCCTTCCTCTACAATTGTGCACATGTGCCTACGGTTATCCTCTTTACGAAATTTGAGGTGTTAGTTGTAACACTGCGGTTGTGGTGGTGCTTGTTGAACTTGCAATACAGTTCTCTTCCTTGAGACATCTCCCATATTCGGCTACACATATTGCACAGTTGTGGCTTGGGTTATATTGATGTGGCGTGTCTGTTGGATAGTTGTGATTAATAATATAAGGTCACTGGACCTAGAGTGGGTACTATCAGGTTTGATTATGGTAGATTTGGGAGGACAATATTGAAAGTCGACTTAGAAAGTGATTATGGTTCTGGTTGGGGAGAGAGAGCTCCATGACTTGTCTGATAAGGGGTCATAAGATTTCTGCATGTGTTCTTTTATTATCAGCAGTGTACGAAGATTTTGGAATGAGGTTTGGCTTAATATGAGGTTTAATACTTGTAGTGGGTTAGTTTGAGTTGGGTGAGGTTAGACTATTGGGTACTGACTTGGTTTAGGATGTTTTAGAGAAGGTTAAAGTAATTCAGGAACGGCATTGTATGGCACAGTCTAGACAGAAGAGTTATGCCGACAGGAAGGTTCGTGACGTTGTTCACATGGTTGGGGAGAAGGTTCTGCTCATGATTTCACCCTTGAAGGGTGTGTTGAGGTTTGGGAGGAAGGGCAAGTTGAGCCCTCGATATATTGGGTCTTTTGAGATACTTAAGAAAATTAGATATGTGGCTTATCAACTTGCTTTGCCACCTAGTATATCAAGTGTTCATCTAGTGTTCCATGAATCCATGCTCTGAAAGTATGTCAGGGATCCGTCTCATATTCTGGATTTCAGTACAGTGCAGCTGGACGGTAATTTGACTTATGATGTGGAGCCGATAACTATTTTAGACCGGCAGGTTCAAAAACTAAGGTCCAAGAACATAGCATCATTGAAGGTGTAGTGGAGAGGCCAGCCAGTCGGAGAAGCTAATTGGGAGATTAAGTAGGAGATGCGAAGTAAATACCCACACTTATTTAAGACTCCAGGTATTACTCTAAACTCGTTCGAGGAAGAACGTTTGTTTAAGAGGGGGAGAATGTAACGACTCGACCGGTCGTTTTGAGTATTATAATCCCGTTTCCACATTTACTGCTCAATTTATCCTCTACATTTGTTATGTGACTTGCCAGGGGTAATTGGTTCCGGTCCGGTGAGGTTTTTAAATGATTTGGAACACCTAGTTCCAAGGTTTTGAATTTTAGTTGAAAAGGTTGACAAGATGCTGACGTATGTGTAGTGACCCGGATAATTCTTGCTAAGGAAATCAAGGTTTTATGGTGTCGAGGTAAATCAATTAGTACAAAGGTTGGCTCGGACTTTTTCGTTTGAACAATGCACCGGGAAGTAAAGGAAAATTTTTGGCGGAAAAAAAAAATACGTTTCTGCGGTACATTATGTGACCGCATAATTACTCTGCGGGCCGCATAATGGCCGCGGAAGTGAGGTAGAAGACGGCCTGTTTGGATGAAATATGCGGTCGACTATGCGACCATATAACTGTTCTGCGGTCACTATGCGACTGCAGAACAGGTATGCGGGCCGCATAGTGACCTCATACACAGACAGATGTTTGCCAGTATTGGACACCGATTATGCGACCAATATGCTGTCCGCATAACTATTATGTTGTCGCATATGCAACCGCAGAACCTGTTCTGGAGCTTTATTTTTCTGGTTTTATAAACCCGACCCCATTCTTATAAAACACTATTGGGGGTCATTTCGAAGGGTTTTCATGTGACATTTTAGAGAGAGGTGAGAGCATTTTAGAAAGAAAAAAAGAAGGCTTAGCCATTTATCCATCAATTCTTGTTCAAGGTTTGAAGATTTCGCAAGGATCTTGCTAGGGCTTCAAAGAGGTAAGAATTTCTTTCCTCAATTTTTCAATTTGGGATTTGGAGTAAAAATGGGTGATTTATAGTATGATTCTTGGGTGTAAGAGTATTATTTATACATACCAATAAGGTTGTGGAAAGATTGTTAAGTTCAAATGGGTAAGGATTGGGTTGAAAATGGTAGAAATCTTCATAGGCTTTAATTGAAGATTTGAGGGTCGAGATTGTGTCTGAGTTTGGTGAAATTTGTATTGTTGAACTCGTGGTTGGATGGGCGTTCATATTCTGTAACTTTTTTTGGGTTCCGATACGTGGGCCCCACGAGCAATTTTTGAGTTAATTTCGGATTTTATTGGAAAAATTAGTATTTCCTTGTGGAATTAATTACAATAATTGGTATTCACTGAATCGAATTAATTGTGGCTAGATACGAGGCTTTCGGAGACCAATTCTCGTGGAAAGGGCATAGCTGAATAAAGAATTACACGGTTGGAGGTAAGTAACAATTATAAATATGGTCTTGAGGGTATGAAACCCGGATTTTGGTATCATGTGATTATTTTGGAGGTGGCGCACATGCTAGGTGACGGGCGTGTGGCCGTACACCGAGGAGATTGTGACTTGGTCCTTCCCGGGAAACTGTAAAGTTGAATAATTTATTGTTAACTATATGATCTCTATGTGTTGAAGAAATTTGACTATAAATCATGCTTAGGCTATGTTATAGTACTGTTGAGACCCGTAGAGGTCGCGTACTTGTTGAATTATTTGCTAATTACTTTCTTGTACTCAGTCATGATTTTTCTTGCGTATTATACCTCAGTCTTTCTGGATATTTGTTGATATACTATGTTATCTTTGTTTGGGCCGAGCTTTGTGATTTCTGAGAGCCCGAGAGACTTGAGAGGTTGAGGACTAAGTAAGGCCAGGTCCTGTCGGTGAGGTAAGGATATTATTGTACGTGAGTTGTCAGTGCAAGATATTATAGTATGTCAGTTGTCCATGCAGATTATGGTGCTTGGACTGTAGGAGCCCCTCCAGAGTTTGTACACACCCCCAGTGAGTGGGGGTACCCATTGATTGTGAGTGCTAAGGGCTGAGAGTTGAGTGGTTGAGCTCGAGAAAGATGATCTTCGAAGAAGCTTAGAGTCTGTAATATTTTATTGGTTCAGGTGCGACATAGATGCATTTTGATTTGATGCAACAGTTGGGTAACAAAGTGTGAGGGAAGACATTATGGGAAGTGTTTCGCGGTGGCTGAAGTACAAGCAGGTCAAGTAGGAGAAGTAGAGGTTGAGAAGTTGCTTAAAGGAGATGGTTTAACCGAAGTAAGAGTGGCATATTAGCTTTTAGATTCTATGGTAGGGTAGTCGCACGTCTTGAGAAAGTGTAGAACGGTTTGGAATTATGATAGAATATGATTTGGCCTACAGTCTTTATTTGGAGTGATAGTTACTATACGGGGAAAGATTGAATATGGCAGAAAGGGGTTTGTTTGAAATGAAGAGGGATGTGAAGATCTGATTATCGTTCCAGGCGCAATATGACTTGAGTTCAGAAGGTATTGTATAACTTTCAGTTGATGTCAATAGGAAAAGTGCAGACTTATACAAATGGTGGACGAGCATGAGCTCAGGAGAATTTACTAATTACGTGGTCGTTGCACCAGTGCAGCATCGTTGGAAGATGTCGATAAGTAATTCCATAGGAGGGTTATCTCTCTTGAGCAGTTAGCGGTGGCGTGATGTTGATGAAGCTTCTGCGAGGACTATTACTTGCTACCCGGTAAGGGGTCGAGTGTGTGACTATGGCTGGTGATTCAGAATGTTCATGAAAAGCTTAACAAAAGACTTCGAGAAGTCTGGCGGGTTAACGGTGCGAGATATGGTAATTGAGAAGGAGAAATCCTTGCGGGTTCTAAGTTTATATAATTGCAGCTTAAAGCTATGTAGGGGAGCCTGCTATTGACACTTTGATTTCAGGGTTATGTGTTAAATTTTAGTTTCGGTCGAAGTCATACTTGTGGATCAGTTATGACTTGTAGAAATGGAGATCGAGGATGACTCGAGTAAGGAAATTCCTGAATATGGGTTGTATGGCACTTTATAGAAATACGGAAATCATGGAATAATTAAATTGTTATTTTGAAGTACGTAGTGTGCTCGAAGTATGAAATTGATTGGTGGTATTAAGGCATGGTTACTTCTTTGGGGGTTGTTGTGATAATGGGACTTGTGCATTTCGGCCCGTTTGGGCAGTGCAAATTAGATTTGAGCAGAGTGTATGACTCTCGAGAGGGCTCTAATGGATTCAAAATGTATATGTGGCAATCGAACATGTTTTGTATTTGTATATCACAAGAATCAGTTACTTACATTAGATGGTATCGGGACGTACGGTAATTCTGTATGACTATGGATTCTACATTTCAGTGTAAGAAGAATAATTTAAAATTCCCATAAGCTATTATCAGAGTGGACATTTCAGTTGTGTCACTACTGGGGGTGCTTAAGAAGAATATAGTAACTTATGGGTATTAGGGCGAAGCGATTTTATGTTAGGACGTCTGGTAGTGAGATTTGGGTAAGGATCGTGGAGTTCTGATAAGGAGAAGTATCAACTTGAGGATAATTCAGAAAAAACTCAAGTAAATAGTACCACTGGGTAGTAGGCTAGACCAGTATGGTAATGGAATGTTTGGCTCTTATGGGGTAATTATGATGTGGTGAGACTCTACAGATGTTTTGGTGGCAATATTCTTGGGTTTGGTAACCTACATGGCTTGGTCGAGTTAAAGGAATTCAGTTTTATAGATTGGTTATGTGCAACCAGATTTCAAAGTGTTCTTGATTGTTTTTACCATGGTTTGAACCGGATATTTTCTACTGGTGCGGGAAATATGTTGTGTGTTATGATTCCCTCCTAGAAGGAAGCAAGAGGAATGTTTCTAGCTAACCGGGTACGTAATTTGTTGGTGACTCAGAGTTGATAATTGGGTTCTTGTGCTTGTCACATGATGGCATAATAGATGTGGTGTGTTGTGCGGTTTTAGGATTTACATGTACAAGGTGAAAGTTTATTCTTGAAAGGAAGATCACGAATTTTGGACAGAATGGTCAATTACAGATAATTAGATGAATGCTATAACTGGTCGGTAATCCCTGAGAATGGTGCGCATTTCAAAAGACGCATTAAGTTTTGACTTACGGATGTTTATTGGAAATGCAGTACTCACCTGGTTGAAAGACTGCTGATATTCAAATTATTGCTAGGAGGCACGGAAGAATTATGAAAGTATTCCTTATGGGAAGATCGTGAATGAAAGGTGTGTTAGTCATTCTAGTGCTAAAGTTGGGATCAGTTACGGTGATTCATGTGTTTGATAAATTTAGATACTGGGAGTTCTCAGAAGTGTATTGTTTCGGGTTGCGGCCTGTTTGAGGTGAGTATTTTATTTTAATTATTTGAGATAGCTGCGTGGTATAAGTGTGCATATATGTGAGGTTTGAGACAATGTGCAAGCATCAGGGCAAGTATTCATACTCGAAAGAATGCTTAGGCAATGATATGCCTAGAGTTGACTGTTAAGCGTAAAGCTATAACGTTTCTCATGTTCGAACCTTTGTTGACAGCTATCTAGGCTATATTTGAGGTTGCAAAGAGGCTAATTCCCCTGAATAAATGGGGTAGTTACTATTTCTACGTTAAATTGCCGATTTGAAGTGTGATAGCAGACTTTGCACATGCTTACACTATGGCGTGTTATTTATACCAGTCCAGGAGCATGAGAATCTTATTTCATTATCATATACAAGTGTAATTGTTTAATTGCTCATGTATGATATGTTGGGACTGGAGGCCTGTGACCATGACGCATGATTCATATTATTGGGTACACAGATTGCGCAGTTGAGACATCTCTTGCTTGAGACATCTCCCATATTCGGGTACACAGATTGCGCAGTTGTGGCTTGGGTTATATTGATGTGGCGTGTCTGTTGGATAGTTGTGATTAATAATATAAGGTCATTGGACCTAGAGTGGGTACTATCAGGTTTTATTACGGTATATTTGGGAGGATAATATTGAAAGTCGACTTAGAAAGTGATTAAGGTTCTGGTTGGAGAGAGAGAGCTCCATGACTTGTCTGATAAGGGGTCATGAGATTTCTGCATGTTTCTTTTATTATCAGCACTGTACGAAGATTTTGGAATGAGGTTTGGCTTAATATGAGGTTTAATACTTGTATTGGGTTGGTTTGAGCCGGGTGAGGTTAGACTATTGGGTACTGGCTTGGTTCAGGATGCTTTAGAGAAGGTTAAAGTAATTCAGGAATGGCTTCGCATGGCACATTCTAGACAGAAGAGTTATGCCGACAGGAAGGTTCGAGATGTTGTTCACATGGTTGGGGAGAAGGTTCTGCTCAAGATTTCACCCATGAAGGGTGTGTTTAGGTTTGGTAGGAAGGGCAAGTTGAGCCCTCGATATAATGGGTCTTTTGAGATACTTAAGAAAATTGGAGATGTGGCTTATGAACTTGCTTTGCCACCTAGTATATCAAGTGTTCATCCAGTGTTCCATGTATCCATGATCTGAAAGTATGTCGGGGATCCGTCTCATATTCTGGATTTCAGTACAGTGCAGCTGGATGGTAATTTGGCTTATGATGTGGACCCGGAAACTATTTTAGAACGGCAGGTTTGAAAATGGAGGTCCAAGAACATAGCATCATTGAAGGTGCAGTGGAGAGGCCAGCCAGTCGGAGAAGCTACTTGGGAGATTGAGCAGGAGATACGGAGTTAATACCCACACTTATTTAAGACTCCAGGTATTACTCTAAACCCATTTGAGGACGAACGTTTGTTTAAGAGGGGAGAATGTAACGACTCGACCGGTCATTTTGAGTATTATTATCCCGTTTTCCCATTTACTGCTTAATTTATTCTCTACATTTGTTATGTGACTTGCCAGGGGTAATTGGTTCGGGTCCGGTGAGGTTTTTGAATGATTTGGAACACCTAGTTCTAAGGTTAAAGGAAACGTTTTGGCGGAAAAAAAAAACACATTTTTGCGGTCCATTATGCGACTGCATAATCACTCCGCGGGCCGCATAATGGCCGTAGAAGTGAGGCAGAAGAGGGCCTGTTTGGATGAAATATGAGGTCGACTATGCGACCATATAATTGTTCTGCGGTCACTATGCGATCGCATAATAGGTATGCGGGCCGCATAGTGACCTCATACACAGACAGATGTTTGCCAGTATTGGACACCGATTATGCGACCGATATGTGATCCGCATAACTATTATGCGGTCGCATATACAACCGCAGAACCTGTTCCGGAGCTTTATTTTTCTGGTTTTATAAACCCGACCCATTCTTATAAAACACTATTGGGGGTCATTTTAAAGGGTTTTCATATGATATTTTAGAGAGAGGTGAGAGCATTTTAGAGAGAGAAAGTGAAGTCTTAGTCATTTATCCATCAATTCTTGTTCAAGGTTTGAAGATTTCACAAGGATCTTGCTAGGGCTTCAAAGAGGTAAGAATTTCTTTTCTCAATTATTCAATTTCGGGTTTGGAGTAAAATTGGGTGATTTATAGTATGATTCTTGGGTGTAAGAGTATTATGTATACATACCAATAAGGTTGTGGAAAGATTATTAAGTTCAAATGGGTAAGGATTGGGTTGAAAATGGTAGAAATCTTCATAGGCTTTAATTGAAGATTTGAGGGACGAGTTGGTGTCGGAGTTTGGTGAAATTTGTATTGTTGAACTCGTGGTTGGATGGGCGTTCATATTCTGTAACTTTTGTTGGGTTCTGATACGTGGGCCCCACGGACGATTTTTGAGTTAATTTTGAATTTTATTGGTAAAATTAGTATCTCCTTATGGAATTAATTACAATAATTGATATTGACTAAATCGAATTAATTGTGGCTAGATACGAGGCTTTCGGAGACCAATTCTCGTGGAAAAGGCATATCAGAATAAAGAATTACACGGTTGGAGGTAAGTAACAATTATAAATATCGTCTTGAGGGTATGAAACCCGGATTTTGGTATCATGTGATTATTTTGGAGGTGGCGCACATGCTAGGTGACGGGCGTGTGGGCGTGCACCGAGGGGATTGTGACTTGGTCCGTCCCGGGAAACTGTAAAGTTGAATAGTTTGTTGTTAACTATATGATCTCGTTGTGTTGAAGAAATTTGACTATAAATCATGCTTAGGCTATGTTATAGTACTGTTGAGACTCGTAGAGGTCACGTACTTGTTGAATTATTTGCTAATTGTTGTCTTGTACTCAGTCATGATTTTTCTTGCGTATTATACCTCAGTCTTTCTGGATATTTGTTGATATACTATGTTATCTTTGTTTGGGCTGATCTTTGTGATTTCTGAGAGCCCGAGAGACTTGAGAGGTTGAGGACTGAGTAAGGCCGAGGGCTTGTCGGTGAGGTAAGGATATTATTGCACGTGAGTTGTCTGTGCAGGATATTATAGCACGTGAGTTATCCATGCAGCACGTGAGTTATCCGTGCAGATTATGGCGCTTGGGATATAGGAACCCTCCGGAGTTTGTACACACCCCCAGTGAGTGCGGGTACCCATTGAGTGTGAGTGATGAGCGCTGAGAGCCGAGTGGTTGAGCTGAGTGATTGTTGCCTGAGAAGCTGTACCTGCTTTGCATTTGTTGTTGCACTTGGTTGCTATCTGTCATTGTTGCAAAATCTCTAACGAATTTATATTCGGATTACTTGAAATTGAACTGTATAAAATTGATTTGACTTAAACTGCCGGATTTGAAAGCATGTCTATTCTTTGCTAGAACTACTGAAAGTGAATATGACTGCGTAGCTCATCATTATCTTTAGTTCCTTAGTTATTATTGTTACTTGCTGAGTTGGTTGTACTCATTCTACACCCTGCACTTCGTGTGCAGATCCAGGTGTTCCTGAACATAGCGGGTGTTGATCATTTCGCGCAGTTGATTTTCAGGAGATTTTAAGGTAGCTGTCGTGTTTCGCAGACCTTGTCTCCCCTTCTCTATCTTCTTTGTTTACTGTATTTGGTCTCAGACTATTATAGACAGTATTTTCCAGACTTGTACTCATATTAGATGCTCATGTACTCAGTGACACCAGGTTTTGGGAGTGTTGTATCGGAAATTGCTAGATTTTTGGTATTGTATTAAACGTTATGTTTTTTAAAATTTAATGAAAATCGTGGGTTATTGATATTGTCGGCTTGCCTAGTACTGAGATAGGCGGCATCACGACAGGTTAGGATTTTGGGTCATGACAACATTGTTTTTAAAAGTTGGAAATTTATTATTTTCAATAGGATTTAACTGGGTTGCGATTCGTGACTTCGATGTTGTTTTATGTGATTTGAGGCTTCGACAAAGTTCATATCATATTCTAAGATGTGTTGGTATATTTGGTTGAGGTCCCGAGGCCTTAGGTGAATTACAGATTGTTAACGGATCAAGAGTTGGACTTAAAGCATTGCTGAAAAATTTGGGTTATTGGTTTAACCGCAACTGCAGTGGGCTTGACCGCAGATGCAACGCCGCAGGTGCGGCTGGAGTGTCGTAGATGCGAAAGGGGAGCTGTCTTCAGGAATTTTGCAGGAGCGAGCTGGGTTCCGCTGAAAAGAAGTTGCTTCTGCGGATGGTTGTTCCGCATAAGAGGAGATTGGACATGAACAGTAGGAACCGCAGATGCGGATAGCTTCTGTAGGAGCGGCCTCGTATGAGCGCGAGTAAGACCGCAATAGCAGACCCGCAGAAGCAGGATTTTGGCCGTAGGTGCGGCTGGTCAGGATCCTTAGTGGGCTTCGTAGATGCGATAGTTTTTCCGCAAAAGTAGAAGCGCATGTGCGCTTATTTGTTCCGCAGAAGCGAGATCGCTGAGAGTGTTTTTAAATCGAAGGGTTTGATTGTTTTTCTCATTTTTTGGATTTTGAAGTTCGGACAAGGGCGATTGTTTGAGAGATTTCCACCTAAATTGAAGAGGTAAGTGACTTTTAATAAGTTTTGTCCATAAATATTGAATACCCATTGATTATTTCACCTATTTCTCAAGAATTTGAGTTAGAATTTAGGAATTTCTAGACTATGTTACTGGAGAGTGAAATTTGAGAATTTGAGTGGCGATTTGTTGTTGGAATTGGATGATTTTGGTATGGTTGGACTCATAATTAAGTGGGTGTTCAGAATTTTTCAATTTTGTCGGGTACAGAGGTGCAAGCCCAGGGTTGACTATTTTTGGTTGACTTTTTGATTTTCGTTAAAGATCTTAGCTTTGTCATGTACAATCAATTCCTGTAGCTTTTATTGATACTATTACGTTTTTTTTGCTAGATTCGAACCTTCCGGAGGTTGATACGCACGGGAAAGCCTTGTTAGTGGAGTAATTTAGCTTGGTTAAGATAAGTATCTTGTCTAAGCTTGGTTGAGGCACTAGTTGCTAGAATGTTTTGTGCTAGCTACATGCTATGGTTGCGCACATGTGTGGGGTTTGAGCCCATGTACTAACACCGGGGGTATTTATCCATGCTCAGGTTCTGCTTAAGCTAAGATATGCCTTGACTTGTCTTTTAAGTCTAAAGCTGTGATGTTTCTCATATTTATAACATTGTTGTGAACTATTTGAGCCATGTTTGAGGCTACATAGAGGTTTAATCCATGAATGAACTTGATAAATGTTATTCTATGATGATATTGCCGAATTGAGCTATGATAGTATAAAGCCGGCCGCTTTACAAAAAAGGGCTATTCGCGGGAGTCAGCAACCCCCGCAAATTGTAGTCGCGTCGGTTTTCAAAACCCCCGCAATATCGATCGCCGCGATCAATTTGCGGGGGTTTTTTCGTGACCGCTTGTGTGATGACCCAAAAGGTCATCTTATGTTTTAGAACTCGAATCTGCGCTCTTAAGCCTTAAAAATCTCATTTCTACCCTCCTCAATTTGCGTGGGCAGTCCGGGCAGGTTTCCAGAAAGCTTTTATGTTGAAAACTAATGAAAATAAGAATTTTTTCCTTAAAAGTTAATTTTAGTTGACTTTGGTCAACATTTTTATAAATGGGCCCGGATTCGTTTTGACAGTCCCGCTAGGTCTATATTAAATTATGGGACCTGGGCGTATGTCCGGAATCAAATTCGAAGGTCTCTAGCTTAAGTTATGATTTTTTGATGAAAATTAAAAGTTTAAAAATTATTTGTTTTTAAGAATTGATTGATATTCGGCATTGTTAGTATCGGGTCCGTATTTTGGTTCCGGAGCCCGGTACAGGTTCGTTATGATATTTAAGACTTGTCTGTGAAATTTTGTGAGAACGGAGTTGATTTGACGTGATTGATACGTCTAGTTGAGAAAATAGAAATTTTAAAGTGTTCTTGAGAATTACATTTGATTTGGTGCTAAATTCATAGTTCTAGGTGTTGTTTTTGGCGATTTGATCACGCGAGCAGGTCCATATGATATTTTTAGACTTGTGTGCATGTTTGGTTTGGAGCCTCGAGGGCTCGGGTGAGTTTCGGATAGGCCCAAGATGGTTTTTCTGCAGAGTCTGTGTTCTGGCATGTCCTTCTTCGCGTTCGCGAAGGTACTCTCGCGAACGCGAAGATTAAACTGGGCAGCTGAAGTTTTGTTCTTCGCAAACGCGAAGTCCTGGTCGCGAACGCGAAGTGATGGGGGACTTACCCTTCGCAAATGCGACTGGCTCAACGCGAACGCGAAGCATGTGGGGACCTGGGGGGGAGGGGGGTTGGTCGTTGCTTCATCGCGAACGCGAGCCTTGTCTTGCGAACGCGAAGGCCAGGGGGGAGTAATCATCATGAATGCGAGATGGTCTCGCGAACGCGAAGTCTTGGCAGCCATTACCCATCGCGAACATGACAGTGCTCTCGCGAACGCGATGAACACTGTCGCCCAGCACTTAACAGAATCCAAAAAAGGGATTTTAGCCAAAAACTCATATTTCTCAAAACCCAAACGGTGAGAGGCGGTTTTTCAAGAGTCATTCCTTCCCCAAATTGTTGGTAAGTGATTCTAAATCATTTTCTTTCAATTACCCATTACATTTCTTGAAATTTCAACCTAAAATCTAGAGTTTTCATGGTAGAATTGGGGTTTGGGATAGAAACTAGGAATTTCGGAAATTTGATGATTTAGACCCCAATTTGAGGTCAGATTCCAAAACTAATTACATATTCGGGCTCGGACGTGAATAGGTGAAAGGATTTTGGTCTGAACTTCGGGTTTTGACCAACTGGGCCCGGGGTTTTTGGAGGAAAATTTGTGAAATATAATTTATGCAATATAATTGATTTCTTTAGCAATATTTGATATTATTGAGTCATTTTTGAATAGATACGAGTGGTTTGGAGGTGAATTCCAAAGGAAAAGTTATGATTGATAATTAAGTGGCTTTCGGAGCAAGGTAAGTATTGTGTCTAACCCTGACTTGAGGGAATTAGGAATCTTAGATTACTTGCTAAGTGAAATTCATGAGAGCGGCATATATGTGAGGTGATGAGTACTTATGCGCCGCCAAATTTACCTGTTTTTCATGTTTCTCAATTTTTCTTATATTGTCCCATTCCCATGCCTAACTGCGATATGTTATACTAGTGTTGTTCAATTTATCGTTCTTATCATGTTTACGGATTTTCTGGTGATAATTGAGTTTTTATTTCAAAGTTGAGATTGATGTTTTGGAACCAAGTGTTGAGGTAAGATTTGTACTTGTTATTCTATCTCCCTGTAAATATTTATGCATTACATTATGGTAAGGGAGAGTGATAATGTACGAAGGGTGATGTTGTGCCATATTGGAAGTGTTAATGCACGAAGGGTGATGTCGTGCCATATTGTGAGTGTTAATGCACGAAGGGTGATGTCGTGCCATATTGTGAGTGTTAATGCACGAAGGGTGATGTCGTGCCATGATATGAGAGTTAATTCACGAAGGGTGATGTCGTGCCGTTTCTATCTATTTTATGGTGAGATTGAGAGTAAAAGCACGAAGGGTGATGCCGTGCATTTTTTCTTACTGTATTCACTATTCCTGTTGATTCATGGTATATTGACTGCTCCGGTGATCACTCTGTTGTAGTTCTTTATCTTGTATTCCCCTCAGTATGTTCCCCTCCCGACATTTTCTATTTAGTTCTTTATTTTCGTTTTTTGCATATACACTATTAAATTGTACAGGTTGATTTGTAGGGTGCCTTACCTTAGCCTCGTCACTATTTCGTCGAGGTTAGGCTCGACACTTACCAGTATATGGAGTCGGTTGTACTGATGCTGCACTCTGCACTTTCTGTGCAGATTTTGATACCGGCTCAGGTTGATCGAGATTTGCTACTGGTCCGCTGTCCGGAGACTCAAGGTAGATCTGTCGGCGTTCACAGACCTTGAAGTCCCTATCTATCTTTTATGTCCTACTGTTTTCTTTCATTCAGATAGTTGTATTTCTTTCAGACTATTACTTGTAGAAAATTCTAGAATGCTCGTGAATTGTGACTCCAGATCCGGGTGTATAAAAAAGATCCAATATTAACCACATCATGTCATGTTTTACAGTGATTTCTTGTTGTTTTGTTCATAAAAACAGCACATCAGCACCAAGAAGAAAATCATAAGATGCAGCAGCAACAAAAACAACATTGTAAATAAGAAAGATACATTTCTACACATATTACCATATTTTTATTCTATTTTTACAGTAAATAATTGATGTTAGATTCGTTCATAGACCAAAACAACAGCAGCAAGAAGGAAAACAACTGATGCAACAGAAACAAACACAACATGGTATGTAAAAAAGAACCATCTTTTAACATATATACCACATTTTAAAGCTTTTTTTTTACAGTGAGTCTTGTTGTTTGGTTCATAAAATAGCACAACTACAGCAAAAAGAGGAACAACAGATGCAACAACAATATTGGTAGATGAACTATTATTTTCAACTCTTTCAATATAAAAATTAATTATGAACTTTTTTTACCGTTGTAGCAGAAGGAGGAACAAAGATCCCAGCAAATTCTTCACGAATCCTCCCTTCTTTCATTATCATATAGGCCTTGAAAGCATTCATCATTTGAATGTGCGCATTCATAATTTGAGCGTAATTCTTTTATTGTGAGCATCCAAAACTTGATTGTACTTATCTTGGCACACAGAAGAACGTGAACTATTATTATAACTTGAACCATTCATAACACCAAAATGTGGTCTTGTGTGTTTAAAAGCTCTGCTAGGGAAAACCCCTAATCCCAAGCACCATACATTTCATGAGTACTCTTTTCTTAGCACCTTACCAACAATATCATTTGGCGAAATTTCAGACTCATCTATGGTGCTTTGACTCAAAACTTGATCAATCTTTTCCTAAATATAGTATTCACATATCCCATTGCAGAAAGAGAAGAGACGAGTTCATATGACAGAACAAACAATGATAGCCAAAAAGATGAGCTTTCATAATTTTATTAAGTTTGTAACAAATAAAAACCTACACATATCTCTTTTGCAGCCTTATTAACATATGATCCATCATGTTTCCTATGAGTAGCAAGATAAAGTTGTGCTCGTCTAGGCTTTTGTCCAGTCTCAATCATCTACAAATGAAAAATCAAGTCGAAATAACTTAACTAATTAGCAATAGTTGCAAGTTTAATAACTAAAGTAAACTATATGAATTAACATCTTTCACCATTTCAGTTCTTCTACTAGAGTTAGGCTTGGATCCACCGATATGTGAAACGGTTTGCAGCTTCCGAATTTCATCATTTCTTTTACATGTTTCCTTAGAAAATAAGATACTTGAAAGTTAAATATACCAACAAATAAGAATATAATTACACATACCAATCGAAGAATTTGAATATATACCTTAGTTTTTTCTTTAAAATAGTAATCACAATAAGTAGTCCAATGATCTTGTGGAATCCTATCCGGAACATTATCCATAATCTCATCTCTGCTCTTAAGTGGGTCAGTGAACGCATAACACATCTTTAGCCTATTTGCAGCCCACTTCTTTGCAATAGAAGTATAAACATATAGTCGTGCATTAGATTCAGATGTCCTAAAATAAAAGCGCGGCTTCAGGAATAAAATATTAGTTAGTTTATCTGTAACATGCAAATACACAGTCAAAGACATAAAATAGAGATTTAGTCATGACAATATAGATATTATACCTTTATAATTTGATCAAAGTAACAGCTGAAGCATGACTCGGGTAAATCAGGCCATTTATCAAAGTTGATTGGAAATAAGGAGCAATCAGTAGCTAATTTTTCACAAAAGTCTGCAAGAACGCCTTGTCCTTCTCCAATTGGTTGATCCATATCATCAAATTCAACCACGATACAATCTCCACTAGACAAATTGATAACATCTTTATCCTTTATTTTGAGTCTCTTGCTAAATCTTTGTGAATCTTTAAAAATAAATACTAAGTTAAAACAAGCAGAACTAACACTCTCTTATATTTCCTAAAATTTGAAAGTGTTTAGTAACAAGAAAAGTTAAAAAGAGTTGAAAAAAATATTGAAATTTTTTTCTTTTAAATAATATGGTCATGTAGTCATATTGTTTCTTTCACTTGTTTTCTTGAATTACTCCAATTGAACTTCTGCTGCTACAAATAAACTTGCACCAACAGTTCTTTAAAATACCAAAAATAACGTAAATACACAAAATGTAGGTTAAAATAGTTCATGTCAACCAATTTTAATAAAGAAACAGTAAAAGAGGATTCAGGAGTTTGAAATAGAGATGAAACCAAGCAGAAAAGTTTACCTATCGCATCTATTGTCCAATGCGACGTAGACTCACGTGCACCACACCTTCTGCGTTGTGATGTAGCTTGAACTGATGGAATTGACTGTGTTGTGGTCTATATGGACGGATCCGGCTGTGCTGCAGCATGAACTGACGAGGCCGCATGTGTTGTGACATGAACTACTGGGGCCACATGTGTTGTAGCATGAACTGAAGGTGTTGGCTGTGGTGTTGGCTGAAGAAATGATGTCAGATGTGGTGAAGCTGAAGCTGAAGCAGCAGTTGAAGTAGCAGCTGAAAAGGAAGTTGAAGCTAAAGCGGAAGCTGAAGCTGACTGAACTGGCTTTTGGAAGTTCTGGTAACGCCAGGGCCTCAACACATCTATAACCAAGATTCAGTAGCACTTATAAGTCTTCTAGACAAAACAAAGGAATATTAAAACATCTTTATCAAAGAAATATCAAAACAAAGAGACATTAAACCAATCATAAAGTTGTTCAGATATATATAACCATCCTTAAATCTTCAATTCACAGTGTTTTTACATAACAACAAAATGTTTAAATGCTCAACCCAAGAAATGTACTACAGAAACTAAAAAACCTAAATCCTATTTAGGCATATGCTCCTATATTGAAACTTGGATATTCTCATAATTAAGATAAAAAAATTGTTCAAATTCTTGTTGTTGGAATGGTTCATTCTCGTATATTTCTTCTTCATCTACCACTCCCATGTCAAACAAATCTCTTGGATTTAGATACACGACCATACTCCATCCTTCATCAGTTTCATCATCAACATAGTATACCATTTTTGCTTGCGATGCTTCAATATAAGGATCATGATCCTCACGATCACTAATATGAATCAATCTCGAAAAATTGACATATAAAATCCCAAACATCTCTTTTGAACCCTCTATCTCGAGTAGTGTCCGCCCATTGGTACTTGAAGAGTACAACTGTGAATCGTCCATAATAATTAAGCTCAATTATTTCTTCTAGCTTTCCATAATATGGCAAGTCTGCTTGTCTTGCATTTCTATCAGCATTAGATGCAATACAAGAAGTATCAAAGGTAAGAAAAACTCCACTATTTTCAGTTTTCAATCCTTGTTCTCTGGACAAAGTTCGAAAGTTGAATACATTAATGTTATAAGCAGTGAACCTCCTTGCATCTGGCATTGGACCTCATTCTAAGAATTGCATGTCAACAGAGATCGTGTCTGCTATGTCTGCATTCATAATCTAAATAAGCAAAATTATTTTCGTCAATATTCAAAATTTAAGAAAGAGAGCTACACATAGACAACCAATATACTACAATGCACTTACTCACTTTGAAAACCAATCAGGAAGCTCCCTATTAACTCTCCTCTCTATCTCTGTTACTGAAGGCCTTCAGCCTCCTGAACTCCTTCTTATGTGCTCCCTAAATTCACTAGAAAGGATTTACATGTATCAATTTTTATCGCTTCACTCTAAAGCCTTTGTCAAAAATCTAATTAATTAAAATTTCTTACTCAATATATGGCTTCATTGCATCACAGTTAAGTAACACATATCGATGAGCTTAAGTCTTCTCCAAAGGAGTCATGCAGAATGTGGAGGAGCGTCTAACTGGTTTACCTTGCCGAGGGAACATATATGATATATCGGAAGGCTCAATATGATTTGGTTAATATCATGTAACCTTCAACGATGGAGCCTTCTGGTCGTGCTTTATTCCCTACGAGAGACTTAAAATGACCTAATAGTCTATAAACAAAATGGAATAGTATTAGAATAAGTGTTTACTTTGAATTACCATTAAAAGAACAATTCAAAGAATTTTATTAATAAATGAGTAATTTACCTTTCCATAAAATACATCCACCGATAATGTACTGGACCACCTTGTATTACTTCATCCGCTAAATGAAATGTTAAATGAACCATTACAGTAAAAAAAGATGAATGGAACAACATCTGTAGGTGGCAAAGTGTGAGTACAATCCGATCTTGTATCTTTTCGAGGTCCGCGAGGTTTAAGCTTTTCAGACAAAGGTGTCTAAAAGGGGAAGAAAGCTCTACAAAAACCACAACAACATGATTTGGAAGCACATTTCAAATTGCTATGGGTAACAATTGTTCTATACTGATGTGGAAATCATGGTTTTTAATCCAAAAATCCACTTTTGATCCAAATTAATACAACGAGAAATATTACTTGAATAACAATCAGGCACTAAGACATTCTTTAAATTTTTGAAGAAGGAAATTTTCTTCTCCTTTGGAACAGCAAAAGCAACAAGCCGGCATTCCTCATTTTCATCAGGCCAAAGATCACGTCTTATGCCCATATCTTGTAGATCTTTTCGAGCCTTAACATGATCCTTTGATTAGTTTTTATCATTTAGCAAAGAATATATAATATTGTCAAATACATTTTTTTCGATGTGCATAACGTCTAAGTTATGGTGCAATAAGTTGAATTCCCAATATGGAAGATCAAAGAATATGCTTTTTTTTTCCATTGCAGAGTTTCACTTTGCCCAACATTCCTTTGTCTATTTCTTTTCCTTCTATCATTCAACGCCACAGGTCTTCCAAATGTAACATCAATTTCTTTCACTTGTTGTAAAATATTAGAACCAGATAACTTTCTTGGCGGGATCCTCTCCTCCACATTACCATAAAAATGATGCATCATTAATCTAAATTTATGATTTCTTGACAAAAATCGACGATGACCAGTAAAGCACCACTTTCTACTGTGACGAAGCCGACAAGGTTCTGTGTTAAAATTACAAGAGGGACATGCAAAACCACTATGGGTGTTCCAACCAGATAAGATATCAAGTCCAGAAAAGTCACTAACTATCTACATAAGGGCTGCTCACATTCTAAATATTTCATTCTTTGATGAATCAAAAGGTTTCACACCTTCACACCATAACTCATTCAACTCTTTAATATGAGGTTGTATGTATAAATCTATATTATTCCCCGTTATACGCGGATCTGGCATGATCATTGATTGGATAAAATTTGGTTGTTTTGATACACAACCAAGGTGGAAGATTATATGGAACCAAAACCACTGGCCAAATGCTATAATTAGTACTCATCGTCCCAAAAGAATTAAAACCATCACTAGCTAGTCCCAATCGAACATTTCGTGGATCAGAAGAAAATTCAGGAAAAATTGTATCAAACCTCTTCCATGCCTCACCATCTCTAGGATGTCTCATGATTCCATCTTTGCTATTATCCTCCACATGCCATCTCATGTGCTCGGCAGTCTTAGAGCACATGAACAATCTTTGTATTCTTAGTTTTAATGGAAAGTAACGCAAAATTTTGGCTCTTTTCTTTTATTTCTTCTCTTTCCTCTTACCAATAGTAGACACATGATTGTTCTTGCTCTTCTCATTAAGCTTCCATCTAGAAGTGTGACAATACTTGCATATTTTCTCATTAGAATCATCTTCCCAATATAACATGCGGCCATTTGGACAAGCATCTATTTTGACATAATCAAGACAAAGCTTGTTGATGGTATTCTTGGCTTGATAAAAAGAATCAGGGATCTTTGCAAAGTTAAATGCATCCCTTCGAAGATCTAGTATCATAGTCATCCCCTTGTCACTTAGCCCTGACAAGCACTTTATGTGATATAATTTTAACAAACATTCTAGCTTTGAGTACTTGGACCCTTCATATAGTTCTTGACCTCCATCTCTCAGCAACTCAAAAAAGTCTTTATTATTTGAAGCGGGAATATCATTTAATATTTCTTCTTCTTCCACTACTTGTGATGGACCTACATCAACGCCCTCGTGCCCTATACCTCGAAATACTTCATTAATCAGAAACTCTATAGGATTTTCAGGAGGTGGTGCATCTTGAGTGACCTCTATGTTCCCAGAATTCTGCAATGCATTTATTTCCCCATGAAGAATCCAAGTGACATAATTTTGAGGAATGGATTGCAAATCAAATGATCAAGCACTATACCTCTTGTCTACCACTTACCAAAATCACATTTCGGACAAGGACATTTTATTTTATCTCTTATAGCTCCATTCGTAAACGCAAAATCTAGAAATTGATTCAAACCAAACAAATATTCCGTTGAGGTTCTTGGCATTCCAATCCAAGACTTGTCCATTAGAAAGTACAAATTGATTTAAAAATTTCAGAAGTGCAACTGTCAATGAGGGTTCTTTTGCGCAATAGAGTTCGATAAATAATTAGAATAGTTTTGCAAATTGTAAGTAAATCAAATTAGAGTGGCGTAACTTGATAGTTTTTGTTGTTAAGTTTTAAATATTCCTACATTATATGTTTTTTTTAATAGAAATTAATTTGTTTATCGTTTTTCAACTTAATTTAAAAGTAATACTCAAAGGCAGAAAACTACACCTCATAAGTCCATAAGTATTGTCATATATAAGAACTAACGAAAAGCATCCCCTTTCACAAAGGCACATTTTAAAAATTAAACAATCTTAATAAAAGTAACTATTTCACACTTACCGGACAATGAACAATATTCAGATAAAGCTACTGTTGCTTTTTAACCCCAAATCTACAAGCTCTTAAAAAATTTAATTTTAACCCCAAATTTCAAGCTACTAAGAATGACAAAAGAAGGAAAAAGTTTCAGTCATACCTAACAAAAGCATACATATATTTAAAAACTAAAATACTTTCAGTCACACTCAAATCATAGTAAAAATCGAACATGCAAGATAAAAGAAAGACCTTTAAGCAAATATAACAATACACGTGCGGAGAAATTACTCTAACTGAAGCAAATGGCAATACACTTGAAAATTACACAAAACTAGAGAATGAGTAAAAGGAGTTGGGAAAATGAGGAAAACGAAAAAATATTATAAGTTTAAATTTGAAAATTCCAAGCTAGAATTCATATATCCATGGCTGACCCATTCTTCAAATAAGAGAAATTACCTGAATAAAATTTAAAATAAAGCCAATAGAACAAATTACTTAAACAATGGTAAATAATATTAGGAGTGATTGAAGTTTCACTGCTAAATTTGTGAGACGTATGGCTCTTTGTTTTTCTTCAGATTAGGGGGAGTGTGAGAGAAGGAAATGTATTCTGAGGTGAAAGTGAGAGAGAGAATGAGAAAAAGGGTTTTGGGGGAAAAATAAGGGAAACTAGAAAAATAACGTGGGAAAACTTTAGCGCTCTTTATTTTTATTTAGCGGAGGTCTTGACCGCCCCGATTAAAAGATAGTTTTCGGCGGCTTGATTGACCCTAGCAATATAATACAATTTGCGGGTGTTAATACCAACCTCCGCAAAAGAACCCCCGTAAATATCCCCTTTTTGTAGTGGAGGATTGTGTTGTTATTCCTGTGACTACTCCAGACCTACTCCAGACGGATTGTGTTATTATGCCCGTGACTACATCGGAAAGATTGTGTTGTTATGCTTGTGACCACATCGAGCGGCTTATACTATTATGCATGTGACCACGCCGGGCGGATTATGATATTGAGCATGTGACCACGCCGAGCTGGTAGCACGTTGAATTGGTCGTGCTTGCGTGTGGATATGGATCCACCCCCTTTGGATCACCCTCTCATGTTTCTATATGTATGGTGTACACCGAATATTGAGGAAAACTGATCAGTGATTTGGTATGGAATTGGAAAAAATTAGGAAATTTGGCCAGTGTTTGTTTGGATTTTGAATTTCATCTTTACTTGTAATTTTCATGATTAATTACCTGATCTAACTGCATATCATCTCTATATTCTGAAACATTGATTATGTAGAGTATTTGAGAAACTGTACACATACACACACAAATGCTTCTTCCTATGCTTTATGACTTGATTTCATTATTGTTCTGTACTCGTTAAAAGGATGAAACTGTACAGGTTATAGCTAGCATCACTTATAATTTGTGCTCCTTTTACTTCGTCGTGGTTAGTTACGATACATATTGAGTACATTGGGTAAGTTGTACTCATACTACACTATGCACTTCGTGTGCAGATCCAGGTACATCTGGACGTGATGTTGATACTTTTGCCCTCATATTTTTATAAATATCATATATGTTTAAAAATATCATTCCTGCATCATCACCAATTTGCAAGATCCATACAACTAATTTTTATAATTTTTCATAATTTCTAAAAGATTCAAAATTGATTTTCTTGCATTTAAATTACTTGAATATGTATTGATTACCCTCTAAATGTTTTTGTGGAGACTTAATCACTCAAATTTATTATTTGCATCCACATATATGTCTCATAATATTTTACTTAATTTTTATATAATTATATTTGTATTTTGAAGTTATTTTATATAATTTTGCAATAATAGCCTATATTCTATACATAGTTGTATTAATTATATTATTTATATCAAAATAGATTTTCTTATATTTTTATAATGTTAAGTTGTTATTTTACTGCACGAATAATGTTTTTATTATTTATTATTCATTTCTATAATTTATATTTTAATGAATTTTATGTATTTAAATTGTAGCCCAATTTTGAGCTAATCTCGGACCAAATCAATGCCCAAAACAGCTGGCCCATCTCCATTAAGCCTCACAGAGCCCCAAGCCAAACAACCCTCTAATTTTACCCGGTCGATACCTGTTTAAACGACCCGCCCTGTTCATCCTTTAAATCATGGCCATTGATCAATGGCCCTCGTTCACCCAAGCTCTTTTAATTAACCAAACCCTGAAACCCTAACCCATTTCCCCTCAGCAGCCGCCTCTATACGCTTGCAAACCCTCCCCTTACTTCACAAACCCTAGCCGACTCCCCAAATCTTCTCTGAATCCGATCAAATCATAGATTCTTTCTGTGATTCTCTTACCTTTTACGTGTTACCTCATTGCTACTTACAAGATTATGGCGTTACTCAGTATTTGCCTCATATTTGAAAAATACCAGTCTCCGAATCAAAGAAAATCGGCTTCACTTTTGAGACTTAGACGTTATTTCGTATATGTACACTCACTACCAAGTTATATGGGTCCGATTTACCAAGATCCTCAACTACTCATTGATTCCCATCGAACTAGAATTTGAAATGTCAATTTTTTCCTTCACTGGTTCTATTATATATTGCGTGAGATTTTCTTTCCTTATTTGTGTTTGATTAATTATTTTTCATGTTTGCTTGTTCCATTTCTACCACTATATAACCCCTTCCCAATTTTCCCTTTGGACAGAGCGGAATTACTATATTATTCTCTCATTTTCACTCATTATACTCTGAAATTTGAGATATTGGCCGGCTGAAAGCCAAGGCCATTCGAATTCGATTGTGTTCTTTCCCAATGCGAGCACTGCCCGGTGTTCATTCGAGACCCTTGGGAACTCTAACGTACTGGGATTTTGGGGATTCTAGTGCTCTTTGCTACTGTTAATTTAATTACTTCTAGAAATTGCTCTTCTCATTTGCTTATTCGTTAATTGGTAACTGATAACTGCCTTTGACCTTTGCAGTTTCATTATCTGTTCGTGTGTTTTATTGCTCTGTATATCTATGTCATTGAGACTTTTGTGAATCAATATGCTACTACGTCATCTCTGTTTGCAGCCTATTTGCTCTAAAGTTATTCTCGTGGTTCTATATTTTTCTAGCATCCGAACTAGCCTAAATTCTAACTCTGATTCTAGCTCTCTTAATCATGTCTAGCCTAGTGTGTTTGTGTGTGTCTGAATGCTTACATCTACTGTTTGTACTGAGTTTATCTTCTACCCTCTTCTGAATTCTTGTGACAAATTAATTTTTGCCTAAAATATGTTCTAATTCCTGTTAAATCATCTATGTATAAATTAATGCTTTCCTTGAGTTATTTGTTGATCACGTTGATTAGCCAAACATGCTTTCTTTCTATTTAACGTGTGATCCCTGATTTGTTCAATCCATTGCTCTTTAATATTGCCTAGAGACCTCCAAAATGAGATGCAATATCTAGCCCCTTATCCTACATGTTATCAAGACCTAGGGTCTGCACGTCCTATTAATCTAGAGATGATATATTTTCACCTATCATGAGTTCTGATATTGTTTCTGAACTTTGGTATTATGACATATGTTCAGTATGTTAAAGTTTTTCTCATTCTCAACTAAGTGATTGCTCGATCATGAACCTGTTCTGTTATGTTGTTTTCACTAGGCCTTCATGTTAAAACTTTCATGTGGAGGCTATGCTCTATCTGTTCTTGTTTGTGACTCTATTAGATTTTCGTGTTTAAATCTTGTGTCTAAAGTTCTTTTAGGCTAATTCTGAATCATTTTACTTTTGAAACTCTTTTAGAATAGTTCACTATCCTATGATGGTCAATCCTATCACTTTAGCTTTGTTTCTGAGAACACAAGCATGAACCTGCCTTGTGAACTTGTCAGTATTTCATGTGATCTTGCCTATGTGCTTTGGCTAGAACTGTTGTTAGTTAAAGCTTTAAGAGTTAAGTGTGAAACGTTGTTTAATTAATTCCATGAGCGGTTTGTCACCTGTATGGTTAAGTTTGGCATCCATTTGTCTAAGTAAGTTATTCGTTGGGCCTGGTGTTGGGACATATGTGTTGTTGGACCTGGGCATTGGATTCAGGAAGATTCTACCGTCCTTGTGAGCCTGAGATTTGGGTTTGTTGGTTGGTGAGGTTGCTGAGGGCCCGAAATTTGACTAGGTTATTTTATAGTAGGCTAGGTTATTTTATAGCGGGCCTGTAGTTGTTTCAGTCTGTATTTTGTCATCTTTGAGTTTGTATTATTCTATTTTGGTCCCGTAACTTGTAATAACGAATAATTATGGCGTTAGTGAAATTGGGAATGGGCGTGCTTTATTCTTGCATAAAGGGTAGAGAACATGCCTATATGGTCCGTGTGCTTTATTTAGTATCTTGTTTAACTTTCTCTACTTCTACACGCTAGTAGAAAGCATGTCTATAGAAAATCACACACTTCACTTAACTTGCCTAATGCCTGTACATTATTCAAAAGCATGATTATTTGACTAAATATTTTACCTACTCTCATGCCTACTTCTATATGATTGTTAGATAGCATGCCTATAGGGTTGTAATAATACATACCTTTATTAATGCTCATCTAGATACCATGACTATACGGTCTTAACTAATTAACTAATCGGTTGCTTCTGTTGTTTTATTATACTGCCGCCTAGATAGCATGCTTATAGGATAATGTCACGACCCAATTTTTCCTCCGTTTGGGTATCGTGATGCACCTAGTCTTAGGGACTAGGTAAGCTTAACAATAATTTAAACAACAACATTATTTAAATAGAATCTCTTAAAATTCCCAAAACCGGTAGTATAAGTCATAATCTCTACAGAGTATTTGCTAGAAAACTTTTAAATACAACTGTCCAGAAATAAGACTAAACAGTGCAAAATGAAAAGTTAAAGGTCACTCTAAAGCCTGCGAACGCAGCAACAGGTTTACCTTGAGTCTCCACAGCCACAGTCCACACAGCTAGCTAATGAACAAGTACCAGGATCTGCACAAAAATATGTAGAAGAGTAGCATGAGCACACCACAGTGGTGCCCAGTAAGTATCTAGACTAACCTTTATGCAGTAGTGACGAGGAATAATCAAGACACTCACTGGTCTAATAAACTGAACAGATATAAGTATATGAATAACAGAAATATGATGTCTACATAAAAACTATGCAAAATGGCTCACAGTACATAAATGGCAATCAGGAAGGAAACAACAATTATCAGCGGAATATCATGAAAATGACACAGAAAGGTCAATGGAACACAACCTAAATCCGGAAACACAAATGCAGCAAGGACAAATAATAACTCAATAACAACAACCGCTTTTACATCAGGTTTTAGTCAGCAACTCCACGAGGTACCGAACCTCGGACCAATCAAAATTTACGGGTCTCAATACCTGAACTCTAAAACTTGCCCTCATGTGCCCTCATAACATCTCATAACCGTACTGACGACTCACGTGCCAATAGAGTCATTCTCACATAGAAGGCAAGTAAACAAGGGGGAGCATCTATGCTCAATAATATCAAGAACACCTCTTATCCTATAAGAGTGCTTAACTAGGTGTATGCTTGTGCAAGTGTACTACCATAGCCCACATCAGCAATTAAGCATAAGGAAAAAGAACGGACATCACGTAGAATATTTTCACACAGCTTTCACAAGATAAAGCTCACACAGGTACGTATACCACTATACAAATATCAACAACAAAATTCCCCCAGGCCAAAAATCATCACAAATCACCACTGACACATCCCACTTTGTCTCGCCACGTGTGCAATAGTAACATAAATGCCCGCCTTGTATCGCCACACGTGCATAACAATGTTCCCATCTTGTCTCACCACATGCGCAACCCACATATATATATATATACATATCCTGCCTTGTCACACCGCATGTGCAAATATCAATGGTAATAATAGCACGGCAAAAACCTCGTGCAACCCCATAATAACAACCGCACGGCAGAAACCTCGTGCATCACAATAATAAAATCCGCACGGTAGAAACCTCGTGCATCACCACAACAAGTACATCAGCAACAATGACAATAATACAAAGTACGACAAGTAAATCAACTCAAGAACTTTAATTCACAAAGAAACAGCAGAACCAATTCACAAAGAATAACCACAGTAAAGAATGCTAGGCGTAAAGAGAACAACTCAACAAAGGGAAAACTAAGGTGTGGCAACGATCCCGCAATATACATTTCAACAACATGGAAGCTAACACGAATCCAATAATGCCAAATAAAACACGTCGACTAAGATATAGGATATCTAAACTTCTTTTAAGGTTGAGGAAATTTCGAAGGATATTCAACAATTCAATTAAGGATAAGAAGCGAAAAAATAATTATAACCTCAATTAAGACTGAACAATTATAGTACAGATATAACAGGTAAATGACAGTAATAACTTAGAGAACTTCCATAATCAGTTCGTACATAGTACGGAAATGTAGACATGCTTTCGAGTTCAACAATTTAAGCTCAACACTGATAAAATATGTCAAGTACAGCTAGCATGAGGAATGTTACATCTTTACGACTTTTATCAAATATGCATGTCAAATGTAATGCATCACAGTGATACTCCCAAGTACTCACGCTCTCAGAGTACTCAATCTGTCTATCTCAACTCCTACTCATTACACACAGTCACTCATCATTGTACGGTACTTGCGCTCACTGCTGGTATGTCAGACTCCGGAGCGGAGGATCCTGCCCAAGCGCTAATATACAGCCAACATGGCCTGCTGTGGCGTGCTGTCCGATCCTATAATAAGTCAATAAAACCTGCTCCGGCGTACAACTCGATCCCATAAATGAGCCAATAAGGCCTGATGCAGCATGCCGCCCGATCCTATAAATAACTATTGCGTCGTGCAACCCAATCCCATAAATAGCATTCACAATCCGGCTCTCAGGCCCCAACTCAGCCATCAATCTCTCCAGTCTAACGGGCTCACAAATCTCATACCACTCAGCCCGAACAATGATAACATGATGTAATAGTAAATAATAACAGAGACTAAGATATGATATGTAAATGAATGAATATGACTGAGTATATAATTTCAACTTAAGCAAATAACTCACGGCGCACACCCACACGCCCGTCACCTAGCATGTGCGTCACCTCTACACCAACCACATAACACTTATTTTAGGGATTCATACCCTCAGTACCTAGTTTAGAAGTGTTACTTACTTCAAAGTGCGCAACTCTATGCTCCAATAAACTCTTGCCTCGCGAATCAGCCTCCGAATGACTCGAATCTAGTCACAAACAACTTAATATAATCAATACAAGCTATAGGAATCGATTCCATACGATAAAGCTAAGTTCTTTAACCAAATTCAAGAAGTCAACCTCGGGCTCATGCCTCGGAACCCGACAAATTTTATAAAATCTGAAAACCCATTCAATAACGAGTCCAACCATACCAAAATCATCCAATCCCGACCACAAATCGACCCTCAAACTCCTAAATCTTACTCTCCAATCCAAAGTCCAAAATTCCCCAAATTTCACCTTAAAAACACATAATCTAGGTGTAGAAGTCAATGGGTATTCAATATTATTGGACAAAAGTGATCAAAAATAGCTTACCTCTTAATTTGTAGTGAAATCCCTCTCAAAAATCTTCCTAGCCGAGCTCCCCAAGTCCAAATATGAAATAATACTCTAACCATCATTTTTGAAATTAAATAGTCTGCCCGGGTATTCCCTTTCGCGATCGTGAAGAACAAAGCTTACTGCCCTCAAGAAATGGTCTACGCGAACAACCAGTCGCGAACGCGATGCTCAGTAACCTAGACCTATGCGATCGCGGACAAGGACACGTGATCGCGAAGAACAAATGCGTGAACTTCCCAGACCTCCCCTTCCTTCTTCGCGGACGCGTCCCATCACCCGTGTTCGCGGTGCACAACTAACCAAAGCTCCGCGATCGCATAAACAAACTCGCGAACACATTGAACAAATATTCTCCTACCAGAATTAACCCTACGCGATGGCGATTCTCTTCACGCTATCGCGTGAGAGGAAACCAGATACCAGAAAAATCAGCAATTCCATAAGGCCAAATTCAATCAGAAATCAATCTGAATCTCACCCGAGGCCCTCCGGAACCCCATCCAAACATACTAATACATCCTAAAATATCATACGAACTTAGTCGAAGCCTCAAATCACATCAAACAACATCGAAAATACGAATCGCACCCCAATTCAAGCCTAATGACCTATTGAACTTTCAACTTCTAAAACCAATGCCGAGACACACCAAACCAACTCCGATTGACCTCAATTTTGCACACAGGTCATAAATGACACAATAGACCTATTCCAATTCTAGGAACTAAAATCCGAGCTCGGTATCAACAAAGTCAACTCTCGATCAAACTTCTCAACTTTCCAAACCTACAACTTTCCACTTACGCCAATTCAAGCCAAAACAACCTACGAGCCTCTAAATCAATATTCGGACATACTCCTAAGTTCAAAATCACCATACAAAACTATCAGAACCATTTAAACTCTATTTCAGAGTCGTTTACTCATAAGTCAATATCCGGTCAACTCTTCCAACTTAAGCTTCCAACCTTGGGACTAAGTGCCCCAATTCATTCCGAAACATCCCGGAACCAAACCAACTACCCCGGTAAGCCACATAACCATAAATGAACATAGAATAAGCAATAAACAGAAAAATGGAGTTACAATACTCAAAACGACCGGCCGAATCGTTACAAATATTTACCTTGTCAGTTATAGAGACCATTAACGTGTTTGAGCCTATAATAGCTTAAAAGAAGCTTTTTCTAGTCTAGAAACAGATCGATGGATTTGTGCAATGGGTGAAGAGATTGAGTCTCTTGGTTGATATGTGCCGTAATTGGTAGAGCCATGGCGAGGATTGAGGATAAAACAGAGAGATGTTGTTCCTATTGAGAAGAAAATTCATGTCAAGGGGAAGAATTGTTATTTGTAGCATGAATTACTATTTTTTATTTTTCAGAAACCCATAATCCATATAGATTTAGGAAACTCATTAATCTAATAGATTTGAGAAAGAAAAATTAATCGTCATTGTAGGATTGGGAAAACCTTTCTCTTATAGGTTTGGGACTACTTGAGATCTATATATAAGTAGAGGCGGATGCAGTGTATTACCTACGGGTTCAACTGAACCCATAACTTTTGACCTAAGAACCCTAAAAGGCCAACTTTCCACAAATAAGTCTGTGCACGCACTCGTCACCTTGTGTACACGGACTACAATCAACATAGAAGACTCGAATCCTAAGGGGAAGTTCCCCACACAAAGTTATGCAAGATACTTACCTCGAATCAAGCTCAAACAATCGGTCACATTGCCTTTTCCACGAATATCCGGCTCCGAATGGCCCAAATCTAGCCAAACACAATTGCATAACATGAATAAAATAATAATAGACTCATCTAATCAATGAAATCAATATTTTAACAAAAATTTCGAAATTTGCCCTAAAAAGTCGACCCGGGCCCACGTCTCATAATCGGGTAAAAATCAAAAAATATGAACACCCATTCACTCACGAGTCCAACCATATAAGAATTACTCAAATCCGACCACAAATCCCCTTTCAAAACTCGAAATCTTTATTGAAGAAGTTCTTCCAATTTTTCCCAACTTCAACCCTAAAAATCCGAACCTAAATGGAGAAAACAACTATAGATTAATGGAATACGACCAAAAACGAGTTCGGAATCATTACTCCAAAGCTTCCTCTAAAAATCCCTCGAAAAATTGCCAATTTTCGAGCTCTCAAGTCCAAAAACGAAGAATGAAATCAAACCCTCGAATTTCTTTTTTCTGCCCAGGCGTGACAACACCTGCGACATAATTAGCTGCATCTACGCGCCCGCAGGTGCGCACGTCCAAACTGCACTTGTGCTTCCTCTCGCTTCTGCGCGCCAAAATCCGCTCCTGCGGAGCCGCTGATGCGCATAAATTCTCCGCATCTGCGGAGGCTGCCAAGTCTAGCTCTTCTCGCACCTGCGCCTTCACCTTCGCACCTGCGACCATCGCACCTGCGCCCAAGGTCCGCAGGTGCGATTACACTAGAACTCAGACCTCCCCAAAACTATGGAAATCATCCGCAACTCGTCCGAAAAACACCCGGGGCCCTCGGAACCCTGTCCAAACATACCAACAAGTTCTATACCCTAACACGGACCCGCTCGGGGTCTTAAATCACATCAAACAACGTCGAAACTACGAATCGTACCATGAATAGAACTTATAAATTTTCAAATCTTTCGACTTCTAAAACCAGTGCCGAAACCTATCAAATCAGCCCGGAATGACGTCAAATTTTGCAGGCAAGTCCCAAATAACATAATGGAGTTGTTCCATCTCTTAGAATCGCATTCCGACCTCGATATCAAAAAGTCCACTTCCGATCCAAATCTCCAAAAATTTGACTTTCACCATTTCAAGCCTAAATCAGCTACAGACCTCGGATTTATAGTCCGGACACACTCCTAAGTCCAAAATCACCCAACGGAGCTAATGGAACTGATGGAACTCCATTCCGGAGTCGTCTTCACATAGTTCCGACTACGGTCAAAATCCTAAGACTTAAGCTTCCGTTTTAGGGACTAAGTATCCCAAATCACTCTGAAACATCCGGTAACCGAATTCAACCACGCACGCAAGTCAATACAAATAATATGAAGCTTCTCAGGGCCTTATGCCACTGGACGAGACTTAAATTCTCAAAACGACCGGCCGGGTCGTTACATCCTTCCCCTCTTAAACAAACGTTCATCCTCGAACGTGCTAAGAATCTCCTCGAAGTCTTCGAATCACTGAAAGTACATATCTAACATACACCAGCGGGCGACTCCACGTCACCCTAAATACACAAAAAACTGACGACACCATCCCAACTGTAATTCATCATTTCTGCCAACACCGATAAGCCTTAGAGTCAAAATTCTCACCTTCCATTTATCTTCAAAAGACCCGATTCTAAATCCATAACCGGTATCAGTCTCAACCAGCTGTAACAACTCATAACTACATCCACAAGGTACGACCACATAACAAGACACACCCCCACATAGGCCGATAATAACATTTCTGATCACATTAGCTGCCCGAAATCAAAACCAGCACCGACAATTAGACCCATATCCATTAGCAACCCGTTTCAAACCTCCACAACGCTGAAAATGATGCAAGAAACACGAAGACCTCATAATTATACATCCAAATCAACAAGTCACAACTGACACCACCGGGCACACACCCCGCAAGCCAAAACTCAAGAAGCACATAACAAAATTGACTAAATATGTAAAGAGAAACACATAAGATAAATATCAAACAAGCTCGACAGGAATAACTTTCTAACAATACCCTACTACGAATCAATTCAAAAGGAAAAATCAAAGTACATAAACAAATCATAAGGATCTCATCCTGGTATCACCTTCCACCGCGGTACACTGCCCGGCTCAAACATATCGAATCATATGGAATCGCGAGGGTTTCACCCTCAACTCTGAATTACAAGTCGAATACGCATCATACCAATGGAAATCTTCCACTAATTCAATTCTGCTAATAAAATCATAACACTTACTAAACCCTCACCCTGGTAGAGTATCAAATTACGAATCGTAACCAATTTACTCAGGAATCACATCAACCTGCCATAATGGACAACATGAATTCACTTCTAGTCTCGTAACTTTCAAAATAAATAGAAACAAACGATAGGCACGTGCTACCACTCATAGAGTCTCCTAACAGGGTTAAACACCTAAACATAATACTAAGTCATGAACTCACCCATAGGTGGGAAAATAAGTAGGGGAACTCTCCCCGATTAGCAGGACTAAATCAAAATACGAATGGTGTCCCTTTGTAACAAATCAAAAGCATACCTGTATGACATCATCTGGTGCAGTGGCCTCAAGCCTACTATATGAAACACATCAACGGGTCGGGCCTTCCCCTCTTAGGCGCCCTCTACTCACCTGAATACTCTACTGTGACACACCTATCCGGAGTCTAGGACAATCTCTCACCCTATGGCTGGTATCTCCACACTCGAAGCAACCTCTCTGCTGATGTGGTTGTGGGAACTGTACGGTACGGGTACTCTCAGACCCATGAGCACCTGAAACACTGTGCAAAGCCTGAAGTGCAAACTGAACTGGCTGACCCACAAAACCTCTACCATATCGTACCCTACCTCCAAAATAAGGACTAGTAGATTTCTCCAGTCTATGAGGCCTCCTTACCTCTCTGTCCTCTCTCACCTGATCTTGCTTGTACTCTCTCTCATGGCCTCGCCTGTCTTCTCTCTCCTGGTCCCACATGACCTTTACTCGACGAGCGATCCCTACCACCTGCTGAAATGAAACATCTGACTCTAACTCCCGAGCCATGCTGGACCGAATATCATGCCTGAGTCCCTCAATGAATCTGCGGACACGCTCTCTAACTATGGCGACCAAAGCAGGCGCATGCCTGGCCAAATCACTGAATCTCACGACATACTCTGACACTGACATAGTGCCCTGGCGCAGCTGCTCAAACTCCGCGCGCCATGCATCTCGAAGGGACTGAGGTACAAACTCTCTCAGGAACATCTCTGAAAACTGAACCCACATAAGTGAAGCTAACTCAGCTGGGCTACCCAACTCATTTGCCTGCCACCACTGGTAAGCCGCTCCACTGATCTGGAACGTAGTAAAAGCAACCCCGCTCATCTCCACAATACCCATAGTACGGAGAATATGGTGACACTCTTCCAGAAAACCCTGTGCACTCTCTGAAGCCAAACCACTGAATGTAGGAGGGTCATATTTCTTGAACCTTGCAAGTCTAAGCTGCTCTTCCTCAGATGCTGCTGCCCTGATCACGGGCTGAACTAGAACCACAGGCTGTGTCGCCATGACACCTGGAACCTAACCAACATGAACTCGCTGCTCTGGGGTGTGGGCTGCGGGAGTCTGGGTTCCTCCCCCGGTCTGTGAAGTAGCTGGTGCAACCGGAATCAACCCGGCCTGAGCCAATGTACCAAATATACTCAGAAACTGTGCTAAGGTCTCCTGAAGTCCGGGGGTAATAATAGGCACCTCCGGTACTTGCTCCCTAACTGGAACTACTCGCGGCTCCTCGACTGCTGCTCTGGTAGGTGCTCTGGCTGCGACACTTACTCCTCGTCAGCCTCCGCCTCTGCCTCTAGCGATACTTGCTCCAGGAGTAGCGTCGTCTATAACTGCAGCTCGTGTCCTCACTATCTGTGAGAGAATGGAATGATAAAAGTTCAAACTTCGAGATTAATAAGCTCGCACAATAGGAATGAAAAAAGTGAGATTGTCCTAATAGTTCTGTAGTCTCTCGAAGATAAGTATAGACGTCTCTGTACCGATCCGCAAGACTCTACTAAACTCGCTTATGACTCGTAGCACCTATGAACCTAGAGCTCTGATACCACTTGTCACGACCCAATTTTTCCTCCGTTTGGGTATCGTGATGGCACCTAGTCTTAGGGACTAGGTAAGACTAACAATAATTAAAAAACAATATTATTTAAATAGAATCTCTTAAAATTCCCAAAACCGGTAGTACAAGTCATAAGCTCTACAGAGTATTTTATAGAAAACTTCTAAATACAACTGTCCAGAAATAAGAATAAACTATGCAAAACGAAAAATGGAAGGTGACTCTGAAGCCTGCGAACGCAGCAGCAGGTTTACCTTGAGTCTCCACAGCAACAGTCCACACAGCTAGCTAATGAACAAGTACCTGGATCTACACAAAAATGTATAGAAGAGTAGCATGAGCACACCACAACGGTGCCCAGTAAGTATCAAGAATAACCTCTGTGGAGTAGTGACGAGGAACAGTCAAGACACCCACTGGTCTAATAAACTGAACAGATATAAGTACACGAACAACAAAAGTATGATGTTTACATAAAAACTATGCAATATGGCTCACAGTATAGAAATGGCAATCAGGAAGGAAACAACAATTATCAGCGGAATATTATGAAAATGGCACAGAAAGGTAAATGGAGCACAACCTATTTTCGGAATCACAAATGCAGCAAGGACAAATAATAACACAGCAACTACAACCGCTTTTACATCAGGTTTTAGTCAGCAACTCCACGAGGCACCGAGCCTCGGACCAATCAAAATTTACAGATCTCAATACCTGAACTCTAACACTTGCCCTCATGTGCCCTCATAACATCTCATAACCGCACTGACGACTCACGTGCCAATAGAGTCATTCTCACATAGAAGGCAAGTAAACATGGGAGAGCATCTATGCTCAACAATATCAAGAACACCTCCTATCCGATAAGAGTGCTTAACTAGGTGTATGCTTGTGCAAGTGTACTACCATAGCCCACATCAGTAATTAAGCATAAGAAAAAAGAACGGACATCACGTAGAATATTTTCACACAGCTTTCAAAAGATAAAGCTCACACAGGTACGTATACCACTATACAAATATCAACAACAAAATGCCCCCAGGCCACAAATCACCACTGACACAACCCACTTTGTCTCGCCACGTGTGCAATAGTAACATAAATGCCTGCCTTGTCTCGCCACACATGCATAACAATGTTCCCATCTTGTCTTGCCACATGCGCAACTGTCACGCCCTGAACCTGGGAGCGAGACCGGCACCCGGTGCCTCATCTATCCTTGCGTACCAACTTGCGACTAAGGAACTCTGAACATGTGATGTCATACTTTGTCCATGGGCCACATTGTAAGACAACTACGAATGCTGACTAAATATCAATATAAAGCTGGGCTGACAAGGCCGTCATAACTACTATAGCTGGCAAAATAACAAAATATACATAAAAGGCCTACCAGCCCAACATACTGCACTAACTGACAGGATATGTCTACAAGCCTCTACTGGTGGATATACTGTGATCGGAACAGCTTCCCGACCTACTTATAACATATATACATATATACACAAGATGTACATAAAGCTCTAGACCCGACAACTCCGAAAGGCATGGAGCTTACCGATCAAGCTGAACTCGGGCAACACTTAATGAGGAGGTATACCCGTCTATCTATCTGAACCTGCACACATGAAATGCAGCACCCCCAAAAAAGGGACGTCAGTACGAAATAATGTACCGAGTATGTAAGGCATTATACTAAAAGTTGAAACTGAACTGATAATATAATAACTGAAAGCAACTGGAAGTCAATGATAATCTGAAGATATGCTTACCTGCTGATAGTGACTCAACTCTCCTAATATAGTAAGTAAAATAGTTGTCCGGCCTTATAAGACTCGGTATATATATAACTTCTCTGCCGTAGTAGGCTCGCTCATAGGCGCTCGGCCATACTAGGCTCTGTATCTCGGCCAACCGGGCTCGCTCATAGGCGCTCGGCCACAGTAGGCTTGGTATATAACTTACCATCTGATCAGAGATTTCCCAATAGGGGCCTGCTCATCGATTATAGCTCGATGGTAATGAAAATACTGTAATACTGTATATATAGATTCTCTCCTCTCATGACTGAAAAAAAGAAAATACTCAATTGAATATGAAGTCCCGATAAGGAGAATATTGTAACTTACAAGACTAAGAAAAATATACGTAAATTTCGGGACATGAATTGTTTCTTTATACCTCGTTATCAAACTTGTGTAATTACGATATCATGCAAAATGAAGGAAGAGCTTATCCTTAACATACCTAGAGTAGGCAAATATTCGTATGATATTCTTGGAAAAGGTTGCACCGTACTCCCTTAAAATTGTAAAATCTCACGTTAATTTAGATTGTCGAAGGTCTTGGTGTTGCTCATATGACTCTCTGTTGTAACATACAACATCATATTGTGGTGCTTTCATACTTTTCAATTTTTCTGCCAACTCTTGCAACTAATAATGGCTTAAAAGTTAACTTGGTTTAGAGCTTTTTACAAGAACAACTGAAGGATGACTTGAAATTCTGTCTAATTGTTTCTAATTAGATTGCACTTTGCGTGAAGCTTATTTGTCACTTAAATATATTCTACTTTAAATAAAACCAGGCTTTTAACAAGAGTAAGTAACTACCAATATAAATTGCTCCATCTGGGAACAAATTACGGAGACCTTGAGGCAAAGTTACGGATGACTAAGAAATGTAGTGCATGTGTTATCTAATTTCGTTGCCTAAAATGAAGAGTCATCAAATATCTTTAAGTTGCTGCCACGTTATTGGCTATTAAACTTATCCAACTTGATTAAGATTATCCACAAATTTCTTAATTAACTTATTAATCTCCCACAAACTAATAATTAACCAATTACCCACATACTTAAGAATTATTCCAAATTACTTAAAATATTGCTCATTTTTTAGCATACCTTATACACCTCACTATCATGGCCATGTGGCACCTTGTATGGTACTAGTCCATAAATATTAGGTATTTTAGCTCGGGCCATATTTTATCCCAAAATGTCAAACTTCGACGAAATTCATTTTCTTCGATTTTCTTACCTTCTCACCTTCACCAATTTACCCATCACTTGTTTAAAATAGCATAATGCTTATAATCACAAAATAATTTCATTCCCGAACTTGTGTCGATTAACTTACGATGAACCTTTATCGTACGAAAATGCGAAATGTAACATCATTCCCCCCTTTGGATCATTCGTCCTCGAATGTTGACTGATATACTTATCATTTTCATAACTTATGTCCTCTGAATACTTTAGTACTTTCCTTGACATCTAAACAACTGTTCTGTGAATAATTCTAAGGGCCAGGGCATTCCCCCCTTTAAGCTTCTTTCTCACACCACGACTTGTAGTCGAAATCCTTCTAATCTAGTAACTGTTGCTACCTTCTGTCATAGATCCGTTTCTTCATCCATATGACTTTACTGCCATAACTCTTACTTTAATTTATCGTTATTGAGGGCTGCTACCGAACTCCAAGTTACTTTCGTTGCTTATCCTATATGCAATAAGTTAAGTCCTTTAATGCCCCCTCATTACTGTTCATCTTAATAATGACGGCCTAATCTCATCTCATACTTTGTGACCTTTGTCCATACATTGTTGATTTATCTTAATACCGATAACTTGGCCTCTTATGTAACACTACCGCTAGGGATCACATCTCATCGGGGAACATTTGAAGTGACTTTCCTAATCCACTTAGGGGTGATAATGCACTTCAATGACCGTATTTTATAGGCTCCCAATGTGATTCACTTACGTGGGTATTTTAATCTCGTACAATCCATGAAATCCTCTTCAAATCATTACTCACTCGAAGGTCTAAACGTCATCCTTTATCTATCGCAATCACACCCTTATTTCACTACCAGGGCACATTCCATCTCTTCTAAATGCTACTAGTCATAGACTCCTTTGAGCTTATTCAGGCACCCATCAACTCTCTCTCATATTCGTGGGCTTAATCCCGAGGGCTTATCCATTCTCGCCACCTTCTCACCTGCCCTTTCTTATCCTTAATTGTGTCTTCCTACAATCTTGTCGCTCTACCATACTTTTGCTTCCGACCCATACATATCCATTTATACTACTCGCAGCCTTCCTTCAACTTCCTTGCACCATAGATTTCCTTGTGTTATTCTGGAACATCAAGTGAGACATCACATCGTCTCTAACTCTTCTTTTACTTTCTTAACTAGACCTCTCGATACCTAGAAATCATATGCTATAAAATATGCCACTGATGATGCCGCTATCATTCCTGGATATTGAATCCCCGCGGTTTTAGCCTTCTATCCGAAGTATGGACTATTCCCAACCTTCTGCATCTGAGTATCTCGTATGTTGTTCACTTTTACCTTACTTACCTTAAAATCTCGCATCACATCTTCTATCTCTGATACCAGTTTTATCACGCCCCGAACCTGGGGGGCGAGACCGGCACCCGGTGCCTCATATATCCTTGCGTACCAACTTGCGACTAAGGAACTCTGAACATGTGATGTCATACTTTGGCCATGGGCCACATTGTAAGACAACTACGAATGTTGACTAAATATCAATATAAAGCCGGGCCCACAAGGCTGTCATAACTACTACAACTGGAAAAATAACACAATATACATAAAAGGCCTACCAGCCCAACATACTGCACTAACTGACAGGATATGTCTGCAAGCCTCTACTGGTGGATATACTGTGATCGGAACAGCTTCCCAACCTACTTATAACATATATACATATGTACACAAGATGTACGTAAAGCTCTAGACCCGGCAACTCCGAAAGGCATGGAGCTTATCGATCAAGATGAACTCGGGCAACACTTAATGAGGAGGTATACCCGTATGTCTGTCTGAACCTGCACGCATGAAATGCAGCGCCCCCAGAAAAGGGACGTCAGTGCGAAATAATGTACCGAGTATGTAAGGCACTATACTGAAAGTTGAAACTGAACTGATAATATAATAACTGAAAGCAACTGGAAGTCAATGATAATCTGAAGATATGCTTACCTGCTGATACTGACTCAACTCTCTCAATATAGTAAGTAAAATAGTTGTCCGGCCTTATAAGACTCGGTATATATATAACTTCTCTGCCGTAGTAGGCTCGCTCATAGGCGCTCGGCCATACTAGGCTCTGTATCTCGACCAACTGGGCTCGCTCATAGGCGCTCGGCCACAGTAGGCTCGGTATATAACTTACCATCTGATCAGAGATTGCCCAATAGGGGCCTGCCCATCGATTATAGCTCGATGGTAATGAAAATACTGTAATACTGTATATATAGATTCTCTCCTCTCATGACTGAAAAAAAGAAAATACTCAATTGAATATGAAGTCCCGATAAGGAGAATATTGTAACTTACAAGACTAGGAAAAATATACGTAAATTCCGGGACATGAATTGTTTCTTTGTACCTCGTTATCAAACTTGTGTAATTACGATATCATGCAAAATGAAGGAAGAGCTTATCCTTAACATACCTGGAGTAGGCAAAAATTCGTATGATATTCTTGGAAAAGGTTGCACCGTACAACCTTAAAATTGTAAAATCTCACGTTAATTTAGATTGTCGAAGGTCTTGGCGTTGCTCATATGACTCTCTATTGGAACATACAACATCATATTGTGGTACTTTCATACTTTTCAATTTTTCTGCCAACTCTTGCAACTAAGAATGGCTTAAAAGTTATCTTGGTTGAGAGCATTTTACAAGAACAACTGAAGGATGACTTGAAATTCTGTCTAATTGTTTCTAACTAGATTGCACTTTGCGGGAAGCTTATTTGTCACTTAAATATATTCTACTTTAAATAAAACCAGGCTTTTAACAAGAGCAAGTAACTACCAATATAAATTGCTCCATCTGGGAACAAATTACGGAGACCTTGAGGCAAAGTTACGGATGACTAAGAAATGTAGTCCATGTGTTATCTAATTTGGTTGCCTAAAATGAAGAGTCATCAAATATCTTTAAGTTGTTGCCACGTTATTGGCTATTAAACTTATCCAATACTTGATTAAGATTGTCCACAAATTTCTTAATTAACTTGTTAATCTCCCACAAATCAATAATTAACTAATTACCCACATACTTAAAAATTATCCCAAATTACTTAAAATATTGCTCATTTTTTAGCATACCTTATACACCTCACTATCATGGCCATGTGGCACCTTGTATGGTACTAATCCATAAATATCAGGTATTTTAGCTCGGGCATATTTTATCCCAAAATGTCAAATTTCGACGAAATTCATTTTCTTCGATTTTCTTACCTTCTCACCTTTACCGGTTTACTCATCACTTGTTTAAAATAGCATAATGCTTATAATCACGAAATAATTTCATTCCCGAACTTGCGTCGATTAACTTACGACGAACCTTTATCGTACGAAAATGTGGGATGTAACAGCAACCCACATATATATATACATATCTTGCCTTGTCACACTGCATGTGCAAATATCAATGGTAACAATAGCACGGCAGAAACCTCGTGCAACACCATAATAACAACCGCACGGAAGAAACTTCGTGCATCACAATAATAAAATCCGCACGGTAGAAACCTCATGCACCACCCTAATAAGTACATCAACAACAATGACAATAATACAAAGTACGACAAGTAAATCAACTCAAGAACTTTAATTCACAAAGAATAACCACAGTAAAGAATGCTAGGCGTAAAGAGAACAACTCAACAAAGGGAAAACTAAGGTGTGGCAACGATCCCACAATATACATTTCAATAATATGGAAGCTAACACGAATCCAATAATGCCAAATAAAACAAGTCTACTAAGATATAGGATATCTAAACTTCTTTTAAAGATGAGAAAATTTCGAAGGATATTCAACAATTCAATTAAGGATAAGTAGCGGAAAAATAATCATAACCTCAATTAAGACTGAACAATTATAGGATAAGATAATATAAATTCCAAATAAAGATAAGCAGTTATAAAAAGATAGCATGGCTATACAAGAGATAACAGATTCAATTAAGGCACATATGAATCAAGTAACGATAATAGTGGATCATGAAGCAATTGATTATAATTAAGCACGTATATGTGAACACGGACTACAATCAACATAGAAGACTCGAATCCTAAGGGGAAGTCCCCCATACAAGGTTTGGCAAGATACTTACCTCGAATCAAGCTCAAACAATCGGTCACAATGCCTTTTCCATGAATATCCGGCTCCGAATGGACCAAATCTAGCCAAATACAATTGCGTAACATGAATACAACAAAAATAGAACTCATCTAATCAAAGAAATAAATATTTTAACAAAAATTCTGAAATTTGCCCTAAAAGGTCGACCTGGGTCCACGCCTAAAAATCGGGTAAAAATCACAAAATATGAACACCCATTCACTCACGAGTCCAACCATATAAGAATTACTCAAATCCGACCACAAATCCCCTTTCAAAACTCGAAATCTTTATTGAAGAAGTTCTTCCAATTTTTCCCAATTTCAACCCCAAAAATCCGAAACTATATGGAGAAAATAACTATAGATTAATGGAATGCAACCAAAAACGAGTTAGGAATCATTACCCCAAAGCTTCCTCTGAAAATCCATCGAAAAATCGCCAATTTCCGAGCTCTCAAGTCCAAAAATGAAGAATGAAATCAAACCCTCGAATTTCTCTTTTCTTCCCAGGCGTGACCGCACATGCGACAGAATTAGCCGCATCAGCGCGACCGCAGGAGCGCACGTCCTGACCGCACATGCACTTCCTCTTGCTTCTGCATGCCAAAATCCGCTCCAGCGGAGCCGCTGATGTGCACAAATTCTCCACATCTGCGGTGGCTGCCAAGTCCAGCTCTTCTCGCACCTGCGCCTTCACCTTCGCACCTGCGACCATCACACCTGCGCCCAAGGTCCGCAGGTGCGCTTACACCAGAACTCAGACCTCCCCAAAACTATGGAAATCATCTGCAACTCGTCCGAAAAACACCCGGGGGCCTCGGGACCCTGTCCAAAGATACCAACAAGTTCTATACCCTAACACGGACCTGCTCGAGGTCTCAAATCACATCAAACAATGTCGAAACTATGAATCATACCATGAATCGAACTTATAAATTTTCAAATCTTTCGACTTCTAAAAGTAGTGCTGAACCTATCAAATCAACTCGGAATGATGTCAAATTTTGTAGGCAAGTCCCAAATAACATAACGGAGATGTTCCAACTCTTTGAACCACATTCCGACCCCGATATCAAAAAGTCCACTTCTGGTCCAAATCTCCAAAAATTTGACTTTCGCCATTTCAAGCCTAAATCAGCTACAGACCTCGGATTTACAGTCCGGACATGCTCCTAAGTCCAAAATCACCCAACGGAGCTAATGGAACCGACGGAACTCCATTGCGGAGTCGTCTTCACATAGTTTCAACTACGGTCAAAATCCTAAGACTTAAGCTTTCGTTTTAGGGACTAAGTATCCTAAATCACTCTGAAACATCCGGTAACCGAATTCAACCACGCACGCAAGTCAATACACATAATATGAAGCTGCTCAGATCCTTATGCCGCCGGACGAGACTTAAATTCTCAAAACGACCGGCCGGATCGTTACAGATAAGTATGACAAAATCGACTTCACATACCAACAATTAGAACTCTTACCTATAGGATATTGTTACTTTCCTAGAGGGCATGTCTATTGAATCAAACGTTGGTAATGCCAAATTTTCTAATAGCTCTCACTGCCGTTGTGCAAACAACTCAGAAATCATGTCTATAGGTTTTATAACACATTTAATCTGGAAATTCGTTAATTTGGAACAACAACACTATCTATACGACTTGAAATCAGAATCATATAGAAATCATGCCCATAGGACTTAACGACTCAAATACGTTTTAATCTGGAAATTGTCTATTGTGTAGCTTGGGATTTTTTTGTATGCATTGTCGTTATGTGTGGAGGCTAACATGAGACACTCATTGCTATTATGTGTAGTCCTACTTGTTTTGAATGCATTATTAGTTTTATCATTTTAATCAACCTAGGTAAAGTCTAGAACCACCCAAATAGAGATCCAAAGCCTCCTGGACCACATGTATGGACGAGTAGTGCATGCATAGGGTAGGGTTCATAATTGAATTAGAGCACCTTTAGGTAACGACTTCAACATAGTAATTGGGTAGAAGGAGATGATAGTTTGTGCTCGCTAAATAATATGAGCAACTCCCTACCTTAAGGGAGTTGCGAAGTATTATTTATGTTGCACGGGGTGATCCTTTTGGCTAAAAAGCTTAGGACCCCCCCCTTTCTTTATATACTTGTTATTTACACTTAGTCATATAACATTGACCAATGTAGTTGTATCCTTGTAATCATTACTGATTTGTGCCAATTCTCATGTGTTATGATAAGATTCCTCGACTTCTATACTTCCCTTTGTTTATTTGATCACCTAGCCTAATAACATAATTCACATAGTTTAAAATTCGCCCGGGACCCACAGTTGTGGACCTCGAGGAGTGCCTAACACCTTCTCTTTGAGGTAATTTGAGCCCTTATCCGATCTTTGGTGACACAGACTAGTTAAAATAGAGTTATTTGCAAATAGGTGCCCTAACGCACATTAAAAATCATTAGGTGGCGACTCTTCTCTTTTAATTACCTTCCTTTGAAAGAGTTGTCACACGTCAAAGCCCGCTTTCATGAGAAAATAGGGCGCGACAGCATGGCGACTCTGCTGGGGATATACTTAGGCTCTTACCACAACGAACTTGACTTATGTGGATTACTTTACTTATTTTTCTTCATTTGTTTTAAACTGCTATGACATGTACATCACTTTCCTTATTCACCTTTATTTGTTTTAAATTGCTATGACATGCACATCCTTTCCCTTATTCTCTTTTATTTGTTTTTAATTGCTATGAAATGCACATCCCTTCCCCTATTCTCCTTTATTTGCTATGACATGTATGACCTCTCTCCATCTCCTTCACCTTGTCTAAGACTGTTATATTATGTCTCTCCCATCTCTATTTCCCTACCTGCTTCATTACGTTCTCGCACATTTTCATGAGCCAAATTGACTTCTCTCTTTTGTCTCTCTTTTCTTTTATCTTCTTTTCATGTTCACCTTTGCTATGTTATTTACTGCTTTTACGTACTTTTATCATGAAAATACTTCACAATATGTTATCATTTTTGCATAAAGCATGCTCCAAATCATACTCTACTCGTGCCAATTATCAACATAGCGACGCTTGATAAGCGTCCGCACTTTCCTGAAATCAGCCTTTTTAAATCGGAAAGGCTTATTTGCAACAGACTAGTCGATCAGCGGTGCAGTTGACGGTCCCATGCCTTTCCCTCTCAAGCTGTCCACTTGGGAGTACTAGTTTAGACCCTTCTAGAAACTCCACTCCAATTTGAAATGTACATGCATCATGCTAAAACTAGTACGGGTCGAAGCGTTATTTACGTAACAACCCGCTTAGATAAACCTTGTCCAAAGTCTAGAGGGATTTCCATAATCCCAAAGGACACTATCATATTATGTGTATTACTTGGAGAAAATGTGCCAACATGTTGATCATTATTGCGTAAGTAGTCGAATTTGGATGGGGGGAAGGGCTAACTCTTATTTGTTTGCAGAAAATGAATCACGAAATCCCCAGATTCGGTATGGTCCAGAATATCCCGCCTTTACTACTTGACTGGTGAAAAGACCTTGCACTTTGTGACTAAAATCATGTGAGGAGAGTACTTGGTGACCTGCCATCTCTGCTGAATATTCATCCAAATAGGGAACTAATCGAGGCCGCTACCATGTTCTTGGATGAGAAAAGAGCTATTTTTTGATTTGGCAATATAGAAATAAATCATCTCCTGGAAGAAATAGGAGTTTTCGCCAAGTTACCATGGGATAGTCAGGGACTACTGTTGATAGAAAATCGCAACCCCCGCGGTTTTCTAAAAATATTGGGTTTTAAGAAGAATGATGAACTGACCTGTCTAAAGAAGTCATACATCCCTTTTGAGTTTCTCTACAAGCGGTATGGAAATAGCAAATCATATCGCCTTCATCACGAAGAACTAGCCATTACCTCTTTAGGATGGGTGCATCACCGGGTTTATATGTTGATTGTCTACTTCTTGGGGTGGTTGATATTTCCAATGCAAGGAGGAAGGATTCATACTCGCTTAGCCATGGTTGCCAGGACCTTAATGAATGGCATCGAAGGCCAAACTTACACCATGATCCCCATGATCTTAGATGAGATGTACCACTCTATAGATCGATGCAACCAGGGATATAGACAATTAAGATGTCTCCATTGTTATCTATTGCTACAAGTTTGGCTACTGGAATTCAGAGGGTAGAGTACCGTCAAGATCTTCTGCGAAGGCCACTGAATGACTACATAGCCAACCATCACCCAAAGAAAATGATGTTTATTCCATACAAGTTTGCAAAGCCTGGAAAGGCTGTAGTTGGGTGCGCTTCTTCAGCAATCTGACAGATGAGCAGGTGCATTGGATGCTTGAATGGTTTCCTAGTAGTGAGTTCATCATCATGTCGAAGGGGACTACTCATTTGGTGCTGAGCGGGCTGTGAGATATCTACACTTATGCTCCTATAAGGGTAGTGAGACAAGCTGGAAGAAAACAGGTCATACCTCGAGTTTCCAACATGGTCCAATACAAGGCAAATTTCAAGGGAGATGTCATCCCATTCAAGTTCGAAGCACAACACATGTGGAACCAAAAGATCATCGAGGAAGGTGAAACCATTGAGTCAGATAGGTATCACGCCAGCCATATGTACTACTATCTATCATGGTTAGAAGACGATCTAGATGGGGATGTTAAACCAAGAGTCAATCTAAAAGATAGGATCATAGATGAAGTGGCTGAGGCACAGGTGAAGTACAAGAGGCTACGAAAAAGGGTGTTCGACCGAAGCTAAGCATCTGGAACATCACAAAGTGAACGTGGAGGCGATTAGGGAATGGAAGGAGATTGCCACTAAGTCAACAGAAAGATTAGAACACTTGGAGAAAGGATTGATGAAGCTAAAAGGGAAGATGAGAAAGATACTTTACGATTGTCAATGCATGGACGACGATGAAGGAGGAAAGCTGGCAAAAGCTTACTTATTGCTAGACATTCGTGATCTGGGGGAACATGATTGATGAGGTCAAGAGAGACAACCATGGAGAAAGTCCTTCAAGGACCAAGTAGATTAGGAGATGATGTTCTTTACTGCTTTCTAAGCTTAGATTAGATTTCGATGTAATAAGGCTAAATGCCACTAGTAACTTTATTATTATTATTATTATTATTATTATTGTCAATTTAGTGAAAAATTGTTTTAGCTCATTTTAGCTTTAATGTAATGAAGCAAACGTTGGCACTAATTTTCTCCAAACATATGTGTCGCTTAGGCCTACCTCAGGCACAATGAGGTCCCCAGCAAATTATTGTATGACTTTGTGAAACATGTTTAAATATTACGAATACTCTTTTATTTCACCTTACTGAATTGGTTACCTTTTCCTTTTTTCTTTCTTTCTGATTATTTCCATTCCCAAAGGTTGGTTCGTGCATACTAGCATCATCAGCATACCGCACTAGATCCAGAGGTCCTCCATCTAGGGACGCGAAATGCAAAGCAAGGGCAAAGGAAAAAATGGATGATTTAAGTGGTATCCGGAAAGATAATGCTGATGTGGCAGAAAATGTTGAAACTTCAGATGGTAGAAGTATTCCGGGGCAGAATGAGCTGGTCTTACGTTTGGAGCAAAAAATCCTTGAACTACGGGGTGAGCTTGAGCAGGTCCAAAATCTAGCAAACCTTTCCCTTACTCTCAATGTTCCCGACATCAACCAGCAAAACCCGACCACCCAGAACCAAACAGCACCACATAACACACAAAATCAGAATCCACCACCCATAGCTCCGAATCCTCCCGCACAACACTAGTATCATAATCCTGCACCTCCTCAAAAGCTTAACCCACCAACGGTGCAAACCCCTCAACAACAACACCATCATCCAACTCAATACCCGCAAACCACTACTTATCACACTCCCCAAAATGCACCACAACTAACTCCCGATACCCAAAATGCGACCAACGATCACCCATATTCCCAAGTTCTAGGAACTCATCAAAGCAATCTGATATATGTGGAAACCTTACCCTATACCACGCAGCAAACCCTAGACATAACTGAACCGACTAAGAAGGACCTGCTCATTAGAAACATGGCGGAGGAACTCAAGAAACGCACAGGGAGAGTCCAGAGCGTTGAAGGTGGGAAAGGTCTTGAAGGCCTGAATTACGAAGATCTGTGTATTCAACCAGACGTGGAACTTCCAGAGGGTTACAAACCTCCAAAGTTTGAAATGTTCGATGGTACTGGCGATCCAAAGGTGAATGTAAGAACATACTGCAACAAACTTGTAGGAGTGGGTAAGAATGAACAAATCCGCATAAAACTATTCATGCGAAGATTTACAGGAGATGCCCTGTCTTGGTATATCAGTCAAAACCCAAAGAAGTGGGCAAATTGGGTAAGTATGGCATCAGACTTCATGGACAAATTTAGGTTTAACACAAAAAACGTGCCAGACATTTTCTATATTCCAAATCTCAAGAAGGTGCCGTGATGCTAACCCAGGGCCTTAAGTCTCCCCTCACATACCAAACACATCTACCCACATATCAACCCTCGCACCCAAAATACCAATACCCTGCGACCGCCTACCATACCTACAACACTCAACCAATATATTATCATTCACCTCCACTCGCTAGCGAAAACTACCCAAAGCCATATCCAAATTTCGATCACATACCTCCTAGACAATACACCCCAATTGCTGAACCCATAGCCCAACTGTATAAGAGACGCCCCTATTTCTACTGTTGTTGTGGAAAATCCTTCCCAATGGATCAACCCTAACAAAATATGTGCTTATCATTCAGGCATGAAGGGTCATACCATTGAGAAATACAGTACGTTAAAAGAGAAGATTCAGACGTTGATCGACACTAAGGTTATACAAGCAAATGAAGCTACACCAAATGTCCGTAACAACCCTCTCCCGGATCACAGAGGTGAGGGAGTGAACATAATAGAAACTGATGAGGAGTGGGATCAGAAAGGATCCATCGGACTCATTCGGGAGGGAGACACTCCTAAAACATCTCCGGTCACCCTTACACCAGTTGCGGTGCAACCCCAGGTGCCATTTGAAGTTGAGGTAGCTACACCCTTCACTATAATGGTAGCTCCCACACCATCTTACAAGTTTCATGCTATCCCGTGGGATTATGTTGCGGAAGCAAGAAGAAAGGGAAAAGCCAAAATGGAAGAAACAAGTATCGCACAAGGTAAGACTAGAACTGGCAGAGTTTACACACTTGAGAATCTAGGAGGAACAAGAAAAGAAGCTGCACCTAAGACACCTGCTGTTGAGACTGTCACTGACGACCTTTGGAGGATGATACAACCAAGGGAATACTCTGTTGTTGACCACCTGAACAAGACTCCTGCTCAGATATCCATTTTATCATTGTTGCAAAACTTAGACGCACACAAGAATGATTTGATGAAAGTGTTGAGTAAAGATTATGTACCCGCCGACATTACTAGTGGAGAGATGGCTAACATGGTCAGAAAGGTACAGGAGAGTCATAAAATTACTTTCCTCGAAAATGAGTTACCACCAGAAGCGTTGAGTCACAACAAGGCATTGCACATCATAGTGCAATTTGAGGACAAGTTCATTTCCAGGGTCATGATAGATGGTGGTTCGAGTCTGAACATATGTCCACTGACCACCCTAAAAAGATTAGGCATGGGCCTGCACGAGATATGAATGCGAAGCATGAATGTAAAGGCATTTGACAGATCTTAGAAAGCCACTATCGGGGAAATCAACCTTAATCTACAGATGGGTCCGACTTGGTTTGATGTTGAGTTCCAAGGGCTAGATATATCTGCTACATACAACCTATTTTTTGGGACGACCATGGACACATGCATCTAGGGCAGTGCCTTCTATTCTACACCAAGATGTGAAGTTCGAATGGAATCATTAGGAGGTGTTCATTCATGGAGACGGAAGCAACCCTATCTACACAAACCAGACCATTCCAGTCATTGAAAACAGGAGGAAGTTGGATGGAAAAATATATCACCGCATGGTGGAGTGAGAAGATAGAAAGCATATTGTTTTGGACATGATATGAACCAGGCAAGGGTCTCGGCAAAATGCTTCAGGGGATCACTAAAACCGCACAACCATAATATCATGGAACAACCTTTGGACTCGGATATGAATATACCGTGCAAGAGTATCAGAATTGGACACCGCCATGGAGCGCCCATTATTTTCCATTAGAACAGCCCGTACCACCTCTGTACCAGACATTCCGTCAGGCTAACACAATGTGGGGATCTGAGGAAGATGAGATTTTGGCTGGCATGAGGAAGCTGTTTCTGGATGAAGAAGACATGGACTGCACTGCAATTGTTGCAGAGGAGGAGGCGAAGAGGAGGAGGAGGAGGAAGACCTTTCCATTCAAATAATGGAAGAGGGAGCTGCACCATCCCGGGCTTTACGAGTTCCTAGGTAGCCTGGCAAATTAGCATGACTTATTTTCATATTGTTTTGAGCATTTAATACATTTTTAGAATTGTTATTGAAATAATTACTCGAGCCATTGAGTCGTACTTGTTGACATTTTAAAGTTTTATTAATGCATTATTGCTTTTCATATTTATTACTATCTTTCTACATTCTTTTCGGCATAATTATTACATATCATGATGAAACTACGACTGTGACATATAATGAGACAACGCGACATAAGGACAGTGATTCGGAAGATGATGTAATACCTGAGGAAATTGTCAAAAAAGTAGAGAATTTTGAAAACAAATCGAAGTCTAATTTGGAGGAAACTGAGGCCGTTAACTTAGGGGATTCCGAAATAGTCAAGGAAACTCGCATAAGCATCCATCTATCACTGATAGAGAAGGAAGAATATATCAGGTTTCTAAAAGAATATGAGGATATTTTCGCATGGTCCTACGATGATATGCATGGGTTACGCACATCCATAGTAGCTCACAAGCTACCCACCAATCCCATGTGTCCGCTGGTAAAGCAGAAGCTCAGAAAGTTCAAGCCAGATATGAGTTTTAAGATAAAAGAGGAGGTCACCATGAAAATCAAAGCCAAAGTTCTCCGAGCGGTCGAATACCCGACCTTGTTAGCCAACATTGTGCCGGTTCCAAAGAAATATGGGAAAGTTAAAGTACACATCTATTACCGAGATCTAAACAGAGCAAGTCCTAAGGATGATTTCCTGCTGCCTAACATGCATATACTTATTGACAATTGTGCCAAGAATGAACTACAATCCTTTGTGGATTGCTTCGCATGATACCATCTGATTTGGATGGATGAAGAGGATGACAAAAAACAGCCTTTATCACACCATGGAGAATATATTGTTACAAAATGATGCTGTTTGGTTTGAAGAATGATAGGGCCACCTACATGAGGGACATGACGACTATCTTCCACGACATGAACACAAGGAAATAGAGGTATATGTGGATGATGTTATCATTAAATCTAGAAGGAGTTTAGATCACACAGCAGACCTAACGAAGTTTTTCGATCGGCTTCGAAAATACAACTTGAAGTTGAATCCTGCGAAATGTGCCTTCGGATTCCCTGCTGGAAAACTATTGGGTTTCATCGTTAACCGTCGAGGTATTGAGCGGGACCCGTCAAAAATCAAAGCTAACCAGGACTTACCACCTCCAAAGAATAAGAAAGATGTGATGAGTTTTCTAGGGCGCCTCAATTATATTAGCCTTTTTATAGCACACTCAACAGTGATATGTGAGCCAATCTTCAAAATGTCGAGGAAAGATGCTGCAACAAGCTAGACTGAAGAATGCCAGAAAGCATTTGACAAAATCAAGGAGTATTTATCTAAACCACCGGTGTTGGTCCCATCAGGATCAGGAAGACCTATGTTGCTTTATCTATATATGTTGGATAGGGCCTTTTTGCTGCGTTCTAGGACAACAAGATGAAACTGGAGGGAAGGAGCAATCAATATATTATTTGAGCAAGAAGTTCACGCCTTACAAAACTTGATATTCTTTGTTAGAACGCACCGGCTACGCTTTGACATGGATAGCCTAGAAGTTGAGACATTATTTCTGTGCATACACTACATATCTCATATCAAGGATGGATCCGCTAAAATACATCTTTCAGAAACCCATGCCTATGGGTAAGTTAGCAAAGTGGCAGTTATTACTGAGTGAGTTCGACATCATCTATGTAACTCAGAAGGCAGTCAAAGGGCAAGCATTGGCTGATCACTTGGCAGAAAATCCCATAGACGGAGAATACGAACCACTGAAGACGTATTTTCCTGACGAAGAGGTATCATTTGTAGGAGAAGATATTACCGAAGCATACGACGGTTAGAGAATGTTCTTCGATGGAGCATCAAACTTAAAGGGAGTGGTCATCAGAGTTATCATAGTATCAGAAACCGGTAAACATTACCGGGTATCAGCAAAACACAAGTTCACGTACACCAACAATATGGAAAAATATGAGGCATGCATCCTGGGACTCAGATTGGCCATCGACATGAACATTTAAGAGTTGCTGGTAATCAGAGATTCATATCTATCGGTGCACTAGGTTCTAGGAAAATGGGCTACTACGAATACCAAATTATTACCATACTTGCACTGTGTACAAGATTTGATCAAGAGGTTCACAAGGATAGAGTTCAAACATGTTCCAAGGATTCAAAATGAATTTGCAGATGCATTAGCCACCTTGTCTTCCATGATACAACATCCAGACAAGAATTTTATTCAATCTATCCCAATAGGAATTCATAAGCAGTCATCTTATTGTGCTCATGTTGAAGAAGAGTTTGATGGAAATCCGTGGTTCCGTGATATCAAGGAATACTTGGAAAAGGGAGAATATCCAGAGAATGCTACACACACTCAGAAGCGCATGCTCCGAAGATTGGCCAATTATTTCTTCTAAAGAATAGGAATTATGCATAGAAGAACTCCCGACTTGGGATTACTGTGATATGTCGATGCCAAGGAGGCATCTAGATTGCTCGAAGAAATACATGCCGAAACTTGCGGACCCCACATGAACGGCTTCATTTTGGCCAAAACGATAGTAAGAGTAGGATATTTTTGGATGACTATAGAGATAGACTGCATCAAATATGTTCAAAAATATCACCAATGCTAGGTACATGCTAATATGATATGAGTACCACCCAACGAACTCAATGCAACGAGCTCACCCTGGCATTTCTCTGCTTGAGGCATGGATGTCATCGGACCAATCAAACCCGCTGCTTCAAATGGACATAAGTTCATTTTGGTGGCCATATACTACTTCACAAAATAGGTTGAAGTCGCATCCTATAAGGTTGTGACTAAGAAGGTCGTAGCGGATTTTGTTTGGGATTGCATTGTTTGTTGATTTGGAGTACCTGAGTCAATCATTACTGACAATGCCGCCAATCTCAACGGTGACTTGATGAAAGCTATTTGTGAAACATTCAAGATCAAGCATCAAAACTCTACAATATACAAGCCATAAATAAATGGAGCCATAGAAGCCGCCAACAAGAACATCAAGAAGATATTGAGGAAAATGGTGGAAGCCTACAAGCAATGGAACGAAAAAGCTACCATTTGCTGTGCTCGGATACCGCACCACCGTTCGCACGTAAACTAGGGAAACTCCCTACTTACTAGTCTATGGTACCAGAGCTGTTTTCCCTGCCGAAGTAGAGATTCCTTCCTTAAGAATCATAAAAGAAGCCGAGCTGAGCGACGCGGAATGGATACGAAACCGGTATGAACAACTAGCTCTCATTGATAGTAAAACAATGAACGCACTGTGTCACGCTCAACTCTACCAGAACAGAATGGCAAAAACTTTCAATAAAAAGGTTAGGACAAGGCAATTCACACCAGGGCAATTGGTGCTGAAAAAAATCTTCCCACATCAGGAAGAAGCAAAAGGGAAATTCTCACCCAATTGGAAAGGCCCCTACATGGTTCACCGAGTACTAACAGGAGGAGCACTTATACTCACAGAGATGGATGGAGAGATTTGGCCAAACCCTAAGAATTCAGACGCAGTCAAGAGATACTATGTTTAAGACTATGATTGCACTTTCTATTTGATGTAACCTGAACTACGCTTGACCTGATTTCCGTTTAAGAGGGGATACGTAGGAAACCATGTGGGTTCGGTCACATCATAATAAATTTTTCATTCACCCTATGGTTAGAAACTGGGTCAAGATCTCGAGTTTGCCCGATATCATCGTATTAAGAATAGTCAAGGAATGCATTTAAACTAGGGCAGAATTTTGAGGAGGATCCGAAAAATTCTGGATTAAGGAGGTTGCAATGTCTCAAAAGCGTGTCACAATCATCAATTCAACAAAATTATTTGCTCTCATTCATCATCCCATCTTTTAAACAACTACATTTTTATATAAACAATTTATCACAAATGCATGTTTTTCAAAAAATTCATTTTTTTATAGTAGCCAGACGTTACCCAGGGTGACTCAAGCAGGACCTCGAGACAAGAGGAAAGGAATATCAAGGAATCGGGAGCACGAACCAACCTTACCCCCTCCAAACTCACAATTTTCCTTTGGATACAGACACAATGGATATAATAGGAACGTCCGCAAATATAAACACATAACAAGATCACTAACTTCACACCGACAAAAGTCGTCGAACACAAATGCGTCAAGCTAATAAATACTTTGCCCTCTCACATTTAGTCATTGCTTTTCTTGCATAGAGATAAACACTGCCCTCATCTTCGCATAAGGCTAAACGTTGCCTTTCTTCGCATAAGACTAAGCACTGCCTCCATTATCGCATGAGGCTAAGCATTTCTTTTCCTTACATGAGACTAAGAACCGTCTCCATTATTGCATGAGACTAAACACTATCCTCCATACTACATAAGCCTAAGCACTGCCTTTTCTTGCATGAGACTAAGCACCATCTCCATTCCTTGCATGAGGCTAAGCGTTGCCTCCATTTTTGCATAAGTATAAGCATTGCCTACCTATGAATAGGGCTAAACACTACCCTCATAATTTTCATAGGGCTAAGTACTGCCCTCAATTTATTGCATGAGACCAAGCACTATCTATATTATTGCATGAGGTTAAGCACTGCCTCTATTATTGCATAAGGCTAAATGCTGCCTTTCTTTGCATAGGGATAAGCACTGCCCTCGTTTTATTGCATGAGACTAAACATTGTCTCCATTATTGTATGAAGCTAAGCATTGCCTCCATCATTGCATAAGGCTAAACGCTGTCTTTCTTTGCATCGGGCTAAGCATTGCCCTCATCGCATACAAGACTAAGCCTTGTCTCGTCTCGTTATCGCATATGACTAAGCATTACCTGTTTCCTTTATCAAATGATCGATATCACCGCATCATTGCATTTCATGGGCTGAAATATCGCCACGTTGTTCGAAGGAACCATAGTCTGAGGGCATCATCCTCATAGCCCAAAGACATCATGCCATGGCCAGAGGATCTCTCAAAACTACATATCATTATTCAAAGGCGTCATAGTCCAGAGGCACCATCCGCATGGCCCAAGGACAACATTTCATGGCCTGCGAATCCCTTATCATACGCCTAACGACCAAGGACGTCATAGTCTTAGGACACCATCCTCCTCGTCTAAAGTCAATTCTCATGGTCCGAAGAGAATTTGTATCATGTTTCAATTTTTGCAATAACCCAGATATATTTGCATGCATTGTGTTTTAAGTTTTGAAGGTAACCCATGAGGTAATTGTTCTACAAACATGAGCAATTTCCACTACGGTTTCCATTCATAACGTCCACATCCTTCATAACTGATAATCATCAATTGATTACCCTCTGTTCTATAACCGTTCAAATATATGCCTTGTATATCTGTAACGTTAAAATTCACATTCATAGATCCACCTAAAATCATCCATTGATCACGATAATATCGCATCCAAAAGACCCTTTTCAAAACATACGACCACTCTTATTACAATTCTATCGGTTTCTTTCACTTTTGGATCCATAACTACACATGGCCTGATTCACGTAATACCAGGGATATGTAGGCAACTCAGAAACCAGGGATCGTTCCCCATTTTATTTTCAAAACACATCATTCCTCACTCGCTTTGGACAAAATTGGTCACCAGTTTCTTTACCCGACAACTCCTTCATCATTCCCAGATAAAGAGGGGCAACTGTTGATAACCAATTTTGCCCTCATATTTTTATAAACATCATATATATTTAAAAATATCATTCCTACATCATCACCAATTTGCAAGAGCCATACAAGTATTTTCTATAATATTTCATAATTTCTATAAGCTTTAAAATTGATTTTCTTGCATTTAAATTACTTGAATATGTATTGATTACCCTCTAAATTATTTTGTGGTGACTTAATCATCCAAATTTATTATTTTCATCCACATATATGTCTTATAATATTTTACTTTGTTTTTATTTAATTATATTTATATTTTAAAGCTATATTTTATATAATTTTACAATAATAGCCTATATTCTATACATAATTGTATTTATTATATTATTTATATCAAAATAGATTTTCATATATTTTTATAATGTTAAGTTGTTATTTTACTACACGAATAATATTTTTATTATTTATTAGTCAATTCTATAATTTATATTTTAATGAATTTCATATATTTAAATTGTAGCCCAATTTTAAGCTAATCTCGGAACAAATCACGGACCAAAACAGCAGGCCCATCTCCATTAAGCCTCACAGAGACCAAGCGAAATGACCCTCTAATTTGACCCCGTTGATACCCGTTTAAACGACCCACCCCGTTCATCCTCTAAATTCTGGTCGTTGATCTCTCAAGATGAACGACCCTCGTTAACCCAAGATCTTTTAATTAACCAGACCCTAAAACCCTAACCCGTTTCCCCTCAATAGCCGCCTCTATACGATCTCAAACCCTCCCCTCAGTTCACAAACCCTAGATGGCTCCCCAAATCTTCTCCGAATCCGATCAAATCATGGTTTCCCTTACCTTTTACACGTTACCTCATTGCTACTTACAAGATTATGGTGTTACTCAGTATTTGCCTCACTTTGGCAAGTACCAGTCTCCTAATCAAGGGAAATCGGCTTCATCTTTGAGACTCAGACGATATTTCGTCTATGTACACTCAGTACTAGGTTAAGTAGGTCCGATTTATCAAGATCCTCGGCCAATCTTTGATTCCCGTCGAACTAGGGTTTGAAATGTCAATTTTTTCCTTCCCTGGTTCTATTACTGATTGCATGATATTTTATTTCCTTATTTGTTTTTGATTACTTATTTTCCATGTTTTCTTGTTTGATTTCTACCACTATATAACCCCTCCCCAATTTCCCCTTTGGATAGACCGGAATCACTGCATTATTCTCTCATTCTCACTCATTATACTCTGAAATTTGAGACCTTGGCCGGCTGAAAAGCAAGGCCATTCAAATTCGATTTTGTTCTTTCCCAGTGCGAGCATTGTCTGGGGTTCATTCGAGACCCTTGGGAACTCTGACACACTGGGATTTTGGGAATTTTGGTGCTCTTTGCTACTGTTAATTGAATTACTTCTGGAAATTGCTCTTCTCATTTGCTTGTTCGTTAATTGGTAACTGGTAAATGCCTTTTACCTTTGCAGTTTCATTCTCTGTTCGTGTGTGTTATTGCTCTGTATATCTATGTCATTGAGACTTTTGTGAATCAATATGCTACTATGTCATCTCTGTTTGTAGCCTATTTGCTCTAAAGTTATTCTCATGGTTCTATATTTTTCTAGCATCTGAACTAGCCTAAATTCTAACTCTGATTCTAGCTCTCTTAATCATGTCTAGCCTGGTGTGTTTGTGTGTGTCCGAATGCTTATATCTACTGTTTGTCCTGAGTTTATCTTCTACCCTATTCTGAATTCTTGTGATAAATCAATTTATGCCTAGAATATGTTCTAATTCATGTTAAATTATCTATGTATAACTTAATGCTTTCCTAGAGTTATTTCTTGATCACGTTGATTAGCCAAACTAGCTTTCTTTCTATTTAACGTGTGGTCCCTAATTTGTTCAATCCATTGCTCTTTAATATTTCCTAAAGGCCTATAGAATGAGATGCAATATCTAGCCCCTTCTCCCACACGTTATCAAGACCTTGGGTCTGCACGTCCTGTTAATCTGGAGATGATATATTTTCACCTATCATGAGTTCTGATATTGTTTCTGAACTTTGGTATTATGACATATGTTCGGCATGTTTAAGTTTTTCTCATTCTCAACTAAGTGATTGCTCGATCATGAACCTATTTTGTTATGTTGTTTTCACTAGGCCTTCATGTTAAAACTTTCATGTAGAGGCTATGCTCTATCCGTTCTTGTCTGTGACTCTATTAGATTTTCGTGTTTAAATCTTATGTCTAAAGTTCTTTTAGGCTAATTCTGAATCATTTTACTTTTGAAACTCTTTTGGAATAGTTCACTATCCTATGATGGCCAATCCTATCACTTTAGCTTTGTTTCTGAGAACACAAGCATGAACCTGCCTTGTGAACTTGTCAGTATTTCATATGATCTTGTCTATGTGCTTTGGCTAGAACTGTTGTTAGTTACAGCTTTAGGAGTTAAGTGTGAAATGTTGTTTAATAAATTCCTTGAGCAGTTTATCACCTGTATGGTTAAGTTTGGCATCCATTTGGCTAAGTAAGTTATTCGTTGGGCCTGGAGTTGGGACATATGTGCTGTTGGTCATGGGCATTGGATTCAGGAAGATTCTACTATCCTTGTAAGCCTAAGATTTGGGTCTGTTGGTTAGTGAGGCTGCTGAAGGCCCAGAAATTCACTAGGTTATTTTATAGTGGGCATGTAGTGTTCGATGAGCCATGTAGGTGTTTCAGTATGTATTTTGTCATCTTTGAGTTTGTATTATTCCATTTTGGTCATGTAACTTGTAATAACGAATAATTGGGGCATTAGTGAAATTGGGAATGGGCGTGTTTTATTCTTGCATAAAGGGTAGAGAACATGTCTATATGGTCCATGTGCTTTACTTACTATCTTATTTAATTGCTCTGCTTTTGCACGCTAGTAGAAAGCATGCCTATAGGAAATCACACACTTCACTTAACTTGCCTAATGCATGTACATTATTCAAAAGCATGATTGTTTGACTAAATATTTACCTGCTCTCATGCCTACTTCTATATGACTGTTAGATAACATGCTTATAGAGTTGTAATAATACATACCTTTATTAGTGCTCATCTAGATACCATGACTATAGGATCTTAACTAATTAACTAATCGGTTGCTTCTGTTGTTGTATTATACTGCCACCTAGATAGAATGCCTATAGGATAAGTGTGACAAAATCGAGTTCAGATACCAACCATTAGAAATCTTGCCTATAGGATATTGTTACTTGCCTAGAGAGAATGACTTTGAATCAAACATTGGTATTGCCAAATTTTCTAATAGCTCTCACTACACGTTGTGCAAACAACTCAGAAATCATGTCTATAGGTTTTATAACACCCGGAACCTGCAATTTAGTTGATTTGGAACATCAACACTATTTGTATGACTTGAAATCAGAATTATATAGAAATCATGCCCATAGGACTTAACGACTCAAATACGTCTTAATCCTGAAATTGTCTACTGTGTAGCCTGAGACTTGTTTGTGTGATTTAGTGTTATGTGTGGAGGCTAACATGAGCCACTCTTTGCTATTATGTACAATCCTACTTGTTTTGAATGCGCGATTATTTTTATCATTTTAAGCAACCAAGGTAAAGTCTAGAACCACCCAAATAGAGGTCCAAAGTTTCCTGGACCATAGGTATAGGTCGGGTAGTACGCGCATAGGGTACAATTAAGAATTGAATTAGAGCGCCTTTAGGTAACGACTTTAACATAGTAATTAGGTAGCATGAGATGATAGTTCGGTCCGCTGAATAATATGAGCAACTCCCTACCTTAAGGGAGTTGCGAAGTATTATTTATGTTGCACGAGGTGATCCTTTAAGCTAAAAAACTTAGGACCCCCACTTTTCTTTATATATTTTTTTATTTACACTTAGTCATCTAACATAGACCAATGTAGTTGTATCCTTAAAATCATTAAGGATTTGTGCTAATTGTCAAGTGTTATGATAAGATTCCTCGACTTCTATACTTCTCTTTGTTTATTTGATCACCTAGCCTAATAACATAATCCACATAGTTTAAAATTCGGCTAGGACCAAGAGTTGTGGATCTCGAGGAGTGCCTAACACCTACTATTTGAGTTAATTTGAGCCCTTACTCAATCTTTGGTGACGTGGACTAGTTAAAACAGAGTTATTTACAAATAGGTTTCCTAAATCACCTTAAAAGAGTTGTCAGATGTCAAAGCCTACTTTCACGAGAAAACAGGGCGCGACACGTGGTGATTGTTAGATTGGTGATAGTACCTACTTGAAGACTTTGAGGTAGCTGCTATGACGCCTACAAACCTGGATTCTCATTCCTTTTGTTTCTTCAGTAATGTTCTAGTATTCAGACAGTTGTACTAGAGTTTGGTTTTGGCAATACCAGATTTATACCATTGAACGACAACTACTTAAAACTTGTGTCTTCTTCCAACGTCGGTACTAGCTCACAGTCGGCAAATTTGAACACCACCTTAGCCATATCCCAAAAATCTATCAACATGTGTTAGAGTACCCTGTCAGCTCGAATGTTCATTAATGTAGTTAATGCCCCTAGGTGCGTCCGAACCTCATCTCCATGTTCCCGGCGAATATTCTTCCACCACTGTTTTAGCTTATGTGGTGCTCCCATTACCATGCTGATTTCACGGATGTTTTGGTTGATTTCCATTTCTCTGAGGTGGGTAAAAGAAAGAGAAGTTATGTTTGTTGACCTGACAAAGACATTCTCTGAAACTATAGAGTTTTGAAAAGAAGGTTCAGAGGGGTGTAAAAGATAACCCTCGCATGCCAGTGTGTGTGATAGTATACGACCAAGACTCGATTGGAAGAAATGTGATGACAATGTATATAAAGCAGTAACAAACAAGGGTGTAACAATAATAAACATGGTGATCATAAAGAGCAAATAGATATAAAGCTCAAATAAAGCATGTAAGCATGTAATTATAATCTCGACTATAATCAACAAAAGGTATAAATAAATCTAGAAGCCAAATTAGTCTAAGTCTGTTAAGGTCAAAACCTAAGTGGGGTTTTCCCAGTAGAGTCGATATGTTGTTGCACCCTATTTTGTACTAGCCAAGAAAGGATTCAACTTGTAGTTTCCTTGTTGTAGATGAAAGAGAGTCACCACCTAGTATTTAAAGGTATACCAGGGTACCTATTTAATTACTAAGTTATGTTCATTACATGTCTGCAAACCGGTAAGATTATGGGTAAGAGTTTTTGTCCTTCTAAGGGGAAGGTGTTAGGCACCCCCTTAAAATCTACCTAAGGTAGCTCCATAGGACTTATAGCCTGTTTGGTCAAACTTTTAAAATCTGCTTATTTTGAGAAGTGCTTTTTTCAAACGAGCTTTTCAAAAATTACTTTTGGTGAGAATCAGTTTGTGTTTGGCTAATTAATTTGAAAATCACTTTTGAGCAGTAATTAGTGTTTAGCGAAGCTTTTGAAAACTACTTCTAAGTGTATTTTTCTCAAAAGTGTTTCTGAGAAAAGTGCTTTTGAAGAGAAGCTATATTTTTCTACTTCTTAAAATCTGCTTCTACTTCTCCTCAAAAGCACTTTTTTCCTTCTTAAAACTTGGCCAAACACCTCAAGTGTTTGCCAAAAGCACTTTTGGCCAAAAAAATAATTTAGCCCAAAAATCAGCTTTGCCAAACAGCCTATTAGACTAACTTAAAGGCTCGATTATTTATACTATACTTAATTATCACTAAGGCATGGTTTACATGTTAAAAGGAGTAAATATAAGACTTTAGAAGTTGTATAAGTGACTTAACCCTGTCATAAATATCTCCTAGAACTGAAGTAGAGATATACCCTTATTTCTTTTCTAAGAAATGTGGAAACTTATCAACTTTCAAACTTTTCGGGATGTAGAATGTGGATAGAAATTAAGATTTAGGAACAGAAAACAGTCACGTAAAGAGCATAGTGATTAAGTAAAGAATGGTTAATAAAGATATCAAACAGAGATCAAGTCAAAGCAACCAACCATATTCCCACTTTTCGGGGCGTCTATAGCGTCTTTATACAAATCAATCAACTCGAACAGCTTTTCTTTCATGGTCTTTGTCTCTTAATCCTCTGTAGTTCTGACCGATATATGCCTACCCCTAATGAGAACCAACTAGCTAGAAGAAGCGTCAGCCATACTATAGCTGAAAGAGCATTCTTCTTTAAATAAGAATTAAGACATCTTCACAATACGAAATTGGAAATTTTTTCATTGATGTTGAAAAAGACCATATTTTATAGAAATTCCACTGATTGAAAGGTCACCGATTGTATCTGTACCCATTTTTTTTACATGCTTAACTGATATTCAATTATTTAGCAACTTTAGATACATACATTTTTCTCTTCTTCACTCCTGTTTTCTTCTTCTTTGTGTTTAAGGTTTATTCTTCTTCTTAGTTGCAAAATAGGTTTATTAAATTTGTTGTTATTTTAATAATTTGATATTTGGGATTTGTTCTTTATGATATTTAAAAGTTATATTTCAAATTGAGCTCATTTAGAGTAGATTTGGATATTGAATCGAGTATTGGATTGTTGAAATTCGAAATATAAGCATGTTTGAGAACTGAAGTTGTCTGAAGTTGTATTGAAAAATTGAACTACTTAAAATTTCAAATTTTGAATCTGAAGTTGTACTGAAAAATAGAATTACATAAGAGTGAATTAACGGATATTCGCCCTGCGATTATAATACATTTCCATCCTTTGCTTTTGGGCCATCATCCTCCAGTTTGCCAGGTCCGGCGTTCTTCAAGAACGTCTAGCTTCACGAGCAATACTTCATTGATTGTCTCTTCGTTCTCGAGAAAATCTCAAAGTCGGCTCTCCCACTTCTACCGGTACTAGGGTCTCCGAGCCATATACAAGAGAAAAACGTGTTTCACCCGTTCTCGATTTTGCAGTGGTCTGATATGACCACAACACCCCTGTAGCCATCTGGCCACTAGCCCTTAGTATCTTCTAACCTTTTTTAAAGATTTTGAATGATTACCTTACTGGTTGACTCCTCCTGCCCGTTAACACTCGGGTGGTACTGTGAAGAAGTGATTCGTTTTATTTTTAATCATACCAAGAAATTTGCAAATTTCAAAACCACGATTTGTGGGCTATTATCACAAGAAATCTACTTTGGTATTCCCAATCGATAGATTATATGATCCCATATGAATTCAACGACTTCGCGTTCTCTAATACTTTGGTAAGGACATGATTAAACCCATTTAGTGAAGTAATCAGTTAAAACCAAAAGGAATCTTATCTTCCCGGTGATAAAGGACAAACTATGTCTATCCCCTATTTCATGAATGGCCACGGTGATACCACTGAATGTAAAGGTTCCGCGAGTTGATGAACTAACTGCGCATGAAGTTGAAATTTGTCACACTTCTATATGAATGCTCTTGCACCCTGTTCCATCTGGGCCCGGTAATAGCCAGCCTTTACTTACTTGAGAACTAGCGAGTCTGCACCGTAGTGGTTTTCGCAAACTCCTTTATGAACTTCTCTCATCACATAATCTGCCTCCGAGGCCCCTATACACCAAGCCAGTGCTCCTTGGAACGATTCTGTATAATTTTCCATCAACAAGGCAATACCGGACTGTTGTCCGCAACGCTCGGACACTTTTGGGTCTTCGGGTAATTTACCATATTTGAGATATTCGATGAATTCATTCCTCATGTCCCAAATTAAGTTTGTTGAACTAACCTCGCAGTATCCATCCATATCTAACATTGAATACAACAATTGCATGACCGTACGTGAATTAGACCCTTTCATCTCCGTGGATGATCCCAAATTAGCCATTGCGTATGCTTCCACATTTTCCTCCCTCGGAATGTGAACGATCGATCATTCTCTGAATTGTGCAAGTAACATTTGAACCTTTTTGAAGTACTGTTGCATGCGTTCCTCCTTTGTGTCAAAAATCCCATACACTTGGTTTACCACCAGTTGGGAGTCGCACTTTATCTTGATGACCTTGGAATCTAGTCTCTGAGCGAGTTCAAGTCCTGCAACTAAAGCCTTGTACTTGGCTTCATTGTTATTTAGCGGTACAGTTCTAATGGCATGCCTTGGGGTCTCCCCCGAGGGCGTGATTAGAACTACTCCGAGACCGGACCCTTTCACGTTGGAGGCTCCATCCATAAACAAGGTCCAAACTCTCAATTTCATTCTTGACACCAGCACCGCATCCTTAGCAACCAAAGGTATTAACCCCGGAGCGAAGTCATCCACAAAGTCGGCCAAACCTTATGACTTGATTGCATTCGTGGGTTTGTTCTTAATGTTTAATTTTCTAACTTCGACTGCCCATTTAGCCAATCACCATAATAAATCAGGCTTATGAAGGATATCCTTATGGGAAAGGTTGTCACAACGGCTATTGGGTGGCGTTGAAAGTATGACCTAAGTTTTCGAGAAGCAACTAAGAGAGCTAAGGCAAACTTTTCTAGGTTCGGATATCGTGTCCCCACTCATGATAATATTTTACTAGCGTAATAAATAGGAAATTACGTACCTTCATCTTCTTGAACCAGAACGACACTTACCGCTACTTTTGAGACTGCCAAATAAATTAGTTATTGTTCACCTTCCTCTAAGAACTGGCTCCGACATTCATAAGCCCAAAAGGCATCACATTATAATAATATGTGCCAAAGTTTGTGATGAAAGAAGTTTTTTCTTGATCTTCCAGGTTCATCCTAATAAGATTATACCCGGAATAAGCGTCAAGAAAACTCATCAACTCTTGCCCCGCTATCACATCGTTAATTTGATCAATGTTTGGCAATGAGAAAGAGTCTTTGGGGCACACCTTATTCAAATTCTTATAATCTACACACATCCTAAATTTGTTATTCTTTTTAGGTACTACAACTATGCTAGCTAACCATTTCAGATACTTTACCTCCTGGATTGAACCGATAATGAGTAGTCGAGTTACCTCTTTTTTAACAAACATGTTCCTTATTTCTGATATCGGGCGTTTCTTTTGCCTTACAGGTGAAAAGTTAGGATCCAAGCTAAGTTTGTGTACCTCTACCTCCAATGGGATACCTGTCATATCCGAGTGAGACCACACAAAGAAATCAGGGTTAGCTTTAACAAAATTTATAAATTTTAACCTTAGCTCGGGTTTGAACCCCGTTCCTAGATGAAACTTTCTTCCCAGAAATTCCTCGGACAAGGACACTTGCTCAAGCTCCTCCGCGGTTGACTTTGTTGCGACCGTTTCTTCCGGTACCTGGAAGGAACTCGACACTTGATATAATTCTGATGACTTCCTATCTTTATCGTCTTCGATTTGGAGAGGAGAAGGTATCCGTTCATGTAATCCCTATTTGTTGAATTCTTTTCTGTTGGTGCTGGAAATGGCCATCACGTTCATATCCCTTGCCATCAGTTGGTCTCCTCTTATCTGCTTGATCCCTTCCGGCGTCAAAAATTTCAGCAAATGGTGATAGGTCGAGGGTACATCCTTCATCTCATGTATCCACGGCCTTCCAAGAATGTAACGATCCAACCTTCGGTTTTGTGTAATTGTGCCCTGTTTCCTCTTTTGATGCTTCACACATGTGTGTTTATGGTTTTATGACTTTCGGGGTTGGTCTGTTTCGTTCCGGGATGATTTCGAGTTGATTTGGGCTCTTTGATTCTTGGCTTAGAAGCCTAAATGTTTTATGTTAACCAATGGTTTAATTTTGTTAAAACAACTCCGAAACGGTGTTTTGATGGCTCATATAGCTTCGTATCGCGATTTTGGACTTGGGCATATGCCCGGAAAAAAATTCAGAAGTCCGTAGGTAGATTTGTGTTGTTTTGTCAAAATTTGGCAATTTGAAGTTTAGAAGTTTGATCGTAGGTTGATTGTTGGCTATCGGGTTCAGAATGTGATTTTGGGACTTGGAATATGTAACGACCCGGCCGGTCATTTCGATAGTCGTATCCCCGTTCTCCCATTTTTATTTTTAAGAAAATATGTAACTCGGCTTGATGCCTTGTGGTTAATATATTAATAATAATCCAAAATAGGAATCCAGTTAATACAATGTATGTAAAAATACAAATGTGAGTAGGAGAAAACAATGTAATCTAGCTATTACAAAAGTTTGACTTGAACATGTTCCAGCCGAAGGTGCTGTTTGTATCCTCTAGCCAAGTACAAAACCTCAGTGTAGCACCTCAAACGCTCTCACCAGGCGCCATGTTTTGCGTACCAAAAGGATTAGGCCAACTTGAATCGCTAACGTACACCTCCAATTGTTGTTGTTGTCCAAACCGATGATGGGGCGTGCAAACACTTTGAGACCTTTGTCTTTCCAATTGTTGTGACCAGTCGACTGGTAGATTACCCACAACCCTTATCCCGCAATAACTTGGCCATCTTTGATTGAAAATAAGAATTCATGCAGAAGACAATCAGTTGCATTAAAGAGTTGATCCATAAACCAGAACAAATCCTAAAGTTTCTTCCCGTGTGGTGCTATACATTTCCCAGAATGAGCATTATACAATGCTAATACCATTTCCATATGTCATGTTGTTGATCCATTTTTAGAGTTATCCCTCCATCTTAATCAGTGTAATAAAGCTGCCAAGACCATTTCTGTTAAACTAGTAATGCAATCTCGAGGACGAGTAACTGATGAGTAACTACAAGGACTATCTTGTATTTGATATTTTGGAGAAGCCATTGTATTTAACATTAATACACAAATGTACCGATTCATTAATCTGGAGCTCTCATTTTTGCAATCCTAACCCTTAGGTTAGGAGTTTGTAGCTTGTCAAGATTTAATATTCTCCTCCCTATACTGAGCAGTTCAGAGAAAGAGAGGAATGGATTTGTACTTGCACCAGAAAACACTATGTTAGCTATAACATCTGTGAGAGTATTGCCTTCTCTGAATATATGTTGAAGGATCAAATTGAAATGATTTTTCATCTCCTTAATTTTCTGAACATCTGCGCTTATACACCAGGATGAGTCCCATTCCCCTTCTATGACTTTCTTCAAAGTCAATGAGTCAGTCTCCAATATCAGTGGGTGCTTCTCGTGTGTAACACAGTATTCCAGTCCCTGGAGTATTCCTTGTGCTTCAGCTACAACATTTGTGGTCACAGCTATATCGACTGACTTTGCCTACACTAGATCTCCAGCCTCATCTCTAACACAGAATCGAATTGAGCTAGGCCCTGGGTTTCCTTTCGAGGGTCCATTAATGTTACACTTATACCAGCCTGCATATGGAGGTTGCTAGTTAACTTTCTTGGTGATCAATATTGGCTTGTATGCTTTAAAGAATTGGATCATATCTGGACACAAAGTATGTATGTTTTTTAACCATGGATACCTTGTCTTTGCCAAGTAATGAAGTGTCTTGTTGACATCATGTATGTCTCTATTTGTTGAGACTTTTCCTTCATACTTTCCCGTGTTTCTCCTTTTCCACAGTTCCCGCGTAATGATAGCTGGTGTTGCTTGAAACAAAGGTTGCAATTTTGGACAGCATTTTGCATTTCACCATGCTCTTACCACTTGCTTCACTTGTATTACTGGTCCAGTAATGCCTGCAGCTGCCATAAACTATTTCCATACCTTTGATGTCGTGTTGCTTGTCAGAAAAATATGTTCATATGTCTCTTCCCGGGGATGTTGACAGCACCAATATCTGGAAACACATATGTATCCATGTGTCCTCCATAAGTCATCAGTTGATAGCTTGTGTCTCCACAGTCTCCATAAAAATAATGAGATCTTGAATAGTAGTCATTTTGTCCACATTTTTCTGATTCCTGATTTGGATTTACCTGATGCCTCAGGATTTGCCAAGCACTATTGACAATAAATTTGCCTAATGAAGTTGGCAACTAATATGGTTTATCCCACTGCTCCTCTCTACTGTCATAATGGATCTTTTTTATATGTTCAGCAATGTCTTTTGGGAAATTCTGGTCAATTAGTGTGCCATTCCATTCTCTTCCTTACCTCAGTTCTGCCACCTCTTGTAAGTTCTCCTCAACACTAAAGTCTGGAGGTAGGACATGATACAGAGCTCCCAGCCCAGTCCAATTTTCATGCCATATGTTTGTTGTGCCACTTTTCATCTCCCATAGTATCCCATGCTTTACTTGTTGTGCCACTTTTCACTTTTCATAGGATCCTTGTTTGAATTGTACTTCAGTAGGTGTCTCTTTTTCGTAGTACATATTCCACATGTAGTTCGACGACAAAGATTTTGCAGTCCTAAATCTCCACCACAACTTCCAAAATAATGACTTTAATTCATCATTAAATGATCTAAAGCCAAGGCCTTCTTCTTATTTAGGAGTACATAGCTTCTACCAACTTGCCCAGTGCCCGCTCCTCCTTTCTTCATTGGTGCTCCAAAAGAATCTGGCAAATAGTTGGGTAGGCATTTCAGAATATTTTGAGGTGGATCCAGTACTGAGAGTAGGTACACTGGCATACTTTGCAGAACACTAGTGATTAATGTTTCTTTTCCTCCAGATGATAATAGCTTCCCTTTCCAAGCATGTAGCTGAGCCTTCACCTTTTAATAAGATCTTGATAGTAGTCTTTCCTTCTTCTAGTGTAGAAGATGGGGCACCCTAGATACATGAATGGAAACTGACCTCTTGTGAATCCTGTGATGCCTTCCACTTTCTGTATTAGACCATTCGCAGCATTTGCATGCATATGGTAGGGGATCTTAGCTAAGTTGATTTTCTGACTAGAGATCTATTCATAGCTGCTTAATACTGTCATGATCTTCGTCAAGGAGGGTACTCTGCAGACAGTATGAATAGTGCTGGGGAGAGTGGATCTCCTTGCTTCACTCCCCTTGTTGATTTGAAGAATCCTAACGATTGTCCATTAACTAGTACTGAGTACCAATTGTTGGATAATAGGTTCTAGACCAGGGTGATGAAATGTTCTGCAAAACCCATTTTTTTAATACCTGTATCAAATACTTCCATGATACTCTGTCATACGCCTTCGACATGTTAAGTTTAATCACCATATTAGCAGGTTTACCCCTCTTCCTTATGTCAGTGACTATTTTCTGTGTAAGAAGTATGTTTTCAAATATGCTTCTTCCTTTCACAAATCAGATTGATTTGGAGAGATATACTCAGGTAAGAACTTTTCTAATATGTTATGTAGACATATGGATAGTACTTTATTGATGAAATTGCTCAAACTGATGGGTCTTAGGTCTGAAAATGATTTTGGTCTTTGTGTTCTTTGGTAGCATAACCAAGTTAGTGTGAGTGACGGATTTTGGTAATGTTGCCCATCCAAAGAAATGTAATACCATGTTGTGAATGTCATTGTAGATGATCTCCCAGCATTCTTGATAAAACATGCCAGTGAATCCATCGGGGCCACTGGAACTGTTTCCATTTAACCCATAAACAACTTGTTTAACCTCTTCTAACATTGGATACCTACATAATTCCAAATTCTGATCCATAGATACCATAGTAGGAACATTGTTAAGCATTGAAAATTTTGTAGGGTCTCCGTGTTTTGAGAACTGATTTTGATAGAATTCAACTGCACCAATAGCAATTTGATCTTGGTTTTCTAGCCAATAAGCTGTTCCATTCTGGATCCTTTTTATTTGTAACTTCTTTCTCTTTCCATTGACATAATTGTGGAATAAGCTCGTATTTCTATCACCTTCAGCAAACCAAGTCATTCCATCTTTCTGCTTCCAGTACTGCTCCTCCAAATTTAGGTATTTCTTCAATTCTGATTGAGTTCTTCGAAGGATGATTCTATTCTCTATTGTTGGCTCCTCCTCAAACAACATTTCTTTAACCTTCACAATATCTTCTAGCATTGCCAATTATTTGGATATGTCCCCAAAGATCTGCCTACTCCATTGTGATAGTGTCGTCTTTACTTTCTTCAGCTTGTGCTTGAACATCAAAAAGGGGTCTCCAATGAAATATGCATGCCAGTTACGTTTTACTACTTCCATGAAGGTTTCATGCTTTGTCTATAAAATCAAGAATCTGAATGGTCTAGCAAAGTTTGCGGCTTTTTTTCCTCCAATCATCAGTATTGGCGCATGATCCGATCCAGTTCGAATTAAGTGCTCAACTTCTATTATAGGAAGCATATTTTGAAATGGTAAATTCACAAATATCTTATCCAATCTTTTGAATATACAAGTTGCATTAGGCCTGCCATTCCAGCAAGTCAATGGACTGCCCTTGTATCCTTATTCAAATAATCCACATGAGTTTGTACAAAAGGCAAAATCATCATATTCTGGCGGGTGTACTGGTAAGTCCCCTATTTTCTCATCCTCATGTAAGACCACATTGAAATCCCCTCATACTAGCCAAGGTAACTCCATATCACTTGCCAAATAATATAGATTATCCTAGAGTTGCAATCTCTCCAGAGATGAGCATCTTGCATACACAAATGTCATTGTTAACATTTGCTTATTGAGTTCCCATTGTTTAACAAATGTCATTATTAACATTGGCTTATTGCCTACATTCCTGTACTGTTATTTCTATGTTGAATTGTACCTGTTGAGTTCGTCACTACCTTTCAATCCAAAGGTTAGATTTGTTACTTATTGAGTTGGTTGTACTCATGCTACACCCTGCACCTTGTGTGCAGATCCAGGTGCTTTCGGTCATGGCGGTTGCTGAGTTGTGGAGTTCGGATTCTCGGAGACTATCGAGGTAGCTGCTTGGCATTTCGCAGACCTTGACTCTCCTTCCCTATATTTCTGCTTATTGTATTTAGCTTCAGAATATTATAGACGGTATTTTTCAGACTTGTGATATATAGATGCTCATGTACTTTGTGACACCCCGATAGTTGGGAAATTTTGCGTTGTATTTTGGGTTTTTATCCCGTTTATGAGAACTTTTATTGTTTAAACTGCTTTAATTCATTTTTTTGTTAAGAGTGTTGGAAATATTTTGAAAGGTCGACTTGCCTAGTACCACGATACGCACCATAACAACAGGTTAGGATTTTGGGTCGTGATAGAATAGGCCCGTTATGCTATTTAGAACTTGTCTACGAAATTTGGTATCATTTGGAGTTGAATTGATAGGATTAGGACGCTTAGTTATAATTCTAGAAGTTCTTTAAATTTACTTTGCAATTCATGTATTTTGGTGGTCGATTACTAGTTCTAGATATTATTTTTGTGTTTTGATCGTGAGAAAGTTCATATAATGTTTTGATCGTGAGCACCAGCCTTGCAATTTCGAAGGTGACATGGGGTGCTATGAAGTCGCAATTGTGACTTACCCCTTCGCAATTGCGAAGTCAGTAGGCATGGTGCTTGGGTCACATCTGCGACTATTTGTTTGCTTTTGCGAAGATGTCCAACTTCGCAATTGCTAGGACCTTGTCGCAATTGCAATGTTTGTTGAGGCTGTCAGTGATCGCAATACGAACCCTGGTCCGTAATTGTGAGGGTATTTGCGAACCATGTGTCATAAATGCGACATCTGCAGCTGGACAAAAGGGCTGGAAGTCGGGAATTTTCAACACATTCTCTCATTTTAGAACCCTAGACTCAATAAGAGGCGATTTAGAGGGGGGATTTTCATCTACAAACATTAGGAACTGATTTTAATTGATTTCCAACTATATTTCATTAATATATCTTAGATTTAACATCAAAATTATGTGAATCAAAGTGCAAATTTGTGAAAAATTTTCAAGTTTTTGAAAAATAAGAATTTGTGTTTTAAGAGTGGATTTGGACTCGGATTTTGAAACTAATTACATATATGAACTAGTGGGGTTATGGATAGTCGAAATCTACCATTGGACCCGGGTTTTGACTGGGCGGTCCCAGGTTGACTTATGTTGACTTTTTGGTAAAAGTGTAAAGATCGTAACTTTATATGTCGTAATTTTTTTCCCTTGAATTGTTTGATGATATTAGGTCAATTTTGGTTAGATTTGAGCCGTGGGAGGCGTATTTTAGGGGAAAAGGTAGTTCCGAGGGTTGAGTTGGCCAGTTGAGGTATGTATCTTGCCTAACTTTGTGTGGGGGAACTACCCTTTAGGATTTGGGATTGATGGTGTTATTGTATTATGTGGAAGCCGTGTATGCAAGATGATGAGTGGGTACATAGTTTATATGTGGTATTTGATCGGTTTAGGCTATTTAGACTCTTTCCATGCCCTTAATTGAATTGTCATATTGTATTTTAATTCTCGTCAATCTACTTGTGTTAGTCTATCCTTACACGCCTTATTTCACTTTGTTAACACTTGTTCTACATCTTACTTGATACTTTACATTATGTATCAGTTGAAGTTACTGCTTTCCTTATTGCCTTCTTACATACTTAATTATTGATTTTCTTTTACACGAAGTTGTTATTTCATGAATTATTTTCTTGTTGAGTTATTGGTATTGAAGTTGTGAAAGTCGTTATCACATTGATGCGAATTTGTAAATGAGATACCTTCCTTGTTGAGCAATTCACATTCATTGTTATTGTTGATATTCTTGTACACATTGTGGTTGAGCCATGGGCTAATTGTTGTGGAAACATTGATATTGTTGATTTTGGCAATTTGTGACATATGGGCACTTGTTGTGTGAGTTGTTATTGTGTTGTGATATTGATGTGCATGCGGCGATATAAGGATAGGGGTTAATGTGCATGCGACAGCATAAGGTGGAATTTATGTGCGTGTTGCTAGTAAGGGAATTACTTGAAGCCACACGACATCATAATGTGGGCTAAAGTGCGTGTAGCTATTTCGGGAAAAATGTTTCCAAAACTATCTAAATGTAAGGCTCACGCGGTAGTATAAGAAAAGATTGTGATTGAAATTGAGAAATGTGAATGTGAGGCGCTACCTCGGTTGTGATTCTTGTTGTATACGAGGCGGTACCTCGATTGTGATTCTTGTTGTGAATCTCATGTTGAAAAGAGTTATTGATGGAATACTTCTGGTTGCTTTTATTCTTCCTTGTCTTATCAGTTTTGTCCGTATACTATTGTGGTTCTCTTTATTTGCTACCTTTATGTTATCTCTATGCTTGCAAATTTTTTATTATTCTATGTTATTAACTTGTTTTGTATCATTTATTTCTCCGCTTTCCCTTCTCATTATTATGTTTTCATTTTGTTTATTATGTCCTAGTAGGTGTTTTGACCTGGCCTCGTTACTACTCTACCGAGGTTAGGCTTGATACTTACTGGGTACCATTATGGTATACTCATACTACAGTTCTGCATATCTTTTTGTGCAGATCCAGGTACGTCTGCTCGTATTGGACATTAGTGTTTGATTGTAGCTACTTGTAATGACCCAACCGATCGTTTTGAGTATTTTTATTCTGTTCAGCTGTTTGAAGTCTTGAGTAACTTCATATGATGTATTATGACTTGTGTGTATCATCTGTTTCAGTTTTTGGATGATTCAGAATTAGTTTGGATGAATGATTTTCATGTTTGAAGCCTTTAGTTGGAAGAGTTGACCAACTTTTACTTTTGTGTATATGATCTTAGATCAGAATTTTGATGATTTCATTAGGTCCGTATTGTGATTTTGGAATTGGGGGTATGCTTGGATTTGCATTTGGATGTTTCTAGAAGGATTCGGCACTAATTGGCGAAAGTTAGAAATTTGAAGGTTTGGAATATTCATAAGTTTGATCGAGAATTCATTTTGATGATATCGGGTTAGAATTATTGTTCTGGGAGTTGGATTAGGTTTGTTATTTCATTTGGAACTTGTATGCAAAATTTGGGCTCATTCCGGATTCGTTAGGCTTGAATCGAACACTTGGTTCGAAGTTTGAAGTTTATGCACTTAAGAGATTGAACTTGATCGATGATTCATTGTTTTGATGTTGTTATGTATATTTGAGGCCTTGAATAGGTCTGTGTTATGTTTTGAGACTTGTTAGTATATTCAGACGGGGTTCCGAGGGGCTCGGGTGAGTTTCGGCTAGTTTCATATCAATTTAAGGCCATTTTCAACTGCTGGTTTTTGGCTACATGGGTGTACATCGCTATCGCGAAGAATAAAATGGAAAACTTAGACTTGTGAATCGCATTCGCGGAGGAATCTTCGTGTTCGCGAAGAAGAAATTCTGCTGCCACTGAGCTGATTTTGGAAGCTTATATCTTGCAATGTATATGAAATTTGGAGATGATCCAAAGATGGAAGTTGTAGCTCTTTTTTTCTAGTTTTAAAAAGATTTAAATTTTGTCATTTGTATTTTTGTAAAAAAGGTTATGGCCGTTCTACTAAAGGCTGTCAGGAAAGAGTTTAGGAAGGTAGTGAAATTTGTTCATCGCAATTGCTGGGAAATAGACGCAATCGCGAAGGGTAAAAAATGTGTTGGACAATTTTGGCATCACGATCGCAAGGTTTGTGACCACGATCGCGAATAAGGACCACTGGCAGTGCATTAAAACATTAAATTTCAGGATTTTGAGTTAATTTTATCATATTGTGAGATATGGAGCTCAAATTTGGGTGATATTCGTCACATGGATTGGGGTACGTGTTTGTGTACGTGGTTTTGCTTAACCTTTATGAATCTATCTTCAATTTTGACATTTGAATTATGAATTTTAAAGAAAAATTGGGGGGGTTTTGTCCAAACTTTTCTAAAGTGAATTTTTGAGTGTTGAACATCGATTCAGAGTATGATTTGAGTTGAATTAGTATGTTGGACTCGTAATTGAATCGGTTGTCGGATTTTGTAAGTTTTTTGGGTTATGGCGTGCGGGCCCGGGTTTGACTTTTAGTAAATATGTAAAGACTCAACCATTATCATTTGAAATTATTTTCTTAGGAATTATTTGATATTTTTGAGTTGATTTTGGCTAGTTTCGAGCTGTTCAGAGGTAGATACACGCGGGATGGTGTTTCTAGAGTATTGTTTGGCTTGCTCGGTATTGGATTTGACTTGTTCGAGGTAAGTATCATATCTAAACTTGGATTTGAGAGTACTTAATACTAGGACCTATGTTATAAGAGATGCATTGGGGTGACACACATGTTAGATGACTAGCGTGTGGGCGTGCATCGGGGTAATCATGATTCAGGTTGACTATTAGACTATGACTGTACTTGTTTTGGTTTTATATGTTGTTCTATCTGTATAATTCCTACTTGTTAGAGTTACTAAGATGTGATTCATGTTAGAAATCATGTTTATGTTATGTGCTTATTTCGTTGAGAGCTAATGAGTCTATTTCTGCTATTTTAAGTTTTCTGCTCTAACTGTAATTATATACTTAGTCATGATTCTTCATTTGCATATCATATCTCAGTCTCTGTTTGTTGCACCTATTTTGCATGAATCAAAACAAGATTCAACTAGTGGTTTCCCTGTTGATGATAAAAAACATCCGCCACCTAATATTTAAAGGTATACTAGGGTACCCATTTAATTACTAAGATTATTTCTCTATTAGTCTGCTAACCGGTAAGGGGAAGGTGTTAGGCCGCCCTTAAAATCTACCTGAAGTAGCTCCGTAGGACTTAGACTAGATTTAAAGGATTAGTTGTCTATACTCTGCTTAATTAGTACTTAAAGATATAGCTTACGGTATATCTAGTTATAGCCTATTATTTGGAAGTAATTTTGAAAAGAGGGCATAGATTTATAAAAGCCTTTAAGAAATTTTTTATATCTATATAATTGAAAGAGTTTAGACATATGTATATAACGTTTTTATTTGCAGGAAAACAAATTGTGAGATATGGCTAAGTTTTAAAACACTTGTCTTTTAAAATGATGTGGCCATTTATATAATTCTAGTAAAGTAAGGCTTATTTAAAGAGATAGTCTTTAGGTATATCTTAAATATTAGTTCTCAAACCTTATATTTATTTTGAAGAAACCGTATGAAAAACCTTGGCTTTGCAACAACGCTTGTTCGATTTTCATTTGTAGAAAAGCTCAATTAAAAGACCAATTTCAGGTTCCAGTTTTTCTGACTTTGAAAAAAGGAGGATTGTCGACCTTCGCAAAGGATATTTTAATTTCAAAAGACTTCATGAAAAATCGTTAGTAAAGGTTAAGAGGTGAATAAAATAAATGGTTAATGAATTAGAATTATTATTACTAAGTTACGATGCTTCTTTTATCCTATGTATTTTAAGGCTTGCCTAGATTTTTAAAATAATCAAAGATATAAAGTAAAGCATTCAATCAAATATTATAAGTGTTATATACATGTAAAAATAACAATAAACTTAATAAAGCAGTAGAGAAGAGGAATGGACTTTGGTTTGGGCCTGAAGGAAAGTAGGCCTAGCAGGTGGCGAGGACGGACATCAACAACTTTGGACTCCATTATGTGCAGGTACAGAACTTGGGCCTGAGTTCTTTCGGAACTTGGGAGACCAATTTTAAATACATATGCAAAAGAATGAGAAAGTCATTAGATATATGGCCTAATGCACATAATTACATGTAAGTAACATTTAATATAGGTCCAAGATAAATTATAAAATCAACAGTAACTAAGGATGCAAAATTAGTATAAGGTCACATATAGTAAAACAATTTACAATTAAAACCTTTGTTCTCCATTGAACACTAAACCTAAAGAGATAATAAATATCAATAGACTAGAGGCTAAGTGTAGAATTTTATTCATGGCCAAGGTACTCTTCGGATCCCTGGCACTTCAATGTTCCCAAGGGTCCTAAGGGCCCCAAGCAGTGCTTGTGTCAGAGGGAGTATCTCAACCAAGAACTAAATTGTACTCCCAAATACACTTAACTACTCACACTTACTCTTACCTATAGGTTTAAATACTAATGAGATGTTCACTGTAAACCAATACTACAGTGGTGATTGTATGCAATGAGAGATAGGTTCTAATAACATCCGGCTCATCAAAGCATCAGTAGACATCCCATGGTTTGCACACAACCATTTAGTATTATCATATACTCTTACCAGCTTAATAACACTCAAACATGATTACTTATATGTGAAAATAAACAGTGAGAGAACAACATCACATGAATCTGAGGTCTCAAAATTGATAAGTCAAGTCGTTCAAAAGAGTGTGGGAGGTGTCAGATGCATTGCCTTTTAATAATCCAATTAGAAAGCCCATGCTTATGGAAGATCATTACTTATAATCTTGTGCTTAATCATACATACTTAATGGGGTATACAGACCAACATTCCATTCCTTACTAAGTAGGAATCTAACAAACCACTTCAATATTCTTAAGAAAGCAGGGGTAGGCAAATAAATTGGCAGAAAATCTAAAAAGAGATCACCATTCAGATCTAGGTTGATTAAGAGTTGAACATGAGATTCAACATTCAAATAGGATAGATGAACATCTAAAGAGGGTTCTTTCCAAGTCTGTAGGTAGACTTCAGTGAATTTAGTAAGTTTTAATGGCCTGGGAATTCAGTCACATATATGATATGCAAGTAGCAGTTTCCTTTAAGGAAAGGATGAGTCCAGAACTCCTAATGGATAGCATTCATATGTGTGCAAGTTATATTTTAACTAATACTATGACATTACAACAAGACTAAGTACTAAGGATGGAGTTAGACAGACAGGGGCATCATAATTTATTCTGGATAGTGAAAGTTTATGCTAGACTTATTGGAAACTAAGATACTTACCAAAACACAGTGTAGCATTTCAAACAAGGGATATGAACATCAGAAGTTTCCTTAAACTCTTTAGTGCTTGTAGTTTGATTAATATCCCTATTGCTATGTGGTTAATCCTTTTTGAATAACAAGATGTAGCTTTCGCCGTTATGAAGAGACACAGTTCTAATAGACGCGAGAGTACAAGTAAGTAGGAGATCCGTTTGAGCAAAAATGAGTGCAGAAATTCTAAAAAGGACATCCAAACAAATTACATGAGGTATTCTTGCAATATTGCAAGACTCTAAGACATGGCAGAGTTTCAAGTACCAGAAGACCAACTCAACAGTTTAATTGCGGTGGTTCAAAGCAATGAACATTCATGTTAGGCAGGCATGGTTATAATAACAGGACAACTAATCTAGTTAAATAGGTTAAGTATATTAGCCCTAACATAGTGAAGTTCTAGTTTCAACAACATGACATAAAAAAATATAATTCTCAAATCAGTAGATACTAAACTCCTAAGAACAATTAAGGGCATGGCTTAAGCTGGGCTGACAGAACACATAAGACCAATTGTAGAAAGTCATTAGCACTTAGTTCAATAATCTTTAAAAGCACTTTCATATAGTGATACTTATAGATAATCACATAGTCATGGAGGTCAACAGAATACCTTCTCAACAGTATTTCAGGAAGTCTCAGGATCATAAAGAAATATTTGAAGAACGAAGAAAATTGAACTGATACACTAATCTCAATGATGGCCTTGTAATTGTCCTTAAGTGTCTATAATTACCATAGTCTTATTTTACCAAAACAAGTGATTCAACTACATGATATAGATCAACAGGGAGTATCAAGGCAAGATTAGTAGAGCAGACATGAATCTTTATCAAAGGTATCTTGAAATCTAATATCAGGAATGGTGCAGAAGATCATATGAGGTTCTTAGACAATTACAAAAGTCTAACATCACATATATCTTCTTAACGTAAAAGAGCATTCATTAAGTTTACAAAATGATCGATTGAATTAATTTCGAATTCTTTAGAGGTCAGTGAATAGCATATATAATGTCAAAACATAATGATCAAACGTAATACATTATAAACAGAATAATCAACAAGAAGAACAGGACTTTAATCTTGAAACAGTTAAGAAGAGGAAAGTTCGATGTGCACTGACCTTTCTTCGAGTATCAAACCAAACAAAAGCTTCGTTTTAGCCGTTTAGGAGCCCAAGACTCAGACATCAATTAGTGAGTAACTCAGAACTAGAATTGAGAGAGAGAGAGAGATCAGAAATTGAGTGAGAACTTAGCCTTAATTGAAAGAATTCTAAACACTACTGTATTGTGTATTAAATTTCTTCAGATTGTTAGGAGTTTTTAGGTGAGAGCCATTAAGGTTCATATTTATAGTGCCTCAAGGTCTAGGGTTCTGGCGGATTCAAAATTAGGTAGTGGAAGATGATGATAGGTTGATGATGCGAGCAAATTAATTGAAAATAAAAAAAAAAAAAGGTGAAAACAAAGATGGATTTTACCTGAGTGAAGAGAGGTTGGCTGGTGAAAATGAAGACTCATCGGGCAAACTCTATAACCTAGAGGTCAGTGCGTTTGACCTTTGGGTAATGAATTCTCATGATGAAGCTTCTACAAAGCTCCATGCATGCTCTAATATGAAACGTCATAAGAGAAAATCAGATGAATTCGAGTTTGATGTTTTGGTGTATGATTTCATAATTGGGCCTTTCGAAAATTTCATTGGTGAAATGGTAAGAAAATAGCAGGCTTCATAGCCTAGGTACAAGATGAGTGGCTGTGCGTGCTTGATTTGAAAGAACAAAGAAAAATCGGATCAATTGCATTTTGAGCTTAGTGTTTCAAAACTGGTCTTTCTATTCCAGTAATAAAAGGGCAGCGGGATTTGCGGATAAGGCGACAGATTGAGTGTTTGGGGTTTGAGTTTGGGGCAGATTATTTGTAAAATACCTTATCTTCTAAATTGTGACACTAATTTTGAATTATTAACATAGTTATCTAATTAACTAGAAATTAAGGAATAATTCATTAATTTAATTATGAAGCCTATGTAATGTATATAACGATTATTTTAATAATCCTCAAAATTGTAAATATGATATATTTGTAATTACATAATACTAAATCATTAATTTCATTACTATTAATACTTAATTATTTTGTAAAATAGGTATTATTGATTAAAATTGGCCATCAACAACTACCCCTCTTTGACTGGAGATGATAAAAGAATTTTTGGGCAAAGAAATTAAACCAAAGCCATTTTTGTTCCGATCTTAGGCACACATTATAGGAATGACATATGGATTAAGGAAGATTATGAGTTGTAGAATTAGGAGTTCAGGAAGATTTTGGGAGAATTTGTGGGGAGTTGGGGCCGAATTCTCGCTTTGAATTACTTACATACCTCGCGCTTAACGAGGATCAAGCCTCATGTAGTTCTGTAGTGAAGATTCTTTTTGAGGCTTGATTTGAATGGTTTGAAGAATTAGAGTTCCACTGATCGTATTTAAGAAGTTGCATCTCTGATTGATGGGAGAAGTTGCATTGAAATTTAAAGTATCTCCGCGTGATGGGAGTGGTTGCATTGAAATTTAAAGTGTCTTTGCATGATGGGAGTTTCCGACTTGCAAAATGTAATCATGCATGTAAGTTGCATGAGCAAAACGTCAAAACATTTGAGATAATGATAAAGAAATAAGGAACATGCCTAAGAGGTATTGTTGAATGCGAAACTAAATTACGATCGTCGATTGGCAGAATGTTGGTGACGAGGTTTGCAGTTATATACTCTAATCTTCGATGTGGAGGGGTGGCGGTGCGGAACACTCCCATTGGCGAAGCGAACAATTTTGTTATATTTAGGGATTCGATTGGCGAAGCCGGCAACTCGATTAGTACAGGTCTCACCGATTGATTGAGCTGATTTGTTGCTATATACATGGCTCGTTATATACAACATGCTCCGTTCAGTTGAACAGATAGTTTATATATATAATATGCTCTGCTTGCATCAGCGGTCTAGTTCCTAAATACCTGCAAAGGATCTAAGAGTAAATTTTAGTTATGTGTAAGGGAAAATTTGAATAAGGAAAGAGGGATGATAGTTGTGAGAGTGTGGAGGATCCGTCATTTCATCCAGTGTGCTCCAGCATTTTCTCAGTGGGGAAGGGGTATTGGTTTGTGTTGACTATAGTCCTGGCTTTTCCCTGGTCCTGATGAGGTCACACCATGAAGTTCAATAGGTGGAACGAATTATGACATTTTTAGAAAATATTGTGAAAATCATTTATCTTATGGAAAATGCTGTCATTCCGAGTTACGGCATGTATATGAAGTTCCTCAAATATGAAAGTTGTTTCTATAAGACTTTGTCTCGTTGATGTCGATCCTCCAAGATGCTTCTGACGATTTGGCTTCTCGCCGTTGTGATTACATCCTAACCTAAACTAATGTGTTACAAAGGTTTTTCTAGGGTTATGACCGAACCTTTTCAGGTTGCCTACGTATCTGAAACGGAATCAGGTTTGAATCTAGTTCGTGGGTAATATTACAACAGATGTAGTTCGATTACAACATATGCAAAATGATGAGATTGAAAATGAAGTAGCCGAGTCTGACTCAGACTGCCTTTGTATCCAAATGGAATCAGGCAAAAACATAGTTCAATTAAAAAAGATGATAGAATCCAATGAGGATTACCTACGTATTCCTTCCAAAGGAAATCAAGTCGTGGCATAGTTCCAAGTACATACAAAATGGTATTTGGATTTTCTATTATAATAGAAAGGGAGAGAGAGAATCCGGACCCTACGTGGGTTGCCTACGTATCCCTCCATGGGAAGTCAGGTCGAGAGTAATTCTGCTACAACCAAAACCTAAGTATATTGTTTTCAAATGTAGTATCTCTTGATTGCGTCTGAGTTGATAGGATTCATGATAACTCTTCCGTCCATCTATGCCAAGATTAGAGCTCTCCGACAACACTCGGTGGACCACGTAAGGACCTTGCTAATTCGGTGCAAACTTTCCGTTCGCTTCTTCTTGTTGGGGAATATTCTTTTTAAAACCAACTGCCTCGGTATAAACTGGCAAGGTTTCACCCTTTCGTTGAATTCATTGGCCATCCTATTTTGATACAGCGGACCATGGCATACTACTTCCATTCTATTTTCGTCAATGAGCATGAGTTTTTCCTGCTTGACCCGTAACCATTCTGTGTTGTCTAACTTGGCCTCTTGAATGACCCTTAAAGATGGTATCTCGATCTCTGTGGGTATCACAACTTCAGAGTCATATACTAACATGTATGGCGTTTCCCTAGTGGATATCTTCAAGGTGGTATGATAAACTAGTAAGGCGAAGGATAATTTCTCATGCCATTGCCTATGATTCTCCCTCTGCTCTTTTTGATTTTACCTCCTTTGCTATCATCATTCATCTTCTGTCATCCTCCTCTACAACAGTTTGAATATGTGAACCCTAAGGCCCAATGTTTACTATAAATAGTGGTCTTAAATGCTCTCACTAAGAATACACACATAAAAATACACCAACTACACCTAACATTTCTGAAGAATTTAAGATACAATAGAGTATCTACTTAAGCCTTTTCGTTTGAAGTTTCGAGTTTGCTCTCAACCTATGCTTCTCTCTTTTTTTTGGCTCTGAGTTTGTCACTGGTTAAAATCTGAGCTTTTGATTTCCTAAACGGCTAACTTGAACACTCGTTTGGTTTGTTGCACCATAGGAGGTCAGTAAAACCTTGACCTTATTCTTCTTCTACTAGTCTAAATTCCTTAATTTGAACTGCTTTACTCTTTTTGCTAAATGATGTTATTAACTGTGTATTTATGTTTCTTTAACTGTTTCAAGTGTGTATTAATGACTGTTAAATAGTTTCCTGCGATCATGAACTTTTCTTAATTTATTGAAATCAGAATTACATATTAATATTGATATGCATATGATGACTCATGTTTTATATTCACTTTGAAAGTGACTAAGCACTTCTTAACATTCCTAATACCTAGTTTCTGACCTCTTTAATGATTCTATTAGCACTACTCTGACTGTTATGTTAACTTGTTGTGAATGTTACTTTTGTTTTTCCCTTAATAGTCCATATTTAAGCAAAGTATGAATCACTTAGTGTTGAAAATCAACTTGCTACCTTAGTTCAGAAATACTAACTCATGATCTTCTAGCTTGTTTTATCTCCATAATATGCTTCTGTAATTGGTTGATTAAACTCATGACTGTCTATGTAAACCTGCCCTAAGTTATGTGGATCGTGGTATCACTTTTGTGTATGTTTTGAGATTACTTTACACCTAGTTTAAGCCATTAAGTAAGAACAAAATGTATTAAAGTTATGATGACATATTGGTTTAGGTAAAATACTGCTGTTGAGTTCCATTCTACCTGAAACCCTATCCCAGACATGTTTAACATTGTTTTCAAATGTAATGATACTCTCATATTTTTTCTGAAGCTCATATAGTGATATTGTCAGTAAAATTTGCATAATATGATCTCTGCTAGTTGTCCTTTGTGTATGTCCTTTTGATTCTGCACTCATTTTTGTTCTTCAGTATCTCTGTCTATCCTTCATGATCCCACACATGCCCACACTGTTTTGATACTTTACTAAGATCTCTTAAATGGATTAAACTTAGTTTGGAGCTCTAAATAGAGTCTCTTGTTACTACTGCTTGAACATAACAACATGCTTTATTCTCAATGAGATTATTGTGAAGTTAATACTATCAGAAAGTCTTAAATTAAGTTGTGAATCTGTGACTTTGCTAATATATTTTGGAGGTCCTAAATGCAACCTTTGACCCTGTTAGTATCATTTTAGAGGTTTAGACTATAGTTTTGGTGCCTCTGACAGTACCAGTGCAAGCTCTAATCATGGATACTACTTTGAACCCCTGTTAATACTCTCTTAATGTCCTAATTAAAGTCTTCAACATGTGCCTCTTTTTTTGCTATGGAGAATCATTAAGAGGAAATTACCTCTAAATGAAGTTGTACAAAGATTTGGACAGAATGTGGTGTCCAGATATCATTGTTGTGCCCAACCAAAAGATGAATCCATAGAACATGTTTTCATCAGTGGAGAAATTGCAACTCAAGTATGGAAATTTTTTGCTATTCCTTTTGGTATTAACACTTCTGTTTTTTCTATCAGATTAATGCTTAACAACTGGTGGAGCTATAAAGGAAAAGAGAGATTACAAAGAAGAATCACTATTATCCTTCCTAACCTTATTTGTTGGGAGCTCTGGAAAGCTAGATGCAGCTACGTATATGGTAATAGAAGAACCAATAGAAGCAGAATATGTCAACAAGTTTTGTACCTATTAAAGAATGATCTTAAAAGATTGGATGAGAGGGTGGATATTAGTTGGACTTGGGAAAACCTCTGGAAGTAAATGGAGACCATTACGCCAGTTCTAAGTTGCGGGCCTGTCATTTGGGACAAACCCCCTGACAACTGGCTTAAAATTAACTCTGATGGAAATAGTAACATTCTCAAGAGAAGAGCTGGTGTTGGAGGTATTGTTAGAAATAGAAACAGACAACTTATTGTAGCCTATGCTCAAAATGTCCAATTGTGCACTAACAATAGTGCTGAGGTGCATGCCGCTTTGTGTGGAATAAAACACTGTAAAGATCTAAACTTTGGCAAAATTATCCTTGAAATGGACTCTTTGATTGTAGTCAATATGCTTAAAGGAAAGTACAAACTTATGGATAAGATGGAGACGTTGAAAGACATGTTACAACAACTTCAAGCACGTGTAGTTCATTGCTACAGAGAGGGAAATGCAGTCGTGGATGCATTATCTAAAATTTGAGCAGAATCTCAACATGAAAATGCTATGCTATACGGAACCGTGAAAGACTTGCCAAGAGAAGTGAGGGGTCCATTCAGAATGGATATAATGCAGCTCCCCATATTCAAGATTAGAAAAAAAAAAAGCAATGACTAATTCATTATGCTTCATAATACAAATGATATGGCGGGTCTATCGTCATGGTGCTTTTTTCATATTTTGGACTACTAGTTACTAGGAGAAAATAAGAATTAGTTAATAGCATTACACCCCTATTGTTGGAAAACAATCATTGTACAGAATTGGGGGTGTCCAATTCTAAGACATGATTTTAGGAGGTTATGCTTCATGTCCCCCTTCTCCATGTATTTATATTTTGGATTCTAATTTTTATTTTATTTTTTTTAAAAAAAATAACATGTGCCTCTTAATTAAGATTATTAATTTGTATGCCAAAAAAAAAGATTATTAATTTGTATTTGATGATGTTGACCTATATCTTTATTGGCATTCTTTAGAAAGCACCAGTTGTAGTAATTAACCTATAGTGTTGTTAACACTCTTCAAGAGTCTTATCTGCAATTGTTAATTTGTTCTCTCTTTCCTAATCCCCCCTGGAAGCTAATTGAAACTGTTGTTCTATATCTTTGTTAATACATTTTTAAGAAGTGTCAATTGGAGCTGTTAACCTATGTGTGTACTAGAGAACAAGGTCTAAGTTAAAACCAATCTTTGATTAGTCTAACCAAAGGCTGGTAAAGCATTTGTGCTATGTTCATAATTGTTATAGGCTTGGACTATATGGCCTTCTTTCCTTAGAATGTATGATCTCAAGTGTTTGATTCTTAATAGTAATAGGATAGTGATCATGCCTCTATGTATTTAAAACGGATTTCTTTTACACCTGCTTATCATACTACTGATAGTGAATTATCCATTCAGCTACGAAAAATGGTCATAACAATATGAATAGGTTATCTTGTACTTTTGTAGTACACTCTGTTTTAGCCATCATGGGAAGGGTTTTACTTCTATGGTGTGGTGTTGATATGGTGACTAATTCATATTGAGAGTGCCTCATTGGCACATAAACCTATAGGGAAGAATAAGTCGTTAGTAGTTAGAAAAATTTGGGAGTAGAGCTTAACTCTTCATTGGGCTACTCTTCCCGGCACAAGCATTACCTCGGGCCTTGAAACCCTTGGGAACTTTAAAGTATCGAGGGATCCAAAACGGGGCTTTGACCTTAAATGAAGCTCTACCCTTAGCCTTTAATTTATTGAGATTCATTATTCTCTTTGTATTTAGTGTTTAATGACAATGAAAGGTGTTCAATGTGGATCACTTGCTATACATAGACATCATATTAGTATGGCCTTTCTAATATTTAAATACTGTTAATTGCCTTCTTTTATTTTTGTTCGCAAGTTTCATGTATGGACATGTATAGTGTATTGCTTTCTAATGACCTTCTCATTTTTTTTTACATGTACAATTGTTGGGCCTGCTGAGTTCTTATGGAACTCAGGCCCAAGTCCAGCGTCGCTGCATTCTGGGAAGTTCGAAGTCAGTTGTTGTCCGTTTTTGTATTGCTAGGCCTGCCTCTTTGAGACCCAAAAACCAGACTCTATCTTCTCCCTTTTACTCCTTTATTGTTTACTCCCTCACTAGCTTAGCTTTATTACCTTGTCACTTTTTATTGATGTTTTATCTCTCACATGTATACAACAACTATCGTATTGGATTGAATGGTTTTACTTTATATCTTAAATCATGTAGACAATTTAGGCAAGCCTTAAAGAACATATAATTAAAATAAATTTAGTTAATAGCTAATCCTCCATTTGCTAATCATAAGTTGTTCACATCATTAATCTGCTATGCTTCGCTAACCCTTTCTTGAAGGTCTTGAAGCACAAAAATAGCTTAGCAAGAGACGGCAGTCCATCTTCGCGTGAAGTTAAAGCTCTTTCAATTATATATATATATATATATATATATATATATATATATATATATATATATATATATATATATATATATATATATATATATATATATATATATATATATATATATATATATATATATATATATATATATATATATATATATATATATATATATATATATATATATATATATATATATATATATATATATATATATATATATATATATATATATATATACTCCTCTATAAATTCATACCCTTTTTAAAACTACACATCCTTTTTGTAAATATTATGTAAGCCGTACCTCTTTAAACACTAGTTAAGCACAATAAAAACAACTAATCCTTCGAATCTCGCCTAAGTCCTATGGAGCTACCTCAAGTAGATTTTAAGGGGTGCCTAAGATCTTCCCCATAGAAGAACAAGAACCCTTACCAATAATCTTACCAGTTAGCAGACCAATAAATAATATGACTTTAGTAATTAAATAGGTCCAATTCAAAGAATACCTTTAAATATTAGGTGGCGGCTATATTTCACCAACAAGAAAGAAACCACAAGTTGAATCTTATTTTGACCATTGCAAAATAGGGTGCAACAACATGGCGACTCTGCTGGGGAATTCACACTTAGGTTCTGACCTTAGCAGACTTAGACAGAGTTTGGCACTTAGATTTGTTTGTATATTGATTTAATTCTATTTAATGTGCAATTACGTGCTTACCTGTCTTACTTACTCCTTATGCTTTCTTATTTTTATTCCTGTTATTATTACACCCTTATCTGTTACCGCTTTATATATACTGTCATCACACTTCTTCCTATCGAGTCTTGGTCGTACACTATCACACACAATGGTACGCGGGGGTTGTCTTTTACACCACTCCGAACCTTCTTTTCAAAATTCCTTAGTTTCAGAGAATCGCTTTGCCAGGTCAACTGACATAACTTCTTGCAGTCTTAAGTCCAATTCAAAAGAAGGAAACACTCTACTTTAGAAAGATTAGGTCGCACTGCATAAACCTTAGGTGAGTCGGTCCTTGGCATCGATGCACAAATTAGGAAAGTCAACCTAATGTCAATGGGTCATGCACCCAACGACATGACTTCGTTGGAAAGACGAACCAACCTGACGAGATACCTAAAGATGCGAAGCAAACACATACCAAAACCTTTCTTTACCCAATTCATAAATGAAAATCAACCAAAACATCCCTGGGATTAATATGGTGATGGTAGCACTCCACAAGCTGAAGCAGTGGTGGAAGAATATATGCCGTGAGCACAGAGATGAAATCCGGACACACCTGGGTCCACCGATTTCTTTGCTAAGCATCCGAGTAGACATGGTGCTTACTCGCCTGCTGGTAGAGTTCTGGGAACTGGCTAAAGTGGTGTTCAAGTTTGCTGATTGTGAGTTAGTACCAACATTGGAAGAAGTTAGCAGTTTCACGGAGCTCCCTATTGCAAGAAAGAAACCAATACTACCAGTCATCATGCCCAGTTACGTGTTTATATATTCTCTGGGACTAGCAAACAGTCAGTGTTTGAGAAATATCATGGACGGGAGGGCGAGCCTAGATCAACAGTTCAATAAGTTCGAACATCGTGAAAGCTATGAATGGAACTTGGGAGAATTTCAGTGTGATCAAGCAACGTGGGAGAGTCTTGGGCCCTTCACTTTCTCATTGGCGTTATTGGGACTATTGGTTTTCCCACAAAAAAGTGGTCAGATCAATAACAACTTGTTACCCGTGGTTCTGGCGACATTCCGTGGTGACCTCCAAGCTACTTTGGTACTGATAGTGTTAGATGAGATTCTAAGGGCTTTGTCTGCATACGCATGAGGGTATGGTTTTTTTAAGGGCTGTAACTTGCTGCTTCAGATCTGGGCCACATAACATTTTTTCCAGCGAGAGGCCACAATCGACTACTTTGTGGGAGTCAGCAACATGATCTGCTGCCACAAAGAGAGGATGAGACATTGGGTCTCCCCACATGGACAAGAAGAGTGGAGAGAAATGCTAACTAATCTAAGTGGAGAATGGTCAATTGGAAGCTGTCATGGTTAGGTGAGAGGGCAACCCTAAGGACTCCTCAGAAATACGTCATTGAGCTGATAGAACTTGAGGGCATCTAGCCATACTCTCACCACGGGTTCTTAGACAGTTCGGACGTGGACAACACTATATGAGAATGAGTACAACGGACATATTGCAATACCAAGGATAAGAAGGCTCGAAGAGGAGTGGAATGATCTGGTGACAATGCCAATGAGTCGAAATTGATGGTGCACTCCAGAGTATTATATCTGGCGGGGGGGACACAATGGCTACTTTGCAAATCTACCATGAGATTCTACCACATTACCTTGTGACGACCTCGATGCACCATCAAGTGGTCCCAGGATCCATTGATCACCCGCTGCCACCCGCTGAAGATGACGACCAAGTAGTGGAATGTGTCTAGATAGAATCTGAGATAGACCCATAGGAAGATCCAGAAGAAGAATCTGAGTACAATGATGACAGAGAGGAATTTGAAGAAGATTCAGAGGAAGAGCCGGAAAAGGAAGAAGATATAAGGAATGATTCTGGGGATGGTTACCAGGAGTTGGTTGATTTCCCCTTCTTTCCCACTTTGTATCTTTATTCCCAATTTCCTTATGTTTCCTTAGGGCGATTTGTTCAAGCCCATGTGGTTGTGTGAATGTTAGAAACAATGATGTAACCTTTGTTCCCGCATATCTCAATCCAAACATTATCAATGAAAACAAAACATGCTTTGGATCTAAATGTGTCAAATTTAATTGTTTGTCGAACATTCACGATTTAGGCCTACCTCTGGCAATGAGAGGTCCCACGAATTCTAGGAAAACACGCTTGCCTGAATACATGAATTAACTGCTCTATGTGATCCTTTGTTTGTATAAATTAAGAAACTAACTTTTGTTTTTGGTTTTTTCATTTATTACTTTATTATTACCACCGTACAAATTAAGATCAAAGGGGAAGATGTCTGCTACAGATCGCCCTAGGCGATCGGGAGTGAAGGACGATACAAGAAATGATGAACATATTGCCAGGATGGCATAGGAGATGGAGTATTTAAGGGAGGAAGTACAACATATCAAAGAACTAGTACATATGGCCGTGACAACGCTTCCGCATCCACCTCATTTCCCCTCTCTAGATTTAATTCCCGACTACTTTCCTTCTACATCACGCCAGGCCAACAACACCCAACTTCAGTACCCACCACTCAAATCATACCTCCAGAAACCCTTGCAAACCCACTAAATCCTCCTATCTACGCTCCGTACGCACCGTATTATGTTAAAACACCACAAAACCTGCTCGTTACCACAAACTCAATTCATGCCCCTCCTCGTGATAGAATCACATTTACCACTCACCAAAATTAGCACATACCCATGGAACATACTGTTGCGCATGGGCAATATGTTCATCCTGAATATGATATTTCTGAACCTATCTTTACAATGCGTGTCACGGTCAGGGTGCCTTATGAGATTGACCAATAAACCGAGATGGAAAGGGAATCTAGGCATAAGGAAGAGTAGTTAGTGTCTGAGCACTTACAAATCTTGAGAAAACAAATAAAAAAACCTCCAAGTCGCTCGAGGAAGTGAAAGTTTGTACTATGAGGATCTGTGTATCCATCCGGATGTGGATATGCCAGTAGAGTATAAGCCTCCAAAGTTCGATATCTTTGACGGGACGGGTGATCCCCACGCACATTTGAGGGCATATTTTGATAAGTTAGTTGGAGTGGGAAGAAACGAGAAGTTGAGGATGAAGTTGTTCATAAGAATCCTGACAGGAGAAGCACTTACCTGGTATACTCAACAAGATCCGCGAAACTGGAGGACATGGTTGGATATGGCGGATGAATTTATAAATCGCTTCCAATTCAACACGGATATCACTCCCAGCAGGTTTGCACTGGTGCAGAAGAAGCCGTTTGAGTCATTTCAAGAATATGCACGTTGATGGAGTTTAGAAGCCACTAGGGCACAACCTCTATTTGGACGACAGTGAATTGACCAAGTTTTTCATCAGCGCCCAGGAAGGGATATACTTCGAAACAATGATGGGTATGATGGGATAGAAATTCCCCAACTGGTTAAAATGGGAGGTTTCTTAGAAGAAGGCATAAAATCTAGCAAAGTACAATCCATTCCTGCCCTACAAGCAGCTAGCAAGGCAATCCAATCAGGGTCAATTGGTAGCGAAAATAAGAAAAAGGAAGATGTCTTAGCAGTTGTCCCTTACTATCAACCCAACCCACATCATGGAAACACTTCTTATTCCCCGAACAACCATTCACCACCACCCGCCTATGATCTAGTTTACAACACACACCCATATTATCACCCACAACATCATTATAACCCGCCTCGATTCCATAACAACCCGAATCCACAACGATCATATGCTCATGTCCAAACCACCACTCATCACAATCGAACCACTTATGCAACCCGTCCTCGCCAAAATTTTGAAGAGAGAGGTCCAAAACCTATACCTCGATTGCTGAGCCTCTGGCCCAATTGTTTGAAAGAATGAGGAGAGCAGGGTTGATACATCCAGTGGAAGGAAGGGTTCCAGAGTGTCCCTCAAAGTATTTTGATGCAACTAAAAGGTACGTGTAATATTCAAATGGTCTAGGCATGATACTGAAGATTGTTTTAAGCTAAAAATGAAATTGAAACATTGATCAAAAGTGGAGCCATTCAGTATACTCCGACTCTAGCCAATGTGAATCTCAATCCGTCGCTGAATCAACAGAATCAGGGGGTCAACATGATAAACTTGGATGAAGAATATGATTTGAAAGGAACTATTGCTATGATAGGAAATGCAGATGATCACCGTACAATTAAGGCCTACGGTGACGATTCAGACTTATCAGCGACAACTTGTCATTGATATCGGGGACGAAGAGGGTCGAGAATACAAAACTGTCCCATGGACATATGAGCAAAAAAGGAAAGCCAAGATGACAGACTCCGTGGCAACCCACGGTATGACCAGGTGAGGGAGATGCTACACTCTTGAAAATGCAAATCTAGGGAATTTTGGAAGAGAGCAAATTCAAAGAAGAAATATAACAAACCCCGAGGCCGCAGAATTCTAGAAGAGATTGTCGACCAAAGAATACTCCGTGGAGGAACAACTGAAGAAAACTTCGGTGCAAATATCAATCATGGACTTACTGATGAGCTCCGACAGTCATAAGGATGCCCTGATGAGAGTACTAAGCGGGGTAAGTGTGCCAAGAAACACCACCAGTTAGGCACTTGATGCAACCATTGGGAAAATGATCAAAGCAAATATGATCACTTTCCGAAGAGAGGAGCTTCCTGTCAAAGGCATGAGTCACGACAAAGCTCTAAATATCACTATCAAATGTGGGGACAAGGTGGTGTCCCGAGCACTAGTTGATGGAGGGTCAGGAGTTAACATATTCCTCTCTCTCTACTATGCGAGAGTTGGGAATCCACCTGAGGGAAGTCAAGGCAAGCCATGTGAGGGTTAGGTCTTTTGATTGTTCGCATAAGGATGTCATTAGAGAAATTTATTTTGCTTTGCAGATAGGACCAGTTGAATTTACTATACTGTTCCAAGTGATGGATATTTCCTCCACACATAATATATTGCAAGGAAGACCCTGGATACACATTGCAGGGGCCATCCCATCCACCCTACGCATGTGCATGAAATTTGAGTAGGGTTGTCAAGAGATCGTGGTCAATGGTGAATAGGGAAATCAACTTATTTGGAGCACGCAATCCCGCTCATTGAAGAACCAATTGAGACAAATGGGCAGAAAGGAATGGCCCGCATAGAATATCAGCCTCCGATGGGGAAAACTCGTACCGGTGGCTCGGGGAAAAAGGCTTTTGTGCCAGTGTCACGACCCAAATCGGAGGGTCACAATGGGCACCTGATGCCTTACTCAACTGACTACCAACGTAATGTATCTTTCTTATTACACCATCATGGGTAAATGGGCCAGAATGGCCTTCATGAGATAACATGAATAAAACATAAGGGAATACTAGACATAGGACGACCCAACATGATATAGAAACTTATACATGTGCCTATAAGGCTGACATGATCATTTGTACACTCAAACCGTAGGCCGACAAGGCCATACAAGTATCTATATACATGACATCTGTCTACATGCCTCTAAAAGTACATAAACATCATAAAGGCCGGGACAGGGCCCCGCCATACCAATCAATACATGTCCAAATCATAATGACCAAATTGGCAACTCCGGAGCAAGTAGACTGTACCAACACCTTCCGCTGAGCTGATAGCCTACTAGGAGGACTCTCAACCAATCTATCGGGGCCTACGGTCATGAAACATAACATCCCCAGGAAAAAGGGACATCAGTATAAATAAAGTACCTAGTATGTAAAGCATGAAGCAGTATATAAAAGACATGAAAGAAACATGGAGTAACGAACACAACCTATAAGTCTGAATAGCTATGTGAATCATGGAGAATTTATAATGTCATGCATATGCATAAAAAATGTCACATCATGCATAGGTATATGTGTATATAACATTATCAAGCCTCTGAGGGCATCTCATCGTATCATTTTGGCAATTGTGGGTGAAATCATCAACGTATACCAGCTGATCAAGTGGTGGTGCGTATATAACACCTTAACCTTTCCCCGTACCCTATATCCATATAATATATTCGTATATAATGCCATCTGGTCATGGGTCAATGTACATGTATAAATGAATGCAATGCATAATGAAGTAAGTCAATAAGATCTCTTGGGATGTCATAATATCAATATGCCTTCACTTACTTTCACAAAATAAACTTTATCAACTTACGTATTTTCTGAGACCCATGAACAAATTATATAATAATAGGACATAAGGGGAATCAAGAACATAGGCAACCCTAGTACTTCTAAGAATATAGTCATTTGTGAAAGTTGCGTGTTTGCTCGTTTCGTTGTATCATATGGATCATGCCAAAAGGAAAGAAGGGATAGGCTTAACATACCTTAACTCCATTGAGTCCTTAACACCTTACAAGCAATTCTTCAAATAACTCAACTCAATCTACCATAGCCTAAGGAGATTAAAAATCAGTGATGAGTAAAGGCTAAGTCCGCAACTTAAATTAGTAGCTCGTTTATGTAAACTTGGGCAGCATCTACCCTGTAACAAGGGGCTCCTCCAATACCATAAACCAACAACAACAACCAGATAAATCCAGCAACATATAAATATCAATAACAAGACACCATATAACAACAACAAGTCACAACTACTTCACGACGAGAGGCAAGCTCCGATTGGAATCCGTATAACCCATATCACCCCTTATAGACTTCTTACATTAACTTAAAAGTATCATTAACATGATAATGAATTCATTCATCAATTATTCCATCCTCATACCATATATTTATAACAATTAAATAATTCACAACTCCAACTATCCTCAATTATCAACTTTATTCACTAGTTAATGTCTAGTCCATCCATTAAACTTAATCAACATCAAGATAACCTTAAGCAAAAGAAAGAACACAATACAAATACCTCCTAAAGTAGATTCAATTCTAAATCCAACTTATATTTAGCTTACAACAGCCCCCAATGGCAATACAACACCATAGAAGTGACTTTAGCTAGTCCAAGTATTATCTTGTAGTTTATCATGTTAACAACTTAACCAAAATACAAGCAAGCTTAATCACAATTAGTAGGATGTTATAATCACCTTAGCCATTAGTAAAAACTTGAAATTTCATCCAAACACAGCCCACAACTATCCTTAATGACAACACAACCTCAAAGAGGTGTTGTTCTTCACTAGAACTAACTTTAGATGTTGAAATATGGTGTAATCACTTTGGAATCACCTACAACCCTTATGGTATCTGTTTAAGAGTGTTAGGAGGAGTGTAGGGATGTGGTTGGGTCGAAAAATAAAAATAGGCGTCTAAATTGTTTATAAAGTGAAGTAGGTCGACCACCGCCTAAGTGGGTCCCATTGGGAGTTGCTTGCGCAGTCTCGCAAAAATGCAAATTTCTCTCTACTCCAATGTTGTATCGTCAAATGGTTTAATATGTTAGAAACTAGATTCATAGATCTTCCATTTTGTAGGTAGATAACCCCATAATTCCAAGTATACTTGTGATGACCTTTGCCAACTTTTGTTACATAACTCGCTTGACATAAAAACACAATACATGACTAAAATAACTCATAACATAACCTCATTATCATGTTAGGCACCCTCGTCTCACCCCAAAAGTACTTGTTATAAAATTCTCAACTTGTCGACTTTCGATAAACTTATTTTCTTCAAGTCGTTTAGCTTCTAAGCCTTCCAACCCTCTTGATACTTGCAGTTCATGATCTTATATATTTGTAACCTCCACGGTAACATGATTAACTTACTTTATGTACTTCCAAAGATGATTTCATCTCTGAGCTTACATCAATTGACTTACGACGTACTCTCACGTACGAAAACATGGAGTGTAACATCATTCCTCCTTTCGAACATCCGTCCTCGAATGCGGATTGATGCGCTTATCAATCTCATAGCTTAATGCTCTTACGAATATATTAATATTGTCTTTTCCATCTAGGCAACTATTATGTGAATAAATTTAAAGGCTAGGGCATTCCCCCCTTTAGGCCTCTTTCTCACACCGCGACCTGTGGTCGGAATTCTTCCAATATCGTAAATGTTGCTACCATCTGTCGTGCATACTATATGACTCTGTACTTGTGTGTATTCCTATGAGACTCTTCTCTTCTTTTTCCTCAATATTTTAGCCAATATCTAAGCCTCACCTTGTGAACATATATAAAACTATGACAAGCTGTCCCCCTGGGCATCTATAGGTATACTGCAGTTCCTCACTTGGTACTTTGTCGAACTTAAAACAATAGATATATCTTGTTTCATAGCCTCGACTATATATTCTTATGGCTTTACTACAACATGGTAGGTCATACTACACCATAACTCTAACTACGGTTTATTATTATCGAGGTCTGCTACCCAACTCTAGGTTGCTCTCTCGCTGCTTATCTATATGTATAAATCTAAGTCCTTTAATACTTTCTCATTATAGTTCATCTTAATAATGACGGCCTAATCTCATCTCACACTTTGTATCTTTTATCCATCCATTGTTGATTCACCTTATTGTTGATCTATAATCTACCACTAATAACTTGAAACCTCTTATGTAATACAATTTCACTTGGGCTCGCATTGCATCGGGGAACATTTAAAGTGATTTGGCTTATCCACCTAGGGACGATACTATACTTTAATAGTTGTATTTTATAACATACCAACGTGATTCATCTTATGGGGGCATTCTAATCCCGTGCCACCCATGAAATCCCTTTTTCTTTAAATCATTACTCAATCAAAGGCCCAAACGTCATCCTTTTATCTATCACAATTACACCCTTATTCTAATACCAGGGCATCATTCCATCTCTTCTAAATTCTCTTAGTCTTAGACTCCTCTAAGTTCATTCAGGCTCTACCGAGCTTTCTATAACTTATGGAAACCATGAGCTCTCTTGTTTTGATGGGCTTATATCTGAAGCCTTACCTATTATTTTCACCTTTTAACTCTTCTTTTCTTATCCTTACTCGTATCTACCTAAAACCTTGTCGCTATATGATACTTTATCTTGTGACCTACATATATCTATTTATACTACTCGCAACATTCCTTTAACTTGCTAGCACCATAAATTTCCTTTCGTGCCTTCTCAGTTGTCTTTAAATGTAAGCAACTACTTTTCCTGGTCGTTCTGTCACTTATTGTATGAATACTTGGCTTATCTTATTGCCCAGGAATACTGGAATTTCCTGTAACTCATATTATCTCAATTATCACCTTTGATTTTTCTTTTTTACTTCCCATTCATTATCCCGGATAGGTGCCACTTTCTTATGGAGTGCATACAATATTGTAGTGAGACTGTTGTTACAAGCCATTTATTCTTCAAGTTATTATGCTTAGGTTGAAGCCTTCTTCCTTATTTTTTCAGCTAGTCTTTCGTTGTAATACTTAGGGGAGACCCTCTGACTCTTGTAAAGCTGTGAGCTTATTACGTGACACCTGACAGAATTTTTGATGTACTTACTCGCCTATAATTATCCCTAGTTACTTACCTTAACGCCCTTGTGCTTGTAGTGTTGCTTCTAAAATAAAATTTTGACTGTCTCCCTAGTGGGACTCTATTTTATTTATGTAACACTTATACGGTACCTTTAAATACCCCGACTCCTATCTGAATATTTCTCAAGGATTACAATGTCATATCTGCGAGACTGAATTCCCTATGTTGGGGTTCACTACATTTATCTTGTATGATCTGTTGATTTATCTATATCCTCTTGTCTAGCCATAACTAGGATCTTCCTAAATTAACTACTAACTACTCGTTATTCCATTCTCACATCTATATTCCGCGTAATCTCTCTTGGGATATGTCCTTTGTCTTAACTTACCTCTCGCACTGGCTCATTATGTATCAAGTGTTCATTTGTTCTTATTTTTCAATAACATCTGGTGCGGGAACCCTTACTGCCTCTCCCCGGCGTCCTGTTGCATAATGTTTTGGAGCCATAAAATATCTTTAGAACATGAGTAAATTCAATCTCATTCCTTTTGACTTTATACCACATTCTTCATTTACCATTCTATATTTACCTGAACCACTTAACTCTGACTTAATACCAAATCAAACCATCTTCCTCCCTTTAGAGGAGTACTAACATTTAAGGCTATGAAGATTTACCTAAAAATGTTTTACATCTTCATCTTTGGTGTCTTTTCACATATTCACAAACTCTTACTCGCCTTAGGGTAACCCTTTTGTACCAAGGATAACTGAATTTCTTACGCACGAGGGTGACTCCTATTGTAACTGGAACAATTTGTCCCTTAAGCTTAACTATTCTCACATGGCTTGCTTTAGGGAAGCGTCTTCCTAAATAAACTTTAAGGTTAATCTTTTGTTGTCCATTATATTGTTGTCAGAATGATATCTCTGAAATTTACACGATGTCGATTATTATCAAATCTTCCGATCCCTAGTTCATGTTCAGTTTATCTTGTTCATTAGCCCATACTGATTTTTATTACTCTGGGGGTTTAACTTAGCCTTCTGGTAATCATGTTCGAGTCACCAACACATTTATCGAAATGAGGGTATGACTTTATGGCTTATACTCTTTTATTGTCTCAATGCTTGTAACCTCTTGTCTTTTCCTTCACTTGGCTATAGACTATGTAATCCTGTCATATTTTGATTTACCGTTATCATTCATTTATCACATCTTACTCATAATGCTTTATTTACTCTCTTTTTATTCTCCTGCTAATATTACTTTCTATCACTTTATTCTGAAAACCTCAATAAAACATTCTTTCACTTTTACCGCCCCTTGTTCCATCTACTGGCTCTTTGGGTCGCCTAACATTCTCTCTTGACTAGGGACGAGAGCCATACTAAGGTAAGTATTTATCCCTTCTAGGATTTCACTGCCTATTTTCTAAAATTTCTGAACATTCTAGTATTCATATCTAACTGTACTTATTCTATAGTGCACTACCTGGGTGTCTCACAAGGAGAACTACTATCATATTTTCAATATCTTTCAAAAATGTCAACTAATATTAACAATCCATCAACCATTTTGGGTTACTCTAACCCCAGCTGTATCCTGATCTCATATCCTTCTCTTAAACTATATTTGTTAGCTCCCATACGGCATAATTGTGATGGGTGTGGTCAATTGTATATATCTCTGTTACTGTTGAAAGTAACTCAAAATGTTTATATTTCTCTGCCTGAATTGTAAATACTGATAATCGTCACTAACTAGGTACCTCGTACCCTTATTTACCTTGCTTCTTTTACTTGTTAAAACTTGTATCTACCTTCTGATTCTCTTGTTGCTTTAAACCATATGGGTGGATAGATATTCATGCCTTAGGGCTTCTTATTAAGAAGCTTACACGTCTTAGTACACACATGATCTGCTGAAGATCTCAAATTTACTCATCATAAGCATGATGCAAAATCGAGTTCCTTGACTCAACTCTTCTACAGTCACATTCAATCTCTTACCAACTATCTTTCTAGATGTAGGTATCATTGTATTACAAATATAATAGAATTTAGGAGTTTGAATTCTTAAAACTGAGCTCTATCACATGACCTAGAGTAAGAAGAAAGAGTGACAGTCCTAAATGCCCTGTAGCCTCCTGCTTATAAGTGTAGTGCATAACACACCCATAAATAGGACTCTACTAAACACGGCTTGTAGACTCCCTAGGACGAAACTTCTCTGATATCACTTTTGTCACGACCCAAATCGGAGGTCCGCGATGGGCACCCGGTGCCTTACTCAACCGAGTATCAACGTAACGTATCTTTCTTATCACACCATCATGGGTAAATAGGCCATCATGAGATAACTAGAATAAAACATAATGGAATACGAGACATAGGACAACCCAACATGATATAGAAACCGATACATGAAACATACGAAACTATAAGGCCGACATGATCATTTGTACACTCGAAACATAGGCTGGCAAGGCCATACACGTATCCATATACATGACATCCGTCTATATGCCTCTAAGAGTACATAAACAGCATAAAGGTTGGGACAGGGCCCCGTCATACCAAACAATATATGTCCAAATCATACTGACCAAATAGGCAACTTTGGAGCAAGTAGAGTGCACCAACACCTTCCGCTGAGCTGATAGCCTACTAGAAGGACTCTCAACCTATCTATCGGAACCTACAGACATGAAATGAAATGTCTCCAGGGAAAAGGAACGTCGGTACAAATAAATTACAGAATATGTAAGGCATGAAGCAGTATATAAAAGACATGAAAGAAACATGGAATAAAGAACTAAACCTGTAAGTCTGAATAGCTCTGTGAATCATGAAACACTTATAATGTCATACATATGCATATAAATATCACACCATGTATAGGTATATGCGTACATAACATCATCAAGCCTCTGAGGGCACCCCATCATATCATTTCGGGCTATGTGGGCAAAATCATCAACGTATACGAGCTGATCAGGTGGTGGTGCGTATATAACGCCGTAACCTTTTTCCATATCCCATATGGCGCCTATCGTGGTACTAGGCAAGATGACACTTACCAAATAACTCCAACACTTTAATAGAAAATGGATATAATAAAACTCCTTATAAACAGGATGAATAATCCAAAACACATAACGGAAACTCCCAACATCGGGATGTCAGTGAGTACATGAGCATCTATACATCACAAGTCTGGAAAAACCTGTGTAATATAGTCTAAAACTAAATACAATAATCGGAAAGATAGGGAAGGAGAGGCAAGGTCTGCTAAATGTCGTCAACTACCTCAAAATCTCCAAAAGATCAACTGTGCACGGAAATCAACACCCACCGTGTCCGAAAATACCTTAATCTGCACACGAAGTGTAGGGTGTGGCATGAGTACAACCAACTCAGTAAGTAACAAAACTAAATAAAAACTAGAAGTAGTGATGAGCTTCATAGTTTTAGTCCAATTACAGTGATTTTAACATATAAAGGTAGGCATGCTTCCAAGTTCGGCGATTAAGGCAAAAACAATAACTTCATGTCAAGTTAAACAGAAACAGAGTGTAATATCTTTTAGAAATTTCAAGACAGTTATACATGGTAGCTAAGTGCAACATTAATGAAATCAAATGCATCCTATCAATGGCACAGTCACTCAGCCCTCCCATTCACTCGGCAATCGCATTGAGTAGGTATTTGTGCTCAATGAGGGTGTGTACAGACTCCGGAGGGGCTCCTTCAGCCCAAGAGCTATAATCCGCACAGACAACACACGTGCTATAGTATAATATCTAGTTCCGCATGGACAACTCACCTAGTGCACGAACAACTCATGTGCTATAGTATTAATATCTCACAATCGCGCCCTCGGCCTCACTCAGTCAACAATCTCTCCAGTCTCTCGGGCTCTTAGTAATCATGAAAGTCAGCCCTGCATAAATGATATAATGTATCAATAAGGAACAATAGATACTGAGATATAATAAATAATTAAAATTGTGACTGAGTACAAAATAACAATTTAGCAGATAATACAACATGTACACGACCTATGTGGGTCCTTACAGTGCCAGCAAATAGTCTAAACATGATTTCTAATATGATTTGTGGTTCAATTTCTCTACTACATGGAGAATCTATAGATAACAACATATTATTCAACTACATGATTCCACGAAATTTGACCAAGTCACAATTCCTACGGTGCACGCCCACACGCCCGTCACCAAGTTTGTGCGTCACCTCAAAACAAAATACATTACACGTAATACGGGGTTTCGTATGCACACAACCAAATTTAGAACTGTTATATACGTCAAAATGAGCAAATATCTACTCCAACACACCCTTGCCTCGCAAAACGGCCTCCAAATGCCTCGAATCTAGCCATAAATAATGCGTCATAATCAATACGGGCTAAAGGAATCAACTCCATAAGAAAAATGCTAAGTTATTAATCAAAAGTCTAAAATCGACTCAAAAACCGCCAACCAGGCCCACATCTCGAAATTTGATAAAAGTCACAAAACCCGAAAGCCCATTCAACCACGAGTCTAACCATACCAAATTTATCAAAATCCGATACCAAACCGTCACCCAAATCCCCAAATCAATCTCTCCAAATCCCTAGCCTCAAATTCCCAATTTACATGGTAAATACACACCAACTAGGTGTGAAAATCAATGGGAAAACAAGATTATTGATCAAAAATGAGCACAAGGGACTTCCCTCAAGAGTCTCCTAGAAAACCCTCTCAAGAATCGCCCAAACCGTGCTTGAAATGAAGCCAAAATTGTGAACCCTTATTTTAATAATCTGCCAAGGCTTCCCGCTTCTGCATACACTTAACCCCTTCTTCGGAGTTGCATAAGTGACATCAACCACACATCTGAGTCCATACGGCTCCTACGGTCCCTCACTCTGCTTTTGCGGACTCGCTTTTGTGAGCATCCAAGCCGTTTCTGTGGTCCCAACTCATCTTCCAACTTCCGCTTTTGCGGTCAGCCTGTCGCATCTGTGGTCAAGCAGATGCAAAACTCCCTATCACACATGCGCGCCTTTCGCTTCTACGCACCTCTCGCCACATCTGCGGTCATGCAGGTAAGGAAAACTCTTTGCACCTGTGACCATCTGTACACTCCCCTCCAAACTGCATCTGTGCATCACAGCCCACACCTGCGATCAAAGCTCCGCATGTGCGGTTACACCAGCAGAGGTCAAACTTTATCAATCACTCAACTTCAACTTTTGATTTGTTAACCTTCCAGAATCAACCCGAGGCCCCCAAGATCTCAACCAAATATACCAACAAGTCCTAAAACCTCATATGCACTTAGTCGAGCCCTCAACTCACCTCAAACAACATCAAAAACACGAATCGCACCCCAATTCAAGCCTATTGAAACCAAGAAATTCAACTTCAACAAATGACGTCGAAACCTATCAAATCACTTCTGATTGACTCCAAATTTTTTACACAAGTCACAAATGACATTACGGGCCTACTCCAACTTCCGAAATAGGAATTCGACCCTGATATCATAAAGTCCACTCCCAGTCAAACTTTCCAAAAAATTCAACCTTCGCCATTACAAGCCTAATTCCAATAGGGACCTCCAAATGATAACCCGGACACCGTCCTAAGTCCAAAATCACCCAACGAAGCTAACAGAACCATCAGAACTCCATTCCGGAGTCGTTTACTCATATATCAACATCTGGTAAATCATCTCAACTTAAACTTTCAACCTTGAGGCTAAATGCCTTATTTCATTCTGAAATCACTCTGGACCCAAACTGACTACCCTGAAAAGTCACATAATAGCTATAAGTTATAAAACTAGTAGTAAATGATAGAACGGGGCTATAACTCTCGAAACGACCGGCTGGCTCATTATAGTATATAATGCCATACCTTTTCCCCATATCCCATATACATATAATATATGTGTATATAACGACATCTGGTCATTGGTCAACGTACATATATAAATGAATGTAATGCATAATGAAGTAAGTCAATAAGATCTTTTGGGATGTCATAATATCAATATGCCTTCGGTTACTATAACGAAATAAACTTTATCAACTTACGTATTTTTTGAGACCCATGAATATATGATATAATAATAGGACATATGGATAATCAAGAACATAGGCAACCCTAGTAATTCTAAGAATATAGTAATTTGTGAAAGTTGCTTGTTTACTCGTTTCATTAAATCATATGGATCATGCCAAATGTAAAGAAAGGATAGACTTAACATGCCTTAACTCTGTTGAGTCCTTAATACCTTCCAAGAAATTCTTCAAACAACTCAACTCAATCTACCATAACATAAGAAGATTCAAAATTAGTGCTGAGTAAAGGCTAAGTCAGCAACTTAAACTAGTAGCTCGTTTATGTAAATTTGGGCCTCTTCCAATTCCATATACCTACCACAACAACAACAACAACAAACAGAGAAATCCAGCAACATGTAAATATCAATAACAAGACACCATATAACAACAACAAGTCACAACTACTTCACGACGAGCGACACGCTCCGATTGGAATTCGTATAACCCATATCACCCCTTATAGACTGCTTAAATTAACTTAAAAGTATCATTAACATGATAATGAATTCATTCATCAATGATTCCATCCTTATACTATATATTTATAACAAAGAAAATAATCCACAACTCCATTTATCCTCAATTAGCAACTTTATTCACTAGTTAATGTCTAGTCCATCCATTTAACTTAATAAACATCAAGATAACCTTACGCACATGCAATAACACAATACACATACCTCTTAAAGTAGCTTCAAGTCGATATCTAACTTATATTTAGCTTACAACAACCCTGAATGGTAATACAACACCATAGAAGTGACTTAAGATAATCCAAGTATTATCTTGTTGTTTATCATCCTAACAACTTAACTAACATACAATAAAGCTTAAGCAAAATTAGTAAGATGTTATTCGCACCTTAGCCATTAGTAAAAACTTGAAATTTCATCCAAACACAGCCCACAACTATCCTTAATGACACACAACCACAAAGAGGTGTTGTTCTTCACTAGAACTAACTTTTGATGTTGAAATATGGTGTAATCACCTAAAACCCTTATGGTATCTGTTTAAGAGGGTTAAAAGGATTGTAGGGATGAGGTTGGGGTCGAAAAATAAGAAATAAAGGTCGTCCAAATCATTTTTAAAGTAAAGTACGTCGACCGCCGCCTGAGTGGGTCCCATTGGGAGCTGCTTGCGTAGTCTCTCAAAAATACAAATATCTCTATACTCCAAGATTAATTTCAAAAGGGTTAAAAGACTAAAAGTCTATAATTGAAATTTCTATGTAAACATGGGTTGGCTACCACTTAAATCAATTACATCCCAATTATAACGACCCGATCAGTTGTTTTGTGTAATTATAACATGTTCGCCCTTTTCATCTTCAAACATGTGTATTTATAGTCTTATGACTTGCGAGGTTGATTATTTTCGTTCCGGAAAGCTTTCGGGTTGACTTAGAAGTTTAAATTTCAAAATATTGACTAAACATTGACTTTTATGAAAATGACCCCGGATCTATGTTTTTATGGCTCTGATAGCCTCATATCGTGATTTTGGAAATCCGTGGATTGATTTGCCCAAATTTGGCAATTTAGAGTTAAAACATTTGACCGTAGGTTGACCTTTAGATATCGAGCTTGAAATTTGCTTTTGGTACTTGGAATAGGTTCGTTATGGTATTTAGAACTTATTTGCAAAATTTGGCGTCGTTCGAAGTTGATTTGATAGGATTCAGAAGCTTAGCTGTAATTCTAGAAGTTCTTTAAATTTCTTTGAATTTCATGCATTTCTGAGTTCAAATCGTGGTTTTAGATATTATTTTTGTGTTTTGATCGCGCGAGAAAGTTTGTATGATATTTTTAGACTTGTGTGAAAGTTTGGTTTGGAGCTCCGAGGGCTCAGACGAGCTTTGGACACGTTCCGAGAGTGTTTTGGACTGAAAAATGGAAGCTGGTGTCTGGTGTCGCAATTGCGAACACCCGGGTCGCGTTTGTGACTATAGCAGGAATCAAAGTATCGCAAATGCGATGCCTTGGTCACATTTGCGAGGTCTTCTGTGATGGGCTAGGTTCGCATTTCCGATGATCTTGATGCAATTGCGAAGGTAGCAGGGGTCGCAGATTCCAATAAATCTTTTGTGATGCTTTATTCGCAATTACGAGGGTTCGCAATTGCGAAATCATGTCGCAATTGTGACATCTGCAACTGATCAAAAGGGTTGGAAGTCGGGATTTATCACTCGTCCTCTCATCTTTGAACCCTAGACTCGTTCGGAGACCAGTTAGAGAGGTGATTTTCACCTACAATCCTTGGGTAAGTGATTATAATCTATTTCTAATCATATTCCATCAACACATCTTAGATTTTAATATAAAAATCATGTGAATCAAAGTAGAAAATTGTGAAACTTTGTCAAGTTTTTGAAAAATAAGAAATTGAAGTTTAAGAGTCGATATGGACTCAGATTTTGAAACTAACCATATATATGAACTCATGGTGTCATGGGTAGACTGAATCTACCATTGGACCTATGTTTTGATCGGGCGAGCCCAGGTTGACTTTTGAGAAAGGTGTAAAGATTAAAGCTTTATTTTTTGTAATTCTTTTCTCTTGCATTTGTTGATGATATTGAGCTTATTTTGGGTAGATTTGAGCCACGTGGCGTCGAGTTTTAAGGGAAAAGTAATTTTCGAGGGTTGAGTTGGCCTAGTCGAGGTAAGTGTCTTGCCTAACTTCGTGTGGGGGAACTACCCCTTAGGATTGGTATTGTTTGATTCAATTGTGCTAAATGAAATCCGTGTACGCAAGGTGGCGAGTGGGTACACGGGTTGTACGTGGTAATTGACTTTTTTAGGCTACTTAGACTATTTTCATGCTTTCATTGAATTTCATATCATGTTCTAAATTCTCATAGTCAATTTATCCTTAATTGTAATAGGCTATCCTTACATGCCTTAATTGACTTGCTTAGTACTTGTTCTACAACCTACTTGCTAAATTGCTCCCATGCTTTAATTGAATTTGTTATCTCTTTTAAGTGTTACGTGTTATTTCTTCATCGATAATTATTGTCCGTGTTGTCTCTTTCATTATTTGATTTTCATTTCTTAAAGTAATTGTTCATGTTATCCCTTACTTGTTGATTTTAATTATTTGAGACTCATTGTTAAATATTATCCCTTTTATTGTGAGTTAGTCTTATCCAATATTATGGTTATACATTGTTTCTCTCATTGTTGAATTATTTGGTGTTGAAGTTGTGAAAGTTGTTATCACGTTGAGGCAAAAATGTTATTGTTGAAACATCTTCCTTTTGAGCATTTTACTTTGAATGTTGTTGTTGTTGATATTCTTGTATACGTTGTGGTGGAGCCGTGGGCTATTGTTGTGGAAACATTAATATTGTAATTTTTGGCAAGTTATGGTATATGGGTACTTGTGGTGCGAATTGTTATTGTGATATGATATTGACACGCATGCGGCGGAATAGTGTTTAAATATTGTTAATTGCCTTCTTTTATTTATGTTCGTAAGTTTCATGTATGGACATGTATAGAGTACTGCTTTCTAATGACCTTCTCATTTTCTTTACATATACAATTGTTGGGCCTGTTGAGTTCTTAAACTCATGCCCAAGTCCAGCGTCGCTGCATTCTGGGAAGTTCGAAGTCAGTCGTTGTCCATCTTTGTTGTTGCTGGGCCTACCTCTTTGAGGCCCAAAAACCAGAGTCCATCCTCTCCCTTTTCCTCCTTTACTATTTACTGCCTCAATACCTTAGCTTTACTGCCTCGTGGCTTTTTACTGCATTCATGATGTTTTAACGCTGACCTATATGCAACAATTATCATATTAGATTGAATGCTTTTACTTTATATCTTAAATCATGTAGACAACCTAGGCAAGCTTTAAAGAATATAGGATTAAAAAAATAGCTAATAGCTAATCCTCCTTCGCTAATCATAACCTGTTCACATCATTAATCTGCTATGTTTTGCTAACCCTTTCTTGAAGATTTTGAAGCCCAAAAATATCTTAGCAAGAGACGGCAATCCCTCTTTCAAAAGAAAAAATCATAAATGAATCGCAAAATTGGCGTTCTAAAAGAAAATCAATTCTTTTCGAAAAACCAAGGTGATGCCACTCAAACAAAGATTTTCAAACAATTTCCTCAAGTCTAAGATTTAAGATGCCAAGGTATATCTTAGGATCATTTTTGTAACATCTTCATCTTACTAAAGTAACATGAACATCCATTCTTTAAAAACAAAAGTGTTTTATAACTTAGCTTCTCTTGTCACATGTTTTCATAAATACAAACACCATACACATGTTTAAAGGTCTTTCAAGCATATATATACCAACGTTATTTTCTAAGACTCCTCTATAAATTCATACTAAAACTACACACCCTCTTTGTAAATATTTTGTCCAAATATTATGTATGTCGTACCTTTTCAAACAAGAGTGGGTTGCTCTATTGGTAAGCACCCTCCACTTCCAACCAAGAGGTTGTGAGTTCGAGTCATCCCAAGAGCAAGGTGGGGAGTTCTTGGAGGGAGGGAGCCGAGGGTCTATCGGAAACAGCCTCTCTACCCCAGGGTAGGGGTAAGGTCTGCGTACACACTACCCTCCCCAGACCCCACTAGTGAGATTATACTGGGTTGTTGTTGTTGTTACCGTACCTCTTTAAACACTAATTAAGCACAATACAAACAACTAATCTTTTGAATCTAGTCTATTTCCTATGGAGCTACCTCAGGTAGATTTTAAGGGGTGCCTAACACCTTCCCCTTAGAAGAATAAGAACCCTTACCCATAATCTTACCAGTTAGCATACCAATAAAGAATATGACTTTTGTAATAAAATAGGTACCCTAGTATACCTTTAAATATCAGGTGGCGACTCTCTTTCATCAACAACAGAGAAACCACAAGTTGAATCTTGTGTTGACCAGTGCAAAATAGAGTGCAACATTACTAATGACTCATTTAGAGATATTTGTTTAACTGTTAATTGTTACTTGACATCCTTATATGCTAGTTGGGAGCCCCAGCTCCGTTATGTGAGCATGTTATCTTTTATTTCGATTATCTGTGCAACACTGTGGTTATTTGTGTTCTGGAAAATCATACATCCTATTAGCCTCGATATTAGTGCATTGTGTTGCTGCTTTGGAGACTTAAAAGTACATATGCCCGCGTCCGCAGGCCTCAGAGTCCCCTTCTACCCTGGTTTCCTTATTTCTTTACGTTTTGATAGACAGTGATGTATATGATTGTTCAGCATTGTATCTAGAGCTTGTGGCTTATATCTCACCAGGTTTTGGGAAATTATACATATTGAGCTTATATTCTATTAATAAAATTGTTAAAGTTTTGAAATTTTAAGTTTTTATTTGATGTTTCCGTATATTATTAGGCTTACCTAATCTCAGAGACTAGGTTCCGTCACGACTTCCTACGAAAGGGATTTGGGGTCGTGACAACACTACAACATCTCAACATAAAACAAACTCTAATAAAACTGTCTGAATAGTAGAACAATACTAAAGAAAAAAAAAGGAAAGAAAATCAAGGTTTGCGGGCGTCAAAGCAGCTACCCCAAAGTCTCCGAGTAGGTACTAGCACCAATCTAGCAATCACCGCGACCAGATGTACTGGGATTTGCACATGAAGTGTAGAGTGTGGTATGAGTACAACCGACTCAATGTACTCAATAATAAGTATCATAACTAACCTTGATGAGGTAAAAGTATCACGAATTATAAATGATGCGAGTTATAACCTGTATAATTTTATCCTTTTAACGAGTACAGAACAAAAAAGAAATCAAGTCATAAAGCACACGAAGAAGCATCTGTGTGTGTATATGTACAATTTCTCAAATACTCTGCTCAGTCAAAGTAATGATATGTCGTTAAATCAGGTAATTAATCACAGAAATTGCAAGTAAAGATGAAATGCAAAATCCAAACAAACAGTAGCCAGATTTCCAAATTTTTTCAAATTCCATTCCAAACCACTGAACTGTTTTCCTCAATATCCACGAGTGCACCATTAAGAGAGAAGCATGAGAGTGTGACCCTAGGGGGATGGATCCATATCCACACGCAAGCACGCCCAATTCAACGTGCTACCAGTCTTGGATGCTCTAGGTCTTACCAATAGCATGATCCTTAGAAGTATCGAGGATAGATGGGTGAGCCTCGACCAGATGTTCGACAAGTTGGGCATCGTGAAAGCTACGAATGGTATTCAGGAGAGTTTTAATATGACTAGGCGATGTGGGAGAGTCTCAGATCTATCACTTTTATAATAGCACTATTGGGATTATTGGTCTTCCCACAGCGACGGGGCTATATCAATATTAACCTGCTACTAGTGGGCCTGGCAACCTTCTGCGACAATCTTCAAGCTACTTCGGTGCTGATGGTGTTAGCAAATATGTTGAGAGCTTTGTCCGCGTGTGTATGAGGGTACGATTTCTTTAAGGGTTGTAACTTGCTGCTTCAGATCTGGTCTACTGAACACTTCTTCCAGCGAGAGGCCACCATCGACTACTTTGTGGGTGTTAGCAATATGACCTGTAACCACAATGAAAGAATGACACACTGGATCTCCTCCCATGGGGAAGAAGAATAGAGGGAAACACTGACCAATCTGAAAGGAGAATGGATCAACTGGAAAATCTCTTGGTTAGGTGAAAGTACACAAGTGCATGACCATAATCACGGAGAAGCGAATAACACTTTATACCATAGCCCATAAAGAACACAACAAAGGTGCAATCAACCATTCAACACCCTAATATAATGAGAACACAATAAACTTTAATAACAAAATAGAACATATCGTCCTATCGTTTCATTTCCTGAATGATTGAAAATACGCAATGTGTTCTATCCAATTTTAGCATATTATGTTCTATTCTTCAGCTATTAAAATATTACCGTGCAAGTAGACTGTGGAGTCGAATCCATTCAACACCAAAGACATTGGATAGAGAGCCCAACTACTTCTCTGTCGAAGAAATGGAGCATGAGCTCTTACATTCCTAGAATTAGGATGCCAAAGTATGTATTATTATTTCATCTCAGTCTCGAATTCCCTTCTCTTTGCCTTCCAAAATTAGAATATGTCTCTTTGATATTGACTGAAACTTTTCTTCTCAGCTCCATGAAGAGCGCAACATACAGTTTCAGTATGTACCGAATTTCAGCTATCACCGATAAAGGATCATATGAATTAAAAACTCAAGATGGAGTCAAACTACCAAGCAACTGAAATGTGACTCACCTCAAAAGATACTACTGCTGAAGGTCCTTACTAGCACTGAAAATAAATGTTGCACTCTTTTTTCCTTCAACCATCTTTTGTCCCAGTCGATCTGACAAGATTTTTAATGAGGCATCAACGTAAAACATACAATGAAGGGAGGATCATTGGCAAAGCCAAGACCTGCAATATCAAGGCACTAAAACTTGCATGGCAAACAGCTTGTGTATGGTTAAATAATCTTTGGTTTGATAGCAAGTCTCGCCTTCCGAAACAGATTATTTAATTGTCCATAAGTTATCTCCGTCGATGAAGAAGTAGTATAAAACGAAGAAGGAGACCTTCACTAAATGCAAAACTTCCAATATTTAAATTCCCATACTTAGCATTAGAACACTGAGGGGAAGTAATACATGATACAACACCAAGAGTGCCACAAAAACCAGGGAATGTCAGAACCGGGATCAATGTCTCATTAGGACCAGGGACTGCATGACTAACCCGCTAGAAATAAGTTGTACAAGTTAGCCATATGTATTGACAACTTTATTTACCTAAGCAAATGAATTCCTATGTACTTTTAAAGATAAAGGGAATAAAGCAGAGTCCTTTTATTTTTATCTTGTTTCTTGTCCAAATGATGAGTTAATTTTATCATTCGAAATTTAATAAAAACTTCAAATGCTTGTGCCGGAATGAACAGGAGATGTCCTCTTTAAGAGCACCATAAACATAACGACCATCTCTTATGAAACTCTCACAGTAAAGTGTAGATTTTGGAAGTATTTATGCCCAAAATCAAAAGCTATCGGATGAAACAATATACCTGAAGCTTTATAAACTAAACGCATAAATGATGTTTTTGCACAACACTTAAGAAAAAAAATCTTTTATTTATCAATAGTGCCAAACATAGTAAAAGTAATCAACATAATTATTGTAAAAGGAAATATTATACATTATTCTTTGCTTCCAAAACCCGAAGGGAGAGAAGGGTCTATATTTCCCCCAGTAGAAGGAGGCAGATCCAATACCGGTTCGGGGCCCTCATCCTCTTTAGTCGCCCCTTCGGTTTCTAAATACTCGGAGCAGTTAACTCCAGTTCCTGGGCCTTGGCAATGCACTCATTAATGGTTGCAATGCCCACTTTGGCTTCTTCCAATGTCTTCCTCTTTATATGATACATAGAATAAGTCTTTTCAAAGACAAGGGAATCTTCTTGATCCTGGAGTTTTGCTCGGAGTTGGTCTATGGTTGCCTGGAGCTCTTCTCTTTCAGCATTCATTGTGTTGAGTCGGTAATCAAGCTAAACATTGGTGGTTGAGTGTATGAAGTTTTGCTTCATGGTTTTTTTTATCCTCTCTTTCATTTTGACCCTCTTCTATTATGCGTCATTGGCCTCCTCGGTTTTGGAGTGTAATTTGGCCTTGAAATTATTAATTTGTTCCTTGAAGGAAAACTCGTGCTCGCCAACATTGTTTACAGCATCCTGAAGCTCAACCCATTTTTCCTTAGCCTCTCTAAGCTCTTTGTGCAACTGGGCAGCCTCTTGGCTGTGGGCCATTTTATCTTGCTCGGTTTGTTAAAACCGAGCCTCAAGCTTGTCCATCAGTGCAAGTTTTGCCTACAACACCGGGAGGCATGAGGCAAGCTGATCCATTTCAGCCAAAAGTTGATCCCGCTCGGAAGTAAGTCCTTATTTATCTAGTATCAACCTTTGCAGGCCTTGGAAGTATGGAGGTTGGCCTAAAAAGAAAAGGTTAGAGTTATGGTTATCATTGCAACATGTAAACGGAAAAGAAGATAGAAGGAAGCTAGTATAAAACCTGCACCGAACAATGCATGCTATTATTTATCAAGCACTCCCCAGAAAGGGAGCTCATCTTTTTTTAATCCCTCGCCGAAGACAGCGGCTTCATATAATTGCCATGCTCCACCGGCTTGGAGAGGATATGGCACTCCTTCAAAACCGAAAGAGTGGAGCTTCACCTTCCTTGGGGATCTTTAGAATGGTATAAGTGTTCCTCAAGTTCCCGTGTTCAAGAGACCAAGGAGGAGAAGTATCCACTTCTTGTTCAGCTGATGGCGGTGGAGGACATACAGTAGGTGCCGATGGCGAAGGAGTAGCTAGCGTCAGTGGGTATAGAGTTGTCGGTATAGAATGAGAAGTAGAAGTTGTGGAAGAAGGGGTAATGATTATTGCTTTCTCAATGATTGAGGGAAGAAGGAGCTTAGGATCTGAATTCCTTGGACCGGAGACAGCAATTGGGATCGGTAAGCGAGAATCATCATTCTCAACCAAGCCCATTTTGTCCCTAAGCGCCTAAACATCGTCTGACGATGGGTTTTGAAGCTCTCCCGGCTAAGCATCATGTTTAGCTGATGAAGATCTTATTATTCTTTGGAGGGAAGCCCCCTTATCACTGGCTTCCCCTTCTTCATCAAGGACCACTATAACTGTGGTCAGCTCGGTAGACTTTTTCCCCTGAGTCCCAATTGAGGAAAAATTTCTCCTTTTCGGTTTCTTATACTGTGGACTTTGGGAGGAAGCCCCTTCACCGGAGGCATGAGTGGTTTCACGAGCCCTCCTCTGGTTAAGGGAACCTTGCAGTACCTGTTGGGCCTCCATCGAATCATCGAGGATGTCGACATCAGGGAACACGACGGAACCCATTGGAAGCTCTATATAAGCAAAAAATAGTTAATAAAATGTTCTTTAACTATGAAGATTGAAGGAAAAAGGAATTTTTCTCACCGTGGCTCTTACCTCTCCACCCGTATTTGGGAGCCATATCTTTCGACCGACGGTATTCCAGATTTATAATATCCATAATTGTTTGGACCTATCGGTCCAAACCATTGACCCGTGGCAGTTTCCGGCAAGTAGCTGAAACGAAGGAAGTCAAAAAAGAGAAATCAACATAGAACAAAATAATCTTTCTACGAGGGAAAGGAATGAATACTCAAAGACTTATTGAAAAGAGTTATGATGTCCCTGGTGGCAATAACAACGAACCGCTCCATCCATCTATGGTCGTTGTCATCATCTACGCTGGTGAGAATGGCATGGTGGCCACACTTACTGAAGTTTAACACTTCCTAACGGAAAATTTTATGGGAGTAGAGGTTCATCATATGTGCGAGAGTCAGGGTTTTCCCGGTCTCGCTGCACAACAGACGAAGGCAGGCCATCGTGTGCCATATCGATGGGTCTACTTTTGCCGAGCAGACCTGGTATCCGTGGCAGAATTCTAGAATTATTGGTTCAAGTCCTCACTCGACCCAAAAGTGAAGGGACACAAAGTAAAGGAATGTGTATAAATGTACAAAAGCCCTTCTCTGGAGTAGGTAACTCACTCTACCCCATCTAGGGCGAGGATTTCGACATTAGTGTATTTGTTGTCCTCCTTTACAGTAGGGATATTAGAAGTACAAATGGAAGAGGGGTACCTGCGAACTGGCCAAAACCTGCTACTTTGGGAGTTTTCATATGCGATTTATTCTTGGAGATCGGATGCGGTGTTAAGTTGAAGAGGTATGATGGAACTTACAGTTGGAGGCTCAGACTCGACGTCAACCTCCTTGGATTTGTTTTTCTTTTGGCCTCCAACGAAGAGGAGGCCAGTTTTTCTGAGGGTAGTAGTGTAGGAAGACATGATGGTATAAGATTGGTGAAGATTTTCTTACTGAGAAAGTTGAATGTAGTAGTAGAAGCTTTAAGAAAATTAAGGAAAGCGAAAGAGTTGTAGAAGTAGTGAAGGTGAAGAGGTAAAAATGATGAGTAGCAGAAAAGTTATAGATGGAAAAAATCATGGTCATTATTACCTCAAAAACCGGAGAAAATATTTATTGAATCACGGTACAACACGCGTTTAGGGTATTAAATGTGAAAAGACGTACGTCTTTTCAAGTGTCAGACACTGTCCAGGAACTTTCCCGCCAAGAAAAGAATCTTTATTTACTTTCTGGTAACACTGGATTGCATCACCGAAAAGTAGGGGGAATATCGGTATGGGGTGAAATTGGTTGATAACATGTGGTCGAATGATAAAATGACACATGGAACCGAGGACAGATAAATGATGAATCAACAAATAACTAGCATCAGGTGCAAAGTTCATAACTTGTACCAGGTGGATATCGAAGGAAGAATGACCAAAAATAGAGATTCAAAGGCTTGACATCGATTAAGCATTTAATGAGCAACTATTACAAAGAATATTTGCATTCAAATCCAGCCCTTTTATGCTCATCAATGGCATTTCTATTCTCATTCAAGAGGAACTTGAGTCTAGGATCTTGTATCCCTAGATAGAGCTATAAATAGCAGGATTAACAGCAATTGTGGGACATGAAATTTTTTGCACAATGAAGCTATAGCATATTGTCTTTCGCTCAATTTAAAGTATTTCTTCATTGCTTTATCACTGTTTCTACTTTCGCTCTAGGAAGGGTTGAGCTCATAATCAGGCTCTTTATTTTCTTCAATTTCAATCATTAATCTTATTTCTATTCTCATTTCTTTATTATTTATGGATCAAATTAATTTGTTTGTCTTTAAACCACGCTATAAATTCAACTGCATCGTTTTACGGATAAACAATGTCAATTTCTTATCGAGTGTTATTGAAATGCGTCAATCATCTCTTTATTCTTCCATATTCATATGTCAAGATTTCTTATATCTTTTTCGAATTTGAAATGGTATTTCGATAATTTAAAATTAAATAAAAAATATCATTATTTAGGTATCATATTAATTTTTATGTTTAATTAATAAATTCGATTAATCTTGAAAGTGTAAATCAACGAAACTTTATTGCTAGACAATTAAGAAAATAATTATCATGTGTTACTAAAAATATTCTTCCATAAGAATATTTTTTAGATCATATGTTTGTCAATTTTTTAAATTTTTACTAAACATATATTCACTTATCAAAATTTTATCTATTAACTTTAAAAAAGTAAAATGAAATAATACTCATGTAACAAAAAAATCCGGAAAACCCAACAAAATCGAACCAAACCAAACAGATATAGCAGGTTTGGTTTGATTTTGATAAAAAATAAATTACCAACCTGATCCATATATACCCCTATATAACTTTAAACTGTAGAGTAATCCTTACAAAACAATAAAACCAACTTTTGGCAGCTCATACGATTGAATACACATGTCCTCTAGACATTGATCATATGTCCTCTTTATACTGGGGTCCACTAACTTTTCAGTGATTGAAGCTCATCACCCGAACAATTTTGGAGTGCGGAACCAAAGTGTGGTTCTTTTGGACTCAAGTAATACAAATAGGTTAAAAATAAACTGGGCACCATTTTATATATAGCGCGGTTATTCACCGCATTATACCTTAATGGCAGTTTTGTCCGTTAAGGTATAGCGCGGTGAATAACCGCGCTATATTTGAACTTAAAATGTGTGGGAGGTATAGCGCGCATATATAAACCGGTATACTATAGCGCCTTATATATGCGCACTATACCTATATAAACAATCGTGACATCTCCTTACCCCACAAGACGCGAACCAGCAGACCCTTCCCAAACCAAAAAATCTGCCCCTCCACCCCCCCCCCCCCATTTTAAAGAAATAGACTCAATGGATCCCACCCGTCCCACAAAAAGTGTAACTTCTCAGTATTGTAGCAAGCTTATACCAGATCTAAGGCGTTATCGCTTAGTGGATTGCTCGTTTCAGCCCCCAAATCATCAAATCCTCACCTTTCAAAAAATTATAAATCGAGATATTCCGATTTACTTTTTGTTAAAACTCATGTATAAAAAATGAGTATTAGTTGTTTTTTTTATTGTGATCTATGTTTTTTCGTGATTGTTTTGTGATTTAATTAATTTGTTATTTTTTATCCGGATTAGATTATTGTTGTAATAAAAAATTAGCAAAATAGATAAATTATTATCTTATGAATAATTAATGATATTAGTTGTTATAAAAAATGTTTATTTCTTATTTTTTACTGTGGTATATGTATTTTCATGATTGTTTTGTGATTAAATTAATTTGTTATTTTTTTCCGGATTAGATTATTTATGTGCTAAAAGATTAGTAAAATTAATAAATTATTATTTTATGAATAATTAATGTTATTTAGATTTTATTGTTGCACATATATTAATATGTGACTTGATTGTTGTTTAGTGCCCTTTAGTATTATGTTGTGTCTGTAATTGTAATGTAGTGCCCGTAATTGTAATCTAGTGCCCTTTAGCGTAGTAAAATGTAGTGCCCTTTAGCATACTATCTTTGTAGTTATTGAAATTAATGTAGTGCCCTTTAGCATTCTCTAGTGCACCTCGATGTTCCGACAGAGCCCTACAGCGCTACTCATGCACAGGTTTGTTTGTATTACTATTATTTCTATTTGTTCATATCTCATTGATTAGTCAGTAATATCTAAAGCGTTTTTATTTTTTTTTAAAGACATCGGCATCGCCCGTCGCGGAGGCTGCATTGTGCGATACTGAGATGCCGGAGACGGATGATCTTATTCAGAAGCTCGTTGAGGCCATGGTATGACCATTAAAAGACATTTTCCTAACACGTACGTTAGTAATTATTATTTCATATAGTAAAATATCTTATTATTCTGTAAGTTACTGTCGGCCCGTCGGCCGCTTCTACCGAGTCTGCCATCCTTACAGACGATCATGCTGCAGCGCATCCTCCGATAAAGAGGCAACGTGATGAGGATGATCCTGATTGCATAGCCATGCAGGACGGGATGTGCCTCAGGACAACCAATACTTTAAAGCATATAGGTTCTGGGACACATTGACATTTATTATTATTTGTATATATGACATTAAATATATAATAGCCACATTATTTAATTTTTACATAATTTGCGCATGTGTTTTTATTTTTCGAGATATTTATTAGTTTAACACTTCAACACAAAAAAATGACAACTTAACATAAAATTTAAATTCGTTACCAATTAAAGATAATACATGACACGTACAATGTCACGACCCAAACTCTCCCTCCGTGAATCGTCGTTACGGCACCTAGTCTCTATGACTAGGTAAGCCTAACACTTGAGAAAAAGAAATTAAAAATATAAAAATTAACAACTAACAGTAACAGATATTTTTAATAATATATTGAGATTACGCTCGGCATATACAATTATCAACTCTTGAAATATACAAAACACACCCAAGACCCGGAACACCATAAGTCACAAGCGTCTACGAAGTTCTAATTATTCTATACATCAGTGTCTATAGAAATAAGAGAAGAATTAACATAGGGGTATAGAGGGGGACTCCGAGGATCTGCGGACGCGGGCAGATGTACCTTGAAGTTCTCCGAAACAACAGTGATTGCAACTAAGGACGAGGTTGGTAAAAGGAACCCGGATCTGCATACGAAAAATATGTGCAGAAAAGGGCGTGAGTACACCACAACGGTACCCAGTAAGTGTCAAGCCTAACCTTGGCCGAGTAGTGACGAGGTCAGGTCAAGGCCCTACTGGTATATAATAAATAAGCAGGAGAGTATAACAATATAATAAGAGACTGGAATTTAAACAAAGAGAACATAGCAAAGTAGCAACGCAGAACACAGGGATAAACAATAGGGGATCTCCCGAGATACCGTCTCGTAGTCCCAAAATAAAAGTGCAAGGAGATCTCCCGAGGTACCGCCTCGTAGTCTCAAAAGTAAATATCCAGGGAGAACTCCTGAGGAACCACCTCATAGTCTTAAAAGTAAATGTGCAGGGAGAACTCCCGAGAAACCGCCTCGTAGTCTCAAAAGTAAATATGCAGGGGGATCTCCCGAGATATCGTCTCGTAGTCCCAAAGTAAATACGCAGCTTAAATGAATGAATATAACAGTTACAGCACGAAACCTATAATTTAGACTAAGTACAAGTCAAGAATGAAGCATGATTCTTCTAAACATGCTGCAAAGAGTTCAAATAGGCAATTAGGACAAGTAGACATGCTATTCTAGGCTAACAGGATAACTACACATGCTAGTATACTCAGATAAGATGAAAACAGGCTATTACTCGGTAAAAATCAGGTTTTTCCACAAATAGGCCTATGACGCACTCATCACCTTGCGTACACGGCGCTCACATATAATAAAAACACCAAATCCTAAGGGGATTTCCCCCACACTAGGTTAGGCAAACCACTTACCTCAAACCAAGCTCAATCAATCCGTAACAATGCTCTTTCCACGAATATCCGGGTCTGAATGGACCAAATATAACCAAAATCAATTACATATCATAAATACAACTATAAAAAATTAATCTAATTAATGAAATCAAAGCTAAAGCAAGAAATTGGAAAATCACCCTAAAAAGTCTCCTCGGGCCCACGTCTTGGAATCGGGTAAAAGTCACAAAATATGAACATCCATTTACTCATGAGTTCAGTCATATCAAAATTACTCTAATCTGATACCAAAATCACGATCAAAATCCCATAATTCGGCCTAAGAACTTTTCTCAAATTTTCCCCAATTTTCCAACCCAAATCACTAATTTAATGATGAAATTAAAGTCATAATCATGGAAATTAACCAAAACTAGGTAAGAATCACTTACCCCATTCACCCATCCCTCCAAAAATCGCCTAATTGCGATCTCTCAAGTCCAAATGGTGAAAAATGACATAAACACTTGATTTGAACCATTAAATCTGCCCAGTGATTTCTTAATCGTGATCGCGGAAATAGCCTCGCGAACACGAAAAACAACTTCGCTGCCCCAAGATTTAAACCTACACGAACGTGGAAATCTCCACATGAACGCGGTTCACTAGCCCTCATGCTTACGTAATCGCGAATAACCCCACGCGTTCGCGAAGAATAACACTTAAATTCCACTGCTGCTTTACTACCTCTTTGCGAACGCGGCCTAGACCACGCGTTCGCAATGCACAGCCTGACTAACCTACGCAATCACGTCCTCAAATTTGCGTACGTGAAGAAGAACTTTAGATGGTCTCTCAGATTGCCTTACGCGATTGCGAGACCTCCCTCGCGAACGCGATGAAGAAAATGTCTGCAACAAAACACCAGAAAATCTACTATCTTTCTTAAGTCCAAAATGGCCCGTTGAGCATCTGAAACACACACGAGGCCCCCGGGACCTCAACCAAACATACCAAACAATCCCAAAATATCATACGAACTTAGTCGAGCCTTCAAACCACCTCAAACAATGCTAAAATCATGAATCATCCTCCGATTCAAACTTAAAGAACTTGAAACTTCCAAATTCGACAACTGATCCTGAAACTTATCAAACCACGTCCGATTGAACTCAAATTTTGCACACAGGTCATATTCAACCCTAAGGACCTATTCCAACTACCGATCCAAATCTCCAAAACTTTGACTTTTGCCATTTCTAGCCTAAATGAGTTATAGACCTCCAAAACACTATCCGGACATGCCCCTAAGTCCAAAATCACTAACGGAGCTAACGTAACGGACGAAACTCCATTCCGGAGTCGTTTTCACACAGTTCTGACTACGGTCCAAATCTTAAGGCTTAAACCTCCATTTAGGGACTAAGTGTCCCAAAACACTCCAAAAACCGAAATGAAACCTCCCTGCAAGTCACAATAGCATAAATAGATATGGGAGAAGCAGTTAATAGGGGATCAGGGCTATAACTCTCAAAATGACCGACCGTGTCATTACATACAACATAAAAATAAAATACTACACTCAATGCATCAATGTGTTTGTTTAGTCACTATCGCCTATTATTCTGTACTTCAACCACTTAAATTTCTCTTCCAAAATATTTTTTTTTCTTATGCCTCTTTTAGTTTCTCCTACAATGCTGCAAGTTATTCTTGTAGTTTCACGATCTAGATTTCGTATTCACCAGTCAGATTCCAAATGTTTAACAAACATGATTTGTAGTATTCCTGATTAATGGGTTCATCATACCATTCATCCAACCATATTTCTATTCGTCCTACCAATGAGAGAAAAACACAAGACTATTAATTAACGTGTTATATAAAAAGTATTAACAAACATTTCTTCCAAGAATAATTGTCACGACCTAATTTCACCTATAGGTCGTGATGGCGCCCAACATCACCGCTAGGCAAGCCAACTAGTGAATTAAACATGCATTTCTTCTTTTAATAAGTTTTCGAGTAATTAAACTTTTTTCATTTGCAAGATTTAAGAAAATAAAAGGTTTAAATAGATAAAACCAAGTAATGGTTCAAAACCACAATTCTACTAGTGTGTGTGCCAAGACCTGGTGTCACAAGTATATGAGCATCTAGTAGATTATACAAACTTCTAACCACTGTCTGAATATGAAATTGACAGAATACAAAAATACAAAAGAGAGAGAGACTCTAGGGTTGCAGAATAACTGAGGAAGCAGCTCACCACTAGGCCCCGGAATATCGGGGGTACGCATCGGAAGGACCACCTGAAGCACCTATCTCAGATCCTGCACAAATAGTGCAGCAAGTGTAGCATGAGTACGTAAATAACGTGTACACAGTAAGTATCAAGTCTAATCTCGAAGAAGTAGTGACGAAAGGTCGACTTCGACACTCACAATGGGCCAATAATATAAAGACAAAGATATTTAAATAAACATGGTTTATGTGAATGGCAATAATTTCCATAACAAACAGAAATAAATAATTCTTTCATAATTTAATAATTTCCAATAAATCGCTTATCTTCACAAGCTACAATAAAATATCCAAGCATCGTGTAATTGTTATTATTAAGCACAATTTATGTCGATGTCGTATGGCCCGATCCATAGTGACGTGTACACTGCCGATCGATGTGCGGCATGATCCATAGATGCATCTATCTACTGCTGAGGCGTTCAGCCCGCTCTACAAGAAGAGAAGGATATTTTATAAGCATTTGACTTAAATATTATTAATAATTTACATCCAAGGCAATACAAATTTCATTAAATACTTTTTAAAATTTCTCTAACAAGTTCTAATATAATTTAGGCATCTTAATTTAACAAGTATAGTGCAAAATTCCAAAAGTTCATGAATTGGGTCCTAATACTACCCGGACAATAGCATAATAGTAGTTACGCACGGACTCTCGTCACCTCGTACGTACGTAACCCCCACAATTAGAAACAAATATTTATTTCAAGCACCTATGGGGTAAATTCCCTCTTACAAGGTTAGACAAGAGACTTACCCCGTCTCAAAGTTAACTTCCCGATCAAAATTCCGCGTTAAAGCCTCAATTGGTGCCGAAAAATTTGGAACTAGCTAAATGTTATATAATTTAATAAATAAATACTCAAAATTTCATAATTTATCTATTAGAGTAATTACCCAACCTAAATTGGTAAAATTCCTAAAATTCACCCCGGGCCCACGTGCCCGGATTCTGGAAATATTTGGAGAAAATCGTCACCCATAACCTCAAGAACTCAAATATAAAATTTTCATCCCATTCCATAACCATTTTCATGGTTAAAATTGCATTTTTATCAAAACCTATATTTTTCATCTAAACCCTTGATTTCCACAATTTACATATTATAATCTACCCATAATCTATGTATTTAACTCACAATAGGTAGAATTAACTTACCTCTAAGTTGTTAAGTGAACACCCCTCTCAAGAAGCTCCAAAATCGCCCAAGAATGGAGAAAATGAGCTCAAAAATTGTTGAGCCCCGTTTTTAAGACATTCTCTCCGGCACAGTAAAATCCTTCTTCGCGAATGCGGTAAGTACCTAGCATTTACGAAGGCAAAATTCCCCAGGCCCTGTAAATGCCCTTCGTGAATGTGACAGGGGTCTCGCGAACGCAAAGGCTTACTTGGCCTACCCTTCGCGAACACGAAGGGTAAAATATACTGACCCCTCCCAGGCCCCGTCCTTCTATGCGAACACAAGAAGGACTTCGCGAACGCATAGGCCTGGGATCCCCAAGCTTCGCGAACATGTCCCCCTTCCCACGAACGCAAAGGGTAACTGCGCAGCTCCCCAAATTCATCATCGCGAATGCGAGAGTCCTTCTGGGTTCACAAAGAAGGAAACCAGAACTTGAAAATCTTGTTTTTGCAACATTGCTCCGGGCGGTCCGAAACTCACCCGAGCCACTCGGGACCCCGTCCAAATGCATCAACAAGTCTGTAAATATAATACGGACCTGATCGAACTCTCAAAACTCGTAAATCAACAATGAAACCAAGAATTTCACCCCAAAACCAAATTGAATCAAAATATGAACTTTAAGTTTCCAATTTCCTCTGAACGCGCCGAATAATACATAGACTACTCGGAATGGCACCAAATTTTGCGTACAAGTCTTAAATCACCATACAGAACTATTCCCAGTCACCAAATTCCAAACAGACCTTAATTACGCCAAAACCTACTCCAAACCAAATTTAAATAACTTTAAAACCTTTAAAGAGCCAACTTTCACTATTAGGCGCCAAAATGCTCGCGGGTCATCCAAAACTAGATCCGAACATACGCCCAAGTCCAAAATCATCATAAGAACCTATTGGAATCGTAAAATTATACTTAGATTGCTGAATAAGTGTGGATATCTACTCTGCATATCCTCCTCGGTCTCCCAAGTTGCTCCTTCGAATGGTTGGCCCATTCACTGAACTTTTACCGCAAAAATCTTCTTGGACCTCAACTGGCGAACCTGCCTATCAACAATGGCAACTAATTCCTCTTCATAACCCAAGCTCTCATCTAATTGAATTGTGCTGAAGTCTAACATATGTGATAGGTCGGCATGATACCTCCGGAGCATGGATACATGGAAAATCGGATGAACTCCCGATACACTAGGAGGCAAGGCAAGCTCATAAGAAACCTCCAAAACTCGCCTCATCACCTCAAATGGGCGTATAAACCTTGGGCTCAACTTGCCTTTCTTTCCGAATCTTATGATTGTCTTCATTGGCGAAACCTTCAAGAGAAATTACTCATCCACCATAAATGATAAATCGCGTGCATTCTTATCCGCGTAACTCTTCTATCTGGACTGTGTTGTACGAAGTCACTCCTGAATCAACTTTACCATATTAAAGGCATCCTTGACAAAACCAGTACCATAAAACTTAGCCTCGTTGGGCTCAAACCATCTGATGGGCGAACGGCATCGCAGACCATATAAAGCCTCAATGGAGCCATCTCGATGCTGGATTGGTAACTGTTATTATAAGAAAACTCGGCCAAAGGCAAGAAACGTTCCCACATCTGAAGTCAATCACACATGCTCTGAGCATGTCCTCCAAGATCTAAACTGTCCGCTCCGACTGCCCGTCGGTTTGTAGGTGGAAAGCTATGCTGAGCTCTACACGGGTCCCCAACTCACTCTGTACTGCTCTCCAAAAATATGAAGTCAACTGAGGGCCTCTATATGATATAACAGAAATTGGCACACCATGCAACCGAACTATCTCCTGAATATAAATCTGGGCCAACCTCTCTGAAGTATACGTAGTCACAGCCGGAATAAAGTGTACTGACTTAGTCAACCTATCGACAATGACCCAAACTACATCAAAATTTTGTAAGGTCCGCGGCAGCCCAACTACAAAGTCCATAGTAATGCGCTCCCATTTCCACTCCGGTATAGTCATCTGCTGAAGTAGGCCACCTGGGCTCTATTGCTCATACTTAACTTGCTGGTAGTTTAGGCACCTAACAACATACTCAAATATGTGTTTCTTTATCCGCCGCCACCAATAATGATGCCTCAGGTTGTGATACATCTTCGTAATACCTGGATGAATAGAATACCGAGAAATGTGTGCTTCTTCTAGGATCTTTTCCCTCATCCCACCCACATTAGAAACACTTAGGCGACCCTGGAGTCGCAGAGCACCATCTTCGAAGATAGTAACCTCCTTGGCACTACCCCATTGTACCGTCTCTTGGAGAACCAACAAGTGTGGATCATCAAACGGTCGAGCCTTGATCCGCTCAAATAGTGAAGACTAGGCAACAACATATGCAAAAACTCGACTAGGCTCTGAAATATCCAGCCTTACAAGTTTGTTAGCCAAGGACTGAACGTCCAAAGCTAATGGCCTCTCCTCTGCTGAAATGAAGGCCAAAATACCCATACTTTCTGCCTTTCTGCTCAAGGCATCTGCAACTATGTTTGCTTTGCCCGGATGATAAAGGATAGTAATATCATAATCTTTTAGTAACTCAAGCCACCTGCACTGCCCCAAATTTAGATCCCTATGCTTGAACAAATGTTGTAAGATGTGATGATAAGTGTAAACCTCACAGGAAACTCCATAAAGATAATGTCTCCAAATATTTAGAGTGTGATCAATCGCAGCCAACTCCAAATCATGCACCAGATAATTCTTCTCGTGGGGCTTCAGCTGACGCGAAGCATATGCAATAAATTGCCCCTCCTGCATCAATACACAACCAAGGCCAACGCGTGAAGCGTCGCAATACACGGTATACATCCCCGAACCGGAAGGAAACACTAAAACTGGTGCTGAAGTCAATGCTGTCTTGAGCTTCTGAAAGCTCACTTCATAATCACCGGACCATCGGAATAGAACACCCTTCTAGGTCAATTTGGACAATGGCGCTGCAATAGATGAAAAGCCCTCCACAAATTGACGATAATAACCTGCTAACCCCAAAACACTCCTGATCTCAGTCGCCGAGGTAGGACGATGCCAATTCTGAACTACCTCGATCTTTTTGGGATTGACTTTAATACCCTCGCTTGATACAATATGCCGGAAGAATACTACATAGTCTAGAAAAAATTCACACTTGGAGAACTTAGCATTTAGCTTTTGTTCCTGCAAGGTCTGAAGCACCACTCTCAAATGCTGCTCGTGCTCCTCCATACTACGCCAGTAGATCAACATGCCATCAATGAAGACAATGACAAGTGAATCAATATATGGTCTGAACACCTAGTTCATCAAATCCATAAACACCGCCGGGGCATTAGGCAAATTGAAGGACATTACTAGAAACTCATAATGGCCATACCTATTCCGGAAAGCAGTCTTCGGAACATCCGAATCCCAAATCTTCAACTGATGGCAACTGATAGTGACCTCCTTGGCACCACCCTGTAGTATCGTCTCTCGGAATACCAACAAGTGTAGATCATGAAACTTTCAAGCCTTGATCCGCTCAAATAGCGAAGACTAGGCAACAACACATGCAAGAACTCAATTGGGCTCTGAAATATCCAGCCTTACAAGTCTGTTAGACAAGGATTGAACGTCCAAAGCTAATGGCCTCTCCTATGCTGAAATGAAGTCCAAATTACCCATACTCTCTGCCTTTCTGCTCAAGGCGTCTGCAACTACGTTTGCTTTTCCCGGATGATAAAGGATAGTAATATAATAATATTTTAGTAACTCAAGCCAACTAGCGAACCTGCGTATCAACAATGGCAACTAGTTCCTCTTCATAACCCAAGCTCTCATCTAGTTGAATTGTGATGAAGTCTAACACATGTGATAGGTCGATATGATACCTCCGGAGCATGGATACATGGAAAACCGGATGAACTCCCGATAGACTAGGAGGCAAGACAAGCTCATAAGAAACCTCCAAAACTCGCCTCATCACCTCAAATGGGCGTATAAACCTTGGGCTCAACTTGCCTTTCTTTCCGAATCTTATGATTGTCTTCATTGGCGAAACCTTCAAGAGAAATTACTCATCCACCATAAATGATAAATCGCACGCATTCTTATCCGCGTAACTCTTCTATCTGGACTGTGTTGTACGAAGTCACTCGTGAATCAACTTTACCATATTAAAGGCATCCTTGACAAAACCAGTACCATAAAACTTAGCCTCGTTGGGCTCAAACCATCCGATGGGCGAACGGCATCGCAGACCATATAAAGCCTCAATGGAGCCATCTCGATGCTGGATTGGTAACTGTTATTATAAGAAAACTCGGCCAAAGGCAAGAAACGTTCCCACATCTGAAGTCAATCACACATGCTCTGAGCATGTCCTCCAAGATCTAAACTGTCCGCTCCGACTGCCCGTCGGTTTGTAGGTGGAAAGCTATGCTGAGCTCTACACGGGTCCCCAACTCACTCTGTACTGCTCTCCAAAAATATGAAGTCAACTGAGGGCCTCTATATGATATAACAGAAATTGGCACACCATGCAACCGAACTATCTCCTGAATATAAATCTGGGCCAACCTCTCTGAAGTATACGTAGTCACAGCCGGAATAAAGTGTACTGACTTAGTCAACCTATCGACAATGACCCAAACTACATCAAAATTTTGTAAGGTCCGCGGCAGCCCAACTACAAAGTCCATAGTAATGCGCTCCCATTTCTACTCCGGTATAGTCATCTGCTGAAGTAGGCCACCTGGGCTCTAATGCTCATACTTAACTTGCTGGTAGTTTAGGCACCTAACAACATACTCAAATATGTGTTTCTTTATCCGCCGCCACCAATAATGATGCCTCAGGTTGTGATACATCTTCGTAATACCTGGATGAATAGAATACCGAGAAATGTGTGCTTCTTCTAGGATCTTTTCCCTCATCCCACCCACATTAGAAACACTTAGGCGACCCTGGAGTCGCAGAGCACCATCTTCGCCGATAGTAACCTCCTTGGCACCACCCCGTTGTACCGTCTCTTGGAGAACCAACAAGTGTGGATCATCAAACTGTCGAGCCTTGATCCGCTCAAAGAGTAAAGACTAGGCAACAACATATGCAAAAACTCGACTAGGCTCTGAAATATCCAGCCTGACAAGTCTGTTAGCCAAGGACTGAACGTCCAAAGCTAATGGCCTCTCCTCTGCTGAAATGAAGGCCAAAATACCCATACTTTCCGCCTTTCTGCTCAAGGCATTTACAACTACGTTTGCTTTGCCCGGATGATAAAGGATAGTAATATCATAATCTTTTAGTAACTCAAGCCACCTGCGCTGCCCCAAATTTAGATCCCTATGCTTGAACAAATGTTGTAAGATGTGATGATAAGTGTTAACCTCACAGGACACTCCATAAAGATAATGTCTCCAAATATTTAGAGTGTGATCAATCGCAGCCAACTCCAAATCATGCACCGGATAATTCTTCTCGTAGGGCTTCAGCTGACGCGAAGCATATGCAATAACTTGCCCCTCCTGCATCAATACACAACCCAGGCCAACTCGTGAAGCGTCGCAATACACGGTATACATCCCCGAACCGGAAGGAAACACTAAAACTGGTGCTGAAGTCAATGTTGTCTTGAGCTTCTGAAAGCTCACCTCACAATCACCGGACCATCGGAATAGAACACCCTTCTAGGTTAATTTGGACAATGGCGCTGCAATAGATGAAAAGCCCTCCACAAATCGATGATAATAACCTACTAACCCCAAAACACTCCTGATCTCAGTCGCCGAGGTGGGACGATGCCAATTCTGAACTACCTCGATCTTTTTGGGATTGACTTTAATACCCTCGCTTGATACAATATGCCCGAAGAATGCTACAGAGTCTAGCTAAAATTCACACTTGGAGAACTTAGCATTTAGCTTTTGTTCCCGCAAGGTCTGAAGCACCACTCTCAAATGTTGCTCGTGCTCCTCCATACTACGCCAGTAGATCAATATGCCATCAATGAAGACAATGACAAATGAATCAATATATGGTGTGAACACCTGGTTCATCAAATCCATAAACATCGCTGTGGCATTAGTCAAACCGAAGGACATTACTAGAAACTCATAATGGCCATACATATTTCGGAAAGCAGTCTTCGGAACATCCGAATCCCAAATCTTCAACTGATGGCAACTGATAGTAACCTCCTTGGCACCACCCTGTAGTATCGTCTCTCGGAATACCAACAAGTGTGAATCATGAAACTGTCAAGCCTTGATCCGCTCAAATAGTGAAGACTAGGCAACAACACATGCAAGAACTCAATTGGGCTCTGAAATATCCATCCTTACAAGTCTGTTAGACAAGGACTGAACGTCCAAAGCTAATGGCCTCTCCTCTGCTGAAATGAAGTCCAAATTACCCATACTCTCTGCCTTTCTGCTCAAAGCGTCTGCAACTACGTTTGCTTTTCCCGGATGATAAAGGATAGTAATATAATAATATTTTAGTAACTCAAGCCAACTACGATGCCTCAAATTTAGATACCTTTGCTTGAAAAAATGTTGCAAGCTGCGATTATCGGTGTAAACCTCACAGGACACTCCATAAAGATAATGTTTCCAAACTTTTAGAGCATGAACAATCGCAGGCAACTCCAAATCATGCACTGAAAAATTCTTCTTGTGGGGCTTCAGTTGACGCGAAGCTTATGCAATAACTCGCCCCTCCTACATCAATACAAAACCCAGGCCAATACGTGAAGCGACGCAATACACGGTATACATCCCCTAACCGAAAGGCAACACTAATACCAGTGCTGAAATCAATGATGTCTTGAGCTTCTGAAACCTCACCTCACAATGATCGGACGATCGGAATGGAGCACCCTTCTGGGTGAATTTGGTCAAAGGTGCTGAAATAGATGAAAAGCCCTCCACAAATCGACGATAATAACCCGCTAACCCCAAAAAACCCCTGATCTCAGTCGTCGAGGTGGGACGATGCCAATTTTGAACTACCTAGATCTTTTTGGGATCAACTTTAATACCCTCACCAGATAAAATATGTCCCAAGAATGCTACAGTGTCTAGCCAAAATTCACACATGGAGAACATAGCATATAGCTTTTGTTCCCGCAAGGTCTGAAGCACCACTCTCAAATGCTGCTCGGGCTCCTCCATACTACGCGAGTAGATCAAGATGCCATAAATGAAGACAATGACAAACGAATCAATATATGGCCTGAACACCCGATTCATTAAATCCATAAACGTCGCGGGGGCATTAGTCAAACCGAAGGACATTACCAGAAACTCATAATGGCCATACCTAGTCTGGAAAGCAGTTTTCAGAATATCTGAATCTCGAATCTTTAACCGATGGAAACTGATAGTAACCTCCTTGGAACCACCTTGTAATACCGTCTTTTGGAGAACCAAGTGTGGATCATCAAACTGTCGAGCCTTGATCCGCTCAGATAGTGAAGATTGGGCAACAACACATGCAAGAACTTAACTGGGCTATGAAATATCAAGCCTTGTAAGTTTGTTAGCCAAGGATTGAACGTCCAAAATTAATGGCCTCTCCTCTGCTGAAATATAGGCCAAACTACCCATACTTTTTGCCTTTCTGCTTAAGGCGTCTGCAACTATGATTGCTTTGCCCGGAAGATAAAGGATAGTAATATCATAATCTTTTAGTAACTCAGGCCACATGCACTGCCTCAAATTCAGATCCCTTTGCTTGAAAAAATGATATAAGCTGCGATGATCGGTATAAACCTCACAGGACAATACATAAAGATAATGTCTCCAAATTTTTAGAGCGTGAACAACCACATCCAACTCCAAATCATGCACTGGATAATTCTTCTCGTGGGGATTCAGCTGACGCGAAGCATATAAAATAACTCACCCCACCTCCATCAATACACAACCCAGGCCAACGCCTGAAGCATCGCAATACATGGTATACATCCCCGAATCGGAAGGCAACACTAACACTAGTGCTGAAGTCAATGATGTCTTGATGCTCACCTCATAATCATCGGACCATCGGAATGGAGCTCCCTTCTGGGTCAATTTGGTCAAAGGTGTTGCAATAGATCAAAATCCCTCCACAAGTCGACGATAATAACCCGCTTACCCGAAACAACTCTTGATCACAGTCGTCGAGGTACGACGATGCCAATTTTGAACTGCCTCAATCATTTTGGGATCAACTTTAATACCTTTGCCCGATACAATATGTCCCAAGAATGCTACAGAGTCTAGCCAAAAATCTCACTAGGAGAACTTAGCATATAGCTTTTGTTCCCGCAAGGTCTGAAGCACCACTCTTAAATGTTGCTCGTGCTCCTCAATACTACGCGAGTAGATCAACATGTCATTAATAAAGACAATGACAAATGAATCAATATATAGCCTGAACACCCGGTTCATCAAATCCATAAATATCGCCGGGGCATTAGTCAAACTGAAGGACATTACCAGAAACTTATAATGGCCATACCTAGTCCGGAAAGCAGTCTTTGGAACATCTAAATCCCGAATCTTCAACTGATGGCAACTAATAGTACCCTCCATGGCACCACCCTGTAGTACCTTCTCTTGGAGAACCAACAAGTGTGGATCATCAAACTGTCGAGTCTTGATCCGCTCAAATATTGAAGACTGGGCAACAACACATGCAAGATCTCAACTAGGTTCTGAAATAACAAGCCTTGTAAGTTTTGTAGCCAAGGAATGAATGTCCAAATTTAATGGCCTCTCCTCTGCTTTAAAGAAGGCCAAACTACCCATACTCTCCGCCTTTCTGCTCAAGCAGTCTGCAACTACATCGGCTTTGCTCGGATGAAAAAGGATTGTAATATAATAATCTTTTAGTAACTCAAGCCACCTGTGCTGCCTCAAATTTAGATCCCTTTGCTTGAACAAAAGCTCTAAGGTACTATGATCGGTGTAAACCTCAAAGGACACTCCATAATGATAATGTCTCCAAATTGTTAGAGCATGAACAATCACAGACAACTCCAAATCATGCACCAGATAATTCTTCTCGTGGGGCTTCAGCTGACGCGAAGAATATGCAATAACTTGCCCCTCCTGTATCAATACACAACCTAGGACAACGCATGAAGCGTCGCAATAAATGGTATAAATCACAAATCGGAAGGCAATCATCAAACCATCGGAATGGAGCACCCTTCTAGGTCAATTCGGTCAAAGGTGCTGCAATAGATGAAAATCCCTCCACAAATCGACGATAATAACCCGTAAACCCCAGAAAACCCCTGATCTTAGTCGCCGAGGTAGGACAATGCCAATTCTGAACTGCCTCAATCCTTTTGGGATCAACTTTAATACCCTCGCCCGATACAATATGACCCAAAAAATGCTACAGAGTCTAGCCAAAATTCACATTTGGAGAACTTAGTATATAGCGTTTGTTCCCGCAAGGTCTGAAGCACCACTCTCAAATGTTGGTCGTACTCCTCCGTACTACGCGAGTAAATGAAGATGTCATCAATGAAGACAATGACATACAAATTAATATATGTCCTGAACACCAAATTTATCAAATCCATAAACGTCGTCGGGGCGTTAGTCAAACCAAGGACATTACGAGAAGCTCATAATGGCCATACCTAGTCTGGAAAGCAATCTTCGGAACATCCAAATCCAGAATCTTCAACTGATAGCAACCTCCTTAGCACCACCCCGTAGTACCGTCACTCGGAGAACCAACAAGTGTGGAGCATCAAACTGTCGAGCCTTGATCCGCTCAAATAGTGAAGACTGGGAAACAACACATGAAAGAGCTCAACTGGGCTCTGAAATATCCAACCTTACAAGTCTGTTAGCCAAGGACTGAAAGTCCAATGCTAATGGCCTCTCCTCTACTAAAATGAAGGCCAAACTACCCATACTCTCCGCCTTTCTGCTCAAGGCGTTTGCAACTACGTTTGCTTTGTCCGGATGATAAAGGATAGTAATATAATAATCATTTAGTATTTCAAGCCACCTGCGCTGCCTCAAATTTAGATCCCTTTGATTGAACAAATGTTGTAAGTTGTGATGATCGGTGTAACCTCACAGGACACTACATAAAGATAATGTCTCTAAATATTTAGAGCGTGAACAATCACTGCCAACTCCAAATCATGCACTGGATAATTCTTCTTGTGGGGCTTCAGCTGACGCGAAGCAGATGCAATAACTCGTCCCTCATGCAACAATACACAACCCAGGACAACGCGTGAAGCATCACAATACAAGGTATACATCCCCGAATCGTAAGGCAACACTAACACTAGTGCTGAAGTCAATGTTGTCTTGATGCTCACCTCACAATCATTGGACCATCGGAATGGAGCTCCCTTTTGGGTTAATTTGGTCAAAGGTGCTGCAGTAGATGAAAAGCCCTCCACAAATCGACGATAATAACCCGCTTATCCAAAACAACTCCTGATCACACTCGTCGAGGTGCGACGATGCCAATTTTGAACTGCCTCAATCCTTTTGGGATCAACTTTAATACCCTCGCCCGATACAATATGTCCCAAGAATGTTACAGAGTCTAGCCGAAAATCACACTTGGAGAACTTAACATATAGCTTTTATTCCCGCAAGGTCTGAAGCACCACTCTTAAATGTTGCTCGTGCTCTTCCATACTACGCAAGTAGATCAACATGTCATCAATGAAGACAATGACACATGAATCAATATATGGCCTGAACATCCAGTTCAACAAATTCATAAACACCGTCGGGGCGTTAGTCAAACCGAAGAACATTACAAGAAACTCATAATGTCCATACCTAGTCCGTAAAGCAGTCTTCAGAACATCTGAATCCCAAATCTTCAACAGATGGCAACTGATAGTAACCTCCTTGGCACCACCCCATAGTACCGTCTCTCGGAGAACCAACAAGTGTGGATCATCAAACTGTCAAGCCTTGATCCGCTCAAATATTGAAGACTGGGCAACAACACATGCAAGATCTCAATTGGGCTCTGAAAAATCAAGCCTTGTAAGTTTGGTGGCCAGGGAATGAACGTCCAAATTTAATGGCCTCTCCTCTGCTGAAAAGAAGGCCAAACTACCCATACTCTCCGCCTTTCTGCTCAAGAAGTCTTCAACTATATTTGTTTGTCCCGGATGAAAAGGGATAGTAATATAATAATCTTTTAGTAACTCAAGCCACCTGCGCTGCCTGAAATTTAGATCCCTTTTCTTGAACAGATTCTGTAAACTACTATGATAGGTGTAAACCTCAAAGGACACTCTATAATGATAATGTCTCCAAATTTTTAGAGCGTGAACAATCACAGACAACTCCAAATCATGCATCAGATAATTCTTCTCGTGGGGTTTCAGCTGACGCAAAGCATATGCAATAACTCGCCCCACCTGTATCATTACACTACCTGGGACAACGCATGAAGCGTCGCAATAAATGGTATAAATCTCCAAACCGGAAGGCAACACTAACACCGGTGCTGAAGTTAATATTGTCTTCAGCTTTTGAAATCTCACCTCACAATCATCGAACCATCAAAATGGAGCACCCTTCTGGGTCAATTTGGTCAAAGGTGCTGCAATAGATGAAAAGCCCTTCACAAATCGGCGATAATAACCCGCAAACCCCAGAAAACCCCTGATCTCAGACACCGAGGTAGGACGATGCCAATTCTGAACTGCCTCAATCCTTTTGGGATCAACTTTAATACCCCCGATCGATACAATATGTCCCAAAAATACTACAGAGTCTAGCCAAAGTTCACACTTGGAGAACTTAGTATATAGCTTTTGTTCCCGCAAGGTCTGAAACACCACTCTCAAATGCTGGTCGTACTCCTCCGTACTACGCGAGTGGATGAAAATGTCATCAATGAAGACAATGACAAACGAATCAATATATGGCATGAACACATGATTCATAAAATCCATAAACATCGTCGAGGCATTAGTCAAACCAAGGACATTACCAGAAACTCATAATGGCCAAACCTAGTCCGGAAAGCAGTCTTCGGAACATCCAAATCCAGAATCATCAACTGATGGCAACTAATAGTAACCTCCTTACCACCACCCCGTAGTACCATCACTTGGAGAACCAACAAGTGTGGAGCATCAAACTGTCAAGCCTTGATCTGCTCAAATAGCGAAGACTGGGCAACAACACATGCAAGATCTCAACTGGGCTCTGAAATATTAAGCCTTATAAGTTTGTTAGCCAAAGAATGAATGTCCAAATTTAATGGCCTCTCCTCTATTGAAAAGAAGCCCAAACTACCCATACTCTCCGCCTTTCTGCTCAAGGAGTCTGCAACTATATTTTCTTTGCCCGGATGACAAAGGATAGTAATACAATAATCTTTTAGTAACTCCAGCCACCTACGCTGCTTAAATTTAGATCTCTTTGCTTGAACAAAAGCTGTAAGCTACTATGATCGGTGTAAACCTCAAAGGACACTCCATAATGATAATGTCTCCAAATTGTTAGAGCGTGAACAATCGCAGATAACTCAAAATCATGCACTGGATAATTCTTCTCGTGGGGCTTCAGCTGACGCGAAGCATATGCAATAACTCGCACCTCCTGTATCAATTTTCAACCCGGGCCAACGCATGAAGCGTCGTAATAAACGGTATAAATCCCCAAACCGGAAGGCAACACTAACATCGGTGCTGAAGTAAATATTGTCTTCAGCTTTTGAAAGCTCACCTCACAATCATTGAACCATCAGAATGGAGCACCCTTCTGCATCAATTTGGTCAAAGGTGCTGCAATAGATGAAAAGCCCTCCACAAATCGACGATAATAGCCCGTAAAATCCAGAAAACTCCTGATCTCAGTCGCCGAGGTAGGACGATGCCAATTCTGAACTGCCTCAATCCTTTTGGGATCAACTTTAATACCCTCGCCCGATACAATATGTCCCAAAAATGCTTCAGAGTCTAGCCAAAACTCATACTTGGAGAACTTAGCATATAGGTTTTGTTCCCGCAAGGTCTGAAGCACCACTCTAAAGATAATGCCTCCAAATCTTAAGAGCGTGAAAAATCACAGCTAACTCCAAATCATGTACCGGATAATTTTTTTCATAGGGCTTCAGCTGACGTGAAGCATATGCAATAACTTGCCCTTCCTGCATCAATACACAACCCAAGCCAATGCGCAAAGCGTCGCAATACACTGTATACATCCCCGAACCAGAAGGCAACACTAACACCGGTGTTGTAGTCAATGATGTCTTGAGCTTCTGAAAGCTCACCTCACAATCATCGGACCATTGGAATGGAGCACCCTTCTGGGTTAATTTGGTCAAAGGTGCACTAATAGATGAAAAGCCCTCCACAAATCGACAATAATAACCCGCTAACCCCAGAAAACACCTTATCTCTTTCGGCGAGGTAGGACGATGCCAATTCTGAACTGCCTCGATATTTTTGAATGAACTTTAATACCCTCGCCCGATAAAATATGTCCCAAGAATGCTACAGAGCCTAGCCAAAATTCACACTTGGAGAACTTAGCATATAGTTCTTGTTCACGCAAGGTCTCAAGCACCACTCTCAAATGTTGCTCGTGCTCCTCCATAATAAGCGGGTAGATCAAGATGTCATCAATGAAGACAATGACAAACGAATCAATATATGGCATGAACACCCGATTCATCAAATCCATAAACGTCGTCGGGGTGTTAGTCAAACCGAAGGACATTACCAGAAACTCATAATGGCCATACCTAGTCCGGAAAGCAGTTTTCGGAACATCCAAATCCCGAATCTTCAACTGATGGCAACTGATAGTAATCTCCTTGGAACCACCCCGTAGTACCGTCTCTCGGAGAACCAACAAGTGTGGATCATCAAACTATCGAGCCTTGATCCGCTCAAATAGTGAAGACTAGGCAACAACACATGCAAGATCTCAACTGGGCTCTGAAATATTAAGCCTTGTAAGTTTGTTAGCCAAGGAATGAACGTCCAAATTTAATGGCCTCTCCTCTACTGAAAAGAAGGCCAAACTACCCATACTCTCCGCCTTTCTGCTCAAGGAGTCTGCAACTACATTTGCTTTGCCCGGATGACAAAGGATAGCAATACAATAATCTTTTAGTAACTCCAGCAACTTGTGCTGCCTCAAATTTAGATCTCTTTGCTTGAACAAAAGCTGTAAGCTACTATGATCGGTGTAAACCTCAACGGACACTCCATAATGATAATGTCTCCAAATTGTTCGAGCGTTAACAATCACAGATAGCTCCAAATCATGCACCGGATAATTCTTCTCGTGGGGCTTCAGCTGACACGAAGCATATGCAATAACTCGCCCCTCCTTTATCAATACTCAACCCGGGCCAACGCATGAAGCGTCACAATACACGGTTTAAATCCCCAAACTGGAAGGCAACACTAACACTGGTGCTAAAGTAAATATTGTCTTGAGCTTTTGAAATCTCACCTCACAATCATCAAACCATCGGAATGGAGAACCCTTCTGCGTCAATTTCGTCAAAGGTGCTGCAATAGATGAAAAGCCCTCCACAAATCGACGATAATAACCCGCAAACTCGAGAAAACTCCCGATCTCATTCACCGAGGTAGGACGATGCCAATTCTGAACTGCCTCAATCCTTTTGGGATCAACTTTAATATCTTCGCCCGATACAATATGTCCCAAAAATGCTACAAAGTCTAGCCAAAATTCATACTTGGAGAATTTAGCATATAGCTTTTGTTCCCGCAAGGTCTGAAGCACCACTCTCAAATGCTGGTCGTACTCCTCCGTACTACGCGAGTGATGATGATGTCATCAATGAAGACAATGGCAAACGAATCAATATATGGCCTGAACACCCAATTCATCAAATCCATAAACGTCGCCGGGGTGTTAGTCAAACCGAAGGACATTACCAGAAACTCATAATGGCCATACCTAGTGTGGAATGTAGTCTTCGGAACATCCGAATCCAGAATCTTCGACTGATGGCAACTGATAGCAACCTCCTTGGCACCACCACGTAGTACCGTCATTTGGAGAACCAACAAGTATGAAGCATCAAACTGTCGAGCCGTGATCCGCTCAAATAGTGAAGACTGGGCAACAACACATGTAAGAACTCAACTGGACTCTGAAATATCAAGCCTTACAAGTCTGCTAGCCAAGGACTAAACGTCCAATACTAATGGCCTCTCCTCTACGGAAATGAAGGCCAAACTACCCATACTCTCCGCCTTTCTGCTCATGGCGTTTGCAACTACATTTGCTTTGTCAGGATGATAAAGGATAGTAATATCATAATCATATAGTAACTCAAGCCACCTACGCTACCTCAAATTTCGATCCCTTTGCTTGAACAAAATCTATAAAGATAATGTCGGTGTAACCTCACAGGACACTACATAAAGATAATGTCTCCAAATGTTTAGAGCGTGAACAATCACATCCAACTCCAAATCATGCACTGGATAATTCTTCTCGTGGGGGTTAAACTGACAAAGCATATGCAATAACTCGCCCTTTCTGCATCAATACACAACCCAGGCCAACGCGTGAAGCATCGCAATACTTGGTATAAATCCCTAAACCAGAAGGCAACACTAACACCGGTGCTGAAGTCAATGATGTCTTGAGCCTCTGAAAGCTCACCTCACAATCATCAGACCATCGGAATGGAGCACCATTCTGGGTCAATTTGGTCAAAGGTGCAATAATAGATGAAAATCCCTCCACAAATCGACGATAATAACTCGCTAACCCCAGAAAACACCTGATCTCTTTCGGCGAGGTAGGACGATGCCATTTTTGAACTGTCTCGATATTTTTGAATCAACTTTAATACCCTCGCCCGATACAATATGTCCCAAGAATGCTACAAAGCCTAGCCAAAATTCACACTTGGAGAACTTATCATATAGTTTTTGTTCCCGCAAGGTCTGAAGCACCACACTCAAATGTTGCTCGTCCTCCTCCATACTACGCGAGTGGATCAAGATGTCATCAATGAAGACAATGACAAATGAATCAATATATGGCCTGAACACTTGGTTCATCAAATCCATAAACGTCGTCTGGGCGTTAGTCAAACCGAAGGACATTACCAGAAACTCATAATGGCCATACCTAGTCCGAAAAGCAGTTTACGGAACATCCGAATCCCGATTCTTCAACTGATGGCAACTGATAGTAACCTCCTTGGAACCACCCCGTAGTACCATCTCTCAAAGAACCAACAAGTGTGGATCATCAAACTGTCGAGCCTTGATTCGTTCAAATAGTTAAGACTGGGCAACAACACATGCAAGACCTCAACTTAGCTCTAAAATATCTATCCTTATAAGTATGTTAGCCAAGGACTGAACGTCCAAAGCTAATGACCTCTCCTCTACTAAAATGAAGGCCAAACTACCCACACTCTACGCCTTTCTGCTCAAGGATTCTACAACTATGTTTGCTTTGCCCGGATGATAAAGGATAGTAATATCATAATCATTTACTAACTAAAGTCACCTACGCTGCCTCAAATTTAGATCCCTATGCTTGAACAAATGTTGTAAGCTGCGATGATCGGTGTAAACCTCGTAGGACACACCATAAATATAATGTCTCCAAATTTTTAGAGCGTGAACAATCACGGCCAACTCCAAATGCGTGAAGCATATACAATAACCCGCCCCTCCTGCATCAATACACAACCTAGAACAATGCGTAAAGCGTCGCAATACATGGTATAAATCCCCGAATCGGAAGGCAACACTAATACCGGTGCTGAAGTCAATGCTGCCTGGAGCTTCTGAACGCTCGCCTCACAATCATCAGACCATCAGAATGAAGCACCCTTCTGGGTCAATTTGGTCAAAGGTGCTTCAATAGATGAACAACCCTCAACAAATCGATGATAAAAACCCGCTAACCCCAGAAAACTACTGATCTCAGTCGCTGAGGTAGGGCGATGCCAATTTTGAACTTCCTCGATATTTTTGGGATCAACTTTGATACCCTCGCCCGATACAATATGTCCCAAGAATGCTACAGAGCCTAGCCAAAATTCACACTTGGAGAACTAAGCATATAGTTTTTGTTCCCGCAAGGTCAGAAGCACCACTCTCAAATGTTGCTCGTGCTCCTCCATACTACGCGAGTAGATCAAGATGTCATCAGTGAAGATAATGACAAACGAATCAATATATGGCCTGAACACTTGGTTCATCAAATCCATAAACGATGTCGGGGCATTAGTCAAACCAAAGGACATTACCAGAAACTCATAATGGCCATACCTAGTCCGGAAAGCAATCTTCTGAACATCCGAATCTTGAATCTTTAACTGATGGTAGTCTGATCTCAAGTCGATCTTAGAGAACACCCTGGCACCCTGCAATTGGTCAAACAAATCATGTGTAACGACCCGGTCGGTCAAACAAATCATGTCCCTCGGTATGGTGGACTTCTGACCTAAAGTCTGACCCTGATGACCTGAATACCCACTGGAGAAACCTTAAATAGCGGGTAAGCGGTAAGAAATCTCTGGCATAGCACTGAAATAAGGTCACACTGGAGCATCCCGAGGAGGTGGTGGTGCTGGGTATGGGGGCCTGCTAGACTGACCTCTTACGAAATGACCTCTACCCCCAGCTGGAGAACCTCTGAACTCTCCCGAATATCAAAACCGTTTGTCTATCATAGCCTACTCTCGGCTACACTGATGCACACCCTCAATCCTCTAGGCTATCTCTATAACCAGCTCATAAAAAGTCCCCATCTCAACCTCTCGGGCCATAGTGGCCTGAATTCCAGTGTGCAAACCTGCAACAAACCTTTGTACTCTCTTTGCATTAGTAGGTAATATCATAAGTACATGGCGAGACAACTCAGAGAAACTCGCTTTATAATCGATCACTAACATCTGACCCTACTGAAGCTACTAGAACGAAAACCGAAACTCTTCCCTCTGGGAGGGTGGAATATACCTATCCAGGAAGATACGGATAAACTTGTCCTAAGTCATGGGAGGAGAATCTGCTGGTCTGTCAAGAAGATAGGACTGCCACCATCTACAGGCCCTGCCCTCCAGCTGAAAGATAGCAAAGCCTACCCCATGTGTAATGACTCGATCGGTCATTTTGAGAGTTATAGCCCCGATCCCCTATTAACTGCTTCTCCCATATCTATTTCTGCTATTGTGACTTGCCGGGAGGTTTCATTTTTGTTTTTGGAGTGTTTTGGGATAATTAGTCCCTAAATGGAGGTTTAAGCCTTAGGATTTGAACCGCAGTCAGAACTGTGTGAAGACGACTCCGTAATGGAGTTATGTCGGTTCTTTTAGCTCTGATAGGTGATTTTGGACTTAGGGGCATGTCCAGATAGTTTTTTTGAGGTCCATACCTCATTTAGGCTTGAAATGGCAAAAGTCAAAGTTTTGGAGATTTGGACCGGTAGTGGAATTTTGATACCGGGGTTGGATTTCAATTCCGGAAGTTGGAAGACGTTCGTAGGGTTGAATATGACCTGTGTCCAAAATTTGTGGTCAATCGGCCGTGGTTTGTTAGGTTTCGGCATCGGTTGTCGAATTTGGAAGTTTCAAGTTCTTTAAATTTGAATCGGAGAATGATTCCTGATTTAATTGTTGTTTAAGGTGGTTTGAAGGCTCGACTAAGTTTGTATGGTATTTTAGGATTGGTTGGTATGTTTGCTTGAGGTCTTGGGGGCCTCGGGTGTGTTTCGAATGCTCAACGGGCCATTTTGGACTTAAGGAAGATAGCAGATTTTCTGGTGTTTCGCGAGGGAGGTCTCGCGATCGCGTAAGGCAATCTGAGAAGCCAGCTAAAGTTGTTAATCTCTTTCATGAATTTGAGGATGTGATTGCATAGGTTGGTCAGGGTTTCCATTGCTAAAGCACGGTCTAGGCCGCGTTCGCGAAGAGGAAGTAAAGCAGCAGTGGAATTTAAGTGTTGTTCTTCGCGAACGCATGGGGTTGATCGTGATCGCATAAGCATGAGGGCTAGTGAACCGCGTTCATGTGGAGATTTACGCGTTCGCGTAGGGTTAAATCATGGGACAGCGGAGTTCTTCTTCGTGATCGCGAGGCTATTTTCGTGATCTCGATCAAGAAATCACTTGGCAGATTTAAAGGTTCAAACCGAGGGTTTATGTCATTTTTCACCATTTGGATTTGAGAGCTCGGAATTAGGCGATATTTGGAGGGATTTTCACGTGGGTGTTTGGGGTAAGTGATTGTTACCTAGTTTTGGTTAATTCCCATAATTATGTCTTTAATTTCATCATTAAATTAGTGATATGGGTTGGAAAATTGGGAAAATATTGAGAAAAGTTCTTAGGCCGAATTTTGGTATTTTGATCGAAATTTCGGTATCGGATTTGAGAAATTTTGGTACGAGTGGACTCATGAGTGAATGGGTGTTCATAGTTTGTGTATTTTACCCTATTCCGAGACGTGGGCCCGGGAAGACTTTTTGGGGAAATTTTCTAATTGCTTGCCTTAGCTTTGATTTCATTAATTAGATTAATTTCTTATAGTTGTATTTATGGTAAGTAATAGATTTTGGCTAGATTTGGGCCATTCGGAGTCGGATGTTTATGGAAAGAGCATTGTTACGGATTGATTGAGCTTAGTTTGAGGTAAGTGGCTTGCCTAACCTTGTGTGGGATAAATCCCCTTAGGATTTGGTGCTGTTATGATATGTGAGCGCTGTGTACGCGAGGTGACGAGTGCGTACACGAGCTATTTGTGGAAAAACCTGATTTTACTGACTAATAGCATGTTATCATCTTATCTAAGTATACTAGCATGTGTAGTTATCCTGTTATCCTAGAATAGCATGTCTACGTGTCCTAACTGCCTATTTGAACTCTTTTTCGGCATGTTTAGAAGAATCATGCTTCTTTCTTGACTTGTACTTAGTCTAAATTATAGGTTTTGTGTTGTAACTATTATATTCATTCGTTTGAGCTGCGTATTTACTTTGGGACTAAGGGACGGCATACCGGGAGATCCCCCTTCATATTTACTTTTGAGACTACGAGGCGGTTCCTCGGGAGTTCTTCTTGCACATTTACTTTGGAGACTACGAGGCGGTTCCTCGGGAGTTCTCCTTGCATATTTACTTTTGATACTACGAGGCGGTACCTCGGAAGATCTCTTTGCACCTTAAATTTTGGGACTACGATATGGTATTTTGGAAGATCCCCTACTGTTTATCCTTGTGTTCTGCGTGCTACTTTGCTATGTTCTCTTCGTTTAAATTCCAGTTTCTTATTATATTGTTATACTCACCTGCTTATTTATTATATACCGGTAGGGCCTTGACCTGACCTCGTCACTACTCAGCCGGGGTTAGGCTTGGCACTTACTGGTTACCGTTGTGGTGTACTCACGCCCTTTCCTGCACATGTTTTTCGTGTGCAGATCCAGGTTTATTTTACCAGCCTCATCCTTAGTTGCAGTCGCTGCTGTTTTCGAAGAACTTCAAGATATATTTTCCTGCACCCGTAGATCCTCGGAGTCCCCCTCTATCCCCCTATGTTGATTCTTTCCTTATTTCTATACATACTGATGTATATAATAGTTAGAACTTCATAGAAGCTTGTGACTTACGGTGTTCCGGGTCTTGGGAGTGTTTTGTATATTTCGAGAGTTGATTATTGTATATGTCGAGTGGCATCTTAATTTCTTATTATAAATATTTGTTACTGTTAGTTGTTAATTTTCATGTTTTTCATTTCTTTTCTGCAAGTGTTAGGCTTACCTAGTCGTAGAGACTAGGTGCCGTCACGATGTTTCACGGAGGGAGAGTTTTGGTCACAACACCATGGGACTCCAATATCCTCATGTTGTGCAGTCTGTCACTGCACCGATCAACGATGTTCTGGGGATCCTCATGTCACTCACCCCCAAAGACAGGAGGATGTAGCCTGGTCCATCTGTCCAATAGCTTCTGCGGCTCGCCGGCCGCAGTAGGTCTGGGATCAGGGGTAGCTGCTGCCACTGGTTGGGCTCCGCCTATGGGTAGTGCACCCTGGGTCTGATATACTGCAGCTGCATGCCCATGAGCCTGCGCGGTAGGGGTCTGTGCTCCCCTTACTGCCTGAGATGTGGCTGGGTATGCCGAAAATAAATCGGCATGAGTCATAGGATCCATGAACCACAACATACGACCCATGACCTCCTGAAATCCCGGTGCGGATGTGAAATCCACCGGGGCTGGCTCTGCTGCAAGCACCTTGCCTTGCTCCTCATTAATAGGATCCTTTGTTGGACCCACTAGTGGCATAGCTGGAGTAATCTTGGGACGTCCTCGTCCCCTACCATGGACTGGAGCCCTCCCTCGGCCTCTAACAACAGGGGGAGCAGCTCTTCCCTGGTCTGAAACTCCGTAGAGCGTGTTCTCACCATCTGTGAGAGAATAAGAGAAAGATACTTAGTATTACATCAACTGCATGATAGGAGATGAAGAAAGATAGTTTCCTAACATCTTATAGCCCCTCGAAGTTAAGTACAGACGGCTCATAACTAGTGAGACCTACGTGAACCTAGGGCTCTGATACCGTATTGTCATGACCCAATTTCACCTATAGGTCGTAATGGCGCCCAACATCACCGCTAGGCAATCCAACTAGTGAATTAAACATGCATTTCTTCTTTTAATAAGTTTTCGAGTAATTAAACTTTTCTCATTTGCAATATTTAAGAAACTAAAAGGTTTAAATAGATAAAACCAAGTAATGATTCAAAACCACAATTCTACTAGTGTGTGTGCCAAGACTTGGTGTCACAAGTATATGAGCATCTAGTAGATTCTACAAACTTCTAACCACTGTCTGGATATGAAATTTACATAATACAAAAATACAAAAGAGAGAGAGACTCTAGGGCTGCAGAACAACTCAGGAAGCAGCTCACTACTAGGCCTCGGAATATCGAGGGTACGTGCCAGAAATACCACCTGAAGCACCTGTCTCAGATCCTACAACAAAAGTGCAGCAAGTGTAGCATGAGTACGTAAACAACGTGTACCCAGTAAGTATCAAGTCTAATGTCAAAGAAGTAGTGACGAGAGGTCGACTTCGACACTCATTATGGGTCAATAATATAAAGACAAAGATATTTAAATAAACATGGTTTATTTGAATAGCAATAATTATCTTAACAAGCAGAAATTAATAATTTCCAATAAATAGCTTATCTTCACAAACTGCAATAAACGTCCAAGCATCGGGTAATTGTTATTATTAAGCACGATTTATGTCGAGGTCGTACGACCCGATCTAGAGTGACGTGTACACTTCCGAGGGACGTGCGGCACGATCCATAGATGCATCTATCTACTGTTGAGGCGTTCGGCCCGCTCCACAAGAAGAGAAGGATACTTCGTAAGCATTTGACTTAAACATTATTAATGATTTATATCTAAGGTAATACAAATTTCATTAACTACTTTTTAAAATTTCTCTAACATGTTCTAATATAATTTAGGCATCTTAAATTAACAAGTATAATGTAAAATTCCAAATAGTTCATGAATTGGGTCCTAATACTACCCGAACAATAGCATAATAGTAGCTACGCACGGACTCTTGTCACCTCGTACGTACGTAGCCCCCACAATTAGAAACAAATATTTATTTAAAACACCTATGGGGTAAATTTTCTCTTACAAGGTTAGACAAGAGACTTACCTCATCTCAAAGTTCACTTCTCGATCAAAGTTCGGCGTTAAAGCCTCAATTGGTGCCGAAAACTCTGAAACTAGACAAATTTTATATAATTTAATCAATAAATACTCAAAATTTCATAATTTATCTATTAGATAATTACCCAACCCAAATTGGTAAAATTTCTAAAATTCACCCCAGTACCACGTGCCCGGATTCCGAAAATTTTTGGAGGAAATCATCACCCATAATCTCAAGAACTCAAATATAAAATTTTTATCCCATTCCATAACCATTTTCGTGGTTAAAATCTCATTTTTATCAAAACCTAGGATTTTCATCTAAACCCTTGATTTCCACAATTTACATATTATAATCTACCCATAATCTATGTATTTAATTCACAATAGGTAGAATTAACTTACCTCCAAGTTGTTAGGTGAACACCCCTCTCAAGAAGCTCCAAAATCGCCCAAGAATGTAGAAAATGGGCTCAAAAATGACTGAGCCCCGTTTTTAAGACATTCTGTCCGGCACTGTAAAATCCTTCTTTGCTAACGCGGTAAGTGCCTCGCGTTCGCGAAGGCGAAATACATCAGGCTTGTAAATGCCCTTCGCGAACCCGACAGGGGTCTCACAAACGCAAAGGCTTACTTCGCCTACCATTCGCGAACACGTAGGCTCATTCGCTAACGCGAAGGATAAAATATATTGATCCCTCCCAGGACCCGTCCTTGTATGCGAACGCGAGAAGGCCTTCCTAAACGCATAGGCCTGGGATCCCCAAGCTTCATAAATGTGACCCCCTTCCCACAAACGCGAAGGGTAACTTCCTTGCTCCCTAAATCCTTCATCGCGAATGCAAGAGTCTTTCGGTGTTCGAAAAGAAGGAAACCAGAACTGGAAATTCTGGTTTTTCCAACATTGCTCTAGGCAGTCCAAAACTCACCCGAACCACTCGGGACCCCGTCCAAATGCACCAACAAGTCTGTAAAAATAATACGGACATTCTCGAACTCTCGAAACTCGTAAATGAACAACAAAACCAAGAATCACACCCCAAAACCGAATTGAATCAAAATATGAACTTCAAGATTCCAATTTGCTCCGAACGCGTCGAATAATACTTAGACTACTCGGAATGACACCAAATTTTGCATGCAAGTCTTAAATCAGCATACGGAACTATTCACAGGATATGAATTACAAACGGAACTCAATTACTCCAAAACCTACTCCAAACCAAATTTAAAGAACTTTAAAACCTTCAAAGAGCCAACTATCACTATTAGGCGCCGAAACACTTCGGGGTCATCCAAAACCCGATCCGAGCATACGCCCAAATCCAAAATAATCGTACAAACCTATTGGAACTGTCAAATCCCGATTCTGATGTCGTTTACTCAAAATGTTGACCGAAGTCAAACTTACCCCTTTTAAAGCCAATTAGGGAACCAAGTATTCCGATTTCAACCTGAACCCTTCCAATTCCTGAACTAACCATCTCCGTAAGTCATAAAACAGTAAAAGCACATACGGGGAGTCTTATTTAGGGGAACGAGGTTCTAGATGGAAAAATGACCGGTTGGGTCGTTACAATAATAACTTACAACTTGTTTACACATTCATCGTCTACGCCCCAAATTGCAATTTGACCAACATGGATTCAAAATCGCATGTTTTCAACAGTAACACCTTGGTATGTAATTGTGTCCAAGCATGTCGTAATGCTCGAAAATGGAAAATTAATGGAACTTTTTCTATTCCTTTCGTTACGATGCAAATAATAACTAAAATGCGTGAGGTTATTATACGCATCTAAGAGTGATTTTAGGTTACATAACGCATATTGGTGAGGCGCTATGTTTTGCGTAATAATGATTCTTTAGGGTACAAGTGCGTTCAGCTTTTTCAGTGACAGGCAATTCACGTGCAGACTTCAATAACCCATTGAAAGACTCTAACACATTTGTAGTCAGAATTCCCTATCTTCTTCCACCATCCGCATGAAAAGTCCACTTGTCAAGCTCATGTCGCATCAACCAACGATAGGCTTCTGGGTCTTCCTGCCTAATCAGTTCCATTTGCCTCCTGAATTTGCAATCGTGGTGATCTGTTGCAGCCATCCACATTAAATCATGCAAGTCCTTGTTCGGATAAGACCTCTAAAAGTTGGCCTTCAAGTTCCTAACACAGTAATAGTGGTAGGCATACGGTTCCTGTCATGCACGAAAATTCTGTTCAAAACTTAAAATACCGCCATGCAGATCAGATATAAGACAAATACCTAAACGATGTTTTACAATGTGCTCCTTCAAGTGGTTCAAAAATAATGTCCACGTCTATTGGATTTCATTGGCTCAAATAGAGAATGCTAGGGGAAATATACTTCCATTACCATCTACAGCAACGGTGATCAACAACTTCAGTGCCGTCTATGGATATTACCGGCCGACAATGCACAAAACCATCAATGGCTGGTTTCAATGCCCAGAACACATATATGAATATGTATTCTGGTATTCCCGGACTCCTCTCAAGCATCCATTCAACAACATTCCCGGGTTAAAGTATTGTAATGCAACCATGTACCTGGGTAGAGCGGCAAATGACTTATCCCAGTTACCATAAACAATTTCAAATGCACGTTTAAGCACGAGAAATGTCTTTCTTTTGGTAATGGTACAACCATATACCTGGTGGACAGATATTATACAATCTTAGATCCTGTATCTTATGGACGTTTCAATGTGTGAAATCAAGACAAGAGAAATCAAGTCAACATTCAAGTTAAAATGATTCCCACTGAATGTGTCCATTTCACAATTGTGGGTGCCAATGTATTTTTTCATAATCCACATATTTGTTTTCAACTTTCTTGCACGCAGCATCCAATTACAACCTTGAAACCATCTACGACAAATAACCTTGTATACTTCCAGAGATGACTCATGAACCACGATATCATGACACTCTTTTATGATGTACATTCGCACCGCCCTGCTTAGGCGCTCTTTATTAACAAAAAGAATGCCCTTTGACAACACTATTGCTCTAGATGCATCCCACATCACTGTTGCTCTTGTTAGGTCATCCACATCCGACATACTTGGCAACTGATTAAGGTAGGGAATCACCCTTGAATGAAATGGCATATGGGACTCGTACACTTTTGGTCTAACGGGAGGTGGAGCATGCTCTCTCATCAAATCAGGTTCATCATTCTGGTCCTCATCATAATCACCCTCATCAGAGAATGGTGTGTCATCACTAGACTCATCAGCATTGTTGTCATAATCATTATCATCTTCCTGACTCTGCACATCTGCCAAATCCCGATTAAATATATCGTCTTCGAAAAATTGAGTAAAGACATGACCTTCAAGTTGCTCGTTTTCATTACAAAACCAATAAAATAATGAGTTTCTCAAATTCATCCAAACTTTACATATAAACTTTATCACTTCACTTACAAATCATAATGTGTTGATATCCCATGATGCACATTATCATGTTGTTGATGACTCCCGGATGGACCACCATGATCCAACACACCAAAACTAAGCATGTTCCAACTGTCTGTTGGTTCATAGCTTTTAAAATTTATATCTGGTCGGTACCCCTTGTGGAATATATAAGTTTTAATACAAATTCAATACATAAAAATAAACTTCGTAACACAAAGAAAAATTAAAGTTTACCACTCGACTTGTGGATTATGTATACTTGGGGATAAATTATGTCATCGCTCCTCATTTACCCGTAGAGATAAGTTTAGATCTGGCCAAACTCTTTCACTCGGAACCTGTTCGGATAAAACTGCTCCAAAAAAACCACCCGATGATTCAGGGATATCCCTATGTTGCGAAACCTCATTATTGCGAACGTCTTCAGCCTTGACGTACATTTCCAATATTTTTATCAAAAGAAGTTTTCGGTGTTTATCCGGAGTCCTCAAAAAATCTGTCAGAGTTTCATCGTCTTTGATGTTAAACTCGGCATAACAAGCAACCCATTGCGGAGTAATAGAATACACATATCTTCTGGTTACTTTAATATTCACAGAACGTTTGCTCACACTCATTTATTTACATAATAATGATACCAATCTATCGTACCCTATTGTAAGTGCCAACTTAACATGACACTGTAGAGAACAACTATAGCGTACTAAGTTATTCTCCGCCACAACCTCACCCCTCCTCCCCCCCCCCTCCCAATATAATAAAATACTAATTTTCCGCTCTTCCGATATTATGAAAAAATGCAAAATAACTTAACGAACAAATATTTCGGAAGACTTGAAGGATCCTGAATGGATTTTTACCAAATTCTGAAACTCCTTAAATAAGAAAAATATCAGTCCGGGGGTACAATTATTTGATGTATAGTGCATGTATAATAGGCGCTATACCCATATGAATTATTGGTGGGTCAGTTAAGTGCAGATGAATTATTAGTGGGGCCACATTTTATATATAGCCATATATAAAATGGTGCCCAGTTGTTTTTAACCTATTTGTGTTGCTTGAGTCCAAAAGAACCGCACTTTGATTCCGGACTCAACAATTTTGTATGTTCTTTATAGAATTTTCTCCCTAACTTTTTAGTAACTCACAATGATACTTACACATTACAGAAAATGAGAAAAGGTTAGAAAAGCTAGGAAATGTTATATTCGATTGTGTAGATAAGAGTAGATTTTCATTTTAACAACTCATCTTACATAAATTTTACATAGCACTACTTATAAAACAACAAATTTATTTTCTGACCATCAAAAAATAAAAGCACATGATATGTCATATGCTGAAAGATATCCGGTATTAAGTTGATAACATGTTTGGCCAAGCTATAAAAATAAGCTTATTTTGAGAAATATTTTTTCTCAAAAGTGTTTTTCTCAAAAATATTTTTGGTGAGAATCAGTTTGTGTTTGGCTAATTAATTTAAAAAATACTTTTGGGCAGTAATTAGTGTTTAGCCAAGGTTTTAAAAATTATTTCTAGAAGCCTATTTGGCCAAACTGCCAAAAGCTGCTTATTTTGAGAAGTACTTTTTGGAAAAATACTTCTGCAAAATAACTGTTTTTGTTTGACCAATTCATTTGAATAGTGCTTTTTGCAAGCTCATTGTATTTGGCTAATCTTTTCAAAAAGTACTTTTAAGTATCAAATTACGAAAAATGTCAGTAAAGGTTCAATTTAGTATTATTTAAAAAAGAAAAATAAATTTAAACATTTATTATAAAAGAATTCTAAAGTAAAAAATATAAATATAAAATTTCAATCAATATAAAATATAGTTATTTTAAAGCAATAACATTGAGTATTTGCTATTACTTATTGTTTACATAATAATTTAAATATGTCGATATACATCATTCAATAAAAGTTTAAAATCCACTCTTTAGAATAGGGAAAGAGAATAAAAATATGATTAAATAAAAAAAGAGAAGAAAGGTATAGTAGAAATAAAAAGGAAAATGAAAAGAAAAATATTAAATTAATGAAGGATAATTTGAAAAATATAAATTTATTGTAAGGTTAATTTTGTCTTGAACAAATTAATTTTCTGTTACTACTTCTGCTTCTTGAAGAAGCTAGAATTTGTAGCTTCTCCCCAAAAGTAGAAAAATTATTTATGTTGCTGCTCAAAAGTACCTTTTTTATCTTGATCAAACGCCTTAAATTTTTTAAAAAGTACTTTTTTAAAAGAAAAAAAAATACTTTCGGCCTCCTAGAAGCTTGGCCAAACAGACTCTAACTGTATTTTTCTTTAAAATATTTTTCAAAAAAGTATTTTTGGAGAGAAACTACTTTTTCTATAATATATTTTTTCTTTTGAAAGGTTGGCTAAACACTTCAGCATTGAAATAAAAAAGTATTTTTCTTTTTAAAATAAAAACTTTTGGCTTTGAAGAAACTTGGCCAAACAGACTATGAGTCAGAAAATGAGTTTTTTTTCAAGAAAATTTTACCTCCTATAGCAAAGGTTGATACCTTATTTATTATAAATAAATGCCCTTTTAAAAAATTATCTCCTACAGCTACCTTTTAAGTTTTATAGCAAAATATCCATTTATGGCCACTTCTTACTTTTAAGTCATTAAATGCGCTTTGTATTATTATTTTTTCTCCCTGTCTCTTCCCTCTCTCTTCCCACTCTCCTCCTTTCTCTTTCCTCTTTCTTCTCTTTTTCCCCCAATTTTTTCCTTCCCTCCTTTTAGAAATCCTAGCAGGGGCTGTGTTCCGCCAACGACAGATCCGGCCAGCGACCACTTCCCCCCTTCCTTGTTGTGTCACCCCTAACCCCCTCCGGCTGACAATTTCTTTCACACAGTTGTGTTACACATTCTAAATATTTCGTAGATTTTGCATTGATTGTTTATGTTTGCCTTGTGAGATCTGAAGAAGTTCTATCTCTAGTTTCTGTTTGATCCTTTAAATTGGTGCTACTTCAACAACTGTCTTCATTTAACCGGCGGCGACGCCCCACATGGCGGCGGCCTGGATATCGGTGATTTGGGAGCAGAGTTTGGGTCTGAGGAACTTGAAGAGTCTGCTACCCTTTGTTTTTCATTGTATTACAATGTATCTCGTTGTATTCCATGTATTTTATTGTATTCACTATCTTTTTTTCATTGTATTTCAATGTATCTCGTTGTATTCTATGTATTTCATTGTATTCACTGTCTCGCTGTATTGCATGAATGTATTCATATATTTTTTTAATTAATATAATTTATGTATCCATATGTATATATGTATTCAAATGTATCTGCAGTATGTATTAATATATTTTTGCACTATAGATGACCTACTATACTTCATGTATTCAATGTATTTTTATGTATTTAACTGTATTCAATATAATTATATAATTTCAATATATAAATCTATTTGTAAAGATACCACTAAAAAATATTTTAGTAAAGATACCACAAAAAAAAAGGATGGATTGAATCTCTGAAGATTGTTCTGTTTTTGGGGTGTTTTTCGGTTGATGAGAATCTTTTCTATAATTGAAAATACAAATTTTGTGTGTTATAATTGAGTTTGTTGAGTTATATTAGGAGTCTATCGCGTTAATTGATTTACTTACCGTTTTTAAACAACTGAAGACCTTTTTTTCTCAAATTCCGTTACTGTATTCACGAATACAGCTTGCGAATACAGTCAAATACATTCTTTGCTTAGCTGGACTTCCCTATTTTTTGCCGAGTTTTGCTATTGTATTCATGAATACATTAGCAAAAATACATCGAATACAGTATATAACAACTGAAAATATAGCTACATGAAGTAATTTAGTAAATGGTAGCTATATCAAGCTAATAATCACTAAAATATAGTGGTTTCTAAAAATTTCTCTTTTTGAAAATTTTATCTCCTATAGCAAAGGTTGATACCTTATTTATTATAAATAATTACCCTTTTAAAAAATTATCTCCTAACTGACGGCGACGCCCCACATGGCGGCGGCCTGGATATCGGTGGATTGGGGACGGAGTTTGGGGCTGAGGAACTTGAAAAGCATGTTACCTTTTTTTCGTTGTATTTCAATGTATCTCGTTGTATTCTATGTATTTTATTGTATTCACTGTCTTTTTTTACTGTATTTCAATGTATCTCGTTGTATTCCATGTATTTTATTGTATTCACTGTCTCGTTGTATTCTATGAATTTATTTATATATTTTTTTAATTAATATAATTTATGTATTCAAATGTATCTGCAGTGTGTATTTATATATTTTTGCACTATAGATGACATCCTATACTTCATGTATTCAATATATTTTTATGTATTTAACTGTATTCAATGTAATTATATAATTTCAATATATAAATCTATTTGTAAAGATACCACTAAAAAATATTTTAGTAAAGATACCACTAAAAAAAAAGAAAGGATGGATTGAATCTCTGAAGATTGCTCTATTTTTGGGGTATTTTTCGGTTGATGAGAATTTTTTCTATAACTGGAAATACAAATTTTGTGTGTTATAATTGAGTTTGTTAAGTTATATTAGGAGTCTATCGCGTTAATTGATTCACTTACCGTTTTTAAACATCTGAAGACTTTTTTTCTCAAATTACGTTATTGTATTCACGAATACAGCTCGCGAATACAGTCGAATACATTCTCTGCTTAGCTGGACTCCCCTGTTTTCCGCCGAGTTTTGTTACAGTAGCAAAAATACATCGAATACAGTCTATAACAACTGAAATATAGCTACAGAAAGTAATTTAGTAAATGGTAGCTATAGCAAGCTAATAATCACTAAAACATAGTGGTTTTTGAAAATTTCTCTTTTTTGAATGTCTAAATGGGCCCACGAGGATATTAGGTAAAGTTATTAGCTAACATAATACTTGATAATTCCGAACATGTAATATACATGGATTTTTCGGACTATGTTTATAATTTTTGGCATTTTTTATTTTCTGTGATATATAGGTATAATTGGGTTAATGTTTTCGTTCAAAAATTAACTTTATAATCTTTGTGCAATAAACAGTAGTTAAATGACTATGGGTTAAATAACTCCAACTTTAGTTGGGTGATCACTATAAAAGAAGGGTATTTCCAAGTGAAAATGACAATTGCCTTTATAGTTTGAAAAAGAAAAAAAAAGTTCTATTAAAATTTATCAATAAACATGGAAGTGCTCAATGGCTGCTACTGTTGTAAGGTTTACTGCCTTACTAGCTTGAAGAAATCTGGACGAGAAATAGAAAACGATCGGATTGAAATACTCCATTGAAACGGTTATTTTCTTTTTTGTTGTGCCTGTTTTAGTTGGGATTGGAGTTGACAATTGTAAAGGCTTTGGGACTTTAACTATGGTTTGCAGAAGTTTTAACGAGAATATATCTACATTTATGAAATTTAAAGTTGATAGATATTGCAATTTTAAGCCTATACTGGAGAAGATCTTCACCGGAGAAGATCCAAATAATAACAACGTAAAAATAATATTGTTAATAAGAATAATTGTCCCGACCCAAAATCTAACCATGGTCGTGATGACGCCTATCGTATTACAAGGCAAGCCTATTTCTCAAAATATTACTACTAAATCGATTATAAGAATTTAATAAAATATTTAAATTTTTCATAAACTAAATCAACTTTAAATTTAATTATAGAAAATACAGAAACGAGCCCCAAACATCGGGGTGTCACTAAGTCATGAGCGTCTAAATCTATGAACTAAGAAATAAAACTGTCTAACTGTCAATACAGTCTAAAAGAAGAAATGATAAAAGGAGTAACAAGATCCTGCGGACGCTAATAGCTACCTTGCAGTCTCCAAAGATAGTCGGCCTGAACTCAACGATCGCCGCCTTCTAACTCACCTGGATCTGCACATAAAGTGTAGGGTGTAGTATGAGTACAACCGACTCAGTAGTAACAGAAATAACTAAGGAACTGAGCAGTAGTGACAAGCTAAGCAGAATAATCCAATTATTATTTCCACAATTAAATACAAAACAGGAGTAGACAGGCAATTTCATAAATCAGTAAGACTACAAGGAAAATTAACAGGTAAATGCAGCAACAGCAAAAGTAAATGCAACCTCACAGCAATGTCACTCCAGCACTCAGCACTCAACGCTCAACACTCTGCGCTCATTTGGGGTGTCTACAGACTCCGGAGGGGCTCCCAAAGCCCAAGCGCTAAGCACAGACAACTCACGTACCATCATATCAATACCTGGATCCGCACGGTCAACTCACATGCTACGCGGATAACTCACGCGCTATGGTATCAATACCTGGACCCGCACGGTCAACTCACGTGCTATGGAATTATTATCCTCACAATTAGGCCCTCGACCTCACTCAATCATGTACCTCACTAGCCTCACCATCATCGACAAATAAGGGAACACAACCCACATCAAGTATCACAACATATTAGCAAATAATAGAGACTGAGGTAAACATGTACAATAATTTCTAGGACTAAGTACAAATAATGTGAGCATGAATAAAGCCTAAGCATAATCTCTAACATGAAGGCAGACGAGTTCAACAACAAGTAACTACATAAACACATATAATGGCCATGAGGTCTCACGAGACGGACCAAGTCTCAATCCCTCGAGGTATACACCCACACGCCCGTCACCTAGCATGGGTATCACCTCCAAACAGTCACACAATATCAAATTCTCTGGGTTTATACCCTCAAAGCCAGAGTTAAAACTTTTACTTACCTTAACAGCGTAAAATCCTATTCCGAGATGCCCTCGTCTCTAGACTCGGTCTTCAAAAGCTCCAAATCTAACCATAATCAGATTAATACCATCAACATAGGCTAACGAATCGAATTCCACAATAAAAACTACAAACTATGCCAAAAATCCGAAACCGGTCAAAACCCGGCCCCCGGGCCCACGTCTCAAAACTAGTCAACAATGAAAGAATTAAAACCCTCGTCCTCTCCCGAGTCTAACCATATAAAATTTATCAAAATCGAACTCCGTTTGGTCCCTCAAATCCCTACCTAAAACTCTCCAAAACTCAAGCCCTAACTCCCTCAATTTTACTTTGAAATCATCAATCAAATCCCAAAAATAAAGATGGATTCATGAAATATAACCAAAACTGAGTAGAGAACACTTACTCCAATCTTATGGTGAAAATCGCCCCCAAAATCGCCCAAATCCGAGCTCCCCAACTCAAAATATGACTGAATGAACAAACCCTCGTTTTATATATTTTTCTGCCAGTATTATGCCTCGTTTCTCATGTCAAACGATCCCGAAACTCACTTTTTATGCCTCCAATGGATTCCTTGTGAAATTCTAGTCAAGGTAGGCTTTTGAATTGCTCAATTCGATCTTGTAATGAAGGAGATATGTTGGTTTCAATATTTGCAAATACTGCAGATTTTTAAATACGCCGTCAGTGACAATTTCGTAATTAATTTGAAAAATCTGGCAACCTAATTCTTTGTCAAATGACCACAAAATTATCATACGATGTCCAAATTCAACGATTCTTTTTGTTACGGGTTCGTAATTACGATACGGATCTAATGCTTCACTTTAAAAAGAAATCGGAGCTCATTTGTTCAATATGATATCATTTATGCTTGAAGAAACGGTGTCGAAACATAAGAAAAACGAGCACAACACAACCCAAACCTATCTGAAACTCACCCGAGGCCCTCGGGATCTCAACCAATAATTCCAACAAGTCATATATTACTATCCGAACTTAGTCGAACCTTCGAAATACCCAAAACAACACCAAAATACCAAATCAACCTCGGATTCAAGCCTAAGAACTTCTAAACTTCCAACTTTCGCCAATTCAAACATAATTCTACCACGGACCTCCAAATTATATTTTGGGCACACTCCTAAGTCTAAAATTACCCAACGAAGCTAATTGAATCATAAAAATCCAAATTCGAATTTGTTTACTCATAAGTCAACTTCCGGTTGACTTTTCTAACTTAGCTTTCTAACTAAGAGACTAAGTGTTCATTTCACTCCAAACCTACTCCGAACCTAAACCTACCAACTCGATACAACTCAACACAGCTGAACAATACATAAAGAAGCAGAAATGGGAAAATAGGCCTATAACTCTCAGAACGACTGGCCGGGTCGTTATATCCTCCACCTCTTAAAGAAACGTTCGTCCTCGAACGTGCCAAGAGTTGTTCTCAAAACCATCAAGAACTCTCTCGGAACCCCAATGGCACAAAACAAATCCGTCAGGACTGAATCCTTCTAACTCAACCAAGCTACGCAGACCACCAAAAACCCAAGGGCATTGCCACAAAACACCTGTAGAACTCATTACCTCATACACACCCAAAGAACTAATCTTACCTATTACCATGCCGAACCAAACTACTACCAAGATGTCCTATCTATCCGAGTTCCTTCTGAATTACCTTCAAATTGATACTTTGCCCCGACATAACACCACAATCCTCAACCCAGACTCACCACATGAGACCCAAGCATAAAACCACACTGCCCTAAGGCTCATAGGCCGTTGAATACTCTCTTAAATATCCCCAAAAGTACCACAAGCACGTGCTCACACAATCAACACCTCAATGCTCAAGCTACAGTCAAAACCCGGCCTCATGTCCTCCAGACTGTCCCGACATCAACAAACCGAAATCACATCTCGCACCTCATCCAGGGAATCACAAGCCGTCGATGCACAACTGATACCGAGCGCCCATGTGCGCATACGAATGCGTGGAAGGAATTCAAAGAGTTACACTTCAAGCTGAATCAATACCGCACGAAAAGAATTCAAGAATGTGAAATTTTCCTAAAGGTTCTGCAGCCTCTCGAAGATAAGCTCATGACTCGTAAGACCTATGTAACCTAGGCTCTGATACCAACTTGTCACGACCCTAAATCTAACCATGGTCGTGATGACGCCTATCGTGTTACAAGGCAAGCCTATTTCCCAAAATATTACTACTAAATCGATTATAAGAATTTAATAAAATATTTGAATTTTTCATAAACTAAATCAACTTTAAATATAATTATAGAAAATACAGAAATGAGCCCCAAATATCGGGATGTCACTAAGTCATGAGCATCTAAATCTATGAACTAAGAAATAAAACTGTCTAACTAACAATACAACCTAAAAGAAGAAATGATAAAAGGAGTAACAAGGTCCTGCGGACACTAACAGCTACCTTGCAATCTCCAAAGATAGCCGACCTGAACTTAACGATCGCCGCCTTCTAACTCACCTTGATCTGCACATAAAGTGCAGGGTGTAGTATGAGTATAACTGACTCAGTAGTAATAGAAATAACTAAGGAACTGAGCAGTAGTGACGGGCTAAGCAGAATAATCCAATTATTATTTCCATAATTAAATACAAACAGGAGTAGGTAGGTAATTTCATAAATCAGTAAAACTACAAGGAAAATTAACAGGTAAATACAGCAACAACAAAAGTAAATGCAACCTCACAGCAATGTCACTCCATCACTCAGCACTCAAAGCTCAACACTTTGCGCTCACTTGGAATGTGTACAGACGCTTTGCGCTCACTTGGAGTGTGTACAGACTCCGGAGGGGCTCCCAAAGCCCAAGCGCTAAGCACGGACAACTCACGTACCATCATATCAATACTTGAATCCGCACGGTCAACTCATGTGCTACGCGGATAACTCACGCGCTATGGTATCAATACCTGGACCCGCACGGTCAACTCACGTGCTACGCGGACAACCCACGCGCTATGGTATTAATATCCTCACAACCAGGCCCTCGGCCTCACTCAATCATGTACCTCACTAGCCTCACCATCATCAACAAATAAGGGAACACAGTCCACATCAAGTATCACAGCATATTAGCAAATAATAGAGACTGAGGTAAATGTGTACAATAATTTCTATGACTGAGTACAAATAATATGAGCATGAATAAAGCCTAAGCATAATCTCTAACATGAAGGCAGACGAGTTCAACAACAAGTAACTACGTAAACACAGATGATGGTCATGAGGCCTCATGGGACGGACCAAGTCTCAATCCCTCGAGGTATACACCCACACGCCCATCACCTAGCATGGGTATCACCTCCAAACAGTCAAACGATATCAAATTCTCCGGGTTTATAACCTCTAAGCCAGAGTTAAAACTGTTACTTACCTTAACAGTGTAAAATCCTACTTCAGGATGCCCTCATCTATGGACTCGGTCTCCAAAAGCTCCAAATCTAACCATAATCAGATTAATACCATCAACATAGGCTAACGAATCGAATTTCACAATAAAAACTATAAAATATGCCAAAAATCTAAAACCGGCCAAAACCCGGCCCCTGGGTCCACGTTTCGGAACCAGTCAACAATGGCAAAATCAAAACCCTCGTCCTCTCCCAAGTCTAACCATATAAAATTTATCAAAATCGGACTCCGTTTGGTCCCTCAAATCCCTACCTAAAACTCTCCAAAACTCAAGCCCTAACTCCCTCAATTTCACTTTGAAATCATCAATCAAATCCCAAAAATGAAGATGGATTCATGAAATATAACCCTCGTTTTATATATTTTTCTGTCAATTATTCTGCCTTGTTTCTCATGCTAAATGATCCTGAAACTCACTTTTTATTCATCCAATGGATTCCTTGTAAAATTCTAGTCAAGTTAGGCTTTTGAATCACTCAATATGACCTTATAATGAAGGAGATATGTTGGTTTCAATATTTGTAAATAGTGTAGATTTTTAAATACGTCATCAGTGGTAATTTCGTAATTAATCTAAAAAATCTAGCAACCTAATTCTTAGTAAAATGACCATAAAATCCTCATACGATGTCCAAATTCGATGATTCGTTTTGCTACGGATCCGTAATTGCGATACGGATCTAATGCTTCAATCAAAAAAGAAGTAGAAATGGAGACTAAGAGATTAAGTATTCTAACTAAGAGACTAAGTGTTCATTTCACGCCAAAACTACTCCGAAACCAAACCTACCAACTCGATACAACTCAACACAGCTGAACAACACATAAAGAAGCGGAAATGGAGAAACGGGACTATAACTCTCAAAGCGACTGGCCGGGTTGTTACAATAATCGAGTATTATTACTTAGTGGGACTATTTATCTAGTCAACAACAACCTTTTTTCAAAGGGAAAAGGGCCAAGTATACCCCATCTACTTTTGGATACTGTTTACATTCAACCTCCGTTATATTATTCGATCAAATTTACCCCTACCGTTATGCTATCAGCAAACTTTTAAAAATTACCCTTAGTCCGTCATGTTACCCAAAATCTCTTAAATTATTTTAATTAAGTCACTTATTCTTCTTTTTTATCCACTATTTTCGAAATAATTGGCATTTACCTATTTTTTTAATTGGAAAAAAATAAGAGAAATAAATATTAAACTAATACAACGGTTAATAAATAAAGTATAGTAAATTAAAGAATCCAAATTAGGTAGCTTATCTAAATTCTAAAAGTATTTGTAGCATCCCAACATTAATGAATTTGTTGCACCAAAGGTACGGAGACTTTATAAGTATTAGTGATAGAAGTTGAAGTTCCTTGAAGACTTTACATTGTCGATTTCAATTTTGGTTTAATCAAATACCTACGCATTGTGCACTCTTAAGTTAGTCGATCGAACTCTATACTAAACAAATAATATCAAAATATATTCAAATATATATGTACATACATGATGATCAGTTGCATATAATATACAATAAATAGACCCACTAAATTCTACGGTGTGTATAAGGTTAAAAAATAAATAAAATTTTAAACGAATTCCAAACTTATTATCATAATAGAAGTGGGTGCATTGGTAATTAAAAATATTCATGAATAATTTGTATAGTCTAGTACGTTTAGCATTCACATTAATAGTAATTTCTAAAAATAGTGAGCAAGAAGAAAAACAACTGATTAAATAAAAGGAAAGTAGGAGATTTTGGATTACTTAATAGATCAAGGAGTAATTTTTAAAGGTTTGCTGATGGTAGGGGTAAATTTGGCCGGATAGTATAGTGTAGGGATAAATTTGACCGGATAGTGTAGCGGAGGTTAAATGCAGACAATATCCGAAACTAGAAGAATATATTTGACCCTTTTCCCTTTTTCAAACTATCCAAATTTGCTAAAGCAAATGCAATTTTGTCCCCATTATGTTATGCTCCAGCATTGAATTGCAAGTCGTAACAATAATATAGTTTTCATGTTTTGGATTTACTAACTTAAGAAAGGACTAGAACTTATTATAAGGATCTTTGTAACGATCGAATCTGTCATTTTGAATTTTAGCATACCGTTCTATGAATTGAAACTTTTTGTAGGCTCATTTGATGATCTGTGACTTGTGGGTATGGATGGTTCGGGTCTCGAAGGGTTCGAGAGTAGTTTAGAACACTTGGTTGCTAACTAGAAGCCTTAAAGTTCATAGAGATGACCAAAGTCAACAATTTGAGTTCTAAAAAGTTGTTACGATGATTTTAGACTTGTACATATGTTTAAATTAGCTCCGAGAGGCTCCAAAGGAGTTCGGAATCATTGCGTATAATTTGAGAACTTAAGAATTTCATATGTTGGCTTTATCTTTCGATCGTGATATTTGTACTTTGATTCGTGTTTCGAGATTTTGGATAGGTTTGTATGGTATTTTGGGACTTGGCGGGATGATTGGGTTAGGACTGAGGGGCTGGGGGTGTTTCGGTGCAGATGGAACAAGTATTTATAGCTAGCAGGTCCAGTGTGGACCACAGTGCAGCAACACAAGAGAGTTGCAGGTTTTTATCTGACTTCGGGAGCATATTTCTCGTAACGTATAATTCATTTAGGGATGATCCAAAAATAAAAATTATTAGCTCTTTGAGTTTAATTTTCAAAAAATTCTAACGGTTTGTCATTTGGATATTTATACAAAGTGTTATAGCTATTTTACCGAAGGGTGATAGTATAACCATGAGTGCAGCCCGCACTAGGAAAGTGCTGGCATGCACTATGTAAGTTCATAATTTTTGTAAAAATATCGAATTTTGTAGTTTTATTTCATGCTTCATTATTTTGGAGGCTTAGAAGCTCAGTTTTGAAATGTTTTGACTTGGATCTTCTTCTATTAGCTTGGCATAAGTGATTTTAGTATGAATTTGAATTTATATTATGAATCTAATATAAGATCTATCATTTGAATACGGATTCAATATAAAATTGGACATCTTGAGACCTAAATTTTAAATCACCTAAAATGAGTTTTAAGTATCCAAATGGACTCCAAATAAAACTTTAAGCATAAATTTAGACTCATGAGGTTATGAATCACGAGATTTGGCTATGGTTTTGGGTTTTGACCATGTGGATTTAGGGTTAACTTCTGTTGATTTTATCCTATGCTTATATTTTGCTTATGTAAATAAGTCATATGAATTTACTTGATATCGTGAAGCATTCTTTGGGCTTGATGGGACTTGTTTCATGGACTTGGAGTAAGTAAAAGTAGATTTTGAAGAATAGATCTGGTCCGAAATAAAAGTAAGTGTCCTAGCTAACTTTGACTTGAGAAATATTTTTCTAAACGGGACTTATGTGTTGCATACTATGTATTTGGAGGTAATATATATGTGAGGTAACAAGTGTATATATGGGTACTAAGATTTATCCATATATACTCAGGGTAGTTGTTAAGCTTTTTATGTGTTATTTGGTATATGTTTTATATGTTATATTTTATTTACTTATGTCATGACTATATGTGCATCTTCATATGCTAATATCATGTCATAGGCATCTCTCATATACTAGTTTAACATGATAGGATATTTTATGTCATGACTGATTGTTGTATGACTATTTGAGCATCTTATTCATGCTAGGGTAATGCTATAAACATTCTTCACATACCAGTTTAACATTTTAGATTTTATTTATTTATACATGATAAAACTATTGAGACATATATTATTTCTTATATGCACCTTGTTAGCATATACACTTGTTGTCATTACTTATTTGACACAGTTGTGAGTAGTTGAGTTATTTGGGCATGTGCATTCATGCTCCTGTTTTGAGATACCAGTTTGAGCATGTCTTTATATGTTTTTGTTGAGGTATCGATTTAGGCATATCTTTAAATGTTCCTGTTGAGGTATCAGTTCGGATATGATTATTTCATGTTCATGTTAGGCGTGCTGGAAATGTTCCCTATTTTGCATGTGGATAATGATCCATCTATCTAAAGTCGTCCTCCTATGTTTCTCTCTTGGTGATGTACATGTAGATTTTGGGACTGATAGATTTTAGGATTTGATTCTGATACCAGTTAAGGAATCCTCCATGAATATTCATGTATTTTTACATGTTATATTTGTGCATATCATTTACTTATATTATTTGATGTATTTCACGTGTGCATGGGACTTGTTAATAGGTTTGTTAGACACTTTGAGGATGTCAAATTGGTGTAAAGTTTAATTCTTTATCATGCATAGACATTCTAGAATCTTGTAGAAGCATTTGAATAAATTATGATTACTGCATATCTCCTTTATATATGGATTTGGTGCATTGGTATATGCTTTTGATCATATTATCTGTACTTATTATCTTCTATTGTGAATGTACATCTCATTATTTAAATTAGCTGCTTCTTGGTTGTTTCTATATTATTGAATATGTTTATGAACTTGTCACGCCCCAAACCTGAAGAGGTGTGGCCGGCACCCGGTGCCATACTCGGCCCGAGCGTACTACTCTGTAACTGTGAACTCTGGAGGGGTAACCTTCAACTTGCGCCGATGAGGCCATATTCTGAATCATCTGAAAAATAATGTCTACAACTAGTAATACCAAACTAAATATCTACATAGGGCTGGTAAATCCACAATACTGATATAAAAAATGTTCATGACTCGTCTATAAGCCTCTAGGGATAACTGAGCTGTATCATGGTCGGGAAAGGGCATCGACCTACCCATCAAACCTGTATATATAAAATGGATTCCAAGGTATAGACTTGGTAACTCCGAGGAAGTGGAGCTTACCGACTAAGATGATATTTGAATTGGTCTACTGGGAAGGTCTATCCAGCTGTCTATCAGGACCTACAGGCATGAAATGCAGCGTCCCTAACAAAAGGGATATCAGTATGAAATAATGTACCGATTATGTAAGGCAACAGAATAACTGAAAGCTGAAACTGAACTGATAATATAATAACTGAAAGTACGTAGGAGTCAAATATAATTTGAAAATACGTTTACCTGTTGATACTGACTCATCTCTCTTAATATAGTTAGTAAAATAGTTGTCCAGCCCTATAAGGCTCGGTATGTGTAACTGCTCTACCGTAGTAGGCTCGCTCATAGGCACTCGGCCATAGTAGGCTCGGTATATAACTTACCATCTGATCAGAGGTTGCCCAATAGGGGCCTGCCTACCGATTATAGCTCGATGGTGGTAAAAAATACTGTAACACTGTATATATATATATACTCTCTACTCTCTTAGCTGAAATAAGACAATACTGAACTGAATATGAAATCCCGATAAGGGAGAATTTAATATAAAGTCCTGATAAGGAAGAATACTATAACTTATGAGAGTAGGATAATGTATATAAATTCATGAGTATGAACTTCTCTTTATGCCTCGTTATCAAACACATATAGTTACGAGATCATGCCAAAATGAAGGAAGGGGTTAGCCTTAACATACCTTAACTCCGTTGAGTCCTTAATAACTTCCAAGCAATTCTTCAAACAACTTAACCCAATCTACCACATCAAAAGGAGATTCAAAATCAGTGTTGAGTAAAGGCTAAGTCCGCAACTTAATTTAGTAGCTCGTTTACGTAAATTTGGGCAGCATCTCCCCTGTAACAAGGCCCTCCTCCAATACCATAAACCAAAAACAACAAGAACACAACAATAAAAATATGTATGCATCATTTTCCAACCTTATCTCCATCACCATATACCACAAAACAGCCCGCACACCCTAACCACTTCATACATGAAACGACAACCAAAGTAGTGCCAAACAACCTAAAATATAACGACAAACGATCAGCCCACCATTCCGTCATTATGTGTTGTTTACCCACACATTTATCCTCCAAAACTCGATAAAACATCAGCACAAGAGGCCAATACGAGTGGACTACAAAACAGTCCACCAAAAGTGAAATAAATAAAATTCACGACTTCCGATCACCGTCCCGTGACTTCTAACTATTAGGAAATAAATTTATCAACCTTCCTTGACATTTGAAATCTTAAATACAGAAAGTAGTCATTTTATTAACTATGAAGTACCTTCCAAAACTCAAACTAAAAATAAAAAGAGAGGCGATACAGTGATACTTACATCGTAGGGATTGTTCAAATATTATCGCTTCTTGATTTCGTACCCGGGATGTTAATCTTCTTTGAAACCCTTGTAGAGAGCTTAAGGGTATGTTTATGGGTCTTATTTGGTCGTGGTTTTTGAAAAATGAAGAAAATTAAGGCATAAAGGATATACATATCTATTTTGTTGAACCTTTGAAAAGTCAAAGAGGTGCTAGCTTGGCACCCTAGCATTGGCCCTTCATCTCACGCTTATATCTTTTTATCCGGATGTCGTATGAATGAACAGTTAAGAGAGTTAGAAACTACATTCCAAGACCTTAAATCTTGTATATAATATTTTCCAAAAAGACCTCATATAATACACGAAATGCATTGCTCAAAAAGCTTTAGTGACACACCTACTTGTCACCTATTCAGTCTGCGCCGTCTCGCGAAACTGCAAATATCTCTCTACTCCTATATCATATAGACAAACGGTTTAATGCGTTAGAAATTAGATTCGTAGATCCTCAATTTTTTAGTTATATAATCCCCTAATTCTAAGTATATTGGGAGAAAAGCTGAGCTACATTAGACCTAAGTTTTACAATATTTATGAATGTAACTTGTGATGATCTTTTCCAACTTTTGTTCCACAACTCGCTTGACTTCAAAACATAATACACATCTATCATACGATTAAAATAACTCATAACACAATATCCTTATAATTTTAAGCACCGTATTCTCACCCCAAAAGTACATGTTATAACATTCCCAACTTGTCGACTTTCGACGAAACTCTTTTTTTCAATTCGTTTAGCTTCTAATCCTTCCAACCCTCTTGGTACTTGGTATTCATGATCTTAAATATTTGTAACCTCCATGGTAATATGATTATCTTACTTTATGTACTTTCAAAGATGATCTTATTTCTGAGCTTACATCAGTTGACTTACAACGTACTCTCACGTACGAAAACATAGGGTGTAACATCATTCCCTCCCTTGAAACATTTGTCCTCGAATGTTAGCTGATGCACTTATCAGTCTCATAACCCATAGCTATTATGAATATTTTAATACTGTCTTTGCCATCTAGGCAACTTTTCTATGCATAAATCCGAAGGCCAAGGCATTCCCCCCTTTAGGCCTCTTTCTCACACCATGACTTGTTGTCAGAATTCTTCCAATCTTGTAACTGTTGCGACCTTCTGTCATGCAGCCTGTACGACTTTGTCCTAGTATGTGCACCTATGCGACTCTTCTGTCCTTTTTCCTCCAGCTTCTAGCCAATCTCTAGGCCTCACCTTGTACGACTGTTGCTATATCTTTTTTCGTAGTCTTGTATATCTATCCTTATGGCTTTACTACATCTAGGTAGGTTATACTATACCACAACACTTACTTCAGTTTATTATTACTGAGGTTTGTTACCTCACTCCAAGTTACTCTCTCGCTACTTATCCTATATATATAAATCTAAGTCCTTTAGTTCTTCCTCATTACTGTTCATTTTAAGAATGACGGCCTAATCTCATCTCATACGTTAGAATTATTTTCTGCCTATTGTTGATTTACCATAATGTTGATCTATAATCTACCTCTGACAACTTGAAACCTCTTACGTAATACATTGTCACTAGGGCTCACGTCTCATAGGGGAATATCTGAAGTTATTTGCCTGATGCACCTAGGGACGATACTATACTTCAATAACCATATTTCATCGCATCCCAACATGATTCATCTTATGGGGGTATTCTAATCTCATGCAATTCATGAAATCCCTTCTCTTTAAATAATTACTCAATCAAAAGCCTAAATGTCATCCTCTTACCATTTATCACAATTACACCATTATTCTACTACCAGGGCAGCATTCCCTCTTTTATAAATGCTCCTAGTCTTAAACTCCTCCAAGTTCATTCAAGGTGCACGGAGTTTTTATTTATAACTTATGGAAACCATCAGCTCTATTGTTTTGATGTGTTTAATCCTGAGGGCTTACCTATTCTTATCACCTTCTCACTTAACTTTTCTTATCCTTACTCTCGTCTACCTAAAACCTTGTCGCTCTACCATACTTTAGCTTGCGACCGACATATATCTATTTATACTACTCGCAACCTTCCTTTAACTTGATAGCACCACAAATTTCCTTATGTTATTCTGGAACCTCACGCGAGACATTACATCGTCTCTAACTCTTCTTTACTCTCTTAATTAGACCTCTCAGTACCTAGAAACCATAGGCTAGAGGATATGCCACTAACGACACAATTATCATTTGTGGATACTGAATCAGAGCACGTCTAGCCCTCTATCTGAAGTCTGGACTATTCATAACCTTCTGCACTTGAGTATCTCGTACCTTCTTTACCTTTACCTTACTTACCTTTAAATCTAGCATCGTATTTTCTGTCTCTTTCATAACTACCCTTCAACATAGGTGGAATTCACATCCACAACTTGAAGCTCTACTATAATACTTGCACCTCTGGTGCAGAAACAATCCAGCGGGAGCTTCATACTTACTCTTTTTGAGGCTAGTACTTTTCTAACTGGCTTTATCATAGAATCGTTATAGAGTATGACTGTTGTACTATCTCTCTTGTACCTATGATAATAAGAGTGATTTTGTAGTGTTTTGAATCATGATTTCTATATATAGTTGGGTCTAATAATAAGAATCCTAATTCACTTAGCTGATGTAACTCTTTAGTTTCCTGTTCTCTCTCAGCCTTTAAGTAGGCTTAAGCTATCTTCCAATATGCGGCTCAGGGTATTAGTTATTACTTTCGCCTTTGGTGGACGCTATGGAACATCTATAATATAATCTTCTAACAATTGAAGCTTTTGTCTGTGAGGTGGACTCAATTCGTTCTTTTAACTTATACCGGAGTCTCCTATAACTGTAGGAATGTCAACATATATTTTGCATGGATAATACTCTGAAATCTTAAGTGCGTTCATAATGTAACTAATTCTAGGTCATTGATCTAATAATTCCTTCTGCGCCTTCTCAGCTTTCTTTAAAAAGTAAGCAATTACTTTTGCTGGACGTTCTTCCACTTGTTGTATGAGTACTTGGCTTATCTTAATGCACACACCTATTGGAATTTCATGCAACTCATATGATCTCGAATATTACTTTTGATTTTACTTCTCGTCCCTTAGTCACGACAGGTGCCACTTTGTTATGAAGTGCATACAATGTCGTAGTGAGACTGTTGTTACAAGATCATTTCTTATTTAGGTCACTATGCTTATGTTGAAGCCTTCTTCCTTTTTTCCTCAGCTAGTCTTTCATTGTAGCACTTTGGGAAGACTCTCTGACTCTTGTAAAGTTGTGAGCTTATCACATCATATACCCGACGGAATTTTTGATGTTCTTACTCACCTATAAATATCCTTAGTTATACAGCTCTGAGCCCTTGCTCTCATAGGGTTACTTCTGAACTCATTTTTTTGTCTCCCCCGTGGCACTCTTTTTATTTCCGTAACACTTTTACGGCAACTATAACTACCTCAACTCCTATCTAAATATTTCTCAAGGATTACGATGTTATATATGTGAGACTGAATTTCTTGTGTTGGGTTTCACTATGTTTATCTTGCATGATCTGCTGATTTATCAGAGACCTCTTCTATAGTCATAACTAGGCTCTTCCTAGATCAACTGCTAACTACTCGTCAGTCCATGCTCATATCTATATTCCGTGTAACCTCTCTTGGGTTATGTATTTTGTTTTAACTTACCTTTCGCACTGGATCCTAATATATCAAGTGTTCATTCACACTTTTTTTATCAATAACACGTTGGCCAGGAACCCTTATTGTCTCTCCCCGGCATCGTGCTTACATAATGTTCTGGAGTCGCAACATATTTGTAGGATCTGAATAAATGCAATCTCATTCCTTTTAAATTTTTGCCGCATTCTTCCTTTACCATTCCATAGTTACCTGAACCACTTAACTCCGACTTAATACTATATCACACAATTTTTCCCCCTTCAGGGGAGTATTAACATTTAATGCTATGAAGATTTACTTATAAATATTTTACCTCTTCATCTTCAACATCTTTTTACGTCTTCACTGACTCTTACTCGCCTTGCGGTAACCCTTTTGTGCCCCGGATAACTGAATTTCTTATGCACGAGGGTGACACCTAGTGTAACTGGCACACTTAGTCCCTTAAGCTTAACTCTGCTCACAGTGCTTGCTTTAGGGAAGCGTCTTCATGAATGTCCTTTAAAGGTTATTCTTCTGTTGTCCATTCTATTATTGCCAGAACGCGATCACTGAAATGCCCACAATGTCGAGTATTATCACATCATTCGGTCCGTAATTTTATCTTGTTTACTAGCCCATACTAATTTTTTTTATTACTTTGGGGGTCCAACTTAGCCTTATGGTAATCATGTTGGAGTCATCAACTCATTTCTCGAAATGAGGATATGACTTTATGGCTTATACACTTTTATTGTCTCAAGGCCTGTCACCTCTTTTCTTTTCCTTCACTTGAGTATAGACTCTGTCATCCTATCATATTTTGATTTACCATTATCACCAATTTATCACATCTTACTCATAATACTTCATTTACTCTCTTCTCATTCTTTTGCAAATATCTCTGTCTATTACCTTATTCTGAAAACTTCAACAAAATATTCTTTCACTTTTAGCTCCCCTTGCTCCATCTACTGGCTCTTCGGGTCGCCTAACATTCTCTCTTGACTATGGACGGGAGCCGTACTAAGGTATCCTTTCTAGGATTCCACTTCTTGTCTTCTGAAATTTTTGAATATTCTAGTATTCATATCTGACTGTTCTATTCTAGAGTGCACCATCTGGGTGCCTCACAAGGAGATCTATTACCACATTTGTACTATCCTTCAAGAATTTTAGCTAATGATAACAATCCATCCACCATTTTGGATTACTCTAACCCTAGTTGGATCCTGATGTCCCGTCTTTCTCTAAAACAATAAATGTTAGCTCCCATAGGGCATAACTGAGATGGGTGTGGCCAATTGTATACATCTCTATTACTATGGAAAGTAACTTAGAATATTTATATTTCTCTGCCTGAATTGTAAATATTGATAATCTTCACTAACTGGGTATCACGTACCCTTTTTCACATTGCTTCTTTCACTTGTTGAAAGTTGTGTCTACCTTCTGATTCTCTTATTGCTTTTTACCATATAGGTGTATAGATATTCATGCCTTAGGGTTCCTTATCAAGAATCTTACATATCTTAGTACACACATAATCTGCTGAAGACCTCACATTTACTCATCATAAGCATGATGCAAAATCGAGTTCTTTTGACTCAACTATTCTACAGCCCTATTCAATCTCTTACCAATTGTCTTTCTGGATGTAGGTATCGTTGAATTAAAAAACAAATAAAAGTTAGGAGTTTGAATCTTACAACTGAGCTCTACCGCACGATCTAGAGTAAGAAGAAAGAGTGAAAGTCCTAAATGCCATATAGCCTCCTACTTATAAGTGTGGTGCACAACACACCCATAAATAAGACTCTACCAGACACGGATTGTAGAGTCCCTAGGATAGAACCTGACTCTAATACTAAGTTTGTCACGCCCAAACCTAAAGAGGAGTGGCTGGCACCCGGTGCCATACTCAGACCGAGCGTACCACTCTGTAACTGTGAACTCTGGAGGGGTAACCCTCAACATAGGCTGATGAGATCATATTCTGAATCATCTAAAAATAACGTCTACAACTAGCAATACCAAACTAAACATCTACATAGTGCTGGTAAATCCACAATACTGATATAAAAAATGTACATGACTCGTCTATAAGCCTTTAGGAATAACTGAGTTATATCATGATCGGGACAGGGCCTCGACCTACCCATCAAACCTGTATATATAAAATGGTCTCCAAGGTATAGACTTGGTAACTCCGAGGAAGTGGAGCTTACTGACCAAGCTGATGTTTGACTTTGTCTACTGGGAAGGTCTATCCAATTGTCTATCAGGACCTGCAGGCATGAAATACAGCGTCCCAGCAAAAAGGACATCAGTACAAAATAATGTACTGAGTATGTAAAGCAATAGAATAACTAAAAGCAAAACTGAACTGATAATATAATAACTGAAAGTACCTGGAAGTCAAATATAATTTGAAAATATGCTTACCTATTGATACTGACTCATCTCTCAAAATATAGTAAGTAAAATAATTGTCCGGTCCTATAAGGCTCGGTATGTGTAACTGCTCTACCGTAGTAGACTCGCACATAGACGCTCGGCCATACTAGGCTCTGTGTCTCGGCCATTCTAGGCTCGCTCATAGGCGCTCGGCCACAGTAGGCTCGGTATATAACTTACCATTTGATCAGAAGTTGCCCAATAGGGGCTTGCCCATCGATTATAGCTCGATGGTGGTGAAAAACTTTAATACTGTATATATATAGACCCTCTGCTCTCTTGAATGGAAGAAGACAATACTCAATTAAATATAAAGTCCCGATAAGGGAGAATACTGTAACTTAGGAGACTAGGATAATGTATATAAATTCGGGAGTATGAACTTCTCTTTATGCCTTTTTATCAAACACATGTAGTTACGAGATCATGCCAAAATAAAGGAAGGGGTTAGCCTTAACATACCTTAACTCCGTTGAGTCCTTAATAACTTTCAAGCAATTCTTCAAGCAACTCAACCCAATCTACCACATCATAAGGAGATTCAAAATCAGTGTTGAGTAAAGGCTAAGTCCGCAACTTAAACCAATAGCTCGTTTACGTAAATTTGGGCAGCATCTCCCCTGTAACAAGGCCCTCCTCTAATACCATAAACCAACAACAACAAGAACACAACAATAAAAATAGGTATGCATCATTTTCCAACCTTATCTCCATCACCATATACCACAAAACAGCCCACACACCCTAACCACTTCATACATAAAACAACAACCAAAGTAGTGCTAAACAACCTAAAATTGTAACGACGAATGACCAGCCCACCATTCCGTCATTATGTAGTGTTTTCCCACACATGTTCTCCTCCTAAACTCCATAAAATATCGGTACAAGAGGCCAACACGAGTGAACTACAAAACAGTCGACCAAAAGTGAAATAAATCGAACTCACGGCTTCCGATCACCGTCTCGTGAGTTCTAACTATTAGGAAATAAATTTATCAACTTTCCTTGACATTTAAAATCTTCAATACAGAAAGTAGGCATTTTATTAACTATGAAGTGCCTTCCAGAACTCAAATTACTAATAAAAAGAGAGGCGATATAATGATACTTACATCGTAGGGATCGTTCAAATATTATCGCTTCTTGATTTCGTACCCGTGATGTTAATCTTCTTTGGAATCCTTGTAGAGAGCTTAAGGATAGGTTTTTGGGGGTTCTCTGGCCATGTTCTATGAAAATTAAGAGAAAGACGATTTAAATCCCTATATATAACAACTTTTGAAAAGTCAAAGAGGTGCTAGCTTGGCACCCTAGCATTGGCCCTTCTTCCGACGCTTATATCTTTTTATCCGGATGTCGTATGAATGAACAGTTAAGAGAGTTAGAAACTACATTCCAAGACCTTAAATCTTGTATATAATATTTTCCAAAAAGACCTCATATAATACACGAAATGCATTGCTCAAAAAGCTTTAGTGACACACCTACTTGTCACCTATGCAGTCTGCGCCGTCTCGCGAAACTGCAAATATCTCTCTATTCCTATGTCGTATCGACAGTGGTTTAATGCGTTGGAAATTAGATTCGTAGATTCTCAATTTTTTAAGTATATAATCCCCTAATTCTAAGTATATTGGGAGAAAAACTCAGCTATATTTGACCTAAGTTTCAACATATTTATGAATGTAACTTGTGATGACCTTTTCTTACTTTTGTTCCACAACTCACTTGACTTCAAAACATAACACACGTCTATCATACGACTAAAATAACTCATAACATAATATCCTTATAATTGTAAGCACCATATTCTCACCCCAAAAGTACATGTTATAACATTCCCAACTTGTCGACTTTCAACGAAACTCTTTTTCTTCAATTCATTTAGTTTCTAAGCCTTCCAACCCTCTTAGTACTTGATATTCATGATGTTAAATATTTGTAACCTCCATGGTAACATGATTAACTTACTTTATGTGCTTTTAAAGATTATCTAATTTCTGAGCTTACATCAGTTGACTCACAACGTACTCTCACGTACGAAAACATGGGGTGTAACAGAACTATACAAGTTTTGAGAAGTGAGTATCTTTTGTCAAAATTTTGAGAAGTGGGTATCTTTTGTCAAAATCTCGCCACTACCTCGTTGGGCTTAAACTTAATACTTATTGAGTACACGTTACTACACTTTTGTATATTTTGTGTAGATCTATTCCTGGTACTAGCAGGAAGAGGTGTTGTTGGGTTGACGTTATAAGACTTTGTGGTGTGCTACCTTATTAGATTTGCAGCTTTGGAGTCACTTTCTCTCTTATCTAATCATTATTGTTGCTCTCATTTAAATAGTAATTGTATGATGCCTTAGACAGTTGCTTTGTTATTCGGTTGTAGTTGATCATAATATTGTACTATCAGTTTCAGGTGTTGTTTATTGTATTTTTGCACTTTTATTGATTTTTTTGTTATATTTCATGCGTCATGTTATACTTTATAGTGTGTTAGTTGATTCATCTAACGGATTAAGTTAGGCATCATCATGAACTTGGTAAAATTTGATCGTGATAACCTACCATGACATGTTAGATATTAGTTTTAGTATGACATGCCAATTCTATGCAATTTGATCTGTAGGATGAATAGCACGCCAAAAAGGAATATCCAACCATACTTCGGTAGAAAAGAAAATCACAAAGGTGATTGGAAACACATAAGTCAAGGAAGTCAATCCTAGAAAAGAAAAACAAATCAATCAGGAGAAGATCAAATCACAACTGTGATTTGGACCACACAAGGCAGAGAAATAAATCTCGGAAAAGGAAATCAAGAAATCAGCGATGATGAGATGGAAAATTCATATGAAGATTGTCTATTAACGAGAAGGATATATCCATTAGTGCAAAGATTGAAGAGTCATATAGAAAGATCTTTAACTGTCAATTTACAAGGAAGAAAGATACAAGCATTCGATGCTCTAACCTTATTCTTGGAAAAGATATCATATAAATCTTTTTCAATGGTCGAGTCCATTGGATTTCACATCTTTGTTCTAGGAAGATTCAAATTATGGATATTCTACCCGAAATCAAGGAAGATCTATAACAGCTACTATCAAGCCTCCAGGCTATAGCCTGGAGGCTTTATATCTGTAATGATCCGACCGGTCATTTAAAACTTTAGTATTCCGTTCCGTGCTTTAAATTCTTGAGAAGTTTCATATTATGTATTATGACTTGCATGTATGGTCGGTTTCAGTTTTCGGGGGGATTCGGGATCGATTTGGAAGCATGATCCTTGTTTTAGAAGCCTAAGTAGTAAGAGTTGACTGGAGTTTGATTTTTGGGTAGACGATTTCAGAATGGTATTTTGATAATTTCAATAGTTCTGTATGGTGATTTTGGACTTAGTCATATGTCCGGATTTGGATTTAGGCGTCCGTAGGTTGATTTGATACTTTTTGGCGAAAGTTGAAAAATGAAAGGTTTGAGGGTTGAAAGGTTTGACCGGGAGTTGACTTTGTTGATATCGGATTTGGATTGTGATTCCGAATTCGGTATAGCTCTGTTGTGTCATTTGGGACTTACATGCAAAATTTGAGGTCATTCCGAGTTGATATGATATAATTTGGCGCGAGTTGTAGAAGTTGAAAGTTCATTAGTTCATTAGGGTTGAATTGAGGTGTGATTCATAGTTTTGATGTTGTCTGATGTGATTTGAGGCCTCGAGTAGGTCCGCATTATATTTTTGGATTGTTTGGTGTATTTGGACAGGGCCCCGAGGGCCGAGGGTATTTCGGATGGATTTCGGACCATTTCTTCTTGTCCTGGACTACTGTTTTGCTGGTGTCTGATGTTGTTCATTATGATCGCGGCTCATTCTTCGCATTCGTGTAAGGTAATTTGGAGGCACGCATAATTTGTTTTTCTTGTTCTCAAAAAAGTGGCCTCGTTCGTGGAACATGGGACATCATCCCTTCGCAGTTGCGGGGTTGGTTACGCATTCGCGTAGTATAGGAGACCGACTGGCCATCAGGCCTTTTAGCCTTTGCGTTCGCGTTCGCAGGAGCTTGGCTGCGTTCGCGTACGCGCAGTTTGGCTAGACATCATGTTCCCGCTTGTCCTTCCGCGTTCAAGTAGCACGTTTTGGCAGTTGTAGAGTTTTGTCTTCGCGATCTCGAAGTTAATTCCGCGATCGTGCTGAATAAATACCTGAGCAGATTTTATAAGTACTCGGGCTTTTGTTATTTATATCGTTTTGAGTTAGAGAGCTCAGATATAGGTGATTTTGGAGGAAATTTTCACGTTTTTGATTGGGTTATGTATTCTTGACTCGGATTTGGTTATATGTCATATTTTCATCTTTGTTTTAATCATTAAATTAGTGATTTGAATTGGAGAAATTGAGAATTTTTGTAAATACTTTCTAAAACATAAAATGATAATTTGAAGGCCGATTTGAGGTCGAAATTGGATGATTTTGGTATGGTTGGACTCGTATCGGAATGGATGTTAGAATTTTGTTAATTTTGTCAAGTTTCGAGGTGCGGGCACAGGGTTGATTTTTTGGTTTTCATTGAAGATCAAAACTTTATTATCCGAAATTGTTTCCTATAATTTTATTTATGATATATAGTTATTTTGGCTAGATTCGAGCCGTCCAGAGATTGTTTCACACGGGAAGGTCATTTTAGAGTATTGATTTAGCTTTTTTGAGGTAATAATCTTGCCTAAATTTGTGTGGGGGAACTACCCCTTAGGAATTTGGTTGATTGTATTATTTGAATTATGTGAAAGACGTATACGTGAGGTGATAAGAGCGTAATCAGGCTTAAATATGGTATTTGACAGGTTAGACTCCTAGGCTTCTTTCATGCTTTAATTGAAGTTGTCATATCATGTTACATCCTCCATGTAAATTTTACTCGTACATGCACTATTTGAATTTGTTAGCACGTGCTCTATCTTTTATTTGTCAAGTTTACTGTAAATTTTACTTGTACATGCATTATTTGAATTTGTTAGCACGTGTTACCTCTTTTATTATTGAATGATTCTTATTTAAAGTTGCTATTACACGATATCTCTTCGTTGTCGAGTTATTCTCCTGCATTTAGACGTAGTTGCGATTTCATGTCATATCTTTCATTGTTAGCTTATGTTATATACTAAAATTAAAAGTTGAAGTTATTGAGAGACATTAACCTATTTTAGTTCAAGTTGTTGTTCAATGGAGTATCTTTTATTGTTGAGTTATTTTTTCATTTTATTTAATTGCTATTGAGATTCTTGTACACATTGTGGTTGAGCCGTGAGCTATGTATTGTGGTGATATTGGTATTGTTATTTTGGAAAGTTTGTGGCCTATGGGCACTTGTGGCACTGGTTGATATGTCGTGTTATTGGGACATGTAGATTTGTTGTGTGGATAATTATTGTTATGCGGAGCATAAGGGTGACATCTCACTGTTGTTGATTATGCGGAGTGATAGGGGTTGCTATTGATATATTGTCTGGGAGGAGTGATACGGGTGGCTATTGTGTTATTGTCTGGGTGGAGTGATACAGGAGGCTATTGTGTTATTATCTGGGGGAGAGCGATACGAGTAGCTATTATGATATTGTCAATACAGAGAGATAAAATTGGCTATGACAAGGATGATTTGTGACGGCATGGGGGCATAATATTGAAGATATTCATGTGATGGCATTATTTTCCTTGAGTGTGTCATGCACCTTACGTGACTTGTTGCATTATTTTCACTCAGCTACTCAATGTCTTGATATTACTTGTTGACTTGGACTGTAATAGTATACTCGCACATGTATACACCGTAGCATGCCAATTATATTAGCTCAAGAGTATGAAACTTGACATTCATTGATCATGCACATGTATTCTTATATATCTGCTTTCATTGTGATATTGAGCATGTGACCACGCCGGGTGGATTGTGATATTGAGCATGTGATCATGCCGGGCGGATTATGATATTGAGCCTGTGACTACGCCAGTGGATTGTGATAGTGAGCATGTGTCCATGCCGGGCGGATTGAGGTATTAGCATGTGAGTTGTTCGTGGAGCACGTGAGTTGTCTGTGCGATTATGATTGATAAATTAGGCACGAGGTGCCATGTGTATATGATTTATGATTTGAGACTCGTGGCTTGTGGTTTTGAGAAGTGGTACCTCGAGGTGATTTTGTTGTAAACCTTGTTTTAGAATGGCGTAATTGTTTGGTAGTCATTTGTTTACCTTATTTGGTTTCACTGGTACTTTAACAGTGTTTTGATTACTTTACTATTTTTAATACATGTTTATTCCTTGTTGCCATTTACTGATTCGTGCTTCCATTATTAGATTTATACTTATATACTGCATAGGTTATTATTTCTAGTACGTATCTTAACTTGTACCTCGTCACTACTCCACCGAGGTTAATCTTGATACTTACTGGGTACCGACCGTGGTGTACTCATACTATACTTTCGCACATTTTTGTGTAGATCTAGGTATTGGAGATAACGGACTCATGCAGAGTTTGCTTTTTTGATCGCAAGGATCCAAGGTAAAGTTGCTTGATCCCCGCAGTCTTTTGGAGTCCTTTTTCCTTTGAATTGTACTGTTAATTTCCTATCCGAACAATATTGTATTTTTTTGAGATATTTTTATACATTCAACTAGAGTTTGTGATTCTGTACTATTTAGTCTTGGGAGGATTGTTGCGATTATTTTCGCGTAGACTTGTATCACTTTTACTTCGGTATTTATATTAAACTCTTCTTTAAAAATATCATGCTTAGTTGGTTTAACTATTGTAAGTAACCGGCTTACCTAGTCTTAGAGACTAGGTGCCATCACGATGCCTAAGGCAAGATTTTAGGTCATGACAAGTTGGTATCAGAGCTCTAGGTTCATATGTTCTATGAGTCACGAGCAACTTTAGTATAGTCTTGCGGATCGGTACGGAGACGTCTGTATTTTTTTTTTTGAAGATGTCTGTACTTATCTTCAAGAAGCTATAGAACTATTAGGAAAATTCCACTTCATTCATCCCTATCGTGTGGATTTATTGATTTCAGAGTTTCATCCTTTGTATTTATATTCTCTCACAGATAGTGAGGAACCTCACTACCGGGTCAGTTGAGCAGACACCCACGCCCCCTGCTAGAGCCATGAGAGGCCGGGGTAGAGGCTGAGGAGGGGCACGTGATACTACTAGAGCACCTGCCAGAGCAGCCGCAGAGGAGGTGCCAATAGTTCCGTTTGGGGGATAGGCATATGTTTCTACCCCTGGACTTTAGAAGACGTTAGCGCAGTTCCTGAGCATGTTTGGTACATTGGCTCATGTGGGATTGATCCAAGTTGTACCAGCTACTTCACAGACTAGGGAAGGAGCTCAAACTCCTACCGCACGTACTCCAGAGTAGCAGGTTCATGTCAGTCATACACCGGATATTGTGCCAATATATCCTGTTATCGTAGTTCAGCATGAAGTTAGGCCAGAGGCATCATAAGAGGGGCAGAAGAGGCTTGAGAGGTTCAAGAAGTATGATCTTCCTACTTTCAGTATCATAGTTACTAAGGATGCGCAGGGTTTTCTGGATAAGTGCCATCGTATTCTCCACACCATGTGTATTGTAGAGGTGAGCAGAGTTGCTTTTGCAACATTTCAATGGTCAGGAGTAGCGTATAGGTTGTGGCAGGCTTATGAAGAGGGTAGGCCAGCTGATGCAGACCCACTCACTTGGGCTCAATGTTCAGAGATGTTCTTTAGGATGTTTGTACCCTAGACCCTCCGGGATGCATGACGCACAGAGTTTGAGATGCTGCGTCGGGCACTATAACGGTGTTGGAGTATGCCATCAGGTTTAGTGGGTTATCCCATCATGCACCTATTTTGGTTTCTACTGTTAGGGAGCAAGTTCGCAGGTTTATCGAGGGGCTCAGTTATGGTCTTAGATTCAACATGGCTCGGGAGCTGGAGATTGATACTCCATTTCAGTAGGTTTTGGAGAATACCAAGAGGTTAGAGAGTGTTCGGGTTCATGAGAGGAGGATAGAGAGGCCAAGAGGCCTTGAGGTCCTGGAGGATTTAGTGGGTTCTACTCTTCGGCTCTGACCCATCACAACGCTCCATCAGCCAGCCATTCCAGTCCGCACTTCAGACTACCCATGGTACTCCAGCTAGTCAGGTACCTCATGGTACTCATATGGGGCAGTCATCTTTTAGTGCACCTTCTGCACAGAGTTCTCACAACGTTTATTCCAGTTATTTGGCACAGACTCAGCACCAGCAGCCACACCCATAAAGGGGTTGTTATGAGTGTGGCAATACTAGGCACATCATCAGAAATTGTCCCAGAATCCGGAGGGGTGGGCTTCATCAGAAAACTCAGGCTATGGGCTCTACTCAAGTTGCTACTCCACCAGCACAGCCAGCTAGAGGTGGAGGACAAACAGCTAGAGGGCGTCCTAGAGGGGGAGGCCCAGCCCATTGATATGCTTTCCCTAGTAAGGCTAAGGCCACTGCACTAGATGGTGTAGCTACAGTGTGATGACCCGATAGGTCATTTTGAGTATTAGCCCTTAATTCTTGAGAAGCTTCATATTATGTATTATGAATTGCATATATGGTCGGTTTCAGTTTTCGGGGGGATTCGTGATCGATTTGGAAGCATGATCCTTGTTTTAGAAGCCTAAGTAGTAAGAGTTGACCGGAGTTTAATTTTTGTGTAGACGATTTCAGAATGGAATTTTGATAATTTTAATAGTTTCGTATGGTGATTTGATAATTTTTGGCGAAAGTTGGAAAATTGAAGGTTTGAGGGTTGAGAGGTTTGACTGGGAGTTGACTTTGTTGATATCGGATTTGGAGGCTAACATTAACCTCCACACTTAAACAGCAAATGCACGCAAACAAATATTCAAGTTAAGAGGTTTCAGAATTAAGAACCTTAAACCCTATAGACATGATTGCTAGGTGACTTTAAATTAAAGCATGCAGGCCATTTCAGATGCAAGATATCGCTTGTAGAAGGGATTATACAGTTGTTATAAGCTGATTATTGAAATCGCAAGTTTCAAATTATTAAACCTTTAAGTGCTATGCATGGGTGATCTACGCAGTCAAAAGATAGCAAAAGTTGTTGGGGAAAAGCCCCAGAATTATTCACGCTCTCTAACAGTAGCATACATAAAACAATATTCGAGTGGTCTAGCATTAACCAATTATGGCGAGCAATTATTCCCGATAGGCAGGATCTCTAACGTGTAGTACTTAGAGCCTATTTTATTATCATATCTTAATCGTACATGCATATTTTCTAGGTGAACAACGCCAAACGGAACAATTTGTAGTGAATGACGCAAATTGAAAGAACAATTAGTGACAACTGGTTCCTATAGGCAGATTTTCTAATAGCGTATAGCAGTAAACATAATTGCAACATTTATTTATTCATGTTTGCTAGCAGGCAATGCGTGTGTGCATGTTTCCCCTAATGGCATAATTTTTATAGTGCACATAGTGATTGAATAGCACATATAGCAAATAAATTACTAAGTCCTATAGGCATATTATCTACCAATTTTGTATGCAAATATTAAAATCTACCCTTTCCCCATTTTTACTAACACCCCATTATTCGTTACAAAATTATAACAGGCCCAATAATAAAGTAGTTACTAACGTGGTACAAATAATGACAGTAAGCCCATAGCAGGCCCAAAGAAATACCCAACATTGTCTGGGCCTTCAGCAACATACCCAGACTTTCAACACAAACCAGAATCCATAGAATAGCTCAAAAGCCAAATCATACAACCATGTTTCCAAGCATTGAATCGCTTAAACGAAACAGCTTACAAGTTCATGGGATAATAAGAAGAAGGAATTGGGACAATTCAGGTTCCAGTATTAGGAGTAATGATTAAGGACCCAAATCCTAGTGTGTCCGATTTCACAAGGGCCTCCAAAGGACCCCGAGCAGTGCTCACACTAGGGAGGTCAGTAGTAAAGCCTAGGTAGCCTTTTCTTTCAGCCGGCTAAGAATGGGAACTTTAAGAGAGCATAGGAGACAATTGAAAGGGAGTGGACAATGGTTGAGAGGCAAGAATTGAAGGATACAGACATAGTCAAGTTAAGCATATAGAGCAGATAATCGAACAGTTCACAGGATTTAAGAATAAACTTAGTAAAGATTTAGAAACAGGTTCAACACTTAGTATATAGGCAGTCACACATTAGCAGAGTTAAAGAAAGAACAAGTTTGCAAGATTGGCAAAAGTTATCGTACACAGATTCATAATACCAAATAAGTGAAAACCTAAAAGGTCCAAATTATGCTAAGTATAGGTCCTAGTGTTACAAAATAGTCATGTTAATTTGGTAGCAGAACATAATTTAGACATGATAGAGAAGCAGATTATGAAAATTACTGGTGAATCAAGAGAGCCAAAAACATGTTAAAGGGCATATCGACAGAGAATTAGTCATGGTTGACTAAAAGTATCTTGACACAGGATTAAAATATTCTACATAGGCAAGATACCATTATAGACATTCAGAATAGAATAGGGAGATAAACTCGTGCTATTTAGTAAAGGCAAACATTCAGGTTTTGAACACAATCGACTAGTTAAACTAAAGAGAGTACAAATTATGCAGATGAAGCATGTTCAAATAACAAAATTGGCATTTTGAGCAGAACTAAATACTGAAGAGATGCTAACTAAGGCAAAGGTCACACACAGTAGTGGTTCAGAACATATTGACTTAGGAGAATCTAAATTACTTGAATCAGGCTTAGGCACGTTTCGACTAGCAACATTATGAAGTTAGAGGTTAAAGAGACATAATTGAAGTAAAGCAAACAGAATTGCGCACAAGAATAACCCAGAAAACACATTAAGCTATAAAGCTCAAAAGTGAAAACATATGCGAATTTCAGATATATAAGAATTGAAATTGCAAAAGTACAGTAACTCACCACTTAAATGAATAACAGTAAAGAATCAAAATTCCACAAGAACCCAGAATCTCAATGCGTCAAAGTTTCCAAGAGCTTCGAGAGAACTCCGGGCAATGCTCCCACCAAAAAGAGGTTGAGTAACAATGTCTTAGTGGCCTTGGCTTTCAGCCGGCCAAAACAGAATATAGAACAAGAAAATAGCAAAAGCCCCAATTTGTTAGTGAAGAATATGTCGATTCCCCTCTCTCGAAGGTGAATGGGGAGGGGTTTATATAGCAGTAAAATTGAACGACCACACAAGGAAACGGAGTAAATCGAACAATAAATAAGGAAAGAAAGCACGTAAAATCAGTTCAAAATCAATTTAGGAGAGAAATCGGGTAAACCCTAGTTTTTTTAGGAAAAGTGTAAATCAACAGAGATCTAAATAAAATCGGACTCACATAATATGGTATTGAACGTATGTAGATGTAATAATGCTCAAAATTAAAGATTCGAACCACTTTGGTTCGATTTCAGAAGGTATTGCTTGCTATGTTTAGGCAAGCACCTAGGTAACACCACAAATGGACAACCAGTACCAAAAGGTTTCAAATATGGCAAGAGAATAGTGGAGAGGGATTAAAGGGAGGCAGCTAGGGTTTAGTGAACAGGCGAGAGTAGAGAGGACTTAGGGGTGGCAGAAATTGGGAATGGGTCTTTAGGGTTTGGGCTTGGGGATATAAGGAGAGATGGTGATTTATTATGGGTCGTTGATCATTGAAGATCAACGGCCAGGATTGACTAAGAAATATGGCGGGTTAAATGCAACGGGTCGTGACCGGATTTTTAAAGGGGTCGTTTGGTTGCGCTCTTAAAGAGTGAAGTGGAATGGGCCAAAGGTTTGGGCCTGATTTTGGTCCGGAAATATTCTTGTATTGGGCTATAAATTAAATATGCGAAATTATTTTAAACATAATTCATAAAAGATATTAATAAATAATCAAAACATCACTTATGCAGTAAAAATGATTTAGAATGCTAGCTTGACATTATAAAAATATAAAAAAATGCTATTTAGCACAAATAATACAATAAAAAGTAATTATGCATAAAATATAGACTATTATTGCAGAATTATGTAAATAGCTTAAAAATACAAACATAATTATATGAAATGAAGTAAAAATATTATGAAATATATATATGGGTTCAAAATAATAAATTGGATGATTGAGTCATCACAAAATAATTTAAAGGATAATTAATAAATATTTAAAAAATTTAAATGCAAAATAAATTGATTTTGAAGTTTTAAAATTAGATAATGATGAAAAATGATGTTTTAAAAGTATTTATACTTATTTAAAAAATATGAGGGCAAACTTGGGTATCAACAACTACCCCTCTTTACCCGGAAATGATGAAAGAGTTGTCTGATAAAGAAAATGATGACCAATTTTGGCCGAATTAAATGAGGGGTGATGGAGTTTGAAAAAATGGGGGTCGAACCCTGATTCTTGAGTTGCCTACATACCCCTGGTATTACGGGAATCAGGTCGTATGTAGTTCTGGATCCAACGGTGAGCGAAAGCGATGGAATTTTTATAGGAATGGTCATATGTTTCGGAAAGGGTTCTTTTGGGTAGGACAGTATCATATGAATTTATGCGAAATCATGAATAAGAGTCTGGAACATTGCGGATGTATCATGGAGCGAGTATCTGAACGGTCATAGAGTAAAAGGCAGGTAATTGATGGTGGTTAGTTACGTTGAAACAATTGCAGGATGTGAACGTTATGAACGGATACCGGAGTGAAGGTTGCTCCCGTTTGAAGAACAGTTACTTCCTGGATTACCTACAAAACTTAAAACACGATTCATGCAAGTATATATGGATTTGCGGGGATTTAAACATGATGCAAATTCCCTTTGGACCATGAAAGTTGTCTTTGGACGGTGAGGATGATATCCTTAGACTATGATGTCTTGGGCCATGAATCGTGTGACAAGGGATTCGCAGGCCATGAAATGATGTCCTCGGGCCATGAGGATGGTGCCTTTGGACTATGACGCTTTTGAATAATGATGTACAATTTCGAGAGATCCTCAGGTCATGGAATAGTGTCTCCCGGCTATGAGGATGATGCCTTCAGACTATGACGCCTTCGGACAAAATGGCGATATTTCAGCCCATAAAGTGCAAAAATGTGATGCTTGGTCACATGCGAAGATGAGACAAGACAAGGCTTATTCTTGTGTAAGATGAGGGCGGTGCTTAACCCTATGTGAACAGAGGATATTGCTAGGTCTTAGATGGCGTAGTGGAGATAGTATTTAATCTTATGCAGGGAAAAGGCAATGCTTAGCCTTATGCCAAATGGGAAGACGTGCTTAGTCTTGTGCAGGGAAAGGCAGTGCTTAGCCTTATGGAATCAGGGAGGTAGTGCTTAGCCTTATGCAAGAAGAGGAGGCAACGCTTAGCCTCATGCAAATAAGGGAGGCAGTGCTTAGCTTTATGCAATTAGGGAGGCAATGCTTAGCCTCATGCAAAGAGGAGACATTTCTTAGTCTCATGCAGGGAAAGGCAGTGTTTAGCCTTATGCAATTAGGGAGGCAATACTTAGCCTCATGCAATCAGGAGACAATGCTTAGTCCCATGCAGGGAAAGGCAGTGCTTAGCCTTATGCAAAGAGGGAGGCAGTGCTTAGCCTCATGTAGGAAGAGGAGACAATGCTTAGTCTCATGCAGGAAAAGACAGTGCTTAGCCTTATGCAATTAGGGAGGCAATGCTTAGCCTCATGCAATTAGGGAGACAATGCTTAGTCTCATGCAGGAAAAGGCGACGCTTAGCCTTATGCAATTAGGGAGGAAATTCTTAGCCTCATGCAAAGAGGGAGGCAGTGCTTTGCCTCATGCAGGAAGAGGAGACAATGCTTAGTCTCATGCAGGGAAAGGCAGTGCTTAGCCTTATGCAATTAGGGAGGCAATGCTTAGCCTCATGCAATCAAGGAGACAATGCTTAGCCTCATGCAAAGAATAAGAGACAATGGGAGAGTAAAGTATTTCTTAGCTGAGGATGTTTGCACTAGATAATTTGTTGTCTTGAAGGCAGTGTCTTGATGTGTCTGTGAATATCGTTGTCTTATTGTGCCTGCATTCAAAGAAAAATTATGAGTTCTGTGGGGGAAGGTTGGTTCGCGCTTTTGTCTTTTGTTTTGCCTGTGCTCCTGTCTTGAGATCCTGTTTGAGTTACCCTGCGTAACATCTGGCTACTATAGAAATAAAGTTTTCAAAAAATATGCATGCATTTGATAAATATAGTTGTTTAAAATGTAGTAGTATGCGATTTCAAATAATTTAGATGAATCGGTGACTGTGACATATTTTAGAGACATTGCGACCTCCTTGCTTTAGAATTTTGAGGGTTCCCCTCAAAATTCTGTCCCAGTTTAAATGCAATACTTTGGTTGTTCCGTGTATGACGATGTCGGCTGAACTTGTTTTAGAATTTTGAGGGTCCTCCTCAAAATTCTGCCCCAATTTTCTGATCATGGCAAAATGAAGATTTTATTAAGATGTGACCGAACCCACAAGGCTGCCTATGTATCCCATCATAAAGGGGAATCAGGTCAAGCGTAGTTCAGTTACATTAAATGAAGAAACGTAAGTAATCCTAAACATAGTATCTCTTGACTGCGTCTGAATTGATAGGTTTTGGCCAAATTTCTCCGTCCATTTCTGCAAGTATAAGTGCTCCTATGGTTAGCACTCAATGAACCATGTAGGGACCTTGCTAATTGGGTGAAAACTTCCCTTTAACTTCATCTTGATGCGGGAAAGTTCGTTTTAACACCAACTACCCCGGTGTGAATTACCTTGGTTTGACCTTTTTGTTGAAAGCTCTTGTCATTCTGTTCTGATAGAGTTGACCGTGACATACTGCATTCATTCTCTTTCCATCAATGAGGGCCAGTTGTTCATAGCGGCTTTGTACCCATTCTACATCGCTGAGCTCGGCTTCTTGTATGATTCTTAGAGAAGGGATTTCTACTTCGATAGGGATAACCGCTTCAATACCATAAACCAATAAATAAGGAGTTGCGCAAGTCGATGTGCGAATTGTGGTACGATATCCAAGCAGAGCAAATGGTAGCTTCTCGTGCCATTGTTTGTAATTATCTACCATTTTCCTCAGTATCTTCTTGATGTTATTATTGGCGGCTTCTACAGCTCAATTCATTTGTGGCCTATATGTTGTGGAATTCTTATGCTTGATCTTGAATGCTCGATCCCGAACAAAGTTTGTGATGACCTTCTTAGTTACAGCTTTGTAAGATGCAGCTTCAACCCATTTTGTGAAATAGTCTATAGCCACTAGAATAAATCTATGCCCATTTGAAGCAGCGGATTCGATTGGACCGATGACATCCATACCCCTAGCGGAGAAAGGCCATGGTGCACTTGTTGCATTGAGTTCATTGGGTGGCAGTCGTATCATGTCAGCATGTCTCTGGCATTAATGACACTTCTGGACATACCTGATACAGTCTGTCTCCATGGTCATCCAGAAATACCCTGCTCTTACTATTTTCTTGGCTAAGACAAAACCATTCATGTGCGGCCCGCAAGTTCCGGCATGTATTTCCTCGAGCAATCTGGATGCTTCCTTGGCATCGACACACCATAATAACCCCAGGTCAGGAGTCCTTCTATAAGGAATCCCTCCGCTTTGAAAGAAGTGGTTGGATAACCTTTAAGGTGTGCATTTCTGAGTATGAGTTGCGTGCTCCGGATATTCTCCTTTTGCCAAGTATTCTCTGATGTCATGGAACCATGGATTTCCATCACTTTCTTCTTCAACATGAGCACAATAACTTGGTTGCTTATGAATTTCTATTGGGATAGGGTCGATGAAATTCTTTTCTGGGTGTTGTATCATGGAAGATAGAGTGGCCAATGCATCTGCGAACTCATTCTAAATCCTCAGAACATATTTGAATCCTATCTTCGTGAACCTCTTGAATAGCTCTTGCACACAGTACAGATATGGTAATATCTTAGTGTTCTTTGTGGCCCACTGTCCTGAAACTTGATGTACCAAGAGATCGGAATCTCCAATCACCAGCAACTCCTGAACGTTCATGTCAATGGCCAACCTGAGTCCTAAGATGCAAGCCTCATATTCTGATATATTATTGGTACATGGAAACCTGATTTTTGCGGATACTGGACAGTGTCGGCCGGTTTCTGATACTAAGACAGCTCCAATACCTACTCCTTTGAAGTTTGCGGCTCCGTCGAAGAACATCCTCCAACCATCGTATGCTTCAGTGATGGCTTCTCCCATAAATGCTACTTCCTCATCGGGAAAATACATTTTCAATAGTTCGTATTCTCCGTCTACAGGATTTTCTGCCAAATGATCTGCCAATTCTTGCCCTTTGACTGCCTTCTGAATTACATAGATGATGTCGAACTCACTCAGCAATATTTGCCATTTTGCCAACTTTTTGGTAGGCATGGGTTTCTGGAATATGTATTTCAACGGGTCCATTCTTGATATGAGATATGTGGTATAAGCACAGAAGTAGTGCCTCAACGTTTGAGCTATCTATGTCAAAGAACAGCAGGTGCGCTCCAGCAAAGAGTGTCGTGCTTCATAGGGTGTGAATATTTTACTCAGATAACATACAGCCTGCTCTTTCTTCCCGTCTCATCGTGTTGTCCTAGAACACAACCAAAAGACCCATCTAGTACGGACAAATAAAGAAGCAAAGGTCTCCTTGGTTCTGGTGGGACCAGAATAGGTGGTTTAGATAAATACTCCTTGATTTTGTCGAAGGCTTTCTGGCGTTCTTCAGTCCAATTCAATCCCTCGGTGGCTGACGATGAAACCTAGCAATTTTCTGGCAGGAACTCCGAAGGCACACTTTGCAGGATTCAGTTTCAGATTGTACCTTCGAAGCATAGTAAAGAATTTTCTCAAGTCTGCTATATGATTTGTGCTTCTCCTGGATTTGATGATGACATCATCGACGTACACCTCTATTTCCCTGTGTATCATGTCGTGGGAAATGGTTGTCATAGCTCTCATGTAAGTGGCTCCAGCATTCTTTAGGCCAAACGGCATCATTTTAAGTAGTATATCCCCCATGGTATGATAAAGGCTATCTTTTCGGCATCCTCTTCATCCATCCAGATCTGATGATACCCCGTGAAGCAATCCACAAAAGACTGGAGTTCATGCTTGGCACAATTGTCGATTAGTATGTGTATATCGGGCAACGAGAAATCATCTTTGGGTCTTGCTCTGTTTAGATACCGATAATCGACACATACTCTGACCTTCCCGTCCTTCTTCGGAACCGGCGCAATGTTGGCTAACCAAGTCGGATATTCAACCATTCAAAGAACTTTGGCTTTGATTTACTTAGTGGCTTCCTCTTTTATCTTCAAACTCATATCTGGCTTGAATTTTCCGATATTTTGTTTCACCGGTGGACACATGGGATCGGTGCGTAACTTGTGAGCCACTATGGATATGCTCAGATCAGTCATATTATCATAAGACCATGCAAAGATGTCTTCATACTCCTTCAAGAACTGGATATACCCTTCCTTCTCTGATGGTGATAGGTGAATGCTTATACGGGTTTCCTCGGCTGTTTCGGAATCACCTAAGTTAACCGTCTCGGTCTCGTCCAAATTAGACTTAGGCTTGTTTTCCAAATTTTCCACTTCTCTGACAATTTCCTCAAGTATTACATCCTCGTCCAGATCCTCTGAATCACTATCCTTACGTTGCGTTGTCTCATTACATATCACAGTCATAGGTTCATCGGGATAGGTAATAATAATGTTGTAGAGAAACAAATGTAAAGAATAATAATAAATACTAAAAATAACAATGCATTAAATAAATCTTGAAAACGTCAAACAAGTTCGGCTCGATGACTCGAGCAATTATTTCAAACAAAATATGTTCAGAACAAAATATTGAAAATGTCTTAGATGTTCATAAAATTTCTTTTTTTAAAAATAATTGATGCTAATTGCCAGGCTACACAGGAACTCGACGGGCCCGGCATGGTGCAGCAGCCCAGTTCTTGAGACAACTCCTTTCTCCATGGTCTGAATGGTAAGGTCCTCCTCCTCCTCCTCCTCAACTATCACACTGCAGTCCATATCTTCATCTTCCAGAAATAGCTTCCTTATGCCAGCTAGAGCTTCATCTTCTTCAGACCCCCACATCATGTCGGCTTGATGAAATGTCTGGTGTAAATGTGGTACCGGTTCTTCCAGTGGATAATAAGGACCACGCCATGGCGACGACCAATCCTGATACACTTGCCAAGTGCATTCATATCCAAACTCAAAGGTTGTACCATGACGCTTCAACTGTACCGGTTTAGTGATCCCTTGGAGATTCTTGCCGAGACCCTTGCCAGGCTCGTACCCCGTCCATAGCAACATACTTTCTATCTTGTTGCTCAACCATTTGTCCTTTTTAATTGTGTTGGCGCACTCAATTCCATGGTATGTTTCTCCACCCAGCTTCCTCCTGTTCTCGATGACTGGAACAGTCTGATTGGTATATATGGGATTAATCCCATCTCCATGGATGATCACTTCCTGATGATTCCATTCAAACTTCACAACCTGATGCAGAGTGGAAGCTACGGCCCCAACGATATGTATCCAGGGTCATACCAACAGTAGATTGTATGTAGCAGATATATCCAGCACTTGAAACTCATCATCAATCAAGGTTGGGCCCATCTGTAGGCTGAGGTTGATTTCTCCAATTGTGGCCCTTTGAGATCCGTCAAATGATTTCACATTCATACTTCCTGCTCGTATCTCATGCAGACCTTTACCCAACCTCTTCAAAGTAGTCAGCGGACATATGTTGAGACTTGAACCCCCATCTATCAGGACCCTCGCAATGAATTTGTCCACAAATTGCACTGTAATATGTAGTGCCCTGTTGTGACAAAGTCCTTCCGGTGGCAGCTCATCTTCATAAAAAGTGATTTTGTGGCTTTCCAACACTTGCCCAACCATATTGGCCATTTCCCCACTGGTGATGTTGGTGGGTACGTAGGCTTCACTCAGCACCTTCATCAGGGTATTCCTGTGTCTCGGAGTTTTGCAGCAATGATAAAATGTATATTTGAGGAGGAGTTTTGTTCAAATGGTCAACCACAGAGTATTCTCTTGCTTGCACCTTCCTCCAAAGGTCGTCTGGGCCGGTCTCGATCACAGGTGGCTTAGACGCAGCTTCTTTGCTTGTTCCTCCCAAATGCTCGGGTGTATAAACCCTACCGGTTCTAGTCATGCCTTGTGTTGCACCTGTTTCTTCCATTTTCACTTTTCTTTTCCTTCTTGCCTCTGCAACATAATCCCATGGTATAGCTTTAGACTGGTAAGATGGAATAGGTGCTACCATCATAGTGAAGGGTATGGTTACCTCAACTTCAAATGGCATTGGTGCGGCTACTTCAACTTCAATTAGTGCATGGGTTTGCACTACAATGGGTGTGAGGGTGACTGGAGATGTTTTAGGATTATGCCCCTCCCGTATGAGTCCAATTGACCCTTCTGGATCCTATTCTTCATCGGTCTCTATCACATTTACTCCCTTACCTGTATGATCTGGGAGAGGATTGTTACGAACATTAGGTGCAGTCTCATTTGCCTGTATGACTTTAGTGTCAATTTATGTATGGATCTTGTCCTTCAGAGTGTGACATTCCTCAATGGTGTGACCCTTCATGCCTGAGTGATAGACACATGTCTTGTTTGGGTTAGTCCACTAAGAAGAGTTTTCCATAGCAACAGTGGGAATGGGAGTAACATAACCGACAGCCTTCAATCTCTCGTAGAGTTGGTCTATGAGCTCAGCAATCGGAGTGTATTGTCTGGGTGGTCTGCGGTCGAAATTTGGGCTTGGTTTTTTATAATGCTAGCGGCCTTGGGTGTTATGAGTGTGGTAGGTGGCAGCAGGTTGCTGGTATCTAGGGAAAAGCTGGTATGCGGGTGAAGGTATTTGGTATGTGAGAGAAGACTTCGGACCTTGGGCTACCATTACTGCACCCACTTCTTTCTTCTTAGAGATACCTCCCAACTGCAAAGCTTTATTTGTGGCCTGGAGTGCTTCAAAATTTGTCACCATTCCGCTTTTGATCCTTTCTTCTATTCTCTCTCCCAACTTGATGATGTCAGAGAACTTATGGTTTTCAATAACCATCAACCTTTCATAGTATTGCGGGTCTTGAGCTTTGACGAAGAACTTATTTATCTGTTCTTCTTCAAGTGTCGGTCTTATCTTTGCATCTTCAGACCTCCATCGAGTAGCATAATCGCGGAAGGTTTTCATTGGTTTCTTCTTGAGATTTTGAATGTCGAAAACGTCCGGTGCATTTTCTGTGTTGAACCTGAATCGATCCATGAAACCTGACGCCATGCTCACCCAATTAACCCACTTCTTTGGGTTCTGACTGATGTACCAAGACAAAGCATTTCCAGTGAGGCTCCTCATGAACAATTTCATACGGATCCGTTCATCTTTGCCAACTCCTACACACTTGTCACAGTATATTCTTAGATGCACTTTCGGATCACCAGTTCCATCGAACATTTTGAACTTGGGAGGTTTGTAACCCTCCAGCAGTTCTACATCCGGTTGTATGCATAGGTCCTCATAATTCAAACCCTCACTGCCTTTGCCACCTTCGACACTCTGAACTCTTCCAGTGAGCTTCTTGAGTTCTTCCGCCATATTCTTGATGAGTAGGTCCTTCTCGGTGGATTTCGGTATATATAGGGCTTGTTGTGGGGTGTAGGGTAACGTTTCCACATATATGGGATTGCTTTGGTGGAGTCTGGGAATCTGGGCATAATGATGGTCATTGGTTGAGTTTTTTGCATCAGGAGTAGGATGTGGTGCGTTCTGAGAGGTGTGGTATGTGGTTGTTTGTGGGTATTGAGTTGGATGGTGATGGTGTTGTTGAGAAGTAGGTATCGGTGAAGGGTTGTGGTTCTGAGGAGATGTGGCGTATTGATGTGGTGCGAGAGGATTTGGTGGTGGGTTTTGATTCTGTGTGTTTTGGGGAGGTGTCGGGTTTTGGGCGTTTGTGTTTTGTTGGTTGATATCAGGGACGTTTAGGGTGAGGGAAAGGTTTGCCAAGTTCCGGACCTGCTCAAGTTCCCCTTGTATCTCCAATATTTTTTGTTCCAGACATAGGACCAATTCATTCTGTGCTGGAGTACTCCGATCGTTCGAAGTTTCAACGTTCTCTGCATTGTCCTTTCTGATAGCGCTTAAATCGTCCATTTTTTCCTTTTCCTTTGTTTTTACCTTTATGATCACTTGGTGGAGGAGGAGGTGGAGGACCTCTGGATCTAGTATGATATACGGATAATGCCAGTATACACGAACCAACCTTGGGGAATGGGAATAATCAAAAGAAAGAAAAACAAAAGGTAACCAAGTCAGTAAGGGATATTGAAAGAATGCTTGCAATATTGAACATGCCTTGCAAAATCATGTAACAGATTCGCGTCCTAATTTGGGGGACCTCGTTGTGCCCGAGGTAGGCCTAAGCGACACATAGACTTGGAGAAAATTGATGCCAATAATTGTGTCATTTCATTAATGCGGAAATGAATCAAATCCTTACTAAAACGACAATAATAAGAAAGTTACTAATGGCATTTGCCTTATTACAATCGAAATCTAAAACTAAGATAAAAAGCAGTAAAGAACATCATTTTCTAATCTACTTGGTCCCAGAAGGACCTTCCCCATGCTTGGCTCTCTTGACTCCATTAATCAGATTCCCCAGGTCGCGTATATCCAACAACAGGTAAGCCTTTGCTAGATGCCCTCTTCATTGCCATCCGTGTTCTGGCAATCTGAAAGCCTCTTTCTCATCTTTCCCTCAAGCTCCATCAACCCTTGCTCCAAATATTCTAATTTTTCTGTTGATTTAGTGGCAGTTTCCCTCCATTCGTTGATTGCTTCCATATCCACTTTGTGTTGTTCTATATGTCTAGCTTCAGACTCGAAGACCCTTTTTGCGCAACCTCCTATACTTGACTTGTGCTTTAGCAGCGTCATCTATGATCCTGTTTTTCAGATTAATTCTCGGATTGATGTCTCCTGCTATATCGTCCACTAACTATGATGGGTAGAAGTACATATGGCCAGCATGATACCTATCTAGCTCAATAGTATCTTTTTCCACAATGACCTTCTGATTCCACATATGTTGTGCCTCGAACTTGAATGGAATAACGTCCCATTTAAAATCTACTCTGTACTAGACCATGTTGGAAACCCGAGGTATAACATGTTTTCTTCCCGCTTGTCTCATTACCCTTATAGGAGCATAAGGATAGATTCCCCTCAACCCGATTAGTACTAGGTGAGTAGTGTCTCTTGACCTGATGATGAACTCACTGCTAGGAAACCATTCAAACATCCAATGTACATGCTCGTCCGTCAGACTGCTGAAGAAACGCACCCAGCTCACAGCATTTCCAGGTTGCGCAAACCTATCTGGGATAAATGTAATTCTCTTTGGGTGATGGTAAGCTATGTAGTCATTCAATGGTCGATGCAAAAGCTCTTGGAGATATTCTCCTCTTTGAAAATGCTCTAGTAACCAAACTTGTAGTAACAGATTACAACCCTCGAAGTGCCTGAATCCCTGCTTGCACTAATGAGCGCAGTACATCTCGGCTAGGATCATGGGGATGATGGTATAAGTCTGTCCCTCGATGCCTTCCATCAAAGTCCTGGCGACCATGGCTAAACGGGTATGAATCCTTCCCCCTTTCATTGGAAATATCAACAGCCCTAAGAAGCAGACAATGATCACATAAACCCGACGGTGCATCCAACCCAACGAAGTAATGGCAAGTTCATCATGATGAAGGCGATATGACTTGCTGTGCCCATAACGCTCATAAAGGAATTCAAATAGGATGTATGACTTCTTCAAATAAAGAAACTCATCATGTGGAGCATGCTTTATGCAGAAATAATGTGGAGTATAATGTGGAGCATGCTTTATGCAGAGATAATAACACATTGCCAAAACTTTGCATGATAAATATGTAAAAAGCGGTTTCAAAATATTCAAGTTAAGAGGTTTCAGAATTAAGAACCTTAAACCCTATAGACATGATTGCTAGGTGACTTTTAATTAAATCATGCAGGCCATTTCATATGCAATATATCGCTTGTAGAAGGGATTATACAGTTGTTATAAGCTGATTATTGAAATCGCAAGTTTCAAATTATTATACGTATAAGTGTTATGCCTGTGTGAACTATGCAGTCAAAAGATAGCAAAAGCTGTTGGGGAAAAGCTCCAGAATTATTCATGCTCTCTAACAGTAGCATACATAAAACAGTATTCGAGTGGTCTAGCATTAACCAATTATGACGAGCAATTATTTCCTATAGGCAGGATCTCTAACGTTTAGTAGTTAGAGCCTATTTTATTGTCATATCTTAATCCTATAGGCATATTTTCTAGGTGAACAGCGCCAAATGGAAAAGTTTGTAGTGAATGACGCAAATTGAAAGAACAATTAGTGATAACTGATTCCTATAGGCAGATTTTCTAATAGCACATAGCAGTAAACATAATTGCAGCATTTTTTATTCATGTTTGCTAGTAGGCAATGCGTGTGTGCATGCTTCCCCCAATGGCATGATTTCTATAGTGCACATAGTGATTGAATAGCACATATAGCAAATAAATTACTAAGTCCTATAGGCATATTATCTACCTATTTTGTATGAAAATATTAAAATCTACCCCTTCCCCATTTTTACTAACACCCCATTGTTCGTTATAAAATTATTACAGGCCCAATAATAAAGTAGTTGTAAACGTGGTACAAATAATGACAGTAAGCCCACAGCAGGCCCAAAGAAATACCCCTTCAGCAGCATACCCAGACTTTCAACACAAACCAGAACCCATAGAAGAGCTCAAAAGCCAAATCATACAACCACGTTTCCAAGCATTGAATCGCTTAAACCAAATAGCTTACAAGTTCATGGGAAAATAAGAAGAAGGAACTGGGACAATTCAGGTTCCAGTATTAGGAGAAATGATTAAGGACCCAAATCCTAGCGTGTCAGAGTTCACAAGGGCCTCAAAAGGACCCCGAGCAGTGCTCACACTAGGGAAGTCAGTAGTAAAGGCTAGGTAGCCTTGTATTTCAACCGGCTAAGAATGAGAACTTTAAGAGAGCATAGGAGACAAGTGAAAGGGAGTGGACAATGGTTGAGAGGCAGGAATTGAGGGATACAGACATAGTCAAGTTAAGCATATAAAGTAGATAATCGAACAGGTCACAGGATTTAAGAACAAACTTAGTAAAGATTTAGAAACAGGTTCAACACTTAGTGCATAGGCAGTCACACATTAGCAGAGTTAAGGAAAGAACAAGTTTTCCAGATTGGCTAAAGTTATCGTACATAGATTCATAATACCAAATAAGTGAAAACCTAAAAGGTCCAAATTATGCTAAGTATAGGTCCTAGTGTTACAAAATAGTCATGTTAATTTGGTAGCAGAACAACATTTAGACATGATAGAGAAGCGGATTATGACAATTACTGGTGAATCAAGAGAGCCAAAAACATGCTAAAGGGCATATCGACAGAGTATTAGTCATGGTTGATAAAAAGGATCTTGACACAGGATTAAAATATTCTACATAGGCAAGATACCATTATAGACATTCAGAATAGAATAGGGAGATAAACTCGTGCTATTTAGTAAAGGCAAACATTTAGGTTTTGAACACAATCGACTAGTTAAACTAAAGAGAGTACAAATTATGCAGATGAAGCATGTTCAAATAACAAAATTGGCATTTTGAGCAGAACTAAACACTGAAGAGATGCTAACTAAGGCAAAGGTCACACACAGTAGTGGTTCAGAACATATTGACTTAGGAGAATCTAAATTACTTGAATCAGGCTTAGGCACATTTCGACAAGCAACATTATGAAGTTAGAGGTTAAAGAGACATAATTGAAGTAAAGCAAACAGAATTGCACACAAGAATAACCCAAAAAACACATTAAGCTATGAACCTCAAAAGTTAAAACATATGCAAATTTCAGATATATAAGAATTGAAATTGCAAAAGTACAGTCACTCACCAGTTAAATGAATAACAGTAAAGAATCAAAATTCCACAAGAACCCAGAATCTCAATGCATCAAATTTCCCAAGAGCTTCGAGAGAACTCTGGGCAATGCTCGCATCAAGAGGAGGTTGAGTAACAACGTCTCAGTGGCCTTGGCTTTCAGCAAGCCAAAACAGAATATAGAACAAGAGAATAGCAAAAGCCCCAATTTTTTAGTGAAGAATATGTCGATTCCCCTCTCTCGAAGGGAAATGGGGAGGTGTTTATATAGAAGTAAAAATTGGACGATCACACAAGGAAACGAAGTAAATCTAACAATAAATAAGGAAAGAAAGCATGCAAAATCAGTTCAAAATCAATTTAGGAGAGAAATCAGGTAAACCCTAGTTTTTTTAGGGAAAGTATAAATTAACAGAGATCTAAATGAAATCGGACTCACATAATATGGTATTGAACGTATGTAGACGAAATAATGCTCAAAATCAAAGATTCGAACCACTTTGGTTCGATTTCAGAAGGTATTGCTTGCCATGTTTAGGCAAGAACCTAGGTAACACCACAAACGGACAACCAGTATCAAAAGGTTTCAAATATGGCAAGAGAATAGTAGTCGAATCCCATTATCAGTGGGATTAGGAGAGGGATTAAGGGGAGGCGGCTAGGGTTTAGTGAAGAGGAGAGAGTAGAGAGGATTTAGGGGTGGCGGAAATTGGGAATGGGTCTTTAGGGTTTGGGCTTGGGGATATAAGGAGAGATGGGGATTTATTATGGGTCGTTGATCATTGAAGATCAACGGCCAGGGTTGAATAAGAAATGGGGCGGGTTAAATGCAATGGGTCGCGACCGGATTTTTAAAGGGGCCATTTGGTTGGGCTCTTGAAGAGTGAAGTGGAGTGGGCCAAAGGTTTGGGCCTGAATTTGGTCCGGAAATAGCCTTGTATTGGGCTATAAATTAAATATGCGAAATTATTTTAAAAATAATTCATAAAAGAGATTAATAAATAGTAAAAACATCACTTATGCAGTAAAAATGATTTAGAATGCTAGCTTGACATTATAAAAATATAAAAAATACTATTTAGCACAAACAAAACAATAAAAAGTAATTATGCATAGAATAAAGGTTATTATTGCAAAATTATGTAAATAGCTTAAAAATACAAACATAATTATATGAAATAAAGTAAAAATATTATGAAACATATATATGGGTGCAAAATAATAAATTGGATAATTGAGTCATCACAAAATAATTTAAAGGATAATTAATAAATATTTGAACAATTTAAATGCAAAATACAAAATTGATTTTGAAGTTTTAAAATTAGATAATGATGCAAAATGATGTTATAAAAGTATTTATACTTATTTAAAAAATATGAGGGCAAAATTGGGTATCAACACTCATGCCCGTAAACTATCGAGCGAAGTGCAAATGCTTAAAATGACCGGTTGGGTCGTTACATTCTCCCCCACTTAAACATGCGTTCGTCCACGAACGTGTCCAGAGTTGTTCTCAAAGCCATCAAACCACCGTATAACCTTGCCATGCACAAACCCGGGGGTAATCCCACGTCACCCTATCCCATATAGGTTTGATAACACAACATAACTGAAATTTATCAATTTTTTTCCAACATCCGGAATTTCTTAAAAGATCTGAATCTCGCAATCTACACGTTGTATAAGTCTGAACAAACTGTACCAAACTGCAACCATAACCCAAGCTACAATCACACGATATAGCACGTGACTCAAATACCCATAGCAAAATCTCTAATCATAGTAACTGCTCAAAATCACCCAATATCGGTAATAAACCTCATGTCAAATAAAACCTCATTCTAAAACCTTCGTACACTGCCGATGATGAAAGAAACACGTACAACTCATAACCATTCATCAGATCAACTAGTCATGGAATTCCCTCTCATTCGACAAGAACTATAGCCAATTCTAAGCCGACTTTTGATATTATCCTTCCAAACATGTTGTAATCAATTCCGATAGTATCCATTCTAGGTCCAATGATGTCATCTCATCCAACACGACCACTCTAGTGACATGCCACATCACTACAATCTAAAGCCATGACACGTGCAATATGTGCACCAATAAGCAACATTCCAAATATACTCAAATCATGGAAAACTGACTCAGACGGGAGAACTGTCCCGCAAGATCAACAAGTACCACCACAACGCAATGCTAAGAACCTATCACACGTGTAGAACCAAAATACACGAATCTAACATAAGGGATCATATCTCAACATAACTCTGCTGCAATGCGTGACCCCATCCAAACACTGGTCCATATGAAATAATATAGAAGCCTCCCTATGGCACACTAAAACAATACCTGTGATCACTGTATTTGAAGTAACAACATCTGGCCTGGCAGGAAAAGCATAGAATCGGGCCTGACCGCCACATGATCGATCTCCCCCTCTTGGGTGACCCCTAGCTACCTGACCTCTACCCCGAGATGGCTGAGCGGTGGTGTAACTGCTGGTGCTGGTGTCGTTGGTGGAGAACTCTGCTGTGGAGCCCCACTCAACAGCCTAGGACAATCTCTCTTGAAATGACCCAATTCTCCGCACTCGAAACAACCCCTCCTCTGACAGAACTGCTGCTCCTGATAACCTGAAACATTACCTGTGGAAACCTAAGCAGACAAAGCCTGATGAGAACTCTGCGCTGGTAGTGCACTGAATGAAGACTGGCCTGATTGAGCACTGTAAATACTGTGGCTAGCTGATGCGCCACGATGAACTGGACGACCCGCCTGAGCGTGTCCATAAGAACGGCCCCTACCACGGTAAAACTGACCCCCTGAAGGAACACCGCTGAAATCACCGGAACCACGAGGCCTCTTAGCCTCCCTTTCAACTCATTCTTGGTTGTGAACCATCTCAATATGTCGAGCAATGTCAACAACCTCGTCGAAAGTAGCACCAGACACTCTCTCTAGTCATGAGTAATCGCAACTGAAAAGTGAGGCCATCTATGAACCTCCTGATCCTTTCCTTGTCTGTAGGAATCAACCAGATAGCACGACGGGCCAATTCTGAAAATCTCATCTCATACTGCATTACGGACATATCACTCTGACGAAGCTGCTCAAAATGCTTGCACAGCTCCTCTCTACGGGATTAAGGTACGAACTTCTCCAGGAATAGACCGGAGAACTGCTGCCAGGTAAGGGGTGCTGCACCGACCGGCCTACACCTCTCGTAAGACTCTCACCATCTGAAGGCAGTCCCAGAAAACTGAAAAGTAGTGAATGAGACCACACTGGTCTCCAGAATACCTACTGTCCGAAGCATCCACTGACACTTATCCAGAAAACCCTGGGCATCCTCTGACTCAACACCGCTAAAACATGGAGGTCGAAGCCTCTCAAATCTCTCCAGTCTCCTTTGCTCATCATCTGCCATAACAGGAACTACCGGTGCCTGAGCAGCTACAACCGGCTGGGCTGGTAGTGCCCCCGGTATCTGAAGCCTCTATACTACCTGGTCTAGAGTACGAGCAATGGGGGTATGAGTACCTCCCCCAGTCTGAGAAGCGGCAGGTGCGGCCTGAGCCAAAACCACCTGAGCCAGACCAGTGCAAGCTGCCATTATCTGGGCCAAAGTCTCCTGAAGGCTTGGAATCTCAATGGGCACAGCTGGTGCCTGAGTTGATCCTGTCGGCTCAGCTATATCTGGAATCAGCTCCTGAGCTACAGCAACTGGTGGTACTACAGATGCTGGTCCAACTGTGGTACGAGCTACACCTCGACCTCTACCTCGACCCCGGCCTCTACCATGACCCCAGCCTCTCGCGGCCCTAACTGTAGGCACTGGTGGTTGACCATCCGATCCTGTAGTACGTGTCCTCACCATCTGTGAGAGAATAGATTAACAGAAATTTAGTTTCCGGAATCAACAAATTGCCTCGACGGAATACAAGAAAGTGAAGTTTTCCTACGGTTTCTGCAGCCTCTCGAAGATAAGTACAGACGTCTCTGTACCGATCCGCAAGACTCTACTAAACCTGCTCATGACTAGTAAGACCTATGTAACCTAAACTCTGATACCAACTTGTCACGACCCAAAATCTCACCCGCCGTGATGGCGCCTATCTCAATACTAGGTAATCCGAAAATCTCAATAAACCATAATTTCTCTCAAGATTGAAAATATAACATTTAAATACAATACAAGTGCTCCCCAAAACCTGGTGTCACTGAGTACATGAGCATCTAATATAAGTACAAGTCTGAAAAATACGGTCTATAATAGTCTGAGACCAAATACAGTAAACAAGGAGATAGAGAAGGAGAGACAAGGTCTGCGGAACATGGCAACTACCTCAAAATCTCTTGAAAATCAACTGCGTGAAATGATCAACACCCGCTATGTTCAGGAACACCTGGATCTGCACACGAAGTGCAGGGAGTAGTATGAGTACAACCAACTCAGCAAGTAACAATAATAACTAAGGTGCTGAAGATAATGACGAGCTACACAGTCATAGTTTACTTTCAGTAGTTCTAGCAAAGAATAGACATGCTTTCAAATCCGATAGTTTAAGTCAAATCAATTTTATACAGTTCAATTTCAAGTAATCCGGACATAAATTCTTTCAGAGATTTCACAAAAATGACAGATAGCAACCAAGTGCAACAATAAATGCAAAGCAAGTACAGCCTCTCGGGCAACAGTCACTCAGCTCATCACAATAACTCCACCACTTGGCTCTCAGCCCTCAACACTCACACTCAATGGGTACCCGCGCTCACTGGGGGTGTGTATAGACTCCGTAAAGGCTCCTACAGCCCAAGCGCCATAATTTTCACGGACAACTCATGTGCTGCACGGATAACTCACGTGCTATAATATCCTGCACGGACAATATCCTTACCTCACCGACAGGCCCTCGGCCTTACTCAGTCCTCAACCTCCCAAGTCTCTCGGGCTCTCAGAAATCACAAAGATCCGCCCAAAAAAAGATAACATAGTATATCAACAAATATCAAGAAAGACTGAGGTATGATACGCTAGTAAAATCATGACTGAGTACAAGATAGCAATTAGCAAATAATTCAACAAGTACGCGACCTCTGTGGGTCCCAATAGTACTATCACATAGCCTAAGCATGATTTTTTAACATGATTTACAGTCAAATTTCTCCAACACAAAGAGAGCTTATAGCTAACAATAAGTTATTCAACTTTACAGTTTCACGGGATGGACCAAGTCACAATCCCTTTGGTGCACGCCCACACGCCCGTCACCTAGCATGTGCGTCACCTCCAAAATAATCACATGACACAAAATCTGGGGTTTCATACCCTCAGGACCAGATTTATAACTGTTACTTACCTCAACCCGTATAATTCTTTATTTCGCTATGCCCTTGTCACGAGAATTGGTCTTCGAAAGCCTCGTATCTAGTCACAATTAATTCGAATCAATCAATACAAATTATTGTAATTAATTCTATAAGGAAATACTAATTTTTCCAATAAAATCCAAAATTGACTCAAAAATTGCCTGTAGGGCCCATGTCTCGGAACCCGACAAAAGTTACAGAATATGAACGCCCATCCAACCACGAGTCCAACCATAAAAATTTCACCAAAATCTGACACCAACTCGACCCTCAAATCTTCAATTAAAGTCTATGAAAATTTCTACCATTTTCAACCCAATCCTTACCCATTTGAACTTAACAATCTTTCCACAACCTTATTGGTATGTATATGATACTCTACACCCAAGAATCATACTATTAATCACCCATCTTTACTCCAAATCCAAAATTAAAGAATTAGGGAAAGAAATTCTTACCTCTTTGAAGCCCTGGCAAGATCCTTGTGAAATCTTCAAACCTTAAACAAGAATTGATGGATAAATCACTAAGTCTTTACTTTCTCTCTCTAAAATGCTCTCACATCTCTCTAAAATATCAGATTTTTGGCTCAAAAATGAGCTTCAAGGGCTATAAATTCAAGTTGGGTGGGGTCAAAAATTAGAAAGAATGGAAGTTCCGAAGCAGTTATGCGATCGCATAACAGGTATGCGGTCCGCATACCGGCCGCATAATTTGGCCTCCAAAGCTGGGAGTTACCAACCTGTTCTGTGGTCATTATGCGGTCCGCATACTTGTTCTGCGGTCGCATAATGCACCGTAAAACAGGTCTGCGGTCGCATAGTGCACCACAGATTTTTCTCAAATCTTGCCCTCCTCCTGTTCCACTTTGCGACCATTATGTGGTCCGCAGAGTGATTCTGCAACCGCATAGTGGTCGCAGAAATGACCATTTTTCGATAAAAGTTTCCTTTACACTTCGATGCATTGTTCAACCCAAAAAGTCCGAATTTTTGAGAAATTTCTACAATCTTTGTACTAATTGTTCTACCTTGGCACCACCAAAACTTAATTTCCTTAGCAAATTTTCTCCAAGGTCGTTACACATAAGTTAACATCCAGTCATCCTTTTCAACTTAAATTCTAAACCTTGGAACTAAGCACTCTAAATCATTTCAAAGCATCACCGAACCCAGACCAACTACCCAGGCAAGCCAAATAACAACAGTAATTCACAATATGAGTAGTAAATGGGGAACGGGATTGCAATAGTCAAAACGACCGGCCGGGTCGTTATAAAATTGCTCCATTCTGAAGTCCATAGCTCAATATGTGATATAAATGACCAACCCTCAAACTTATAACATTCTGCCCAGCGATTCCGCATTTGCGGACAGATCTTCGCATTTGCGACCACCGCTTCTACGGAAAAACTTCGCTTCTGCAAAAATAGCCTTGCCCAGCAACCCCCGCACCTGCGGATATCAAATTTTGCTTCTGCGAAGATTTTTGCACCTGCGCTTCCAATCTCGCATTTGCGCGTACGCTAATGCGCTACAAAAATCTGCTTCTGCGGTCTTCCTCACCCAGCCTCTTCTCGCTTTTGCGACTCCACTAGCTCTTCTGCGACTATCGCACCTGCGCAATACCAGTCGCATGTGCGATCACATCAGAACAAGCAGCCTTCAGCAATGCATTATGCAACGAAAGTGATCCGAACCTCGCCCGAAACTCACCCGAGCCACTCGGGACCCTGTCCGAATATATCTACAGGTCCAATAACATAACACGAACCTACTCGAGGCCTCAAATCAAACATAACAATATCAAAACGATGAATCACACCTCAACTCGAAATCAATGAACTTTGAAACTTCAAACTTCCACAACCGATGCCGATACCTATCAAATCACGTCCGATTGACCTCAAATTTTGCACACAAGTCACATTCGACATTACGGACCTGCTCCAACTTCCGGAATCGGAATCCGACCCCGATATCAAAAAGTTCACTCCAGGTCAAACTTTCCAAAATTTTGACTTTCGCCATTTCGAGCCAAATTCAACCACGGTCCTCCAAATCACAATCCAGATGCGCTCCTAAGTCGAAAATCTCCCAACGGACCTATCGGAACCATCAAAATTTCAATCCGAGATCAAATACTAAAAAGTCAAACTTGGTCAACTCTTTCAAATTTAAAGCTCCCTAGTTGAGAATCATTCTTCCAAATCAGTCCCAAATAACCTGAAAACCAAAACCGACGATTCACACAAATCAAAATACATTATACGGAGCTACTCATGCCCGTAAACTACCGAGAGAAATGTAAATGCTCAAAATGACCGGTTGGGTCATTACAATAAACACGTAAGAATTCAGGCATGGAGACTGTAGGAAAACTCATAACAAAGATTAACAATTATCAATAGCTTAATTGATTATCACTTTAGAGAATCATAATAGAACAAGCTGACCATAAAAGGTTGTCAAACTAACAAAGCATAAATATCAAACATGTCAAATACATACAGCATAATTATGATCTACAGAACTTAACTCGACATATCTAAATCATTCAGAGAGATGAACAAAAGAAAAAGGGAGAGAAAGATGCTGACCTTCTTAAGGGAAGCAGACCAAACGAATTTTTTTTGTTGCTCAAGATCCCAGAAACTTTTAGCTTGAACCAGCAAAAGAACTAAAGAGAGGGGAAATAGTAAGAAAACTAAGACCAGAAACCCTAATGTTCTTAGTGTTTTTGTGTGCTTAGTGTTCGTGACTGTATGTATGTTCAGTGTTAGGTTATTGTAGATGAGAACATTAAAGGCCCTATTTATAGTGCCATTTAAGGCCTTAGAATATCATATTTCAAACTAAGATAGTGGAGAGTGTCGATAAGTTGATGATGTGAGCATAGTCGGGTAAAATCAGAGAGAACAAAGGTGAAATCAGTGTTTGAGTTTACTTGAGTGGAGAGATATGAGAGGCTGAATGTTGAAACACAAGAAACTACCGGTCAGAACCCTAATACCCAGAGGTCATTGCATTTGACCTCTGGGTGTCGAATATTAATGATGAAGCCAGCAAACGTCTCATGCTTGCTTCGATTTAAAAGGGCGAAAGAAAATCTAGCGAGTTGAAGTTTCATCTTTTGGTCTGACTTCTTCGATTAGGGATTTTGAAATTGAATGGTGAAAATGGAAAGAATGACGAGATCAGGAGTACAGGAATAAAATGAACAGCCATGCATGCCATGGATTTGAAAGGTCAATGGCGATTTGAAGTTTCATCGCTGGGGTTAGGGTTTGAATTTGGGAGATTTGAATTTCGATGATGAAACGGGGAAAGATTCAATGAGAATCGTGGATATAGGGGACAAATGAGATGATTTGAGGTTAATTTCACGACCTTGCACTAATTTGTGAAAGGTCTGTTGATTGATGGAGCTAGGGCAGACGGGAGAAAAGAGATAGGAAGGGGAAAGAAGGGTGGCTAGGCAGGTGACAAATGATTTAGGGCTTTGGGGGTTTTGGGGCATCTCTAAGGTTAAGCTTAGGAGATATGATACGGGCCGTTGGATCTGGTGATCAACGGTTTTGTGCATTTAGGATTTTTTAGAAAGAATTTTAATGGCCATTAGATTATGAGGTTTGAACGGTGGAGATGGGGTCTTTGGGCGGCTGTTTTAAAAATCAAAGGAAAATCAGGAATTAAATGGGAGCCGCTGATCAGATGGATCAACGGTTCAGATGCCTGTGTGTTTGTTTTGTGAGTGATAAATGAGGGTAACGTGGCACGATCTCATTGGTTCGCAAGTAGTGGTATGGAGTGCCAACTTGGAATGAGATGGGGTATTTAGACTGGGTCAAATCCGAATTGGGCTTGGTATTTTGGCTAAAAATAATTTAACTAATAGCCATTCTGTATTTAGTTAAGGAATTGCAATTGTAGCCTTTTCGTTTGTAACCCTTTTAAAATCAATTTTAATAAACTTAACAGTTTTAATAAAAAAAATATGGTAAAATTATAATTACTATATGTTGCTAATTATTTTAATTAATTATTTATAAATGATACATATTTTAAATTATAGCACTAATTTCAAAATATTAACATAGTAACCTAATCCACTGGAAATTAAGGAGTAATTTTGTCAACTTATAAAACCTATGTAATGTATATACAAAAAATATTTTTTTATTATAGTAAATACATTTGTAATTACATAATATCAGTACTACATGATTAATTTTGAAACTAATAATTAATTAATTTATAAAATAGATATTCATTAATAGAATATACTTTTAAAGTATTTATTATAAATTGTTAAGTGTGAATAAATTAATTTTAAAATAAAGGGTCAAAATTGGCCGTCAACACTTATTAGAAGTTGTTACCTCTTTTATTGTTGAATGATTCTTATTTGAAGTTGCTATTACATGATATCTTTTCGTTGTCGAGTTATTCTCCTGCATTTAGACGTAGTTGCTATTTCATGTCATATCTTTCATTGTTAGCTTATGTTATACACTAAAATTTGAAGTTGAAGTTATTGAGAGCCATTAATCTATTTTAGTTGAAGTTGTTGTTTAATGGAGTATCTTTCATTATTGAGTTATTTTTCAGTTTTATTTTGTTGCTATTGAGATTCTTGTACACATTGAGGTCGAGTCGTGGGCTATATGTTGTGGTAATATTGGTATTATTATTTTGGAAAGGTTGTGGCCTATGGGCACTTGTGGAACGAGTTGATATGTCGTGTTGTTGTGATGTTGGCACATGTGGATTTGTTGTGTGGATAATTATTGCTATGTAGAGCATAAGGGTGGCATCTCACTGTTGTTGATTATGTAGAATGATAGAGGTGGCTATTGATATATTGTCTAGGTGAAGTGATACGGGTGACTATTATGTTATTGTCTGCGCATAACGATACGGGTGGCTATTGTGTTATTGTCTGGGCGGAGTGATACATGTGGCTATTATATTATTGTCTAGGCGGAGCGATATGGGTGGATAGTATGATATTGTCAATATGGAGAGATAAGGTTGGCTATGATATGGATGATATGTGATGGCTGGGGCATAATGTTGAAGATATTCGTGTGATGGCGTGATTTTCCTTATGTGTGCCATGTTCCTTACGTGGCTTGTTGCATTGTTTTCAATAAGCTACTCGATGTCTTGATATTACTTGTTGACTTGAACTGTAATAGTACACTCGCACTTGCATAAACTGTAGCATGCCAATTATACCGGTTCAGGAGTATAAAACTTGACATTTATTGATCATGCACATGTATTCTTGTATATCTGCTTTTATTGTTGTATTGAGCCTGTGACCATGCCGGGCAGATTGTGATATTGAGTCTGTGATCATACCGAGTAGATTGTGATATTGATCTTATGACCACGCCAGGCGGATTGTGATAGTGAGCCTCTGAACATGACGGACGGATTGAGGTATTGGTACGTGAGTTGTCCGTGCAGCACGTGACTTGTCCATGCGGTTGTAATAGATAATATGGTCACGGGGTGCCATGTGTATATGATTTATTATTTGGGACTCGTGGCTTGTGGTTTTGAGGAGTGGTACCTCGGGGTAGTTTTGTTGTAAACCTTGTGTTAGAACGACTTGATTATTTGGTTGTTATTTCTTTACCTCATTTGGTTTCACTAGTACTTTAACGGTGTTCTAATTACTTTACTATTTTTAACACATGTTATTTCTTGTTGCCATTTGCTGATTCTTGCTTCCATTATTAGCTTTATACTTATATACTACACATGTTATTATCTCTAGTAGGTGTTTTGACTTGTACCTCATCACTACTTCACCGAGGTTAGTCTTGATACTTACTAGGTACCGACCGTGGTGTACTCATACTACACTTCTGCATATTTTGTGCAGATCCAGGTATTGGAGATAACGGACTCAGGCAGAGTTAACTTCTTTGAACGCGAGGATTCAAGATAGGCCTGCTTGATCACCACAGTCCCTTGGAGCCCGTTTTACTTTGAATTGTACTGTTAATTCGCTATTCGAACAATATTGTATTTTGTTTTGAGATATTTCTATGTATTCAGTTAGAGTTCGTGACTTTGTACTACCTAGTCTTGGGAGGATTGTTATGATTATTGCTGCATAGGCTTGTATCACCTTTACTTCGGTATTTATATTAAACTCTGCTTTACAAATATCATGCTTAACTGGTTTAACTATTGTAAGTAACCGGCTTACCTAATCTTAAAGACTAGGTGCCATCACGATGCCTAAGGCGAGATTTTGAGTCGTGACAATATCGACCAAGGAAGAATAAGCAACACAAACGTTGTCTTGCTAACTTCAAGCTCATTAACAAGCATTATAGTTCAAGTTGGAGAAAGAAATATATCGATGAGGCATTAAATAAAAAGAAACTAATTGAAAAAAAAAAGGTTGGTGTGTGCATAGGAAATTCGCCAACGAAGTTGTACTCATTTCATCACAAGATCTTATAGAGATAATTCTCTTATAATTCAACAGGACTGGACTAGAATTCATATTGAATTTGAACCAGTATAAAAATATCACATGTTAGTTTTACTTCTGTACTTTATTTATTTTTGTATATCTACTTACCTAGATAATCGACTAGTTATTGATCAGTACAGCCAACTAATACACAAAAGGGATACAATTCACCCCTCTAGTACTTTTAGATATTTCTCTTTAAAATATTTAACTGGTATATTATTTTAAATATAGTGCCAAAGCCTTATTGACGTTACATTTTGAGTAACCAAACTTACTTCTTACGTAATTATGATACAAATATGATTTTGTTATTACTTGCTAACTAGTCCAGCATGTATAGAATCTTACCAAAATTGCATCAGAAAGTTTTAGCATCCTTTGATTGCTTAAAATTTCTGAATAATTGTTTACGACTCTTAATTAAGAAAGACAAATTTTTGCTGATTCTAAAATGTTTTATGAAACTATTTCAATAATGTGCTTGATAAAAAATGAACTATATTCTAATAAATGTCAAAATCTACGTATATGGATAGTAACAATAATAATAATATATTAATGATGACGATGACCAACCAAATCTAGCTAAGAAAAGGGAAAATTTGTCGCATCCTTAGTTGTTTATTAAATCTGGTTGGCAATAGTACTAGTGATAGCAGTTGCTCCAATAAAATAATCTCTCATAGTTGTATTAACTTATGAAGATCACCAATTGTATTGTTTAAGGTACATTTGTAATTTGTAAATATTCGGGCCGTCCATACAATGACCTAATTCATCGCATATAGATTAATAATTTTTTTGTTGATTGATCTGCATTTGAAAATAATTAAAGCATTGTACATTTTTAGTTTTGAATATATTTACTTATTCGTCTTTTCCATATATATATATATACTATATTAAAAGCACGAAAGTACTTAGCGAAATGTCGTTCGTCTTTTTTACCCTTTGTAAGTACAATATATGTTGGATAAATTTGTAATTATAATACAAAAAGGTATTTCGAGGAAACCAAAATTGAATTGCCTAACAATTTATGTCACTTTAGGTTTTAGCATTATATTTTTCTAACATAATTAGTGTCATTTTAGATTAGGATTCTTTAACCAGAATTGCCGAGCAATTAATATTAGTCTGGATTTAATTTCTTTTATCATAATTAAAGCCACTTTTTGATCTTCTAGAATTCTAAATCAAAAGTAAATAAGGAACAACAATTAATGACACTAGGTTTAGTATTCTTTTAGTAGTACTTATAATAATTTCCGTAGGTTACAAAGTTAATTTTTTGTTGTCTAGAATTTTAAACCAAAACGAAATCAGAAGCAGCATTTATTTTTGCTTTAGGCTTGGTATTCTTTTACCAAAATCGAACAAGAAGCATCAATTAATGTTAGTTTAGGTTTGCATCAATTAATGTTAGTTTAGGTTTAGTCTTCTTTTACTAAAATTGCCGAAGGACACACACACACAAAAAAAGTTAGGTTTTCTACAATTTTAAAACCATAACCGTTTAGAATAAGGAGCTAAACACTCTATAAAAGGAGTCAGTATTTCATATTTTTTATCATAAAGTCTTGATAACGTGGAAATGTGCGGAGGTAATTTTTTTATGCTTGTCGGTTTTGATTTTTATTTATGATATCCCATGTACCAATATCAGTTTAAAATTATCTTCAGTAAATAGTTTTTTGCCCTTTTTCATTGAAGCTTAATTAAAAAATCTATAATGTATGTCTTTTTATTGTGTGTTGCACAAACTTTTTGGGTTAAACCTACATGAGTAGTCAAGTTTTTATTTCTCTTTATGCCTGATTTTTAAGTTTTTTCCTCTTTTCTTAATGTTTTTTTGTAACTGAATGAGCGGTACTGATAACTATTTGATCTGAAATAGTATTTGCTAATGTATGTCTTTCTGTTGTGTGTTGCACGATTTTGTTTTTGGTTAAACCTACATGAGTAGTCAAGTTTTTATTTTTCTTCCTAATTTTTAAGTTTCTTCCTCTTTTCTTAATATTTTTTGTAATTGAATGAGTGGTATTGATATCTATTTGATCTGAAATAGTATTTGCTAAATAACTAAATATATAGAAATATCAACTAAAATTTTAATTATTAAATTTTCCTTAATTATTTGAATTATGTTGAAAGTCCTAATATTTAGGACTTTAAAATCGATTAAATTTTAGTTTATATAATCTTTTTCTTCTTTGAATTGTGTTCTTTATTTGAAACCACTTTTTTGTATTAATAATTTTTATTTGTGTGGCTGACAATTCAAGACTCCTCTTGTTGATGACCATTCGCAGATAGATATTTTGGATACAAAGATAGATATGTAGGATACAAAGTCAAATACTCTATAGCCTACAGGTAAATAAAATTAGATAATATTTATTTTAATAGTTTTTTCAAAGAGATGTATTACTCCCTCATATATAAAATAAATTTGGAAAGAATTACTTCAGCAAATATAAAATCAAATGTGATAACTTTCTCAATATTACTGTAATATATGTTATATTCTTTCATAATATGCTTTATTTTAGACGTATATTAACTCATCTGTGATTTTAAATCACATTTTGTAACCTTTTATATCGTGGATATTTTTTTAGAGATATAGAATGCTTTTAGGGAATCACTCCACCGAGAAAGCATGCAGGTGGTTTGAACCTACGACCTCCCATTTGGGGATTTCCTGCTCAATCAACTTGGCCACCCTTGTGGGTATGGTCTGATTGTCACTTTTTATATGTATCATGTACCACCGGCCACAGTTTATGAGTAAATGATCAAATAATTCACTTGAAAAGACTTGAATATATGACGATGCATGTCTGAAGAATATCTTCATTTTAAGCCACTAAATTTTATTAAAATTTGAAAATTTAAGGAGCCTAGTAGGTGAAATAAAGAAAATAAAATAATATTCATTAAACATGTCTTGAAATATAAACTTTTGTTCTTTGATGGTCAAAACTTCGAGTAATATGAAGGATTATTAAAGAATATTAAATGTCAATTTGTTAGACCGATTTGACTTGCAAGAAAAGTAATCACTAAGATTGAAGAATAGAAAAAATAAATACAAAATTAAATAAATAAAATTTCATAGCTAATCGTACGGGCGCAATAAAATTGATGGTCTAAAGTCAAACTATAATAAGATACCTTAAATTTTTTCATGAAATTCATGTACTAACGAGAAAAATTTAAAAAGTTTTACTTTAACGTTTATGAATCAATCAAAAGAGATAAGAAAAATAGTTATTTTAGAAAAAGTAAATTGACGTTGAAAAGTTAAATCATTAGAAGTATAAAAATAAATATACGTAGATTAGGAAAAATAACACTTGAAGAGGGAGATAAAAGTACTAAGTAATTAATAAGAGAAGAAAACTTTATCATAATTTATTCACTCATTCAAATAACCTTAACCAAATCCAAAAAAGCATATAATTTAAAAAATATTTTACCAAGGATTATATGATATATATAACACTTAATGCTTGGAATAGTATTTTTACACCAAGAACGTCGTCTATAAAGAGATATTAGATCAGATATAAAAATATAACATATTATAATTTTCTTCGTACAATAAAATATATATAAATACAAAAATTATATAATTAACCTACCTAAATTCTTAATCTTTGCAAGTTCAGAAGATATCTAATAACTCTGTATTCAACTATTTTGTCAATAATATTTATTTTTTAATTAAATGAATGTTGCACTATTTCGACGCCAATTGCTATTACAAATAATTATTTTTACTCTAAATTTTATACACTTATTTATTGATAAACGCGAAAAATACGTGAAACACACGTACACTAAATCTAGTTTGTATATAATTGGTAAATTGTATATATATATATATATATATATATATATATATATATTATGCTAAAGTCGAAGGAAAGCTTATGTGCTAAAGTCGAAGGAAAGCTACTTTGATATTATAAAATTCGTGACTGAAATTTGAGAGAGACGTGAAAGCAAAAGCCGAGGGTAAATTCTGAAACTGGACAATCAATACAGATTTCCTAAATCCCAAATAAAGAGGAAAACATTTGAGTCCATAAATAAGGAGAGAAATTTGAAGCGGAGAGCCAAAGAATAGAAAAGAAAAGAACATAACAAGTTGAGTTTATACTTTATACGTTGTCAAAGAGGGCAACATACATAGAATATTCACATCACAAAAAGAGAAAGGACATGAAGAGGAGGTTAAAAGAGAGGAAGAATAGCGTACCGAAAAGGCTACTTTTATAAGCCACTCACTGCTATTTTCTCTTTCCCCTCTCAACATTTGTTTTTTTCTTTTGGTTTATTATTCGACTAAATTATACACCACCTTTTCTCATTTAAGTATGGTTCTTCTTCCCCTTTTCCCTATGCCTACCTAATGCTAATGGCCCCATTGCCCACTCCCCTAAAATCCAAGTATCTCATCCACCTCTTGCTTCTCTGTCTCAGCCTTTTCGTTCACCCGACATGCATTGATTGCAAAAGTCCAATTCAACCTTTTCCTTTCTTAACTTGAACTTACCTTCTTGCCCTTCGTTCCATTTGAACTATTTTGTTTTTAATCAAATAAATTTTCACTTGAACCTTACGTTCTATGTATAGACAAAGTTGAATGAGAAAGTTTCTGACTTTCGTGATATAAATAATGTTTAAGTGATTTTTTTTATTAAAAAGTTTAACTTAATAATTTAATGCAATAAAGTGAAAAATAAGTGACCATCTATGGAATTAGCTCACATCTGTCTCTCTGATTTTTTACTAGACGTATACTTGTGACTTAATATCCAACTTCATAATATAACACTTTTGTATATAATTTGCAGCCTTGTTGACTTCTCATTCCTAAGAAAAAGAAATCTCCTTAAAATGAATTTTTAAAATGAAAATTTAAAGCAGTTAGATTTACATCTCTGTTAACATTTATTGCCATAACAATTTGAAATGTAACAACAAAAACTAGAATAATTTGAACAAATGCAATTATGTTGCTGTAGGAAATTGACTTCTTTTGTGGCGAATATGAGGAACAAGAAGAAAGGGAAGCAAAACTTTTATGTTTGGATGACCAAAACTATTTACACTTGCCAATTTTTAATCACAGGGGATTATTTGGATAAAAATATTCACATCATTACTATAATATATCAAAGTGTCCACCTGTTTAACGTCATCTATATGCATATACGTATCTGTTCGCAGTGGGGAGCCACATACACCAAAGGGGTGTCAACCGACACTCATTCGTCGAAAAATTACACTGTATAGCTAGGTAATATTTAAAAACAATATATATATATATATATAATGACACCCATTGACTTCTTGATAAGTTTATTTCTTTATGTTTTGACTTCCCTTAATGAAAATCTTGGCTCCGCCACTGTCTGTTCGTTCCCCTAACTTCAGTTTAATATCAAATATCTCTTCAAAAATTAGGAAACTATTATTAGAACTATTAATGAACATAAGATATGAATTCACAATAATTACATAGTACTCTCTTCGTTCCGGTTTATGTGAACCTATTTCCTTTTTGGTGCGTTCCAAAAAGAATGACCCCTTTCTAAATTTGGAAATAATTTAGCTTAAACTTTCAATTCTACCCTTAATGAGAAGCTTTTATAACTACACAAATACTCTGGACCCCTTTTTAACTTGTTTAGGACCACAAATTTAAAAAGTCTTTATTTTTTCTTAAATTACGTACACAGTCAAACAAGTTCAAATAAATTAGAACGGAGAGAATATAATAATATGTATAAGTATAGGAAACAACCTCTCAACTTTCACAAGGTATAGGTAAGGTCTGCGTATGCTCTACCCCTCAGATCCTACAATACTTTGTGAGATTAGACTAGATTTGTTGTTGTTGCTGTAGTGATACGGAAGCATAACCCGACACTTTCTTCCCAAGTATGTCTTAGTTATGACTTGAACTATGACATGAACTTAATTCTTATGGTAATGTGGTCTGAAAATGTTATTCTGAGAGACATAAATAAGTGCTTTATAGAATAAGAGAGGTGCTTTACTAGCTTTAACATAAATCTGTCACTAACTACCAATCGTAATAGGTAAACCTGTCATTAACTGCCGAGCGTAATAGAGGTACACATTCAATCAATTTGTCAAGTTAATCTAGTTTGCTTTGTGGATAAATAAACTGGTGATCGAGTTGAATTGAACTTTGGTTAGAATTGATCTCAAACTAATTAAGATCTGAATTTTCCCCTTCCCTTGCAAACCTTGTTATATTTTACCCAACTAAAATAAAAATATTCAATTTTTTCAAATTTATAGATCATCAATAATAATCAAGATATCCGTAAAATGTAGTAAAGTTTCCTAATTCCGATGTCAAATGAAACAAATTTAAGAGTGAACTCACAATTTGGAATAATTTGGTTTACCCTATAGCTTGCGCATCTTCTATTTGACATTCATCCTTGCTCGGGAGTGCGCTCTCTCTCTATCTCTCTCATTTATATAAGTTAAGAGTGATAAGAGCAAGAACAATCAGTTGAATGATTGTTATTCTACTTGCTCTTATAATATCTCCATCGAAATAGAACAAATCTTAATACTCCAATTTTTTTTATCTAAACCCGAAAAAGCCCACATCTTTATAGATCGGGACTAGAATTGGTGCAAGCATAAGCTTTAGGGACAGAAATGAACATGAGTAATTAAATCTTTGTGGACGAAATAAAAAGTTTCTAAACTTGAATAGAAAATATTAATATTCTCAACATTTCATGGGTGGTCATTCAATTTTGTGTTAATTACGAAAAAGTCATTTTTCTTCTTTTTATTACATAAAAATCATTTAACTTTGTGTTAATTATTCAAAAGTCACTTTTCTTTCTTTTGTTACAGAAAAAACATTTTAGCTCTATTTATCACAAAATTCATATTGGCCAGATTTTATAATATTTCTACTTGAAAAGTCTATTATGCTATTGATATTATAAATCCTTTTATTTATGTAATAGCTTCTATATTATATACTATATAATATATTTTTACCTAGGTATTTTACTTATAATTAAAATAACTTTATATTATTTTATTTATTATTTTTATAATATATCCATACATTTAATTTTTTCCATGGAACTCAATTTGTTTAATCATATTCAAACATGAACATATTTTAAATATAAAAATAATAAAAAAATATTTATTTGAAATAAGAAAAATAGATTTGTTTAACAAATGATAATTTTTTTATAGTTAATAAGAATTTTAGAAAAAGTTTCAAAAATATTTGTGTTTAATATTGAGATTTTTAAAGCTTTATCAGTTAATATTATTTATTTGAAAGTATTAACCCGATATATCATTGTGCTATATGTAAATATTTTATGTATTGGATAAATGGGCATGGCTTAACTGATAAATCAGTGAACTTTGGTTTTATAATTTTTATTAAAAATATTTCATTAAGCATGGTTAAGAATATGGACTTGAGATTTGTTCACGGTAATGTTATCGATAAATTTAATAATGCTACTTATATATCTTAAAAATTAATGTTAAGAAAAAATTAAATGTACGAATATATTATAAAATAATAAATAAAATAATATTAAGTTATTTTAACTATAAGTAAAATACCTGAGTATAAGTATAGTATATAGCATATAATATAGAAGATGTTGCATAAATGAAAGGATTTATAATTTCAAGGGTATATATAAAATCTGGTCAAAGTGATTATTGTGATAAGTAGAGCATAATAAAATGATTTTTGTGTAACAAATTAAAGAAAGAAAATTAAATTTTTGGTAATTAATATAAAATTCAATGACTTTTACGGAAAAAAAAAAAAGTTAGGCAATGAATACAAAGTTTACTATCATAACTAATTTGGAAGAAAATTTCACGTGCAATAAGATCCCGCGTGGTTCCTATTTAATTTATATCCCACTAAGACCGTCCCAATTTAATACTACTAGTGGAAACCTTCTTCAATTAGAAAAACCAAAAAAAAGGGATAAGATGGGTAATGTCTATGTTCCTCCTAACTTCTATCCAACTTTTGCCTTTTAATTCTGATCCTTCTCTCTCTATCCCTTTGAATGACAACATAATTTTTTAGGCCATTAAAGTAATGGCGTAAAGTCCAAAGTCTTACAAACTCAAAATCTTCAACTTCCTATCCCACTCTTACACGTCCCCTACCCTTTTCGCCCTCAAATGAACAACTCCGCCACCATCGCCGCTGCCGGAGCTGCCATTAAACGCCGAAAGAATCATTATCATCAGTCCTTGATTCCTGGACTTCCTGATGATATAGCCCAAATTTGTCTCTCTCTTGTACAACAACCTTTGACTCTTTACTCCGTTTGTAAATCTTGGCGCCGGCTTCTTTATTCTCCTTCTTTCCCCCCCTTTTTATCTATCTATTCGTTATTGAAACCTTCACAATCTAAGGAGAAAACAAATCAATATGAGGATTCTGTCGAATTCGCCAACTTCGATCCGATTTCATCCAAATGGCACTTACTTCCTCCTCCACCTCTTGAACCGCATCTTCGTCTCCTGCTTCGTCACCCTTCTTTCATCTCCCGTCACCTCCCGATTCAATCGGTGAGCGTTTTTGGCAAATTTGTCCTCCTCGCCGCAACCGCTGACCATCTATTGCCGGCCTTATCTCGGCCCTTTGTTTTCAATCCGCTCAGCCGAAAATGGACTTACGGTCCCCCACTCGCCACACCGCGACGGTGGTGTGCTGCTGGTGCGTCACGCGGCGTGGTTTACGTTGCAAGTGGGATTGGTTCCCACTACAACCAAGAGGTAGCTCGATCGGTTGAGAAGTGGGACCTGAAAAGTAACAACAGCTATGGTTACAGCTGTAACCACCATCACGATAAAAACAAGGGTACTAAAAGCGGATGGAAATGGGAGAAAATGGGCGGTCTTAAGGATGGGAAGTTCAGTAGGGAAGCGATTGAAGCAGTGGGTTGGAGAGGGAAGCTGTGTATGGTGAACGTGAAAGGCAATGCTGCAAAGGAAGGAATCATCTACGACGTTGAAAAGGACACGTGGCAGGAGATGCCGGAGGGGATGCTAGTGGGTTGGAGAGGTCCGGCGGCGGCGATGGAGGAAGAAATTATTTACATGGTGGATGAATCTAAAGGAGCATTGAGAAAGTATTATCCAGGAAATGACAGTTGGGTGGAGATTTTGGAGAATGAGATGCTTAAAGGTGCACAACATTTGGCGGCTGCCGGCGGTAGAGTATGCGTGGTTCGCAGCGGCAGTGATGGTATTGCGGTTGTGGATGTGGTGGCCAAGCCGCCGAGTTTGGTGGTGGTGGAAACTCCGCTGGGGTTTCAGGTTTTGGACGTACATATTTTGCCAAGAATGAGCCAACTGGATTCTGAATCACAATGAGATGACGAATATTGAATAGTTTTTGTTTTCTTGTATTTTCCAAATTGTTCATTATTTTCAGATAAATTTTGGATACTTGTCGACTTTTTGTTGGTTCTTTTTTCTTTTTGTTTAGGTGGGGAAAAAATATATGTATACAATTGAGGAAAAGCCCAAAACCATAGATGATCTTTGGCTTTAGACTCAAAGTCATACATATTCTTTCACATGGAGCACTAATAGTACATTTAATTTAACAAAGTGGTGCACTTTTAGTCATAACACTGAGAAAAAACCCAAAAAATACATGATCTTTGGCTTTAGACTCAAAGTCATACATATTTTTCCACATGGAGAACTAATAGTCCATTTACTTTAACAAGGTGGTGCACTTTTAGTCATAACACTAAACAGATTTTAATTTTTAATAAAAATCTAGGATCTGACAAAATATATGTTCCCTTTATTTTCTTGTTTACTGAAAGAAATAAAGATGACCGATTTATCTAGATAGTAAATAGTAAATATACATAGAATTTATTTACTATTTATCTATTTACTATATGTAAAATATACATTTTACTAAGAAATGTTAAACACCGTTAATTTTTATTTGCAATAATTTTTATCTAGATAACCTCAAATGTTATCTAGATTTTTTATTATATACATAATATTTACTATACGTTGACATAAAATAAATATATATTTATTAGATTTTTTTATTTTAAGGGAGTCAACGTATAGTAAATATACATAAAATAAAAATAAATATTATGTATATAATAAAAAATCTAGATAACATTTGAGGTTATCTAGATAAAAATTATTGCAAATAAAAATTAACGGTGTTTAATATTTCTTAGTAAAATGTATATTTTACGTATAGTAAATAAATAAATAGTAAATAAATTCTATGTATATTTACTATTTGCTATCTAGATAAATCTGTCATCTTTATTTCTTTCGGTAAACAAGAAAATAAAGGAACAGATATTTTGTCAAATCTTAGATTTCTGTTAAAAATTAAAATGTGTTTAATATTATGACTAAAAGTGCACCACTTTGTTAAAGTAAATGGACTCTTAGTGCTCCATGTGCAAGAATATGTATGACTTTGAGTTTAAAGCCAAAGATAATATATTTTTGGGGGTTTTTTCTCAGTGTTATGACTAAAAGTGTATCACTTTGTTAAAGTAAATGTACTATTAGTGCTCCATGTGAAAGAATATGTATGACTTTGAGTCTAAAGCCAAAGATCATGTATGGTTTTGGACTTTTCCTCTATACAATTTAACACAAATTCTCACCATAGAACAATATGAAAATCTTTTGAGGTTCATTTAGATATGTTGAAAAAGTAAATATAGTGAAAGTCGAGAGGCGGATGCAGTGTATAGGTATCGGTTTAACTGAACCCATTATTTTCAATATCGAGTATCAACTTAAAAATTCATTGAAATTTTAACAAATAGTAAATATGAACCCATAACTTTAATTACGCCATCTTGGATCCGCCTTTGAGTGGTGCTGCATATATGAGTTTGATTATGGCGGTGATACTGTTAAATATTTTTTTCATTGATTTGCATAATGACAATAGGAATTCTTCTTGTGTTCATTGAGGCTCGTGATTTTTGCATGAGATTGTACTCGTCAAGCAAATGAATCTCCAAATTGCTATTTGGTTGTATATTGACAATCTAAGAATAGGCTTCTACCCCCACAGAAAGGCAACTAGAGCTATGCCATAAACTAATCCTACTTTTGTTTGTTCAAAGCCTCTAGTTTTTTTATTTTAAATTTCAAACAATAACAATAGTTACGCTCTTAATCTCAAGTTAGTTGAGGTCTAATTACATGAATTTTCTGTAATTATGTGCTTAGTTAATTAGATATGTAATCAGTGTCTTTTACATTTTCTATTGTCATAATTTTTAATAGGCAAAAATACATCGCCGACCCGTTAAAGTTATTCACACTTTCCAGAATGTACATTTTTTCTTAAGTAGTTCCATTGAATACTCTAACCATATTTAAAATGTATCATATAGACAACTTCATGATGTAGCATAGTGGTGATTTCTCAGAGCGTGAGAGATCAATTTTATCTTTTTAAAATTCATTTCTCTTTCTTTTTTCTCCTACTCTTTAACAAACCATCACCTTCCTCTCTCTCTCTCCACTAGTCCACCACCATCCACCTTATTGTCTTAGTTCTCATTGCCGGACTAAATAGAGATTGCCTGAAAACCCCCAAACATGTGTCCGTTGCAATTTGAATATTTGCCACATAAAGAGTCCAAACGAAAAGGCTTAAAAATGACTCTAATTAGAGCATGTGAACTGGAACTGGAACTGGAAAAATCAAAAGCACGTGGGCTATGAAAATAAATGAATAACGAAAATGGATAAAAAAAACTGTGAAAGCAAACAAATTTGAGCTTAGCGGTCGACACCATGGTTATTGAGCTTTCAACGAAAATACCAAAGCTAATACTTCTAATATGTCAATCAAGAGATCTGCAAAATCTTCGAGATTTTTTTGGATTTAGCTATGGATATTTGAGGAGAAACGAGAGTGAGTTGCAGTGGTCGGCGTTCGCGATCAATTTCCTCTAAGATGTTTCATGAATTAGGAGGAGATTCAGCTGTATCAGTGGAACGGCGGCGACGACCACTTTTATCGGCCCAAGATTCGTCATCACGACTGGGTTTGAAAGACGGCGCAACTCGCAGTGGTTGACGACGGAATGTGCGGCGGTTTGTTGATATTGCTTATGTGGGTTCGTGAACCTCCTTGTGCTGACTGTGTATAAGTTGCAGACGGGGCTTTGCCGAAAAGCACCGAGGAGGAAACGCCGACGTCAACTGATGAAGAATCTAGCTTAAACGTTTTATAATTACAGATTTAATAACGTAATTAAGGTGTTCGAATAGTATAAGGACCTACACGATCTAAATGGGGTGCTTGGAACTATACCAATGGACACATGGTATAAAGTGAAGTGCTTTGGAGTTCCTAAAAGAAAAAGAAAAGAAAGAGAAAGAAATTATTGAATGGACCAATTACAAAACAAGTTGGGCCAAACTCAAAGTGACAATAATATGTCTTCACGTTAAAAACCTAGCGGCAACCAACATATGACCTTTTAACAATTGAATCTTAAGCTAAAGGATTGAAATCAGAGGGTTAGTTCAACCGCTGAAAAACTAGAAACCATTAAGTTCTTGGCACCCATCTCAATCGTCGAACTGTAAGAAACTTTCCTTTCTTTTTTAGTTTTCTTCCTTATTTTCTTTCTTTAATCAATAAGATTATTGGGATGATAAATTTAGTTGTAAATAAAAGTTAGAGTTTGAGTGGTGAAGTGAGAAATTGGTATGTAATTTTGAGTTGGTAGAGCAGATGTGAAAGAAATCCCTAGTGGATGAAAGATATCCATGTCAAAGCAAAAGGATGGATCTACTGGTGATATTAGAAACTTTATATATCTATTCCACTTTCACGTTCTTAACTAAATACTATAGCAAGGAAGCAACTTTATCTAACCTTAAGCAATTTAAAGTTTAAAACTTTTTGTTCCTTCTTTACTTCAAGTTTTTATCAACTATGTCTAGAAGAGTTTGATAGTCGCTTAGAACTAATTCTAATAACTGAAATGCAATAGTGAATTCGGTGATCAAATTTACATAGAAGGATTATCCATTTGGTTAAAGAGACCATTAAAAAAATAGAAAATATTCCAAACATAATATCCTTAGGAATTGGATCAAGTGTACCAATGCCCAAACAGAAATAATATTACAGAGCTTGGTAGTGGCATATTGAATTGAGGAATGGAACTTAATAGTTATGAATTGACGTGGTTAATCCTATCATCGTAGATTGTGAGTTGATTAACACTCGTGGAACTGCCATCCTGCGTCAATACTGTACCAAGCCCAATATGCGATGCATCACAATACACGATATAGGATCCTGAACTCGTGGGTAATACCAATACCAGAATTGTAGTCAAGGCAGTCTTGAGCTTCTAAAAGCTGAACTCACACTCATCAGACCATCTGAATGGTCAATCTAGTCAATGGGGCTGCGATGGATGAAAACTCCTCCACGAACGGGCGATAATAACCCACCAAACCCAGGAAGTTCTGAATCTCTGTAGGATAAGTAAGTCTAGGCCAGTTTTGAACTGCCTCAATATTCTTAAGATCCACTTCAATGCCCTCGGCAGATACAACATGTCCCAAAAAGGCAACCGAGTCCAACCAAAACTCACACTTTGAAAACTTGGCGTACAACTGACTATCTCTTAGGGTCTGAAGTATCACCCGAAGATGCTACTCATGCTTCTCTCGACTGCGGGAGTAGATCAAGATATCATCATAAGACAATCATAAAAGAATCCAACTAGGGCTTAAATACCCGATTCATCAAATCAATAAATGTTGTTGGGGCATTTGTCAAGCTAAATGACATCACTAGGAACTCATAATGTCCGTATCGAGTTCGAAAAGCTATCTTAGGGACATCCGATGCCCTAATCTTCAACTGGTGGTAACCAAATTACAAATCAATCTACAAAACACTTTGGTACCCTGAAGCTGATCAAATAAGTCATCAATCCTCGGCAACATATACTTGTTCTTGATGGTGACTTTGTTCAACTGCCGATGATCTATACACATCCTCATCGAACCATCTATTTTCTTCACAAACAACACTAGTGTACCCCACGTCGAGACACTAGGTCTAATGAATCCTTTATCAAGCAAATCTTGCAATTGCTCCTTCAGTTCCTTCAACTCACGTGGAGCCATATAATATGGTGGAATAGAAATGGACTGAGTGCCTGGAGCCAAGTCAAAACAAAAATCAATAACCCTGTCGGGTGGCATCCCCTACAGATCTGCAGAAAACACCACTGGAAACTCATGCATAACATGTACTGAATCCATAGAAGGAACCTCCGCACTAGAATCACGAACATAGGCCAAATATGCTAGGCATCCCTTCTCGACCATATGTCGAGCCTTCACATAAGAAATAATTTTGCTAGTAGAATTGCCAGAAGTATCCCTCTACTCTAATCGGGACAAATCCGGCATGGCTAAGGTCACCGTCTTAGCGTGAAAGTCCAATATAACACGAAAAGATGATAGCCATTCCATTTCCAAAATAACATCAAAGTCCCCCATATCAAGAAGTAGGAGATCTACACTAGTCTCAAGGCTCCCGATAGAAACCACACACGAGCGATAAACACGATCTACAATAAACCTCCTCACACTCTCTCTATCTGTAGGAATCAACATAGATGCATGACGGGCTAGGTCCACAAATCTGGTCTCGTACTGGGTGACGGTCATGCAACCCTGCTGAAGGTGCTCAAATTGCCTATGGTACTCCTATCTCAAAGTGAAAGGAATAAACTTCTCAAGAAATAGCTGCAAAATTTGATACCAGGTAGGTGAAGGTGAACCGGCTGGTCTGCCCAGCTCAAAATCCTGCCACCACCTCTTAGCATAACGGGTCATCTGGAACACTACAAAGTCAACCCCATTGGTCTCAACAATACCCATGCTGCGCAATACCTTGTGGCAACGGTCCAAGTAATCCCGTGGGTCGTTAGAGGGTGCACCGCTATAATGAACATGAAAGAGCTTGGTGAACTTATCCAACCTGATCAATCCCTTAGAAGACATCGCGAGCCTCTCCCTGGGTTGTGTAGCAACTACGGGTTGAACTACGCCAAATACGGGAGCTGCCAGAGTCAGGTATAGGGGAGCCATCTGCTTCAGAGTATGAGTGGCGGGAGTCTGTGCTCTTCCCCCAGCCTGAGAGACGGTTAGTGCCACAGAAAATGCTCCGGTCTGAGCCACACTCTCCATGAGCCCAACCAAGCGGACTAGAGCATCCTGAAGTACGAGAGTGGCTATGAATCCTTCTGGAACTTGAGCGGGTTCGACTGGTGCAGTCTGAACTGGGACCTCCTCCTCATGGTCAGGTTGAGGCTTCACCATGGGTGTTGCTGCTGCTCGTGCTCTAAGCTGAGCTATGGATTTGCCTCGGCCTCGGCCCCGGCCCCTACCCCTGGTAGTGGTTGCAACAGGGGGCTCTAGCTCTTGCCCGGCTGTAGACGCTATGCGAGTTCTCACCATCTGCAATAGATCAAGAGTAGAATGGTTCAAACTTTAATAATAGAAATAAACCGCACGATAGAGAAAGAAAAAAGTGAAATGTTCCTAAAGCCCTATAGCCTCTAAAAGATAAGTACATACGTCTCTATACCAATCCTCTAGACTTTACAAAGCTTGCTCATGACTCGTAAGACCTAGTCAACCTAGTGCTCTGATACCAACTTGTAACGACCTAGAATTCCCACCCTCAGGACCGTGATGGTGCCTAACATTTCACTTGCTAGGCAAGCCAACGTTAGCTATAATTATTAATCATTTTTAACAATTCAAATCAAATGATAGCAATAAAACTGAATAGTCTGAAATAAGTGATAAACTAATAAATGACGTAATCCAAATACAATCCCAGAAACTAGTTTCACGAATACATGAGCGTTTAGATTACTACAGATAATAGTCTGAATAAAACATATCTATCTGAATCAAAATAAACAGCAAATATGACATAAAAGGGGACTTCAGGGCTGCGGACGTCGTGCAGCTATACCTCAAGTCTCCACTGATAGCTGGATATGGGCAATCTCATTCAGTGTTGCTCGGACCCATTTCGATATCTGCATAAGAAGTGTAGAGTATAGTATGAGTACAACTGACCCCATGTACTCTGTAAGTGCCGAGCCTAACCTCGATGACGTAGTGACGAGGCTAAGGCAGGTAACTTACAATAACGTGTACGCAATAATAATGATAACAAAAAAACTGGAAATGGAAGTAAAACAGTTAACACAAAAACGAACTGGAAATTCAACTACCAGAGAGCCCAGAATAACAAGTCTCATAAACTCATCTCAAAATACCGAGGCAAATCCAACAGTCACAAACAATTACAACATATACAATCCGTTGCGGTGCGCAACCCAATCCCACCATATCATCATCTGTTAATATCATAATCCATCCTTATTCCGCCATTTATTTTCATTACCTTTCAATTTCCGTTACGGCGTACAATCCCGCTCCCTAAGCAATTTCAATCAACAATAGAAATTCAACAACCAAAATTTACAAGAATTTTTACATCAAGAGAGTAAATGTACGTGGTAATGAAGAATCACATAATAATCAAAGAATCTCTAACAACTCGAATGTCTCAACCTTTCCAATTCATCGGTATATATTAATTATACAACTCATACAAGTGAAACTATGTCATAGAAAGCAATAAATATTACAAAACTATAAGGCAAGTAAGACATATGAAAATTTAGATATGCAAGTAAAGCAAGTAGAGACAAGTAGAAAACAAGCTTGGAATCATAGAAGGGATGGACAATTTAATACAAGAATAGCTAAATGACAAGTAACAATTATGGCATAGAAGTCAATAAAATATGTAGCAATTAAGGCGTGAAACAAGATATATCATGAAGTAACGAAAACATGGAAGCATGTATCATAACGACGTATATACACTCGTCACCTCACATATATGTTGTTTTCCATATAATTCACATAACACGTAGTTCAAGGTTCTCTAATTCTCTAGAATCAAGGTTAGACCCAACACATACCTCACTCCGCAACTTAAGTAATCAATCAACCACGACCTTGCCTTTGGAACAAGCCTCCAAACTAAACAAATCTAGTAAATTATTGACCAAATAATTCAAAATAAGCTTTAGAAACTACCTACAAATGAAAGAGGTTCAATTTGATCATTTTAGAAAAAAGTCAACAAAAGTCAACCTCATGCCCGCTTGGTCAAAACCCGAGTTCAGACCAAAACCCGATTACCCATTCACCTTTGAGTCCGGTTATATGATTTGTTTCGAAATCTAACATCAATTCGAGGTCTAAATCTCAATGTTAAAAAATACTTTAATTCCAACCAAATCCCTAATTTCTACCATGAAAATCCTAAATTTGATGTTGAAATCTCATTAAATATAATGGGTTATTGAAAGGAAATGGATTAAAGTCACTTACCAATGAATTAGGGAAGAAACATCTCTTGGAAAATTGCCTCTAGAGTGTTTAGGTTTGAGAAATGGTGTGAAATGAGTTAAGTCCTGTTTTCTCCCTCTTTTACCCAGTTGTAGGTGTTGCAATTATGAAGTCATGTTCGCAATTGCAAACATCGCAAATGCGAGACAAGGGTTGCAAAAGCGAACCCTGCCTCAGAGCCACAAAAGTCGCAAATGCGACAAAATAATCGCAAATGGGAAGTTTCCACCTTCGCAAATACGACCAGCATCTTCGCAATTGCGAAGGAATACTGTTTTTTCCAGAAATCGCAAATGCGACCAAGTGATCGCAAATGTGATCCTGAGCTGTTCGCCATTATTACGAACCATTTCCTCGCAAATGCGAGGTTACCCAGTCCCATGCCCTGCTCACAAATGCGAACACTTGTTCGTAAAAGCGAGGCTCGCAATTGCTAGCCAAACCTCGCAAATGCAAGATCTACAGCAGACACAAGCATCTTCGTAGTTGTGAAGGAATACTATTTTTGCCAGGCATCGCAACTGCGACCAAGTGATCGCAAATGCGATCGTGAGCTGTTTGCAATTATTGCGAACCATTTCCTTGCAAATGCGAGGTTACCCAATCCCATGCCCTGCTCACAAATGCGAACTCTTGTTCGTAAAAATGACCTCACAAATGCAAGATATGCAGCAGACACCAAAGCTGGTATTGCTCCGGCAATCTTCACAGTAGCAAAACTCATCTGAAACACGTATGAAACTCACCCGAGCCCCTCGGGTTCCAAACCAAACATGTACACAAGTGTAATAATATCATACGAACTTGATCGCGCAATCAAATCACCAAAAATAACATCTAAATCTACAAATCAATCCTCTAAATGAATGAAATTTCAAAGTAAAACTCAAGAACACTAGAATCACATCTAAGAGTCCGAATTATGTCAAATCAATTCTGAATTGCACCAAATTTTGCAGACAAGTTTCAAATAGTGATACGAACGTATTCAAAGTTTTAACATCAAAATCCAAATCCGTTAGCTAAGAAGTCAACTTACGGTTAAACTTAGTAATTTCCAACTTTCAAAAATGCTAGTTTATGGGTAAAACAAGTCAAATCAATTTAGGGACCTCCAATTTCAATTCCGGACATATGACCAAGTCTAAAATCACGATACGGACATACTGAAATTGTCAAAACACCAATAAGAGGTCATTTTCAAAAACTGTTGACCGTGGTCAACTCAAATTGTTTTTAAAGCCAAAACGTATGTTTTGTTTTAAAATTTTCACTTAAAAGATTTTTAAATACCGACACGGACCACGCATGCAAACCAAGAAACATCAAACAAAGATAATAGAGGTCTCGGAACACAGAATTAGGGGCAAATACTCAAAATGACCTATCGGGTCATCACACTATGGCGACACCATCTAGTGCAGTGACCTCAGCCTTACTAGGGAAAGCATATCAATGGGCCGGGCCTCCCCCTCTAGGATGCCCTCTACCTTCCTGTCCTCCACCTCTAGCCGGCTGTGCTGGTGGAGTAGCAACTTGTGTGGAGCCCATAGCCTGAGTATTCTGATGAAGCCCACCCCTCCGGATTCTGGGACAATTTCTGATGATGTGCCTAGTATTGCCACACTCATAACAACCCTTTTGTGGGTGTGGCTGCTGGTGCTGAGCCTGTGCCAAATAACTGGAATAAATGATGTGAGAACTCTGTGCAGGAGGTGCACTAAAAGATGACTTCCCCATATGAGTACCATGAGGTACCCGACTAGCTGGAGTACCACGGGTAGTTTGAAGTGTGGACTGGAATGGCTGGCTGACGGAGCATCGTGATTGGTCAGAGATGAAGAGTAGAACCCACAAAATCCTCCAGTTCCTCAAGGCCTCTTGGCCTCCCTATCCTCTCTCTCCTGAACCCGAACACTCTCTAACCTCTTGGCAATCTCTAAAACCTGCTGAAATGGAGTATCAACCTCCAACTCCCGATCCATGTTAAATTTAAGACCATAATTGAGCCCCTCGATAAACCTGCAAACTTGCTTCCTAACGGTAGAAACCAAAATAGGTGCATGATGGGATAACCCACTGAACCTGATGGCATACTCCAACATCGCTATAGTGCCCGATGCAGCTGCTCAAACTCTGTACGCCATGCATCCCGGAGGGTTTGCGGAACAAACATCCTAAAGAATATCTATGAAAATTGAGCCCAAGTGAGTGAGTCTGCTGGCCTACCCTCTTCATAAGCCTGCCACCACCTATACACTGCTCATGACAATTGAAAAATAGTAAAAGCAACTCCGCTCACCTCTACAATACATATAGTGTGGAGAATACGGTGACACTTATCCAGAAAATCCTGCGCATCCTCAGTAACTACGTCACTGAAAGTAGGAGGATCATACTTCTTGAACCTCTCAAGCCTCTTCTACCCCTCTTCTGATGCCTCTATCTTAACCTCATGCTGAACTGCGATAACAGGATGTATTGGCACAATATCCGATGTATGACCGACATGAACCTGCTGCTCTGGAGTACGTGCGGTAGGAGTTTGAGCTCCTCCCCTAGTCTGTGAAGTTGCTGGTACAACTTGGATCAATCCCACCTGAGCCAATGTACCAAACATGCTCATGAACTATGCTAACGTCTTCTGAAGTCCAGGGGTAGAAACAGGTGCCTGTCTCCCAAACGGAACTATTGGTACCTCCTCTGCGGCTGCTCTGGCAAGTGCTCTAGTAGTATCACGTGCCCCTCCTCAGCCTCTACCCCGACCTCTCACGGCTCTAGCAGGGGGCGTGGGTGTCTGCTCAACTGACCCGGTAGTGAGGTTCCTCACCATCTGTGAGAGAATATAAATACAAAGGATGAAACTCCGAAATCAATAAATCCGCACGATAGGGATGAAAGAAGTGGAATTTTCCTAATAGTTCTATAGCTTCTTGAAGATAAGTACAGACGTCTTCAAAAAATAAAGTACAGACGTCTCCGTACCGATCCACAAGACTCTACTAAAGTTGCTCGTGACTCATAGAACATATGAACCTAGAGCTCTGATACCAACTTGTCACGACCCAAAATCTTGCCTTAGGCATCGTGATGGCACCTAGTCTCTAAGACTAGCTAAGCCGGTTACTCACAATAGTTAAACCAGTTAAGCATGATATTTTTAAAGCAGAGTTTAATATAAATACCGAAGTAAAAGTGATACAAGTCTATGCGTAAATAATCGCAACAATCCTCCCAAGACTAAATAGTACAGAATCACAAACTCTAGTTGAATATATAGAAATATCTCAAAAAAATACAGTATTGTTCGGATAGGAAATTAACAGTACAATTCAAAGGAAAAAGGACTACAAAGGACTGCGGGGATCAAGCAGCTTTACCTTGGATCCTCACGATCAAAGAAGCAAACTCTGCATGAGTCCGTAATCTCCAATACCTAGATCTACACAAAAATATGCGAAAGTATAGTATGAGTACACCACGGTCGGTACCCAGTAAGTATCAAGATTAACCTCGGTGGAGTAGTGACGAGGTATAAGTTAAGATACCTACTAGATATAATAACCTATGCAGTATATAAGTATAAATCTAATAATGGAAGCAAGAATCAGTAAATGGCAACAAGGAATAAACATGTATTAAAAACAGTAAAGTAATCAGAACACTGTTAAAGTACTAGTGAAACCAAATAAGGTAAACAAATGACTACCAAACAATCAGGACGTTCTAAAACAAGGTTTACAACAAAATCACCTCGAGGTACCACTCCTCAAAACCACAAGCCACGAGTCCCAAATCATAAATCATATACACATGGCACCTCGTGCCCAATTTATCAATCACAATCGCACAGACAACTCACGTGCTCCACGAACAACTCACGTGCCAATAACTCAATTCGCCCGGCATGGACACATACTCACTATCACAATCCACTGGCGTAGTCACAGGCTCAATATCATAATCCGCCCGGCATGATCACATGCTCAATATCACAATCCACCCGGCGTGGTCACATGCTCAATATCACAATGAAAGCAGATATACAAGAATACATGTGCATGATCAATGATTGTCAAGTTTCATACTCCTAAACTAATATAATTGGCATGCTATGGTGTATGCATGTGCGAGTGTACTATTACAATCCAAGTCAACAAGTAATATCAAGACATCGAGTAGCTCAGTGATAATAATGCAACAAGTCACGTAAGGTGCATGACACACTCAAGGAAAATAACGCCATCACATGAATATCTTAAATATTATGCCCCCATGCCGTCAGAAATCATCCCTGTCATAGCCACGTTTATCTCTCCGTATTGACAATATCATAATAGCTACTCGTATCGCTCTCCCCCAGATAATAACACAATAGCCTCATGTATCACTCCGCCCAGACAATAACACAATAGCCACCCGTATCACTCCTCCCAGACAATAACACAATAGCCACCTGTATCACTCCGCCCAAACAATATATCAATAGCAACCTGCATAGCAATAATTATCCACACAACAAATCTACATGTCCCAACAATACGACATATCAACCAGTGCCACAAGTGCCCATAGGCCACAACCTTTCCAAAATAACAATACCAATATCACCACAATAGATAGCCAAAGGCTCAACCACAATGTGTACAAGAATCTCAAAAGCAATTAAATGAAAAGGAAAAATAACTCAACAATGAAAGATACTCTATTGAACAACAACTTCAACTAAAATAGGTTAATGTCTCTTAATAACTTCAACTTCAAATTTTAGTGTATAACATAAGCTAACTATGAAAGATATGACATGAAATCGCAACTACGTCTAAATGCAGGAGAATAACTCGACAACGAAGAGATATCGTGTAATAGCAACTTTAAATAAGAATCATTCAATAATAAAAGAGGTAACACGTGCTAACAAATTCAAATAATGCATGTACAAGTAAAATTTACACGGAGGATGTAACATGATATGCCAACTTCAATTAATGCATGAAAGAAGCCTAGGAGTCTAACCCGTCAAATACTATATTTAAGCATGATTACGCTCTTGTCACCTTGCGTATACGTCTTTCATATAATTCAAATAATACAATCAACCCAATTCCTAAGGGGTAGTTCCCCCACACAAATTTAGGCAAGATTCTTACCTCAAAGAAGCTAAATCAATACTCTAAAATGACCTTCCCGTATGAAACAATCTCTGGACGGCTCGAATCTAGCCAAAATAACTTTATATCATAAATAAAGTCATAGGAAATAATTTTGGATAATAAAGTTTCGATCTTCAATGAAAACCAAAAAGTCAACCCCGAGCCCGCACCTCGAAACTTGACAAAACTAACAAAATTCCAACATCCATTCCGATACGAGTCAAACCATACCAAAATCATCCAATTTCGACCTCAAATCAGCCTTCAAATTATCATTTTATGTTTTAGAAAGTATTTACAAAAATTCTCAATTTCTCCAATTCAAATCACTAATTTAATGATTAAAACAAAGATGGAATCATGACATATAACCAAATCCAAGTCAAGAATATATAACCCAATCAAAAGCGTGAAAATTCCCTCCCAAATCACCCAAATCCGAGCTCTCTAACTCAAAAAGATATAAATAACAAAAGCCCGAGTACTTATAAGTCTGCCTAGGTATTTATTCAGCATGATCGCGGAATTACCTTCGCGATCGCGAAGACAAAACTCTACAACTGCCAAAACATGCTACCTGAACGCGGAAGGACAAGCGGGAACATGATGCCTAGCCAAACTGCACGTACGCGAACGCGGCCAAGCTCCTGCGAACACGAAGGCTAAAAGGCATGATGGCCAGTCGGTCTCCCCTACTACGCAAATGCGTAACCAACCCCGCAACTGCGAAGAGCTGGCGTCCAAAGTTCCACGAACGAGGCCACTTATTCGCGAACAAGAAAAACAAATTTTGCGTGCCTCCAAATTACCTTACACGAATGCGAAGAACGGGCCGCGATCAAAATGAACAACATCAGACACGAGCAAAACAGTAGTCCAAGACAAGAAAAAATGGTCTGAAATCCATCCGAAACACCCTCGGCCCTCGGGACCCTATCCAAATACACCAATCAATCCAAAAATATAATGCAAACCTACTCGAGGCCTCAAATAACATCAGACAGCATCAAAACTATGAATCACACCTCAATTCAACCCTAATGAACTAATGAACTTTCAACTTCTACAACTCGCGTCGAATTATATCATATCAACTCAGAATGACCTCAAATTTTGCATGTAAGTCCCAAATGACACAACGGAGCTATACCAACTTCCGTAATCACAACTTATAGCTTCTTTTTAGGCCATCTATTATTATATTTCATCCATGTATCCATGTGGGGTAGATTCATAATGGGTAACTGTTAAATCGTGCTACAATGGGTTGGGTTAACTAATTTCTTTGTGTATACCATATTGTCTATTAGATCTGAACAAGTAATTGCAAAACCTAGGTAAAAAGAAAGACCTGCTCATTTGTTTTTTGAAATTTGCGGCCGCACTTTAATTTGTGTTGTCCACAGTTTGAGTGGCTGGGTGAAGGAATGTTTTTTTTGTAGCCGCACTGAGGTCCACACTGTCTATCAGAGAAGCCTTTACATGAAGTCTTATGTGTTTTTGCCTGTCACTTATCTTTTCATTTTTGAGCAGCCTAGGTAAGGTCTAGAGCCATCCAAATAGAGGTCCAAAACCTCCTAGACCATAGGTATGGGACGGGTTGTGCACAGATTAGAATTGAATTAAAACGCTTTAGGTAAACAACTTTAACTTAGTAATCGGGTAACAGGAGATGATAATCTATGCCCGCTGGATAATATGAGTAATTCTCTACCCTAAGAGAGTTGCGAAGTATTATATATGTTGCATGGGGTGATCTTTTAGGCTAAAAACTTAGGACCCCCTCCTCACCCCACTCCCCCCCCTTTTTCTTTATGTGTGGTTATTAGATCTAAATAATTGTATCCCTATATTTGTACTAAGACTTGTACTAATTATGTTCTTTGACTTTTGAATTCCCTTTGTTTATTTGATCACCTAGTTTAAATGTAATCCACATAATCTTAAGTTCGGCCGGGACCCACAGTTGTGGACCTCGAAGAGTGCCTAACACCTTCTCTTTGAGGTAATTTGATCCCTTACCCGATCTTTGGTGGCGTTGACTAGTCAAACAGAGTTATTTGCAAATAGGTGCCCTAATGCACCTTAAAAAATTATTAGGTGGTGACTCTCCTCTTTTAATACCAATTTAAAAGAGTTTTCACAACGTCGAGGCCCACTTTTACGAGAAAAAGGAGCGCGATAATGAGTAGCTCCGTATGATGTATTTTGATTTGTGTGAATCGTCGATTTTGGTTTTCAGGTTATTCAAGACTGATTTGGAAGAATGAATCTCAACTAGGGAGCTTTAAATTTGAAAGAGTTGACCAAGTTTGAATTTTTAGCGTTTGACCTCTGATTGGAATTTTGATGGTTCCGGTAGGTCTATTGGGTGATTTTGGACTTAGGAGCGCGTTCTGATTGTGATTTGGAGGTCCGCGGTTGAATTTGGCTCGAAATGGAGAAAGTTGAAATTTTGGAAAGTTTGACCGGGAGTGAACTTTTAGATATCGGGGTCGGATTCCGATTCTGAAAGTTGGAGCAGGTCCGTAATGTCGAATGTGACGTGTGTGCAAAATTTGAGGTCAATCGAACGTGATTTGATAGGTTTTGGCATCGGTTGTGGAAGTTTGAAGTTTCAAAGTTCATTGATTTTGAGTTGAGGTATGATTCATTGTTTTGATGTTGTTATGTGTAATTTGAGGCCTCGAGTATGTTCGTGTTATATTATTAGACTTGTTGATATATTCGGACGGGGTCCCGAGTGGCTCGGGTGAGTTTTGGGCGAGGTACGAATCATTTTCGTTGCATAGTGCATTGCTGAAGGCTGCTTGTTCTTGTGTGATCGCACATGTGACTGGTATTGCGCATGTGCGATGGTCGCAGAAGTGAGAAGAGGCTGGGTGAGGAAGACCACAGAAGCAGATTTTTGTAGCGCACTTGCGTGCGCAGATGCGAGATTGGAAGCGTAGGTGCAAAACTCTTCGTAGAAGCGGAATTTGATATCCGCAGGTGCAGGGGTTGCTGGGCAAGGCTATTTTCGCAGAAGCGAAGTTTTTCCGCAGAAGCGGTGGTCGCAGATGCGAAAATCTATCCGCAAATGCGGAATCGCTGGGCAGAATGTTATAAGTTCGAGGGTTGGTCATTTTTATCACATATTGAGCTATGGACTTCGGAATGGAGTGAATATTGGAGCAATTTTTATCACAAGTATTAGGGTAAGTGTTCTCTACTCGGTTTTGGTTATATTTCATGAATCTATCTTCATTTTTGGTGATTGGATTGTGAATTTTAAAGAGAAAATTGGGGGTTTTGGCCTAAAGTTTCGTAATGTGAATTTTTGCGTTTTGAACGTCGAATTGGAGTCAGATTTGAGTGAAACTAGTATGGTTGGACTCGTAATTGAATGAGTTGGTGGATTTTGTAACTTTTGTCGGGTTCCGAGGTACGGGCCCGGATTGGGCTTTTGGCTGATTTTGGGCTTTTGATTCAAGATTTGATCTTTTTTATCGGGATTGGTTCCTTTAGCATTGTTTGATGTACTTGAGTTGTTTTTAGTTAGTTTCGAGCTGTTCGGAGGTCGAAACACGCGAGATGACATCTTTGGAGCATCGCTTGGCTTGCTCGGCATTGGTATTAGCTTGTTCGAGGTAAGTAACTCTTCTAAACTTAGTGTTGAGGGTATGAAACCCCGTAATACGTGTTATGTGATTGGTATTGAGGTGACGCACATGCTAGGTGACGGGCGTGTAGGCATGCACCATGTGAATTGGGACTCCGTTGTTTCCATGGCACTGAATAATGGCCCTATTTTGTTGATATCCGTGTTTTCACCATGTGATAAAGTAATTGAGCTTTCAATCATGCTAGATATCATGTTTAGGCTTTATGTCGATACTGTTGGGACCCATAGTGGTCGTTTCTTGCTGTCATCTTACTGATTTCATTGATATTTCGTACCCAGTCATATTCATGCATTCATATCATATCTCAGTCTCAGTTGTTATTTATTGATACATCATATCATTGGTTTCGGGCTAGTTTTATGACATTGTGAACCCGTGAGTAAGACTGGAGAGATTGATGACTGAGTGAGACCGAGAGCCTGATTATGAGTGACAGTTATGGGATCGGTCTGCACGCCATAGCATGCTATATTGATTTATGCCTCAATCTGGCTTATGACAATGCTTGGGTTGTAGGAGTCCCTCCGGAGTCTGCACACCCCCAGTGAGCGCGGTTGATTATATTGAAGGATGGATCTTCCATGGACATGATTCTTGTCCGAAGCATTTATATACCTGGAGATGGATCTTCTCCATGGGGCCAGATTGGCCTTCCTCGGTACTGAGTGACTGATGGTCAGTGATGTATATATTCTGGGATGGATCTTCCCTGGGCCATATACAGTATCGAGTGGTTGAGCATTATGAGTAGAAAGTGTGAGATAGTGAGATTGAGTACTCTGAGAGTGTGAGTACATGATTCATCTTTGAGATACATGGCATTGGCATGCACACATGACATACAGGCATAGAGATGCATTTTTCCTCATGTTGTACGGTATCACGTCATTCATGACTTTTTACACACATTGATATGTGGGCATAGAGAGGTATTTCACACTTGCTATCTGGAAAGAAAATAAAACATCTTATTTATTGTGGAAAGAATATTTGGAAAAATTACAATTTTCAAACTTACTCGTATTTTTGGCTTTTTCGGTAAAAAGATTTGGGTTTTCACTGAGATACTTGAAAAGAAATGCCTATTTTTCTGGAACTGTGAACGAATTGAGCCTTTTATTCCTGAGATACTCTTTTGTTACTTGTACTATATTTTTATGAACTGTTGTGGAATATTGGTGTTGGACCCGACCTTGTGTTAACTCGTCACTACTTTCAATCTAAGGTTAGGTTTGTTACTTATTGAGTACATGAGGTCGATTGTTCTCATACTACACTTCTGCACCTTGCGTGCAGATATTGGTTGCTGATGTTTCTGTGTTCGATGGGAGCTGGATTGAAGATGTACTTGCGTCCCGGTTGTAGCTTTAGGTCTATAAAACTCTATTTATGTACTTTTCAAACAGACGATGTATTTATTTCATTTCAGCTTTGTAAATTCTATTCTTAGAAGCTCATGATTTGTATTACCAATCCTTGGAAACTATATAAGATTCAGATAATTTCTTTTGAATAATTGTCTTATTAATATTCTTGAAAATTGGATAGTTGTTAATTGGCTTACCTAGCGGGTTGGGTTAGGTGCTATCACGACTAGTTGGATTTTGGGTCGTGACATTTATGTTCAATACAAACTTCATAGTTCTCAATGACTTGCAGTAAACTCATCTCTGTCTTATTGCACTTCTGTAATTTTGTGAGTTTTGGAAGTTGAGTTTACTACCTGATAATTATGACTGAAATGAAACCTGAACTAAGATGACTTATATCCCCCTGCCTTTTAACCTTGAGCCTTTACTTGAAGTGTCTCTGCTTGTGTTTGTCCGACTATTTTACTGAGTTACTACTATAGTCGTTTACTTTGTTATAGCTATCATTATTGTTGAACCAATCATGCTCATCTAAACATCATGCGTTTCCCTTCACTGATGATTCTGTTGAGACTTCACCTTGTTTCCCTGCACCTTATTTGCCTTATGGTTGATTTCATTCTTTGGTAACCTTAACTGATATACTCCTATAAATACAATATGTCCATGTCACTTAAATTGAAAGAATTTAAGTGCTTCTCTACATATGTATCTACTAACTCTGAGGATGATATCTGGGCTATCACTATGACCATTTCATGATCATACTCAACTGTTATAGGAAACTATCTTAATTGCATCAAACTGTCTCCTTCTCTTCAACCCTTTTGTTGTATATATTATGTTTAGGTTAAGCTATCTTCCCCTTAGTGTAAGTCATGATTTTATTTGGATAAAGTCAACTGATAATTGCTGCATAACTAAGTTCGTTTGTCCCATAATCATGTTGAGATATTCATATACATGTGCAATTCAAAACTTATGCAGTACATCCCTGTCATTAATCTTTTGAGCCCCATATTGATTTTGTAAACTTTGCATGCATCTATATTTAACTTATCTTCCATGAAGAAAGGAATTAGACACTATGTTATAATCAAGTGACCCTTTTAGGAGTTGAAGCATGATAATTTCATACCTATATGCTGAACTAGATTTGTGTTAGAGTTTGAACTTGTTTTGATGCAATATTTTCATCTCCTTTCTTTACCAATATGTTGATTTGGTTCTGTAATGTGCAAAGTTCCTCTACCTATATGAGATCACTACTTCATTTATTTTGCCTATGAACAATTGACTGAATGTTGTTAGCCTCCTTGCTTAACTCGGTAACACCATGTTCTACCTTGAGTTATGTGCAACCCTCCGCCTTATTGTTAACCTGAAGTTGAACTTCACTCTTAACCTTATGAAGCCCATGTGTTGATATTATCTGAACATATTGACTTGCTAATACTATTAGAAGCATGGCCCTTTTGAGACCTTAAGGGTGCCATTTTTGAACGTGTGAATTGTAGTCATGATTTAATCCCATTACCTTGATAACCTCTCTGTAACAATGGCTGACAATGACTGTTGGTTTGAATCTGCCTTGATATATTTAAGGTGCCAAGTAATGTTATTAATACTTGTTTGTATATTTTATGCCTTAATAATTTATTCCTGCAATGGTGTGATTGTGAAACTTCTCTTTTTTATCTATGTGTATTCTGAACCCAACCCCCATTTAGGTTTCCTTGATATGTGGTCCCTATTTAGTATTAGAAGTATCTATATTCTCTTATGTTGTTTTCATTAAGAGGGAAGTATACATTCTGTGGTAGGTAATTCCTTAATATTTAGTTTGCATTGGAAGGGCCTCATTGGCACTTAAACCCGTAAGGAAAATATGTCGTCAGTGATTAAGGGTATTTGGGAGAGGAATTCGGATTTAGGTTGGGCTGCCCTCCCTGGCACAAGCATTGCCCTGAGACTTTGAGTCCCTTGAGAACTTTGAAGTGTCGGGGGATTCAAAGGGAGCATCTACCTTAAGTGAGGCTCCTTCCTTAGCTCCTAATTCATTGACGCATCCAACTCTTTAAGGGTTTAGTGTTTAATGACAACGAAAGGTTTCCAATACAAATTATTCGCTAAGTAAAGCCACCATATTAATATATAATTTCCTCTACCATATTAATTTTATTCTTACTTCAATTATATATTTGTGTATTTGTCATATGCATCAAAGTATGATCTTTAGTTAGAACACGCTGAATATACTGGATATATGTCTAATGACCTCCTTATTTTTTACATGAACATCTGTTTCGGCCTCTGAGGTCTTGATGAACTCAGGCCCAATTCTAGCCTTATTACATATCGTCCAGGAGTCCAAAGTCAGCTGTATTCGCATCTCTTCACTGCTGGGCCTACCTTCTTGAGGCCCAATCACAAAGTCCAGTCATCTTTCCCTCAGCTCTTTTATCGTTATGTACTATCTCGTTAGTATAGTTTACTGTTTCTGTTAGTTTAAATTAATGTTAGCTATGTCTTTGCTGTTGTTTATATCTCATGTATATAATACTCATATATTATATCTCATGCTTTACTTTTATGCTTTAATATCATATAAACTTAGGCAAGCCTTAAATAATATAGGATTTAAAAGGAAAATTAGTTAGATGTAGATTCTTAACTCACTAATTATAATCTGATCGCAAATTATTATATTTTTCACTCACCCTTCTTTCCTTTAAAGATTTTAAAATCCAGAACTTAGCAAAACAACAGCTCTATTTCGAAAAGGGAAATCATATCTCAACTTCATTTTCAAAAGGAAAATCAGAACTTCAAGAACTATCGCCCTTAAGGAATTTTCGGCAAATAACCTCTTCTTTGAAAATCCTCCGAATCTAAGGTAATTATAGGTTCACTTTCTTACAAAACATCCCTTTAGATTTATGTAAATAACCATCCCCCAAATTAAAGTATTTTCATAACTCAATCTCTTTTATAAACTTATAAAATCTAGACCGTTTATATGCCAATTTCAAGACTCTTTTAATATCTAGTATGAACTTCTTCATAAACTCATATCCCTTTAGGACCCCACATTCTTTCTATCAATACCGCACTTAGGTATACAGTTAGTAGCATTCCTTATCACTAGTCAAAGTATTTTATAAATAATTGATCCCAAACATAGTCTAAATCATATGGAGCTATCTTAGGTAGATTTTAAGGGGTTCCTAGCACCTTGCCCTTAGAAGAACAAGAACCCTTACCCATAATCTCACCGGTTAGCAGGCTAATATTAAGAACTTGACTTAGTAATCAAATAGGTACCCTAGAATACCTTTAAATATTAGGTGGCGACTCTCGTTCATCAACAACAGAGAAACCACAAGTTGAATCATGTCTTGACTAGTGCAAAATAGGGTGCAACAACATGGCGACCTTACTGGGGATACATACTTAGGTTCTGCCCTTAGAAAATTTAGACTAATTTGGCTTCTAGATTCATTTGTACATTGCCTTGATTATGATCGAAATTGTAATTACATGCTTACATGCCTTATCTACTCTTTACAGTTATCCGCTCACTTTGCTATATTGCTGCAACACCCTTGTTTGTTACTGCTTTATATATACTGTTATCACATCTCTTCCAATCGAGTCTTGGCCGTAGGTCATACTGCATAAACCCTTGGTGAGTTGGTCCCATGCACCAACACTCAATTAGGAAAGCCACCCTGATATCAATGGGTTATGTACCCAACGACATAATTTTCGTGGAAAGACAAACGAACATGACAAGACACTTACGGATCCAAAGCAAATACTTACCCAAATATTTTTCTTCTACCCACCTCAGAAAAATAGAAATCCACTAGAACATCCCGAAAATTAGAATAGTAATGGGAGCACCACATAAGCTGAAACAGTGGTGGAAGAATATTTGTCGGGAACATGAAGATGAAGTTCGGACGCACCTAGGGGCATTAACTGCATTGATAAACATCCGAGCAGACAAAGCACTCACTCGCCTGTTGATAGAATTTTGGGATCAAGCTAAAGTGGTATTCAATTTTGCCGATTGTGAGCTGGTACCGACATTGGAGGAAGTCATAAGTTTTACAGAGCTGCCATTCAACGGAAGAAAGCCAGTGTTGCCAGTTACTATGCATGGTTATCAGTTCTTGGATGCTCTAGGTCTTACCAATAGCAAAAGCCTCAGAAGTATCGAGGTCGGATGGGTGAGCCTCGACCAGATGTTCGATAGGTTTGGGCACCGTGAAAGCTACGAGTGGTATTCAGGGGAGTTCCAATGTGACCAGGCAATGTGGGAGAGTCTCAGGCCTATCACTTTTGCAATAGCACTATTAGGATTATTGGTCTTCCCACAGCGAAAGGTCCGTATCAACATCAACCTGTTACCAGTGGTCCTAGCAATCTTCCACGAAAATCTTCAAGCTACATTGGTGCCATTGGTGTTGGCTGAGATGTTGAGATCTTTATCCGCATGTGTACGAGGATACGATTTTTTGCTTTAGATTTCGGCTATCGAACACTTCTTCCAGCAGGAGTCCACTGTCGACTACTTCGTGGGTGTCAGTAATATGATCGACAGCCATAATGAAAGAATGAGACACTGGATCTTCCCACATGGGCAAGAAGAATGGAGGGAAACATTGACCAATCTGACAGGAGAATGGATCAACTGGAAAACTCTCTTGGTTAGGTGGAAGGGCAATCTTGAGAACTCCCCAAAATTACTTCATCGAGTTGATCGGATTAAAAATCATTCAACCATACTCACCTCTGTGGGTCCTCAGACAATTTGTCAACATCCAAGATGTTCCTATGTGGACATGGACGATGTTGTACGAGGATGACTATAATGGCCAGATTCCAATTCCCAGTATAAGGAAATTGCCAGAAGAGTGGAATGACCTGATAAAATTGCCAATGGGTCAAAATTCATGGTGCACCCCCGAGTACTACGTCTGGATTAACGAAGAAGAAGAACTAGCCCGCCCTAGCACAAAGGGTATAGCTTGGTTAGAGGATGCGTTGGTTGCTTTGCAGATTTACCATGAAATCTTACCACATTATCTTGTGACCACATCAATGCATCGTCAGGTGCTCCCGGGATCCATTGACCATATATTGCCACCGGCTGAAGAGGATGATCGGGTAGTAGAATGCATCCAGATAGAGTCAAGCACATAACCAGAAGAAGATCCAGAAGAGGAGTATGAATTCAATGATGATGAGGAAGAGTTTGAGGAAGACCCGCAGGAGGATCCAGAAGAGGGGCCAGAAGAAGAGAAGGGTACAGAAAGCGACTCAGGGGATGGTTATTAGAATTGGTTGATTTCTCCTCATTTCCCTACTTTGTACCTTTATCCCCAATTCTCTCTTTTATATTCCAAAACGGCAAACTATCTAAGCCCATGCAACTCTATGATGTAATCCTTGTTCCCGTTATTATCAGTCCATACTATCAATCAAAATAGATTGCTTCAGATCTAAATGTTTCAAGCCTAAATATCTATCAAACGTCCGCAAATTAGGACTACCTCCGACAATGAGAGGTCCCTGCGAATTTTAGGAACACACTAGTTTGTAATGCACGAATTACCTGCTCTATGCGATTTTCTGCCAGTATAAAATGAAGAGACTGACTCTTGCTCTTTTTCTTTTCTTTCTTCTTATTTTCTTTTGCTTTATTATTACCCCCCCCCCCAAAAAAAAGAAAAGAAAGTTGGTTTGCGTCGTCTAAACTGGCGGAGCCACCATACAATCTAAGGTCTAAGGGAAAGATGTCATCTGTAGAAGATTCAACTAAATATGCTCTGGTCGTAGCCGATAGCCCGGGGCGATCGGGGGAAAAGGACAACACTAGGAATGATAAACACGTGGCCAGGATGGCCCAAGAAATGGAATCCTTAAGGGAGGAGGTACAACATATCAGAGAATTGGCGCACCTGGTCGTGACAACACTTCCTCAACCACCCAGATGCCCTTCTTTGGATTCACTTCCAGATCATTTTCCTTCAACATCACGCCTAAACAACAACACTCCAACTCAACCCCCATCACTCAAGTCATACCTCCAGTAACTCTCGCTAACCCACAGAATCCCCCTATTCACACTCCATACGTACCATAATATCCCCAGACATAAAAAAACTAGCCTATTACCATTAATGCAACTACCCCTCATCGTGACGGAGTTACTTTCACCACCAACCAGCACATACTTGAAGCACATACCGCTACTCACGAGCGGTACATTCCCCCTGTATATGCCATTACCGAACCTACCTTTATAGAACCCATCATAGTCAGGGTGCCATATGAGATTGATCAGTACACCTAGAAGGAGAGAAAGGTCAGGCGTAAGGAAGAAGAGTCGGTATCTGAGCAGTTGCAAATGTTGAGAAGGCAAATAAAGAGTCTCCAAGTTGCCCTAGGAAGTGAAAGCCTGGACTACTAATGGTAGGGTATAATCTCGTATTTTAGTCGCTTATTTTAATTTAATTCACTACACTTTACTTGTGTTGAGCATTAATTGCTAGTATTTAGTACTTATTGTGTGTTTTATGCCTTGTAGGAGTGATTCCGAGTTATGTAGATATTGTGAACTAATTCGAGTAATTTGGAGCTTTGAAGTCTGAGTAGAAGCCCAAAGGATTAAGCTGGGATCGTGTTTGGGGGTCGAGGATCACTTCTGGACGTCAAAAATCAAGGAAGAAGTAACATCTTAAGAAATGCACTAGTGTGACGCACTGGGCGACGCAACAGTGTAATTTTGGGTTAGGAATTGACAAAGTTCAGAGGCTGGGTTTCTATGGTCTGACAAGAAATAGCACTAATACTACGCACCCTGTTACGCAAAGTGCGATGCATGAAAAGCAATAAGTTTGCAAGTTTTCCTATTTCGGCTAGGGAAGGGTGATTTCATATGGGCCCGACCCTACTTGGTATAAATACACGAAAAACGTTATTTTCTAGAATTTTGGACAAATTCGACCTAAGGAGGCTAAGGAGGAGTTGGAAGAATACGAGCACAGGGATTTCATCATTCCTTCCTCACTCAAGACCCGAATTTGGATTGAATTTATGTTTTTCTTTACTTTAAACTTATTTGTGATGAATTTGCTCCATATCTATGGAGCAGTTATCTTTAGTGTTTGATGGATTTGGTGTATTGATGATTGTTTGTGGATTATAACTATAATTTTATGTATTGAAGTATTTTTGGATGATTTAATTGTTGCATCTATATTTACTAGTTCATGTAATCGAGAGAGGCATAACTTGTGATATCTTTGCATTATCTTGTTGGTTGAGTTCATTAATTCTTCTTAGTAATCAAAAGAGGTTAGTTGAATCATTGATTAAACCTAGTTAGGAGAATAATCGAAAGAGATTTTCCTAAAGACCAATCCACTACGCATTCTTGCATATCATCACGTGCTTAAATTGGTTCATCTTGTGTGGTTAAAACTTAATCGAGAGAGGAGTTTTTGTTGAACGTTTGAACTAATAATTGAGTGAATTCAAGAGACTCACTTGATCATTAGAAGTGAATTATCTAGAGTTAGATCCCAAACAATTATCTTGCACCTATCCTATCAACCCCTATTTTTCTCCCACTGATAACTTCCCTGCTTACCTTTGTTGCGATAGTCATTAGTCAATAGCTTTAGATTCTAAGTTCATTTTTGTTATTAATCATATAAATATCAATTGTTGATTCTCTTGGATAGCAATCAAGCTAGAAACTACGAAAATACTGTTTAACTCCAATTCATGTGGATACGATATTATACTATACTATCTTTGACTAGCGAGCATAATTTAAGTGTGTATTTCGAGCTTGTCAAATTTTTGCGCCATTGCCGGGGATTGGCAATCAATAGTGTTTGAAATAGTCTGTAGAGTTAATTCAGGAATTTTTATTTTATTTAATTTTTCCCTTGTTATGTTTGGTGTTCTTGGACTGTGTGCAGGTTAGATTGGTGCATGACTCGAGCTTCTACGAAGGAAGTGCTACCATACGGTCTAGAAAATTGAAAAATAACTGCGGCAACTAAGGAAGGAAATAAATCTCACCGAGACTTTAGAAAAGGTTGGGAAATCCTCAACCAAAGATATGGCTGGAATCGGTGAGGATAATGTGGATTTGGCTGCGAGAGAAGCAGCCCAACGACGAGAACAAGCTGCATTGGATGCTAAAGAAGTAGCTATTAGAGATGCACAGATTCTCTATGAAGAAGAGAGGGGTCGTAGAATTGCTCAAAATCAATCCTTGGGTGCAGACCAATTTGAAAATATAGCTCCCATGCCTGGGAGACCACTTGGCGATTATGCTAGACCGGACTACAATCAGGGATTATTAAGTGTGAGACCACCTCCAATTGGAGCAAACAATTTTGAGTGAAAGCAAGGGTTGCTTCAAACCCTTCAAAATGATTGTGTCTTCAGAGGGAAGCCAAACGAAGATCCAAACACACATCAAATGGACTTCGAGGAGATTATGAACACCTTCTAATACAATGGTGTGTCACAAGATGTAGTGTATTTAAGGTCATTCCCCTTTTCTCTCAAAGATGATGCAAAGCAGTGGCTTCGAAGCTTGCCTACATGTTCGATTAGAACATGGGAGGAGATGACCAAAAAATTCCTTGATAAATATTTCTCCTCAGCTAAAACGGGCAAATTTAGAAGAGAAATCCATAACTTCTGCCAGAAAGATACTGAAACTATTTTTGAAGCATGGGAGAGGTTTAAGGAGATTATTAGAAAGTGTCAACATAGTGGAATTGAACTCTGAATACAACTCCAGGACTTTTGGGATGGATTGACACCAGTCTTACGTAGAATATTGAGCAATGCAGCTGGAGGCCCGTTGATGAAGAAAGACTCCAGAGGATATAATTACAATTCTTGATGAGTTATATGAAGATGCAACACATCTGCACAGGTACAACTTGATTCTATGGCCAAAGAGATAAGGAAGCTAACCTTAGCCTCGATACAAAGTGAGCCTCACGTAGCTTGTGATATATGTGGAAGAGGACACCCTACTCATGAGTGTCAAGCCTCAACTGAAGAAGTAAATATTGTGGGAAATTATAGTTTCAATGCAATGGGTTAGAGGCACCCCATTTTTTCATGGAGTTCACCTGGAGGTACTACGAATGCTTGGGAGCAAAATAACTCTAGACCACAGGAATAAGGAGCTCCAGCATACCAAAATCAGTAAAGGCAGCAATTTCAGCCTCAACATCCCATTCAACCTGGTCTAGAGGATTTAATGAAGGCTTTCATTATCAAGACAGATGAGAGGCTGGACGCTCATGGAGCATTTATCAAATAATTGGGCATTGATTTGCGAAACCTGGAGAGACAAGTGGGACAAATTGCAACAATATTATCTGAGAGGGTTCCAGGCTCTCTCCCCGCTGATACAGAAAAGAATCCCAAAGAAACGATGAATGTTATGACCTTAGAAAGTGGGAAAGTGTTGAAAGATCCCACCCTATCCAAGAAGATGTGATACTTGAAAAAGAAAGTGGGAAGCAGTTGAAAAATGATGTTGATAAAAAGAAGAAGGACCCGATGAAAACTGAGAAGTAAAAGAAGGAAGAAACTTCGAGAACGGAGGAACCTGAAGAGAGCAAGCATATGCCTGCTTTACCTTTCCCTCAAAAGATATGTAGAGAAAAGCTGGACAAGCAGTTTGTGAGATTTCTGGATGTGCTAAAATAGGTTCATGTAAATTTGCCATTCACAGAAATCCTCTCACAAATGCCTGCCTATGCCAAATTCTTGAAGGAGATCCTGACAAAGAAGAGGAAAATAGAGAAGACCTCGGTGGTGAAGCTCACAAAGCATTGCAGCGCGATATTGCAGAACGAACTCCCACAAAATTGTGTAGATCCAGTGAGTTTTACTATACCTTGCTCTTTAGGCTTTATTAATTTTGATAAGACTTTATGTGATTCTGGTGCCTCAATTAATTTAATGCTTCTATTTAATTACAGAAAACCAGAGAAAGAAATCGAAGAGATAAGGTCGGTGCCAATATCTTTGCAGCTAGTGGACCAGACGACTTTAATACCCTAAAAGATAGTGGAAGATGTGTTAGTTCGGGTGGATAGGTTCATATTTCCTGTAGACTTTATAGTGCTGAATATGGAGGAGAACAAAGAGGTCCCCCTTATCCTAGGAAGACCATTCTTAGCGACGAGTAGAGATATATTGGATATACACGAGAGGAAACTCATGCTTAGAGTGGGTGAGGAGACTGTAACTTTTGATATGAATATAACAAAGGGGGCACAAAAGGAAAAACTAGCTGCGAGTGTTGAGTGGAAAGTGAAGGTATCAAAATAGAAGGTTGCTTTGAATGAGAAAGATAGGTGTGGGGTGTATCCCAAGAAGGCCGAGAAGAAGCTGTCTGCCTGGATGTGCGCATTAGTTCGAAGGCGAGGAATGGAGCCCAACTTTGACTCAGACCCTGACTAGATGTTCAGGGAAGTTTCCTTTACCTTATATTTTTTAATTGTGTGTCATGGGGACGTGCCATAACTTAAAGTGTGGGGTGGGGGATATGTTTTATGTATGTATGTATATTAGTTTTTTTTTGTTTTGTTAGTTTTAGTAGAGATAGAAAAAAAATTTAAAAACCAAAAACATTTGAAATTTTTTGATTTTTCCCGATGATGGATATCATTTGACAGGTTTCTTGAGGGATTAAAGTCGAAAGAAAAGGACAAAAAGACTTTTTTTAGGTAGTGTAATAATTCTCCCTTGGTTTTTCTTTGTGCCGCGGTTCTTTTCCAACGTTTTTGTTTGAACCAGGTATAGTTAGTTTTTATTTTGTTAGGAGTAGGAAACCTTGTGCTATGATTTGAATTGAAAGCAATTTCTCTTGACTTCATTATACCTTGAGAATAGTGAGTGCTTTAGTGTGACGCTTAGGCTCAATTTTTGACTCTTGTACAAGTACCTTAAATTGTATGATCTTAACTTTGTTTAACTGCTTTGACTAGAGTGTCTTGATGAGTCCGATCCTGAGTGAGTTATGTGCCATGTGTGTGTGAGGTTTTGTGTTATTCTATGCATTGCATTTGGTATCTAGAACTTTCCTCGTATGTTTTCAAAGCGAAATAATAGTTTTGTTCAGTCTTGGAAATGATATAGGCATTTCTTTGTTGATCCAGTTAGATATTTTTACCCACCTAATTGTTATGTATCGTAGTTGACCCCTTTGAGCCTGTAATCTTGTTTCTTTGGCAACCACATTACAAGCCTTACCCATTTGTTGGTATTGACCATCTATTTGAAACTTTTACCTTTCGTGAGCACTTGAATTTGTTATGAACTTTGTAAAAGTGAAGTGTGGGGTGGTTGATTTGTCTTTTGAGTGGAATTATTGAAATAAAGAGAAAGGTGCATTGTTTTGAAGAAGTAAGAGCCACTTGAAATAAAAAATAAAGAAAAACATAAGTGTATGATTGTGAAAAGTGTTCTTTGATAGTGGTAACTTTATGTAATTGTGGTTAAAGAAGTAGGGAGTTAATGTATATTGATGTGAAGGTGGAGTTTTGGTTTGACATAAGTGTGGGGTTTTGATCAATAAAATGTATATATTAAAGTGCTTAGGGAGGTGTAGTCACTCTTATATCTAAATGTATCATACCCGTCTCGCAGCCTACATTACAACCAATGAAAGTCCTACTTGATCCTTGACTCAATGAGCTCAATTAGTAGAGTAGTACACTACGGGAAAGCCTATGGTACGTCTTTTGTGGCACACGAATGTTGTTTATGAGAGTGAATGAATTCTTTCTATCTTGAGTTCCTAATTGTTCTTAAATTTTATTGTGTGTGGAACTACTCTCTATCGTTGTGTGAGCGCACTTGATTCATGAAGGAAAGGTAATGTCGTTGACCTCTATGTTAGAATAAGTGAGCGGGTTGTGAAAATTGCATGGTGATTTTGAGTCAAATCTTGAGGCGAGGATGTTACGGCATTGTACTTAATGTGTTTTAAATATTCTTGGTGGGATTAGTTATGATAATTGTTGAAAAAAGGTCGTATCTATATAAAGTATAGTTAGATTGCTCGAGGATGAGCAATGGTTTAAGTGTGGGGTGTTTATGGTAGGCTATAATCTCGTGTTTTAGTCGCTTATTGCACTCTAATTCACTGTATTTTACTTGTGTTGAGCTTTAGTTGCTAGTATTTAGTACTTATTGTGTTTTTTATGCCTTGTAGGAGAATTTCAGAGTTATGTAGATGTTGTGGAACTAATTCGAGTAATTTGGAGTTTTGAAGTCTGAGTAGAAGCCCAAAGGATTAAACCGGGATCGTGTTCGGGGGTCGAGGATCACTTCTGGATGTCAAAAATCAAGGAAGAAGCAACAACTGAAGAAATGCACTAGTGCGACGCAACAATGTAATTTTGTGTCAGGAATTGACAAAGTTTATAGGCAGGGTTTCTGTGGTCTGACAAGAAAAAGCACTAATGCTACGCACAGTGCGACGCATGAAAAGCAATAAGTTTGCAAGTTTTTCTATTTCGGCTAGGAAAGGGTGATTTCATTTAAGCCCGACCCTACTTGGTATAAATACATGGAAAAATATTATTTTCTGGACTTTTGACACATATTCGACCTAAGGAGGCTAAGGGGGAGTTGGAAGAACACGAGCACAAGGATTTCATCATTTTTTCCTCACTCAAGACCCGAGTTTGGATTGAATTTATGTTTTCCTTTACTTTAAACTTATTTGTGATGTATTGCTCCATATCTATGGAGTAGTTCTCTTTAGGGTTTGATGGATTTGGTGTATTGATGATTGTTTGTAGATTATAACTCTAGTTTTATGTATTGAAGCATTTTTGGATGATTTAGTTGCATTTATATTCACTAGTTCATGTAATCGAGAGAGGCATAACTTGTGATATCTTTGCATTATCTTGTTGGTTGAGTTCATTAATTCTTCTTAGTAATCGAAATAGGCTAGTTGAATCATTGATTAAACCTAGTTAGAAGAATAATCAAAAGATATTTTCCTATAGACCAATCCACTATGCATTCTTGCATATCTTCAGGTGCTTAAATTGGTTCATCTTGTGAGGTTAAAACTTAATCGAGAGAAGAGTTTTCGCTGAATGTTTGAATTAATAATTGAGTGAATTCGAGAGACACACTTGATCATTAGAAGTGAATTATCTAGAGTTAGATCCCGAATAATTATCTTGCACCTATCCTATCAACCCCTATTTTTCTCCCACTGATAACTTCCTTGCTTACCTTTGTTGCGATAGTCATTAGTCAATAGCTTTAGATTTTTAGTTAATTTTAGTTCTTAATCATTTAAATCTCAATTGTTGAATCTCATGGATAGCAATCAAGCTAAAAACTATGAAAATACTGTTTAAATCCAATCCATGTGGTTATGATATTATATTATACTATCTTTGACTAGCGAGCATAATTTAAGTGTGTGTTTTGAGCTCATCAACTACGAGGACCTGTGTATTCACCCAGATGTGGATATGCCAGTAGGATACAAACCCCAAACATTCGATACCTCCGATAGGACGGGGGACCCTCACGCACATTTAAGGGCTTATTGCGACAAGTTGGTCAGAGTGGGGAGGAATGAGAAACTAAGGATGAAATTGTTTATAAGGAGTCTAACGGGAGGAGCACTCACCTGGTATACTCGACAGGACTCGGAAAATTGGAGAACTTAGCAAGATATTGCGGAGGACTTCATGAACCATTTTCGATTCAATATAGAGATCACTCCTAATCAGTTCATGCTGGTGAACCTGCAGAAAACACCATCTGAGTCATTTCAAGAATATGCACGACGGTGGAGGACTGAGGCTGCCAGAGCGCAACCGCCACTGGACGACAGTGAACTAACCAAGTACGTCATCCGAGCCCAAGAGGGAATATACTTTGAAAATATGATGGGAATGATGGGTCAAAAGTTCCCAGAGCTGGTTAAGATGGGAGATTTCTTAGAAGAGGGCCTAAAATCTAGTAAGGTGCAATCTATGGTAGCACTGTAAGCAGCCAGCAAAGCCATCCAGTCAGGATTAATCAGTAGTGGGAAGAAAAAGAAAGAGGAAGTCTCAGCAGTCGTCCCCTACTATCAAACTAACCCATCTCATGGATGCATCTCGTACTCCCCAAACAACCACTCACCACCACCCACTTACGCTCAAATCTATAATACCCAATCATACTACCACCCTCAACCACAATACAACCCTCATTTAGCCAACAACAATCAAAACCCACAACGTCCATATGCTCCTATCCAAACCACTACTCACCAATACCGACCTATGTATGCACCACGTCCTCGTCCCAACTTTAAAGAGAGGGGTCCCGAAACCTATACCCCGATTGCTGAGCCTCTGGCCCAATAGTTTGAAAGGTTGAGAAGTGCAGGATTGATACACCCAGTCGAGGGAAGGGTTCCTGAACATCCCTCCAAATATTTTGATGCCACTAAGTGATGCGTGTATCATTCTAATGTATCGGGGCATGATACTGAAGACTATTTCAAGTTGAAAAATGAAATTGAAACCATGATCAAGAGCGGATCCATCCAGTGAACTCCAACACCGTCTAATGTGAACCACAACCCATTGCCAAGTCATCAAAACCAGGGAGACAACATGATCACATTAGATGAAGAGTATGACCTGAAGGGAACTATTGTCACTATAGGGAATGCAGAAGCCGCAAGGATCCCTCCTCAAAAGGCTCCCATCATTATAGTACAATTAAAACCTACAGTGATAGTTCAAACTTATCCGCAGTAACCTGTCGATGCTACTCAGGGTAAAGAAGATCGGGAATACAAAACCATCCCATGGACCTATCAGCAAAAGGGAAAAGCCAAAATAACAGACTCTGCCGCAGCCTATGTATGACTAGGTCTGGGAGATGCTACTCCCCTGAAGAGGTCGATCGAGGAAATTTGGGGAGAGAACAAATTTCAAGGAGGAACATAAAAGACCTAGAAGCCTCGGAGTTTTGGAAAAGGATGTCGAGTAAAGAGTATTCACTGGAAGAACAGTTAAAGAAAACTCCAGCGCAGATATCCATCATGGATATACTAATGAGCTCTGACAGTCATAAGGACGTTTTATTGAAAGTACTAAGCGGGGTAAGTGTACCAAGTAACACCACCAACGAGGCATTGACCGCGACAATTGGGAAAATGGTAGAAGCATACATGATCACTTTCAGAAGAGACGAACTTCCTGTCGAAGGCGCAATTCACAACAAGGTTCTTCACATAACTATCAAATGCGGGGACAAAGTGGTATCTCGAGTGATGGTCGATGGAGGATTAGGAGTCAACATTTGCATGCTCTCTACCCTGCGGGAGTTGGGAATTCATTTGAGGGAGGTCAAGGAAAGCCATGTAAGGGTGAGGGCCTTTGACGGTTCACAAAAGGATGTTATTGGCGAAATTTATCTAGCCTTGAAAATCGGGCCGTTTGACTTTCCAGTGCTATTTAAAGTGATGGACATCTCCTCTTTTTACAATTTGCTACTAGGCAGGCGCTGGATATATATGGCAGGGGCCGTGCCGTCTACCTTGCACGAATGCATAAAATTTGAGTGGGGATGCCAGGAGATTGTGGTCCACGACGAGTGCGGTCACTCCGCCTTTTTGGATTATGTTGTCCCATTCATTGAGGGGCTAGACGGAGTCGCCTTCCATGCTATAGAAATCATGCACACTACTGAGGAGGAGAAGACTGGACAGAATCTAAAAATGCAATCGCCATAAGGGAGATGATGAAATATAGATATAGGCCAGGAACAGGTTTGAGAGCCAAGGCAGATGGGATCATAGAGGCAATTGAACACAATGGGCAGAAAGGAAAGGCTAGCATAGGATATCAGCCTCTGGAAGGGAAAACTCGCACTGTTAGCTCTAGGAAAAAGGTTTTTGTGCCAGAGCATGTTGCAAGTTCAGGACAGAGTGCAACACCTGAAGATGATATCATCGACGGGATGGGGTAGTTGTTCGTGAATATGATTGAAGAATATTGTGAAGGAAATTACATCAAGACACCGACTATCAGGGATGTCGAACCAAGGGAAGAGCTGCAAAATTGGACAGCCAGTCCATCTTTGGTTCGTAGGGAGCCTTGGTAGTATGGAACAATAAAAGTTTTCTTTTGAAAAAGCATGGTCAATTGAGGCATGTACCGTGTATGTACCTTTTTGTCATTTGCCTCTTGTGAACGCTTAAGATGTTCCCTTTTTGATGAAATAAAAAGAATCTTTTCCTAAATATCGCAATTTTATTTTTACTGCTTTATTTATACCTAGCTTTTATTTTCAGTAATCAAACCAATAAAAACCGTGTTCCGCAATTATGACATGTAATGAAACTGTTGAGCGCAACGATCTGTATTACAAAAAATATGATGAGAGTGTGATGCCAGACAATATCCCACAGGAGATCAAACAGCTGGAGAGTCAGAAGAAGCCCAACCTCGAAGAAATAGAAGTAGTCATCCGTGTTCCGCAATTATGACATGTAACGAAACCGTTGAGCGCAACGATCCATATTACAAGAAATATGATGAGAGTGTGATGCCATACAACCTCCCATAGGAGATCAAACAGCTGGAGAGTTATAAGAAGCCCAACCTCGAAGAAATGGAAGTAGTCAATCTTGGAAGCGAAGAAGACGTGAAAGAAACCAGAATCAACATTCACCTAGAAACCGAGAAGAAGGAAAAAATGATTGAGCTCCTCCGATAGTATGTCGACATATTTGCATGGTCCTATGATGACATGCCAGGATTAAGCATTGACATTGTCTCGCATGGACTACCCACTGACCCTACCAGACCGCCAGTCAAGCAGAAACCTAGAAATTTCAAACCTGATTTATGCCTGAGGATAAAGGAAGAGGTGACCAAACAGATAGAAGCAAATGTAGTAAGGGTCACCAACTATCCAAGCTTGTTAGAAAATATCGTCCCAATGCCCAAAAAGGACGAAAAGATCAGAATATGTGTGGATTATCGGGATCTTAACAAAGCTAGTCCAAAGGACGATTTCCCCTTGCCAAATATCCACATTCTCATCGACAACTATGCGAAGCATAAACTGAAGTCGTTTGTGGATTGTTTCACTGGATACCACCAAATCTTAATGCATGAGGAAAGACGTAGAGAAGACAACAACATGTGAATAAAGGATCAACATGCCTATTGATTCCATGTGAATGAAGAACCAGATGGAAACCTTTGAATCGCGACATCAAGAAGTTCCTTGCAGCCCAGGAGTACCCAAACAATGCTACTAATGGTCAAAAGCGAGCCCTCAGGAGGTTGGCAAACCACTTTTTCCTTAACGAGGAAGTCTTGTATAGGAAGACTCTAGACTTAGGTTTGCTGAGATGTGTCGACGCCACCGAAGCAACCAGGATGTTAGAAGAAATACATCCAGGGACGTGCGGACCCCACATGAACGGATTCACGTTGGCCAAGAAGATTTTGAGAGCTGGATACTTTTGGATGACTATGGAAAGAGACAGCATCCGCTATGTGTAGAAGTGTCACCAATGCCATATCCATGGAGATTTTATCCGGGTTCCACCAAATAAGTTAAATGTAATGTGTTCACCCTGGCCTTTCGCCGCCTGGGGCATGGACGTGATAGGACCCATAGAGCCTGTAGCATCAAACGAACATCGTTTCATTTTGGTAGCCATCAACTATTTCACTAAATGGGTCGAGGCATCTACTTACAAGGCCGTCACAAAGAAGGTAGTGGCATATTTTGTCCGGAACAATATTATTTGCAAATTTGGGATACCAGAGTCTATCATCACTGACAATGCAGACCTCAATAGCGACCTCATGAGGAAATTTATGAGAACTTCAGAATCATCCACCGCAATTCCACAACTTACATACCACAAATGAATGGGGCAGTAGAGGCAGCTCACAAGAATATCAAGAGGATTCTGCGAAAGATAGTGGACAATCACAGACAATGGCACAAGAAGTTAGCTTTCGCTTTATTAGGTTACCGGACTACTATGAGAACATCTACTAGGGAAATGCCATACATTTTGGTATATGGCACCGAAGCAGATATACCCGCAGAAGTCGAAATAACATCCTTAATAGTCATTCAAGAAGCAAAATTAGACGATGCAGAGTGGATATACGTAAGGCAAGAACAAATCATGTTCATTGATAAGAAAAGAATGGATGCAGTATGTCATGGACAGTTATACCAGAATAGGATGACTAGTACATTTAACAAAAGAGTGAAACCTCGCCAATTCATGCCGAGGCAGTTGGTTCTGAAGAAAATCTTTCCCCATCAAGAAGAAGCTAAAGAGAAGTTTGCACTGAATTGGAAAGGTCCTTACGTGGTCTAGACAACACTTTCTGGTGAAGCTATAATCTTAGCAGAAATGAAAGGAAGATTCAGCACGAAGCTTATCAACTCGGACACAATCAAGAGATATTACGCCTGAAGACAAATAGAGTTAGGATTTTTGATGTAACAGAACTACGTTCAACCTGACTTCCCACAGAGGGATACGTAGGAAACCCACATAGGGTTTGGTTTCTCTCCCCCTTTCTCTTGTAATAGAAAAACTAAATGTCATTTTTGTATGTTGTTCAGGAACTACGCCGACTTGATTTCTTCAGAAAGGAATACATAGGCAATCCACGTCGGATTCAGTCGTCTTTTGTAATTGAACTACGTTATGGCCTGATTCCACTTGGATACGTAGGCTGTCTGAGTCAGAATCGGCAATTTTCATTTCTTAATTTCATCATTTTGCATCTGTTGTAATTAAAATACATTCCGACCTAATTTTATTTTGGATACATAGGCTGCCTGAGTTGTGCTCGATCGTTTCATCACATTTCATCATTATCACACGAACTATGTTCACTGATTCCATTTTGAAAATGTAGGCAACCTGAAAGGGTTCGGTCATAACCTTAGGAAACTTCTATAATGCATTAGCCTTAATTAGGATGCAATCATAACAGCAAGTAGCCGCATTGTCAGAGACGCCATGGAAGATTGACATCAACGGAACGAAGTTCTCGAAGAGATACGTTCACGTGTAGAGAACCTTTCGTAACATGTCATAATTCAGGGTGACAACGTTTGCCTTAAAAGAAACAAGTATTTTCAAAATATTTTCTAAAATTATATATAAAGTAATATGTTCCATCTACCAAATTTCGTGACACAATCATTTCAAAGGCGGGGGCAAATCAATATCATGGTCGACGCAATCCAACTTTCCCCCTACTAAGAATTTTTCTTTGAGTGCAGGGTCAACAGGGAGTAAAGGAACGTTGGGACTACACTGGGGCAAATGACAGACCCGTCACTTGCCTAAGATTATCTCTCCTCCTTTTACATTAACTTTTTTAGAACAACTAAGACTAACTCTTGAATCCTTTACAGGTGCTTTGGAATCATACATCTAACACAAAAATCTGTAAATAGCAATTTTCTGCTCAATCAATCGGAGCACCATGTACAAATCGAATGACGGCTTCTCTCATTGAAGTCCTGTAAACAACAAACCGTCGGCTCAACCAACCGGAGCACCTTGTACAAATCGCACGTCGGCTTCACCAATCGATGTCTGGTATATTGAAAACCTTTAGCTTAATCACTCGGAGTGCCTTGTAGAAATCGAACATCGGCTTCTCCAACTGGAGCCTTGTATATAGAAAACTACAAACATCGCCAACAAAAAGCAATCAACAGCACCGCTCCGGCAATCATGGATGCTGGAATAGACAATCGCAAACCTCATCACCAACGTTCTGCTAATTAATGGCCGCTACCTAGCTTCGCAGTCAAGAGTATCTCTTGGGCATGCTTATATTTTATTTAGCTATTACTTTGAATGTTTTAACATTTTTTTCGTGCAGCTTTAGGAATGATTTTGATCGCTCCCGAGCGGAGAATACTTTACATTTCAGTGCAAAGCTCTCCCAACAAGCGGAGACGCACTCTACAAATCAAGCTCTCCCAACAAGCGAAGACATTTCTCAGTGCAAAGCTCTCCTAGTAAGCGGGGACGCACTTTACCAATCAAGCTCTCCCAACAAGCGGAGATAATTTTTAATTACTCCGACAGCTGCGAAACGGTACTCAGCACGGCTAACAAATCAAGTCAGGATCAAGTATCTCATCATCCCAATCCCAAATAACAGCTCGCCGATAACTAGGCATCACCATTCCTGCATCATTTACATCGCATCTTAATATATTTTGCATTACAATATATTGGTATACGTGTATTTCATTTTTTTTTGCAGGGACAAACACCACAATGTGGAACTATTTCTTAGTAGTAGACCGAACTACAACTCTCTAGGGACAGCCAACCCAGTAGTGGGCCCAAGATCCCAGCTCAAGATGACTAGCGAGCTCAAAATTTTGAATCATTCAAATCAGGCCGCAAAATTCAAGCTATCATGAGTGACCAATCTTCTGTCTCGTTGTATCGTCACAATACAATACTGGGGAAATTCCTACGAGTGTCGCTTAATCAAAATCCATACTCCAGAACTACATGAGGCCTGATCCTCGTTAAGTCCGAGGTGTGTAAGCAATTCAAAGCCAGAATTCGGCCCAATATTCCCAAACTTTCCTAGATTATTCCTCAACTCAATTCCTCAACTTCTTTGCCAGAAAACTCTTTCATCGTCTCCGGTCAAAGAGAGGCAGCTGTTGACATCCAATTTTGACCCTCTTTTTTAAAATTAATTTATTCACGCTTAACAATTTACAATAAATACTTTAAAAATATTTTCTACTAATGAATATCTATATTATAAATTAATTAAGTATTAGTTTCAAAATTAATCATGTAGTACTGATATTGTGTAATTACAAATGTATTTACTATAATAAATTATAACTTTTGTATATACATTACATAGGTTTTATAATTTGACAAAATTACTCTTTAATTTCCAGTGGATTAGGTTACTATGTGAATATAATTCGAAATATGTGTCATTTATTGATAATTAATTAAAATAATTAGCAACATATAGTAATTATAATTTTACCACATATTTTTCATTGAAATTGTTAAGTTTATTTAAATTGATTTTAAAAGGGTTAAAAAACTAAAAGGCTACAATTGCAATTCCTTAACTAAATACAAAATGGCTATTAGTTAAATTATTTTTAGTCCAAAAACTAAGCCCAATTCGGATTTGACCCAGTCCAAATACCCTATCTTATTCCAAGTTGGCAATCCATACCACTCCTTGCGAACCAACGAGATCGTGCCACGTCACCCTCCTGTATCACTAACAAAACAAATACACGTGCATCTGAACCATTAATTCATCTGATCAACGGCTCCCATTTAATCCCAGATTTTCCTTTGATTTTAAAATAACCGTCCAAAGACCCCATCTCCACCGTTCAAACCTCATAATCCAATGACCATTAAAATTCTTCCTAAAAAATCCTAAATACCCAAAATTCTAGGGTCGTTGATCACCATATCTAACGGCCCGTATTCTATATCCTAAGCTTAACCTTAGAGACGCCCAATACCCCCAAAACCCTAAATCATTTGCAACCTGTCCAGCCGCCCTTCTTTCCCATTCTTATATCTTTTCTCTCGTCTGCCCTAGCTCCATCAATCAACATACCTTGCACATATTAGTCCAATGTCGTGAAATTAACCTTAAATTATCTCATTTGTCCCCCATATCCACGATTCTCGCTGAATCTTTGCATGTTTCATCATCGAAATTCAAATCTCCCAAATCCAAACACTAACCCTAGAGATAAAACTTCAAATGGCCCTTGACCTTTCAAATCCATGGCATGCATGGTTGTTTATTTTGTTCCTGTACTCTTGATCTCGTCATTCTTTCAATTTTCACCATTCAATTTCAAAAGCCCCAATCCAAGAAGTCAGACCAAAAAATGAAACTTCAACTCGCCAGATTTTTTTTCGTCCTTTCAAATCAAAGCAAGCATGAGATGTTAGCTGGCTTCATCATTAATATTCGACACCCAGAGGTCAAATGCAATGACCTCTGGTATTAGGGTTTTGACCAGTGGTTTCTTGTGCTTCAACATTCAGCCTCTCATATCTCTCCACTCATGTAAACTCAAACACTGATTTCCCCTATGTTCTCTCTGATTTTACCTGACTATGCTTACGTCATCAACTCATCCTCACTCTCCACTATCTTAGTTTGAAATCTGAAACTCTAAGGCCTTAAATGGCACTATAAATAGGGCCTTTAATGTTCTCATCTACAATGACCTAACACTGAACATACATACAGTCACGAGCACTAAGCACACAAAGACACTAAGAACATTAGGGTTTCTGGTCTTATCTTTCTTACTATTTCCCTTCTCTTTTGTCGAGTTCTTTTGCTGGTTCAAGCTCGAAGGTTCTGGGATCTTGAGCAACAAAAAGAATTCGTTTGGTCTGCTACCCTTAAGAAGGTCAGCATCTTTCTCTCCCTTTTTCTTTTGTTCATCTCTCTGACTGATTTAGATATGTCGAGTTAAGTTCTGTAGATTATAATTATATTGTATGTATTTGACATGTTTGATATTTATGCTTTGTTAGTTTGACAACCTTTTATGGTCATCTTGTTCTATTATGATTCTCTAAAGTCATAATCAATTAAGTCATTGATAATTGTTGATCTTTGTTCTGAGTTTTCCTACAATCTCCATGCCTGAATTCTTGCATGTTTATGTTCAATACAAACTTCATAGTTCTCAGTGACTTACAGTAAACCCATCTCTGTCTTATTGCACTTCTGTAATTTTGTGAGTTTTGGAAGCTGAGTTTACTACATTATAGTTATGATTGAAATGAAACCTGAACTAAGATGACTTATATCCCCTTGCCTTTTAACCTTGAGCCTTAACTTGAATTTTCTCTGCTTGTTGAACCAATCATGCTCATCTAAACTCCATGTCTTTCCCTTCACTGATGATTCTGTTGAGGCTTCATCTTGTTTCACTGCACTTTAACTACCTTATGGTTGATTTCATTATTTGGTAACCTTAACTGATATACCCCTGTAAATTCAATATGTCCATGTCACTTAAGTTGAAAGAATTTAAGTGATTAGATACTTTCCTTCTCTACATCTGTATCTACTAACTCTGAAGATGATATCTGGGCTATCACTATGACTATTTCATGATCATACTCAGTTGTTATAGGAAACTATCTTATTTGCATCAAACTGTCTCTTTCTGTCACGACCCAACTGGAGGGTCATGACTAGCACCCGGGCCATACTTGCTGAGCACCAACGTACATTTTATCTAACCTTCCTTATTATCTTTAAGGACCGACAAGATCAATATAAATAGTAGACATGGATCATGAACATCCAACAATGAAAGATAATGTCATGAACATACATAACATGGGACGACAAGACTGTCAAGAAACTATATATAAGGTACGAGCTATCAGGATGCCATGAAAGACTATACAACAAAAATCAGCCGAAAAGGCATTCTAAACCATACATAAGTCGACACCTGTCTATGAGCCTCTAAAAGAACATAAGTGCTACAACATTGCCGGAACAGGGCCCCGACATACCCATAAGGTCTATAACAAAAATGCATACCAAGACCACGGCAAGTCCGGAGAAGGGATCTCGCCAATAACCGCTGAACTGGACAGCCTACTGTGGTGGGGGAGCTACGTCTACCTGTCTATCAGGACCTGCAGCACGACATGCAGTGTCCACAAATAAAAAGGACGTCAGTACGAATAAAGTACTGAGTATGTGAGGCAAGAAAGCATAAGTAAGAACAGTAATGTAAACATGGATAGAGAATATACAACCTGTGACATCTGGGTACCTCTGAGGGCTACTGACATGAAATACATGATACATACATATATATACATAAACTTTTAAAACATACGCCTTTGTGGGCATCACCATCATCATATCGTACCCGGCCATAATAGGCTCGGTAAAACGTACCCGGCCATCATAGGGCTCGGTAGAATCGTACCCGGCCACGTGAAGCTCGGTAAAACCCAACTGATCAGTGGTTGCACAATAGGTGCCATACCCGGCCAACTATAGCGCGGCTCGGTAGAGTAAAATAGATACATATATATGATGCATGCTGGACTCATTGGAATCACATTTTGAACCTTTCGAAGTGACGTAAGGTCGGTATCCTTCGTACACGTTATTAGGATTAACTCTTCATCAAGAAACTTATAAGAATCAGGAACTACCAACAACATTGATAATATAAGAATAAGAGAAGTAACATCAATACCAATCGTTTCATAAGAAGGGCAGCAATGTAAGTACTGCTAGCTTCTAAGAGTAGAGTATCTTTGGGAGCTCGTTCATTATATTATGTACAATCGGAGTCGTGCAAAAGAATGAAGGGGATAGCCTCACATACCTTGTATATACTGCCCAACCTCAAGCTATGCAAATATCACGACTCCTTAGTCTACAATAAGACAAATGACACTATCATTATCGTTTAAGCGTCGTAACTATTATGTATCGACCACAACCTATTTTACGATGAAACGGACAGCACCTCCCCTATTTATATGACTTCCCACAAGTCAATACAATCACCAAACAGCCCAAACAACATCATTAATAATCATATTGAGCCTCCAAAACAGTCCACCAACCAACAACATTACTACCAAGCTTTTCGATATATATTTCACAAGTTCTAGCTTCAACGACTTAGCTGCAACTTGGATAATCTTAAATATATATAGAGTAAGAGGTTCCTTACCTTTAAACAGAAAGAACAACTCCAATTTGACCTTAATTTTCCACGAAATATCCCTTCAATTCTGCCACAAGAACAAGGAAGCGAAACTAGCAATTAATTCGGGTTTTTCGGCACTAGAATTACTTTAGAAGACTTGAAATCACTTAGGGTTGATATTAAAAACTTTAAGGTGTATTTACAGGACATAAAACACTTAAAACAACCTCCCACACGAGCTGGAACAACACAAAAATCAGCAACAACAAGAAGAACAAGAAACTTACTAGCGCCACGGGATTTCCGACATTTGATTTGTGTTGTTTGCCCTTTGTTTGGGTCTTGGATCATGAGAGAACCTTGAGAGACTGTTTTTAGGGTTATAAGGTCTGAATATACTGAAAAATAATGACTTAAAACGGGGTTGAGGTATCTTATATATGTCCATATGTCTTAAACCGCCTTTGTGGGCCCCATAGAGAGCAGCTTGGCGCACTCTCGCGAAAACGCGAATATCTCTCTATTCCGAGATCGTATCAATGAACGGTTTAATGTGTTGGAAACTAGACTCATAGATCTTCAATTTGATAGGTAGATCACCCCATAATTCCAAGCACATTGGGAGAAAAATTCAGTAACATTTGACCTAAAGTTTAAGTAAAATTATAAACCTAAGTTGCGACAACTTTTATCAACTTTTGTTTCATAACTCGCTTGACTTCAAGACTTATGATGCGGATATTATATGATTCAAATACATTAAAACAAGACCTCTTGGGATAGTTAATCACCTCTAGTGTTACCCGAAAATACGGGTTACAACATCCTTGATTCGTTTAACTTCTAATATTTGTTAACCACTCTTATACACCCTTGTATCGTTTAAGACCAATAGGATTAACTTCTTATCATCTCAAAGATAATCTCTTCTTGGATTTACATCGACTAACTTACGACGTGATCTATGGTATGCGAATTTGGGTTGTAACACCCTCTCCCCCTTAGGAACATTCGTCCTCGAATGTAAGGGTTTATGGGGTGTCTAACTCATCGTGGATTCCGACGGAGATTTTCGGCTGAGTTTCCCCCATAAAATGGACACTAGCCAAACTTGCAAGCAGTTAAACCCAACCTATGGCCTTACAAGACTATACAAAGCATTATGGATATGTACATTATCTGCATATCACCATTTTGTATTAAAAAAAGAGTATTCACAAGCTATTGCTTATCTCATAGAGCCGTTTCACCTTATAATGCGTCCTTCTTTCCCCCGGCATCCTCGTTATCTTCACTCTGGAAGAGGTAAGGGTATTTAGACTTCATCTCCTCTTCTGCTTCCCATGTCATTTCTTCTATATTCTTGTTCCTCCATAATACTTTCACGGAAGCTACATCCTTTGTTCTCAGCTTGCGGACTTGTCGATCTAATATAGCCACTGGCACTTCATCATATGATAGATCCTTTGTAACTTGTACATCTTTGATAGGGACGACCCGAGAAGGGTCTCCAATACATTTCCTCAACATAGATACATGGAATACCGGGTGGACAAATTCCAATTCAGATGGCAATTCTAACTCGTAAGCAACCTGTCCAATTCGTCGAAGAATTTTGTACGGCCCAATATACCGCGGACTCAACTTACCCTTCTTCCCAAAACGCATAACACCCTTCATCGGCGAGATCTTCAGGAAAACCCAATCACCAACCTCAAATTCCAGATCACGACGTCGGACGTCGGAATAAGACTTTTGCCTACTTTGTGCCATCCTCAGTCGCTCTTGTATCACTTTCACCTTCTCAATGGCTTGGTGAATCAAATCTGGCCCATATAATTCTGTCTCACTGACTTCGAACCATCCAACTGGTGATCTACATCTCCTCCCGTACAGTGCCTCATACGAGGCCATTTTAATACTGGAATGGTAGCTATTATTGTAGGCAAATTCTATAAGTGCCAGATGGTCATCCCAATTCCCCTTGAAATCTAGAACACATGCTCGTAGCATATCTTCAAGCATCTGGATGGTACGTTCAGCCTGTCCGTCAGTCTGCGGATGGAATGCAGTGCTGAGATTTACTTGTGTGCCTAAACCCTTCTGAAAAGACCTCCAAAAGTTAGCCGTAAATTGAGCTCCTCGGTCTGATATAATAGATACCGGCACACCATGAAGCCTAACAATCTCCTTGATATACAACTTCGCATAATCTTCAGCCGTGTAAGTTGTCTTAACTGGCAGAAAATGGGCAGATTTTGTAAGTCGATCAACTATCACCCAGATGGAGTCAAACTTATGATAAGAGCGAGGTAATCCAATAATGAAGTCCATATTAATCACCTCCCATTTCCAGGTCGGAATCTCTATATTCTGAATCAATCCACTAGGTTTCTGATGCTCGATCTTTACTTGTTGACAATTAGGACACTGGGCTACAAATTCTGCAATAGACTTCTTCATGTTATCCCACCAATATTGCTCCTTAACGTCATGATACATCTTTGTCGAGCCAGGATGGATAGAAAATCGGGACTGGTGAATCTCAATCATAATCTTCTCTCGCAACCCTGCCACACTAGGTACACATAATCGGCCCTGGTATCTCAGTGTCCCATCTCCTCCGATCTTGAAAGCTGTAATCTTACACTGCTGAATTCCCTCTCTCAATCTTACTAAGGTAGGATCTTCATATTGCCGTGCTTTTACCTCGGCTACCAAAGATGATTCTGCTGTATTCTGTACAGTAACACCTCCGTCATCAGAGTCCAACAATCTGATTCTCATATTGGCCAGCTGGTGAAGCTCTTTGGTCAACCCTTGTCTACCTGCCTCAATATGTATTAAGCTTCCCATTGACTTACGGCTGAGAGCATCTGCCACAACATTAGCTTTACCGGGATGGTACAATATCTCGACATCGTAGTCTTTCAGTAATTCAAGCCACCTACGCTGCCTCAAATTCAACTCCTTCTGCTTGAAGATGTATTGTAAACTCTTGTGATCTGTGTAGATGTCAACATGGACGCCGTATAAGTAGTGCCACCATATCTTCAAAGCATATATTACTGCAGCCAATTCCAAATCATGAGTCGGGTAATTCTTTTCATGCTTCTTTAATTGTCTTGATGCATAAGCAATCACCTTCCCACGTTGCATCAATACGCACCCCAAACCTATACCTGAGGCATCACAATATACCACATAACCTTCTGTTCCTTCTGGGAGAGTGAGCACTGGCGCGGATGTCAATCGATTCTTTAGCTCCTGAAAACTATGTTCACAAGCATCAGACCACTGGAACTTGGTAGCTTTCTGTGTTAACTTAGTCAATGGTGCTGATATAGAGGAAAACCCTTCTACAAACCGCCTATAATATCCTGCTAGCCCCAGGAAGCTGCGGACTTCTGACGGTGTTGTAGGTCTCGGCCAATTCTTCACTGCATCGATCTTCTGAGTGTCGACACTAATACCCGCATCAGATATCACATGGCCAAGGAATGCTACTGAGTTCAGCCAGAATTCACATTTAGAGAGCTTAGCATATAACTTATGATCCTGAAGGGTCTGTAATACTATCCGCAAGTGGCCCGCATGTTCCGCCTCCGAACGAGAATACACCAGAATGTCATCAATGAATACGATCACGAACACATCAAGATAGGGCCTGAATACACTATTCATGAGATCCATAAAAGCTGCTGGGGCATTTGTTAGCCCGAACGACATCACCAAGACCTCAAAATGCCCATATCTTGTCCGGAAGGCCGTCTTTGGAATATCCTTCTCCTTAACCCTCACCTGATGATACCCTGAACGCAAGTCAATCTTGGAGAAATACTTGGCACCCTGGAGTTGGTCAAACATGTCATCAATTCTTGGAAGTGGATACTTGTTCTTTATTGTAAACTTATTCAACTGTCGATAATCGATACACATCCTTAACGACCCATCTTTCTTCCGCACGAACAAGACTGGCGCACCCCAAGTGAAGTGCTAGGCCTAATGAAACCCTTATCCAGCAAGTCCTTCAACTATGCCTTCAACTCTCGCAACTCTGCCGGGGCCATCCTGTATGGAGGGATAGAGATCGGTTGAGTGTCAGGCAATGCATCAATGCTAAACTCAATCTCCCTTTCAGGAGGAAGGCCTGGGAGTTCATCTGGGAAAACATCTGGAAATTCATTGACCACGGGGATTAATTGTAGAGTAGGCGGCTTCGCCTCCGCATCCCTAACGCGAACAAGATGATAAATGTAACCTTTTGAGATCATCTTCCTTGCCTTAAGATAGGAAATAAACCTACCTTTCGGCGTAGCAATGTTCCCCTTCCATTCAATGGCGGGTTCACAAGGAAACTGAAACCTAACCATCTTCGTACGACAGTCAACATTTGCATAGCATGAGGCCAACCAGTCCATTCCCATTATCACATCAAAATCAACCATTTCTAACTCAAATAAATTTGCCGAGGTTTGACGACTACAAATCATCACAGTGCAACCTTTATAAACTCTTCTAGCAATCACAGAATCTCCTATCGGAGTGGATACCGCAAGTGGTTTACGTATCAATTCAGGTTCAATGCCAAACTTATTAGCCACAAAGGGTGTAACATATGATAAGGTAGATCCTGGATCAATTAGCACATATACATCATAAGAAAACACAGACAATATACCTGTAACAACATCCGGAGATGACTCGAGATCTTGTCGACCTATTAGAGCATAGGTTCGATTTTGAGCACCACTCGAACTCGGCACTGAACCTCTACCTCTACCACGACCTGTCGACTGTTGAAAACCTTGTGCTGGAGGTCGAACTGATGAGGAAGAACCAGACACAGATCCAGTCGATTGAGCCATACCACCACCTCCTCTGTTAGGACAATCCCGCATCATATGGCCACGCTGTCCGCAAGAATAGCACGCATCGGAACCTCGACGGCACAGTCCAAAGTGGGCCTTGCCGCACTGATCACAACGAGGTGTTGGGGGTCTCGTCTGACTAGTATCTCTATGAAATTGTGAGCCTGATGCCCTCGAACTCTGACCTGAACCAGAATAGGTAAATCGATCATACCGAGGCCTCTGAAACTGTGGAGGAGCACTAGCTACAGGTGGCGCCGAACTCCTCGAAGATTGGGGCCTGATACTGCCTCTGAACTCATCAGAATACCCTGCAAATCTTGCCCTCTTATGCTGGCCCCTATCCTGCTCCCTATCTGCCCTTTGCTGGCGCTTACGATCCTCTAGGGTCTGGGCATAAGCCTGAATACGGGAAATATCCATGCCCTCTACCAAGGAGGCTGTTGTGCACTCATTTATCAGATGTGGTCCCAACCCGTTCACGAACAGATGCACCCTATCACTCATCTCTGACACCATATGGGGAGCATACCTTGCTAAAGAATCAAACTGTATACTATACTCTCGTACACTCATATTACCCTGTCGAAGGTTCAAGAACTTATCAGCTCTAGCTCGTCGTATCTCAACTGGCAAGTAGTGACGAAGAAAGGCCTCAGAAAATTCCTTCCACACGGCTGGAGGAGCGTTCGGACCCCTAGATCTCTCCCAACTATCATACCAGAAAACCGCTAAATCCCGTAACCGATAAGAAGCCAACTCTACTGCCTCCGTATCACTAGCATGCATAACCCGCAATGTACGATGAATCTGATCAATAAATATTTGTGGGTCCTCCTTGGGGTCTGATCCGGTAAACACTGGAGGGTCTAGATTAATAAAATCATGAACTCTCGCACTAACCGGTTTATCAGCAGCACCGGTATTCTGCCTCTGAACCTGAGCAGCTACCAAGCTAGTCAACAATTGCACCGCACTGCGCATATCATGGTCTGTAGTGCCAGACGGAGGAACTGGATGTACTGGGTGCCTCCTAATATCCGCGGGAGGAGACAGAGAGGTATGAGACGGCATCTCACTCTGAGCCTCACTTTGGCCTGCTCTGGCTGGAGGCACCTGAATGTTACCCTCTCCCACAGCTGTATCAAGCCGTTTACTAATCACTTGCTTCCTAGTCGAAGGCATCGCTGAAAGAAAACAAGGTGAATATTAGATATGAACACTTACTACTCAACTCTACGCACGATCTAGATTCAGGAAGAAGGTAACAACCCTAGATGTCACGTAGCCTCCTGATTATAAATGTGGCGCGCTACACATCCATAATCAAAACTCTACTAGACACGGCTCATAGACAACCCCTAGGACAGACTTGCTCTGATACCAAGTTTGTCACGACCCAACTGGAGGGTCATGACTAGCACCCGGGCCATACTTGCCGAGCACCAACGTACATTTTATCTAACCTTCCTTATTATCTTTAAGGGCCGACAAGATCAATATAAATAGTAGACATGGATCATGAACATCCAACAATGAAAGATAATGTCATGAACATACATAACATGGGACGACAAGACTGTCAAGAAACTATATATAAGGTACGAGCTATCAGGATTCCATGAAAGACTATACAACAAAAATCAGCCGAAAAGGCATTCTAAACCATACATAAGTCGACACCTGTCTATGAGCCTCTAAAAGAACATAAGTGCTACAACATTGCCGGAACAGGGCCCCGACATACCCATAAGGTCTATAACAAAAATGCATACCAAGACCACGGCAAGTCCGGAGAAGGGATCTCGCCAATAACCGCTGAACTGGACAGCCTACTGTGGTAGGGGAGCTACGTCTACCTGTCTATCAGGACCTGCAGCACGACATGCAGTGTCCACAAATAAAAAGGACGTCAGTACGAATAAAGTACTGAGAATGTGAGGCAAGAAAGCATAAGTAAGAACAGTAATGTAAACATGGATAGAGAATATACAACCTGTGACATCTGGGTACCTCTGAGGGCTACTGACATGAAATACATGATACATACATATATATACATAAACTTTTAAAACATACGCCTTTGTGGGCATCACCATCATCATATCGTACCCGGCCATAATAGGCTCGGTAAAACGTACCCGGCCATCATAGGGCTCGGTAGAATCGTACCCGGCCACGTGAAGCTCGGTAAAACCCAACTGATCAGTGGTTGCACAATAGGTGCCATACCCGGCCAACTATAGCGCGGCTCGGTAGAGTAAAATAGATACATATATATGATGCATGCTGGACTCATTGGAATCACATTTTGAACCTTTCGAAGTGACGTAAGGTCGGTATCCTTCGTACACGTTATTAGGATTAACTCTTCATCAAGAAACTTATAAGAATCAGGAACTACCAACAACATTGATAATATAAGAATAAGAGAAGTAACATCAATACCAATCGTTTCATAAGAAGGGCAGCAATGTAAGTACTGCTAGCTTCTAAGAGTAGAGTATCTTTGGGAGCTCGTTCATTATATTATGTACAATCGGAGTCGTGCAAAAGAATGAAGGGGATAGCCTCACATACCTTGTATATACTGCCCAACCTCAAGCTATGCAAATATCACGACTCCTTAGTCTACAATAAGACAAATGACACTATCATTATCGTTTAAGCGTCGTAACTATTATGTATCGACCACAACCTATTTTACGATGAAACGGACAGCACCTCCCCTATTTATATGACTTCCCACAAGTCAATACAATCACCAAACAGCCCAAACAACATCATTAATAATCATATTGAGCCTCCAAAATAGTCCACCAACCAACAACATTACTACCAAGCTTTTCGATATATATTTCACAAGTTCTAGCTTCAACGACTTAGCTGCAACTTGGATAATCTTAAATATATATAGAGTAAGAGGTTCCTTACCTTTAAACAGAAAGAACAACTCCAATTTGACCTTAATTTTCCACGAAATATCCCTTCAATTCTGCCACAAGAACAAGGAAGCGAAACTAGCAATTAATTCGGATTTTTCGGCACTAGAATTACTTTAGAAGACTTGAAATCACCTAGGGTTGATATTAAAAACTTTAAGGTGTATTTACAGGACATAAAACACTTAAAACAACCTCCCACATGAGCTGGAACAACACAAAAATCAGCAACAACAAGAAGAACAAGAAACTTACTAGCGCCACGGGATTCCCGACATTTGATTTGTGTTGTTTGCCCTTTGTTTGGGTCTTGGATCATGAGAGAACCTTGAGAGACTGTTTTTAGGGTTATAAGGTCTGAATATACTGAAATATAATGACTTAAAACGGGGTTGAGGTATCTTATATATGTCCATATGTCTTAAACCGCCTTTGTGGGCCCCATAGAGAGCAGCTTGGCGCACTCTCGCGAAAACGCGAATATCTCTCTATTCCGAGATCGTATCAATGAACGGTTTAATGCGTTGGAAACTAGACTCATAGATCTTCAATTTGATAGGTAGATCACCCCATAATTCCAAGCACATTGGGAGAAAAATGCAGTAACATTTGACCTAAAGTTTAAGTAAAATTATAAACCTAAGTTGCGACAACTTTTATCAACTTTTGTTTCATAACTCGCTTGACTTCAAGACTTATGATTCGGATATTATATGATTCAAATACATTAAAACAAGACCTCTTGGGACAGTTAATCACCTCTAGTGTTACCCGAAAATACGGGTTACAACATCCTTGATTCGTTTAACTTCTAATATTTGTTAACCACTCTTATACACCCTTGTATCGTTTAAGACCAATAGGATTAACTTCTTATCATCTCAAAGATAATCTCTTCTTGGATTTACATCGACTAACTTACGACGTGATCTATGGTATGCGAATTTGGGTTGTAACACTTTCTCTTGAACCCTTTTGTTGTATATATTATGTTTAGGTTAAGCTATCTTCCCCTTAGTGTATGTCATGATTTTCTTTGAATAAATTCAACTGATAATTGCTGCATAACTAAGTTCGTTTGTCCCATAATCATGTTGAGATATTCATATACATGTGCAACTCAAAACTTGTGCAGTATATCCCTATCATTAATCTTTTGAGCCCCCCTGTTGATTTTGTAAAGTTTGCATGCATCTATATTTAACTTATCTTTCATGAAGAAAGGAATCAGACACTATGTTATAATCAAGTGACCCTTTTAGGAGTTGAAGCATGATCACTTCATACCTATACGCTGAACTAGATTTATGTTTGAGTTTGAACTTGTTTTGATGCAATATTTTCCATCTTCTTTCTTTACCAATATGTTGATTTGGTTCTGTAATTGGTTTTGTAATGTGTAAAGTTCCTCTACCTATATGAGATCACTAACTCATTTATTTTGCCTATGAACAGTTGACTAAATGATGTTATTCTCCTCGCTTAACTCTGTAACACCATGTTCTACCTTGAGTTATGCGCAACCCTCCTCCTTATTGTTAACCTGAAGTTGAACTTGACTCTCAAACCTTATGAAGCCCATTTGTTGATATTATCTGAACATATTGACTTGCTTATACTATTAGAAGCATGACCCTTTTGAGACCTTAGGGGTGACATGTTTGAACCTGTGAATTTGTAGTCATGATGAGAGCTTAATCCCATGACCTTGATAACCTCTCTGTAATAATGGCTGACTATGACTGTTGGTTGGAATCTGCCTTGATGTATTTAAGGTGCAAAGTAATGTTATTAATACCTGTTTGAATATGTTATGCCTTAATGATTTATTCCTGCAATGGAGTGATTGTGAAACATCCTTTTTTTTATCTATGTGTATTCTGAACACAACCCCTTTTAGGTTTCCTTGATATGTGTTCCATATTTAGTATTAGAAGTATCTATATTCTCTTGTGTTGTTTTCATTAAGATGAAAGTATATATTCTGTGGTAGGTAATTCCTTAATACATAGTTTGCATTGAAAGGGCCTTAGTGGCACTTAAATCCGTAAGGTAAACATGTCGTCAGTGATTAAGGGTATTTGGGAGCGGAATTCGACTTTAGGTTGGGCTGCCCTCCCAGGCACAAGAAGTGCCCTGGAACTTTGAGTCCCTTGGGAACTTGGAAGTGTCGGGGGATCCAAAGGTAACATCGACCTTAAGTGGGGCTCCTTCCTCGGCTCCTAATTCATTGACGCATCCAGCTCTTTAAGGGTTTAGTGTTTAATGACAACGAAAGGTTTCCAATGTGAATTATTCTGTAAGTAAAGCCACCACATTAATATATAATTTTCTCTACCATATTAATCTTATTCTTACTTCAATTGTCTATTTGTGTATTTGTCATATGCATCAAAGTATGATCCGTAGTTCGAACACTCTGAATATATTGGATATATGTCTAATGACCTCCTTATTTTTGACATGAACATCTGTTTGGGCCTCTGAGTTCTTGATGAACTCAGGCCCAATTCTTGCATCTCGTCCAGGAGTCCAAAGTCAGTTGTATTCGCATCTCTTCACTGCTGGGCCTACCTTCTTGAGGCCCAATCACAAAGTTCAGTCCTCTTTCTCTCGGCTCTTTTATCGTTATGTACTATCTCGTTAGTATAGTTTACTGTTTCTGTTAGTTTAAATTAATGTTAGTTATGTCTTTGTTGTTATTTATATCTCATGTATATAACACTCATATATTAGATCACATGCTTTACTTTTATGCTTTAGTATCATATAAACTTAGGCAAGCCTTAAATAATATAGGATTTAAAAGGAAAATTAGTTAGATGTAGATCCTAAACTCACTAATTATAATCTGCTCGCAAATTATTATATTTTTCACTCACCCTTCTTTCCTTTAAAGATTTTAAAATCTAGAACTTAGCAAAACAGCAGCTCTATTTTGAAAAGAGAAATCATATCTCAACTTCATTTTCAAAAGGAAAATCAGGACTTCAAGAATTGTCGCCTTTAAGGAATTTTCGGCAAATAACCTCTTCTTTGAAAACCCTCCGAATCTAAGGTAATTATAGGTTCACTTTCTTACAAAACATCCCTTTAGATTTATGTAAATAACCATTCCCCAAATCAAAGTATTTTCATAAATCAATCTCTTTTATAAACTTATAAAATCTAGACCACTTATATGCTAATTTCAAGACTCTTTTAATATCTATTATGAACTTCTTCATAAACTCATATCCCGTTAGGACCCCTCATTCTCTCTATCAATATCGAACTTAGGTATATAGTAAGCAGCATTCCTTATCGCTAGTCAAAGCATTTTATAAATAATTGATCCCAAACTTAGTCTAAATCCTATGGAGCTACCTTAGGTAGATTTTAAGGGGTGCCTAATACCTTTCCCTTAGAAGAACAAGAACCCTTACCCATAATCTCACCGGTTAGCAGACTAATAATAAGAACATGACTTAGTAATCAAATAAGTACCCTAGTGTACCTTTATATATTATGTGGTGACTCTCTTTCATCAACTATAGAGAAACCATAAGTTGAATCCTGTCTTGACTAGTGCAAAATAGGGTGCAACAATAAGTATAAGAGTAAAATTGACAAATAAAAGATATAACATGTGCAAACAACTTCGAATAAAGTATGTAAGAATAAACTTTACATGGAGGATATATCATGATATGACAACTTCAATTAATGCATGAAAGAAGCCTAGGAGTCTAACCGGTCAAATATCATATTTAAGCCCGAGTATGCACTCGTCACCTTGCATACACGTCTTTCACATAAAAGAGACGAATCAAAGTTAAAGCTTTGAGGTGAGTTGAGGCTCACACTCCTATTACGGAATTCCATCAGAACCCCCGTGCTCCATGTATTCGATAAATCTAAGCCATATCTTCTTATACTCCATTACTCAGTTCACTCCATTCTTATTCAATACTACTTTATATGTGACGGAAGTACCTGCTTACTTGTATTACCACTTGTTACATGACTGTGTTTGTGATATTTATGTTTAGTTTAGTATTCAGTTTCAATATTTATTCACGCATTAATATGATCACGTTCAGAAGGGAGAGCTAGTCTGCGTGAGTGCTATCAGGCCAGGGTTAGCCACCCCACACTCGTAGGGGCTATTGTTTGTTGGAGAGATAGACCGACACTCCCCTGTGTGTGTTGCTAGATCTCACGTAAGTAGGGCCATTATGTGTAACTTAAATTCTATTTTAGTTTAACTTTTACTTTAAAGGTCCAGCTTCAATTATTTGTTTACATGTTCAGCTTACAATTTTAGTCTTCAGCCTATTATAAGTTTTCTTGCCTTAAACTACTTACACGCTTTATATGGATATCTTTCCTTTTTGTTATGTTTATCCCAGAAGGTCTCTCTCTGCATTTTTAGGAGATAGACTATGAGACTCGCTGGGTATCCCGTCGTGATACTTAGCCCGTGAGGGCCTGCTTTCGTTTTTCATGGATGTAGATATTGTTGATCACGTCCCCAACAATACATGATAGGACTAGCTTTCAACCCAGTATTTACCACTTCTCTTCTTGGTGGGGACTCAAATTTAATATTTATTTGCATTGTTTTAGCGTACGGGGTATGCCCCGAAGCCGTAAATGTTCGGTATTCTTAGAGGCTCATGACTTAGTCTAGTGGGTATTATATATTTTGCATTCTCAATTCAATATTTTGTTGAGATTTATGACTTAGCTCTCAGTTTGAATTTAGCTTTAAGTTAATAAATATGCCACAATAATATTTTGGGATTAATTCAGTCATCATGATTCTTAGTACAACTTAGTTAAGGGTTCACTCGACGTATTGCTTAATCACATCCCACCCCCGTTTTGGGGGCGTGACAAGTTGGTATCAGAGTAGCCAGGTTTAGGAAGTCCTAGCGAGTCATGAGCCGTGTCTAGTAGAGTCCTATTTATGGGTATGTTGTATACCATACTTATATCTGGGAGGCTGCAGGAGATGTTAGGAAAAAAAAATTCTTTGATTCTCACATTGTGCGTTAGAGCTAAACATTTCAGAATTCTATCAATCATTTTGTCTCTCGTTTCAGAACAAAATGGTTAAAACAAGATCAACTTCATTATTATTTGCTAACAATGTTGAGATACCAGCTGGTAATCATCAAGAAGCACCACCAGAGGTGCAAACTACACTAATGGCACCAGTTGCAGTTAGAGGACGTGGCAGAGCTAGAGGTTGAGGTCAGAATGCTAGGGGTAGAGGTGGAAATGCTAGAGGTAATCAGGCTCGTGGGAGGACCACTAGACAGGAACAAGCTCCACCTCAGCAGGTTGATAATGATCAGGTGGAAGTCACACCCCCTCTTAACCCACTCAGGGCAAATCAACCACAGCAGTAGGATGATCGAATTAAAATAATTTTGGACTGTTTGGAGTCCCTACCCCCTCCGGCTGGTGGTCGGGCAGCAACTATTCATTTGCTCCTCCTCAGGACCCTCATGATTCAGATAAATAGATTATAAAAGATGATTTTCAAGCCCCACTTGTGGTAGCACCACCAGCCGTCCCTGCAAATATTACCCATGTGATGACCCGATAGGTCATTTTGAGTTCTAGCCCTTATTTCCGTATTTCAAAATCTTGATTAGCTCTGTTTAATATTTTTCGATTTGTGTGCACAGTCCGTGTCTTTTCATGAAAAGATTTTATGTGAAAAATTAAAGAAAACATGAATTTTAGCTTTAATAATAGCTTGAGTTGATTACGGTCAATATTTGTGTAAACGACCCCAGATCGGTATTTTGACGATCTCGGTGGGTCCGTATCGTGATTTTGGACTATACCACTTTTGTCACGACCCAAACTGATGGTTCATGACGAGTTCCTGAGTCCTACTTTTCGAACACCCCTAAGCATACGTCTAAGATATAAACATGAAATAGTGGTAGATCATGCATAACATTTATCAATAAACTGTCGAATCATGTGAATTACACACGTGAGGAAACATGCCCAATGCCAAATATGTTATTCATATGATTCAGAATAGAAGGTTGCTATGGACAACTATATCTCAAAATAGAAGCCGACAAGGCCACATACTATCTAACTATACATGACGATCTACAGACCTCTAATAGATTGTATAACTATATAAATGACAGGACTGGGCCTCGTCATACCCATATATGTATACAAAAATAGCGTACCAAAACCTAATAGTAGCTCCGAATCAAATGAAGTACACCAACTCTCGCTGAGAAAGGATCCTAAGAAGGGGGATCGTCAGCCTGTCTACCTTGACCTGCGGGCATGTACGTATGCCACGAATTGAATTCGAAAGTCCCAAACTGAATTTGACTTGATTTGTTGAAAACTAGTAATTTTGAAGGCTTAAAGATTTCTTAGGTTTGACAGTAGGTTGAATTTATGGCTACCGGGTCCCGATTTTGATTCAGGGACTTGGTATAGGGCCATTTTACTATTTGAAACTTGTCTGCAAAATTTGGTACAATTCGAAATTGGTTTGACATGGTTCAGACACTTATATGTGATTCTAGTCGTTCTTAAGTTCCCTTTTAAATTTCATCCATTTTGAGGTTTGATTTGTTGATTTAGATGTTATTTTGGTGATTTGATCATGCGAGCGAGTTCATATGATGTTATTACACTTATGTTCATGTTTGGTTTAGAGTCTGAGAGGCTCAGGTGAGTTTCTGACGTGTTTCGGATAAGTTTGGATAGTGCAATGATTGCTGGTGCAATACTCAGTTCTGGTGTCTGATGCAGATCTCGCATTTGCGAACAATTGTTAGCATTTTGCGAGTAGGGTCTGGGATTGGGTAATCACGCAATTGCGAGGAAACAATTCGCAATTGCAAACTGCTCATGATTGCTTTTGCGATCACTTGGTCGCATTTGCGATGCCTGACAACAGTAGAGCATCTTCACATTTGTGAAGATATTTGGCTGCAATGCGAAGGTAGGATCTTCGCATTTGCGATCTTTTTGTCGCAATTGCGACTTCTTGACTTATGTGATAGGGTTTGTATTTGTGACCCTTGTCTCGCATTTGCGATGCTCGCAATTGCGAATACGACTTCGGAATTGTGACATTTGCAGCTAGATAAAAGAGGAGAAAATCGGGACTTAGCTCATTTTACACCATTTCTCAACCCTAAATACTCTAGAGGCAATTTTCCAATAGGATTTTCTCTCCAAAATCATTGGTAAGCAACTCTAATCCATTTTATTTCAATTACCCATTACTTTTCATGGGATTTCAACATCAAATTTACGATTTTCATGATAGAAATTAGGGATTTTGGGAAAAATTGAAGATTTTGTAATATTGAGATTTAGACCTCGAAGTGGGGTCGAATTTCGAAATAAATCATATAACCGGGCTCAGGGGTGAATGGGTAATCGGATTTTAGTCCGAATCTCAGGTTTTGACCAAGCGGGCCCGGGGTTGACTTCTTCAAAAATGATAAAAATTGAACCTCTTTTATTAATGAGTAGTTTCTAAAGCTTATTTTGCATCATTTGATCGATTATTTGCTAGATTTTGTTGGTTTGGAGGTTTGTTCGAAAGACAAGGTCGTGGTTGGTTGATTGTTTTAATTTGCAGAGTGAGGTAAATGTTGGGTCTAACCTTGACTTAAGGGAATTAGGAATCCATGAACTATGTGTTATGTGATTTATATGAGAAAACGACGTATATGCGAGGTGACGAGTGTATATCGCCGTCATTATATTTGTTTCCATGTTTTCATTTTTTCATTATATATCTTGCCTCATGCCTTAATAGTTACATGCTTTATTTGACTTCTATGCCATAATTGTTACTTGTCATTTAATTATTCTTGTACTAAATTGTCTGTCTCTTCTATGACTCCATGCCTATTTGCTACTTGCCTCTACTTGCTTTACTTGCATACCTAAATTGTCACATGCTTTACTTATGTTATTGTTTTGTATTATTATTATTATTATTATTATTATTATTATTATTATTATTATTATTATTATTATTATTATTATTATTATTATTATTATTATTATTATTATTATTATTATTATTATTATTATTATTATTATTTCCATGTTCCATACCTGTTTACAATTTTATTATTATTATTATTATTATTATTATTGTTGTTGTTATTGTTATTGTTATATAAGATACAAAATATGTTATATTATTATCTATTATTATTATTAGATCATCATAGGTGTTGTTATTATTATTACTGTTATTATTATTATTATTATTATTATTATTATTATTATTATTGTTATTATTATTGTTGTTATTATTATTATTATTATTATTATTATTATTATTATTATTATTATTATTATTATTATTATTATTATTATTATTATTGTTATTATTATTGTTATTATTATTATTATTATTATTATTATTATTATTATTATTATTATTATTATTATTATTATTATTGCGTACAGGTTATTGTTGGATTCTTGATATATACGAGGTGGTACCTCGGTTGTGATTCTTATTGCACACGAGGCGGTACCTCAATGTAATTCTTGTTGTTTATTTCGTGTTGTAAAGAGTTATTTGGTGGGAATACTTCTTGTTGTTTTGTTCTTCCTTGTTCTATCAATTATTGTCTGTATATGAACATTGTGGTTCTTTTTGATTGCTTTCCTTAAGTTACCTCTATGCGTACAATCCTTTCGTTAATCTATGTTATTAACTTGCTACATATTACCTATTGCTCGTCTTTCCATTACTTCTTGTTATTACGTTTTCATTCTGTTTATTATATCCTAGTAGGTGTCTTGACCTGGCCTCATCACTACTCTACCGAGGTTAAGCTTGATACTTACTGGATACCGCTGTGGTGTACTCATACTACGCTTCTGCACATCTTTTTGTGCAGATCTAAGTACATCTTACCAGCTCAGACTTCAGTGAGTTACCTGTGTACGAAGACTTCGAGGTATATCTGCCAGCGTCCATAGACTCCGGTGTCCCCTTCTATCATTATCATGTTGCTTGCTTTATTTTCTTTAAACCTTGATATATAAAGACATTGAGGATTACTATCTTGTAGAGCTTATAACTCTGTTCCACCACATTTTGAGAAAAATGTTGGCTATTGTACTATTGAGTATTATTCTAGTATGAACTAGTTAATTTCTCCGTGCTACACACAGTTGTTAATGAATTTTGACATATAATTAAATAATTTTTTAATTTTTATAATTTAAAAAATTAGATGTTACTCTTCGAAGATTTTATCTTCTTTCTATTCCCCAACCTTAATAATTATTATTATAGTTTTATATTCTTATTTAAGTTCTAAAACAAAGAAGGTATGTGAAATAAAAAAAAAAAAAAATTACAATAAATTTGCACCTTTTTCATTGGTGTTAACAATGACATATAAACATTTATGGCATTTAAAACTATTTATTTAAAATAATATAATTCAAAATCCGTAAATGTAATAACATATTATTTGTACATATACAAATATATCCGCAGTCATTCTTTACATGAATGATATGGTAAGCCTCTTTTATATAGATGGGTTCTCCGATATACTTGGTAAACTTTCAAATACTCAAATTGGCCTTTGTTAGGTTTTTGTATACAGTCACTTCTGTGAAAACTTCATGTTCTTTAGTTGCATAAAAAAAATTTTAATTACCACATAAAATACCTCAATTTAACAGGTGCCTTAGAGTTCCAGATTTGTTTCCACGTCCATGAGTAAGTTGGTTGGCATCGTTAGGATATGGAGTAGCATGATCTTATAATGTAGATGTCAATCCCTTCCTTTTCCATACCATTTAATCTTCTCTGCTACTGCAACCTTGGAATGAGGAGAGGATACTTGAAAACTCTAAAATTCTATCCAATTCCCAGTCATTTAAATTCCTTTTGAATCTGATTCTCCAAGAATTACATTTTCACAATATCCTTTGTAAGGTAATAAAGAGTGGGAAATTATTCCTTGAGAGGTAAATGCCCCAGCCAATTGTCTTTTGCCAATGTGTTGAGAAAATACATGTCCATAAAGCTCTAATGGACCCCCCAAACTCCTACTCCGTGGGAGCATTTTCCCTGTTTGTGCACCATTCATTCACAAGGCCATAATTTCTCAAAAACCACGGTAAAATGAGTATATAACAGTACCTGCACTAAACGTCAAACCAAAAAATATCATTTTTTGTTTTCTCGTAATACAACAACAACAACCAAGTATAATCTCACAAGTGGGATCTGGGAAGGGTAGTGTGTACGCAGACATTATCCCTACTCTAGGATAAAGAGGCTGTTTCCGATAGACCCTCAGCACAAGAAGATGAAATGCGACAATAGAATAATAACAACATAACCAGAAAGATAGTACCAGCGAACTAAAAATCAGAATGGAGCAAAAAAATTTCTTTTACTCATATGTGGATGAATAAATAGCATCTAACATAGTTCAAGCTTGCGAATAACCGAGATTTACTTATCAAAAAAACAAAAATCCTTACATAGATTTTGTTAAAAACTAATCTCAGCACTAAACGTCAAATCTAGAAAATAAAGTTCCTTATTTTCAATAAGTTGCAAGAAAATCAGCAGCAAAATTCCAACCAACATTAAATGAGTGGTGACCCAACTCAAAATTAAAGAGGAAAAAGGGGGAAAAAAATACCCGAGAGAGCCGGCCTTTCCAACATGAACGCGCAATATGAATTCCTTTTTCCATTGCATTTCTTTGCCTTTGTGTCGTAGTAATAAATAAACAAAGAAAGACAACTTTGAGCCCGATGGAAAGAGTAGATCCCCAAAAACTTCATATTGCAGATTAGATATCATTATGCGTATTACAACAGGCAGAAAAAAAGTACAAACCAAATAATGGAACAAAATTTTGAACAGAATAGAACACACAAAGGCAACACTGCTGATGCCTACAACATAATGAAATTATTAGAATTTTATCAGATTATCAAAATGGATCAAAAGGAAGGCAAGACATATTCAATGTTTAATAGCGAAGTACCCCGTCATTGCCTTAAAGTTTTACCCAAAAGTTAAATTTTAATAAAGCCCAACGATGTTGATGCCAATAATCAGTCCCTTTGATGCTCACTTTGCTGATCATCTTGGCCAGAAAGAGAGACTTCATTGGGCACCCAATACAAATGGCAAACAATAGTGTTTACCCTCAAAATCGGATAACAATTGAATTTATACGTGGTTTTAAGTATATGTGATCTAATTTGATACAAAGTAGAAATCAGATTTAATATGAAAGAATAAATAAAAAAATAAATGCAAACCATGCAGATTGAAAAACTTAACACTACTAGAAATCCGGTAAAAACCGACCAACGTTGGTCGGTAATGGCCAAAAATCGACCAAAACGCAACCATTTACGTGTGGGCGATATTTTTGTGGTCGGAAAGGAATATCAACCAAAGTTGGTTGGAAATTACCGACCAACTTTGGTCGGTCAATTAAATTCAAAAAAAAATATTACAAAAAAAACCGACCAAAGTTGGTCGGTATTTTAGTTATGTAATAAAAAGATACACCATCTGGGAATCGAACCAGGGTCTGTATTGTGGCAGGATACTATTCTACCACTAGACCATTAGTACATTTTGTTTTAAGACTGTCTTTTATTTGATTTATACTCTTTAATTGTATTTTCGCACGAAAATAACCGACCAAAGTTGGTCGGTTTTTTTAAATGAATATTAATTTTTATTTATTTTAATTGAACACTACTAAAAATCTGCTAAAAACCGATCAAATATTTTCGACCAACGTTGGTCGGTCAAAAAAAGCGACCAAAAACCGTCCAGGTTGGACGGAAATTGGGAAAAAAAATTTACATTTTTTTAAAACTAAATACCGACCAACGTTGGTCGGTAAATTGGTCAACGAATTGACCCAGCTGGTCAGACAAGAAAATTTTGGATTACCGACCAACGTTGGTCGGTAATCTGGATCCAATTTTTTAAATTTTAATAATTATTTTATTATTTAAAATATTTTATAATATTTAAGAATTTATATTTAAAATTACCGACCAACGTTGGTCGGTTAATGTAGGGGAAGCATTTACCGACCAACTTTGGTCGGTAATTGTTATTTTCTGCAAAATAACCGACCAAAGTTGGTCGGTTATTACGTCAACATTGGTCAAACTTTCGAATTACTTTTATATTTACTATCTAAATAATATAAATGTAATTCGTTAACACTTTTGTAATACAAATAATGAATACACTAACATATACTATATATAACATGCTATTTGTAAATTGATTCATCGACTTATAACTTACTTAGATGCATCGATGAATATTAAAAACAAAACGTTTGACCTATATCGACTAATAGTAAAAATAAAATGTCTCGACCTATATCGATTAATCTAGCTATGCCATGCATTATTAGTGATGAATGAATGAAAAATAAAAGAATTAATACTAAACATCTTTGACATATATATATATATATATATTAGTATTAAGTAAACGAGTTAAATATATATATATATATATATATATATATATATATGGATCACAAATTAAATAAACGAAAGAAGCTATTAGTATTAAGTAAACGAGTTAAATTAATAGGTCAAACATGGTCAAACTTTAACAAGCTATATATATACACACTAACATATACTATAACAAGCTATATATATAGTTAAAGTATTACAGTGAAGTGTGTTTGTATGTGTATATATATATATAAGAACACGAAGCGCTAGGACCACAGGGTCGGGTTCTTTTAGGGATAGACTTGGGAAGATACTAATTAGTATATATACTTTATCATCAAATATATCTATTTGTAAATTGATTCATCGACTTATAACTTACTTAGATGTATCGATGAATATTAATCGATAATTCATCAAAACGTCTCGACCTATATATCGATTAATCTATGTCATGCATTATTAGTGATGAACGAATGAAAAAAGAAGTTATTAGCATCAATTACAATATAGTGTATGTGTGTGTGTGAGAAATTACTCACATACTTAATTATAACTTAGAAAATTTACTTAGATAAATGCTATTATAATTTATTAAAATTAAATAGTTAATATAATTATTTATAAAGATTATGCTTATAGTTTATAATTATTTATAATAATTGCATAATTAAATAAAATAAATGCTTGTAGTTTATAATATTTTTTTTATAGTTTATAATATTTTAAGAAAAAAAAACACAAAAAAAAGAATTTAATTTTTTTTTAAAAAAAAACCGACCAAAGTTGGTCGGTTTTTGGTCAAACGGTCAACACTTAATGTACCGACCAAAATTACCGACCAACTTTGGTCGGTAATTCTGAAATCAGAGAATTGAAAAACGGGGGAAACCCCCATTTCTCTCTTATTTTCCCCTCTCTTCTCTATTTCCCTCACTCAAAACCTTCCCCTCTTCCTTCTCTATTTCCCTTACATAAATCCCATTCCCCACCCCGCGTCGCCACCGCCCAGCCCTCGCCGCCGCCGTCGCCGCTGCCACTGCCACTGCCGCCCCTCTCCTTCTCCATCTCCTAAAAATTCTAGGTTTGAATTACAACCTATTTATTTATTATTTCTAGGTTTTGTTAATTAGTTATGAATTAGTTTCAATTGATTAGTGTTTCAGTTATTTGAATATTGCATTTTATTGAGGATTAGGGTTTAGGTCTTGTTTTAATTAGTTTTATTAATTAATTAGTTTTGTTAATTAGTCAATTAGTTATGAATTAGTTTTAATTGATGAGTGTTTCAATTTTGAGTTTGTATTGTCTTGAATAGTTTAGTTAGAATTGAATTATTAACTTTGTATTGTCATGAATAGTTTAGTTAGAATCTAGGGTTTACGATTTGTTCTTGTGAATCGAACTTTTAGGGTATGGGTTGAATTTCTTTAGTTTAGTTAGTTTATGTTTAAACTCGTAGGATATGAATTGAAATTTTAGTTTTTAGGATTTGTTCTTGTGAATTGAACTTTTAGGATATGAATTGAACTTTTAAGATATGAATTGGACCTTTTGGATATGAATTGAACTTTTAGGATATAAATTGGTGTAATTAGGAAAAAATAATTATCTTGAATTAACTAAAAAGATATAATTAATTTATAATTATAGAATAAATTAATTTGTTCTTGTGAATCGAACTTTTAGGGTATGGGTTGAATTTCTTTAGTTTAGTTAGTTTATGTTTAAACTCGTAGGATATGAATTGAAATTTTAGTTTTTAGGATTTGTTCTTGTGAATTGAACTTTTAGGATATGAATTGAACTTTTAAGATATGAATTGGACCTTTTGGATATGAATTGAACTTTTAGGATATAAATTGGTGTAATTAGGAAAAAATAATTATCTTGAATTAACTAAAAAGATATAATTAATTTATAATTATAGAATAAATTAATTTGTTCTTGTGAATCGAACTTTTAGAGTATGGGTTGAATTTTTTTAGTTTAGTTAGTTTATGTTTAAACTCGTAGGATATGAATTGAAATTTTAGTTTTTAGTATTTGTTCTTGTGAATTGAACTTTTAGGATATGAATTGAACTTTTAAGATATGAATTAGACCTTTTGGATATGAATTGAACTTTTAAGATATAAATTGGTGTAATTAGGAAAAAATAATTATCTTGAATTAACTAAAAAAGATATAATTAATTTAAAATTATAAAATAAATTAATTTATTCTTGTGAATCGAACTTTTAGGGTATGAGTTGAATTTCTTTAGTTTAGTTAGTTTATATTTAAACTCGTAGGATATGAATTGAAATTTTAGTTTTTAGGATTTGTTCTTGTGAATTGAACTTTTAGGATATGAATTGAACTTTTAAGATATGAATTGGACCTTATGGATATGAATTAAACTTTTAGGATATAAATTGGTGTAATTAGGAGCCAATTATTATCTTGAATTAACTAAAAAAGATATAATTAATTTATAATTGTAGAATAAATTAATTTATTCTTGTTTTATTTGTATAGATGGAACATCGTACTTGGATGTACAATAGGAATTATCCTAATCGGCGGGGATTGCGGGAAGATTTTGTAGAAGGGGTTGATGACTTTATTAGACATGCAATGTCACTTCCACCATACCAAAGTGAAGGAGTAATTAGGTGCCCTTGTGTCAGGTGCGATTGTATGAAATTTAAAAAATCGGAGGAAGTTAAGCTTCATCTTTATAGGAAGGGGTTTATAGAGAATTACTTTGTGTGGACTAATCATGGAGAGATCGATGGTAGCCGTGGGATATTTCATAACATGGTTGTTGGTGAAAGTAGTAGGTCGGTGGAGAATACAAATCTTGATTCTAGAATTCAGGATATGGTTGCGGATGCTTTTGGGATGCACTTCGGGGGTGAGCTTAATGAAAATGTTGAACAAACTCCTAATGATGACGCAAAATATTTTTATGAACAGTTAGAGAAAGCTAGTCGTCCACTACGTGAAGGAAGTTTGCACTCCTAATGAGATTAGTTTATTTTTCAAAGACTTGTGTTCTACCACATTAAGGGAAGAAAACCTACTTCGGATGGACCAGAACATCCGTGTAATTTCTAGTAAGATGGAAAAAATATTCCCATGTGGTTTCTTTGATGTGATGGAACACCTTCCAATACACCTTGTACACGAGGCATGACTTGGAGGGCCTGTTCAATGCAGATGGATGTATCCCTTTGAGAGGTAATATTATAAGTTTGATGTAATATTCTATTTTATTTGAATGTTCTTGGCTAACATGAGATTATGTAGGACAATTGGCAAATGCAAACAATTTGTTAAGCAGAGGAATAAGATTGAAGGATCTATATGCAAAGCCTATCTTGCAAAGGAAACTACACATTTTTGTTCTTATTATTTTGAGAGTAATGTGCCATGTTCTAGGAATAGGCCCAATAGACACACGGTCGAATGTGTGAATGATCCATTATATCCACCAATGTTCATATTCAATCAACCAGGCCGATGTTCTAAGGATGTTAGAAAGAGAAGTTTGAGTGATATGGAGTACAAGTCAGCTACACTTTATGTGTTGCTAAATTGTCCCGAAGTTGTACCATTTCTCAAGTAAGTATTGATTTATTAGTTATCAAAATATAAAATTTACTGTGACTACATACTGATGCAACTACTAAAAATATTTGATATGTCACAGTCACTTCGTGACCAAACTGGAGCTGGAGCTAAGAGTATCACTGGAATCATTCGTTAAGTAAAAAAATAATTGGCTTAACTTTTATTAATCTAATTCAAATTAATTCCAACGAGATCCTTCATGGATTAAACTAAGGTATCAAGACGTTATACACCTACGCATTCATGTGCGGTCATGGCCAAAATCTTCAAACATTACGCTTGGTCAACAACAACAACAACAACGCAGTATAATCTCACTAGTAGGGTCTGGAGAGGGTAATGTGTACACAAACCTTACCCCTACCCTGGGGTAGTGAGACTGTTTCTGATAGACCCTCGACTCCCTCCCTCCAAGAACTCTCCACATTGCTCTTAGGGTGACTCGAACAGCCCAATTCTTATGTAACAAGCACAAGAAAAACGAGGCATGGTGGGACGAAAGCGGGTAATACAAAAAACGGATAAATTATCCGATCTGATCCTGTCACGACCCCAATTTCCTTCCGTAGGAGGTCGTGATGACACCTAGTCTTTACGAGTTTGTAAGCCTAACATGCATAGAGAAATAGCGAAAATACTATTAAAACATCAAATAAAATATCTATATAAATATATAAAAGAGGGACAAGAGCGGCTGACATGACACCTCTCTAAAGTTAGGATTACAATTTATGTGTTCTCTCATTTTTTTGGACTGTTTTCCTGAATTTCTCCTTATTTTCTCTTATTCTTTAGTTAAGTGGAATATCGTTTTTCCACGGTGATAACTAATCGAGCAGTTTTTCCAAGCGTTTTGCTTTCCACCGTTTCCAAACGGTTACAACTTCTCCAAACGCTTTTTATCTAATCAAGTTTTCATAAAATTAATAAGGAATAATAGTACCCAAACAGTGGAGGCCGTCCAATTCGGGCGTGACGTGGCCTAATCTTCTGTTATTGGGGCGACAATGGTTTTGTGGATGCATCTCCAGCCTTCTTCGTACCAACAGTTGTAGACTGTGAAGGAACACCAGATTTGCAATTTGAAACAAGAAACCCAGCCTTGCTTCTATTTGTACGCGGTCGAAACCGGGTTCGCCTCTTGTGTGACCAATCGAGACTGAAATATGACAGGTTAAAGCTCGATCTTGAGTTATATCGAACCAAGGTACATCGTTGAGCTCATGACCCCGGGACCGAATGAGATCGAGTCCGAACAAGATCGAGAAAAATTTATCGAGCCAAATAACATAAAGCCGAAACATCGAGGTTCGAAGTTCAACAAGACCATCAGATTTGCCCTCGAGTTTACCGAAGGTTCGACCGATCCTGCTTCTGATGGCCTCGAAGAAAAGTTTCGCCAACTCACCCGACAAGGATCCGTGATTCTCGCCATTAACCGATCATTATGGCAGAAATTACGGAATTAAGTCAAAAAAGAAGCCAACGGTCTACATAGTTTCTTATAAAATAATGTCTTAAAAACTTCATCTCCCGAAATATATAGAGGGGACTGAGTAACTGATGGAGGACATTGTAATACACTTAGAAGAACAACATACTATCTTTTTCAGCTTTGTTCATATTGTTTTAGCTTCAATAATATTATGGCTCCAATAATATCAAACCTAAATTCGAGGGAAGTTAACCTTGCGAGTCTTATACTACTAGAAATTCGGCAAAAACCAACCAAGGTCGACCGACCAATTTTGGTCGGTCAAAAAACCGACCAAAGTTGGTCGGTTTTTCAAAATATTTTTTTTTACGAAACCGACCAACTTTGGTCGGTTTTCTTTGGCGCAAAAATGCGGGAAACTATTTTTGAGTCCCGCGAAATTTATGTTTCAAGAAACCGATCAACTTTGGTCGGTTTTTCCACTACTAGAAATTCGCTAAAAACCGACCAAAAAAACCGACCAAAGTTGGTCGGTTATGGCTAAATAAGGAGAAATTCAGGAAACCAGTCCAACTTTGGTCGGTTTTTAGCGAATTTCTAGTAGTGGAAAAACCGACCAAAGTTGATCGGTTTCTTGAAACATAAATTTCGCGAGACTCAAAAATAGTTTCCCGCATTTTTGCGCCAAAGAAAACCGACCAAAGTTGGTCGGTTTCGTAAAAAAAAAATTAAAAAAAAATATTTTGAAAAACCGACCACCTTTGGTCGATTTTTTGTTGGTCGGTCGACCTTGGTCGGTTTTTGCCGAATTTCTAGTAGTGTTAGATTCGCAAGGTTAACTTCCCTCGAATTTAAGTTTGATATTATTGGAGCCATAATATTATTGAAGCCAAAACAATATGAACAAAGCTGAAAAAGATAGTATGTTGTTCTTCTAAGTGTATTACAATGTCCTCCATCAGTTACTCAGTCCCCTCTATATATTTCGGGAGATAAGCTTTTAAGACATTATTTTATAAGAAACTATGTAGACCGTTGGCTTCTTTTTTGACTTAATTCCGTGATTTCTGCCATAATGATCGGTTAATGGCGAGAATCACGGATCCTTGTCGGGTGAGTTGGCGAAGCTTTTCTTCGAGGCCATCAGAAACAGGATCGGTCGAACCTCGGTAAACTCGAGGGCAAATCCGATGGTCTTATTGAACTTCGAACCTCGATGTTTCGGCTTTATGTTATTTGGCTCGACAAATTTTTTTCGATCTTGTTCGGACTCGATCTCGTTCGGTCCCGGGGTCATGAGCTCAACGATGTACCTTGGTTCGATATATCTCAAGATCGAGCTTTAACCTGTCATATTTCAGTCTCGATTGGTCACATAAGAGGCGAACCCGGTTTCGATCGCATACAAATAGAAGCAAGGTTGGGTTTCTTGTTTCAAATTGCAAATCTGGTGTTCCTTCACAGTCTACTTCTACAACTGTTCGTATGAAGAAGGCTGGAGATGCATCCACAAAACCATTGTCGCCCCAATAACAGAAGATTAGGCCACGTCACGCCCGAATTGGACGGCCTCCACTGTTTGGGTACTATTATTCCTTATTAATTTTATGAAAACTTGATTAGATAAAAAGCGTTTGGAGAAGTTGTAACCGTTTGGAAACGGTGGAAAGCAAAACGCTTGGAAAAACTGCTCGATTAGTTATCACCGTGGAAAAACGATATTCCACTTAACTAAAGAATAAGAGAAAATAAGGAGAAATTCAGGAAAACAGTCCAAAAAAATGAGAGAACACATAAATTGTAATCCTAACTTTAGAGAGGTGTCATGTCAGCCGCTCTTGTCCCTCTTTTATATATTTATATAGATATTTTATTTGATGTTTTAATAGTATTTTTGCTATTTCTCTATGCATGTTAGGCTTACAAACTCGTAAAGACTAGGTATCATCACGACCTCCTACGGAAGTAAATTGGGGTCGTGATAGGATCAGATCGGATAATTTATCCGTTTTTTGTATTACCCGCTTTCGTCCCACCACGCCTCGTTTTTCTTGTGCTTGTTACATAAGAATTGGGCAGTTCGAGTCACCCCAAGAGTAAGGTTGAGAGTTCTTGGAGGGAGGGAGTCGAGGGTCTATCGGAAACAGTCTCACTACCCCAGGGTAGGGGTAAGGTTTGTGTACACATTACCCTCCCCAGACCCTACTAATGAGATTATACTGGGTTGTTATTATTATTATTGTTGTTGACCAAGCGTAATGTTTGAAGATTTTGGCCATGACCGCACATGAATGCGTAGGTGTATAACGTCTTGATACCTTAGTTTAATCCATGAAGGATCTCGTTGGAATTAATTTGAATTAGATTAATAAAAGTTAAGCCAATTATTTTTTTACTTAACGAATAATTCCATTGATACTCTTATATATCAAATATAGCTTAAACGCTGAGTATTGGGGAGAGTTTTTTATGGAATCTGATTTCTTTCAAGCTATGCAGCAGATTGACGATGTATGAGATTGGTCCATTGACGATGTATCAAATATAGCTCTACCACTTCGAGATTAGGCTTGATACTTACTGGGTACACGTTATTTTCGTACTCATACTGCACTTGCTGCACATTTTATTGTGCAGGTACATATATGTATAGCGGCCTTGTGGGCGCAGAGGTGTGGTTAATAATTATGGGGACATAGATAAGCTGCATTCTATATTACGATCCGCAGCTAACAGAGTCTCCTTCAGAGTTATTATATTTTTCTGTCTAATTTGTATTCTATACAAATGCTGTATTTTATTTTAATTTTCTAGTAAATGCTCATGCACTTGTGACACCAGATTTTGGGATGATTATGGGTTGCACTGTATTGGAAATTTTTAAAGATATTAGTATGTATTTGGTAAATGTCATCTTATACTAGTTAATTGAGGGGAACAACTATGACTTCAAAAATATTAAAATGAGAATTTATTTAGTATTTATTGTTGGCTTGTCTGACATCGGTGTCCGGCACCTTAAAGAATGGTAAATTTCTGCATTTGCAAATTGCTAACTGCATTTGCAACTTTGGTATTTTACTCTGAATTGTTAAGTGCTATAACTTCTTTGATTCATATTTCAATTTTCAAGCTGTGTTTGTTATCTCAAACGATCAACTGCTTTCCATTTTCTTAGAGTCTTCTTAGGTTGATGGTTTACTTACAGTGTTAGATGCATCGAACAGGTGGTTGGCAAGATGGTGCAGCTGCAATATGTGTTTGGTGCCTATATTTGCACACCTGTAGAAGTACAAGCAGTTTGTTAACTATTCCATCTAGGTGAGGTATCAAAGTTTCTGGCTTGCCCGACAAACAGAAGAAGCAGAGAGCTACAACAACACAAATTATTTGGCATCAGCAATTAATGAAGGAGTAAACATCCATCTACTCATCATAGTACCCACCATTCGCCCGCCCAGCAGTATTATTACCATTCTCTGCTACAGGGCTATACCCCACTTCCTCCTCATGATCCTACACATGTAAGTTTCATAACTACTATAAATGTTTATAATATTATATAGTTAGTAATTTTCTATCTTCTAAATAAAGGGTCGCTACAAGATTAATTTGGAGGAGTACACTCAGAGCTTGCCATCGAATGAGCAAGGCGAGCGACCGTCCATTTTAGACGAAGAAGCGCAGAGGATATGGTTGGATGTTGTCGATGGTCCTAAAAAGGGGATAGCATATGGCCTTCCAAATAAATTATTTCGGCACTACAGGGCTGGATTGCAAGGTATAGGGACTTCCGCCCAAGGCGAGGCGATTGATAGGTCGACTATATCGTCTATGGAACAGAAGATCGCAAAGCTGACAGCAGAGCTTGAAGAGACAAAGGCTAGAGAAAAAAAAAAAGAGATGAACAATTTGGTACCTTTCAAGTTCAGCTAGAAAGGAGGGACGAACAATTTAATCTCCTTCAAGGTTAGCTGGCCAATCTTCTTGCTAGTGGTGCTTTCCCCATTTTCCGGCCTCGTGAGCCTTCCCCATGTGCCGACGATGAAGGTTCTAGGAGTGAAGATGGAGATGATGCTAGATAAAACTCATTGAATGTTGTGTATTGCTAAACAAAGTATTGAACTTGTCAATATTTAGTTGAAACTAATTTTGAATGATGATTATATTGTTATTTTGTTATTGAATATTTAAGTAGTTGTTGTTGTGGTTGTTATTAGTTGTTGTTGTTAGATAATAGTTGTTAGTGTTAGTTAATAGTTTTTGTTAGTTAATTGTTGTTGTTAGTATATTCATTGTTGTTGATTAATTATGGTTGAATGACAGCAATGTAATCTGCCATTATAGGATGGATATTGGTTGTATTTGGCAGGTGGTGTAGCTAAAAAATGGGCATTTTTTGCCTAGTTTTTACCCAGATTTCCGATCGAATTCGGTCGAAAATTAATTATTTTTGCCCAGAAATTCATAATTTCCGACTGAATTCTGTCAGAAATTTCAAATAAATTCTCCAGTTTATTGAAATTTTCGACCGAATTCGGTCGGAAATTATGAATTTATATTTATTATTTAAAACAAACTAACAATTTATTACAATTTATAACTAATTATTTAATTAAATAAAATTATTATTTTTTAAAATTTCCGACCGAATTCGGTCAGAAATTTGAAAATTAAAAAATAAAATATTTAATTGTTTCCGACCGAATTCGGTCGGAAACAATTGAATTTTTTTTTAGAAACCGAATTCGGTCGGAAATTAAAGTTTGACAGTTAGTCAACGCTTTGAAGTTTCCGACCGAATTCGGTCGGTACACGTTTGCGACCATCGTTTTCCCGACCAATTAAAATCGATTGAAATTCTGTCGGAAATTATCAATTTCCAATCGATTTCGGTCGAAAATAGCTTACGGAATTATACTGTTTTTTAGTAGTGATTCTAAAGTTTTCTACTCACAAAATTTTAAATTCTTTTCAAGTAAAATGCATGTCCAAATACAATTTCAACTTTCAAAAATTATTTTTTGCTAGCGTTTAGACATGGATTTAGTTGAAATTTGAAAAAAGAATTTTTGAAGTTGTGTTGAAAAATAATTTTTGAAAGCTGAAGTTTTGTTTGGACATGCATTTTATTCGAAAAGAAAAAGTTGAAGTTTTGTGAGTAGAAGAAAATATTTCACCCCAAACTGTCCTAGACCAGATTTTGGGAACATATTCATATTTCACCCAATTTTTTCAAAAACAAATCATATTCCATGAAGAAACACTGTTTTAATTATTATTTTTTTAAAAATAGCAACAAAAAAAAGTAGCAAAATCTATGACTAAACGGGAGGGAAGCTTATGCTCCATTCTTTGGATGCCAATTCGGACAATCTTCTTTTGAAAAGTTTTTTTTTTTCAGAGAAACAATAATGATGGGGAAATGACGTATTAGTTTTCGGACTTGGGAAGTTTGATTTCTGTGGTTTTGGCAACTAAATATAGTTTAGTGACTTAACTACTATAAAAAATAATTTTGTGATTTTAATGTCACGAGGATAAAGTTTAGTATTACAAATTCCGCTCGTCTTCTCCGGCAAAGTTGATACTACTTGCTGCCCCTTTATCGTCGGCAGCTTTTCTCCGGTGTAATTGAGTTCTGCCACGCCACATGTTTTTTCGGTGAATTGTGAAATATCTCAAACGCTAAATCATAATTAAGCTTCTTGATCTTGGAAATTGTGATAATTTTGAACCAGAAATAGAGTCTCTAATTCGGCTTTTCTTTGACGGCGAAAGACGTGATCTTGCTTCTTTCCTTCTCTTTCTCCGGCAAACCAATCGATGCCCATTCCTTTCTCCGGCGAAATCCAGTTGTTCCATTGCCAGAGGTAAAGTTGCAAGTATTGCCAAATCGTACCAACGTCTTTGGTCTAATTACGACAAATACTTTCCTGTCCGCGCTGCTACCGGTACAGAAGGTACAATACAACAAAGCACTGCAACTCGCTCAGAATCGAAGACGTGGGGTTCCTCTGCAATCAATTTTAATTTTAGCTCTTGTATTGTATTTCTTCACCTATTTTTCTATCCTTTAGTGTAGATTATAGTTCCTTTGTTTTATTTCTTCATCCATCTTTCTATCCCTTAGTTGGAGATTATAGTTCCTCTAGTGCCTTTGTTTTATTTCTTCACCTACTTTTCTGACCTTTAGTTGTAGATTATAATTTCCGTTAGTTCCTTTATTTTATTTCTTCACATGTTTTGCGACCTTTAGTGGTAGATTATATTTCGATAGTTCATTTTATTTTTGTCGCTTGATTTCGGGATAGTGCTTGCGTAGTGACTCCTAGATTATAGTGGCTTTGGTGAACGATGATATGATAAGGTCTTGTCCTCGGGGGTGTCAGCGTGGGAGAGAGGGTGCGAGGGGAGAGCTAAGGGGGCTACTAGGCTGAGAGTGGGGTCTTGAAACATAGGAACTTTGACAGAAAAATCTATAGAGTTAGCGAAGATTCTCGAAAAAAGGAAGATTAATATAGTTTGTGTATAGGAGACTAGGTGGGTAGGAGATAAGGAGCGGGATGTGGGCAGTTTCAAACTTTGGTATCCTGGTAGGGTGGGGGCAGGAACGGAGTAGGTATCTTGGTTGATAAGGAACTCCGTGAACTAGTGGTGGAGGTTAGAAGGGTGAATGACATGCTGATGACTATTAAGCTAGTTGTTGGAGATTTTACTTTGAACATAATCAGTGCATACGCACCTCAAGAAAGCTTGGATGATGAAGTCAAGAGGCGGTTCTGGGAGGATTTGGATGAGATGGTGCGTGGTATCCCACATACCGAGAAGCTTTTTATAAGAGGAGATTTCAACGGCCATATTGGAGCGACATCTGGGGGTATGATGATGTTCATGGTGGCTTTGGTTTGGGAGATAGAAACGGAGGAGGAACGTCTATGTTGGACTTTGCTAGAGCATTTGATTTGGTGATAGCAAACTCGAGTTTCTTGAAGAAGAGGGAGCACTTGGTCACCTTCCGGAGTTCGGTGGCCGAGACTTAGATTGATTATTTACTCTACAAGAAGTTCGATATAGGACTTTGCACGGATTGTAAGGTCATCCCGAGTGAGAACCTCTCGACTCTTCATAGGCTTATGGTTATAGACCTCGAGATCATGAGGAAGAGAAGGAAGAGGGCAATATATAGTCAACATAGGATCAAGTGGGTAGCCTTGACGGAAGCTAAAGCGCAGGAATTGGGGGTCAAGCCGTTGACTATGGGGCTTGGAGGAGTAGTGGGGACGTAAGTGCTATGTGAACCACGATTGCGCAGTGCATTAGGGAAGCTGCGAGAGAGGTATTAGGGGTCTCAAAGGGTTACTCTGGTGGTCACAGGGGAGACTGGTGGTGGAATGAAGAGGTGCAAGGAAAAGTGAAAACCAAAAAAACAGCGTATCTGAAGCTAGTGGAAAGTGTAGACGAGGAGGAGAAGAGAGCGAGTAGGGAGAATTATAAGTTGGCTAAGAAAGAGGAAAAGCTAGCAATTACGGCGACTAAAACTGCAGCTTTTAGTCATTTGTATGAGGAACTCGAGGGCCGAGGTGGGGATAAGAGGTTGTTCAGGTTAGCCAAGGCGCGAGAAAGAAAGGCGCGTGACTTGGACCAAGTAAAGTGCATCAAGGATGAAGAAGGTAGAGTTTTGTTGGATGAGGGGCTTATCCGTCGGAGATGGCAGACCTACTTCAATAGTCTCTTGAACGAGGAGGGGGACATGAGAATTGTACTGGGTGATTTGGAACAATCTGGGAGTCGTTGTGACTTTGGGTATTGTAGGCGGATTAGAGTTGATGAAGTTGAGGGGGCTATGCGTAAGATGAGTAGGGGCAAAGCGACCGGGCCGGATGAAATCTCAGTGGAGTTTTGGAAGCGTGTGAGTAAGGCAGGCTTGGAGTGGCTCACCAGGATATTTAATGTCATTTTTAGAACGAAGAAGATGCTCGAAGAATGGAGGTGGAGCACGATAATTCCTGTACACAATAACAAGGGTGATATCCAAAATTGCAATAACTATCGGGGTATCAAGCTGCTTAGCCATACTATGAAAGTCTAGGAGAGAGTGGTAGAGCTAAGGATGAGGAAGAGTGTGAACCAGTTTGGGTTTCTGCCGAGGCGTTCGACTACAGAAGCCATCTACCTTGTTAGGAGATTGATGGAGCAGTATAGGGAGAGAAAGAAGGAGTTGCATATGGTGTTCATCGACTTAGAAAAGGCATACGATAAAGTTCTGATGGAGGTTTTGTGGAGATGTTTGGAAGCTAGAGGTGTACCTGTTGCCTACGTTAGGTTGATTAAGGACATGTATGATGGAGTAAAGACCCGAGTGAGGACGGTGGATGAGGACTCAGACCATTTTTCGGCTATGATGGGGTTGCATCAGGGGTCGGCACTCAGCCCTTTTTTGTTTGCTTTGGTGATAGACGTACTGACGCGCCACATCCAAGGGGAGGTGTCGTGGTGCATGTTATTTGCATATAATATTGTATTGATTGACAAGATACGAGATGGTGTGAATGCACAATTAGAGGTATGGAGGCAGACTTTGGAATCTAAAGGTTTCAAGTTGAGCAGGACCAAGACAAAATACTTGGAGTGTAAGTTCAGTGGCGAGACTCAGGGAGAGGAAGGAGAGGTGAGGCTGAACTCGCAGGTCATCCCTAGGAGAGGGAGTTTTAAGTACCTTGGGTCTATTATTTAGGGGATGGGGAGATTGTGAAGATGTCACACATCGTATTGGGGCGGGATGGATGAAATGGAGACTCGCTTCCGGTGTTTTGTGTGACAAGAAAGTGCCACCAAAACTTAAGGGTAAGTTCTACTGAGTGGTGGTCAGACCAACGATGTTGTATGGGGAAGAGTGTTGGCCAGTCAAGATCGCTCATATCCAGAACATGAAGGTAGTAGAGATGAGGATGTTGAAATGGACGTGCGGGCACACCAGGTTAGATAGGATCAGAAATGAGTTTATTCGCGACAAAGTGGGTGTGGCCCCTATTGAGGACAAGATGCGGGAAGCGCGGTTTAGGTAGTTTGGTCATGTGAGGAGGAGGAGCACAGATGCCCCGGTGAGGAGGTGTGAGAAGTTGACATTGGAGGGCCTACGAAGAGGTAGAGGTAGACCAAAGAAGAGATGGGGAGAGGTGATTAGGCAAGACATGGCGCAACTTCAACTTACCGAGGACATGATTCTTGATAGAAAGGTATGGAGGTCGAGGATTAGGGTAGTAGAGTAGGTAGTCTAGAGTGTTCATAACAATAGTATGGGCACACAGTCTCGCTTTCTGTTGGTAGTAGGTTTGTGTTATTTTCTTTCATTGTTGACCACCTTACTATCTTGTTATTTTATCCTGCTTTTATATGGTTTTTTGGTACTGTCTCTTCTTGCCTATATTTTTTATTAATATGGTTCTTATACTTCCGGAGCCGAGGGTCTATTGGAAATAGCTTCTCTATCCTCACAAGGTAGGGGTAAGATCTGCGTACATACTACCCTCTCCAAACCCCACAATATGGGATAATACTAGGTATGTTATTATTGTTGAGGATAAAGTTTAGTGGTCGTCATACTTGATATTAATCTGAGGTTATATTACAAGTGATATTATTGGGCAGTAAATTTCTTCCTCACTAATTTTGAATTGAGTGTATAGAACATCCCGATTAGTAGTATGCACCAAACCTTTCATCTCAACTCTATTTCTTTAGTTTATCGCATGTCCCCGGGGAATCTTTCATCTTAAACCCATTAACATAAAATAATAGAGGATCTGTGTGGTGGTTAGACCGGTCATGATATACAGGGCTGAGTGTTGGCCTGTTAAAAACTCACATATCCAGAAGATGAAAGTAGCAAAAATGAGGATGTTGAGGTGAATGTGCGAGCACACTAGGATGGATAAGATTAGGAATGATGATATTCGGGAGAAGGTGCGTGTGGCTCCCATTGATGACAAGATGCGAGAAGCGAGGCTCAGATGGTTCGGACATGTACAGAGGAAGAGCCCAGAGGCCCCGGTAAGAAGGTGTGAGCGGCTGGTTGTGGAGGGCACGAGAAGAGGTAGAGGGCGGCCGAAGAAGTATTGGGGAGAGGTGATCAGGCAGGACATGGCGAGGCTTCAGATTTCCGAGGACATGGCACTTGATAGGAAGATGTGGAGGTCGAGTATTAGGGTTGTAGGTTAGGAGGTAGTTGAGTCTTGCCTTACTTCGTACCGTTGTGAGACTAGTCTTGGTAGGGTTTTTGTCCAAGCTAGCTAGTGGCAATGTCGTGTCTTACTATTTCGCTTTTCAGTGCCGGACCTATTTACTAGCTATCACTTTTGCTTTGCATCTTTCTTCTGGATTTCATGTTGTTCCTATTTTTTCTATGATTTCTGTGGTGATACTGATATTGTCTCCTTTTGTCTTTTTGTCCTCTTGAGCCGAGGGTCTTTCGAAAACAGCTTCTCTACCTCTTCGGGGTAGGGGTAAGGTCTGCATACACACTATCCTCCTTAGACCTCACTAGTAGGATTTCACTGAGTTATTGTTGTTGTTGTGGCACTTTAATTCTATTAATGGAATTGTTTTCTCTTTTTCTCCCCTTCTTTTCCTTTTTTTCTCTCATTAATTTTGATATAGTAATGGGATTTAAGTTGTTACTTTTAAAAAGTGAAAGAGTAATAACTCGCTTTGTTTTCATTTAAAACTTGAAAAGGAAAAGATACAGCTGCCTCCACAAAACTAAAGAGAGTGTTATATTTGGCCCACAGCCGAATTCTAACTTATCATTGGCAGCTTACATTTAAAGTTGTACGTGGCCACATGAAGGGGGAGTCGATGGAGCAAATCTACGTCCATTTTGTATAAGATTGAATTTTCAAACAAACAATGAATATATACTTTGATTTATTTTCGTTTTCTTCTAGGGTTTTCAAAAGGCAAAACGGGATTAACTAATTTTCATACTACTTCATCTTTTTGATTGACAATTTAAGTCAACGAATCACGTTAACTAACTGCGGACATTCATGTTGAATATTTCGTTTCCCCCTTTGCTTTATATATTAAATATTAAATGAATTAAAAATTTAAACTTAATGAATTCAATCTTTAATGAATTATTTTTACTAGAGTCATTGCGTAAAATTATGGGTTCATACTTGAAAGCCTTATAGAATTAAGAATTATAAATGTTCCCCTTGATTGATTAGAAAAAGAATGAATTTGTCTTTTTTTGTTCAATCATTGGATAGAAGGGAAAGACAAGTAGTAAAATTATTCCTCGATTAAAGGTGCATCTGCCTCTGATTAAATATATCACCTACGATTAAATATAGTCAAAAATCCAAGTTTGTCTTCAACGGCTTGGCATTGTATTCCTAACTAAGATGTTCAAGTAAACGCTCATACAAAAGGAGCATGGAGGGAGACACAAATAGACACAAAAGTTTTTGCAAAAAGAAATGAAGATGTGTGTCACGATCTAAACCGAAGGGCCGCGATGGGCATCCGGTGCCTTACTCAATCGAGTACCAACGAACGTAACGCATTTTTCTTATCATACTATCATGGGTAAATGAGTCGGAAAGGCCTTCATGAGATAACTAAAATAAAACATAAGGGAATACTCGGTATAGGACGACCCAACATGATATACAAACTTCTACATGTGACATACGGGCCTATAAGGCCGACATAATCATTTGTACACTCAAAACATAGGCCGACAAGGCCATACAAGTATCCATATATATGACATCTGTCTACAAGCCTCTAAGAGTACATAAAGGTCGGGACATGGTCCCACCACACTAATCAATACATGTCCAAAGCATACTGACCAAATAGATAACTTCGGAGCAAGTGGAGTGCGCCAACACCTTCCATTAAGCTGATAACCTACTAGGAAGACTGTCAACATGTCTATCGAGACCTGCGAGCATGAAACGCATCGTCCCCAGGAAAAAAGGGACATCAGTACGAATAAAGTACCGAGTATGTAAGGTAGGAAAGCATAAATAAGAAAAGTAATGTAAAGAGAGATTGAGGAGATACAACCTGTAGCATCTAAGTGCCTCTGAGGGCTACTGACATAAAATGCATGATACATATATATACATAAAGTTTTAAAAACATACGCCTCTATGGGCATCATCATCATCATATTGTACCCGGCGGTAATAAGCTTGGTAAAAACATATCCGACTATCATAAGGCTCGGTAAAATCGTACTCGGCCACGTGGAGCTCGGTAAAACCCAACTGATCAGTGGTTGCACAATAGGTGTCGTACCCGGCTGACTATAGCGAGACTCGGAAGAGTAAAATAGATACATATATATAATGCATACTGGACTTATGGAATCACGTTCTAAACCTTTCGAAGTAACGTAAGGTCGTCGCGCCTTCGATTAATATTATGGACATCCATACCATCAATATGAACCTCAATAGGATTCAAGGATCATACATACTTGCTAAGAATAACTTTATAAGAAAAGAACAGCATGCACAGTCTTAGTTGCTAGGAGTAGATCTGTTATGAAATAGTGTATTGTTTATGTTCATTTTACTTTAAATCATGCCAAAATAAAGAAGGAAGTGTCTTAACATACCTTTGCAATCTTCTCTCCAATCGTCAACCAAGCTCAATATGATCTTCTTACGTCTCCAATGAGTAAACCAACTTTGTCGTGATCACATAAGCGTTGTAACTCTCATATGTTAAAACCAATTTTCTACAAGAAAACGGACAATATCACCCCTATTTGTACTACATCTAATAAGTTACTAAAAGTCACTAAACAGCCCAAACAACAACCAGTAGCTATATGGAACACAACCAGCATAATAACACGTCGAGCGGCAAGCTCGGTTCATGTCTAATAACAGTATATTTTGAACCATTTCCCTCTTATTTATATTCAGAAAAATATTGACAATAACAACAAAATATACTCAGGTTATTCCATAAATTTTCCAACCATAAAATGCTGCAAGAACACCTCCCAAACAGTCCAACAATCAACAACATTACTAACAAGCCTTTTGATCGATATTTCACAAGTTTTAGATTCAACGACTTAGCCGTAACTTGGGTAAATTTAAATACATATAGAGTAAGAGGTTCTGTACCTTTAAACAGATAGAACAACTACAATTTGAGCTTACTTCATCACGAAATATCCTTCCAACATAGCCACAAGAACAAGGAAGCAAAACTAGTAATCAATTCGCGTTTCTCAGCACTAGAATCACTTTGGAAGACTTGAAATCACCTAGGATTGATATAAAAACCTTGGGAGAGTATTTTACAGAACTTAAACCAGTTTAAACAACTCCCCACACGAGCTAGAACCACACTAAAATTAGCAACCACAAGAAGAACAAGAATTCACTAGTGCCACGGGATTTCCGACACTTGATTTGTGTTGTTTGCATTGGTTTGGGTCTTGGATCATGAGAGAACTTTGAGATAAAATTTTTAGGTGTCTAGGGTCTGAAGAGAGTGAAAAATAATGAGTTAAAATGGGCTTTAGGCGTCACATATATATTAAGATATCGCAACCGCCTATGTGAGTCCCATAGGGAGCTGCTTGTGCAGTCTCACGAAAATGTGAATATCTCCCTACTCCGAAATCGTATGGACGAACGATTTAGTGCGTTGGAAGCTAGACTCGTAGAGCTTCAATTTATAGGTGAATCACCCCTTAATTCTACTTATATTGAGAGAAAAGCTTTGCTACATTTGACCTAATTTTCGGCATATTTATGAATGTAACTTGTGATGACCTTTGCCAACTTTTGTCCACAACTCGCTTGACTTCAAAACGTAACACATGGTTATCATACGACTAAAATAGCTCATAACATAAACTCCTTATCATGTTGAGAACCCTAGTCTCACCCCAAAAGTACATGTTATAATATTCCCAACTTGTCGACTTTTGGCGAAATTTATTTTCTTCTATTCGTTTAGCTTCTAAGTCTTCCAACTCTCTTGGTACTTGCTATTCATGATCTTAAATATTTGTAACCTCCAAGGTAATGATTAACTTACTTTATGTACTTTCTAATATAATCTTATTTCTGAGCTTACATCATTTGACTTACTACGTACTCTTACATATCAAAACATGGGGCGTTATAATGTGAGATCAATTTAAGAAGAGAAAAGGAAAAAACAATCTATATATTCCTTTTTCAATTTTACAGTAAACATAGTTCCTGCTTTCCTATTTAATTTTCGATGAACTTTGTTTTTTTCTTTTTCTTTTTTGGTTCTATGAATGGTTACTCTTAAATCCAGAGGAAGAAAAATATCAAGTGCCATCTACTGTTTAAGTGCGTCAGTTTCTTAAAGAGAGACCATAATAAGAAGAACTACACTCAAATATGTAGCAGGTAAGCGAAAAGATAGGCTATATTTGACCGGGGGTGAAAAGAGAAGGAATTGAAAGAGCATAAGAAAAAGATGGAGAAAAAGAAAATCACACCCCTTCAATCTTCATTATAAAAATAAAAGTAAAAGTAAAAGATGTTAATGAGAAGGAGTCGAATCCTCGCTTGGATAATTAGGAAAATTTCTAAAATAGCCAATTTTGAACTTGTATTCAAAAACAGTTACAAATTCAAAAGTTATTGAAATTTGGGTATTTTTTAAAAATTGATACAAAAAGTGACTAGCCCGTTACTACAGATATGCCCAAGACACAAATGGGCTGATTATATTGTGTATATGCCAGACCTAGTGAGCCCATTATACTTAACCAAATTGACAAACCCAGTTATAGTATTTTCTTCATAAGCTCTCCCCCCCAAAGGAACCTAATACCCAGTTATTGTATTTCGCAGTGGATGATTAACAATTCACGAGCTAGATTTTGTAGCATCTGATTTTGAATTCCATCTCCGGGAGGTAAAAATCCTTCATTGTTTTACCCAATCTTCTTTGTGCATTCTGCTAATTTCATGCCTTCGCTAGTGATTAATTTGTTGAGTATGTCAAAAGTTCGTGAATCCGTTACCCTTTCTTCTTGCTTATTCGTCCTTATTTGTGAGTCAGAATAAGTATACTATTAAATCTAGAAATAATGATAAAAAGGAAAAGGACTGGTGCGTTCAGTTTCATATCTGTATAAATCCTTTTACTAAATTGAAAAAAAGAAGAAGTATAAATCTTTGTAATTATGCCCTCTGTCAAAATTTGCAGCCCTTATGCTTTCCAAGAGACAGAAAAAGAAAGATTTAACATTTTGAAACGAATTATGTTACATTTTCAAATTTTACAAACATGTAACATATGTAGCCTTTGTATAATTTTGGAATGTTTAAATTCTTTTGAAAGATAATTTATCTATGTTAGGTTTAAACAGAGAATTAATCAAAGTGAAAAAGGACAAGTATCTTGGGAGAGTACCATTGAAGTTGTTTAGCCCTTGCTCTTTCTTGTTATTTTTGTCAGGATAAAGGTTTCAATTTCATTTACTATTTGCTGTGATCAGTTTGCCAGCATCACTTTGAAGTGAGGGCAGTTAGTGGTGCTTGAATCATATGGCTGAGAGACATCCTGTTGATCAACAGCAAAATCCTGATTGTTTTGTTGCCAATTTACTTTAGGACCTCTGCTTTAGTCTTCATTGTTTTGTTTTCTGATAAGGTAGCTATTTGATGTTCTAAAGCTATGTGAGTACATTTTGCTTGAGACTTGAGGTCTTGCTGCATTATCCATTTGAATACACGTTTCCCACTAGCACTGACATAATAATCTGCTGGACTGATGTGGGTTCTTCGAATATTGCAATTTACAGAAGCTTCCTATTTTCAATCAGTCAACTAAGCTTATGTCTAAAACTAGTTGGGGTCGGCTGTATGGATCTATGATACATGGTCTATGAACATTGCAACTTACAGAAGCTGCTTAGGTTCGATCAATCAATCGATCAACTATATGTTCTTAAACTAGTTGGGATTGGCTATATGAATATCCATGTCTGTTCTGTTCTACTCCGCTCATTTCATTTTTGTACTCGATAATTCATCTTAAAAGACAACTTAAGATTTTAAAACTAGAGGTTCTTTAGATCTCACACTTATCTTACACTGATATACAAATCTCTAATGAAACTAAAGATTCCTGGAAAACACGAGACTTGATAAAAGTGTTATAATAACAACTAAGCCTTAATTCCAACTATTAGCAAAGATTTCTCTTTGTCACCTATGTAATGTTCCTTGAATCTACGCTCTATCACTCTTTTCTAAAGTTTCATCATTTGACTCATAAGCTTAATACTACAATAATTCGCACAGTTCTTAGATCGAGCCCCCCTCCCGGTTCTTTTTGTCTTATATTCTCTGTTTTTTGAATCTTCATTATGTTTTCCTTTTGAATTGAATTTGTTAAAATTCCTGGCATTTGATATCCTCTAGAAATGGTGACACTTTCAGTTCCTGCTTGTTCCCTAATACTCGCGCAGGAATAAAGTTTGAATTTGTTCCTTTTTGATTTTAGCATTTTTGCTTTGTTTCTTTCTTTCAAGTGTCTGAAATGCTCATTGTTTTCCCTTTTCTGAATGAGTTACAAATTTGTTGCTCCGCAGTTGATGTTGAGAGACATGCCAGAGATTTCATCGAAGCAGCCAAAAAGCTTCAACTTTATTTGATTGGGTTGCAACGCGAGGATCTGCCTTCCAAAGTAGATATGCTTAGAAAGGTAAGTTTGGGTAACGCTGATGATACTTATCCAAAAAGACAAGAAAAGATACAATTTTGATGATATGAGTTTCTAGAGGACTTCTAATGTTTTCCACTCATTTTTGGCATTGCTAATGGAGTATTGTGTATTCCAAATTATTATGAATAGGAGATTGTAAAAATGGAAGAAAAGTTGAAGAGAAAGACTGAGCTTATAACCAAGCAGGAGAGACTGATTCAAAATTGGAAGAGAAACACAACATTGAGTTGGAAAGGGTGTAAGCTAACTGCAGATCTGTGATGTAAACTAGTATACGAGTTTCTTCTTTTGCGAGGTCCATTATGTTGTTTTCTCTTGCTATCATCCCTTAGCTTTCTGTATTGAAAGTGCTTGAAGACAATAAGCTCACTACAAAGATGATTTGTAGCTAGCTTTCTGTATTTATTTGTTTGGAAGTTATTAGGTTGGTCGAAGTACATAAGCAGCAAACGTTAATCTTGTTTTGGATTCCTATTTTGAAAAATGTAGAGAAGTTTTGTTATGTTGCTACTCGTAGGGATTACTTATTATTTGTCATTAGACTCATCAGACATCGGTTCATCTCCTCTCTCCCACACCTTTTCATTTTCTAATGCTTGCCTTTCCCTAAGGATTCTAAGGCTTCGTGGCAATAACTGATTATTTGCACATAGGTCCATACCGGAAAAGATGAAAAAGAAAAACCAATAGGCTACACAACCTATTTTTAACGTGAAAATAACACGGACTAACCAGTTTTCGGATTGGTAATAAAAAATAGCAGCGTTTGCAAAGTCATTGAAAAATAGTCACTGTTTTGCTGAAACACGGAAAGTTCCAGCATAATATGCGGGATCATGGAGCTCCTGCGTATAAACTTCCAGCATATATTATGTTGGAACTCCAGCACACGGAAAGTTCCAGCATAATATGCGTGATTATGGAGCTCCTGCATATAAACTTTTCGCATATTATGTTGGAACTCCAGCACATTATGTTGGAAGCTCATATGTAAAAAAGTCGAACTCTAGCATATTATGTTAGAATATTTCCAAAATTTTAAGAGTGTTTTTGTTCAGATTTTATCTTTACATGAAAAAGTGGCTAAATTTCGATTACTTTTAAAATTGTGACTATTTTTTAATTACCAGTTGTAAATCTAGCTATTTTTTTTTTATTTTTTTCCATTTTTTCCAAGGGGTAACAATAGGCATCTCGGGTGTCAGTCCCCTACAGGTGGCTCCTCAGTCGCTGCTCGGATAGGTGCTCTGGCTGCAGCATGTGCCCCTCCTCGGCCTCTACCCCGGCCCCAGCCTCGCGCGGCTTTAGTAGGGGCGCGGGTGTCTGATCATCTGATCCAGCAGTGCGTGTCTTCATCATCTATGAGAAAATAGAAAGACAGACTCAGATTTCGAAATCAACAAATTCACACGATATGAAATCAAAGAAGTTAAATTTTCCTAATAGTTCTGTAGCCTCTCAAAGATAAGTATAAATGTCTTTGTACCGATCCGCAAGACTCTGCCAAACTTGCTTATGACTCGTAACACCTATGATGAACTTAGAGCTCCGATACCAACTTGTTACGACCCCAAATTCTCACCTTAGGATGTCGTGATGGCACCTGGTCTCTAAGACTAGATAAGTCTAACATACATTAAGATTTAACAAACATAACGATTTAAATATCAACTCAAACTGGTAATCAATCATAGTAAAACTAAATAAATACAATTATCAATAACTCTCAAAACCTGGTGGAACCGAGCCATAAGCTCTACAGAGAGTGCACTAGTAACCTCGAAATATAATACTGTTTTGAACAGGAAACGAATAGTAATACAACTAAAAGCGGAAGGTGACTTCGAGGCCTGCGAACGTCGGGCAGGTGTACCTTGAAGTCTCCGAAAATAAATGATCAATCACTCGCGTCTGGCACGAGCAGATGAACCTGGATCTGCACAGAAATGTGTAGAAGTATAGCATGAGTATACCACAACGGTACCAGTAAGTATCAAGCGTAACCTCGATAGAGTAGTGACGAGGCTAGATCAAGACACCCACTAGGACAAGAAAACTGAACAAAATATAATAAAGTCTAATGACGGAAATTGAGGAAATGACTGACAACAAAGTAGCACAATAATATAGGCTAACAACGAAATTTAAGGCAATAAAGGAAACAAGGAATGAACACGTGATAGGAACAACAAATGATCCAACACATGATAGGGACAACAAGTGATCTATTACCTTAAAAATACAAGTAAAAACAATGAAGAACAAATATAACGACTGTTCCAAATCAACAAGCCTTTTAACATGGAATGTACAACAAAAATCACAACCGAAGTACCACACCTCACAATCTCATTTCACAAGTCACAATCATAATCTTCCTTATATCACCCCGTGAGTCTTGCATTTATTTTGAAAATATTTTTTCCGAAATAGCTACACGCGCTTTAGTCCACTTATCTCACCGTGTGGCTTCAAGTAATTCCCTTACTAGCAATACGTGTATAAATCTTACCTTATCTCACCGCATGCGTATCAACCCTTATCCTTATCCTACCGCCTGCGTATCAACCCATATCCCTATACCACCACATGCGTATCAATATCACAACAATAATCAACTTGCACCACATGTGCCCATATACCACAACACTTGCCAAAAATCAACAATACCAGTGTTACCACAACATACAGCCTTTGGCTCAACCAATAATGTGAACAAACATATCAATAATAAAAAAATGAACGAGGGATACTCAACGAGGAAAGATATCTTAATAATCAGCAACTTCAAATAAGAATAATTCAACAATAAAAGAGGTAATAACAACTAAAGCATATAAGAGCAAACTTGACAATAAAAGATAGAACATACGCTAACAACGTCAAATAGAGCATGTGAGAGCAAATTCAACAATGGAAGATATAACATGTTATGACAATTTCACTTAGATGCATGGAAGAAGCCTAAGAGTCTATATCGGTCAAAATACAACATATAAATCCGTGTACACACTCGTCTTCCACGTAATTCAAATAATACGATCAACCCAAATCCTAAGGGGTAGTTTTCCCACACAATATTAGGCAAGATACTTACCTCAACTAGGCCAAATCAACCCTCAAAAATAGTTTCCCCGCTAAATTTTACCTCTTCACGGCTCAAATCTAACAAAAAATGACTTAATAACATCAAACAATGCAAGGGAAACCAATTTCGATAGATAAAGCTATAATTTTTACACAATTCACCAAAAGTCAACCCCGGGAGCGCCCGGTCAAAATTCGGGTCCAAGGGTAGATTCCGACTACCCATAACTCCACGAGTCCATATATGTGTTTTGTTTTCAAATCTGAATCCAATTCGATTCTTAAAACCCAAAATTTCATTTTTCAAAACTTGGACAACAATTCCTAAAATTTCTCTTTTATTCTGATAGATTTGATGTTAAATCCCATATAATCATGAAATAAAGTTGAAAATTGATTAAAACTACTTACACAATGATTTTAGATGAAAATCTCCTCTCCAAATCGACTCCTACCGAATCTAGAGTTCTAAAATGAGATAAAGGAGATGAAATCCCGACTTTCCAACCTTTTGTTTAGTTGCAGATATCGCAATTGCGACACTAGGTTCACAACTGCGAAGAAAGTCTCGCAATTGCGGCTATTGACAGCCTAAGGGGGAAGTCACAAATGCGATATTAGATTCGCATTTGCGAAGCCTGTCCCCATCACAAATGCGATAAAATTATCGCAAATGCGATACTACCTAGTCTAGCCTATTTTTCGCAAATGTGATCAAGGAATCGCAAATGCGACACCTGAGGCCCCTATTCTATGATTGCAATTGCGATGCTGGTGTTTGCAATTACGACATCAGAGACACCAGCACACCAGCAACCTGATTCAGTTCAAAACTATTCTGAAACACGTCCGGAGCTCACTCGAGCCTTCGGGGCTCCAAACCAAACATCCACACAAGTCTAAAAATATCATACAAAATCGCTCGCACGATCAAAACACAAAAATAACATCTAAAACTATGAATCGGACATCAAAACGCATGAATTCAAAGGAAAACTCAAGAACCTCTAGAATTGCAACCAAGCGTCTGAATCCTATCAAACCATCTCCAAATGACAGCAAATTTTGTATACAAGTTCAAAATAGCAAAACATACCTATTTCAAGTCCCAAAACTAAATTCTGAAATCGATAGCTAAAAAGTTAACCTACGGTTAAACTTGGGAAAACTCTAAGCCTCAAATTGTCAATTTTTGGCAAAACAAGACAAATCAACCTAGGGACCTCCGAATTCGATTACGGGAATATGCCCCAAGTCCAAAATTACGATACAAACCTATCAGAGCCATCAAAATACCATTTCGGGTTCGTTTTTATAAAAGTCAAACTTAGGTCAACATTCCCAACTTAGGCTTCTAAACTAAGAACCAAAGGGTCCAAATCAATCCAAAACCTTCCCGGAACGAAACTAACTAACCCCGCAAGTCATAAAATTATAAATACACATGTGTGAAGTATCAAAAGGGAAAAAGGGCTCAAATACACAAAATTACCGATCGGGTCATTACACTACCGGTAGCAACTCCTTCTGCGTGGCTGTGTAATTTATCTGAGATGGATTCAGTGCTTTGCTAGCGTACTAAATTTAGTGGAACATTTTATTTTTTCTTTAGCCCAAGACGGCCCAAATTGAAGTGTTACTAGCATCGCACATAAGCTCAAACGGCTCTCCCCAATCTAGGGATGTGATAATTTGTGCAGTGTAAGGCCTCGTAAAATTTCACCTAAAAGACGGGGTTTCATGGCGCCGGGGTAGAGTAATGTGATCGAGGGTTGTATATATGTTTTGGGTTGAACAGTACGTTGGGGAGTTGAAGGAATCATTTTGTAGACCATGGTGTTTTTGCGGTCCACTATGCGACCGCAGAACCACTTTGTGGGTCACAGATTTGCCGTAGAGTGAAGCAGAACTTGAGAAAATTTTGAGAACCATTATGCGGCCCATTATGCGACCGCATAACCATTTCACGGGTCGCACATCCGTCGCAGAAGCCAGCATGAAAAATTTCAGAAGGAGGTTCTGCGGTCCTTTATGCGACCGCAGAATTGGTCTGCGGGCCGCACACCTGTCGCAGGCCTACATAGAAATGCCCAGTTTTGCAGGGCCATTATACGGCTCATTTTGCGGACTGCATAAGTGTTATGCAGTCCTTTATGCGACCGTAGATCTGCATTGGGGCTTCATTTTTTTCTAATTTCATAACCCGACCCTATTTCAATATATAGTCGTTAGGGACCATTTGTAAAGAGAAAGTCTGATATTTCTAGAGAGAGGAAGTGCCATACAGTGAGAGGGGAAGTTCCTAAGCTTATTGTTCATCAATTCTTGCTAAAAAATTGGAGAATTCACAAGGAAAACTCACTAGGTCTTCATCCTAGAGGTAAGATTCTACTTCCTAGTCTTCAATTTCGGGATTTAACTGAAAATAGGTAATGAGAAAAGCAATTCTTGGGTGTGGGAATTGTTCATTATGCATGCGTGTATTATCAAGGTTTGTGGGAAGATTGTTGAGCTCAATTAGGTAGAATTTGGGTAGTGGGATGAAGGAATTCACCATAGGAGGACCTTGAAATCATAATGTCCACCTAGTGTTTCATAAAATGCTCAAATGAACTAGAACCATGAACTCCTTCCTAATTTGTGTTCAATTTTGTTATGTTTCTAAATATATCAAAGTTGCTAAGATTTTCGAAATATTGTAGTAATTTAAGGAAGCTCAAAGCGAGGTATGTTGGCTAAACTTCTTTCTTAGAATTGAATCCCACGAGGCCCTTGTATGTCCCGAGTTGTTCATTATAACTTGACTATTCCGAGAAAGCTTTGTGTCAAAAGATATATGTTCAATATGTATTCCAAATGCTCTTGTCATATTATGTTACTATTTGAGAATGTGTTCAAAGTATGGGTTGCGTATCTAAATGTTATGACTTCAAGTCGTGTTTCAAATGAAAGTTAATTTGCCAAATTGTGTAGAAATCTCAAAGTGCTTAAGACTCTTATTTGCTCACATGTGTACTCAAAGTCATGAATAGAAATGCTTTGTTGTTGATGATCCGTGATGATGTTTGAAAGTGAAAGAGGTGAGCATGAAATATGAAATACGGCCAACGTGCCAAGAATGATATTACATTTGGGCCACTAGTGCCAATGAAACTGTGAAATGTGTAAAAGATGTTGAAATGAGTTGTAAATACTTTAAATAATAAACCCTTTGGGAGTATCGTTAGTCACCGAGGAAGGATAGGTTAAAATAGCCTAACCCCGAAACTACACGTGCCGGTGTAGGAGTGAATTGTGATTATTCCCCTCATTTGGGATGATGTTGATGTGATGAGAATATTCCCTTTTATTGGGATGAGATGATTTCTAGAAAAATGGTAATGTCGATCCACATGACATTGTGGTGAGACTGCCTAGCCGGTCGGGTCGTGATCGGACGCCATGCCGCACACATGGTGGTGATTGTGCTTGAAATGGTGATTGAGATAATGATTGAAATCATGATAGTGATTGTGATTGTGGTTGATGTCTTTGGGTGAGACGACCTAGCCGATTGGGCCATAATCGGACTCCGTGCTAATATCACGATGGTATATCGGTGCTAAGATCTCCCAACCTAAAATAATGGAAATTTACTTGAAAACTACTCTTGCTCCTAGCTTGATATTTTAGTATTTTTTGAGGCTTCCATTGATTTTATGACTGTTCTTCCTTGTATTGTTACCTGTTCTAATGAAAGGGTGTTTAGTCATACATACTAGTACTATTCCATATGTACTAACGCCATTTTTTACCGGGGGCGCTGCATCTTTAATGGATGCAGATGGTTCCATAGTAGGCGGCGTTGATCAGTGATAGCGGTACACCTTTTTTCCAACTGACTTGGTGAGCCCCACTTCATTTCGGGGTCGTGTATATTTTGTACCATGTGTATTATGTTTTGAGGTATAACCGGGACCTTATTGTCGGCACTATCGTAGTACTATTTTGTATCCATTAGAGGCTCCGTAGATATAGTGTGAGTTGTATGTTAGTACTGGAAAGGTCAAACTAGTAATGTTGTATTTGTACCACTTGTTCCACTTCAAACTATGAAAGTGTATGTATTTTGAAACTTATAAACGATGTAACTAATGATAATGAATTGGTGTTGTTCACATGATCCTCCATGTTGTCTTATTAATGAAAAAGATCTCCTCCTTATTCATGAGTGAGTTCGGGTAGAAGGTATTGTACACGCTTGCTCGAACAGGTTATCTTGGTTGAGCGCCGGTCGCGCTCCCCGAGGTCGGGGCGTGACATGCAGTCACCAATCTCTGCTTTAGTTCCCCATATGACTTCAAGAAAGCATCATCAAATTTGAAAGGATTGTCCTTTTCAAGCAACCTACACAGGGGAGCATAAATCTTAGAGAAATCTTTGATGAATCAACGGTAAAAACCTGTAGGACCCAAGAAGCTTCAAACTCTTTTGACGGATATTAGAGATGGTAATTTTTCGATTGCCTCCACTTTTGCCTTATACACCTCCAAGCCATCTTTGGACACCTTGTGCCCGAGCACTATTCCTTCTCGCACCAGAAAATGACATTTCTCCCAGTTCAACACCAAGTTTGTTTCCTTACACATGGCGAGCACTTTACTCAAATTCGTTAAGCATTCATCAAAAGATGGTCCAAAGATCGAAAAATCTTCCATAATCACTTCAACACATTTTTCTACCATATTAGTATAGATTGCCATCATACACCTTTGAAAAGTCGCAGGTGCATTACACAGCCTAAATGGCATTCTTTTGAAAGCATATGTGCCATAAGGACAAGTGAAGATGGTCTTCTCTTGATCTTCAAGTGCAACCAAAATTTGGTTTTAGCCAGAATATCTATCATGAAAACAATAGTAATCCTATCCAGCTTGTCTGTCTAACACTTGATCAATAAAGGGAAGGGGAGGTGATCTTTTCTCGTGGAATTATTCAATTTCCTATAATCTATGCAAATTCTCCAACCTGTGATAGTTCTAGTAGGAATCAATTGATTATTTTCATTTACTATCATTGTCATACCAACCTTCTTAGGCACGCACTGTTCTGGGCTCACCCATTTGTTATCAGAGATAGGAAAGATAATACCTGAGTCGAGCCAGTTTATCACTTCTTTTCTAACTACCTCCTTCATGACTATGTTCAAGCGGTGTTGATGTTCCATACTTGGTTTGTGACTATCCTCCATGAGAATTTTATGCATATAGAATGCCATGCTAATCCCACAAATATCTGTCATGGTCCACCCGATCGCGCACTTGTGTGCTCTAAGAACTCTGAGCAACTTCTATTCTTGCAAGTTAGATAAATCGGAAGACAAAACAACAAGAAAAGTTTCATTAGTTCCCAAATAAGCATAATGAAGGTGCAAGCATAAGGGCTTAATCTCTAATTTGGGAGCTTCTTCTATAGACGGCTTGGGTGGAGGCCTATTGGTTCTATCTAGAGGCTCAAAGTTGATCACTCTTTTAATGTAAGGGACATGCATCCAGATTATGTACCATCTCTTTGTCTTTCTCATCTATGTCAACAATGTCAAAAACATGATTGATTTTTCTAGAGAATTGTCTAGATAAACACCCAAGTCACCTCTTTTCTCATCTTTCTCTACCACAGATATCATAGCAAGATCCTCATAATGGATAGGAAACTAAATTGCCTTGTACACATTAAAAACTGCTAACACATTGTCAACTCTCATGATTATTTTCCCTTATCTAACTTTGATCACCGCATCAGTTGTGGCTAAGAGTCTCCCCATAATGATTGGAATGTGTTCATCAACTTCATAGTCCAGAATGATAAAATCTGCAAGGAGGATGAATTGACTAATTTTCAACAACACATCTTCTACTGCCCCTCAGAATGGACAATGGATCTATCATCTAACTGCAACATGGTTGTGGTAGGTCTTGGAGTGCCCAACCCCAATAAACTGAAGAGTGACAGAAGCATCAAGTTTATACTCTCCCCCAAATCACACAATGCTCTCCCTAGAGCTACTTCACCAATTCTCACTAGAATAGTGAAGCTACCAGTATCTTTCAATTTATGGGAAAGTTTCCCTAGGATTCTTGAGGTATATTCTTCAGTGAGTGCGATCGTCTAAAATTCGGCCAACCTTTTCTTTTTGTTTGCCACTATATCCTTGATGTACTAAGTGTATTTTGGAATTTTGCGTAGCACATAAACCAGGGGAAGGTTCAATTGGGCTTGGCTCAGCATGTTAAGAAACTTGTTAAACAATAGGGTTGTCATTCTTTTTCTGAAGTCTTTTGAGAAAAGGTGGTGGAGGCCTTGCAATTGGCACTTTCTCATTATTGATGCTTTCATTCTCGTTTTCAACCACAAAATTAGGGACTAGTTCACTTTTATGAGTGACTTTTTCTTTCTTCTTTTGCGGTACTTCTTCCAATTCTCTGACATTCCTCAAAGTCACATCATTCACTTGAGGATCCTCTTTTGTATTGCTTGGAAGAGCCCTCGTAGGCCTAGTATTTTGATTCGTGGACAACTACCCAACTTGTCTTTCTAAATTTCTAAATTCAGTTCTGAATTGCTGATTGTCAAGTTTGAGTTGTTGGTTATCAACTACTACCTCTGTTCCAGTTTATGTGAACATATTTTCTTTTTGGTCCATTCCAAAAAGAATGACCCCGTTCTAAATTTGGTAATAATTTAGCTTAAACTTACAATTGTAACCCTTAATGAGAAGCATTTATAACCACACAAATACTCTGGAGCCATTTTTGACTTGTTTAGGACCACAAACTCCAAAAGTCTTTTTTTTAAAACTTCGTGCCCAGTCAAATTGGTTCTCATAAATTGGAACGGAGGGAGTAATAGCTTTTTCATCAAGTCATATGTACTTTCATTTACCTACTGCGGTGGCTTTTGAGGCTGGTATAATTTTCTTGAGAACTTTATTGATTCTGAGTCGCTGGGTTTTTACCCCATGAGAAGTTCGAGTGATTCCTCTAACTGGGATTATATGTGTTCCCATATTGAGCATTCTCGTTCATCGGACCCCAACTTTGTTGTCCTACATAATAAATAGACTTTGAAGTCATTGGGCACAGGTCACTCAAGTGATCTTCTCCATATATCTCAAAACATGTAAACATCTGTTGCACATGCTACATCTGATGCATTTGTCCCATTGCCAGCTTAGTCACCCAATTTGTCAATTTAGCCATATCTGCCCCCATAGTTGTAATCTCATCCCGATCAAGTGTGCCTGCCACCCTCTATTTTATCATTCTTCATGGTTCTACGTCACCTTGCCAATTATAATTATTCACTGTGAAGTTGTTCAAGAGAGTCTGAGTTTCACTATAAGATTTCTACATGCAACTCCCTCCACAGGCTGAGTCGAGATTTATCTTTGAGGAATCATCTAACCCATCGACAAACGTGTGTGACCCAATACCTCATCGGTCTGGAAATGATGCGAGAAATCTCTGAGTAGCTTCTTATATCTTTCACAAGCTTGACGAAGAGTCTTACCGTTCCTTTCTTGAAACCCAAGAATCTGGCTTCTCAGTGACTTAGTCTTCTTCGTGGGGAAGAACTTGATAAAATGTTTCCTTGCTAGATTATCCCATGTGCAGATTGAGTTACTGGGATCCTTTTGCAACCATTTTTTTCTTCCTCCAATATAGAAAAGGGGAACAATATTAGTTTGATATAATCATCGAAAACATTTAGATTATTGTAAGTATCCGTAATTTCCAAAAACATATGGATACGCCTCTATGGATCTTCATTAGAGAGGCCCATATTTCCCTATAGACTGAATTAGATGCACCATGCACTAAATAAGCAAAAAATTGTCACGACTCAAATCGGAGGGCCGCGACAGGCATCCGGTGCCTTACTCAACCGAGTACCAATGTTATTGCTTCTTGATTTTGTACCCGAGATGTTAATCTTCTTTGAAACCCTTGTAGAGAGCTTAAGGATAGGTTTATGGGGGTTCTCTTTTCGTGTTCTATGAAAAATGAAGAGAAAGACGATTTAAAACCTATATATAGATCAACTTTTGAAAAGTCAAAGAGGTGCTAGTTTAGCACCCTAGCATTGGCCCTTATTCAGATGCTCATATCTTTTTATCCGGACGTCGTATGAATGAACGGTTAAGAGTGTTGGAAACTAAATTCCAATACCTTCAATTTTGTAAGTAGATCACCTCGTAATTCCAAGTATATTTGGAGAAAAGCTCAGGTACATTTGACCTAATTTTCAGCACATTTATGAATGTAACTTGTGATGACATTTTTCTACTTTTGTTCCACAACTCGCTTGACTTCAAAATATAATACACGATTATCATACGACTAAAATAACTCATAATATAACCTCCTTATAATGTTAAGGACCCTAGTCTCACCCCAAAGTGCATGTTATAACATTTCAAACTTATCGACTTTCGACGAAACTTAATTTTCATTTAGCTTCTAAGATTTTCAACCCTCTTGGTACTTGTTATTCATGATCTTAAAGATTTGTAACCTCCAATGTAACATGATTAACTTACTTTATGTACTTTCAATAATGATCTCATTTCTGATCTTACATCAATTGTCTTACGACGTACTCTTACTTACGAAAATATGGGGTGTAACAAAAGTGACTAGTTATGTCAGGCTTCATGATAGCTTGAGCCATGTTTGCGAGATTAGGCTTCTCTATCACTAGTCTCTCTTTATTGTTTTCCATCTCTATTGGTTGTGGCTGGACTACAATGCCTAACTCTTCAGTTCTAGCCCTCGCTTTGGTCTCTCTCCTTAACCTATGGAAGAGTTTCAGGTTCAGGATTGTAAGGTGGAAGGTCGTTCAAGCACTTCTCTGTAACATTCAAGGTGAACACCTGTAAAAGTAAAAATTGTAAAAAACTAAAACTCGAACAAATAACGAATAAAAGCTTATTTAAGACAAATAGATAATTCCAAAGTCCCCGGCAATGGCGCCAAAAACTTGTGGGGGTCAATGCACATGCAAGTATACACGGTCGACAAGTAATAAAGTAATAAGAAAGTATCGTTCCCACGATGACTTATGATTAACTATCGTCTAAACTAAACTAATTATGAGTAAATTGTTCAAGTGATTTTGAGAAAGATGATTGTAATTTGTATTGTTTAACTAAAATTACTTACAAGCAAGCAAGAGAAAATCTTTCCCCTATCTCTAAAGGGGTTCGACTAAATAAGCAAATAGAGCAAACGAACAACTTAAGAGCAAATTCAATGAGATGAGGATATTTCGGAGTTATGGTATTAACGTTTATCCTATTGATTTTTTCGATTGATTTAACTACTTGATCTATCTGATTTTTTGATTAGCCAGATTTATTTTCCTCACGAAGTTCTTTTGACGCCTCGCCCGCCGGTTTAAGCCAACCTAATACTATATATTTATAGAACTAGAATTAATGAGAACACATGTGTAATTCCTGTGATAATAAACAAGTAAGGCAATTAGAATATGTTTATCCTAATCGTGAATCTATTTTTGATGTTCAGTTCAAGAAATTACTCTATATAATCCTAAATGCAATCTATAGTTCTCACTTTCGAGTTTAACTATAAATTCGTAGATAGTATCCTAGTGTTGTCTCCACAATAAAATAATTAAGCACAAGATTGAATAAACAAATCAATATTATTAAATCAAGTAATATTATCAACCGCCAAACATCAATACTCAAGAATAACACATAAGCCCAAAACAAGGGGGTTTTAGCCACTCATGATCATATGAATACTCAAAATATTATTTTGAATCATAAAGACTACAAATACTAGATTGGGGATGGAAGATGAGATGATTCATGCTCCGCTTATGTTCTTTAGCCCTTTTGCCTTCAAAAAATGCCCAACCCCCTTTTAGACATGTTTAGGGGGTATCTATAGTTTAGGGTCAAAGTCCCGAAGTCCAACATTGACAAGGAAATAATTTTGTTTCGGACGGGGCACCTACGCAAGGCCTGGTGTGGGGCGAGGCTGGACTCCTCGTGAGGCCTGATGAGGGGCGAGGTTCTATACCTCACGTTCTCTGGTCAAACGCGAGCTTGAGCTCTCCCTAGACCAAGTGGGGTGCGGTATGTGGCCTGGTCTCCTTCGTGCCTTACATCGATTTTACTTTCGTGCTCTTTTCTTGTATTTTCAACATCATTGTGTGCAACTTTCATTTCATTTTGTGTTCAAATGGTCCTACACATAAAATCAACTCGATAAAGCTCAAACGATGCACAATTTATCATTAAAACACCAAAATATAAGGTAAGTAATGTACTCAAAATCTAGAATTATAGCCAAACATCAGCAAGTTATATGAGAATAGAATAGTCTGCAGGCTTGTATTCTTATACGAATTAAAACAGACAAGTAGATAATGGAATGTCAAGCTGACTGAAGTCTTAGTGGATCAAGGTTTTACACAAAGCAGTTTGGATTATTCTCTATTCCCAAAGAGACAAGGAAAAGACAGTATGGTTATCCTAGTTTACATGGATGATATGTTAATTATTGGGAACAGTTTGCAACTAATAGAAGCTATCAACTGAAGCTGCAACATGCCTTTAAAATGAAGGATCTTGAAGAGCTAAAGTATTTTTGGGAATTGACTTTAGCAGATCAGCCAAGAGAATGCTAATGAATTAGAGGAAATATGAATTGGAGCTCATCACAGATATGTGATTAAGTGCATTTAAACTATAGGTGACAAAGGGGTGGGCCGGGCCGGGTTGAGTAAAAGAGTGACCGGCCGGTTACCGGTTTTTCCAAATCGAGCTTAACGGGTCTGGTCCCATCCGGTCAAATATTGAACCGAAATGGTTACGGGCCTAAGGGACCGGGCCGAGCCGGGTTTATTTAATTTTTTTTTTTTTTTTTTGTATAACAATCGTCAACTTTATAAAATTAAACAAAAAAATCCCAAAATAGTCATTTTATCGGTCCGGTTAACCGGTTCCCATGTGACTTGACCATAACAGATCGTTCCGGTCCGGTTAACCGGTACCAAAAAATTACCCGGCACATTCTGGTCCCCGTCCCAACCCAGCCATGCCCGGCCCCTTACTACCGGGGGTCCGATCCGGGCTAAAATCGGTCTGGGTTGATCCGAAACCGGGCCCGTTTGACAACTTTAATTTAAACCAGCATGGATGCCATTAGAGTTCAATCAGAAGCTACAGTCAAAGAACTAGATGATGTAACAGGAATTAAAGATGGTGATTTACTGAAAGACAAAGGGAAATATCATAGGCTCATCGAAATTGGTTTACCTGACTTTGACTAGATTAGTCATTGCATTTGCAGTTAAAACGCTAAGCCAATTCATACGACAACCAAAGAGGAGTCAAAGGGAAAAAGCACTCAGAGTTGTGAGATATGTTAAGAGAAAACCAAGTTTAGGGACACTTATGAGTAGTAGGAAGACTAACACCTTGACTGCCTATTGTAACGCAAATTGTGCATCATGCCCAAACACTAGGAAATCAGTCATAGGGTTCATCATCAAGTATGGTGAGTCCCTTAAATTCTGGAAGTCAAAAAAAATGAAACACAATGTCAAGAAGCTCTGCAGAGGCAGAATACATAAGCATAGCATGGACAATGGCTGAGCGGATGTGGTTAGTAGGATTGTTTAAAGAGCTAAATAAAAGTAAAAGTGCCTATTGATTTGTACTATGACAGCAAGCCAACTTTTCAGATAGCAACCAACCCAGTATATCATTCTCACAGAAATTGACTGCCAGTACTTCATCAAAGAAAAAACACAGCCGCGGTTGATAAAGACGCAACATGTTAGCTCTAAGGATAAAGAGGCAGATATCTTGACTAACGCTTTACTAAGGTCACAACATGAAAATATATTTAATTTTAAGTCGGGAATGCTAAATGTGTTTGGCTGTTTGCACCTGCAGCTTGAGGGGGAGTGACGAAAGCCGAATAACCTAAGTCAAAGGACTTGATCATAGTTGACTAGACCATCTTTAAGTAGCTAACTAATTATTATTGAGTTAGTTAGTTTTGGGATTAGCCGGGAGTTAGCCGTTGGTTACTATGTTAGTGGGTTTACAGACTAGTTGTATATATACTCGTATAAGTCATTAATGAAAGCCAAGCCATTTCCATTCTCTCTTGGCTTCCTCTATATATAAGTTTTCTCTATCGTTTACAGTTCTTCATATTTGATCTCCTCCGAGTTTCAACTGAACATCTGAGATATGAATTGCTCAGTTTGGCAATATGTATAGTTTAAATTAACTTAACATCCACCATACGGACCTAATACTTTAAATATTCTAAAATTAACTGTCATCTTCTCGATTCCCCCATCATCTTTTGCTTTTTCTTTCGTTGGCTTTTCGTAATCCGAAGCGTCTCAAATTGAAGTAGAAACATGTTACTAGTGGAGTATTTTGTTTTCCAGGAAACATGTTACTGACTTACTTTATACTTAATAAGTCTACTTGCTTTTTTTAATAATAGTTTTCTGTCAGTAATTGCACTTTTCTTTTAAATAATTGTTTTGATACAAGTGGAGTAATTATTCAATATATATTCCATTAGTAGCTGGCTATATCAATTAAGGTTATTGATGATATCTTCTAGATCTACATTTTAAATCTTATGCATAAAGATTTAAGATGAGTCTCGGGTCATTGCAATATTTTAACCTTGTTTTCCAAGATCAGTGCAAGTGGGAACCTCTAATTTAAAATTTCTTTTTGCACTATGGCATATTGTTTTATCTTTTTCTCTTCATATTTATATTCCAAATAAAAGTGTCTTAAAAAGAGAAAGTTCGAAGAAGATAGACAAAGTGATTCTAACACCAAATACAGTACTGATTTATTCCTGAATAACAATTGCAATGACATTTAACATCAAGCTGATTTCAACACAAAATATAACACGGAATAAAAATCAAATGCAGATCACCAACACACAAGAAGAAAACTTGAGTAGACCATCATCAACAAGCTTCAAGTGTAATCACAGCAGATTTAATGGCGACAAATTCGCCCCCAGTTTTCGGGACCAGAGTCACCACTATATCATCTTCATCTTCAAGGCCAATTTCCTCGAGCAACTCGGTAATGGCCAGCTGGAATTTTGCAATAGGGGCGACATGTGGTTTAGTGGGATCTGAATGAACATGAGGCAAGGCAGTGTAACTTCCTGCAAACTCTGCCCTGTCTAGCTCATACCAGTTGGAGTTTGCATCTGCGTTAATGAACACATCAAACCTTATGTGCTTTCGCTGATCGATGTTCAGTTCCAAGAAAGTTAACATCTCCTCTTCTGCGTCTTTCTCCTGCTGAGTCCGGCCTGTTAAAGACATAATATAATTAAATAATTGAAGGTGTACTCTAACAAATTAAAAATATGTGCTCTCTAGCAACTTAACAATGGCACGAGAGATTCAAAAGAGGTCATGGGTTTAAATCTAACCGCAAAAACTTTATTTTTATCCACCTATATGATCTAATTAAGTTTAGTAATTAAAAGTGTGTTATTTCTAACAGTTTAAACTTTTAAATAACATGACTTGAAAGTACCTGAAGTTTCCCTTTTGATGGAAAATGTTATGGCTTTGTCAATCTTTGCAATAGGGAATGTTTGGGTAACTGGAGGAACTGAACGTGCATTGACCTTGCTCTTGCTCTTCTTCAATGGCTTAAAATTGCGCCATGGGGTTGGCATTGCTTGGAAATCATATCCCATTTTCTTATTGTCCAAACAGTCACGGACTTTCACGAGAAAAGGGTTTTTCTTTTCGTCGTAGAAGAAGAACTCACTGTTCAAATAATCTGGCTTGTTGATGTCCTTGCGTTTTCCTCCTAATGTCTTCCATATTGTCCACATGCGATCTACATTTGCATGGTGACTATAGAAAGCAGGATCCTTACCAGCTGAATAGAAATTTCCCATATCTTCACCGTTTTTACAGTTATTCTCATTAGGCTTACTACCAACCCAAATGTGGACAGGAGTATGAGGGATGTTTTCAATAGCTCCCTGCCCTGGTTTGGGTCCAACTTCCGTACAATATGGCTTACCAAAAAACAGTTGTGGACACGGTGAATTGGTAATCATTTGACGATACATTAGAGTAAGGTTATTTCTCATCATTTGTAAGTCAGTTCCTTTCACGTCTTGACCAAAATGACCAAGGTCCATGATTACCGAACCACGGTGCTCTTGGTTACGTCTTGGATCGTAAAGATCAGGGTACACATTTGGTTGATCAAACATGTGTGGCAAACGCATGCCCTTTGGATGATCCCAGTTCCAATATGGCAAACCAAAAGTAGGATCATTGATTAAAGAACCCAAGATTCTCTCATAGAAGTACAAGTACCATCTATGGAATGGGAAAAAAAGCCACGAGAAGTGAATTTGTAGCTCTTTGCCAGCAACGGTGTATGCACCGTTGCAATAAGCACAGTGGATTTTGGCTTGCGCCGCGAACCCACGTGGATCATCTGGATCAGTGACGTCGAGCTCCTTCATTTTAGTAATGGCTAAGTTGTACTTAGCCATGTACTCTTCATCCACGGCATGAGAAGCTGGTCGAATACGGAGCTTCGATCCTGTTGGAAACGTGTAATGAGGAATATCCTTAGGATCAATTTTTAGCGGAGGGGGACAACAAGAATAAGGTACTGGTAAACCGGGTTTAATTGTGGCACCAGTCTTGCTACATGAAGTAGTAGGGGCTGGAATGGGAGTGGCTGAAGCCAATGGTACAACATTAGCAGCACCATATAGACCTCCTAAACCTAGAAGCACATTTCTCCTATCAACAGAATTATTTGTTTCAACACTTTGGTTTTCATCACCATTGGAGACCTTGCATGAGACTTTGAAGCTGTGGTTACGTTTTCCACGGAGGAAAAGTTGAGAGGGTTTTGGAGTGGAAGCTAAAGAAGAAGACTTGGTGGTTGAAGTAAAGGGAGTTTTGACTGTTGTGCTATTGCACACTGGTGGAATAACACTTGACGCCATAGCTAGCTTTCAGTTGAAGATTCTTAGGGTTCCACCTTTGCCTTATATAATATGCAAGCACCGCAATAAAATATATATTGAGCAACGTCTCACCTACCACTCCAAAACATATTCGGGACCGGGTAGGTGGGAATTAAATGAAGGATAATATTAAGAGAGAAAACTCTTATCATTTGTGTTTTATATTTGCTAGATCTGTAGTAAAAGAATCAAAACTTTTCTAAAAAGAAAGATAATTTTGAAAATAATATTGGCTTATGCCTAAAGAAAAAGTCTTAGTCAGGATATACATGTGGTGCCCTCTTTAGGAATAGGAATATTTCTCCGTTTCATTTTCAGGCTAGAATTGCACTTTGATAGCTTATATTATGGCAACAAAATAGAAAGCTTACATGGTGCAAAGTCTACTCTTAAAATAGGCTACAAAGGCAAGGTTAAAGTCCTCTCACCGTAAAAACTTTCTGGTGGTGGTAATAGACAGGTTTGGGTCAATGCGGAACCCCAACCGAAGGAGTTGTTTTTAAAAAATAATTATTTTTCAAGGATTGCACTTTAGTTTTTTCACTCAAAAGAATGCGATTCCCCCATGTAAGAAATTTCCGTTTTTCCTCTTCGTATGTGAAATTAGGAAAGCTACAATAACAAGTTCACGTTATTGCAAGCGGGAACATTTTGGGTTAATTCTCAAAAATTGGGATCTTTACGGAAATAGTCGCCCGGATGCACGATTTAGACAGCTATTTAAGTTAAACCTTTAAAGTTTTCTAGGGTACTTCCGATGGGGTGAAGTAAATAAATATAGCTCTAAAAGTGGATGACTTTGAATTTTTATGCTTGATTGCATTATGGATAGAATTTTAAATTTAATAAGTGTTTGTTTTTCGTTTGTCATACAATACTAGCTTTGTCATTGTAGCGCATGCATTTATCAAACCCGGTATTTTATAATCCACCGACTAAATTTCTGTTTACGAGGAAAATGTCCAACTGTACACTGTCTTCCTCTTTATTAGTACTAAATTCCAACATGTGCTTCATGGGGTAAGAGATTAAAAAAAACCTTAATTGGGTGCACATTCACTCGTATAAATTAGAAATAGTTGACTAATATATACTATGTTCGTTCACTTTTACTTATCCAGTATTCTAAAAATGAATTTTTATTTTTACTTATTACTTTTAGCATATCAAAAGGATAATTTCTTTTTTCGTGTTATACCCAAAGTATTAATTACTCATTTCAAATCATTTTCTTAAATCCATCAAAAATATGCATCAATTAATATGGGTATCATGGTAAATTATGCACTTTATGCCAAGGGTTAAGGCATTCTTGCCTCGATCCCGAGAAGGTTCACCTCTCCCTTTTGAAGTGTCGCCTCGTCCTCTAGATCGAACCATTGTCTGTATCAAGCAAAGGTGATTGTTAGTTGCAATTCAATGTTCAAACATACATAGGAGACATACAAGTAAAGGATAACCAGAGTACACAGTGAGGGAATTCAGTTAGATCATGCTTGCAGGGAACAAAAATTGTGGTCCGCATAATTTGTCTTGCGGCTGAAGATGAGGAATTGCGGACCGCATATTTTTGTTATGCGGCCGCAAAAGTGAAGTGCGGATGCTTTCTTAAGTGATGTACAAAGTCCATAATGAACACGTAAAAATGAACGGAGGGAGTAATATATGTATAATTCATACATAAAATGTATATAATTATGCATAATTTATGTATACCAGCTAAGAAAAATAAACAGTAAATTTAACCGGCTATTTATATAAACGTCGTAATTTAACATTACATGCTTTGTTATATGAGGGGAAAATGAATAAGAAAACAAAAAAATAATTGAAGTAGAAGAAACAATGTAGAGATTAGCCAATTCAAGATTAGAGAGGCAAATGGAGAGCTTCATTGTACTTGTTGAGATTGTTGGTGTTGACATAAGTGGTTTTGGTTTTGATGATTAACAAAGGAACACATGCATGATCTAGGTTCATGGACAGTGTACACAGGGTATGGGCAGATTCAAACAAAAGGCATGCACGTGCAAGGGATAAGCATAAACAGTTATATTTGATATTCCCTGAATGAAAAGGTTGCATAAGTGGTAAGAAGCAAGACTCCTTACTTAAAAAGAACTCTAACCTAGATAAGGAAAGAGTTACAGATTGAAGTTAACTAGAACTCTTCCACCAAGAAAGAGTAAAGCATTAGAACTCTAGTTAATCTTAATCTCACTAAATCTATATATTTCAGTTGTTTTCTTTTTTACAGGTGACGCACAAACGCTGAAGATAAGCAAGAATTGAGAGCAAAATAGTAAGGCATTTTGCAAGCAATTTCTGTGTGTTTCAAGTGTATGAACCTGGAGCTACATGAACCAGATAGAAGAACCAGTACCATGTGTATGTTTTTTATTCTAGTTCAATTGTAGTAGGATTTTTGAGTTGTACCTTTCAGCTTTCTTTAGAAGCATTTGTACTAGGTACTTTGTGTTATATTGTTCATGTTAGAATTAACTTGAAGCTGTCGCAACAGCCTGTGGCTGGTTGCAACAAGGGTTAGAGGTAATCCTTAGGTTTACAGAAGTCTGTAAATATTGTTGTTTTGGCTCAGAGTTGTAGTGAAGTTTTGGAAAAAATCCTACTAGGAAGTAGGTCGTGATTTTTTCACCTTTTGATCCGGGTATTTTCCACGTAAAAATACTTGTGTTATTTACTTTCTGCATTATATTTTCTGCAACTGTAGACTAAAGAACACATAGAAGAACCAGACCCTTCTATAATCTAGTACACGTGAAAATTGGACACTACATAAATCACCCCATATGTGGTATTGAAGTATAAAACTGTCACGACCCAAAATCTCAACCTGTCGTGATGGCGTCTATCTCGATACTAGGCAAGCCGGTAATCTCAATAAACCAAAACTTCTCTTTAAGGTTGAAAATATAATATTTAAATACAATACAAACACTCTCCAAAATCTGGTGTCACTGAGTACATGAGCATCTAATATGAATACAAGTTTGGAAAATATAGTCTATAATAGTCTGAGACCAAATACAGTAAACAAAGAGATAGAGAAGGAGAGGCAAGGTCTGCGAAACACGGCAGCTACCTCAAAATCTGCTGAAAATCAACCGCGCGAAAGGATCAACACCCGCTATGTCCGGAAATACTTGGATATGCGCACAAAGTGCAGGGTGTAGTATTAGTACAACCAACTCAGCAAGTAACAATAATAAATAAGGAACTGAAGATAGTAACGAGCTACACAGTTATGGTTCATTTCCAGTAATTCCAGCAAAGAATAGACATGCTATCAAATCTAGCAGTTTAATGTCAAATTAATTTTTATACAGTTCATGTTCATGTAATCCGTATATCAACAATCTTTTAGAGATTTCACAACAATGACAGATAGCAACTAAGTGCAACAACAAATAAAAATTAAGTACAACCTCTTAGGACAACAAATACTCACTGGGCTCCCAGCCATCATCACTCACTCTCAATGGGTACCAGCGCTCACTGGGGGTGTACAGACTCCGGAAGGGCTCCTACAACCCAAGCGCTATAATCTGCACGGACAACTCACGTGCTGCACGGATAACTCACGTGCCATAATATAAATATCTGGATCCACACGACTAACTCACGTGTTGCACGGGAAACTCACGTGCTATAGTATAATATAAGGATCTGCACGGCGAACTCACGTGCTATAGTATAATATAAGGATCTGCACGGCCAACTCACATGTTGCACGGACAACTCACGTGCTATGGTATTAATATCTCACAATCAGACGCTCGGCCTCACTCAGTCATAAATCTCTCCAGTCTCTCGGGGTCTCAATAATCATGAAATCAGCCCAAACAACAATGATATGATGTATCAATAATAATAACAAAGACTAAGATAAAATGTGCAAGTAAAAACTGAGACTGAGTACATATAGCACTTAGCAGGCAATTCAACAAGTACACAACCTCTGTGGGTCCCAACAGTACTATCCCATAGCCTAAGCATGATTTGTAATATGATTTACTGTCAAATTTTATCAACACATAGAGAGCATATAGCTAACAATAAATTATTCAACTTTATAGTTTTCCGGGACGGGCCAAGTCACAATTCCTTCGGTGCACGCCCACACGCCCGTCACCTAGCATGTGCGTCACTTCCAAAATAATCACTTGATACCAAAATCCGAGGTTTCATACGCTGAGGACCAGATTTAAAATTGTTACTTACCTCAAAACGTGAAACTATTTACTCTGCTATGCCTTTGCCTCGCAAATTGGCCTCCGAATGCCTCGAATCTAGTCATAAATAATTTATTTCAGACAATAAAATTTATTGGAATTAATTCCATAAGAAAATATTAATTTTTCATAAAACTTCAAAATTTAGCTCAAAAATCGCCCTGTGGGGCCCACGTCTCGGAACCTGAAAAAAGTTACAAAATCTGAAAACCTATTCAACCATGAGTCTAACCATATAAATTTTGCTAAAATCCGACCTCAACTCGACCCCCAAAGCTTCAAATCGTATTTTCAAATCCTCAAGTTCCAACCCCCGATTTACACCTCAAAAACATGTAATCTAGTCGGATTATTCAATGATAATTCAATATTATGGAGTAGAAATGATCACAAGGGACTTACCTCAAGTTTTTCCGTAAAAACCTTGCTCAAAATCGCCCAACCCGAGCTTGAAATACCCAAAAATGGCAAAAGCTCGGAACCCCTCTGTGTTTGTACTGTCCAGGGATTTTCCCATCTGCGGCAACTTGGCCGCTTCTACGCCAACCACATATGCGGAAAAAGTCCCGCATCTGCGTGCTTGTTTGCGCACCTGCGCAGGCCGCTTCTGCGCGCGTCCCTCCGCATCTGCGCTCACGCAGGTGCGGAATTTCCCTCGCACCTGCGACCACTGCCCCATAGTCCATTTGCACATTTGCGCTTGCCAGGCTCGCTTATGCGAGCTCGCACCTGCGATAGAATTTCCGCAGGTGCGATTGCAGCACAGGGTAGAAACTTCAGTTATTTCTTCTAAGTCCGAATTTGATCCGTTAACCATCTGAAACTCACCCGAGTCCCCCGGGACCTCAACCAAATGTACCAACAAGTCCTAAAATATCATACGAACTTAGTCGAGCCTTCAAATCACATCCAACAACACTAAAATACGAATCACACATAGATTCTAGCATAATGAACTTTGAAATTTCTAATTTCTACAAATGACTTCGGAACTTATCAAATCACGTCCGATTGACCACAAATTTTGCACAAAAGTTATAAATGACATAACGGAGGTACTCCAATTTTCAGAATTAGATTTCGACCCCGATATCAAAAAGTCAACCCACCGGTCAAACTTTCCAAAAATTCAACTTTCGGCATTTCAAGCCTAATTCCATTACGGACCTTCAAATAATATTTCGGACACGCTCCTAAACCCAAAATCACCATACAGAGCTATTGGAATTATCAAAATTCATATCCGAAGTCGTTTACACATAGGTCCATATCCGATCCACTTTTCTAACTTAAATTTTCAATTGTAAGACTAAGTGTCTCATTCCACTCCGAATTCCTTCCGGACCCGAACCCACTAACCCGGTAAGTCATAAAACAACTATAAAGCATAAGATGAGCAGTAAATGGGGGAACGGGGTTATAATACTCAAAACGACCGGCCGGGTCGTTACAAAAATATCAACTGGTATCAGAGCAGGTTATCCTTGAAGAGGCTAACATCTTAGGAAAAGATCAAAATGAGTGCACCACCTAAAAATTGAGAAGGGCAGTGCACTGCTAGGCCACCACTCTTCAATGGCCAGTACTACTCTTGGTGGAAGACAAGGATGAGAGGTCACATAAAAGCAGAGGACTACGAGCTATGGGATATAATTACTGATGGTCCACCATCTACTTTGAAGAAAAATGCTGAAGGAGAAGATGTTCCAAATACAAGAGCTGATTGCAATGAAGAGGACTTGAAGAAGTGGAAAAAGAACGCCAAAGCCAAGAAATGGCTTATTTGTGGACTTGGTTCAGATGAGTACGACCGAATCCAAGGATGCTTCACTGCCAAGCAAATATGGGACACACTGCAAGTGGACCATGAAGGAACAACTCAGGTGAAGAGATAAAGAGGAACCCTCCTATCCTCTCAGTATGAAAATTTGCCATGAGAGATGGAGAAACCATTCAGGAGATGTACACAAGGTTCACTACGTTGAAAAAATGAACTAAAGTATCTTGGAAGGATTATCCTTGAAGATGAGAAGGTTGAGAAGATACTAACTAGGGTCATTCCAATCACATGGGAAAGCAAGATCATTGTCATTCAGGAATCAAAGAATATTGCTACACTTTCTTTAGATCAGTTGATTGGAATTCTCACAGCTTATGAACTTAGAAGACAAACCATAAAAATGGATGTGCATAAGAAGGAAAGGAGTCTGGTACTCAAAATCACTGGAGGGTCTGACTTGGAAGATGATGAAATGGCAATTATTACCAAAGACTTCAAAAAGTATCTAAGGAGAGGAAAGGGTTCTTCAAGAAATGGATACTACAACAAGACAAGAGCTCCAGAGAAGCAAACTAATGTGAAAAGACTGATCACATAATCATGAACTGTCCTTTGTGGGAAATTGAATGAAAAGGGAAAGAGTTGAACGAAGGAACAGGAAGAAGGAAAAGGTTGATCCCAAGAAAAACAACAACAAAGGATCAACCAAGGCTATGGTTACTTCCTGGAGAGATAGTTCAGATGAGATCTCAGATATATGATGATGATGATGATGATGATGATGATGATGATGAATGAGCTCTAATGGCTATTGGAGAATCTGATGAAGAACCTGAGGTAAGTGTCTTTCAATTAAAAGATGAAATTGAGTTTTTGTCTAAAGAAAGATTATCTGAATTACTGCTGGAATTAATTGATGAGTCTGAAGATGTGAATAATGAAAAGGAACAGTTATCAAAGGAGTGTGTCATTTTGAAAGCAAAGTGCAAAAACCTGGAACTTAGGGGTTGTGAAGCTGATAATGAAAATGTTGTGTTGAAGAACCAGGTTCATGCACTTGACACATATGTTTTAGAACTTAGATCTGAAAAGCTAAAATTAAATCTAGAAGCAGGTAAAAAAAATAGCTAGTGACACATAAATCTCACTAGAAAATGATCTAGGAAAGGTAAAAGATGAGCTTTATAAAAGGGATAAACTGGTAAGAACCTTGAAAGATGATTTGACTAACGTTAAGAATGAGCTAGATAGAACATGTAAATGGAACAGGTCCTCTTATGCACTTTTATGGCTACAAAATACCATAGTAGCAACAGAAGGAGACTTGGCTTTGGGAACTCTGCACCTAAATGGGATCCCAAAAGCAAGTATCTCACACTCCCTGGGAATAAAATTTGCACACACAGTGGTAACACTGGTCACTATAAGAGTGATTGCACTACAAAAGAAAAGGCAAGTCAAAAAAATAAAGATTTTGTTCTAGGGAAAAATAGGTTATCAAGTTGGGCTAAAAAAATTTGATTTATCCTTTTGCCTATAGAAAGGGACCCAAGATAGTTTGATTTCCTAAGACTAACCCCTGATTTCCTTTTAAAGGTCCAAGTGATGGAGAGCAGTCAAATATGGTACATAGATATTGGTTGCTCAAAGCACATGACAGATTGTAAGAACCAGTTCCTTTCACTTGAGGACCTTAAAGGAAGTAATGTCTCATTTGGAAATAGAAAGAAATGTGAGATCATTGAGGTTGGAAAGGTAGGTAAGTATGATTCTCACTCTATTGAGAATGTTTACTTGATAGATGGACTGAAATACAGCCTAATAAATGTCTCACAACTATGTGATAGAGATAACATGGTAGCTTTAACCTCTACAAAATACTTTGTGATAAATCTTACCACTGACAATATAGTTTTGTAGGGAAAAAAAAGTGAATAACATATATGTGGTGGATCTTTCCATACTTTCAGATAATGAACTCACTTGCTTAAGTGTGTTGGACAATGATCTCCTCCTTTGGCACAAGAGACTTGGACATGCAAGACTAAGTCAACTCAACAAACTAGTCTCCAAGGACTTGGTGATAGGATTGCCTAACATTAAGTTCAAGGAAAATAAAGTTTGTGAGGCTTGTGTAAGGGGGAAGCATGTAAGATCCTCTTTTAAAAGCAAGAAAATGGTAAGTATTACCAGGTCGATGGAATTGGTCCATATGGATCTCTGTGGACTAATGAGGACAAAGAGCAGAGGTGGTAAGAGATATGTTATGGTGTTTGTTGATGATTATTCTAGGTTTACTTAGACACTGTTTTTAACATCTAAAGATGAAGCATTTGACATGTTCATTTCATTTGTTGGAAAAACTCAGAAACAACTAGGTAACCAACTTGCATCAATTAGGTCTGATCATGGTACTGAGTTTGAGAATGCTAAATTTTCTGAATTTTGTGATGAGCATGGCATAGATCATAATTTTTCTGCTCCTAGAACTCCATAGAAAAATGAGTAGCTGAAAGAAATAATATGACTTTGGAATAAATGGCTAGGACTATGCTACTTGCTAGTAAATTGCCTCATAGCTTCTGGGAAGAAGCTGTGAACACTGCATGCTACATCAAAAATAGGTGCATGACTAGACCTTTAGTTGAGAAAACTCCCTATGACTTACCCACCTTGGGGAATTTGGATACAAGTGCTTTGTGCACAACAATGGAAGGACTCCCTAGGTAAGTTTGATCCCAAAAATGATGAGGGGGTATTCTTAGGATATTCTTCACATAGTAAAGCTTATAAGATATATAACAAGAGAACTATGTGTATAAAAGAAAATGTACGTGTTATTTTTGATGAAACTAACATTCTCAATGAGAGGCAGGAACAAGATGATAAAGAAATTGGGATGGTAAGAAACTCAAATAAAACTACAGTACAGCCTGAAGCTGCACCACATGAAAGAATAGGCCCTTCCACCCAGGGCAATCTGACAGGGGGAACTGAACAAAGAGGAACGTATCCTCAAACCTCGAGGAAACCTGTCCATGAACCTATTCCTCAAAAACAAAATATTGAAGGAACATTTAGAGAAAACTAGTTGGTTGTGAAACCTTACAAGTATCAAAGTTCTCATCGTATTGGGAACATAATCACCGATCAAACCTTTGAAATTAAAACCAGATCCTCTTTAAAGAACCTCTGTGCTTTTGATGCTTTCTTGTCACGACGCCAAATTTTTACCTTAGGATGTCGTGATGACATGAAGTCTCTACGATTAGGTAAGCCTAACAAACAAGATAATAAGAAAGAAATTCAACGACTAAAAACAAGATATAAAATGATAAGTCTCATAAGGATCTCAATATTGAACCACAATACAATATTTCCCAAAACCCAATAAGACTGAGTCATAAGCTCTAAAGGAAAGTACTAAAATATCCATATACATCACTGTCTGAATAAAGGATAAACAGTAATAAGAGATAGAAGAAGATTACTCCTACGTTTGCGGACGTCGAGCAAGTATACCTTGAAGTCTCCAAAAAAAGCTGAATGATCACTAGCGTCCGACACGGGCAGATGTACCTGGATCTGCACAAAAAAGTGCAGAAGCATAGTATGAGTATACCACAATAGTACCCAATAAGTATAAAGTCTAACCTTGAGAGAGTAGTGACGAAGCTAGGTCAAGACACCTACTATGATAATATAAATGGAACAAAATATAATAAAGAAAAGTAACGGAAAGCAGAGAAATAAATAATAACAAAGTAGTTTAATAACGTAAGCTAATGACATAATCTAAAGCAAAAAGGCAACAATAAGGGAACACATAATGAGAACCACAAGTAATCAAATACAGAAAAGTGCATGTAAGATAAGGAAGAAAACAACACGAATTGTTCAACCAATAAACCTTTTCCACATGGAATGTACAACAAGAATCACAACCGAGGTATTGCCTCGTATTCATATTTCACAATTTTAATTGTAATCTTTCCTTATATCACCATAAGCCTTGCATTTAGAAATAGCTACACGCGCTTTAGCCCCCTTATCTCACCGTCTGGCTTCAAGTAATTCCCTTACTATCAACACGCGTATCAAGTCCACCTTATCTCACCACATACGTATCAACCCCTATCCTTATACCACCGCGCGTGTATCAATATCACAACACAATAATGACTCGCACCACAAGTACCTATATTCCACAACTTGCCAAATCAACAATACCAATGTTCCACAATAATTAGCCCATTGCTCAATCACAATATGTATAAGAAATCCAATAATGACAAAATGAATGAGAAATGCTCAACAAGGAAAAGTATCTCAAAATCGACAACTTCAACCTCAATGTGATAAAAGCTTTCACAACTTCAATGTCAATAATCCAACAAGAAGATAATTCCAACGAAATAAAAACTTCAAGTAAGAGTAATGCAACAATAAAGAGGTAACAAGACAATAAGGGAGGTGAAAACTTCAACTAAAGCATATGAAGGAAAATATGACAAGCAAGAGATAAAATAAGTGATTACAACGTCAAGTTAAACACGTAATAGTAGATTAATACATGTAAGGGTAGACTAACAATGAAAATATAACATGCTATCACAATTTAATTGAAGGCATAAAAGGAGTCCAAATAGCCTAAATCGGTTAAATATCACATATAGCCTATGTACCCACTCATCACCTTGCGTACACGACTTTCACATATCACAAATAGCACAATTAACCCAAATCCTAAGGGGTAGTTCCCCCATACAAAGTTAGGCAAGGCATGATACTTACCTTAACTAGGCCAAATCAATCTTCGAAAATAGCTTTTTCCCTAAAATGCGCCTCCACACGGCTCAAATCTAACCAAAAATGACGTAATATCATCAAATAATGCAAGGGAAACCAATTACAATAGATAAAGCTATGATCTTTACACTTTTTCAAAAGTCAATAAAAGTTAACCCCGGGTTTGCCCGGTCAAAACCTGGGTCCCAGGGTAAATTCCGACTACCCACAACCCCACGAGTCCAAATATGTGATTAGTTTTCAAATCTGAGTCCAAATTGACTCTCAAAACCCAAATCTTCATTTTTCACCACTTTGACAAAAATTCCCAAATTTTTCTCTTTGATTCTCATAAATTTGATGATAAGTCTAATATATAATTATGAAACATAGTTGAAAATTGATTAGAATCACTTACTCAATGTTTGTAGATGAAAATCCTCTCTCCAAATCGCCTCCTACCGAGTCTAGGGTTCTAAAATATGATAAATGAGACTAAATCCCGACTTTCCAACCCTTGTGTTCAGTTGCAGGTGTCGCAATTGCGACACTGTGTTTACAATTGGGAACTCCCACAATTGCGAAGAACGCCTCGCAAATGCGACACTGAATATCTATGTGGGAAGTCGCAAATAAGATATGGGATTCGCAGGCAAATTCTAAATAGCGTGACGGACCTATTCCAAGTCCCAAAACCACGTTCCAAACCCAATAGCCAAAAGTCAACCTACGGTCAAACTTCTAAACCTCAAATTGCCAAGATTCAACAAAACAACAAAAATCAACCTACGGACATCCATATTCAATTTCGGACATACACCCAAGTCTAAAATTACAATACGAACCTATAGGAGCCATCAAAACATCGTTCCTGGGTCGTTTTCATAAAAGTCAAACATAAGTTAACATTTCTAACTTGGGATTCTAAGCCAAGAACCAAAGGGTCCAAATCAACCAGAAATATTCTCAGAACAAAACTAACTAACCCCACAAGTCATAAAACCACAAATGCACACGTGTGAAGCATCAAAAGGGAAAATGGGACGCGAATACACAAATCGACAGGTCGGGTCTTTACATTTTCTATCTATTATTAAACCTAAAAATATTTCTGAGGCTTTGCAGGATATAGATTGGGCAAACGCAATGCAAGATCTACTCAACAAATTTGAGAGAAGTCAAGTTTGGCATCCGGTACCAGGACCCAAGGAAAGAACAATGATTGGCACTAAATAGGTCTTAAAAAACCTAATGAAGATGGAACAGTTACGAGGAACAAGGCAAGATTGGTGGTTCAAGTATATATTCAAGAAGAGGGCATAGTCTATGATGAGACTTTTGCACCAATTGCAAGATTGGAAGCTATTAGACTCCTTATAGACTTTGTTGCGTACATAGAATTCACTCTCTATAAGACGGATGTCAAGAGTGCCAAAATGGCTATCTAAAAGAAGAAGTGTTTGTCAAGCAATATCCCGTCTTTGAAAGCAAGGAATGTCCTAATCATTTGCAGAAGCTTGACAAGGCATTTTATGGGCTCAAGTAGGCTCTAAGAGCATGGTATGAAAGGTTATCTAAATTTCTGCTTGAGCATGGCTACAAGTGAGGTAAAATTTATAATACTTTATTCTTGAAAGAAAAAAGTAAAGATCTCTTGGTAGTTCAAATATATGTTGAAGATATAATCTTGGAGAAACAACTGATAGGTTAAGTAAAGAATTTGCTAAGCTAATGGGGAGTGAATTTGAAATGAGTATGACGGGTGATCTTAATTTCCTTTTAGGCTTACAAATTAAACAAAATTCAAATAGAACTATGATCCTTCAGCAGAAGTATGTGAAAGAATTGCTTAAAGGGTTTAAAATGGAAGATTCCAAAGAAATTGACACTCCTATAGTAACAACCACAAAATTGAATTAGGATGAACCTGGTTCATCTGTTGATCAGAAGATGTATAGGGGAATGATTAGCTATTTGTTATATCTTACTGATGTTAGACCTGACATTGTTTTTAGTATAGGCCTTTATGCTATATTTTAGGCAAATCCAAAGAAGTCTCACTTGAAGGTTGTCAAGAGGATCATAAGATACCTAAAAGGCACCACTGATCTCTGCCTATCGTATTCGCTGATTATATAGGTTTTCTTGTGGATAGAAAGAGCACTTCAGGTATGGAACACTTTCTTGGCTCATGTCTTGTGTCTCCGACCACCAAAAAGCAAAACTCTGTGGCTTTGTCTACCGCTGAAGTTGAGTATGTGGTTGTTGTCTCATGTTGTACTCAATTGTTGTGGATTAAGCAGCAATTAATGGACTTTGGAATTGATGTAGGTTGTATCCCCATCTTTTGTGACAACAGTAGTGCAATTCGTATGACCAAGAATCCGGTTCATCACAAAAGAACTAGGCACATAGATGTTACGCATCATTTTTTGAGGGACGGCTTTGAGAAGGGTCTGATCACTGTGGAATCTTGTGCTACTGATAAGTAAATAGCTGACATCTTCACAAAAGCTCTAAGTAGAGATCACTTTGAAAGGAACAAGTTAGAATTAGAGATGATTAAGATCACCTAAAATAAACTGGTTCTAACTCAATGATTGGTTAGATAATTTGTGAATTTTGTAAATAATTAGATTAGATATTGTTCAATTTCATACTTTTATTAGTATACTCTTGTGCCTTGTGCTAAAATATCTCACCGATTTCTAATGATATTATCCTTATTTTCTTGGAAAATTCAGTCTTACACAAGAGAACTTTCAGTGACGAACCTGATTCATCGATCTTATAAGGTATGTATTCTACACTCCGCATATTTTGAAATAACTGTATTTGGATCATGATCTGAAAGGAGTCCTACTTTATCCCAACCTCTTTTTGAACCAATCCGTTACAAACGAACCAATTTCACCAAACAAAATCCCACGTGCCATAATTGTCGAAAATCTAAGGAAGAGCCCAACGTCTTTTCAAACTTAAACTCCCAAAGTGATTAAACCTCTAAACTTCAAAAAGCGTTGTTATACACTCAACCTACCCTCCTTTATATTGATCTGCAATTATTCTCTTCTCTCATCTCTTATTGTCAAACAGACCAAAGACTCTAAAACCTAAAACTCTCTCAACTTTATTTGTCTATCCATAGTGATCCAATGGCCTCTTCACCTGAAATCATCAAGAACACTAAAAACCCCAACCTCACCACCCAAAGAATCTTCACCCACATCTTCAATCAACCAAACCCCCAAGAAAGGGCGTGTCGAGATGCTTGATTGTAAAATAATAGCTGGTTGTGAAGAGGACAAGAAATTGAATGAGAAGCTACAGGCCAGTCAAGCAGAGGAACCCCAAAAATCAAATGAGTCCTTCAAGTATGCGACAAAGGGGGAAGAATCAGTTTCTTCTGAAACTGAACAGGTAACTTCTAGGTTAAATGTTTCTGCTATTGCTTCTAAAGTTGCTGAAAATCTTGAGAAAAGGCTTGTATTGGTTGGTACAATTACTAGTGTAGAATCTAAGTCTGGAAAAAATTGTGGTAAAAATTAAAAAAGAAAAGAAAAGATGAGTGAGTGTGTCGAGGATGTGAGGGGAAAGGGAAATGAAAGAGTGGCTGAAACTGTCTCACCCATTTCTACTGGTTTAAATGAAGAAACTGAGGTAATGATGTTGTGGAGTGAGGAGGTTGTTGAGGAAGAAAAGAGTATTAGAGAAGAATAAGGTAGTGGTATGGGGATGCTAGTGCAGCAGATAGGCTGGTCAAGTTGAGAAAAAGGTTCCAAGAACATGTTCCATCTAGGAAGGAACCCCTCCATGACCTACTAAAGAAAGTGTCTGATAGTTACAATCCAAAGAAGAAAAAAAGTGTTGGAGTTAAGATCCCTGGAAAGGCAATGGGTGGCAAGAAGAGATAGGCTGCCTCTTCTATTATTGTAGAGACTCCTCCCACAAGAGTAAGAACTACAAGAAGTCAGAGGAAGCAGACTGAGGCCGACTTAGAAAAGGCCTTAGTTGAGAGTGCAAAGAAAGATGCTAAAGGAAAGAAAAAAATGGGCGAATCGAGTGAAACTATTGAGATAGAGGTGATGGACCTGGTCCTTCATGATGAGGAAAAGGCTAAGGAAGTGGAGGTTGTGACTCCCAGTTCCAAGAAACCCAAGACTTCTAAGAAGAAGTCTCCAGAAAAGTCTGTTGATATAGAGAGCTCTGCCTTGACAAAAAGAATCAGGTATGTCAGAAAATTAAGAAAAGTGCAAATTGTGGAGGAAGAGAGTAAAGATGAGGAGACTGATGAAGAAAAGGACAAGGTGGTGAAATTCAAAAAAAGAACAATTCTGAAAAGGAGACTCCTCAGTGATTTAGAAGAGGAAGGTATGGTCTTGTTGCTGGAGAAATTGGAGATTCGGGGCTAGAAGGACATGGTCCTTTACTTGGAAGAGAGGTTAGCCCAAGCTGAGATTGTTGAGTTCTTTGCAAATTGTGAGATTGTGCATTAAAAGGTTAATAGTGAAGTGAAAGGAGTGAAGGTGAGCTTTGATGATAAAGAGCCAGGGGAAATTCAAGGTGTTCCTGCTGAGGGGTACAATGACTACACCAAGTTGAAGTGGCGTAGTCTAAAAGGTCTTCCTACCTTACTAGCCATCACCGGAAAGTTTGCTGATAGGGACTTGGAGCAAGAACCCAGGGCTGTGTATAAAAGTAAAATGAAACCTGCCCACAAAGTGCTCTTTGAGTTTCTCAACAAAGTGGTTCTGCCCAGGCAGGAGAGAAGGAACATTGATACCTTCATGGACCTGGTCCTTATGGAAGCTTGGATAGTGGGAAGAAGATCAACTGGACGGGGGGGGGGGGGGGGTCATAATCCAGCTCCTTAATAGGGTGGTTTGTGGCACTAAAACTCATGCCTTCCCCTATGGATTTATCCTAACTGTTGTTCTTGCTCACTTTAAGGTTTCCCTCAAAAAGTGGGATGTATGCACAAGTAAAGACTATTTTGGGGCCAACACTTTGACGGACTGTGACTATGAAATCCTTGCTACTCCCAAAGAACCTGGTTCATCCAAGAGGGTGCCCAAGAACAGTAGAGTGAGAGCATTTGAGCAGGAGAGTGGGGCTAAGGATGTTGAGATTGAGAGGCTGAAGAAGAGGCTGGTTGAAGTAGAAACTGAGGGGGACTCTCTCAGGTCTCAGCTTGCAAGGAGAAAGGGAAGAATGAGGGTATTCTTCAAGACATGTTGAAGTGGCTTCAGGCCAAAAACCAAGAACCTGTTCCTTTCAAGTCTTAAACCCTTCCTAGCCTAGTTTGTAATCAATGACCCAAGTGGGATGTTTTTTCTTTGCTTTTTGCTCATGGTTCAATGCTTTTATTTCTTTTTATACGTTAGTGGAAGATTTTTATCAATGAAATTCATTGTTTCTTCTCTAATTTTTTGTTGACATTTCTTAAATGGATAATATCCTTAGATTGATAAGAGAAACTTGAATCCATGATTGCATTTGAAGTAGCCTCAATAGCCATGAGTAAGTTATGCTAAAATCTGGTTACTTAACTAAATTATGCAACTTTCGAATGATGCCCAAAAGGGGGAAGATAAATTGTGCTTTTTACTTTGCACTGTGATGTTTATAACCTAACGAACCTGGTCCTTGATGATTTGAGACTTTAAATGGAAAGTGTTCTAACATTATGTTTGACGTTGAGCTGAGTTGAAATAGGTTCCATGCTTCTGAAAAGTATAGAGTTTGTCATCATTAAAAAGGGAGAATTTGTTGACCTAAGTGGTTTTAGTTTTGATGATTGACAAAGGAACACATGCATGAACCAGGTCCATGGACAGTGTACACAGGGCACATGCAGATTCAAGCAAAAGACATGCACGTGCAAGGAATAAGCATAAACGGTTATATCTGATATTCCCTAAACAAAAATATTGCATAAGTGATAAGGAGTAGGACTCGTTACTTGAAGAGAACTCTAACCTAGATAAGGAAAGAGTTAGAGATTGAAGTTAACTAGAACTCATCCACCAAGGAAGAGTAAAGCATTAGAACTCTAGTTAATCCTAATCCCACTAACTCTATATATTTCAGTTGTGTTCTCTTTTACTGGTGACGCACAAACGCTGAAGTTAAGCAAGAATTGAGAGCAAAATAGCAAGGCATTTTGCAATCAATTCCTATGTGTTTCAAGTGTACGAACCTGGAGCTACATGAACCAGATAGAAGAACTAGTTCCATGTGTCTGTCTTTTATTCTAGTTCAATTGTAGTAGGGCTTTTGAGTGTACCTTTCAGCTTTTTTTAGAAGCATTTGTACTAGGTACCTTAGTGTTGTATTGTTCAAGTTAGAGTTAACTTGAAGCTGTCACAACAGCCTGTGGCTAGTTACTACAAGGGTTAGAGGTAATCCTTAGGTTTACAATAATTTGTAAACATTGTTATTTTGGATCAAAGTTGTAGTGAAGTTTTGGAAAAAATCCTACTTGGAAGTAGATCGTGATTTTTTCATCTTTTGAGCCGGGTGTTTTCCACATAAATATATTTGTGTTATTTACTTTGTGCATTACATATTCTGCAACTGTAGACTAAGGAACACATAGAAAAATCAGATCCTTCTATAATCTAATGCACACAAAAATTTGATACCACACAAATCATCTCTCATCTAGCGTAATATTGAAGTATAAACATCAGCTGGGAAGATAAAAAGATGATACAAAGTGTTCGTCAATCCTATGAATCGACATTGATGCTTTTACAAAAAGCTTTCGGACATATATAATGTGTCTATGATGCCATAGGAAACAAAAAAATATTAAATGATATTCGGTTAAGCTTATAAGTTTGTCAAACTTACTTAATCATCTTTTGGTTTATCTACACATTTGATAAACACTCAAATACAATGCTTACATGCAGGGGCGGATCTACGTACACGGTTCGAGGTGGTACGCCACCCGCAAGTTTCGGCAAAAACCTTATGTATATATGTAAACATGTATAAGAAATAGGATATATATTTAAAGTGCCACCCGTAGAACAAAAGTGAAAAAGGTGCCAGTGGCAAAGGTCTGCCTTTTCGTTCAGCAGGGCAAGAGTTCGAATCCATGCGGGAGCAAATAAATTTTTGGCTTACATTCGGTTGCAATTTAAGGAAATTAAGTACACTACACAGCACACTCTTCTATATTTTATAGTAAATATTTTACTTTTCTAGTTGTTTGTTTAAGGAAATTAAGTACACTACACAACACACTCTTCTATATTTTATAGTAAATATTTTACTTTTCTGTTTGTTTGTTTGTTTAAGTATAAACAAATAAGATAAAATAATAATAAAAGTACTCTTTATAGAATATTCTCTAATAATTAAAGGTAAAACAATGCCCCAAGTCCACTTTTCCCTTTCCCTTTCTCCAATTCTCGCTGCTTTAGCCTTCATTCACGCCAGCACACTCTTCTATATTTTATAGTAAATGTTTTACTTTTTTGTTTGTTTGTTTAAGGAAATTAAGTACACTACACATCACACTCTTCTATGTTTTATAGTAAATATTTTACTTTTCTGTTTGTTTGTTTGTTTGTTTAAGTATAAACAAATAAGATAAAATAATAATAAAAGTACTGTTTATAGAATAAAAGTACTCTTTATACATGTTGGTGATGTTAATAGTGTCCATGATAAATGTTTCAAGAAGATGCTAGATTTATCAAATCATCATCAATCAATTCAAGTTGTTTTTGATAAGCACTCCGAGAAGTTGAAAAATGAGTATCGAATGCGTTTAGAAGCATCAATTGATGTAGCAAGACTTCTATTGTTGTATGGATTGCCTTTTAGGGGCCATGACGAAAGTGAATCTTCAACAAATCAAGGCCTCTTTCTAGGATTCTTAAGATGGCATGGGGACAAGCATCCGGATGTGGAAAAAGTAATATTAAAAAATGCTCCACAAAATGATACTTTGACTTGCCCTATGATCCAAAAGGATATTATCAATGCTTGTGCAAAAGAAACATTAAAGGCTATAATTGGAGACTTGAATGGAGATTATTTTGGTATATTAGTTGATGAGTCCAAAGATATCTCACACAAAGAACAAATGGCTCTTGTTTTGGTTATGTTGATAAAAATGGTGAAGTGGTAGAGCGATTTGTTGGTCTTGTCCATGTTAGTGATACATCGGCATGCTCATTGAAGGAAGCAATCTACTCTTTGCTTTCGGACCACTTACTAAGTCCGTCTCAAATACGTGGACAAGGTTATGATGGGGCTAGTAACATGAGGGCTTTGATTATGAAAGACAGCTCATCGGCATATTACATTCATTGCTTTGCTCATCAATTGCAATTAACACTTGTAGCTATGTCTAAAAAGCATTTGGATGTCGAAGACTTCTTTTGTCATGTTACTAATGTGTTGAATGTCATTGGAGTATCTTTTAAGCGCAGAGATTTGCTTCGCCATCTTCAAGCTGAAAAACTGGAGCAATTACTTGAGTCTGGTGAAATTCATATCGGGCGAGGACTAAATCAAGAACGCGGGCTTCAAAGACCAGGTGATACTCGTTGGGGATCACATTTCAAAACATTAGATAACTTTATTGTTATTTTCTCATCTATTATTCGTGTGCTTGAAGTGATTGAACATGGAGGTTCTACCTCAAATGAGAGAAATCAAGCAAAATATCTTTTGAGTGAGATAATAACATTCAAATTTATTTTTATGCTTCACTTGATGTTGAAAGTTTTGGCAATGTCAAATGAGTTGAACAAGATCCTACAAAAGAGAGATCAAGATATTGTTAATGCCGTGGAGTTTCTTAATATTACAAAGAAAAGATTGCAAGATATGAGGGAAACTGGATGGGAATCTTTGCTAGATGATGTTTCCTCATTTTGTCATATGCATGATATTATGATTCCCAAGATGGATGAATCATATTTTCCTGGAAAGTCGAAGCGTAAGTCTTCTGGTATTTGTTATTCACACCACTTGCGTGTTGATATCTTTTATGTTGTAATTGATGTGCAACTTCAAGAGCTTAATGACCGTTTTGATGTAGTGAGTAGCGATTTGCTTCTTGGGATGGCTAGTTTGAATCCAGCCAATTCTTTTGCTAATTTTGATAAAGGTAGAATAATGACTTTAGCAAAATGTTACCCAAATGAGTTTGATGAAGTACACATTCGAGACTTGAGTTATCAACTAGATACTTTCATAATTCATATGCGAGTTGGCAATCCCAAGTTCTCCAACTTGCAAGGAATTAGTGATTTGGCAAAAGCATTGGTTGAGACAAATCTTGTGGAGACTTATTCGTATGTTTATTTACTTCTGAAGTTAACTCTGATTTTACCTGTTGCTACCGCAACTGTGGAGAGAGCATTCTCATCCATGAAGCAGATAAAGAATGAAGAGAGGAACAACATGGGTGATCAATATTTAAATAATTGTTTAATTTGTTACATAGAGCGTGATGTATTTACAAATGTAAGTAATGATGTCATTATTGATCGTTTTCAAAACATGAAAGCTCGTCGAGGACAATTGTAAATAGATTGTATATGATATTAAAAATATTGTTGGAAATTTTATGCTTTGCGTCAATTAGTTATAGTTATTATATTTTCTTTCGTTTGATCTATTTGTCTATATACCCCGAAGTCCCGAATCAACGCTCGAGCTGATCACATCGATTAGGTCGGCACCCGTAACCCCTAAATCCTGGATCCGCCTATGCTTACATGTCAAAATTAACCAAAAGCCACAAGTTAATCACCCAAGTTATGACCTTTTAGTTTATTAGAACTTTTAGTTTGGCCAAATATTTTACTATTTTATCCTTAATAATATTTTCTAATATATAAAATATTTTACCCCGAACGAAACTCATTGTTTCTTCGTTCTATATTCATTGATTCTCCTTTTCTTTACGAAGGTACTTTCGAATTTACAATATTTGTAAAACTTTTGAGGTTATTTTCGTTATTTTAATAAAAATGGATTATCAAAATAAAATAATTGCCTATTATCAGTTTCAACACTTATATCCAAACACATAACTATTTAGTTATAAAATTAATTTCAGCACTTAAATTTTAAGCTATTGTACAATGCGAGCTCTTAACAATCATATCCCTTTACTAAACTATGGAAAAGTGCCAAATTTGCCCGTGTATACTATGCGAAACTGAGTAACGAACTTTGATTAATGTTAAATTTTAGTCTAATATTACCATTCTCCTTTAGGAAAAAATCTCACTTTTCCCTTGAATATATTTATGGAGCTATAACATGAGAGTAATTTTAAATTATAATTAAAAGTTAAAGGATAAATTAGGATCTTTTCTATAAAAGAATTTGGACAACTAGAGCCCATTCATTTCAAATTGGAGCTCCATAACTGGTAAGAGCAACTGATGAATGATTTACTTACGACAAAATATGAATGAACGGCAAGTGTAACTGATTATAAAATTGAATAATTGCAAAAAAGATGAGCAAATTTGGACCACCATTTTCCTTAAATTTTGCGATAATTGGATTTGATTCACGAACAAGATAATTTAATAGGCTCATACTTAAAACCATAATGTAACTTCATAGACTTCTGGTCTTTTTGGGTGAATTATTTTTTCAAGAGTCTGAAAAGGGAGGTAGATAAATAAAAGCTTGAACTTTTCTCCTAAGATTGGAGGTAAAACATAGTCCGATACCATTTCAAAAATTTAACCCTCTACATGCTGCTGCCAAGAATAAAGTATAGTGGGGTCAAGCTTAACTTTTAAAAAAGGAAAACAAAAGCAAAAGAAAAAGAACCTAGTGGAAGTAATCTATGCGAAATATTTAAGATAATTTAATAAGCAGCTACTATTCCAATTCAAAATTGAATATGTTAACGTACATAATGAGGACTAAACAATTCATAATGAGGTTCATGAATCATGAGTTACTTTGTTGTATGCAATGGCACGCGATTAGCGGATCTCGAAGATAATATTAAAATTTAAATATTCAATACAAATTGTGTATACATGCACTCTCTCTCTTTCTGTATTGAAAATTCCATTATTATTATTATTATTATTATAAAATTAAAAAGTGAAAAAAGATTGTCGTACAATTATTTAAATAAGTTGGTAGAACTTTTTGTTAGTCTTTTGGTTTTTCCTGTTAATTTTCTTTTTCCGCTAAGAATTCATGTTGAAACATTTCTTCTTAAGAAAATAAATATTTCTAGCTGACGTGGCATAAGAAAATGCTCCTTCAATTTGGAATAGATGAATAACGTGATCTTAAATCCAACGTGATTCAGATTTTAACATCTTTAGTTTTATTATCTCAAATTAGTTGACCTATCATATTCTTCCACGGCACAGAGATAATGTAATTTTTTTTTAAATGATTATAGAGTTTGGGAAGAATATGCTCAATTTGTCTATCATGGTAACTGGTTAGTAATTCAGATTGGAACTAGTGTGCCAGTACAAACCCATTAAAAAAAAACACACACATTCAGAAAAATAATACAAAGGCATTCCAAGTCTTTCCGTCGTCTTTTTTTTCTTCCCGTTTTCCTATTTAATCACTCAAGCCAAAAGAGGAAAAAAACTCCAAAAGAATGAGCACAGACACATGACGATTTATCAAATTTTAAATCTTAGATTGCCAGGAGACTGAAAAGCGAGAAAAAGAAAAAGATGGGAGGTTTTGTGCAAGGGAAGTCAAGATATTATGGTGAAAAGTGATACTCTTATTTCTATCATTTAGATATATGACCCACATGTGCGACAATATACTAAATTTCTGACTTTTCTCTCTTTTTGACCAAATCATGTAGATCTGCGATCTCGGAACTGTTAAAACATATTTTAGTCTTTTAGAGTCCTGGTGGTCTGTATTTTATTATTTGTGTTTTCCAAGATCACTCTCGCGATTAATGCATGTTTAAGTCCTAGTGTTCGTATATAGAACGTGGGAAAGAATTTGAAAAAACAACTTAATATCTCAAAGCCGGAGTAATGCTTGCGCAAGGGATTAGGGACAATGTAATGCTCTAAACACCATCCCGCACGTGTAATCGATTCTAGTAGGGTTTACACATGGATTTGATTTTCATTTTTACCTTTTTAGAAGTGAGAGAACAAGGTAAAAGTTTTGCAAGATGTCCTATTTGATCCTTCACAATTAATTTGTATCTACTTTTTTTTTTTTTTTTTTTTTTACAAAAGTTTAACGGATACTCAATTTTTAGGTAACATCATACGTGATTTTCTCTTCTTCTTCGATGTTGCTTTCTCCCATGTATCCAGGAGCTTTGTTGTTGCTTTCTTTTCTGTATTCACGCCTTATGTATTGGGGAGCCGCTTGGTTTCTTCTTCTTCTTCTTAGTTGTAAAACACCACTGTAGGTTGTGCTTAGGGTTTCTTCTTCTTCTTCTTCTTCTTCTTCTTCTTCTTCTTCTTCTTCTTCTTAGTTTGTAAAACACCACTGTAGGTTGTGCTTAGGGTTTCTTCTTCTTCTTCTTCTTCTTCTTCTTCTTAGTTGCAAAATGAGTGTGTTAGATTTATTGTTGATTTGTTAATTTGGTGATTGGGGTTTTTTCTTTGTGATAATTGAAAGTTATGTTCCAAATATAAGCTCATTTGAAGTAGACTTAGGCGCTGAATTGTGTGTTAGATTATTGAAATTCGAAGAAAAAATTTATGTGTCAGAACTTAAGATCTGATTTCTGAAGTTGCATCAAAGAGATAGAACTACTTAAGATTTGAATTTTCTAAAGTTGCATTAAAAAGATAGAAGAACTAAGAAACGGTTTCTGAAGTTGCATTAAAGAGATAAAACTAATTAAGATCCGATTTTTTTTGAAGTTGCAAGAGATAAAACTATTTAAGATCCGATTTTTTTTAAAGTTGCATTGCAAAAATAGATGAACTCATATCCGATTTTAAAGTTGCATTAACGAGATAGAACTACTTAAGATCCGATTTTCTGAAGTTACCTTGAAAAATTAGAAGAATGTCATGATCCAAATTTCACCAAGTCGTGATGGCACCTAACCCAACCTACTAGGTAAGGCAACCAACATATAACTAGTAACTGGAACGTCGATGTCTTCAATGCTCATCCTCAAACTCTGCAACTATTACTCTAAATTCTGCATACAAAGTAGAGAAGTATAGTATGAGTAAAATCGATCTCATGTACTCAATAAGTATCAAGCTAACCTCAATAATTTAGTGAAAAGATTTATTCAGGAGATACTCACTTATATAACTTGTGCAGCTCATAAGCATAAATAATAACAGAGAAATAGCAAAGAAATAATCAAGGAACAACGAATATCAATAATAAGGTGTACAACCAAGGAAGAAGATAATAAGCATGTTTTTTCAAATAACTAGGTCAAAAGCATACACAAATACATCAAATTCACATACAAAGGATATATGAACTAAGTAGCATTAACTCGAATACTTCTACATGAATATAGAGTGTTCATGCATGATAAGGACCCAACTTCACATCGATTCTCAATTAGCATTTTTATGAATACTCCCACTTGAGTCTGAAATGCTTATGCATGATGAAGAATCAATATTTAAATCAATCTAACACCCTCTAAATATCCAATAATACACCAACAAGTCATGCATATGTAAAATGCATGAATGTACATATGTCGATGATACGCGTGAATTTTTCTTCATGAGTCTAGAAAGGTACAATTATGTAATGACGACCGGCCATTTTGTATATTTGCACTCTGTTTATCCTTTTGATGCTTCACACATGTGTAATTTAGGTTTTATGACTTGCGGGATTGATTGATTTTGTTCCGGAAAGATTTCGGGTTGATTTAGATCCTTTGGTTCTTGACTTAGAAGCTTAAGTTAGATGTATTGACCAAACTTTGACTTTACTAAAATGACCCCGGAACAGTATTTTGATGGATCTGATAGCTTCGTATCATAATTTTAGACTTGGGCATATGCTCAGAATTAAATTCGGAAGTCCGTAGGTTGATTTGTGTTGTTTTATCGGAAATTAGCAATTTGAGGTTTAGAAGTTTGACCGTAGGTTGACTTTTGGCTATCAGATTTGGAATTGGATTTTGGGACTTGGAATAGGTCCGTTATGCTATTTAGAACTTGTTTGCAAAATTTGGTATCATTTGGAGTTGATTTGATAGGATTCAGACGCTTAGTTGCAATTCTAGAAGTTCTTGAACTTTACTTTGAAATTCATGCGTTTTGGTGTTCGATTTGTAGTTCGTATGATTTTTTAGACTTTTGTGGATATTTGGTTTGGAGCCCCGAAGGCACGAATGAGTTTCGGACATGTCGTGGAATGGTTTGGACTGAAAATAGAACTGATGGTTTGCTGATGCCTCAGGTGTCGCAATTGCGAACACCAGCATTGCAATTACGATCCTAGCAGGGGGTCTCAGGTGTCGCAATTGCGATACCTGGATCGCAATTGCGAATAATGTCCGGATTGGTAGGCTCACATTTGCAACAAAAGTGTCGCATTTGCGATAAGGACAAGCTTCACAAATGTGAAGCCAATGTCGCATCTGCGACTTCCTCTTTGGCTGTCAGTAGCCGCATTTGCGAGAATTTCTTTGCAATTGCGACAACTGCAACTGGACATAAGGGCTGGAAAGTCGAGATTTAGTCTTACTTCTCACATTTTAAAATCCAGATTCGGTAGGAGACGATTTTGAGAGAGGGTTTTCATCTACAAATATTGGGTAAGTGATTCTAATCAACTTCTAACTATATTTCATGAATATATCTTATATTTAATATTAAGTTCATGTGAATCAAAGTGAAAATTGTGAAAATTTTGCCTAAGTTTTGAAAAATGAGAATTTGCATTTTGAGAGTCGATTTGGACTCGAATTTAAAAACTAATTACATATATGGACTTGTGGGGTTATGGGTAGTCAGAATCTACCCTTGGACCCGGGTTTTGACCGGGCGAGCCTGAAGTTGATTTTTGTTGACCTTTTGGGAATTTTGTAAAGATCAAAGCTTTATCTATTGTAATTATTTTCCCTTGTATTGGTTGATAATATTAAGTCACTTTTGATTAGCTTTGAGCCGTGTGGAAGTGAATTTTAGGGGAAAAGCTATTTTTGAGGTTGAGTTGTCCTAGTTGAGGTAAGTATCTTGCTTAACTTTGTGTGGGGCAACTACCCCTTAGGATTTGGATTGATTGTGCTATTTGTATTATGTGAAAGTCATGTACACAAGGTGACGAGTGGGTACACATGCTATATATGGTAATTGACTGGTGTAGGTTGTTTAGACTCTTTCCATGCCTTTAATTGAATTGTCATAACATGTTATATTCCTTATTGTTAATCAACTATTACCTGTGTTAAACTACCCTTACATGTTTTATTTGATATTGTTAACACTTATTGTTCCTCGTACTTATTATTTTCTCTTATATGCTTTAGTTGAAGTTATTGCCTTCCTTATTGCCTTGTTGCATCTTTAATTATTGACTTACTTTTACTGGAAGTTGTTATTTCGTAAAATATCTTCTTGTTGAGCTATTGGTGTTGAAGTTATAAAAGTCGTTATCACATTGAGGTGAAGTATTTAATTATTGAGATATCTTTCATGTTGAGCAATTCACATTCATTGTATTATTATTGAGATTCTTGTGCACATTGTGGTTGAGCCATAGGCTATTTGTAGTGGAAATATTGATATTGTTAATTTTTGGCAAGTTGTGACATATGGACACTTGTGGTACGAGTTGTTATTGTGTTGTGATATTGATGTATATGCGGCGGTATAAGGATGTGATATTGATGTACGTGCGGCGGTATAAGGATAGAGGTTAATGTGCATGCGGCGACATAAGATGGGATTTATGTGCATGTTGTTAGTAAGGGAATTACTTGAAGCCACGCGACGACATAAGATGGGTAAAGTGCGTGTAGCTATTTTAGGAAAAACGTTTTCAAAACTATCTAAATGTAAGGCTCATGCGGCGGTATAAGGAAAGATTGTGATTTAAATTGAGAAATGTGAATACGAAGCGGTACCTCTGTTGTGATTCTTGATGTGCATTTCATATTGAAAAGAGTTATTGGTTGAACAGTTCTTGTTGCTTTTATTCTTCTTTATCTCACCAGTTTTGTCCATATTTGATTATTTGTGGTTCTCATTATTTGTTTCATTCCGTTGTCTTTATGCTTACAATTCTTTCATTAGTTACGTTATTAAACTGCTTTGTTATCATACATTCCTCCGCTTTCCATTACTTCCCGTTATTATATTTTTGTTCTGTTAATCATGTCCTAGTAGGTGTCTTGACCTGACCCTGTCACTACTCTACCGAGGTTAGGCTTTATACTTACTGGGTATCGTTGTGGTGTACTCATACTATACTTCTGCACATCTTTTGTGCATATCCAGGTACGTTTGCCCGTGCTAGACGTTAGTGATTGACTTGTTAGCTACCTTCCAGAGATTTCAAGGTATACCTGCTCGGCGTCCGCATGCCTCAGAGTCACCTTCCATTATCTTCTCATTTTGTTATTTTCTTCATCAGACAGTGTTGTAGTAGACGTTTTGGAATATTATGTAGAGCTTATGACTCAGTTTCACTTGTTTTGGGAATATGTTATTGAGGTTATATTTTGAAAGTTAATATGAGTTTATCTGTTTTATTTTAGTATCTCAGTTTGGTTAATCCTGTTATGTTATTATTAAATATTAGACTTACCTTGTCTTAGAGACTAGGTGCCATCACGACATCCTAAGGTGGAAAATTGAGGCCGTGACAAGTTGAATTTGTAAACATGATTTATAGACACGTGGATTAAAATAAAATGATTAATAAGATAACTAAATATAAAAGAAAAAAATAAAGATAATTAAAGAAAGAACAAGCTTGGACTTCAGATTGATTCTACCGGAACCAAGAGTAGTTAGAAAATCTTGATAACAGTCGTATAAAGCTTACAAGAATGAGAGAAAGAATAGTAGACTTTGTAATTCAAATGTCTCGTGTCCCTTCAATGAGTACAAATGTCACTATCTATAGTTAAATCTGATGATACAAGATCCTCAAATCACGTCCTCTTAAAGATGAATAAAACCCCCCATTGATGGTTGTATAACATTTGGAAATAAATGTTATGATATTCTGTACGGGCTGATCTTTTAATGTTGCTTTCTCTAACAGGTACCTTACTTTCAAATTCTCTTTTCCGACCTTTATGCCTTCGGAACTTATGCAATACTGGTCACATGTATGTATCCGGTATTAACTATCTGTTGACTCATCTCCATCCTGTTACCATTGTTATGTGTCTACTAGATAAATGTACACCTGTATCTGTAATTTTTACCCAATACAGATAGTTCCCCTACTTTCCGATAACTCAACTTGATGTGGCCGAGAAGTAGATAAGACTTTCTCTTTTCTTGGCGGAAAAGTTCTTGAACGACTTCTGACACTTGAAAGGATGCATGTCTCTTTGCACTTAATGAGCTAAACATGTGTTCTCCTGATTCGACGAACAGTTTCTCCAGTGACCTAGGTAATTATGGCTTTATACTGAACCGCCTATAAACTTTCTCCCTTCACACCAATTTTAGCTTTCAATTTTTTGCATCGCTTCATCAAATTTCTCTGAACTTTCTGCAATTCCCTTTTCCAATTCTAAATCTTTGAGTTTGAATAGCTAATTTCACTATTTTTACCACCATGTTTTCTGATATTTCTTTCTCATGTAACTCATCTTTTGCATTCAAGCATCATAATCTAGTTATGATTTTATCTCCTCCTTTTTCTATCGTTGCTGAGACTTGCATCGATGGTGGACCAACTTGTCACGCCCCGACCTGGAAGCGAGACTAGCACCCGGTGCCTCAACTAACCTAGTGTACCAAATTGCGACTAAGGGACTCTGAACATATAATGTCATAATTTGGCCAAGGGTCCACCTTGCAAGACAATTTGCGAAGCAAAATATAAAACTGAATGGAAACTAGCGCTGACTAAACATCAATATAAAGTTGGGCTGACAAGGCCATCATAACTACTACAACTGACAAACCACCAAAATATACATACCAGGCCTACAAGCCCAACATAATGCACTAACTGACAGGATATGTCTACAAGCCTCTACTAATAGATATATTATGATCGGAACAGGGCCCCGACCTACCCATAACATATATACATAAATATAGAAGATGTACACGAAAACCTAGACCTGATAACTCCGAAGGATGTGGAGATTACCGATCAGGCTGAACTCTGGAAACACCTATTGAGGAGGTATACCTGTCTGTCTATCTGAACCTGCATGCATGAAATACAGCGTCCCCAGAAAAGGGACGTCAGTACAAAATAATGTACCGAGTATATAAGGCGATAACATAACTGAAAGTTAAAACTGAACTGATAATATAATAACTGAAAGTAATTGGGAGTCAAAGATGATCTGGAGATATACTTACCTGTTGATACTAACTCAACTCCTTCAATATAGTAAGTAAAATAATTGGCCAGCCTTATAAGGCTCAGTATATATAACTGCTTTGCCGTAGTAGGCTCGCTCATAGGTGCTCGGCCATACTAGGCTATGTATCTCGACCATGCTGGGCTCGCTCATAGGCGCTCGGCCACAGTAGGCTCGGTATATAACTTTTCATCTGATCAGAGGTTGCCCAATAGGGGCCTGCCCATCGATTATAGCTCGATGGTAATGAAAATACTGTAATACTGTATATATAGGCTTGTTGCTCTCTTGACTGGAAGAAGACAATACTAAATTGAATATAGAGTCTCGATAAGGAATAATATTATAACTTATGAGACTAGAATAATGTGAATAAATTCATGAATACGAACTTCTCTTTATGTCTCATTACTAACACATGTAGCTACGAGATCATGCCAAAATGAAGGAAGGCTTAGCCTTAACATACCTTATCACACTCTTTTCAATCACCAAGTTGAACTCGCCTCTTCTCACCTTAATCTACAACAACGATAATAATACTATCATTAAGTTATGAAACGTATAACTATCGCACAACGAACGACATGCTTATTTTGTATTAAAACGGACAACATTTCCCCTATAATCCTTACTTCCTCCGAATTCAAGATAACACCAACAACACCAAAAACAATAATAACAATATATATATATTATTTTCCAACCTTATGCACACCACACAATACTACAAAATAGCCCAACACACCCCAATCTCTTCATACACAAAACGACCACCGTAGTAGTGTCAACAATCCGAAAATGTTATGACGAACGACCAGCCCAACATCCTGAATTTATGTGGTGTTTCTCCACACCCTTCCTCCTCCAAAACTCCACAAAACAGTAGTAAAACACTCAGCCCAACAGAACCACAAAACAGTCCACAAAACAGTCCGCTACAAGTGAATAACTCGAACTCACGGCTTCCGATCACCGTCCCGTGAGTTCTTACAAATATAGAACGACTTACTATACATCTACAACAGAAAAAAATGGATGAAATAGAGAAGTAAACTTACCTTATTTGTTGGATAACTCGACTCCTATCTTGGTTCTTCAAACTCTAGGCTTTACCTACGATTAGAACTTGAAAGGGGGAGAAAATCAATTGGGGTTTGGGGGAAATATTTGGGAGGAGTTTTGTGGAGAATGAGTCTGATTATAATGCCCTATTATTAGACTAATATATGAAGGGGATAGGACTTTAAAAAGGCCTCTTTGAATGACCCAAACTGGCCCATTTTTGGACGACCCGAACAGGCCCAGTTTTGAATTCTCTTTTAAGCAAGTAGATGATAGTCTGCGCAGTCTTGCAAATATGACCATATCTCTCTCTACTCAGATATCGTATTGACAAACGGTTTAATGCGTTGATAAGTAGACTCAGAGATCTTTAATTTGATAGGTGGAACACCCCATAACTCTAAGTATATTGGGAGAAAATTGCAGTTACATTTGACCCAAAGTTTCAGTAAAACTTATGAACGTAACTTGTGATGACTTTTATCGACTTTTGTTCCACCACTCGCTTGACTTCAAAACATAACACACGACTATCATACGAATTACATAACTCGTAACATAACCTCCTTATCATGTAAAACGCCCTGGTCTCATCCCAAAATTACATGCTATAACATTCCCAATTTGTCGGCTTTCGACGAAACATTATTTTTTTCAATTCCTTTAGCTTCTAAACCTTCCAACCCTCTTTGTACTTGTTGTTCATGATCTTCAATATTTGTAACTTCCAAGGTAATATGATTAACTTGTTTTATATATTTTCAAAGATGATCTCATTTCTTTGGGTCCTACATTAGTTTGCTCACGATGCAGTTTTATTTACAAAAATATAGGGTGTAACACAACTAAGAAAAACAAACCCAAAAATCCTGACGTTAAACCTCCCATAACAAATACAATCATCCCTTCTAAATGGTCTTTTAAAAATGATCTATAGGTCGAAAATACTTCCTCTGACCCTGACGATGACAGAAACAGAGCAGTTGTCGAGTATCCTTCGTCTATTCGCCCGAACAGTATTCCCGTTATGACGGAGGATTGTGACCGGAAGAATATTGAGGTTTTGGGCCCCTTGAAGTGGAGAGGATAACTCTCAACAACCGAGGGTATGTTTTCATTTATACATACCCTTTTACTTTCAGACTTTGCAAAGAAATAGACCCTATTATTCAGAAATTTTGCCGGAACTACTAAGTCTACTTGGCTCAAGTGGTTCCGGCGATATGGCATACGATAGTTTGCCTCCGATATTTTTATTCTCGAGCACAAGAAACCCTAACTTTTGCACACATGATCCGCCTCTACGCTCCCAAGATCTTCTGGGGAGGCGTGATTAAACTCGGCAAACATGGTCGCAATACCATCGCCACTAGCGTAGATAATAATAATGATCATGGTTGGATGGAGAGGTTTGTTGTTGTCACTCCTAGAGATATTTTATCAGCATCAACATCCCCCATTCTTGAAGCTCGAAACTATACTCGTAAGTTTTCTCAAATGCTTCTTTCCTTTTCACTTTGAAAGTGTTTTTACTCTTTCTTAAACTTTTCTTCCTTTAATTTTAGCCACTCTCTGGATTCCCCCAGTAGCAGCGAACCTAACCCAATAGGTTCAAAAGATTTTGGATACCTCCACGCCTGAACTTCTCTTGTGAAAGGAAATTTCATTAAATAAAAACTGGAAGGGCAAGAATCACGGTAAGAAAAGCTTTATCTTTGCCTTTTTGACATATGCGTTCATACGGTAATTGATTGCTAAACATTCATGCTACTACTTTAGGCCTTCCAAAGGGGTCATCTGTTGGCCCAGTTATTGAGGTTTCACTCGACCCGAAGGTAGCCCAATAACAGCTTCAAGAGGTCCATGACCAGAAAAGATCTCGTGACACAACTCTTACTCTTGGTGAAGTTGCATCATCAATCAGTCCCAGCCCAAGGGGAATAAACAAAAAGAAATTATCCCTCTAAGACTGATTCTATAGAGAAGCCCCTGATCACAAAGAAGGTCCCAAAAGAACCGTCCGCAATGGTCCTTGATAAATAAGAAACTGAGGACGATACCGAAATAATTACTCTTCAAAGAAGAAGAAAAAAAACACAAATAGTTCAATCGGAGGATGTGGAGGTACTCTTTCGCGAGTATGAATTGGCTGATCGTTTTCGGGCTACGGCTGCCCCTACTGGTCAGAAAGGTTCAGCTTTATGTGTTGCCCCAACTTTTGCTCCACCACTAGCTCTTGTCCTGCCACCGGCCACCATCGAGCAAGGGCAAGGTGCTCATTTCCCCCGATTACTTGATTAAGGGAACATAGAAAATGCCTTCCCAGCTTCTATCCGAAACCCTAACGATAAACGCAGTATTACCTTTACGATTTCGCATGAATGCCACTTACTCTCGAAACTGGTTGGGGTAGCCAATTAGTTGAGACCTCTGGCTACGAAAAAGGATTGGAGAAAAATGGATGCTCGTTTTGCTGAATGTTTAATTAACAACATCATGCATCTTTCTGCTCAGGTACCATTCTTCTTCCTCTCCTTTTCTTTACACTTATTTTACACCATATCTAATAATTTTAAAATTAACCTTACAAGCTAACCTTTTTGCCTTTGAGGGTTTTCAAAGGATGATACTAGACAAGGAAATGGTCCAATCTGAGCGAAATCAACTTGTTGAGCGCCTTCTTATCCTAGAGGCTAAACTTGCTCAAATAGGTAAGCTCGAAGGCCTCCTGGAGCAAATAGAGAAAGAAAAAAGGCTTACAGTAAAAAATCCACTCAGCTACATGCCGAGCTTGCTGAGCTGAAGATTAAATGGGTAGAGTTCCAGGATGCTGATACATTCGACTACCGAGTGTGAGTGTCCTTCCATGGAAAGAATCAACAACATAGAAGCTAACTTATGCTCCAAGACTAAGGAAGCTACTGCGGCCGAAGAGAAAAGGGCCAAAATGACAGGTCAAGGACCTACAATATTTTAAAGGTTGAAAATGAGAGGTTGCAATCGAAGATCCAAAAACTCCAAGCCAGATTCCAAGCTCAGAATGATCCTTTCTTGCTCGAGAAAACTCATGTTGTTTATAGTATGAGAAGGAAGACACTTGAGGATGTCAAAAATGACATTGAAAATATAGATGACTGCATTGACGAAGCTCTTATTTTAGAAACAACTTCATTCGTGAGCATCCCTGCCCACTGCTTCAAGCTCTTCTGACACTTGCTTTGAGTCCTCGGAATTTTAAAAGGAAGACGAAGACAAAGGTAAAGGCGTTGATCCCAAAAATGAGAAACCTTTAAGTCCAAAACATCTGCTAATAAAGCAGATTGAAATATTTTACAAAGTAGTTATTTTTTCAGCAACTCTAGTAACTATTTCAGTCTCGTTTTTGGGCCCAAAATTTTGAATGAAAGATACCTTTCTTCCTTAACTTCTCGGGGATTTTAACAAAAGATATCTTTGCATTCCTTTTGATAAAGTTTGAGAATTGTCCTCTGGATAACTTTATTACTATGTAGTTGCGCTTCTAGTTTTTAACCTTTAACTAGAAAAGATTTCATAAGAGAGGGCACAATAACAGCTTCAAGAGGTCCATGACCAGAAAAGATCTCGTGACACAACTCTTACTCTTGGTGAAGTTGCATCATCAATCAGTCCCAGCCCAAGGGGAATAAACAAAAAGAAATTATCCCTCTAAGACTGATTCTATAGAGAAGCCCCTGATCACAAAGAAGGTCCCAAAAGAACCGTCCGCAATGGTCCTTGATAAATAAGAAACTGAGGACGATACCGAAATAATTTCTCTTCAAAGAAGAAGAAAAAAAACACAAATAGTTCAATCGGAGGATGTGGAGGTACTCTTTCGCGAGTATGAATTGGCTGATCATTTTCGGGCTACGGTTGCCCCTGCTGGTCAGAAGGGTTCAGCTTTATGTGTTGCCCTAACTTCTGCTCCACCACTAGCTCTTGTCCTTCCACCGGCCACCATCGAGCAAGGGCAAGGTGCTCATTTCCCCCGATTACTTGATCAAGGGAACATAGAAAATGCCTTCCCAGCTTCTATCCGAAACCCTAACGATAAACGCAGTATTACCTTTACGGTTTCGCATGAATGCCACTTACTCTCGAAACTGGTTGGGGTAGCCAATTAGTTGAGACCTCTGGCTACGAAAAAGGATTGGAGAAAAATGGATGCTCGTTTTGCTGAATGTTTAATTAACAACATCATGCATCTTTCTGCTCAGGTACCATTAATCTTCCTCTCCTTTTCTTTACACTTATTTTACACCATATCTAATAATTTTAAAATTAACCTTACAAGCTAACCTTTTTGCCTTTGAGGGTTCTCAAAGGATGATACTAGACAAGGAAATGGTCCAATCTGAGCGAAATCAACTTGTTGAGCGCCTTCTTGTCCTAGAGGCTAAACTTGCTCAAATAGGTAAGCTCGAAGGCCTCCTGGAGCAAATAGAGAAAGAAAAAAGTCTTACAGTAAAAAATCCACTCAGCTACATGCCGAGCTTGCTGAGCTGAAGATTAAATGGGTAGAGTTCCAGGATGCTGATACATTCGACTACCGAGTGTGAGTCTCCTTCCATGGAAAGAATCAACAACATAGAAGCTAACTTATGCTCCAAGACTAAGGAAGCTACTGCGGCCGAAGAGAAAAGGGCCAAAATGACAGGTCAAGGACCTACAATATTTTAAAGGTTAAAAATGAGAGGTTGCAATCGAAGATCCAAAAACTCAAAGCCAGATTCCAAGCTCAGAATGATCCTTTCTTGCTCGAGAAAACTCATGTTGTTTATAGTATGAGAAGGAAGACACTTTAGGATGCCAAAAATGACATTGAAAATATAGATGACTGCATTGACGAACCTCTTATTTTAGAAACAACTTCATTCGTGAGCATCCCTGCCCACTGCTTCAAGCTCTTCTGACACTTGCTTTGAGTCTTTGGAATTTGAAAAGGAAGACGAAGACAAAGGTAAAGGCATTGATACCAAAAATGAGAAACCTTTAAGTCCAAAACATCTGCTAATAAAGCAGATTGAAATATTTTACAAAGTAGTTATTTTTTCAGCAACTCTAGTAACTATTTCAGTCTCGTTTTTGGGCCCAAAATTTTGAATGAAATATACCTTTCTTCCTTAACTTCTCGGGGATTTTAACAAAAGATATCTTTGCATTCCTTTTGATAAAGTTTGAGAATTTTTTCCTCTGGATAACTTTATTACTATGTATTTGCGCTTCTGGTTTTTAACCTTTAGCTAGAAAAGATTTCATAAGAGAGGGCACAATAACAGCTTCAAAAGGTCCATGACCAGAAAAGATCTCGTGACACAACACTTACTCTTGGTGAAGTTGCATCATCAATCAGTCCCAGCCCAAGGGGAAGAAACAAAAAGAAATTATCCCTCTAAGACTGATTTTATAGAGAAGCCCCTGATCATAAAGAAGGTCCCAAAAGAACCGGCCGCAATGGTCCTTAATGAAGAAGAAACTGAGGATGATACCGAAATAATTTCTCTTCAAAGAAGAAGAAAAAAAACACAAATAGTTCAATCGGAGGATGTGGAGGGACTCTTTCGCGAGTATGAATTGGCTAATCGTTTTCGGGCTACGGTTGCCCCTGCTGGTCAGAAGGGTTCAGCTTTATGTGCTGCCCCAACTTCTGCTCCACCACCAGCTCTTGTCCTGCCACCGGCCACCATCGAGCAAGGGCAAGGTGCACATTTTCCCCGATTACTTGATAAAGGGAACATAGAAAATGCCTTCCCGGCTTCTATCCGAAACCCTAACGATAAACGCAGTATTACCTTTACAGTTTCGCATGAATGCCACTTACTCTAGAAACAGGTTGGGGTAGCCAATTAGTTGAGACCTCTGGCTACGAAAAAGGATTGGACAAAAATAGATGCTCTTTTTGCTGAATGTTTAATTAACAACATCATGCATCTTTCTGCTCAGGTACCATTCATCTTACTCTCCTTTTCTTTACACTTATTTTACACCATATCTAATAATTTTAATATTAACCTTACAATCTAACCGTTTTTCCTCTGAGGGTTTGCAAAGGATGATACTATTCAAAGAAATGGTCCAATCTGAGCGAAATCAACTTGTTAAGCGCCTTCTTGTCCTAGAGGCTAAACTTGCTCAAATAGGTAAACTCGAAGGCCTCCTAGAGCAAATAGAGAAAGAAAAAAGGCTTACAGTAAAAAATCCACTCAGCTACAAGCCAAGCTTGCTGAGCTGAAGATTAAATGGGTAGAGTTCCAGGATGCTGATACATTCAGCTGCCGAGTGTGAGTCTCCTTCCATGGAAAGAATCAATAACATAGAAGCTAACTTATGCTCCAAGACTAAGGAAGCTACTGCGGCCGGAGAGAAAAGGGCCAAAATGACAGGTCAGGGGCCTACAATATTTTAAAGGTTGAAAATGAGAGGTTGCAATCGAAGATCCAAAAACTCCAAGCCAAATTCCAAGCTCAGAATGATCCTTTCTTGCTCGAGAAAACTCATGTTGTTTATAGTATGAGAAGGAAGACACTGGAGGATGCCAAAAATGACATTGAAAATATAGATGACTGCATTTCCAAAGCTCTTGTTTTAGAAACAACTTCATTCGTGAACATCCCTGCCCACTGCTTCAAGCTCTTCTGACACTTGCTTTGAGTCCTCGGAATTTAAAAAGGAAGACGAAGACGAAGGTAAAGGCGTTGATCCCAAATATGAGAAACCTTTAAGTCCAAAACATCTGCTAATAAAGCAGATTGAAATATTTTACAAAGTAGTTGTTTTTTCAGCAACTCTAGTAACTATTTCAGTCTCGCTTTTGGGCTCGAAATTTTGAATGAAAGATACCTTTCTCCCTTAACTTCTCGGAGATTTTAACAAAAGATATCTTTGCATTCCTTTTGATAAAGTTTGAGAATTATTTCCTATGGATAACTTTATTACTGTGTATTTACGCTTCTGATTTTTAACCTTTAACTAGAAAAGATTTCATAAGAGAGGGGCCCTTATGTTTATGGTGCTCTTAAAGAGAACGTCTCTTGTTCATTCCCACACTTGCATATGAAGTTTAGGCAATATTTAAATAAAGGAAATACCATGTCTATTGGAAAAGAAATAAGGTATAGAAACAAAATAACTTTCATTTATTCTTTCTATTTTCGAAAGAACATTTAGACAAGCAAAACAAGAAAATTTATATAGTTGCTAACTAAATAAACTGCCAATACATGTAGCTAATTTGTACTTCTTACTTCTACAGGACTAGATATACAGTCCACAGTCTTGACTCGATATAATAAATGATCTTCAACAATCGTACCTCTTAAGATAGGTCACATTTCAGTTTCTTGGTAACTTAACTCTATCTTAATTTTTCAATTGATGCATGATGGTAGGCTAGAAACCTGTATTTTTGCCATATTTTCCATTCTAATTACTGCATTTTACTTGTGTTTGAGCTTAAATGATGGTGATTTTCACTTATTATGTGTTTTATGCCATGCATGAATTGATTACGAGTTAAAAAGTTAATTTGGGGCTGAATTGAACAAATTGGCGCTTTGAAGTCTGAGTAAAAACCCAAAGAATTAAACCGGGATCGCGTTCGGGGGTCGATGGCCAAGTCTGGATAACAAAAATTGAGAAAAAGGAACACTCTGAGAAAAAATCACTACTGCGCCGCATGGGGCGCTGCGAGGCATGGCGCGGCAATGCAATTGGGAAATGCATGTCAGAATCTGCTCTCTAAAGATGTTCACTAACACGGGGCATGGCACGCCACGAGGCGTGCTGGGTCTGTATATTTTTCTTAGATTAATTTCCCAATTCGGCTGGGAAAGGAACTTTTGTCTGGAACCACTTCTACATGGTATAAATACACCAAAAATACGATTTTGAGGAGACACAAGATTTCATCAAGATTTTAACCAATAATCGATGCAATACAGGAGTTTGTATCAAATCATTAGCATTGATGTTTTCTATGTCTTTAAACATTCTTGAGATGAATTTTTTCATTGCTATGAAGTAATTTACCTTAGGGTATTGACAGACACAGTGTTTTGATAATTTGATTAGGGAGTCGATTCTTAACAATTGCTTGATTTAATTGATGGAGTTTTGAATTGTATTGTGAAGTTATTCATTATTTGATTTAATCAAAAGAGGAGCATTATATTAAATTTATTTTTATCTTATGCTCTAATTTAAATTAGTAATTCAATTAGTTAATCGAAAGATCCTTCTGAGTTGTTAATCGAACTAGAAAATAGGGTAATATTTGTAAGAAGTTACCCTTTAGACCAAAACTATCATTATATTCATTGCAATTGTTCATTGTGCTTCAATTGGATTATTTCTAGAAATTAATATTTAATCGAAAGAGAAACCTTAACTTCAAGTGTAATCTAATTATTTGATAAATTTATGAGTATCAACAGTATTATAAAGTGAACTAATTCAAGAATTAGATCCCGAGTCAATTATCTTGCACCTGTCTAGTCATTTACCGTATTTCTCTCACTGATATTTTTGTGTTTCTCAACTCTTGTTGATGTGTGGCTATAATTATATATTTTTAGTGCATTACTTACCTTATATTTAGGTGCTTTAATGCTTAAAGTATACTATATTTGTGCTTAATTGAGTCTATTTTATGTATAGGTGCGTTGAAGACAAAATTGGGAGAAAAGTTGAGATTTTATGTGTATTTTATGCCCTACAAGAATGGCTTGTAATTATTTGATGATGAAAAATATTATAATGAGATAATGAAACAATGATTGAAGATAAAATGAAAAGAAGACAAAACAAATTAAAAGAAGACATAAAGAAACAAGCAAATTAATGTGAAATGAAGAAAGAATTGAGAAAGATAATGTGAAGTTAGGCAGCAAAGAGCCTGGAGACACGAGGGAGTTTGCTCACGTTAGAGCTTGCGCCACCAGGGTTAACGCTAGGCGATGCGTGTTCCGGGTCTGAGACCTATTTTGTCTCCTTTTTGGTTTTGGACTTGATTATTTCGTCTAGGCCTTTTTCCTACACATATAAATAGTCATTAAACACCAATTTGAGAGAGGAGATTGGACAAGGATTTGACCTAAGGAGGTAAGAACACACTAGGAGGAAGGCGGGGAATTCTTCTACGAGTTTTTCACTTACTTCTTCCTATTTCCATTATTGGTTATGAATTCTAGTATTCTAGTTATGCATACTATTATGAATAGCTAATTTGTTATCTAGGGTTTTGATGGAATCTATTGGAGGATGATTTTTCTATTACGTTAATATATTGCTGTAGCTTTTTCTCTATTTGTTCAACTACATTTATATTGTGGTTGGTTGAAGAACTCTCAATCGACTGTGCCTATTTAGTGTGTATTACTTGGGAGGGAGTGCATATTTAGGTAGTTGTTGAACAACATCACTCCTAACGTATATGAGGGATCAATACGGAGGGTTTAAAGGTGGCATTAGGGATAACGAAACCTTGGTGTGATCCGAGTGAGCCGTAACTTAGTGCCAGCTAGCGTAGTTCAGAAGAATATGTCTAGTAAATTGTGGCAGTTACTCGGAAGAGAATTACGACACTCAGAACGCTCATGATCAATAGATAAAACTTAGAAAAATTTATAGGAAACGTAACGGAAAGGATTTCGATAACAGGGGAAATAATAACTCTAGACCTCCTTAATCTTGTCTCCAATCCTTATCCTTGTTAATTGATAGTTTTACTGCTTTCTAGTATTTATTAGTTAATTAGATAAAAATAAACATTATAATCTTTATAATTAGGTAATTGTTTGGACTTGCGTTTCTTAACGATATTGAACAATTGTAGCTGAGCCTTAGTTCTCTGTGGGATTTGACTCCACACTTGTAAACCGGATTATATTTGCAACGACCTCTTAGTCCTTTTTATAAGGCATAGTTAGGCGTGATCAAATTTTAGCGCCGTTGCCGGAGAATTAACGGTGTAGCTGTAGGTGTACATATTGCTAGGTTTCAAGTTTGAACTTTTATTTTATTTTATTTTATTTTTGTATTTGATTGTTTTTTTTGTTTTACTTTTTGATTTGAGAACATGGCATCTTGGAATTATGAGAGTTTGGATGTTGGTAATTCTACTTTTGATCCTCTTTATGCATATTGTGGAGGAAACCACCCATTGCAAAATTGTCAAAATATTCCCGAGAGTAAGTTATGTGCACCAACTCAATCTTATGTGTGTGATATATGTGGAGGTCAAGATGGTCACTTTCATGGTTGTGATTATTTATCTTATCCTCCCCAAAGATATATTAAAGTCGAACACGGATATGTTAAAGTGCCTTGTGGAACAAAATAGTAAAAGAAATCTGCAGATAGAAAGGCAAAAGGAAACTATTCACAACTTGAAAGTTCAAGTGAGTCAACTGGTTGAAGATTTTAATGCTCAACAAGCCAATATTGTGAATAGTATCCAAGACGAGCGTGAAGTAGATACAGAAATTGAGGTGCTAGTGGAGAAGGCCAGAGTAGAACGCCAACAATCAATCGAACTAGATTTTGAGGATGTCGATATTGTAGAAGAGATACTAGAGTCAACCAAAGATATTGAGGATACATATTTAGTTGACTCTAGTGTCATTGGTATTGAGGATGTTGACAATCCCAATGTTTATGTAGTTGAGCGCATTGGTCCACACTCCAAGCATTTTTCCACATTGTGTTTGGATGATGATATGAAAATAGAGTCGTTCGAGCCACGTGAGGAGTCAAGGGATGAGGAATAAGGTGCCTACATTCTGGAAATTTTCTTGCCTGAAAATCAAGATTACACACCTCATGTAAAGGCCAAGAAGTGCAGAATACTACATTGGTTGCATGGGCAAGTTAGATTTATTCTTCCACCCTTGGAGCATAGCCGAAAACTTGATACCAAATTGGGGGTTCAATTCATAAGCTTGAGGTGGAGGCAAAAAGTGATTCGCGTCGTGCCGCGACGTTAAATCAAGCGCTTGTTGGGAGGCAACTCAGCTTTACTGCTTTCTTTTATTTTTTATTTTTATTTTTTATTATTGTATTATTTTTGTAGTGTCAATTTTTGATTTTGTTGGAGCATGGAAAGCAAAGCCATTAGAAGGATGCAACAGCAAACCAGATGGTTGAAACTAAGTGGAAGGTACCCGCACGAAGGACTACACCTGGGAGAAGTCTGAGTACCCCATGAGCTACTAGTGCTTCGGCCTTTGGCCTACCAGGGAGTTTCTTTTACCCTCTTGTATTTATGGGTGTGAATTGGGGTCAATGCACAATTTTAAGTATGGGATGGGGAGATTGTCTGGGTGACTTTCTATGCTATTTAGTTGTGTTAGTTTAATGGAATAAGTTTTTTTTATAAATATTTGAAAAATATTGGATTTTTCCTGATGATGGATCTCCAAAACAGTTTTCTTGAGGGATTAAAGTCTAGCAAAAAATAAATTCTAAAAAATAAAAAATAATACAAAAGTATGTCTTTTTATTTTTTTTAAGTAGTAATAATCCCCCGTGATTTTTCTTTGTGCCTCAGTTCTTTTCCATGGGATATAGTTTGAACCGGGTAGTAGTTTTTCCTTTTATTTTTTTTAGAGTAGATTAGAATTTAGGAAATAAATGGAGGAAGAAAGATCAGATTCCTAGGCGCCCTTGACTTGTTTGATAGTAGCATATTTAGACTTTGACATATGTAGTATTTTCCCTATGATCTAAAATTGCTTATGATGCCTTGGTTAGTTGGATAGCATGTTTTGTGACGCCTACGTCTCATTTTCTTAACTTATGTTCACTTTGTGCTTAACGCTTAATATCTCATGGCTTCGTGAATACTTGCATTGCTTGAGAGTTAGAATGAGACCATCCTTAGTGAGTCATGTGCCGCGTGTGAAGTGAGATTTTGTGTAGTCCATGTCATTGTGATTGAGTCTAGAACTTGCCCCGTATGTGAGTCGAAGTGAAATTTTATGTGATGCCCGATTTGAAAAATGATTTTAATATTTATTTGATCTTGTTGAGCTTATTGTTTACCATAAATAAACTTTATCCCTACTTACCCCTTTTGAGCCTATAGACTTTTATTTGGTACCCACATTACGAGCCTATACCCTTTTATTTTTAATTGATATTATTTTGATCCTTTTACCTCTTAAAGCACTTTAATTGTGAAATGAGCGCTAAAAGAAGTAAGAAGGGACTAAGTGTGGGGTGACTTTTGAGTGAAACCAATGAAAGGAAGAAAGATGCTCTTATTTTGTAAAACAATACACCACTAGCGGAAATTGAAAAAATAATATAGTTGGAAAAAAAGAGAGAAAAATCTGAAGAAAAAAAGAAGAAGAAAAAAATAGAGATTAATAAATTGTTGTCTTGTTCTTTCTAGTGGGTATTGAATTAAAGTAGTGCTTAAAGAAGAAGGGAACGTTTTTGGGGGTGATATTGTTTGTGAAATTGAAGTGGTATTGAAGAAAATACGTTTAAAGTAATTTTGTGATGTGTTAAAGTGCTTAGGAGGGTGAGTCATTATTTCTAAAATATATCCTACCCGTCCCTTAGCCCACATTACAACCATGAAAAAGTCCTAATTGATTTTAGATCGAGCGAGCTTACATTAGTAGAGATTTATATTAAGGGCAAGCCTATGGTGCCAATTGCATGCATGTGACTTCTTTTGTGAGAGTGAGGAATTTCTTTGATTTATCTGAATCCTTAAAATATATTTGAGCATTTGATTCAAATGTGTGGATTCAACTTACTCATTTAGTCTTATTTTGAGGGAACATGAGTTCGCGAGGGATATGTGACGTTATTAGACTTCTGTCTATGATGTTGGGTGTTCAAGCCATGAGTGTATTGTGACTTTTGAGTCGGTTTTTGAGGCTAGGATTGTTATGAGCATGTTGTCTTTGTTTGAATATTTTTGAATTTTGGCATAAGAAAAGGGAAGTGTATGTGATTGCATATGCTAGAGTTTAATTGTTGCTATTAACCATGGTCATTGGTGTAGTGTGCTTCAAATGTGATAAATATAAAGTGTAGTTTGATTGCTCGAGGACGAGCAATGTTTAAGTGTGGGGTAGTGATGTGTGGCTATAATTATATATTTTTAATACATTACTTACCTTACATTTAGATTCTTTAATGCTAAACTATACTATATTTATACTTAATTGAGTCTATTTTATGTATAGGTATGTTGAAGACAAAATTGGGAGCATAGTAGAGATTTTATGTGTATTTTATGCCATACAAGAATGGCTCGTGATTATTTGATGATGTGAAATATTATAATGAGATAATGAAACAATGATTGAAGACAAAATGAAAAGAAGACAAAACAAATTAAAAGAAGGCAAAAAGAAACAAGCAAATTAATGTGAAATGAAGAAAGAATTGAGAAAGAGAATGTGAAGTTAGGCAGCAAAATCAATTTCAGAAACAAAGCAGCAACGAGCCTGGCGACGCGAGGGAGTTTGCTCGCGTTAGAGCTCGCGCCGCCAGGTTTAACGCGAGGCGATGCGTGTTCCGGGTTTGAGACCTATTTTGTCTCATTTTTGATTTTGGACTTGGTTATTTCGTCTAGGCCTTTTTTCTACACATAGAAATAGTCATTAAACACCAATTTGAGAGAGGATATTGGACAAGGATTTGACCTAAGGAGGTAAGAACACACTAGGAGGAAGGCGGGGAATTCTTCTACGAGTTTTTCACTTACTTCTTCCTATTTCCATTATTGGTTATGAATTCTAGTATTGTAGTTATGTATACTGTTATGAATAGCTAATTTGTTATCTAGGGTTTTGATGGAACCTATTGATGGATGATTTTCCTGTTACATTAATATAGATTTGCTGTAGCTTTTTCTCTATTTGTTCAACTACGTTTATATTGTGGTTGGTTGAAGAGCTCTCAATTGATTGTGCCTATTTAGTATGTATTACTCAGGAGAGAGTACATATTTAGGTAGTTGTTGAACAACATCACTCCTAACGTATATGAGGGATCGATACGGAGGGTTTAAAGGTGGGATTAGGGATAACGAAACCTTGGTGCGATCCGAGTGAGCCGTACCTTAGTGCCAGCTAGCATAGTTCAGAAGAATATGTCTAGCAAAATTATGGTAGTCACTCGGGAGAGAATTACGACACTCAGAGCGCTCATGATCAATAGATAAAACTTAGGAAAATTTATAGGAAACGTAGCATAAAGGATTCCGACAACTGGAAAAATCATAACTCTAGATCTCCTTAATCTTGTCTCCAATCCTTATCCTTGTTAATTGATAGTTTTACTGCTTTCTAGTATTTTTTAGTTAATTAGATAAAACTAAACATTATAATCTTTATAATTAGGTAATTGTTTGGACTTGTGTTTCTTAGCGATATTGAATAACTGTAGATGAGCCTTAGTTCTCTGTGGGATTCGACTCCAGACTTGTAAACCGGATTATATTTGCAACGACTGCTTAGTCCTTTTTATAAGGCATAGTTGGGCGTGATCACTAGTCTTTTGTATCAATTGACCATTGCTTAAAATTTAGTAGTTAATTGTAGTTGATAATCATTCAAATCAAGTGTTAATTTTCCTAGATAGTAATTAACTAAAGATTATTCGAACACTGTTTAAATTTAATCCCTGTAGAGACGATAATTTAACTATACAATCTTTGACTAGCGAGCATTAATTTTGTATTGTATTTTGTGCTTGTCAAATTTTGGTTCCACTGCCGGTGATTAGCAATCAACAATGTTCAAAATAATTTTTGGTGCTAATTCAGGAACCAATTTTATTTTTATGTATTCATGTTTTCTCACTTGTGTGCAGGAAACATTTTTAACTTCTATGGTGTATGACTCAATCCTCTTCAAAGAAAGTGATACCTTCCGAACCGGAGTTGGAAAAACACATGCAACAACTGAGAAAAGAAAGAGGATTCACCAAAATATTTTTAGGGAAATCATTAACCCAAAAACACATGGCAAAAAATAGTGATGATGGAGTTGATTTGGCTGCAAGAGAAGCAACACAACAAGCAGAAGCAGCTGGACGGGCAGATGCAGAAGCAACTATGGTAAATGATCAAACTATTAATGGGGATGAAGGACAGAGATTCAACCTGAACCGACCTTTTTCAGAATATGCATTAAAAATGTGGCTCCCAGAGCAGGCAGATCATTGGCTGACTTTGCCAGACCAGTCTACAATCAAGGACTATCAAGTATTAGACCTCCACCCATAGCAGCAAATAATTTTGAGTTGAAGCAAGGGTTTATTAAAACCATCCAGAACAACTATGTCTTTAGATGGAAGGTGAATGAAAATCCTAACGCTCACTTGATGGACTTTGAGGAAATCATGAACACCTTTCAGTACAATGGAGTATCAAAAGATGCAATCTACTTAAGGGCATTCCTTTTTTTTTCTAAAGGATGACGTGAAGTGCTGGCTTCGAATCCAACCAACTGGGTCGATCAAGACATTGAAATATATGACGAAAACGTTTCTTGACAAGTACTTCTCATCTACAAAAAATAGGGAAATTCAGAAGGAAAATCCACAACTTCTGCCAGAAGGACACTGAAACGGTCTTCGAAGCTTGAGAAAGATTCAAGGAGATAGTGGGAGATAGTGAGAAGGTGTTAGCATAATGAAATCGAATTTTGGATGCAACTCAAGGACTTTTGGGATGGACGGACACCCTCATCACGATGAACTCTGAGTAATGCAATTGGAGGTCCATTAATGAAGAAAACCCCGGAGGAGATTGTCTCTATCCTTGATGAATTTTATAGGGATGTTAACCGTTGGCCCTCTGAGAGTAATGACAGAAGAAAATCAGTTGTGGTTCAATAGGTGGACTCTAAAACATCAAGGCAAGCTCAACTAGACACCATGGCCAAAGATATAAGAAAGTTGACCTTAGCCAAGGTACAGAATGAACCGCAAGCAGCATGCGACTTTTGTGGAATGAGACACCCTACTCATGAGTGTCAAGCTTCGACTGAGGAAGTTAATGTTGCGGGGAACTATAATAGAGGAAACTACCAAGGTGGAAACAACTTCAGTGCTATTGGACAAATACATCCAGGTTTTTCTTGGCGTTCACCTAGTGGGAGTTTGAATCGTGGCAGCAAAATAATCCTAGACCCCAGGGTCAAGCACCTCTAGGTTTTCAGAACCAGTCGAGGCAGCAGTACCCGCAATACCAACCACAATAGTCAAATCAATCTAGTATGGAAGATCTCATGAAGGCTTTTATCAACAAATCAAAAGAGAGGTTCAATACTCACAGTTCTGCTATTCAAAATCCGGAAAGACAAGTGGGTCAAATTGCCAACATGCTATCTGAAAGGGCTCCTGAGACTCTACCCTCTGAAACAGAAAAGAACCCGATGGAAATATAAAGGTTTTATCTCTAAGAAGTGGCAAAACATTAGCTGATCCAGTTGTGAAAACTAAACCCGAAGTGGTAAGCAAGAAAATTAACATATTGGATGAGCAAAAGAGTGAAGAATAGAAAAGTGAGAGTGGTGGGTTACGAAAGGAGATTGAAGAAAGTAGACACATGCCAACTCTACCATTCCCTCAAAAGATGAAGTGGGAAAACTAGATAAGTACTTTGGGAGGTTCTTAGAGATGCTCAAGCAACTGTATGTGAACATTTCCTTCATAGAGGTTCTCACTCAGATGCCTACTTATGCTAAGTTCTTGAAGAAAATCTTTTCCAGCAAGAGGAGGTTAGAGGAGACAACAATGATCAAGTTGAATGCCCACTGTAGTGCCATATTGCAAAATAAAATTCCTCATAAGTGTGGGGACCCATTAAGCTTCACCATACCATGCTCGTTGGGGAGTGATATATTCGACAAGACTCTGTGCGACTCTTGTGCTTTTATAAATCTAATGCCTTTGTCTGTGTTCAAAATACTTAAAGGCAAGCTTGGAGTAATCAAATCTATACTAGTGTCCCTGCAACTAGCTGACCAGAGCACCATATTACTGAAGGAATCATTGAATATATTCTAGTACAGGTAGACAAGCTTGTGTTCCTCGTAGACTTTATTATGGTGGACATGGAAGTGAACAAGGAGGTGCCTCTAATTCTATGGAGGCCTTTCCTATGTATAAGCAGAGCAATTCTTGATATCTATGAAGGGTAGCTTATGCTCATAGTGGGTAACGAGAAATTAGTGTTCCAGATGAAGAGAATGATAAAATACCCCAGTGATGGGGCATCTGCCTACTCTTGTTTCAAGCTAGATGTTGTTGGGGAATTGGCTAAAAATTACAAGTTTGATAAGCTTGTGGGGGACACGCTAGAGAGGTGTATTACTCAGTCTAGCACAGTGGAGGATAAAGATCTTGAAATAAAGAAAGAGGCTAAAGCTCTTGAGACTGAGGATCAAGTGGTTGATGAGGAGGAACTAAAAAGGGAGGCTTCTAAGCCTAGTGTGGAATTGAAAGTCCTCCCTACTCACTTGAAATATGCTTTTCTTGAAACTAATAATTTTCCTGTGATTATTTCTGCTTACTCGACATGTGCACAAGAACAAAAGCTGGTGGAGCTGTTGAGAAAGTACAAGAAGGCCCTTGGCTGGACCATATCTGATATTCAAGGAATCAGTCCAACCATTTACATGTACAAAATTTTCCTAGAAGAAAATCGCAAGCCAGTGGTGCAACCCCAACTCAAGCTGAATAATAATCTAGAGGATGTAGTGCACAAGGAGATTATTAAGTTGTTAGATTTTGGGGTGATTTCTCCCCATCTCTGATAGCCAATAGATTAGTCATTTACAAGTGGTCCCTAAGAAGGTGGTATAACAGTGGTGAAGAATGAAAACAGTGAATTGACCCCAACCAAAACAGTCACACAGTGGAGAATGTGCATTGATTATAGGAGGATGAATGACACAACAAGAAAAGACCACTCCACACTCCCCTTTATTGATCAAACGCTCGAGAAAGTGGTTGGGCATGGTTGTTATTGTTTCTTGGATGGGTACTCAGGCTACAATCAGATACCCATTGCCCCTAGAAGATGTTGAGAAGACTACTTTCACTTGTCTTGCAAGTGTTTTTGCTTATAGGAGGATACCATTTGGGTTGTGTAATGCACCAACCACTTTTCAAAGGTGCATGATGTCTATCTTCTCAGATCTGAATGAGAAGTGCTTGGAGGTATTTATGGATGACTTTACTCTGTTTGCTGATGATTTTGATGACTGCTTGAAGAACTTGGAATTGGTGCTCAAACGTTGCGAAACCACTCACCTTGTCACGACCCAAAACCTAACATGTCGTGATGGCGACTATCAATGGTACTAGGCAAGCCGACGTTCCCAAAATACTCCAGTAATTGAATAGTAAAGGTAGTTTAAAACTTTTTCATATCAGAAATGTTTCATAAAAACCAAAGTTGAACTCAATATAGAATCAAAATGCGGAATCTAGCCACAAAAATCGGGGTATCACTAAGTCATAAGCATCTAGACAACCAAACTAATAAACTAGTGTCTAAGTATCAATACAAGACAAAGAAATATATAACTAGTCTCCGGTAGTCGATCGCGCCCGAACTCAATGACCTACGTGATCCAACACACCTGGATCTGCACATGAAATGCAGGGTGTAGCATGAGTACAACCAACTCAGCAAGTAACATAAATAAATAAGGAAGTGAAAAGTAGTGTCGAGCTATACAGTACAGTTCATTTTCAATAATTCCAGCAAAGAATAGACATACTTTCAACTTAGGCAATTTAAGTCAAATCAGTTTTATAAAGTTAATGTGCAGGTACTCCGGATATAGAAACTTTCAGAAATTTCACAAAAATGACAGATAGAACTAAGTGCATCAACAATTGAAAAGCAAGTACAACCTATCAGGGAAACAATCACTCAAACCCTCAATAACTCGGCACTCAACTCTCAGCCCTCAATGCACACGCTCAATAGGTACCTGCGCTCACTCGGGGTGTTCAGACTCATGAGGGGCTCCTGCAGCCCAAGCGCTATAATCTGCATGGACAACTCACTTGTTGCACGGACAACTCATGTGCCATAGTATAAATATCTGGATCTGCACGGACAACTCACGTGTTACAAGACAACTCACGTGCCCTAGTATAAATACAAGGATCTGCACGGACAACTCACGTGCTGCACAGACAACTCACGTAACATAGAACAATACCTCACAACTAGGCCTTCGGCCTTACTCAGTCATGAATCTCTCTAGTCTTATAGCTCTCAATATAGAAAGGGAAAATATCCCAAATCAAAGTGTTACAGTATATCATTAGGGAAAAATAACAGAGACTGAGGTAAACATGTACAAGAATCACTATGACTGAATATAACTATCATGAGCAGGAATATAGTCTAAGCATGATCTCTAACATGAAAGGCAATCAAGTTCTAGTAGACAGGAATATATATAAACACAAATAAAGGCTATTAGACTTCCCAGTCTCTCGGGACGGACCAAGTCTCAATCCCTCACGGCGTACACCCATACGCCCGTCACCTAGCATGGGTGTCACTTCCAAATAGTCACATAATACCAAACTCCGGGTTTCATACCCTCAAGACCAGATTTAAAACTGTTACTTACTTCAACAACGTAGAACTCCTACTCTGAAATACCCTTTCCTCTCGAACCGGCCTTCAAATGACCCGAATCTAGCCACAAGCAATAAAATACGATCAATATGAGCTAAAGGAAAGAATCCCACAAGGAAAATACCAATTTATAGGCCAAATCCCGAAATTCACTCAAACCCGCCCCCCGGGCCCACGTCTCGAAATACGACAAAAGTCACAAAACCCGAAGCCCATTCACTCACGAGTCTACCCATACTAAATTTATCAAAATCCGACATCATTTGGTCCCTCAAATCCTCAAATTACTCTCTCCAAAATCCCAAGCCCTAACCCCTTATTTCATTTCAAAAATCCTACTAATTAGGTGGAAAATTAATGGGAAAAGACCATAGCTAATGATAATAGAGCTCAAGCAACTTACCTCAGTGAATATCCTTGAATACCCTTCAAAACTCACTCCAAAATCTCCAAGGTCCGACTTGAAAATGGAGGAAATGGACAAAAATTCGCCATGTCTTCTATCTATAGGTTCTTCCCAGGTTTTCGCACCTGCGGCTCAAACAATGCGCACCAGCGGAGCCACTTTTGCGCACAAATCTCTGCATCTGCGTAAAATCACTTAAGTGCCCATATCCGCACTTGCGTTCTATATCCGCTTCTGCGACCTCGCAGGTGCGGAAAAGACCTTGCACCTGCGGCCACTGCCAGTCCTCCTCACTTCCGCATCTGCGAATCAGCCTAGCATCTTCGGGCTCGCAGATGCGACCAATCTTACGCACTTGCAGTTCCAGCCCAGGTCCTCTATGTCCGTATCTTCGGCTCACCAAGTGCACCAGCGACCTCGCACTTGCGGCTCCCCCACCGCAGGTGCGGAAATACCAGTAACAGCAGCTTGAACTATATTTTTCCAACTTCAAACAATTTATTAACCACCCGGACTCACCCCGAGGCCCTCAGGACCTCAACCAAACATACCGACAAGTCATATATCAACATACAAACTTAGACAAATCATCAAATCACTCAAAACAACATCAAAATACCAAATTACCCTCAGATTCAAGCCTAAGAATTATAACTTCCCAAATTCTGCAAACGACGCTGAAACCTACCAAACAACGTTCGAATGACCTCAAATTTTACACACACGTCACAAATGACACCACGAACCTACTCCATTTTCCGGAAATCCATTCCTACCCTGATATCAAATTTTCCACTGCCGACCGAAATTGCCAAATTTCCAACTTTTGCCAATTCAAGCCTAATTCCACTACGGGCCTCCAAATCACATTCTGGATGCACTCCTAAGTACAAAATCACCTAACGGAGCTAACGGAACTATCAAAATTCAAATCCGAGATCGTTTACACATAAATCAACATCCGGTTGACTTTTCCAACTTAATCTTTTACTTTAGAGACTAAGTGTCTCAATCCACTCCGAAACCACTCCGGACCCGAACCAACTAACCCGGTATACCATAATATAGTTGGAAAGCATAAAAGGAAGCAGAAATAGGGAAAATGAGGCTATAATTCTCTAAACGATCGGTCGAGTCGTTACATACTCCCCCTTTTAAACAAACGTTCGTACTCGAACGGGTCTAGAATCATACCTAGAGTCTTAAATATGTGTGGATATATGCTCCGCATCTCCCGCTCGGTCTCCCAGGTGGCCTCCTCCACAGGCTGACCTCTCCACTGCACCTTCACCGAAACTATGTCCTTTGACCTCAACTTCCGAACCTACCGATCCAAAATGGCCACCGGCTCCACATCATAAGTCATATCACCCTCCAACTGAACCGTGTTGAATTCTAAAACATAGGATGGATCGTCAACGTACTTCCGTAGTATGGAAACATGAAACACTGGATGCACACACGACAAGCTGGTTGGCAAGGCAAGCTTATAAGCCACCTCCCTATCCTCTGAAGCACCTCAAAAGGCCCAATGAACCGGGGGATCAACTTGCCCCTCTTCCCAAACCTCATAATACCCTTCATGGGTGATACCTTCAGCAATACCTTCTCCCCAACCATAAACAACACATCACGGACCTTCCGGTCCGTGTAGCTCTTCTGCCTAGACTACGCCGTATGAAGACGCTCCTGAATTAATTTCGCCTTAGCTAATACATCCTGGACCAAGTATGTACCCAATAGCCTAGCCTCACCCGACTCAAACCATCCTACCAAAGATCTACACCTCCTCCCATATAAAGCCTCGTACGGAGCCATATGAATACTCGACTGATAACTATTGTTATATGCAAACTCCACGAGCGGCAAGAACTGGTCCCATGAACACCCAAAGTCAATGACACAAGCGCGCAACATGTCCTCCAATATCTGAATAGTGCGCTCGGACTGCCCGTCTGTCTGAGGGTGAAATGATGGCTCAACTCAACCTAAGTACCCAACTCTCGCTGCACGACCCTCCAAAACGGTGATACAAACTGAGTACCTCTAACTGAAATGATGGAAACTGGAATACCATGCAGGCGAACAACCTCTCGGATATAAATCTCGGCCAACCGCTCTGAAGTGTAAGTAGTACCAACTGGAATGAAGTGCGCGAACTTGGTCAGCTGATCCACAATCACCCAAATAACATCGAACTTCCTCGAAGTCCGTGGGAGCCCAGCTACGAAGTCCATGGTGATCCGCTCCCACTTCCACTCTAGGATCTCTAACCTCTGAATCAAGCCACTCGGTCTCTGATGCTCATACTTAACTTGCTGATAGTTGAGACACCGAGCCACAAACCCAACTATATCCTTCTTCAATCGCCTCCACCAATAGTGCTTCCTCAAATCCCGGTACATCTTCGCGGCACCCAGATGTATGGAATATCATGAGCTGTGGGCCTCCTCAAGAATCAACTCCCTGATCCCATCTACATTAGGCACACATATCCGGCCCTGCATCCTCAACACACCGTCATCACCAATGGTCACATCCCTAGCATCACCTCGCTGAACCCTGTCCTGAAGAACGAGCAGATGGGAGTCATCAAACTGACGGTCCCTAATATGGTCATAAAGAAAAGACCTGGAGAACACACAAGCCAATACTCGACTCGGCTCCGAAATATCCAATCTGACAAGCTAGCCCACTAAGGCCTGAACATCCAATGCCAAGGGTCTCTCTTCTGCTGGGAGAAATGCTAAACTTCCCAAACTCTATGTCCGGCGACTCAAAGCATCGGCCACCATATTGGCCTTTCCCGGATGGTACAAAATAGTGATATCGTAGTCCTTAAGAAGCTCTAACCATCTCCGCTGACGCAAGTTAAGATCCTTCTACTTTAATAGATTCTGCAAACTCTGGTGATTAGTATAGATCTCACAATGAACCCCTTACAAATAATGACGCCAAATCTTCAAGGCGTGAACAATGGATGCTAACTCAAGATCATGGACAGGATAGTTCTTCTCATGAGTCTTCAACTGGCGCGAGGCATAGGCAATCACCCTACCCTCCTGCATCAGAACACATCCTATACCTACCCTCGAGGCATCACATTACACTGTGTAAGAACCTGAAGCTGATGGCAGAACTAACACTGGAGTTGTGGTCAAAGAAGTCTTGAGGTTCTGAAAGCTCTCCTCTCACTCATCTGACCACCTGAATGGAGCACCCTTCTGGGTCAATTTGGTCAAGAGCGATGCAATAGATGAAAATCCCTCCACAAAGTGACGGTAATAACCCGCCAAACCAAGAAATCTCCTAATTTCCGTGGCTGAGAACGGTCTAGGCCAACTTTACACTGCCTCTATCTTCTTCGAATCCACCTGAATACCCTCACTGGACACCACGTGCCCCAAGAATGCTACTGAACCGAGAAAAAACTCACACTTGGAGAAATTTGCATAAAGCTTTTCCTTCCTCAATCTCTGCAATATAACCCGCAAATGTTGAGCATGCTCCTCCTGGGTACGAGAGTATACCAGGATGTCATCAATGAATACAATAATAAATGAGTCCAAATAGGACCGGAATACATTGTTCATCAAATGCATGAACGTTGCTGGGGCATTGGTCAGCCCAAAAGACATCACCAAGAACTCATAATGGCCATAACGGGTCCTGAAAAATGTCTTAAGAATATCCGAATCCCGAATCTTCAGCTGGTGATAACCATACCTCAAATAAATCTTGGAGAACACCCTCCCTCCCTGAAGCTGGTCAAATAAATCATCAATATGAGGCAAAGGATACGTGTTCTTGACTGTGACCTTGTTCAACTGCCTGTAATCAATGCAAATCCTCATGGAACCATCCTTCTTCTTTATAAATAAAACCGATGCACCCCAAGGTGACACACTAGGCCGAATAAACCCCTTATCAAGGAGTTCCTAAAGTTGTTCCTTCAACTCTGCCGGTTTCATACGATACGGTAGAATAGAAATGGGCCGAGTGCCCTGTCACGACCTAAACCGATGGGCCGCGATGGGCACCTAATACCTTACTCAACCGAGTACCAACGTAACGTATCATTCTTATTACATCATCATATACGCGTGACATACGGGCCTAATAGGCCAACATGATCATTTATAAACTCAAAACATAGGCCGGCAAGGCCATACAATCTTTCACGTACACGACATATGTCTACAAGCCTCTAAGAGTACATAAATGTCATAAAGGTTGGAACAGAGTCCCTCCATACCAAGAAATACACGTCTAAATCATACTAACCAAACAAGCAACTCCGAAGTAAATGGAGCGCACCAACATCTTCCGCTGAGCTGATAGCCTACTTGGAGGGCTCTCGACCTGTCTATCGGGACCTGCGGGCATGAAACGCAGCATCCCCAAGAAAAAGGGACGTCAATACAAATAATGTAACGAGTATGTAAGGAATGAAAATTAGTAAATAATAGACATAAGAGAAACATGGAGTAAAAGACTCGACATGTACGTTTGCATAGCTCTGTGAATTATTTCATTTTTATAATGTCATGCATATGCATATAAATATCATACCATGCATAGGTATATGCGTTCATAACATCATCAAGCCTCTGAGGGCATCCCATCATATCATTTCGGCCACTGTGGGCAAATCATCAACGTATACCAACTGATCAGGAGGTGGTACGTATATAACGCCATAACCTTTCCCATATCCCATATATATATATATATACATACATATACACGTATATAACACCATCTGGTCATGGGTCAATGTGCATGTGTAAATGCATGAAATGCATATGAAATACGTTAATAAAATCTCTTAGTACGTCATAAGACCATTATATCTCTAATTAATATCATGAAATAAACTTTTATCAACTTATGTATTTTTGAGACCCATGAGCAGATGATAAAATAATATGACACGCGGGGAATCAAGAACATAAGCATCTCTAGTATTTCTATGAATAGAGTCATTTATGGAAATTGTGCATTTGCTCGTTTCGTTCGTGTCGTATAGATCATGCCAAAAAGAAAGAAGGGATAGCCTTAACATACGTGAGTCGATTCTCTTAAAAATCCCTCTAACACACATTAATTGCGATGAAACACGTAACGGCGAGGTTGAAATAGGGAACAATCCGTATGAAATACTCAAAGCAATAACGTTGCTATTGCAAAATCATCTTTGTCAAAATCCTTTCTCAAGAGATTTAGAATCAATGTTGTGCAACAGAAAGCTTGATGAAACTCTTCTTAAGAGTTTAGGAATAATGTTACATGAAAATGGAAAGCTTGGTTGAGCTCTCTTAGAAAGAACGTTACTGTGTTCTTTTCTTAAGAGATTTGAAGATAAATGTTGAATTTGGAAAGTTATCCTTAATCATTAGGTGGACCCCACATGTCTAGCTTAGTGTCACTTAAGTTCTTCAAGTGTGACACCTTTCATTCCTAATATAGGAGTCACAACTCTTGGAATGGGGGCTGCTACGTTTTTGGCTTGGTCTATATTCAAAGACTTTAGTTAATCAACCACCAATTAATAATTAACTAGTTAATTCCCCCATTAATCAATAATTAACTATTTATTCAGATAATTAATAATAATTTCAAATTGTTTAAAATACTACTCACTTTTAACACACCTTATACACCTTACTATCATGGCCATGTGGTACCTTATATGACACTAATTCAAAAATATCAAATATTTTAGCTCGGGCCGTATTTTATCTCAACATGTCAAACTTGGACGAAAATTCATTTTCTTTGACTTGCTTCCCCTCTCACCTTCACGAATTTACTCATCACTTGTTTGAAATAGCATAATGCTTATAATCTCAAAATAATCCCATTTTCGAACTTACGACGAAACTTTAACATACGAAAATGCGGGATGTAACATCATTCCCCCCCCCTCGGAACATTCGTCCTCGAATGTTGACTTGTGCACTTATCATTTTCATAACATATGTCTTCCGGAACTTTAGTACTCTCTTTTCCATCTAGGCAACTGTTCTGTGAACAATTCCAAAGGCCAGGGCATTCCCCCCTTTAGGCCTCTTTCTCACACCATGATTTATGGTCGGAATCCTTTCAATCTCGTAACTGTTGTTACCTTTTATCACGCAGCATGTATGACTTTTACCTTGTAAGTGCGCCTATGCGACTCTTCTCTCTTTTTTTCCATCAGCTTTTAGCCAATCTCTAGGCCTTACTTTGTAAACATATACAGAGTTTAATAAGATGTCCCTCTAGGCATCTATAGGTATACTGCCATACTTTAGCTTGCGACCTTGTGCATATCCATTTATACTACTCACAACTTTTCTTCAACTTGCTTGCACCATAGATTTCCTAATGTTATTCTGGAACTTCAAGTGAAACATCACATCGTCTCAAATTCTCTTTTTACTCTCTTAACTAGACCTCTCGATACCTAGAAACCATAGGCTGGAGGATATGCTACTGATGATGCTGCTATCACTCCTGAATACTGAATCCCAGCACTTATAGCCTTTTATCTGAAGTATGAACTATTCACAACCTTCTTTTTTTGAGCATCTCGTACGTTTTCCACCTTTACCTTACTTACCTTAAAATCTCGCCTCACATCTTCTATCTCTTTCATAACCTCCCTTCCACATAGGTATAATTCACATCCACAACTTGAGGCTCTATTATAATACTTGCACCTCTGGTGTATACACAATCTGGTGGGAGCTTCGTACAGACTTTTTATGAGGCTGGTACTTTTCCAACTGGCTTTATCGTATGGTCGTTGCAGAATATGGTTCTTTTACTTTCTCTCCTGTACCTTTGATATTAAGAGTGATCCTGCAATGTTCTCAACCACGGTTCCTATAATTTTCTGGGTCCAATAATCAGATTATTGATATATTTCGTTGATGTAACTCTTTAGTTTCCTCTTTCTTCTGATCAACTTTTATGTAGTCTTAACTATCTTCTGATCTGCGGGTCCTGGTATTAGCTATTATTTTAGCCTTTCATTGGCGTTATGGAATATCCATGATACAATCTTTTAATGATTCAGTCCTTTGTCTATGACCTGGACTCTTTTAACTCATACTAGAGTCTTTTACGGCTAATTATTAATCGAATAATTTCTTTCTTTCCATTTCAACTTTCTTCAAATGTAAGCAATTGCTTTTCCTGGTCTTTTTACCCCTTGTTGCGTTCATACTTAGCTTATCTGAGTTTTCACGCGTGCCAATTTGTTTTTTGTGCAACTCATATGGTCTCGAATAGTACTTTTGGTTTTACTCCCCACTCATTAGCCATGGTAGGTGCCGCTTTCTTTTGGAGTGCATACAATTTTATAGTGAGACTATTGTTACACAACCATTTCCTCTTTACGTTACTTCGCTTAGGTTGAAACCTTCTTCCTTACTTCCTCAACTAGTCTTTCATTGTAGTATTTAGGGAGGATCCTCTGACTCTTGTAAAGCTGTGAGCTTATTACATTGTATACTTGACTGACCTTTTTGATGTCCTTCCTTGCCTATAATTATCCATAGTTACTTACTTCCGCCCCCTTTTGCTTGTAGGGTTGCTACTAAACTAGATATTTTGACTGACTTCTCGGTGGCACTCTCTTTTATCTCTGTAACACTCATATGGTACCTTTAACTACCCCAACTCCTATCTAAATATTTCCCAATAATCACAATGTCATAACTGCGAGGCTGAATTCACTATATTGGGTTTTAATATGTTTATCTTACACGATCTGCTGACTCGTCTGTAATCTCCTGTTTAGCCATAACTAGGCTCCTCCTGATCAATTACTAACTACTCGTTGGCCCATTCACATCTCAATATTCTGCGTAATCTTTCTTGGGCTATTTCCTTTGCCTTAACTTACGTCTCGCACTGGCTCCTTATTTATTAATAACAGCTCGGGCAGGAACCCTTACTTCCTCTCCTTGACGCCGTGCTTGCACAATATTCTGGTATCGTAGCATATCTGTAGGATTTGGATAAGTGCCATCTCATCCCCCCCTTTTTTTAATCGTATTCTTTCTTTACCATTCCATAGTCACTAGAACCACTTAATTCCGACTTAATGCCACATCACTCCATATTCCCCCTTTTAAGGGAGTACTAAGAGTTGAAGCCACGAGGATCTATAGATGTTTTACCTCTTCATATTTGGCGTCTTTCCACATCATCGATGATCCTTAATTGACTCGCGGTAATATTTCTGTACCAAGGACAACAAATTCCCTACTCGCGAGGGTGACACTTAGTATAACTGGTACATACAGTCCCTAAAGCTTAACTTTGCTCACCTTGCTTGCTTTAGGGAAGCGTCTTCCTGAATGGCCTTTAAAGGGTATTCTTCTGTCTCTCAATCTATCATTGCCGGGACGCAATCTCTGAAATTCTCATGATGCTAACTATTACTCAGTCCTCAGTTCATATTTAGTTTACCTTGTTCATCAGTCCATACTCATTTTTATTACTCTGGGGTCTAACTTTTCCTTCTGGAAGTCACGTTGGAGTCACAAACTTATTTTTTTCAAAATAAGGATATGACTTTATGACCTATACTCTTTTGTTGTCTCAACGCCTGCCACCTCTTGTCTTTTCATTTACTTGATTATAGACTTTGTAATACTGTCATATTTTGATCTACCATTGTCATCCATGTATTATATCTAACATCTATGTCTATCACTTTATTCTGAAAACTCGAACAAGACATTCTTTTGCTTTTAGCTCCCGTTGCCCCATCCATTAGCTCTTTGGGTTGCCTAACATTCTTTCTCCACTAGGGACGGGAGCTACACTAAGGTAATATTTATCCCTTCAAGGCTTCCAGTGCCTATCTTTGTAGTATTCATATCTAGCTGTACTATTTTAGAGTGCACCCTCTGGGTGTCTCACAAGGAGATCTATTAGCACATTTGCAATATCCTTTGGAAATGTCAGCTAACCCTAACAATCCATCACCCATTTTGGGTTACCCTAACCCCAGCTAGATCCTGATATCATGCCTTCTCTTATACTACTTATGTTAGCCCCCATAGGGGAAAAATAAAATGGGTGTGGCCAATTGTACATAACTCTGTTATTGTTGAAGGTAACTCAAAAGGCTTATATTCCTCTGCGATAATCTTCATTAGCTGGGTAGCTCGTGCCCTTTTTCATCTTGCTTCTTTTACTAGCTGAAACTTGTGTCTACCTTCCAATTCTCTTATTCCTCTTTACTGTAAGAGTGGAGAGACATTATTGCCTTAGGGATCCTTATCAAGAAGTTTACATATCTTAGTACACACATGATCTACTGAATACCTCATATTTATCCATCATAAGCATGATGCAAAAATTGAGTTTCTCTAACTCAACTCTTCCACAGCTATATCTCTTACCCACCGTCTTTCTAGAAGTAGGCATCATCGTATTATGAATAAGATAGAGTTTAGGAAATCGAGTTCTTACAACTGAGCTCTACCACACGATCTAGGGTAAGAAGAAAGAGTGACAGTCCTAAATGCCCTGTAGCCTCCTGCTTATAAGTGTGGTGCACGACACACCCATAAACAAGACTCTACTGGACACGGCTTGTAGACTGCCTAGGACAGAACTGCTCTGATACCACTTTTGTCACGACCCAAACCGATGGGCCGCGACGGGCACCCAGTACCTTACTCATCCGAGTACCAACGTAACATATCTTTCTTATTACATCATCATATACGCGTGACATACGGGCCTAATAGGCCAACATGATCATTTATAAACTCAAAACATAGGCCGACAAGGCATACAATCTTTCACGTACACGACATATGTCTACAAGCCTCTAAGAGTACATAAATGTCATAAAGGTTGGAATAGATTCCCGCCATACCAAGCAATACACGTCTAAATCATACTAACCAAACAAGCAACTCCGAAGCAAATGGAGCGCACCAACATCTTCCGCTGATCTGATAGCCTACTTAGAGGACTCTCGACCTGTCTATCGGGACCTGCGGGCAAGAAACGCAGCGTCCCCAGGCAAAAGGGATGTCAATACAAATAATGTACCGAGTATGTAAGGAATGAAAATCAGTAAATAATAGACATGAGAAAAACATGGAGTAAAAGACTCAGACATGTACATTTGCATAGCTCTGTGAATCATTTCATATTTATAATGTCATGCATATGTATATAAATATCATACCATGCATAGGTATATGCGTTCATAACATCATTAAGCCTCTGAGGGCATCCCATCATATCATTTCGGCCACTGTGGGCAAATCATCAACGTATATCAGCTGATCAGGTGGTGGTGCGTATATAACGCCATAACCTTTCCCATATCCCATATACATATATATGCATATACACGTATATAATGTCATCTGGTCATGGGTCAATGTGCATGTATAAATGCATGAAATGCATATGAAATACGTTAATAAAATCTCTTAGTACGTCATAAGACCATTATATCTCTGATTAATATCATGAAATAAACTTTTATCAACTTACGTATTTTTGAGACCCATGAACAGATGATAAAATAATATGACACGTGGGGAATCAAGAACATAAGCATCTCTAGTATTTCTATGAATAGAGTCATTTATGAAAATTGTGCATTTGCTCGTTTCGTTCGTGTCGTATAGATCATGCCAAAAAGAAAGAAGGGATAGCCTTAACATACGTGAGTCGATTCTCTTAAAAATCCCTCTAACACACATTAATTACGATGAAACACGTAACGGCGAGGTCGAAATAGGGAACAATCCGTATGAAATGCTTAAAGCAATAACGTTGCTATTGCAAAATTATCTTTGTCGAAACCCTTTCTCAAGAGATTTAGATTTAATGTTGTGTAACAGAAAGCTTGATGAAACTCTTCTTAAGAGTTTAGGAATAATGTTACATGAAAATGGAAAACTTGGTTTAGCTCTCTTAGAAAGAACGTTACTGTGTTCTTTTCTTAAGAGATTTGAAGATAAATGTTGAATTTGGAAAGTTATCCTTAATTATTAGGTTGACCCCACATGTCTAGCATAGTGTCACTTAAGTTCTTCAAGTGTGACACCTTTCATTCCTACTATAGGAGTCACAACTCTTGGAATGGGGCTGCCATGTTTTTGGCTTGGTCTTTATCCAGAGACTTTAGTTAATCAACCACCAATTAATAATTAACTAGTTAATTCCCCCATTAACCAATTATTCACATAATTAAGAATCATCTCAAATTATTTAAAATACTACTCACTTTTAACACACCTTATACACCTTACTATTATGGCCATATGGTACCTTATATGGCACTTGTTCATAAATACCTTATATTTTAGCTCGGGCCGTATTTTATCTCAACATGTCAAACTTGGAGGAAAAGTTATTTTCTTTGACTTGCTTCCCCTCTCACCTTCACGATTTTATTCATCACTTGTTTGAAATAGCATAATACTTATAATCTCAAAATAATCCCATTTTCGAACTTACGTCGATTAACTTACGACGAAACTTTAACATACGAAAATGCGGGACGTAACGTCATTCCCCCCTTTGGAACATTCATCCTCGATTGTTGACTTATGCACTTATCATTTTCATAAGTTATGCCTTCCGGATACTTTAGTACTCTCCTTGCCATCTAGGCAATTGTTCTGTGAATAATTCCAACGGCCAGGGTATCCTCCCCCTTTAGGCCTATTTCTCACATCATGACTTATGGTCGGAATTCTTCCAATCTCGTAAATGTTGTTACCTTTTATCACGCAGCATGTACGAATTTGACCTTGTAAGTGTGCTTATGCGACTCTTCTCCCCTTTTCCCTCCAGTTTTTGGCCAATCTCCAGGCCTCACTTTGTGAACATATACAAAGCTTGACAATATGTCCCTCTGGGCATGCATAGGTATACTGAATTTCTTCGCTCGGTACTTTGTCAAACTTACAAATATTGTTATGCCTTATTTCATAGATCCGTTTATCCATCCGTATGACTTTACTACCATAACTCTTACTTTGATTCATCATTACTGAGGTCTACTACCAAACTCCAGGTTACTCTCGTTGCTTATCCTATAAATCTATGTCTTTTAATGCTTCTTCATTACAGTTCATCTTAAGAATGATGGCCTAATCTCACCTCATACTTTGTGACTGTTGTCCAACCATTGTTGACTCACCTTAATGTTGATCTATCATCTATCACTGATAACTTGATCTCTTATGTAACTCTGCCACTAGGGCTCACGTCTCATCATGGAACATTTGAAGTGATATTCTTGATCCACCTGGGGGCGATACGATACTATACTTCCATAATCTTATTTCATAGCATCCCAATGTGATTTACCTTACGTGGGTATTTTAACCCTGTACAATTCATGAAATCATTACTCAATCGAAGGCCCAAACGTCATCCTTCATCTATCATAATTAAACCTTCATTCTACTACCAGGGTAGTATTCCATGTCCATTAAATGCTACTAGTCTTAAACTCGTTTGAGTTCATTCAAGCAATACTGAGCTTTCAATAACTTAGAGAAACCATCAGCTTTCTTGTTTTCACGGGCTTAATCTTGAGGACATATCCATTATCATCACCTTCTCACTCGCCCATTCTCATCCTTACTCATGTTTTCCTAAAACCTTATCACTTTACCATACTTTAGCTTGTGACCTACACATAGTCATGTATACTACTCGCAACTTTTCTTCAACTTGCTTGCACCATAGATTTCCTTATGTTATTATGAAACTTCAAGCGAAACATCACATCGTCTCAAACTCTCTTTTTACTCTCTTAACTAGACCTCTTGATACCTAGAAACCATAGGCTGGAGGATATGCTACTGACGATGCTGCTATCACTCCAGAATACTGAATCCCAACACTTCTAGCCTTTTATCTGAAGTATGAACTATTCACAACCTTCTTCTTTTGAGCATCTCGTACGTTGTCCACCTTTACTTTACTTACCTTAAAATCTTGCCTCATATCTTCTATCTTTTTCATAACCTCCCTTCCACATAAGTGTAATTCACATCCAAAACTTGAGGCTCTATTATAATACTTGCACCTTTGGTGCATACACAACCCGGTGGGAGCTTCGTACAGACTTCTTATGAGGCTGGTACTTTTCCAAGTGGCTTTATCGTATGGCCATTGCAGAATATGGTTGTTTTATATTCTCTCTTGTACCTTTGATATTAAGAGTGATCCTGCAATGTTCTCAACCACGATTCCTATAATTTTCTTGGTCCAATAATTAGATTCTTGATTTATTTCGTTGATGTAACTCTTTAGTTTCCTCTTTCTTCTAATCAACTTTTATGTAGTCTTAAACTATCTTCCGATCTGCGGGTCCTGGTATTAGCTATTACTTTAGCCTTTCATGGGCGTTATGGAATATCCATGATACAATCTTTTAATGATTCAGTCCTTTGTCTATGACCTGGACTCTTTTAACTCATACCAGAGTCTTTTACGGCTGATTATTAATCGAATAATTTCTTTCTTTTCATTTCAACTTTCTTCAAATGTAAGCAATTGCTTTTCCTGGTCTTTTTGCCCCTTGTTGCGTGCATACTTAGCTTATCTGAGTTTTCACGCATGCTAATTTGTTTTTTGTGCAACTCATATGGTCTCGAATAGTACTTTTGGTTTTACTCCCCGCTCATTAGCCATGGTAGGTGCTGCTTTCTTTTGGAGTGCATACAATTTTGTAGTAAGACTATTGTTACACAACCATTTCCTCCCTACGTTACTTAGCTTAGGTTGAAGCCTTCTTCCTTACTTCCTCAACTAGTCTTTCATTGTAGTATTTAGGGAGGATCCTCTGACTCTTGTAAAGCTGTGAGCTTATTACATTGTATACTTGACTGACCTTTTTGATGTCCTTCCTTGCCTATAATTATCCATAGTTACTTACTTCCACCCCCTTTTGCTTGTAGGGTTGCTATTTAACTAGATATTTTGACTGACTTCCCGGTGGCACTTTCTTTTATCTCCGTAACACTCATATGGTACCTTTAACTACCCCAACTCCTATCTAAATATTTCCCAATGATCACAATGTCATAACTGCGAGGCTGAATTCACTATATTGGGTTTTACTATGTTTATCTTACACGATCTGCTAACTCGTCTGTAATCTCCTGTTTAGCCATAACTAGGCTCTTCCTGATCAATTACTAACTACTCGTTGGCCCATTCACATCTCAATATTCCGTGTAATCTTTCTTGGGATATTTTCTTTGCCTTAACTTACGTCTCGCACTGGCTCCTTATTTATTAATAACAGCTCTGGCAGGAACCCTTACTCCTCTCCTTGACGCCGTGCTTGCACAATAGTCTGGTATCGTAGCATATCTGTAGGATTTGGATAAGTGCCATCTCATCCCTTTTTTTTTATCGCATTCTTCCTTTACCATTCCATAATCACTAGAACCACTTCATTCCGATTTAATGCAACATCACTCCATATTCCCCCCTTTAAGGGAGTACTAAGAGCCGAAGCCACGAGGATCTACCTATAGATGGTCTACCTCTTCATCTTTGGCGTCTTTCCACATCATCGATGATCCTTACTCGCCTCGCGTTAATCTTTCTGTACCAAGGATAACAAATTGCCCTACTCGCGAGGGTGACACTTAGTATAACTGGTACATACAGTCCCTTAAGCTTAACTTTGCTCACCTTGCTTGCTTTAGGGAAGCATCTTCCTGAATGGACTTTAAAGGGAATCCTTCTATCGCCCATTCTATCATCGTCGGGACGCAATCTCTGAAATTCTCATGATGCCGACTATTACTCAGTCCCCAGTTCATGTTTAGTTTACCTTGTTCATCAGTCCATACTGATTTCTATTACTATGGGGTCTTACATTTCATTCTGGTAGTCGCGTTGGAGTCAAACTTTGTTTTTTTGAAATGAGGATATGACTTTATGGCCTATACTTTTTTGTTGTCTCAAGGCATGTCACCTCTCATCTTTTCCTTTACTTGACTATAGACTTTGTAATACTGTCATCTTTTGATCTACCGTTGTCATCCATGTATAATATCTTACTCATAATGTTTCATTAACTCTCTTCTTATTTTCCGCTAACATTTATGTCTATCACTTTATTCTGAAAACTCGAACAAGACATTCTTTTGTTCTTAGCTCCTTTTTTCTCCATCTACTAGCTCTTCGGGTTGCCTAATAGTCTATAGAACCTCTCCACTCAACCCTCCGAAATCCCATCATCGCCAACATCACGGTCTTAGCGTGACAATCTAGAATAGCATGACATGGAGATAACCAATCCATACCCAATATCATATCAAAGTCAACCATACTGAGTAGCAAAAGGTCCACTTGGATCTCCAAACCCCCAATAATCACTACACATAACTGATATACGTGGTCCGCAATAATAGTATCGCCCACAGGAGTAGATACATGAACAGATGAAACTAAAGACTCATGGGGCATATCTAGAAAATGGGTGAAATACGAGAAAACATATGAATACGTGGAACAAGGGTCAAATAATACAGAGGCATCTCTGTGACAAACTGAGACAATACCTATAATCAAAACATCTGAAGCAATAGCATCTGTTCTAGAAGGGAGGGCATAGAAACGAGCCTGACCACCCCCGATCTGCCTCCCCCTCTCGGGCGATCCCTAGCTGACTAAGCTCCACCCCTAGCTGGCTGAGCTCCACCCCTGGATGGTTGGGCGGGTGGTGCAGGAACTGGTGCTGGTGCCATCGGCCGAGTACTCTGCTGTGGAGTCCACCCAATAGCCTAGGGAAATCTCTCATAATGTGACCAAAATCTCCGCACTCGAAACAACCCCTCCTCTGACGAAATTGCTGCTCCTGATGCCCAAAAGAACTACCCGGGGATATCTGAGCGGACGGGGAATGATGAGAACTCTGCGCTGGTAGTGCACTGAATGATGACTGGCCCTGCTGATGAATATGAGAACCATGGCCAGATGATGAACTATGGTGAAATGGCCGAGTTGTCTGAGCGTGTCTGAAATGACAACCTCTACCGTGCTGGAACCGACCCCCAGAAGGAGCACCGCTGAATCCACCCTGACCACGAGGCCTCTTGGCCTCCCTCTCAACCCTCTCCTAACCGTGAACCATCTCAATCTGCTGAGCAATATTGACAACCTCATCAAAGGTAGCACCAGACACCTTCTCTCTGGTCATAAGCAACCGTAGATGAAAAGTGAGACCATCTATAAACCTCATCATCCTCTCCCTGTCTGTGGGAACCAACTAGATAGCATGACGGTCCAACTCCTAGAATTACATCTCATACTGCATCACAGACATATCACCCTGGCGAAGCTGCTGAAACTGTCTGTGCATCTCCTCTCTGCGGGACTGAGGCACGAACTTCTCCAAAAAGACAACGCAAAACTGCTGCCAAGTAAGGGGTGTTGCGCCAACAGGCCTACGCCTTTCGTAAGTCTCCCACTATCTGAGTGCAGCCCCAGAAAACTGAAAAGTAGTGAATGTGACCCCACAAGTCTCCAGAATACCAGTTGTACAGAGTATCCTATCACACCTGTACAAGAAGTCCTGGGCATCCTCTCTCTCTATGCCACTGAAAGGTGGAGGCTGGAGCCTCCCAAACCTCTCCAACCTACGCTGATCAGCCTCAGGCCTAGCAGGAACCACATATCTTGAGCAGCTACAACCGACTGGGCTGGTGGTGCCTCAGGTGTCTGGAGTACCTGAACAATCTTCTCGGGTATGCGAGCGGCGGGAGTCTGAGTGCCTCCCCCGGCCTGAGAAGTGGTTGCGGCCGTCGAGATAGAGACCGCCTGAGCAAGGCCGGTACATGCTGTCAGAATCTAAGCTAGGGCCTCGTAGAGGTTGTAATCATAATAGGCACAGGTGGTGCCTGAGCTGGTGCATCAACAACTGGAATGTGGTCCTGATATGTGACAACTGGTGGATCTACAGGTACTGCCCCAGCTGTTGTGCGGGTTGCACCTCTGCCCCTACCGCGACCTCTACCGCGGCTTCGGCCTCTCGCAGCCCTGGCTGGTGGTACTGGTGGCTGTCTGTCCTGCCCGGTAGTACGACTCCTCACCATGTGTGAGAGAATGAAACAACAAATGTTTATGTACCAGAATCAACAGATTCGCACGATAAGAATTCAAGAATGTGGAATTTTTCTAAAGGTTCTACAGCCTCTCGATGATAAGTACAGACGTCTTTGTACCGATCTGCCGGACTCTACTAAACTTGCTCATGACTCGTGAGACCTATGTAACCTAGAGCTCTGATACCAACTTGTCACGACCCAAAACCTAACATGTCGTGATGGAGCCTATCGATGGTACTAGGCAAGCCGACGTTCCCAAAATACTCCAGTAATTCAATAGAAACGGTAGTTTAAAACTTTTTCATATCTGAAATTTTTCATAAAAACCAAAGTTGAACTCAATATAGAATCAAAATGTGGAATCTAGCCCCAAACATCGGGGTGTCACTAAGTCATGAGCATCTAGACAACCAAACTAATACAACCAGTGTCTAAGTATCAATACAAGACAGAAAGAAATATAGAAAGAGAGACAAGGTCCTGCGGACACCGTCGGCTACCTCGTAGTCTCCGGTACTCGATCGCGCCCGAACTCAATGACCTCCGTAATCAAACCCACCTGGATATACACATGAAGTGTAGGGTGTAGCATGAGTACAACCAACTCAGTAAGTAACAGAAATAAATAAGGAACTGAGAAGCAGTGACGAGCTATACAGTACAGTTCATTTTCAATAATTCCAGCAAAGAATAGACATATTTTCAAATCCGCAATTTAAGTCAAATCAGTTTTATACAGTTAAAGTGTAGGTACTCCGGATATAGAAACTTTCAGAAATTTCACAACAATGATAGATAGAACTAAGTGCATCAACAATTGAAAAGCAAGTACAACCTCTCAGGGCAACAGTCACTCAAACCCTCAACAACTCGGCACTCAACTCCCAGCCCTCAATGCACGCTCAATAGGTACTTGAGCTCACTAGGGGTGTTCAGACTCATAAGAGGCTCCTGCAGCCTAAGCGCTATAATCTGCACGGACAACTCACGTGCTGCACGGACAACTCACGTGCTATAGTATAAATATCTGGATCCGCACAGACAACTCACGTGCTGCACGGACAACTCACGTGCCCTAGTATAAATATAAGGATCTGCATGGACAACTCAAGTGTTGCACGGACAACAACCGTGCCATAGAACAATACATCACAACCAGGCCTTCAGCCTTACTCAGTCATGAACCTCTCTAGTCTCATAGCTTTCAATAAAGAAAGGGAAAATAGCCCAAATCAAAGTGTTACAGTATATCATCAGGGAAAAATAACAGAGACTGAGGTAAACATCTACAAGAATCACTATGATAGGATATAACTACCATGAGCAGGAATATAGCCTAAGCATGATCTCTAACATGAAAGGCAATCAAGTTCTAGTAGACAGGAATTCATATAAACACAAAAAAAAGGCTATTAGAATTCATAGTCTCCCGGTAAGGACCAAGTCTCAATCCCTCATGGAGTACACCCACACGCCCGTCACCTAGCATGAGTGCCACCTCCAAACAATCACATTATACCAAACTCTGGGTTTCATACCCTCAAGACCAGATTTAAAACTGTTAGTTACTTCAACCGCGTAGAACTCCTACTCTGAAATGTCGTTTCCTCTTGAACCGTCCTCCAAATGACCTGAATCTAGCCACAAGCAATAAAATACGATCAATATGAGCTAAAGGAACAAATCCCACAAGGAAAATACCAATTTATAGGCCAAATTCCGAAATTCACTCACCCCCCCCCGGGCCCACATCTCGAAATCTGACAAAAGTCATAAAACCCGAAAGCCTATTCACTCACGAGTCTACCCATACTAAATTTATCAAAATCCGACATCATTTGGTCCCTCAAATCCTCAAAAATCCCAAGCCCTAACCCCTTATTTCACTTCAAAAATTCTACTAATTAGGTGGAACATTAACGAAAAAACACCATAGCTAATGATAATAGAGCTCAAGCAACTTACCTCAGTGAATATCCTTGAATCCCCTTCAAACATCACTCCAAAACTCCAAGTTCCTACTTGAAAATGGTGGGAATGAACAAAAATTCGCGAAGTCTTCTATCTATAGGTTCTGCCCAGGTTTTCGCACCTGTGGCTAAAATAATGCGCACCTTCGGAGCCATTTTTGCGCACATATCTCGCACCTATGTTCCATATCTGCTTCTGCAACCTCGTAGGTGCGCAAAAGACCTCGCACTTGCGGCCACTGCCAGTCCTCCTCACTTCTGCATCTACGCCTCAGCCTCGCATCTACGGGCTCGCAGATGCGACCAATCTTACGCACCTGCGGTTCCAGACCAGGTCCTCTATGTCCGCATCTGCGGCTCACCAAGTGCACCAACGACCTCGCACCTACGGCTCCCCCTTCGCAGGTGCGGAAATACCAGTAGTAGCAGCTTCAACTGCATTTTTCCAACTTCAAACAATCCGTTAACCACCCGGACTCACCCCGAGCCTCTCAAGACCTCAACCAAACATACCAACAAGTCATATATCAACATACAAACTTTGAAAAATCATCAAATCACTCAAAATAACATCAAAACACCAAATTACCCTCGGATTCAAGTCTAAGAACTTCTAACTTCCCAAATTCTGCAAACGACGCCGAAACCTACCAAACCACGTCCGAATGACCTCAAATTTTACATACACGTCTCAAATGACACCACAAACCTACTCCAACTTTCAGACGCACTCCTAAGTCCAAAATCATCTAACGGAGCTAACAGAACCGTCAAAATTCAAATCCAAGATCGTTTACACATAAGTCAATATCCGATTGACTTTTCCAACTTAAGCTTCTACTTTAGAGACTAAGTGTCTAAAGAAACCACTCCGGACCCGAACCAACTATCTCGATATACCATAAAATAGCTTAAAAGCACAAAAGAAAGCAAAGGTTTTTACCGCAAAAGCGGTTCTGCAGGTGCGGTGAATTGGCCGCAGATGCGAAAAGCCTAGGCGGATTATATTAAATAGAGGGTTTGCCCTTTTCTTCATAATTTGTGATATAGGGCTCGGATTGAGGCAAAAATTTGAGGGGTTTTCAGAGGAAACATTTGGGTAAGGATTCTTGACTTATTTTTTTATTAATTTCCACTAAGATATCATTTATTCTTCCATTAATTAAGGATTTGGGCTGTGAAAAGGGTGGAAAACAAATCCTTAGGCCGAATTTTGGGGTTCTGATCGAGAATTTTGTGTCAAATTTGAGTAATTTTGGTATGGGTGTTCGTATTTTGTGACTTTTACCTGATTCTGCGGCGTGGGCCCAGGTCGACCTTTTGAGGCGATTTTTGATTCTTTGCTAAAGTCGTAGATTTATTATTTAAATTAGTTTCTTATAGTTGTATTCATGGTATGTAATTGATTTTGGCTAGATTTGGGCCATTTGGAGTGGAAAAGCAAAGGGAAAGTATCCTTATCGATAGATTGAGCGAGATTCGAGGTAAGTGACTTATCTAACCTTGTGTGGGAAAAATCCTCTTAGGATTTGGTACTGTTGTAACAATTTGTGATATGTGAGTGTCGTGTACGCAAGGTGACGAGTGTGTACACCGGCTAATTGTGGAAATTTCAGTTCTTGCTGAGTAGTCTTCTTTTAATTTCCATAACTTAGTTGCCTTAGCATGTGTAACTGTCATGTTTAGCCTAGTATCGCATGTCTACGTGTCTTAACCTTTACTTTAAATTTGTGCAACATGCTTAGTTGAATTACTTGCTTCCGTGATCTTGTATTCAGTCTTTAACTGTATGATTCCTTGATGTAAGTTCGTTGTACCATAGGTTATGAGTTGTGTATTTACTTTTGGGACTACGAGGCGGTACCTCGGGAGATCCCCTGTTGCATATTTACTTTTGGGACTACGAGGCGGTACCTTGGGAGATCCCCCATTGCATATTTACTTTTAGGACTACAAGGCGGTACCTCGAGAGATCCCCATATTGTGTATTTACATTTGGGACTACGAGACGATACCTCAGGAGCGTCACTGTTTTTTTCTCTATTTGCTGTGTTGTTACCTTTCTGAAATTTCTCGTTGTTCATTTCTCAGTCACTCCATTGTATTATTATATTCTATGCCTCATTACCTTTTATTCCAGTAGGGCCATGATCTGACCTCGTCACTACTCTACTGAGGTTAGGCTTGACACTTACTAGGTACCGTTGTGGTGTACTCATACTACACTTCCGCATATCTTGTTGTGCAGATCCAGGTTCTTCCTACCAGGTCAGATACCAGTGAGCTGGACCGTACGTGGAGACTTCAAGGTATATCTGCCAGCGTCCACAGTCCTCGGAGCCCTCCCATCCTTACTATATTGCTTTTCCTTATTTTCTTTAGACTCTGATGTATAGAGACACTTGATATTTTCTTTTATAAATTTGTGACTTATTTCTACCGGGTTTTGGGAGTTGTAATTATTTGAATCGCAGGTTCTATTCATATTTCATGTGTTGAGATTTGAGTTCAGTTTTATATTCAGTTATTCCGCAAATTGTTAGGCTTACCTAATCTTAGAAATTAGGTGTCATCACGACATCCTACAGAGGAAAATTGGGGTCGTGAGAGGGGAAATGCGTAAGAGATTATTAAATAAAAGGTTTGATCATTCTAAAGTTGTGTGAAGCTAAAAGTGTTTTGATGTTTGAATTGTATGAATTGTAAAAGCATGACGAAACTTTAAGGTAATAGTAAAAGTTGTCAAGTTTTGAAATATTTAAAAAAGTGATACAAAAATTAGAAAGTGAGGGAGTAACGAATTGCTTTATTTAATAAAGTTGTATGTATTATTCATACAAGAAGTCAACTATAGCCTGTCGTTGTCATCATGTCCCTTAACGTACCTGGCCCCACTTGGGGTGACGACTCTGCTCATTCTTCATGTGTTGACTCGGTTGTGTGTTGCGATTTAACTTCAAACAACAATATCGCTCGAGTGTTAGGTACATGTAAAGAAACATTAAATGTATGGAATATATCAATTCTTGATACTTGATTGATCAAAGACTTGTGACCAAAGATACATTGTTGTACCCCATTTTAAACGGGTTGAACTAGAATATAATAATTTAACTATTCCGGGTTTGAGTAAAATAAAGGCTCAATTAATTTAAAGAAAATTATTAACCGACCGGATTAAAGTTAATTAGGACTAAGTATAAATATGGAGAACCTTTTTAAAAGAAAATCAGGTTCACACCAAAAATTATGTTGAAGAGAATTCTCTTTGTCTTATAAGAAAATTGATGCTTGTATCATTGAAAATACTACTTTCTACCTACAAGTGGATCATGTTGAAACATTAGGCAAGTTAGTTCAGAAAATGTTTCTAAAGGAAGTACAGATAACAAACTCGACTTAAATGTTTGCAACACTGAAAGGAAAACATAGATGACAACTTCTGTGTGTTAGAAATACTACTAGCTTTATAGCCTTTTAAAAAAATCACCAAGGTGGAGTTTTTAATCTAAAATCGATAGAATGAAGAAATAAATTTTAAAAACTAATATTTCTTTTGTAATACTTTAGCAGGCTCAACAACTAGTATTTGATGCACATTCATGATTCTAAAGAGTTTCAACTATATGTAACTATAAAACAAAATACATAATTAAAAGACTTGACTGTGATTTATAATAGAATTAGATCCTAACAGTCAATCACATAATAAAAATTAGAATAGTAAGTCATATAGCAAATAAGTGAAGCAGAAAGGACCGTTTCAAGAGTCTCTGCTCAGTTCCCAGAAGATTTTCTCTTCTATGTTTATGTCTAAACGATATGAAAACCGAAGAATGAGGATGTGCAGTCTCTATGCAGCAGCGACGTCGTTGAGTTTCAAAATGGAATTCTCTTTCGGGGCAGCAGACTGGGGCGTCGGGTCGAGTCGTCAAAGATTCGTCTCCAAAATTAAACTCCCAAACTCAAACTCAATCGTAGTGGCGGATCCAGAATTCCGAACAAGGGTGTTCAATATTATAAAGAATTGAACAGTAAAAATTTCATCGAAAGGGTTCATCGAAATTTATTGAATCCAAATGTAATGTCAAACGGATGCATAAAAAAAATCTAAATAGGAACTAAACTATCGTCGAAACTCACGCTAACGATATGTTGAAAACGCACACGTACTAGCGATTTATATTATATTTTATTTTATTTGGATAGTAAGAGATTGGAATTTTTTTCCTTCCTACACAATATTAATCATTGTAACTTATGCAGCGGAAGGGGATAAAATATGAGCAATTATCACCAAAGATCGAGTCAAAAGTATCTCAATTCTAAAAAAAATTAGCAATTATTTTTCATAAATTTATCAAAGCAAATGCAGTAGAAAACTCAATAATTTACATTATTAAAGTCTACGGATTCAAGAATCAAAAAACAACAAACAAGAGTCATTAATCTAAATTAAGAATAACCAATAAAATACTAATAAATTTCTGAAAAATTAGAAAGAACAAGGAATTTACCTGGGATGACAATGCCATGACAGAAGAATAGCAAGCAACAGCAGCAAGGTAGAGAGATTGGAGAAAGAGAGAGAGAGACACACACACACAGAGAGAGAGAGAGAGAGAGAGAGAGAGAGAGAGAGAGAGAGAGAGAGAGTGGAGGGAGCCATTGAGGCAATGAAGTGAGAGAGAGATTTAGGGATTTTAACTCAAAGTCAGTTACGTTTTTGGGGAAAAACATATTAAAAGAGACGAAACGAAAACGACGTCGTTTCGTTTAGTTTAAAATTTTAAAAAAAAGTATGAGGTAAAAAGAATTAGATTTCAGTTGACGGGAATTGAAACTGCGACCTTTTACAAAATCTGAACACCCTTGACCACTAAGCCAAGCTTTTGACTTGTGTCAAGGGCGTTCAACATATTATATCTATACGTAAAAAAATAAAATTACCCCTATATAAACAGTGTAATTTTTTCCGACGAAGGATGTTCGGATGAACACCCTTCCGCCCCCTAAATCCGCCCTTGCTCAATCGAATCAAACAGAGGAGAAAACAAAATGAGTAAAGCACTAAAAACTCGAATTATCAGAGAGTTTTTTTTCACATAATGAGTAGTGTATCTCATGTTGTGAAAAGAGTATTGAAGTCGGCTATTTATAGCCCAAATTGAAGACCTTTTCAGATTTGAAACTTAAATTTCAGAATTTGAAGAAAAATGATGATGAAATCATGATGGAAGTCATGGTAAAGATCAAATGGAAAAGGTGAAAATCATTACCTTTTGGAGGCATTCATGAAAAGGGAAAGAGTTGTTGAAGCTAGGACTTCGGGGTCGAAGGCTTGTCCGTTGGTTTCAATCTTTGTCCAGCGGATAAAAACTCCTTCAGATTTGAAGTCTCTCGAATCTCATGAGTCAATTCAAACTCATGTACAAATCACATGAAGTTGAATCAAGGGATTTGTGACAGAGAATCTGATTCTCAAAGTCATGATGACACGAAGGATGTTGAAGTAACGCCAATTGGTGTTGGGGGGGTTCAAGAGAGGACAATGAGAGAGATGAAGGGAAAAGGAAATTTGTGAGGCTAGGGTGACAAAATCAGACCTTGCACCATTTGGTGCTAAGGTTTTAGAAGATAGGTCAGATGGAGCAGATGAGAGGAAGGTGGCAAAAACGAGATTCCCGCCAGGGTTCTGACAAAGGGAGGTGGAGGAGAGAGGAGAGAAAGGAGGGGCGACACTTTTGGGCAAATGAGGTATATGGTTTCTTAGATGAGAGAGGAAAGAAAGAGAATAAATTTTTGGGGGTTTGATTAGATCTGGAACATTTGATTGGAGAGATCAACGGCCATAATTAATCCGGATAAAAAAAGATTTAAAATGGTTAATGAGAAAATATCATGAACCATTAGATCTCATATGATCCAACGATTATGATTAAGTCTAAAAAAAGGAGAATGGAGAATAAATCTCAGTCGTTCACATCAATGGCTAGGATGGTTTATTGGTTTTGTAGTGATTGTACTTGGTGCAACATCGTTGGAAGGTGTCGGCATGGAATTTCCACATGTGAGTTATCTCCGGTGAGCAGGTTAACGGTTGCATGGAGTTGGCGAAGCTTCTACGAAGAATTCTACTAGCTATCCGGTAAAAGGTCGAATATGTAAATGTGGCTAGTGATTCAGAGTGTTCATGAAATATTTAACAGGAAAATCTCGAGAAACTTTGGCGGATCAATTGGGCGAGATCATGTCAATGAGGAAGAAGGAATCTTGGTGGGCTCCAGGGCTATGTAATTGTAGCACCAAGCTAAGTGGGAGAGCCCCACCATCTATGATTGGATTGCATAGTTGTCTACTTGTGAGGTTTCTGGTTATCGGTATATTGGTGGGTTATTACAACTAAGGAAAGAAAACATCAGTGGTAATTTAAGCAAAGGATTTGGGGAATGTGCGCTATATTTGGCCTTATCGATTCGTGTTCAGGCTTTGGGAAGACTCAGAGTTTATGCTTCGTGTAGATATGATGTACAAGGAAAGTGATTCAGCCGGGTGGTTCTTTGATAGAGTGTTCATGTGTCATGTGCTAGCAGAGCTTTGGAGTTGATTATATTCGGGACCAGGTCGTAGTGGGTGACTCTAAACAACGGTCCTAGTGGATTCAAAAGTTAAAGTGCGGTGCCTAAGGATTTCGAGTCTGTAGTATGGTTAAGTATCGAGCTTTTACGGCGGATTATGAAAGGGGTTTGGAGTGTTCTATGTTATCTTCGATATGCGGTGTAGCATTGGAGGAATGGGAGAAAATAACTTTGGATTCATAGAGAAATTATCAGAATGGGTGTACCAGTTAAAGATGCAGATATGCGCACAAGGAGGGTATGAGATGGTTCGTGGGTTTTGAGACAATGTGGTCTCGTGAAATGGGGTCATTCGGTATGAGTGCGGATTGAGTTCGATATATTTTGAATAGAGCTATTGTTATTTTTAAGGAATGTCTAGAGTAAATTAGAAGAAGTCGGATCGGTTAGCAATAGTTGAATTGGCATGATGGTGGCAATGGTCAGTTCCTTCAGCGTGTAAGTTGTACATGTAATTATGGAGGTACATGCGAGGCTTGACGGCCGCCGTAATTTGATTGAATTGGAGGTATTTGATTATTATGGCCTGTTATATGTAGATGGATCCCAGAAGAGTTATGGTGGTTTTGACCACTACTTGGGGTTGTATTTTATGTGGTTACAAGAATTTGGTCGCGTGTTGCAATGGTTCTCCTGAAAAGAGCTAAGTAAAAGGTTTCTATATGATAAAGTGTTTATCCTATTAGTGATTCAGGAGTTATGTTGAAATTCTTGTACTCTCGCGTATTGGCATGTTAGATGCAGTGAGCGGCATGGGAATTGGAAGTTGAGGATCAAGGTTGCAGTTTGGTGTTGACAACAATATCGCGAGCGCGGATGAGCAAGAAAGGATTCAAATGGTTAGAGTAAGCTAGTATTGTCTTTAGCGTCACCTGAGATCGGTGTCCTGTGTAAGAGGCTATGTACTGAATTGCGGATTCTCGATTTGCTTTACAACATTAGTATGGCTGGTAGTATGGATGTGCAGACTTGTTACTTGGTGCAGAAGGTCGTGGGAGCATATCCCACAGGAAGATTGTATAAGTGTGATATGTAGTCACTTGATTGATTAAAGATTGAAACCAAGTATAGAGATTTTGGTACTATCGCTAATGTGAGAGTTTGGGCCTGAAAAGCTCTCTATTTAGTTAGTTGTGAATTGAGGAAGTTTGTTCCGGATTCGACGGCTGTTCTTATGTGTCATGAATAGGTCATTGTGGGTCCTTGAGAGGTTATTTTCCCAAGCATGGTAGGATCAGAATCGGTTTGAGGTCCGTTAAAGGGTCCAAATGTGGATGTGTACTCTACACCAGCCTGGGTGTGTTCATTCAGCATAGCACTCCTTATGGAGGAGTATACGGACGTTGGATGTTATTTCATCATCACATATTTCCTGTAATACTCTATTGTGCCATATGGGTTGTGAGACCGCTTGATTAATTGCACATATGTTGAGGTCCCGCGTAGCGATGGTGTTATGTGAGCAGGATGGCTCTCGAAATGTAGATCATATATCGCACCTTAATCGTGCTTGAGTTATGTAGTGTATGGCGTTATCTGTCTCCCCAGGGATGGTATTATGCACTTGGCATGCTTGTGGTCGATATTCAGGTATTTCATAGTTATGAGCATTCTAGCTCGGTAAGTAATTCTTTATAAATTATTATATGAGGATCGGGTGGCACGCCGCTACTGGTATATTATTTGGATCGGGTGGCACGCCGTCACGGGTAACACGATTGGATCGGGTTGCATGCCACATCAGTATCATGTGTGGATCGAGTTGCACGCCGTAACATCGTGATGTTTAGAACAGTTCCCTATATCTATTCCTGCGTGTTTTGTCCTGCATTTTCTGAGAAAGGTTCATGACATCTTTTCAGTTTTTAAATTAGTTACGCGGGTTGAGTAGTTCCTTCAAGGGTTCGATTTCCTTATGTATCACATTCGAGTTGGTAGCTTGTTGGCACATTGTGACATCATATGAGACCTTTGGCAGTGTCTGAGATGGCTTATTGCCTAAGAAGTTTGTACTGGGTGAGACGAGACTATTGGACCTGAAATTAGTATGACCAGATTTATATAAAGTGCATTAAAGAGAAGATATCGTTATTCAGTTCAGAGTGAGGTAATGGTTCTTGTCAGGAGGAGAGACTCCACAAATCATTTATTCGGCAGGTGGTAATGAGTTTTTACCCATCTTTTTCGTCATGGTAGTATTGCGAGCGTTGGAACAGTACTTATAGGTGTCATGAAGTGTGTTGTGGGCACCAGATTCGTGAAATTTCAGTTATTATGGTCAGGGGATGTTATTATGATCATGTGAATTATGCGGTGCAGGGTGTGAATTCAACAAGGGTATACTATCATGTTTTGGTACGGAGTCTAGTGATTGATGCGGTGTTCGTGTGTTAGAATCTGGTATCGTGGAGAATTTCGGATGTTGGAATTTGGCTCTAAGGCTTATTTGACTAAATAAAAGGGAGGAATTTCAAACTGGCTCGAGCTAATGTGCTCAACTGGGTTGTGGTAGCATGGTTAGGTGCACGAGGTGTTAAACAGTAATTTTGGACAACTCCGGAACAGTTCTTAGCACGTTCAAGGACGAACGTATGTTTAAGTGGGAGAGAATGTAATGACACGATCGGTCTTTTTGAGCTCTAGCATATCGTTCGCTGGTTTGAGGCCATGAGTAGCTTCACTTCAGGTATTATGACTTGTACGTATGGTCGAAATCGAATTTCGAGAAGTTCGGAGTTGATTTGGATAGAAAATTCTAATTTCGGAAGCTTTAAGTTGATAAATATACTAAGGTTTGGAATTTTTATAAATTACCTCAAAATCAGGATTTGAAGGTTCCAATAGGTTCGTATGATGATTTCGGACATGGGTGTATGTTCGGGTCGAAATGTCGGGTAGCCCGGGAGTATTTCGACACTTATTACCGAAAGTTAGCATTTTGAAGGTTTAATAATTTACTAGGTTTGGGTTGAAGTAGATTTTGATGCTATCGATGTCCGTTTGGGATTCCGAGACTGGGATTAGTTTCGTATGGTAATTTTGGTCTTAGATGCATGTTCGGACGTTGATTTGGAGGTCCGTAGGTCATTTCGACGTCAATTGGCGAAGGTTGGAAATTCGGATGATTTTGAGAAGTTTGATCGGGAGTGGACTTTTTGATATCGAGGTCGGATTCTGATTCCGTAAGTTGGAGTAGGTCCATAATGTCAATTATGACTTGTGTGAAAGATTTGAGGTCAATCGGACGTGATTTGATAGGTTTCGACACCGATTGTAGAAGTTTGAATTTTCAAGTTTATTAAGTTTGAATCGGAGGGTGATTCATATTTTTAGCATTGTTTGATGTAATTTAAAGGCTCGACTAAGTTTGTATGATGTTTTAGGACTTGTTGGTAGGTTTTGTTGAGGTCCCGGGGGCCTCGGGTGGATTCCGGATGATCAACGAATCGGATTGTTGAATGAGCAAATACCAGAAAAATCTGGTTACTAGTGTGATCACTTCTGCGTACGTTTGACCGTAGAAGCAACCTCGCAGAAGCAAGAGGAAACTCGCAGAAGTAACATGGGCAGCCGGGCGTAAGGTCGCAGAAGCGGGTTCGAGCAGCGCACCTGCGTGTGCACAGAAGCGATGCCACTGCCGCAGGTGCGAAAGATGCGCAAATGCACTAGGATGTGTCGCACCTGCGATTGCGCAAGAGAGGACGAACTTCGGCAGGTGTGAGGGGCTGCTGGCCAGGGAGTTCCGCAGGAGCGATTTTTGTCTCCTAAAAGCGAGACCGCAGGTGCGAAAGTATGTCCGCAGATGTGACGATCACTGGGCAGAAGGCTTCTTTAAGTACGAGGGTTTGGCCGTTTTCCTTCATTTTTCTCTTGGTTGGGTGATTGTTTGAAAGCTTCAAGGGGAGATTTTCGTCATCTATGTCAAGGTAAGTGATTCCTGCCTATTTCAAGTTAAATACTTGGTTTATATGTGGATTTAAACATGAAAATTAGTAGAAATTAGAATTTTGAAGAAAAACCTAGAAATTTATATTCTTGGATTTTGACCACGAATTTGGGTATCGTATTGGGAATAAATCATGTATTTGAGTTCGTACTATTATGGGTAATGATTATCTTCGAAAATTTTTCGAATCCGGGCACGTGGGCCCGAGGATTGCCTTATCGATTCTTCGAGCGGAGTTGAAAATTGTTATTAATTGATTTATAATAAGCATTTGAGTATGTATTTATGGATTTGCACATTGATTGACTAGTTTTGGAGCGTTGGGCATCGATTTGAGTTGTTGGAAAGGCTTGGGAGTCGGTTATGGAATTTCGGAGCGAGATAAGTCTCTTTTCTAACCTTGTAAGAGAGAATTAACCCCATAGGTGAATTGATTTAATATGTTCTTCTATTTGTGGGGGCTACGTACGCGCGAGGTGACGAGAGCCTGTGCGTAGATACTATTATGCTTATGTTCTAGTAGTCTAGGACCCAAATCACGTTATACTTGCGATGTTTGCATCCTACTTATTAATTTAATTGCTTAAATCATATTGAAACTTGATAAAGGAGTTTTAAAAGGTTAAACTTCATTTTCTTGACCGTTAATGAGAATTGTTATTTCCTTGAATAATTGCCCCTTAATAAATCTTGAATTGGTTATTTTAAATGTATTTTCTCTTTTGTGGAGCGGGCCGAACGCCTCGATAGCAGATAGATGCATCTATGATTCGCGTCGTTCGACCGTCGGCAATGCACAATTTAAATATTTATGTTGGATCGGGCCGTACGACCTCAGCATGATTTGCGCATGATAAATCTTTGGAATTAATAATAATTGTTATTGCTTCATTAGTCTGAGATACGAAATGTTAAATGACGAAAATAAATTTGAAAATTTTCTATTAACAAAAGAATTATTTACTTACTTCATGTTATTGAGTTTATTGTCGTCCTATACAATCCATGCCTAATTATAACATAAGTATTTTATTGTTAGCCCATAATAAGTGTCGGAGTCGACCTCTCGTCACTACTTCTTCGAGGTTAGACTGGATACTTACTGGGTACGCGTTGATTTACGTACTCATACTACACTTGCTAAACATATTTGTGCAGGTGCATATATGTCTAGTGGCCTTGTGGGCGCAGAGGTGCGGTTATTGCGGGGACTTAGGTGAGCTGCATTCCACGTTACGAGTATACAACATGCACGGAGTCTCCATACGAGTTATTTACACACTCCTGTGTAATTATATCCCAAACAGATGTAGTATTTTTACTGTATTTTCTGGTTGATGCTCATACACTCGTGACACCGGGTTTTGGGGGTGCTTTTGGGTTGTTCAGTAATGAAGTTGTAAAAAAATAAAAAATTGTCATTTACTTTATAAATTTTATCTCTTACTATTTAATTTAAGAAAATTATGATTTCAAAAATACTAAATGAGTAATAAAATTAATCACTTATTATTGGCTTGCCTGACGGCGGGTGTTAGGTGCCATCACGACCTTTAACGAATTTTGGGTCGTGACAGACGATCACCTGCCTAGTATCGAATTTGTGATGACGCTAGCTTTCAAAAAAAGGAACAAGGTGTTTTAGCGTGAATGAGTATAGTCATACTCAAATTGAACTGCGTGAGGTTAGCAAGGAATCAGGCTGGGCGTAGTTTGAGAGAACGAACGAGGAGTGCTACTTGTGGATTTGTAGTCTTGGAAGATCAAAGGAATATCAATAACGATATCTAGGGTGGAAATTATTTTATAACATTCTAATTATAAGTGTGGTCGACAACATACCCATAAGTAAGATTCTACTAAAACACTTTCATGTTACCCTAAGATTATGTAAAGCTGACATTCGAATGCCGGCTCTCAGGATTGTCCAGTGTCGAGTCATGAAGACACTGAGATGCAGAAGAATCATGAAATTATAAAGAGTATAGTTGGATATGGAAGATCGTTATTCAATTGGATCACCTACATATCCAGTTGGCGAATGTAGGCTCAGTGAAGTGGATTTGAAATTTTGCAGACAAAAGATATGCCTCAAAAATCAATTGCGATAGTACTAGGGCAAGGCTTGTGAAGATTTGGGTGATTTGGAATTGTTTGTGTAGATATGGATTCAAGGAGATCGGTTTAGGAATGCCCTAGTGTCGAGCTCTGAGGAAACTAGGATATGTTACTGTAATTACTCTAGATGTGAATTGACTTGAATTATAAGTCGTTGGGGATATAAGACTGTGTATGGACTAGATATGATGGATCTCAGGTGTCACAAGAATCAGGGCGATTGTAGTTCGAAATTTGTGATGTGAGAATGTACTTGGGGTTTGTAGCCTTGTGGGGCTGAAGGATAGATGATATTTGAAAATAGACGAAAGTGTGCATGTTGCCTCCGTGGTATATGATATACCTTGGATTCCTTGAGATTTAAGATTAAGTCAACTTGTTGTTTTGAAAATTGACTCTTCAGAAATTTGCCCTAGTGTTGGGTTATGGTGACACCAGGACATTGAAACTGGTTGTGCAGTCTATAGAAAATGGTGTTGGAACTCAAAATAGAAGACACGTGATTTGAAGATTTGAAAAGTTAGGGAGTTAAAGAACGGATCCTAGACTTGCTTATAAGTTTGATGTCCCTCATTAGCAATTTGCCCCAGTTTGCTGCTTAGAGATAGTTCCACGTTGTAGTGTTTGATCTGTAAAAGTATATACATACAAATATACCTTGATAATGCAAAATAAATATTAGAGAAATATTAATATATAAAGCATGAGATAAAGTATATGGAAAGAAATCCTCGGCCACCAACAAGCCTTTATTTGGGGTGGATTTCTCCGGGTAATGGGAAATTTGAATTTGAAGTCTCCGAGTTGCGGAGTATTATTTGGGATTTAAGGGATTAGGGTGTTTGAAGTCTCCACGCGATGGGAGTATTATTAGGGATTTGAGAGATTGGGATATTTGACGGGCTGCGTACCGTTTCGCAGCCGTCGGAGCATTGAATGTTAGACGGGCTTTAGTATTGTTCCGTATAGGAGCATTGAAAAGTGTCTCCGCTTGTTGGGAGAGCTTTACTTATCGAGTGCGTCTCCGCTTGTTGGGAGAGATTCGCACTGAAAAATGTCTTCGCTTATTGTGAGTACTTGATTTGTAGAGTGTGTCTCCGCTTGTTGGGAGAGCTTTGCACTGAAAAAAGTCTTCGCTTATTGGGAGAGCTTTGCACTGAAAAATATAAAGTAATATCTGCTTGGGAGTGATTGACTTAAAACGTAATCATGTCTGAAGCTGCATGAGCAAAACATCAAAACATTCAAGATAATATAAAAGGAAAAGAAAAGCATGCCCAAGAGATACACTTGATTGCGAAGCTAGTTAGGTTGCGGCCATCGATTGGCAGACTGTCGGTGACGAGGTTTGCGACTGTCTATACTGGCATCCATTGTGACTGAGCAGCGGTGCAGATTGCTCCATTGATGGAGTGAACAGTTTGCTATGTTCAAAGCCTCGATTGGCGAAATTGACATTTGATTTTGTACAGGGCACTCCGATTGATTGAGCCGACGATTTGCTATATATAGGACTTCAATTGGTGAAGCTGGTAGCTTATTTTATACAGGGTGCTCCGATTGGTTGAGCATACGGTTTGCTATATACATGGCTTTAATTGACGAAGCCAACGGCTCGTTTTATACAAGGTTCTCCGATTCGCAGAGCGGACGATGCGATATGTACAGGGTGCTTCGGTTGGAAGAGCGAACGATGTGATATGTACAAAATGCTTCGATTAGCAGAGCAGAAGATGCTTAGGCTGGCAGAGCAGACATATGACTCTAGTTGTGTTAGAGGTTTCGACTCCGGGATACGTCTTTGGGAAACTTGATTTGGTACTCTCGCTCCCTAATTTTTGTTATTCCTGAACTCAAAGAAAGGTTCTTAGTTTGAGGAGGATATCGATTCAGCCTTTGCTCTTCGGTTTTTTTCTGAATCATTGAGCATCAAGTCTCCGTGCGTCTATGCCCCTAATCACTCAAAGAGAATTCCATTAGAAGAAAGTGGTCGACTCGGTGTTGAACCTTAATCTTGAAGAGTCATTCGAACTGTTTCGAGAGAAACTGTCCCAATTTATATTGGGACAGTGGAAAGAAGATTATGAAAGGTTGACTAATTCAAAAATTATGCCCCAGTTTCCAATCCTGATGACATGCATTTTGAGACAGTCACAATTACCAAAGAGTTGTCTGATTTAAAAATCTGCCCCAGTTTTCGTTTCTGAAGGCATATATTTTGAAAACAACGGAATGACTGAATCCTTATGTATAATTGCCTACGTATCTTGCTGGAATAAGAATCAGGTCAGACGTAGTTCAAATTGAACTTGGTAGAATTGTAAGAAAAGGTGTAAGATTTGTAGTGTTTTTTTATGATGATCTTTTGGAAAAGAGCCATGGGTGGGCCGGTGGAGACTGGTAGTACTTGAAATAAGGATTGATGTCAGTATTCGGTTGTATTGTTGTCTTTGTCTAAGATAGCGTAGCGCATAGATAGCTCTTAAAATACGAAAGCATGTGAATATAGGAGAAGTAGGAGAGCAAAGAGCTTGTTTGATCAGTTGGAAGAGTGTATTAATTTGGAATGGAGTGCTACTTGAAAGAAATGGTAGAGTACTAAGCGATTAGATAAGTTCGTGTGATTGTAGAGCTGGAAATAAATTTGACTGGGAAAGATTCATGGTTCAACACAAGTCCATACAAAATTGTAATGCAAGTTAAACAAGACATATAACGTGTATGTAATAGATAAAGAAGGTTCAATCAAGCTAAAGAGATTTCAAAGTTGATCTAGTGTATGAAGTCCTAACTGTAAAAGAAGGTTAGGTCCAGTAAGATCAAGAAGCATACAATCAGAAGTGATTGACAAGTAACAAGCTTTTACACTTGAGATTTGAGGTGAAGCTTTGATCTATTATAAATGGTATACTCACTTAAGAGCTTTTTAGAAGTAATTGATATGTCAGAATTGAGTTTTATGAGTTGTTCTGACATGCGAGAATTAATTTTGACAGTCTAATACATAAGCATTGATATTTGAATGATTATATGAAAGCAGGACCTTCTTTTGGTTGTGAAGGGGTGAATGAATGACGAATTGAGGACGAAAACATATGTAACAAATTATCACCAAAGTTAGAGATGTTGATCATTTGATGTGAAGAAAAGGCTACTCGAAACACATGTTCATAAAGAGTAACAACTTGTATAGAGATTTTGAGGTCAATCAGGAATGCGAAGGTATTGCAAAAACCCAAAATTAAATCGAGGAAAGATGACTTAGGAGATGTAACTTAAGCCTTGAATAAAAAAAGTTGATTTGATCCCGTTAATCTTGACTTGAAGAATTTAACAGTTACGGATGGTAAAATTTGAGTTGTCATTGCTTTTTAGAGAGTATTAAGGATATGCAAAATATTAGTATAATTGTGCATATGATTAGCCGGATGCACGGAGCAAGGTCTTGGCAACCCAGACATACGAAGACTCGAGAGAGATTATCTTGAATAGTCATTCTAGAGCAACTTATTGGTAAAAACAATCGATCAAACGTTGATGTTTACTTGGTAGATTGTGCGAATAAATTTGGACATCTACCAATTTAGGATGCAACATTCGGTAGGAAGAAAAAAACCTTAGAGAACAATGAAAATGTCATGGCTTGAACATTTGCCAGAGTAGATTTTCAAGGGTTTTACCACAATTCCTAAGTGTGAATACAATTGAGATTTCTGGTGTTGTTAGAAAGCGATATGAGACTAGTATATGGGAGACACGAAAGAGTTGGTTTGTTGTATAGGAAGCTGCATTGTGTTCCTGAGAATTGAGATAGACGTGCGTTTAAATGGACACGTGGTTGATTCATGTGACATCCAATTTTGAAAGAGACCCTGGATTAAGTATACTAGATGTATGAGTGAAAGAAAAATTATGACGTATCATGTCTGTTGGAGAATAAAGTTTAACTACAAAGAGTAGATGTGCTTTTCTTAGGATTTGAAGACGCAAAATGTCATGAAATTTCCAAGGGTGATTAGAATTTATGGGCAAGGTGTCCTGCTTTATGTGAATAGAAAGTCACTCCCGGAGAATAACATATTAATCGGGCATTATGAACTTTGTGTGGGCTGGGAAGGATTCTAAGAATTGGTAGAAGGATTAATTGGAGGTTCTAGACTAGCTTAAAGTGCACGTCATCAAGGACTTTATATAAAGCTAACTAGTAACATCAGGATCATAAAAAAATAAGTACACAATTATGTACACAAATGAGCAAGTAAGCACATATTCATGGATATAACATATTGGATAAACAAATAAAGATGTGAGCATCCATAGGTCGTAAAAGTCCGTTGAGGTAAGGGAAGTTTTTCCTTAATTGTGGGGTTAATACGAGTGATTTTCCCACTTATGGTGTATGCAATATGAGCTGAAGCTTCCTAAGAGTAGAGTGTTTCCTTAACTTTTGTAGAGTGAGACTGAATAATTGTGAGGCAATATGTCAGTTGACCTCACATGTCATTCTCTAAAACTAAAGAGTTATGAAAAAAGGTTCAAAGGGATGCAAAGACAGCCTTGCGTGACTTGTGTGTGATAGTGTACGTGTAATGACCTGGCCGATTGTTTTGAGTGTTTTAGCCTTGATTCCCTTAATTATTGCCTCCTCTATGTTGTATCCTGATTATGTGACTTGTCGTGGGTCCTTGTTTTTGGTTTGGGTGAGTTTCGGAGTGAAATGGGACACATAGTCCCTAAGTTGGAGTCTTAAATTGAAAGAGTTGACCATAGTTTGACTTTTGTGTAGACGACTCCAGAAGTTTGGATGGTTCCAATAGCTTTGTATGGTGATTTTAGACTTAGGAGTTTGTCTAGGTGTTGACTTGGAGGTCCGTAGGTCGTTTTGGCGTGAATTGGCGAAAGTTAAAAATTGAAAGATTTGAAAAGTTTGATCAGGAGTTGACTTTATTGGTATCGGGGTCGGATCCCAATTTCAGAAGTTGTAATAGGTCCATAATATCATTTATGACTTGTGTGCGATATTTGAAGTCAATTGGAGTTATTTTGGTATGAATCGGCATTGATTTCAGAATTTGGAAGTTCATAGTTTATAGGCTTGAATTTGGGTTGCGATTCGTAGAATCGATGTTGTTTTATGTGATTTTTGGCCTCGAGTAGGTCCGTTATGTCTTTTGGAACTTATTGGTATATTCGGACGGGGTCCCGGGGGCTCCGAGTGTGAAACAGATTGAATCCGGATCAATTTTCGGACTTATGCAATTGTTGAAGTTTCCAGCATCTTGTGTCATTGCACCTGCGGAGGGACTGGCCGCAGGTGCAGACTTGTAAAAGTGAGCAGTGGATCGTAGAAGAGGAGTTGGTCTTGCCCCGCTGGGGTCGCAGAAGCGGGATGGTCTCCGCAGAAGCGAAGTCGCTTCTGCGATGGAAGGACGCGCATGCGCGGGCTGGATCGCAGGTGGGACTTATTCGCCGCAGGTGCGCATGCGCAGATGCAGCTTGGTTCTCACAGAAGCGAAGGTTGCTGGGCTTAGTTATGACCGCACCTGCGATGGAAATTCCGCAGGTGTGGAGCCACATATGCGTCAGATGGTTCGCAGGTACGGGTTCGCTGGGCAGAAAGGTCTTATTCGAGGGTTCAATTTTCATAATCCATTTTGAACTTCGAGAACTCGGTGTGGGGCGATTGTTCAGGAGATTTTGCAAGAAAAACATTGGGGTAAGAATTCCTAACTCGATTTTGGTTAAATTACATGAATCTACTATTAATTTTATCATTTAATTAGTATTTTGAGATAGAAATTTAGAGGAAAAATTATGAAATTTCTTAGACTAAAATTTGGGGATTTGAAAGGCGATTTGAGGTCGGATTTGAGTAATTCTTGTATGGTTGGACTTATTATCGAATGGATATTCGGATTTTATAATTTTGACCGGGTTCTGAGATGCGGGCCCGAGTTGACTATTTGAGTTGACTTTTTAATTCTTTGTAAAGATCGTAATTTTATTTTTTGAATTAGTTTCCTATAGTTTATATTTATATAATGAAATTGTTTTGGCTAGATTCAAGCCCTTCGGAGTTGGATAATCGAGGAAAGGCTTATTAGTGGATTGAGTTAGCGTGATTTGAGGTAAGTGACTTTCTTAACCTTGTGTGGGGGAATTACCCCTTAAGATTTGCATTCGTTATGATAATTGTGATATGTTAAACTCGTGTACGCAAGGTGACGAGTGCGTACATGGGCTAAATGTGAAAATTACCGATTTTAGCTATGTAGATTCCTTTCATGCCTTAATTGAGTTACCTTAACATGTTATAGTCATCACTTATAGTCTATTTTTACATGTCTACTTGTCTTATCTCTTACTTGCTAATTGCTCTACATGTTTAGTTGAAGTTCTTGTTTCCTTTATTCTGTATTCATTATTTAACCGTTTAACTCTTTACTTGAAGTTGTTATTCTTGGAATATCTTATTGTTGAAATTGGTGTTGAGTTATAAAGGTCGTGATTTGCATTGAGGCAAAGTGTTAAGTTGTAAAATATTATTCTTGTTAAATTATTCACTACCGGTTATTGTTGTTGAGACTCTTGTTTACATTGTGGTTGAGTCATGGGCTCTTTATTATAAAAATATTGTTATTGTTTGGTTTATATGGCAAGTTATGATATTGGGCACTTGAGGTGCGATTTGTGATACGTTGTGATATTGATACGCATGCGGTGGTATAAGGTTTTGGGGTTGAAATGCATGCGGTGAGATAAGGTGGGCTTGATATGCGTGACTAGTAGGGGAACTACTAGAAGTCATGTGGTGTGATAAGGTGGGCTAAAACGCGGGATGTTATTTCAGGAAAATAATTTTTAAAACTAAATGTAAAGGCTCCCGCGGTGATATAAGGAAAGATTATGATTTATTCTTGTGATTTGAGACTACGAGGTGGTACCTCGGTAGTGACTCTTGTTGGTATTTCTCTATTGATGCACTTGTCTTTGGTCGCTTTGTTTACTTATCATATCACTTTATTTTTTCTTCGTGTTGCATTATTTACTTTAGTTCCGTGTAGCTAACCTTGATATGTTAATTGTTGTTTAAATTTCATTGCTTCCATTACTGCACTGCCTTACACTTGTAAAGTTTGTCTTATTTATTCTAGTAGGACCTTGACCTGACCTCATTACTACTCTGCTGAGGTTAGGCTTAGCACTTACTGGGTACCTCTGTGGTGTACTCATGTTACGCTTCTGCACATCTTTTTGTGCAGATCCAGGTACCTCTTACCAACCCAGGTGTTAGCAAGAGTTTAGCTGCGGAGACTTCAAGGTATACATATCGGTGTCCGCGGGTCTCAGAGTCCCCTTCTACCTAGATTCCTTTATCTCATTATCCTTTTTTATAGACATTGATGTATAGGATTATTTAGTACTACTACTTAGAACCTATGACTTGTATTTCTCCGTGGGGTTTTGGAAGTTGTACATGTTGAGTTGCAAATTTTATGTTATATATTTGTTGAGGTTTTGAGACCTTAAATTATTGCTTTAGTCATTTCTGCATGTATGTTAAGTTGGTATCAGAGCTCTAGGTTCATAGGTGTTATGAGTCACAAGCAAGTTTAGTAGAGTCTCGCAGATCGGTACGGAGACATCTGTACTTATCTTCTGGAGGCTATGGAACAGTTAGGAAAAGCTTCACTTCATTGATTCCTTATCGTGCGAAGTTGTTGACATCGAAATTCTAAATCTATGTCTTTCTATTCTCTCACAGATGGTGAGGACACGCACAACTAGATCGGATGATCAGACACCCGCGCCCTCTGCCAGAGCCGCGAGAGGCCGGGGCGGGGGCAGAGGACGGCCACATGGGGCAGCCAGAGCACCTGCACGAGCTGCTACAGAGGAGCCACCGGTAGCTCCGGCTGGAGAGCAGGCACCCGAGACGCCTATTACTACCCCTGCATTTCAGGAGACTCTCGCCCAGTTTTTGAGCATGTTTGGCACTTTAGCCCAGGCAGGATTGATTCCACCTTCTTCCGAATAACTTCATTCCTAATCTTATCCATCCTAGTATGCCCTCACATCCACCTCAACATCCTCATCTCTGCCACTTTCATCTTCTAGATATGAGAGTTCTTAAACGGCCAACACTCTGCCCCATACAATATGGCCGGTCTAACCACAGCTCTATAGAACTTACCTTTGATTAACGGTGGTACTCTCTTGTCAGTCCCCCTGGATAATCGACCTCAGGTACTTAAAACTGCTTTTCTTGGGGATGACCTATGCTCCAAGCCTCACGTACATGCCCATTTCCCCCGACTCGACACTGAACTTGCATTCGAGATATTCTGTCTTGGTCCTGCTCAAATTGAAAACATTAGACTCGAGGGTATGCCTTCAAACCTCCAGCCTGTCGCTAACACCACCTCGCGTCTCATCAATCAGAACTATGTCCTCGGCGAATAACATACACCATGGAATCTCCCCTTGAATGTGGTATGTCAGTACGTCCATCACCAAGGCAAATAAGAACGGGCTGAGCGCAGATCCTTGATGTAATCCATAACAACCGGAAAAATACTCTAAGTCGCCTCCCGCTGTCCTAACCCGAGTCTTAGCTCCATCATACATATCCTTGATCGCCCTAATGTAAACTACCGGCACACATTTTACCGCCAGGCATCTCCAGAGAACCTCCCTAGGGACCTTGTCATATGCTTTCTCCAGGTCAATAAACACCATGTGCAGATCTTTCTTCCTATCCATGTAATGTTCCACCAACCTCCTAATAAGGTGGGTAGCTTCCGTAGTCGATCGATCCGGTATGAACCCAAACTGGTTGTCAGATATAGACATAGTCCTCCTCACCCTTGCTTCTACCACCATCTCTCAAACTTTCATAGTATGACTTAGTAACTTGATAACCCTATAATTGTTACAACTATGGATATCACCTTTGTTCTTGTACAACGGTACCACCGTACTCCACCTCTACTCATTCGACATCCTCTTCGTCCTGAAAATAACATTGAACAGTCCAGTCAACCACTCCAGACCTGCTCTACCCACACACATCCAAAACTTGACCGAAATTTCGTATGTACCAGTCGCTCTACCCCTGCTCATCTTGCGCATAGCCTCCACGACCTCCTCGGCGCTAATGCGCCTACAATACCCAATGTCCATTGTATTAAAATCATCAAATGGAAAATTTGTGACCACTTAGTTAAATCTCCAAATATGACATGATAGCTTCACAAATGAAGTCAAAATCAAATATTTGCAACCCTTTTCAATATTGAAACCAAAAAATAAAATAAACAGAAACCCAAATTAGTTTTAAAAAATTCAATTTATCAGTCTCTTTTTTGTGGATAAAAAAGCTTAACTAGGCGGGATATTTTTATTTTTAAATTATTTGGCCACTTTCAATATATCATTCTATTAGTTGATGTCAAATGCCTTTATTTCTGTTGCCATCTCCCACAGCAAACCCCCTAATACCACAGCAGCAATTGGAGGGTTTGCAAACATACAAGCATACTAAGGGGACATTTTATTTTTATTATCTGATTTTTCTGGTTCTGAATTTCAGAATTGAGGATAAAAGATAAGGCAAAAATAGAGTCAATTGATTTCTTAATTGGCAAAATGACCTCCGAGCCGTTTAAACTTGTACTCAATTGTCAACCCGGTATAGAAACTTTGTACTTTCCCATTTGAATACCCCAACTCAACTATTCGCACATCAACAGATATATTTGATCGTTGACTATGCTTATGTGGCAATATCATATGTGATATGGCAATACTGTGTGTAATTCACGCAAATTAGGCGCGTGAATTCAATTTTTTTATGTAAAAAAAATACTAAAACATAAATAGAATTAAAAATAAAAAGATAAGACAAAAAGTAAAAGAAATAAAAAGAAAAATCATGTGAGTTCCACCGTCCCCTTCTCCCTTCCTTGTTCTTCTCATCCCCCACCTCCCCTTCCCACGTTTGTTCTTCTTTTCCAGAATTCTTGTCTCCCCTATTCCCCTTCCCTTTCATCTTCCTCTTCCTAATTAATTCTCTTCCAACTTTCCTATTCTTTCCCCCATTCTTTTCTCCTCAATAAGCCAAGCATTGAGATTATTTTTTACTAAATACGATACAAATAACTAATTAAGCTACTTCTAAATCACCTTCTAATTTTAAGAAAGAATACATATGCCAACAATCTGAGTATAGATATGAGCGTCACAATTCTTTTCCGGCCAAAAATATTTTCTGGTGAATTGACCGGTCAAATCGACTCATTTTTTCTCATTTACAAAGGACTAGATTTGAAGATGAGAAAACTTGAGCAAAAGCGCTTTTTCTTTTATTTTGACATTTGGGTTTCAAAATTTTATTAAGATTTTTTTCTTTCTTCTTCATGTTTTTCGTTTCTGGATTTTAGTTTTGATGCTTAGAAAATGGATTGTAGGTTTCCCATAGGAAAGATGGTGGCAGTGTTAGCGGAGATATTGTTGTTGTACGCCGGATCGGAGTTTTGGGGGAAAAAAAAGAGAAGCGGGAAGAGGTGGTGTTTCAATGGAGATGGTAGAACCCGCTGAGGATGGAGTATTTTGAGAAGCATTTGGTAAATTAATATTTTTTAAAAGTAGGACCCACAAATTACACATGTAAAATTATGAAAGGCTAATTAAGTGACGTGTCAATTATGTCACCGCGACTCAGAAACATGCTCAACTGAGTGTGCCTATTGATGTGTGAATAGTTGAGTTGGGGTGTTCAAATAGGAAAACACAAAGTTTCTATACCGGGTTTACAATTGAGTACAAGTTTAAGTGGTCCGGAGGTCATTTTGCCATCTTAATCTTGTACACTCTTTCCGTTGACGTACATTCTAAAAAATGGAGATGACATAATTTATCTTCCTCCATTCAGACAATCGAACCTTAAACCAAAAAAAAAAAAAAAAAAAAAAAAAAATTCATTAACAATTCTCCTTAAATTTTTTACCTCTCAATCTTAGCAGAGATGTTGCATAATTAAAATTTCCAAGAGCTTCGTTTCTGACATTAAATATGAAGTCCTAGCCAATAAAAAACGACTAGATGGTGTCATATGCTTCAAAAATAGAAGAAAGATTTTTCTGGAGAATCTTGTCAAGAATTCATACACTCCCTATGGCAAAGGATAATTACATGCGATTATGCAGATATAGTTTCTTTTTTCGCCTTTAGCAAATTGGAGGAATGTCTTTACTAAACATTCGCGTTACATGGTGGACGATTTGTTTGTTTTTTACGACTTGTGGGTGGCAAACGGGCCAGTAGGGTGGAGAAAACAGATAATGCAAAAAACGGATAAATTATCTGACACGATTTATATTTAATACGGATAGAAAATAGGTTAATCAGCGGATAATATAGATATTCATGTTATCCATGGCTTGTTTGGAAGAATTTCTAGTAGCCCAAACTTGAATAACCCCTAATTTGAGTTTTTACAAATGTAAAAATTAAACTCATTAGTTATCCATTGGTTATCCATATTTTAAGTGAATAATATAGTTTTTATCCCTATTTGACCCATTTTTAAAAAGTTTATTATCCAACCCATTTTTTAGTGGATAATATAGGGGTGAATAACTATTTTTTTAATCCATTTTACCACCATTACTTGTGCATATTATATAGAGAAAAAATAAATTTCTACCAAAGTTTGACACAATAAGTTTCATGGGAATAAAAATCTTTGAAAAACATTGAGAGATTAATCACTTCAGTTCTCTATTCCGAAACGCCTCTCTAAGGAAAGAATCATTGAATATGAAGATATGATTTCTTGGTACAGCGAGGGGCAGAGAAAATTTCTCCAACCAAATATATTTTCGAGTGATCATGCAACATTTAAATTACATTTAAATTTTTTTATGATGATTGTAAACCATTCTCAACGTGTTATAGTAAATAAATTCGCATTTTTAAAATTGTGAGTAAGTAGCTATGGCCTTTTCTTTTTCTTTTTTCCAGATACTACACCCGTCATAGTTCAATTGCATATATACTTCTTCTTTTTTTCTATCTCATAAGAAAGGGTGAAATTTAAAAATAGTCAGATTTATAAGTGGTAATTATAAAATATGTACATTTTCAAAAGTAATCGAAATTTAGTCACTTTTTATGTAAAGATAAATCTGAACAAAAAACTATTCAAAATCCGAAAAATATTCCAGCATAATATACTGGAATTCCAGCATAATATACTGGTCCAGCATAATATGCTGGAAGTTCATACACAGGTGCTGTAATCTCCGGTATATTATGCTGGAACTTTTCGTGTGTTAGAATTTCAGCAAAATATGCTGGAAGTTGATACACAGGTGCACCAATCTCCAGTATATTATGTTAGACCTTTCCGTGTTGCAGTAAAATAGTGACTATTTATCAATGACTTTGCAAACGCTGACTATTTTTCAAATACCAGTCCAAAAACTGGCTAACACCTATTTTCACCCTAAGAAATTATTGTAACTGATTCACTTAAACAATATAAGGTCTTTTAGTAATTTCATTCATTTTCTTTTCTCCAACAATTAGTCAAACGATATATAAGCTCATAGTTAAGTACTTTTCAACTAACTTGTTACTTATCCTCATTTCAAACTATAACAAGTAGTAGTAATAATTTTGCAAATATTGGTGAATCTGTGCATGTAAATGAATTAGGGAATCAAGGAGGAATTGGCGGCGCTCATGTCAGAAGTAAGTAGACCTTTTTCCCTCATTTCAACTTTAGCTATAAAAAAAACACCGCCTTCTGTTTCACTCTCTTTTCCTCTGGACTAGATTCTCTCTCTTTCATCTGCTTACAATTAATATAGGAAAAAAGTTCAAATATACCCGTATATTGTTCAAAGTAATACTATAGGGTCACATCTACCCTCACTGTTACCCAACTTTATAAAAATACCCCTCATTAAATGGAAAGCCATCAGACATGTTGGCATGACCCATTTTTAAAATTAAAAAGTTTCAACCCATAACCCATATAACCCGTCTGCATGTCTGATGTCTGTGTTGGGAGGAGATTACACCTTCACAAACTTTGTGATGTCTTGTAACGACCCGACCGGTCGTTTTGTGAATTTAAATTTCGTCCGGCGGCATAAGGCCCTGGGCAGCTTCGTATTATGTGTATTGACTTGCGTGCGTGGTTGAATTCAGTTACCGGATGATTCAGAGTGATTTGGGACACTTGGTCCCAAAAACGGAAGCTTAAGTCTTAGGGTTTTGACCGTAGTCGGAACTGTGTGGAGACGACTCCGGAATGGAGTTTCGTCGGTTTCGTTAGCTCCATTAGGTGATTTTGGACTTAAGGGCGTGTCCGGATTGTGTTTTGGAGGTCGGTAACTCATTTAGGTTTGAAATGGCAAAAGTCAATTTTTTGGAGATTTTGACCGTAGTCGGAACTGCGTGGAGACGATTCCGGAATGGAGTTCCGTCGGTTCCGTTAGCTCCATTAGGTGATTTTGGACTTAAGGGCATGTCCGAATTGTGTTTTGGAGGTCTGTAGCTCATTTAGGTTTGAAATGACAAAAGTCGATTTTTTGGAGATTTTGACCGGAAGTGGACTTTTTGATATCGGGGTCGGAATGTGATTCCGATAGTTGGAACAGCTCTGTTATGTTATTTGGGACTTGCCTGCAAAATTTGACGTCATTCCGGGTTGGTTTGATAGGTTTCGGCACGAGTTTTAGAAGATGGAAGTTTTGAAAGTTCATAAGTTCGATTCGTGGTGCGATTTGTATTTTCGGCGTTGTTTGATGTGATTTGAGACCTCGGGCGAGTCCGTATTAGGTTATGGAACTTGTTAGTATATTTGGACGGTGTCCTGGGGGCCTCGGGTGCGTTTCGGATGGGCTACATGCCATTTCCTTCTATTTTTGAACTGATGTTTTCTCTCATCTAGTTTCCTTAATCGTGTTCGCGTCCCTTCCTCCGCGTTCGCGAAGAGTAATTTTGGAGGAGGAATTTATTGTTCTTCGCGGTCGCATGATCATGTGATTGATCGTGAAAGTCTGCTTTCTCCCTCTTCGCATTCGCGTAGTAGAAACTAGGAGCTGGGAGCTGATGACCATTTCCTCTACGCGTTCGCACTGTTCTATCTGTGAACACGTAAGCGTGCTTTCCCCTCCTTCGCGTTCGCGTAGCCCAGTTTCTGGGCCATTTTCTTTTTCCTTCTTCGCGATCGCACATGCTTGTTCGCGATCGCACAACACTAATTCCGGGCAGTAGCCATTTCCTCTTCGCGATCGCAGCTCCTCTTCCGCGATCGGATCACGATGTACCAACACCTGGGCAGCAGAATATATTTTCCAAATCGAGAGTTAGGCCATTTTTATCATATCTTGACTTGTGGAGCTTAGTTTTGAGCGATTCTTTGTGGATTTTCAAGCAAATCGATTGGGTAAGTGTTCTTCAGCTAGAATTTATTATATTCCATGATTCTATCTATATTTTTATCATTTAATTTGTGTTTTGAGTTGAGGAAAATGAGGATTTTTGAAGAAAACTTTCAAAATGAAAAATCATGATTTGAGGGACGAAATGGTATCGAAATTTGATAAATTTAGTTTGGTTGAACTCGTATCGAAATGGGTGTTCGGGTTTTGTAAAAATTTATCGGGTTCCGAGATGCGGGCCTAGGAGTCAACTTTTGGTCGATTTTTAGATTTTAATAAAGATTGAGCCTTTATGATCAGGAATAGTTTCTTATGAGTTTTATTTGTGCTTTGAAGATATTTTGGTTAGATTTGAGCCGTCCGGAGGTCATTTCACCCGAGAAGTTTATTTTAGAGTATCAGTTTGTCTTCTTTGAGGTAAGTATCTTGCCTAACCTTGTGTAGGAGAACTACCCCTTCGGATTTGAGTCTTCTATGTTGATTGTAGTCCGTGTATGCGAGGTGACGGGTGCGTGCTCGAACTTATTTGTTGAAATTGGCCTTTTAGGGTTCCTAGGTCCTTGTATTCATTGATTATGCAGTTGTGATGTTATGAATACGTCTCTTCATTACTAGTTTCACCTCTACCTGCTTTAATTAGAATTAATTGCTTCATGATCCGCTCTTGATGCCTATTTGAGTCATCTGTGCCTTAACTGAAATTGTTATATCTTCTATTGCCATGCTATTTTACTCCTAACTGCTTATCTTTATTTGAAGTTATAATTATCTCTTTTATATTTGTCCATCCTTGATTGAGGCTTTGATTATCTTTCTGCTGCTTATCCCTAATTGAAATTGTTGTATCTCTTTCTTAATTGCTAACCTTAAAAGAAGATAGATATCCTATATTTTAGTTGACTTGTCCTTATTTGCAATTATTCGTCTTGTGTTAGCTCCCTCATTGTCGAACTGTACATTGTGGACCGTTGTTATATAATAATTCCTTTCTTGTTGAGTTGTTCTTATTATGGCTAGCATTCTCTATTTTTGCTACTCCTTGTAAATTAGTTCCTCCGTTTTCCTTGAGTTCTAGAATTTCTGAGTTGACTTATTTGTCATACCATTTTATTATTGTCAATTGTTAGATGTTATTTAATTATTATTGTTATTTAGTAAATGTTAGGTTTACCTAGTCCCTAATACTAGGTATCATCACGATACCCAACAGAGGGAAAATTGGATCGTGACAAGTTGGTATCAGTGCTCTAGGTTCATAGGTGCTACGAGTCATAAGCGAGTTTAGTAAAGTCTTGCGGATCTGTACGGAGATGTCTGTACTTATCTTCGAGAGGCTACGGAACTATTAGGACAGTTTCACTTCCTTCATTCCTATAGTGCGAGTTTATTGATCTCGAAATCTGGAACTTTTATCATTCCATTCTCTCACAGATGGTGAGGACACGAGCTGCAGTTACTGATGACGTTACCCCCGGAGAAGATGTCGCTAGGGGCAGAGGCAGAGGCCGACGAGTAGCACGTGTCGCAGCTAGGGAACCTACCAGAGCAGCAGTTGAGGAGACGCCAGTAGTTCCAGTTGGGGGCGGGTACCGGAGGTGCCTGCTATTACCCTCGAACTTCAGGACACCTTAGCACAGTTCCTGAGCATGTTTGGTACATTTGCTCAAACGGGGTTGATTCCGGTTGCACCAGCTACTTCACAGATCGGGGGAGGAACCCAGACTCCCGCCGCCCACACTCTAGAGCAGCGAGTTCATGTTGGTCAGGTTCCAGGTGTCATGGCGACACAGCCTGTGGTTCCAGTTCAGCCCGTGGTTAGGGCAGCAGCATCTGAGGAAGAGCAGCTTAGACTTGCAAGGTTCAACAAATATGACCCTCCTACATTCAGTGGTTTGGCTTCAGAGACTGCACTGGGTTTTCTGGAGGAGTGCCATCACATTCTCTGCACTATGGGTATTGTTGAGACGAATGGGGTTGCTTTTACTACGTTCCAGCTTAAGGGAGCGGCTTATCAGTGGTGGCGGGCGTATGAGTTGGGTAGCCCGGCCGAGTTAGCTTCACTTACATGGCAGTCCCTTCGAGATACATGGCGCGCGAAGTTTGAGCGGCTGCGCCAGGGAACTATGTCAGTATCAGAGTATGTCGTGAGATTCAGTGATTTGGCCATGCATGCACATGCTTTGGTCTCCATAGTTAGAGAGCGTGTCCATAGATTCATTGAGGGACTCAGGCATGATATTCGGTTCAGCATGGCTCGGGAGTTAGAGTCAGATGTTTCAATTCAGCAGGTGGTAGGAATCACTCGCCGTATAGAGGGCATGTGGGATCAGGAGAGAGAGGACGAACGGGTCCATGAGAGAGAGTATAAGCGGGCCATGAGAGAGAGTACATGCGAGGTCAGGAGAGAGAGGACAGGGAGGCAAGGAAGCGTCGTAGACCGGAGAGATCAATTGGTCCTTATTTTAGAGGCAGGGTACGACATGGTAGAGGTTTTGTGAGTCAGCCAATTCAGTTTGCACTTCAGGCTTCGCCCAATGTTTCAGGTGCTCATGGGTCTCAAAGTACCCGTGACGCATAGTTCCCACATCCACATCAGCAGAGAGGTTGCTTCGAGTATGGACACCCAGCCACAGAGTGAGAGATTGTCCTAGACTCCGGACAAGTGTGTCACAGCGGAGTATTCAGGAAAATATAGGGCGCCCAAGAGGGGAAGGCCTGGCCCGTTGATGTGTCTCATATAGTAGGCTGGAGGCCGCTGCGCCAGATGATGTCATATAGGTATGCTTTTGATTTGTTACAGAGGGGAACCATTCATATTTTGATTCGGTTCTGCTTATCGAGGCGAGTTCCTCTATTTGAGGTAAGTATCTAGCTTAACCTTGTGTGGGGGGATTACCCCTTAGGATTTGAGTCTTCTATGTTGATTGTAGTACGTGTATGCGAGTTGACGAGTGCGTGCTCGGACTTATTTGTTGAAATTGGTCTTTTAGGATTCCTAGGTCCTTGTATTCATTGATTATGCAGTTATGATGCTATGAATACGTCTCTTCATTACTAGTTTCACCTCTACCTGCTTTAATTAGAATTAATTGCTTCATGATCCGCCCTTGATGCCTATTTGAGTCATCTGTGCCTTAACTGAAATTGTTATCTCTTCTATTGCCATGTTATTTTTTCCCTAACTGCTTATCTTTATTTGAAGTTATAATTATCTCTTTTATAATTGTCCATCCTTGATTGAGGCTTTGATTATATTTCTGTTGCTTATCCCTAATTGAAATTGTTGTATCTCTTTCTTAATTGCCAACCTTAAAAGAAGTTAGATATCCTATATTTTAGTTGACTTGTCCTTATTTAGAATTATTCGTCTTGTGTTAGCTCCCTCGTTGTCGAACTGTATATTGTAGACCGTTGTTACATAATAATTCCTTTCTTGTTGAGTTGTTCTTATTATGACTAGCATTCTCTATTGTTGCTACTCCTTGTGAATTAGTTCCTCCGTTTTCCTTGAGTTCTGAAATTTCTGAGTTGACTTATTTGTCGTACCATTTTATTATTGTCAACTGTTAGATGTTATTTAATTATTGTTGTTATTTAGTAAATATTAGGCTTACCTAGTCCCTAAGACTATGTATCATCACGATACCCAACGGAGAAAAAATTAGATCGTGACATGTCTGTGTTGAGCCAAGTGGCTCTAGATTTTGGAAAGGGTAAAGGAATATATTTCATGTTCATAACCGTTAAAGACAAGACCCCAGGAAGATTAATAGCTCGCTTTCTTTTAACTAATATTTACAAGAGTCCTTATTTCAAGTATAGTCCTCTTCATCACCCCGCGGATAACTGCATTAGTCCAACTGCAACCATTTTGTGCTCAAACTCTTACCAAAGCACGTACTCGCAAATGCTTTGTGGCCTCTGCCAAAACAAAACAAGTTTTCCAGGTTGGCTCCTTTTTTGCAACCACCTTCGTTCGTGCCATGCGATTCCTGGAGAAGCACTAGTCTCTACTTTGTAATGATATCCGTACCGGAATCATTAACACCCAAATAACTGATTCTTCAGTGAGAGAGGCAGTGATGGAAATCCTCAAACCTGACCAAAAATTAGCTGATTTCATTGAGGCTGAATGCAGTAATTGGCTAAACGGGTTATGGGTCGATGGGTCGAAACTTTTTAATTTTAAAAACGGGTCACGCCAACATGTCTGATAACTTTTCGTTTAATGAGGGATATTTTTATAAAGTTGGGTAACGGTGAGAGTAATGTGGCCCTATAGTATAACAGAGGGTGCATGTGATTAATATACAAAAGTAGAGGGGTATATTTCGACCTTTTCCCATTAATATATGGCCCATGCTTCTTCACATCCAATTATTTTCCTGTTTATGGCTTCATGCTGATATTTTCTTTTCTTTTTCTGACTCTTTCAATCATATATATATATATATATATATATATATATATATATATATATATTGTTTGATTTGGATATATAATTAATTAATTAATGGCTTTGATTCGGATATAATGATCAATTGGGATTTTAGGATGACTTTGATTTGGATATAATGATCTGATCGTTGTAACTTTTAATTTTGTTATCTTGTTAGGTATATTAGTGCTTGATGATGATGACTAGTTTAAAATCCTTGTTACCACCTCACCTCATTTCTTGGAATAATAACCAGGGATTGTACAGAGAAAACTGATAAATCGAGTCAAATCGGATAAAAACCTCGATTGTGGGTTAGTTTGATTTATTTTGGTGTTGGCAAATAAAATCCGACCATAATTGATTTGGTTTGGTTTTATCTAAAAAAAAGTCAAACCGAAACCAAACCAACCCGACATTACATTTGTACAATTTTTTAAAATATTTCATCATATAAATATTTATTGTAATATAATTTATAAATATTTGTTAAACTTGTTCACAATTTTATCTTTAAACGTATTATTTAAAGTTTGGACTTAACATTCTTGAATGGTCCAATAAATTTTACCCAAAAAGTAGTAAGTCAAATAAAGTTCAAATCAATACTAATCCTGATAAAAGAAAATTCAATTCAATACTAAGAATGACAATAGTGTTGGATATCCATTTTTTAGTTTTATATTGGTTTATAATGAAAAATGCATAACCTAGCTTATTTTTTTCTTTAGTACTTAGTTGTGTAATTAATTAGTACTTATTAGATGTACTTATTTTAGCATTACCTATATAGTATTTTTAGATTATCTTAATTTTTATTATGGCGTATTAATTAGTAATATTTTATTTATGCGATTTTATTATCTTTGTTATTGAATATATTATTTAGTACAATGTTGTGACTAATCTCATATTATTGTGTTATTTTCTTAAAAAATACATTATATAGTTGTATCCTACTAGGACTAAAGAAATAATTGGAACACAAGTTATATATTTTGTGCTATGATGACTTTACCCGGAAAAAAATCCGAAAACCCGGAAAAAAACGAAAAACCCCGAGAAAAATCGAGATTGAAAAATCCGACTTTATTGGTTTGGTATGGTTTATAGATTTAAAAATCCGACACCATTGATTTGATTTGGTAATTGAAAAATCCAAACTAACTCGATCTATGTACACCCCTAAAAATAACATTTTAAATTCTTCACGTCTTTTGTTGGATTGTAGGTTTTCGTAAAAAAAATGTTTTTTTTTTCTTTTGGAAAGTATCTCTTCATGCAAAGTTTATATTTGGGGCATCCTGGAAAAGAATCCCTTTCATGCAATGTGTAGCGTACACTATATGAAAAGGTTTTGTTTATGTGAACAAGCCGATCACAGACTGGAATTTCTTTTCTTTTTATATAATAACTTGTATATAGACATTGAGAAACAAAAGTACATGAAAAATTGAGGACTTATGTCAAACAAGTATAACTTTTTGGGAATCTTATAGAAATGTCCCAAATAAGTCATAACTTACCAATCTCTAGCCATTAATCATAGACTTATCAAAACTAGTCAAGCACATATAAAAATTGAAAACCCAAATAAACAAGGTTCTTTCTCTCCGAGAATCACATGCAAAAATCTCCTTTCATATTTTTAAGCATGATCAACAACATTAGATGCAAAAGGAAATTTCATGGATGAGGTAACAAATAAGGTGATGAAATATATATATATATATATATATATATATATACATACATATATACGAGATTCAAAAAGTCTAAGCAAAAGGGGATATTTTTTCAATGTGTATGGTTGAAATTCATTGAAAACGTATTAGATGAGTCAATATACAAAATTTGAGGAATATTGAGGTGATTTGGACTAATTTGGTATCAAAATTGACAGTTAAAATCGAATTCAAAAAATTCTTCTGCGAATACAGGCATGTATCGCACACACAGGTATATATGAATATACATGTGATACACATTTGATACAAATACAATACATATGTGATACACATAATTTTTTTCATGTTCATCGTCTACTTCGAATTTTTAATTCAAACAACCTCAAAACTCTAGCAAATCATCCCAAAACTGAGATTCAAACACCTTAAGGTGTACCCAATCTATTATAATAACACTCACTCATAATAAAACAAAAATTTGACCCTTTTTTTGCTAGAAAAAGCTAATTTGCTAATGTTGGTAACACTTGACTATTATTAGTAATATTTTGTGAATTGACCAATTTTTGTTATAAGCTACTTATAAATAGATATAGCTGGTAGTTTCCCTAACTTTTTTGTGGTAGGTTGGAAAACAACCACAATGGAGAAAACAAAAAAACAGAAAAAGAGAAGTGGAAAAAAAGGGGTATGTCATAGGAATATATTGTATTGAAATTATTGAATGGAAATATAGTCATCATTTAGAAACAACAAAAAAATAACTGGCCGTTGTGAGTCAACGAACACGTGAGAGAATTTATAAGCAATTACATACCAATATGTGTGATGAACTATAAGATAATATAAAGTTGTATAGAACAGGTTTTGCATTTCAAATTAACCCTTGCTAATAGCTTGTGAATCTTGTTCAGTAATACTAGATACATCCAAATCAACAAAACTCTACATAAACAAAAATACTTAAGGGAATACCACTACCTAGTATCTCAGGCCCGGAAAAGGGAGAATTCACTATAAGCATAACCACTCATTTCTGGCAAAGTTTTCTCGTGCTACCTTTGCTATAATCACATAGACGATCAAAAGTATAAATTTACATGATAAAATACCTAAACAATATTCTGATTGTCAAAACTAAGATGAAAATCTATAACCATATATTTAGAGTGATTATCTCCCATAATTGAACTCAACCTGGATAATGTAGCGCATCCTTATTTGTTCCACGTTGTAAACTATGTACTCGTTATACAACAAATGTCCCTGCAAAGAAACATGTAAATAATGCTTACATGATCTGCTATACATATATATCACAAAAATGGTAAGGCCCAAGGGACAAGGCAGCTATCATGAAGTAAGATATTGATGTTCATTTTAACACAAACAAGGATTTATCATTCACAATTTCGCAATCACAAACATGATATGCATATAAGATTTTGAGCAAAAGGAGCCGTGCAATAAAAGGGATTTCATCAACAAGGCTAGAGCAAACCTTGTGGTCTGGTTGCTTCTTTGGCTTTCCCAAAGGAACGACGACACCATCTTCAAGTAGATGACCTTTTGAAAAATCTGGAGCAGTAGCACCGACTCCTTTGGTGCTGCAATATCAAGAATCATGATATTCCCGTGAATCATTCTTTTCAAGCTCAAGACATGGTTGTCTATATCTATAGTTTGTTTAATTTTTCCTTTTGTTGTATTTTGAGTTTACTATCTTAAGCAATAACATAAATATGAGAAGATTGAAACCTTAGCTTTCCCAAAGGCAACTTATCAGCATTGTAGTTTGATGACAGAAGCTCATTCATGTCACCAAGAGCAACCTGTTAAGGAAGTAGCAAGGTCATCAGTATGCAAATGCTACTATTACTTTCTGGATTGCAGGAGGCTTCCCTCCTATCCAAAGCTTGAGAAAGAAATCATATGAAACAGCAAGCTAGATATAGAGAGGTTGTGACAAGTAAAAGGGACTCGTCTAGAGGAATAAGAGACGAGAACAAAAATTGGGCTGGATTGAAGGGCTAACCAACCTCACATAACAGAAGCACACCATCCCTAGCAGTAGAGGATGCATAGCAATAATTTGCACTTTTGGAGAACATATCAGCAAAATAAACACCTTTACCAAACATATACCCAGTCGAAGGTGCCTCTGGAGGAGCAATTCGTAAACCTACGGTATCACGCAGGAACCATCTTTAGTGAATCTACTGAAGATTTAAATCACGCTTGAAAATACTTAAGCAAGAGAATTAGCAAACAACCCTGTGAAAGAATGCCAGCCCAGTTTGTCAGCCGAGAACCATGCCATAAAAGCATCCTATTACTTGTATTCGAGAACTGCTTCCAAAAGTTCACATGTTTACATCAGGCTTAGGTAGTAGTAGTTATAAGTTATAAATAGAAACAGCTGTTGTAAGGCATTTTATGGGAGATTTGCAATCACCTTCTGGAATCTTTCAGTTTCATCACCTCTTGACGCCCTAAATATTTGAACAATACCGACAGTATAACCAGAATGTGTTTTTGCATGAGTATTCTTCATGTAATTCTCAATCTGACAAAAATAACATAACTCAGCTTTATAAACTCCAGACATGAATAATAATCAGAGACGAAAAGACATGAAGTGGTGATCACTCCATGGACAAGATGAACAAATAATATTCACAATTTTCATACTTGTCATGCTGATCAACACACTGAATGAAGGAGGAATACAATATTCAAAAGATAAAAGACCATGAGGTAATAGATCCAGCAAGAACTTGTTCATACCATGAAATATTCCTGGGTACCAACTTCAACTGGAATAAGTTTGCAACGAAGTTGTTCATATTGATAATACAAAGGATCATCCTACAAGAAGATGACAAGTTAAGGCATATAGATGCAAATTCAGAATCATATCTTAATCCTCAAAACAGTTATTGTGTGCAAAAGCAAATTAAATTGTGTTAAAAGCCAGATCTCTTGGAAAATAGCTTCAACTAAACTGTTTCTTTTTTATTTTAAAGATAAATCAAAAATCATTTCACTGAGATGCACCAAGATGGAGACAAAATTTATGGACTTTTATTTTTGAGCTTCCAAAATATTTATCTATACATAAACGAATGTTCTTTTAGCACCAAAGATAAAGTGAAATAAAAGAATACTTTCAACGGGACTCAGCAACGTAGTACCTGTATCTCTGTGTTATCTTCCAATAACTTAGTTGCAACTTCAATTTCAGCAAGAGCTTCGACCTTTTAGTTCCAAGAGTTACACCACAGCAAAAAGATCAGGCGAAAATGAGTAACAGAATAAACAAGCAGCATGAGAATAAACGTTAAAAGCCATTGAACTAAAATTTCATTGTAGTGATAATTTGTGACTGAAACCAGTTAATTTCGATTTTCTAACATATTCTTTGTTAGCCCATCTGCATAAACCACCTATATCTCCTTCGTTAAAGGCATACAACTGGCAACTTTGAACCAAACTCATTGGTACAGAACATCAACTAACAATAAATAAGAAATCCATGCTTCTAGATCGAAATGATGGTTGATACTTCTGATGAAACATCATATGATCAGTCCAATTAACTTGGTAAAAGCGCAGACACTTCCATCCCTTTAATAGAAATGCACCCATGATAGAGTAATACATACATAGCAAATAGCAAATAATGATTGGGACGAAAGAGAAAAGGAGTGAATTTAGCAAAGAGAAAAAGGAAGTCACCATTTCAATTTTGCGTTTTAACTTCTGAGGGGTGTCGATGATAAACTCACCTGACAGCAAGTCAACAAGTATATCAGCACGTTAAGCAAAATCCTTCTAACAAAACTACCACCATCCACCTCAGAGTCACTGAGAAAAAGAATATGAGGAGAAGAAAAACTGGAAGTTCAAGCAAGCAGATGAAGCAGGATAAGGAGGCAACACGAGGTTTCCTGGAAAAGGAATAGGAACTAAGATGGCTTACGCATCTTCTTGAAGCCAAAATCATGAGGAATGACTGTATAGAATTCACTGCAACATAAGAGCGAAGAAACATCAAACCATATATTCATGTCTTAAGATTGCTCCTGAAGCTTGTAAAGTCCCAGAGACAACATGATTAGAGATAAGCTGATATGCATCGATCAGTGACCAACTGACCATAATCAGACAACTCACAGTAGGGATGAAGCAAGCTTACCTGGTCAAATCTTCAAGCAGTTTTCTGTTGGACTGGCCAATTACATCAGAAATCCTTTTCAAGACATCATAGCCCTAAACAAAGACCAATTTTCAGTTGAATAGTTGAGAGTATTTCTCTTTTGCTCTCATTTAGTAATCCCTTTACTTATTCGCTTATGTCTTGGTCAGTGTAATAAAGCATGACAGCTGGAACGATCATAGTAAAGAGAATTTAAAAGTTTCTGGCTACATGTATCCACTTCCTGCCTAACTTTTTCTCCCTACAATCTTCAATACTTATAATTATTTACATAGAAACAATATAAATAGGAAAAGCCAACCAGTTGAAGCCAAATGAGAGTAGACTTCCAAAACCCGCTACCACCACCATCCTTAATCCCGGCACAATTTGAACCCAGAGACAGTACTAAATTTAGATAAATTAGATGACACACTGATGTCATGAACTCTAGGGGACCTCTTAATTGGAAAAAATAGATTCCACCTTCGACCCAGCAGATTTCATTTTTGAATCCAATTTAATTGTCCCGATCTTTTTCCTTTTCTTAATCCTTCTCTTTTCTTTTGGGGGGACTAATTCTGATAATCTCAGATATGGCACAAGAGTGCGGCTCAGATTCGCCCTAATGCTACGATGTACCTCCTTAAGGCCTGGAAGCATTCTGGTGCTAGCAAATGTCATTCTTTTCAGGGGAAGGGAAAAAGAAGCAAAAAATTGCGAGTTTTAATAGTTTTCTTGACTTTAAAAAAAGTGAAGAACCAATTCTAGAAACCTAACTTTTTTCATGGAAAGACACGACACAATCCTTCCCAAGTTATGAAGCTAGTTGACAAATACTGATTGCTTAGAAATAGATAAAGTTTGACTGATTTATCAGATTCAAAATAAAGGAAATTGCTTAAATGGGTAAAAATAGGTGGGAGGAAAATTCATCTCACAAAAAATAATATTCGATGTTATAGAATTAGGTTATAACACTTAGAATGTTCGAATGTTAGAAAGAAGGAATAGAACATCAGGGGAAATGGTCAAGTCAAATCAAGTAAACTGGAACCAAGGGAGTATCAAATTCAAGATAACAAATGTAGGTGTAACGGATCTTTACATGGTTTGATTTGTGCTTCATCAACTATTTGTCATTCAGCGCCATACAGATTTAAATATATGACGACACAAATTAGTGGTTCAGATATGAAACACCCATGCATAAATAACATGCCAGATACTTGCCTTTAAAATAGTTGTTTTGCTTAATTTACCGAGTGGCAACTTGTTAGCATTGTACCCTGTCCAACATTAACAAAAATAGATAGCAGTTAAGATAGAAGTGATGAATTAAACCTCATTGTGGAGTGTCAAAATTACATAGCAATGAAAGATAAGAATCATAATGGAGTGACAAGAGTGCAAAACCTATTTCCATCATTTGCTGCCTCATCATATTGACATTGCAAATAAGAGATATGAACTTTGCAATCCGGGCCTCTAGCTTAGTCTCATGAGGTTGACTTTGTAGTATTGAGTTGGACAGTTCTTGGACCTGTTTGAAAGGTTCATCAAGACCTCAGATCCACTAGTACACATTACTGTATAGCTGTTGCAAGTCTACTTGATAAACAAGAATGGTACTTCAAATGGAACTGCTTATTCATATGACAAAAAGTTCAAGTTATCGTGTGAATACTGTTTTTTCACAACTGAACTCAGATGCAACAGCAGAAAGAGAGCAAAAAGTTCTAAGTTGATGGAGAAAATAATGCATTTAACACATCTACATAATTGTGATATATAGCAACAGATTCTATGTTAATGCAAAAATAACAAGTTTAAACACATGAACGTAATTGCCTCAATAGTGCAAGCAACAACTCACAGATGACTCTTTCCCAGTTTCATCATAGTCCATTTCCAACCAAGTATATTGCTTTGGTTGACAAACAAAATCTTTCCGGTTAGACCAATAGTTCTTGGTCTTGTCATAGAACTTGCTCTCAAACTCAGAGGTGGCAGCATCTGCGGAGGTATAGGGACCATTGATTTTTGTTCCACCCTTTGCACCAACTCTGCCCCATCTAGTATACACTAGGAAGTTCCCACCATTATCATTCTCTGCAATCAGATGAATAAAATCAGGCAAGCAAATATGGAGAAGGCTAATGAAATAATTAGATTTGAGAAAACTTTCAAATATGCAAAGACTCAAGACCATACTCCTATTATTCTATGGGAGCTATAGAGATCTAGATGCAGCTCCAAGTATGATCAAGAAAACCCTTCCATTATAAGGTCCAAGTCTATGGTCAGCTTCAATATTTCCCAGCTAATCAAGCTGCAGTTCAAGAAAGTTAGATTTGGTGATAATTGGGAAGACATCTGCAAGATGACTGAGCAGTCTACAGTTGAAGTTCAAACTACTATAGCCAAATGGATCAAACCTCCTATTCTTTTTGTCAAGCTAAAGAGCGATGGTTCATGCATTGGTGGTCACTGTAGTGGAGGAGGAGTTATAAGAGACGGTCTAGGCAGATTCATCATGGCTTTTTCTAATCCTCTGGGGCAAGGTACCAGTGATTGGACTGAAGCTTGGGCTCTCATGTTTGGACTAAACTGGTGCATTGAACAATGATATAATCTTATCATTACAGAAGCTGATTCAATATTGCTTCAGAACTGTATTAATGGTATCTGGGCAACACCGTGGAGACTGGAAGACACTGTTAAGGAGATAAAGAAGATGTTGAGCATTCCTGGAGTCTTCACTAATCATTGTTTCAGGGAGGCAAATAAAGTTGCTGATAAAATGACTTCCCTGGGACCCAACAGGAACCAATTGCACATATACACTTTACCAAGTCATGTTAAGGGACTTCTAAATACCGATAAACAGCAAATCCCTTCTTTCCGGATCAAGAAGAGAAAGCCAGCTATGATTGTTTATGAGCCACCTTGAAGTATTTACCTGGTGCTAATTTTTTGGAGGAATACCTTAGCTTGTGTAGTTAGTATTCTTCATACCTTTAGCATTTAATTCATCTATCTGAGATGTATGATAGTTTGCTATCTTCTCAGGCATCTAGGGAGGCTTTATATGTTGTAAAGCTCCCTCAAATCTCTTGTAAACTTTTTTGAAAGATGAATGAAAATGCTCAGTTAGTATGCAAAAAAAATGTAAAGATTGTTATTTTTTCCTAGAACATGATGAACCAAAATACAATATTCCATAGCTGTTCTCATGTTCTTCCCAGCCATCAGAAGTCGTCAGATGATACAACCACCAATTAACTGGAAGAATTTGTAGTGTATATTGCTCCCATAGCATGGAAAACCATTTTAAAAGGAAAACAAAGCACCTTTTACACTTTGCTAGGCAGTTCCCTACCAACAAATTAAGACTTATGTGAGGCAACAAAGAGAACTTAACCTAGAACTTGAATGATATAGAACTTGTTATTGTTGTTCCCAACATTTGTTTGGTTCAATATGGCATCATAAATCTCATTGCCCTGCATATCAACAAGAATTCGTTGAATCAAAACCTTCTTTATTAGAAGAATAAGAAAAAGAGAAAACAGGAACAATGCAAATACTTCTTTGCAGCCAGAAGCAAAAACTTTCTGAAAAAGACTTACTTGTTGCAGGACATGGTAACGTGTCTTGATGTCATCTGGCAGGTAATGATCCAAAACAGCTGCACCCTTCTTTGTTGCTGTGATCAATTTCTCTCTCTCACCTTCATCCCCATCTGCCAATTGTTTTAACAGTAAACAAGACACAATCATATATCACTAAAAGAAAAGGATGAAAAGAACAACCAAAAAGGTAGAGTAAATAGTCAAGTTAGCTTCGGATTAAACAAGTAGCACTAAGTTTAACACAAAACCACACACCTACGTTATCAATCAGTACTATATAGTGCATATTACCACTTTGTGGCATTAACTAATGTGTATATGCCAGTAATTATGATGATAATCCACTGTCTAAAATGTTCAATTCTACTTAGTATACAGCTATTCCCTAAGTATCAACATTTAGTCCCTTTTGATTTAATGATTCTTGAATCGATCATAAACTAATTCACCCTGAAAATAAAAATTTAGACAATCACAAAGCTACATGAAAAGTAATATGAGTTGAAAACATTTCATCTCAAATTGACAACTTACTAATACACTTGAAAGTTATTGGTCAAAGCCACTTCCTTTCACGAACTTAAAAAAGCTTAAATTATGGGCTGAAGTAGAAGTAAAAATGTGAAAGGTGAAAATAAATTAAAACAAGACTATGTTAAGTCTGTACTCAGCAATGCACTCAAGCACCATCAATGGCAGTTAGGACACACATAATCCCACAAACAACTGCCTAAACCAACATAAATTACTCCATTGGCCTGACCAATTTTCAGTATAATATTTCACTTAAGATCTTCAAATTTGGACAGAACTGCTACCAAAAAACTAAGCTTTGGTTCCAAAACAAAGGTAGTTATGTTAATGAACTAACTGATGGTTAAATTTCATAAGTTAAACTTTAATTAATTTGGTACTTATAAAGTAGTAGAAGAGATTTGCCAAACAGCAACACTATTGTAAGAGTTAAAGTTTTAAATGATAAGTGAGGTTAAATTACGCTAAGAGTGTGTTGGCACGGAGGAAAACACTTTCCAATTCTCTCCTCCGCACCCTCGACACCCCACCCCACCCTCGACACCCTCCCCTCCTCACCCCGGTCTCACCCTCACCCCTCGACCCACACTCCCATACCCTACTCACCATCCTACCCTACCCCGCCCCGCCCCTCGACAACTATACCCTACACTCTTGACCCCCCATACCCCTCTCCACCACCCCCTATCTCAACTCCTGCCCCATAGTAGTTTGCTTAGATTATATATACATATACATATCCTTTTGGAACAATATTTTCTGTTTACTTACCAAACGCCAAAAATAAGTAAGAAAATCACTTATTTTCCGGGATAACTTCTCCCGTCAAAAACATTTTCCTTAGTACCAAACACACCCTAAGAAAATTCATTACTCAATATATATAACTTAAATTCCTATTGCAATACCTCCAACATTATCTTTTGACATGTCATTCTGTGAATCAGAAGCAGCACAAAGCCTCTCAACAAGTTCTTTCTTTGACCCATTAGTGGAAACCCCAAGAGAAGTGGCTAACTCCCTTAACTCCTTAACACTCATCTTCTTATACTCCTCCTCCACAGTCAGAGTCTTCATCTTCTTCCCATTTGAATCACAATCATCATCCCTCAATCTCTTTCTATCATCGTTTAATTGTTTCTTGTTTTCCTCCTCTTCAATTGCCTCCTCTAACCTCCTTACCTGCAATTTGGGTAAAACAACAGCATTATGAAAAATACATTTAAAGAAAAGAATTAGTGAGGGTTATTAAGTGCAAACCAAAATGGGTTTGTTTCCAGTGGTGTCAAGACCGCGACTTGAAAGTTGCTTACGGAGGCCATCCACTTTAAGCTTGTTAATGGTGGCCATTGTTTGAATGTTTTGAAGTTGTTGAAATTTTCAGCGCTAAGGAATTGGAGAGGATTGAAAACTACTTATATACTTTGCTAGTGAATGGGGAAAAGCTTGCAAAGGAAGAGTGTTTGTATATTTGTGCAGCGCACGCTTTTGCGCGGGGCTCCTTTTGACGTTCGGAAATTGGAATCAGTCTTTAGGGTCTCGTATAAATGGACAGGTTTCTCTTATTATTATTATTATAATTATAATAATAATAATCTATCTATATCTATACACTATATTAAAAGCACGAATTCTCTTACAACTTATTTGGATCTATGTTACGTATCATTTCATAATATATCGTATCGTACTGTATTGTATTATACTGTATCGTTTGATAAATACAATGTTTGAATAAATTGTGTCGTTTGTCATCGTTTCATAATATCACGCACCAGCAATATGAAAAATAAACTTGCAATATTATAAAGAACAATTATGATACAGGGTAAAATTATTATATAAAAAGGTAGGGCAAATGATAAAATTAAATTATTTAATAATAATGAAGGGTGAGATTTAGAGAAAAAGATAAGGTAACGACGCGACCACATCAAATCGATCGTTACATAAAGTGGCACATTTCGTCGTTATGTAACGATAGATTTAACGATACGATACAATAAAATTTAAGTAACAATCAAAATAAACATCGTATTTAAAGTAACAATACGACACAATACAATGGGTAACAACCATCCAAATAAGTTGTTAATGAAATGTTATTCGCTTTTTTTATCCTTTTAAAATACATTTTATATTGGACAAAATCGTCTTTTATATAATAATTTTCATAATATTTAGGCGATTAAAATCCACTAAGATATTTACATCTTAAATTATTCCTTATTTAAATTAGATAGAAAATCATAATATTTAGGACTATAAAATCAATTAAATTTTTACCTAATAGAGTATAAATCACTAAAAAATCAATTATTTTAGAGATAAATGGGGAGGGAATTACAGGGAATCACCAACAAAATGAACAGGTCCATCTACTCTTGTTTTATTTTCTTTTTTCTTTTTCCTTTTTTTCAAATTGGCAAGGAAGATAAATTGAAAATTGAGGAGAGGGGGAGAAATAAAAGGGAAGCCTTCTGAAGATGGAGAAGTAGAGGGACTGAAGACCTAAGGCAAAACTGGAAAAGAATTCTTTCTTTTACCCTTTATTTGTGCAAGGCATAATTAGAGAAAAGAAAAGTTTAAAAAATTATTTCTCTTAATAGGTTAATTTATTTTAGGGAAAGTGATATTTACTAGAATTTGAGAGGGCAAGTTACGCATTTGGCCAGTCAGCCTAGAATAATTATATACGTTAGCCAATATACAAAAAATATATATTAATTATGTATAAAATATGTATATTATGTGTTAATATACATTACAAATATACAAATATACAAATATATATATATATATATATATATATATATATATATATATATATATATATATATATATATATATATATATATACTGGCTATAATTTTTTAGGGGAAATATTGTAATCCCTCCGTTTCAATTTATGTGAACCTATTTCTTTTTAGTTCGTGCCAAAAAGAATGACTTCTTTCCCTATTTGGAAACAATTAACCTTTATGCAATGATTTATAGCCACACAAAATATATGTGCCTCATTTTACACTACAAGTTCAAAAGTCTTCTTTCTTTTCTTAAACTTCGTGCCCAGTCAAATAGGTTCACATAAATTAAAACGGAGGGAGTATAGTTTTCCCAAAGAAGAAGAAAGAACAAGGTATAGAAAGAGTTGCATTTTGCTTAGCTATGATAGAGTAAGATCCACCAAGAGGTATGGGGTATTTGGTTAGATACTTTCACGAGAGGTTTTGGATTCGAGCTTAAAAACTTCTTAGTGGGAGGTGCTTTACTCTCTTAGTAGGCTTGTTCAATGCGAACCCAAATTAATCGGGTCATTAAATTCCAAATACAAATGGCTAAAAAAAATAAATAAGAAGAAGACCTTTTACCAACTCCATTACATTTTTAGAATATGAAAATGAAAAACGATGTACTCTTGAAATTGCGCCTATTGGTGCACCGATCAATTCGCGCCAACTAGCAAATGAGGGCCCGAACTGTCAATTTCAGCAAGTTTGTTTCTGAAATATATAAAAAGAATAGTAGTAATTTCCGAAATTCTTAGACATTCGACTAGCAAACTTAGTGCATAAAAGAAGAAAAATATACAGGTAAATTGAAAGCATTGGTCTGTGGTATAACTTTATAACCACAAATCACAATAATGCGCTAAAAATCTAAAAATCATACGTGAATGCACGTATTTTTGTAAAACATTGCAGACGTAAAAATGTCGATTATAAGAACAAATCTTTACTAGGCAAAAATATTTTAATTTGTGTCGATGCATAATCATACATAATTACGAAAGATTACACATTCATCTAAACAATACTACACATTGAATTTTGAGGGTTCAATATTAAATTCTGTAGACTAGATGGGAACTTCATCGCGATGCTAACAAGGTAAAGATCCAACGAGTCTTTTATTTTTATTTTGTGCTTGAAAATTTTGAATTTTGCTAGCTTAAACCAACAACCAAATTACTAGCGAGGCAACCATGGTTTGATTCTTTAATATTGCGGTTTGACCGTTTCATAGTTTGTAATGGGTTAACATATGCAATAAAAAAAATTCTTCATTGCTTTTCTAAACTTCAGTCTTCACGTATTTTCTAACAGTAGTTAGAAGACGGACAAAAATTATTATATTATTAATCACTAACCAGCACATTGTTTAATTCTACCATCATAGACTTCAAATTTATCAAATACTTTATGAAGATTACTATGGTCAATCTTGAATCAGTTTGTTTGTCACAGACAAGATGGCTCGGCATTTATGTGCAAATACTAGAGTCATATTTTTCCAGTAGCGCGTAGCTTTAGATTCTCTTTTCCTTCAATTTTTTTTTTCATTTTTTTCCCTCAAAGGGATTTGGGGGGTGGGGTGGTAAATAAAATAAGCCCATGAAAATAATTACAAGAAAAAATAACATACCTCATCGTTTAAAATTTTACTAGTTTTCTTGTTTACACTATTTACAGAGAATGTTCATTCTATTTTCCAAAGCAACCACCACCAACTTGGACTCTACCTTTTAACAATTTTTACTGATTGATTCAAAGATTTGAGAACAGAAAGCAAGCAGCTTCCAAAGAAAAACAGCAAATATTATTTACTTCTCAAAGGGAGCTGTTTAAACAATCTTAGAAACTCGGTAGTACAATCATTATTTCATATGGATCAAGTTTCAACAGCTTTATTTTGAGGGTTTTATATGACCATGTCTCACTCATTTGAAAGGGCAAATGAAGAGTTCAATCATTATTCCTTCCACACACTCATTGTCGAGCTCTATCAAAGAATGCATGTCACTCAACATATATATCTCCTTCCCCACACCCTGGGATCCTAATTAAATCAAGACAGAGTTGGGGTAAGAGTAATGCAACCAACAAAAAGAACTACAAATTACCACGCGATTAGAGTCCTAGACACTTGAACAGCTAACAAGTCCAACAAAGTTAACCCCAGCCCAGGCACCCCTATATATAAAGAATTTGGTTTAAGATAGCAGTCCCATGAGCAAGTCCCAAACAAGCACAAAATCTTGACAGTAGAGATAAATGAACAAGCCCGAGGGAACAGCATGAGCACTCTCAATGGTGTAAAAAGAAACTTTAAACAAGGAACACCAACTATACATGTTATACCACTATGCTGTTACTACCTTAGCTCTAGAAATCAGAACTTGAGAGAACTCTCATGGATCACTACAAGGAAAGATGAATAGTGTGGGTAAGCATTGAGAGGTAAGAAAGGACTTCTGGGGATAATAGGAGAGGGGACTGTGGGCTTCTATTCTCTTCCCTTTTAAAGAAGTGAAGCAGAATTTTTCTTTCCGAGTTTTGTTTGGAAGAGGGCATTCATTTGAGAAGGGATGAATTGTTAAGTGATTTGAGTATAATGAGAAGGGGACTGCACCTAAAGACGAGCAAATAGAACGTCATAGATAATGGTTTTCCTCTGTCAAAAGGAGCGCGATACGTTGAAGAAAAAGGAACTCCACAACCACCTTATCATTCGAGAGCGTGTGCAGAGCATACTTTGCTAGATGGGTGAATTGCATGCTATATTCAAGCACGCTCATCTTCCCTTGCCTACGCGCACTGACACTTAAACAGCTAAAAAGTCCCACAAAGTAAGCCCTTTTGAGGTTTTGTTTTTAAGATGAAATATTCTTAAAATGAGGGTGAATGAGAAATGGAGGGAAAATGAAATTTTGAGTAAAATTTTAAGTTTTCCCCTCTTGACAATGAGACATTGTCCCATATTGGAAGAGGAAGAGATTTTTGGTGGTGTATATATAATTGCTCTTCTTGTAGCTCTTAAAGAGTTAAGAAGAAAGAAAGCCTCGCGCCGTCGTCGTCGTCGCTCGCTCGGCTCGGCTACGGCTACGGCTACGGCTTCGGCTTCGGCTACGGCTACGGCTACGGCTACGGCTTCGGCTTCGGCTTCGGCTTCGGCTTCGGCTTCAGCTTCGGCTTCGGATTCGGATTCGGTCAAATGATTGATTGATTAATTTTTTGGACCAAATTTATTTGTTAATAGTAAATATTAACGTAAGATTATCCGCATTTGTAACGGATATTTTCCAATCCGTGTATTGACCATTTGGCAGCCGCCTAATGCTCTCTTCCCACCATGAATGTGCTTGCTCCACAAACATGAAGTGCTTGCTCCACAAACAAGCTAATGCTTGCTCCACCATGGAGGGTGGACGTTTGGTCTTCTTCAACACTGGCTGCTATATATATGTGCAGCAGATGTTGAAGAAAGACACTCAACACACAACACACAATTCGCTCAACAAATTGGCTATACATTGCACTCCTTCCTCTCAGCATTTCCATACGATTTTCTGAGTTTCTACTCCTTCGTTCTGCATTATTTTTTTTAACTTCAAACAAAGCAACTGTAAGTGTGATTTGCTACCGAACTTTGTGTTCGCTGAAACACTGGGGTTTGAAGTACCGCTACACCAGTGTGTTATTCGTTCTATCCTGGGAGGAAATAATCCATTACCTTGGGTACTAGGAGGGGATTAAATTCCTTAAGGAAACACTGTGAATTCAGTGGGCTCGAATTTATTATTGTTTCATTACGTTAACTTATATTTTGCAGAATTATTATTTACAAATACAGCAATATTGACGGGAATAACAATCTTAAGGAATTTAATATTTATTTCTGTATTTGTGTTATTCTTATTATTCTGCAAACTAAAACCTTTGTGGTTTGTGTACTCCCGTTTTGGAGAGTTAAGCCTTCGTGGCGTTTTGTTGGATATTAAAATCTACGTGATTTTTACTCCAGTTTGAAAATGTGTATTAAACGTTTGTTTGTGTCATTCTTTTACAGAAAAGATGATGACTGAAAACAAAAACCAAGCTGTTCCGATGGTAACTGCTAACGCATCGACAAGCCGAACACCGGCGTTGGCACCGGCAGAAAAACCCGAAAAATTTTCCGGGATTAATTTCAAGCGCTGGTAGCAGAAGATGTTCTTCTATCTAACTACGTTATGTCTACAGAAGTTCATCAAGGAAGATGTTCCTGATCTGCCAGATAAAACTCCAGAGAATGAACGCTTTCTCGTGATTGAAGCGTGGAAGCATTCTGATTTTTTATGCAAGAATTATATTCTTAGCGGACTGGATGATAATCTGTATAATGTATACAGTAGCGTGGAGACCTCAAAAGAATTGTGGAATGCGCTTGAAAAGAAATATAAAACTGAAGATGCCGGGATGAAGAAATTCGTTGTCGCAAAATTTTTGGACTACAAAATGGTAGATAGCAAGTCTGTTATTACCCAAGTCCAGGAATTGCAAGTGATTATTCATGATCTACTTGCTGAAGGTCTTGTCATCAACGAAGCATTCCAAGTAGCAGCAATGATTGAGAAGTTGCCTCCGTTGTGGAAGGACTTCAAAAATTATTTAAAACACAAACGAAAGGAAATGTTCCTTGAAGATCTCATTGTTCGGTTGAAAATCGAAGAGGACAATAAAGCTGCTGAAAGGAGAGGCCGTGGAAATTCAACAATAATGGGAGCAAATATTGTTGAAGCTAACAAAAAGAGGAAGAAGGCTTCTGGTCCGAAATACAACCCAAGCAAGAAGCGGTTCAGTGGAAACTGCTACAACGGTGGGAAAACTGGACACAAGTCTACGGAGTGTCGTGCTCCGAAGAAAGACAAGAAAAGAGGTCAAGCAAACATGGTAGTAAACCATGATGATGTTGATAACTTGTGTGCCATGCTTTCTGAATGCAACTTGGTGGAAAATCCTAAACTGTGGTGGTTTGATTCAGGAACCACTCGCCATGTTTGTGCAGTTAAAGAGGCTTTTGCTACTTATGCTCTTGCTGAACCCGGAGAGACAGTTTATATGGGAAATGCTTCAACAGCAAAAGTTGAAGGATATGGAAAGATATTTCTGAAAATGACTTCTGGCAAGGTCATGACTTTGAACAATGTCCTTCATGTTTCCGAAATGAGAAAGAATTTAGTCTCTACTGGACTTCTTGTTAAGCACGGTTTTAAGTGCGTTTTTGTGTCAAACAAGGTTGTAATTAGTAAGAATGAAATATTTGTAGGAAAAGGTTACCTCACCGAGGGCCTTTTCAACCTAAATGTAATGGTTGTGGAAAATAATAATAATATTTCAGCTTCTTCTTACTTACTTGAGTCAAATGATTTATGGCATGTACGTTTGGGTCATGTCAATTATAAAACCTTGCGGAAAATGATTAACTTGGAAGTACTGCCCAAGTTTGAATGCGAAAAATCAAAATGTCAAACATGTGTGGAATCTAAGTATGTTAAACATCCTTATAAGTCAGTTGAAAGGAATTCAAATCCTTTAGACTTAATTCACACAGATATTTGTGACATGAAGTCAATACCATCTCGCGGTGGAAAGAAGTATTTCATAACTTTTATTGACGATGGTACTCGATATTGCTATGTTTACTTACTGAATAGTAAAGATGAAGCAATAGACGCATTCAGGCAATACAAAAATGAAGTTGAAACGCAACTTAACAAGAAAGTAAAAATGATAAGAAGTGATAGGGGTGGTGAATATGAATCTCCTTTTGAAGAAATATGTTTAGAATATAGAATTATTCATCAAACAACAGCCCCTTACACGCCCCAATCTAATGGGATTGCGGAAAGAAAGAATCGCACATTAAAGGAGATGATGAATGCGTTGTTGATAAGTTCTGGTTTGCCACAGAACTTGTGGGGGAAGCCATTCTTACGGCTAATCGAATATTAAATCGAGTGCCCCATAGCAAAACACAATCCATTCCATATGAAAAATGGAAAGGAAGGAAGCCCAACTTGAATTACTTTAAAGTGTGGGGGTGATTGGCAAAAGTGCAAGTTCCTAAACCCAAAAGGGTAAAGATAGGACCGAAAACCGTTGATTGTGTTTTCATAGGATATGCGACAAATAGTAAAGCATATCGATTTTTGGTTCATAAATCAGAAAATCCCGACATTCATAATAATACGGTTATAGAATCAGATAATGCTGAGTTTTTTGAAAATATATATTCGTATAAAAAGGAATGTGAGTCGTTTGGTGAAGGATCTAAACGACCTCGGGAAGAAACAAAAGAAAGTACATGTAATCAGGAGAATCCAAGACGTAGTAAACGTCAAAGAACGTCTACTTCATTTGGACCAGATTTTGTGACTTTCTTATTGGAGAATGAGCCTCAAACATTTAAAGAAGCTATGACTTCTTCGGAATCATTGTTTTGGAAAGAGGCAGTCAATAGTGAAATAGAATCCATATTGAACAACCATACATGGGAATTGGTTGATCTTCCTCCTGGAAATAAACCTTTGGGTTCTAAATGGATTTTTAAGAGAAAAATCAAAGATGATGGCACTATTGATAAATTCAAGGCAAGACTCATAGTCAAAGGGTATAGACAACGAGAAGGTCTAGACTACTTTGATACATACTCTCCAGTTACAAGAATTACGTCCATACGAATGTTAGTAGCATTAGCTGCAGTGTATGGTCTTGAAATTCATCAAATGGATGTTAAGACGGCCTTCTTAAATGGAGAGTTGGAGGAAGAAATTTACATGGAACAACCTGAAGGGTTTGTGGTTCCAGGTAAAGAAAAGAAGGTATGTAGACTTGTTAAGTCTCTTTACGGACTAAAGCAAGCACCCAAACAATGGCATGCGAAATTTGACCAAACAATATTGTCAAATGGTTTTAAGATAAATGAATGTGATAAATGTGTGTACATTAAAAATGTTCCAAATCACATAGTCATTGTTTGCCTATATGTGGATGATATGCTGATAATGAGTAATGACATTGCCAACATAAATGCTACTAAGCGTATGCTCAATAGCAAGTTTGATATGAAAGACTTGGGAGTTGCTGATTTAATTCTGGGAATTAAGATCCATAAGACTCCTCAAGGTCTGGCATTGTCACAATCTCATTATATTAAGACAGTACTTGAAAAATTCAAGCACTTGGGCTTTAAAGTTGCAAAGACTCCAATTGACGTGAATCTTGCATTAGCAAAGAACAAAGGCCAAAGCATATCACAATTGGATTATGCTCGTGTGTTGGGATGCTTAATGTATATCATGAATTGTACACGACCAGATATAGCTTGTGCTATAAGTAAACTGAGTCGATATACGAGCAATCCAGGCCAATCTCATTGGATGGCAATGAAACGAGTTTTGGGATATTTAGAACATACCCAGAAATTTGAATTGCACTACAGTAAATTCCCTGCGGTGATTGAGGGATACTGTGATGCAAATTGGATCACCGGTTCAACTGATTCTAAGTCCACGAGTGGATATGTATTCACTATTGGTGGAGGAGCGGTATCTTGGAAGTCGTCCAAACAAACATGTATTGCCCGCTCTACAATGGAGGCTGAATTCATAGCCTTAGATAAAGCCGGTGAAGAAGCTGAATGGCTCCGAAATTTCTTGGAAGACATTCCATTTTGGCCCAAACCGTTGGCACCAATATGCATACATTGTGATAGTCAAGCGGCAATTGGAAGGGCTGGGAGCGTTATGTATAACGGTAAATCTCGTCATATACGACGAAGACATAAAACCGTTAGGCAATTACTCTCTAGAGGAATTATCACGATTGACTATGTAAAGTCAAGTGATAATGTGTCGGATCTACTTACAAAAGGCCTAACTAGAGAGGTAGTTGAGAAATCATCAAGGGGAATGGGGCTATGGCCGAGAACAAGTCATTGTGGCGGTAACTCTACCTAGAAGACTGGAGATCCCAAGATCTAGGTTCAAGGAGATCAAACAAAGTCATTAATGACGGTTCAACATTGTCAAATAAAATTTTAGTCCGTTCTCGTGATGAGACAATGTTCAGTACCAAGGATAAAGTATTAAGGCTTTTTAATGATTTCTAAATTTGATACGGGGTATATCAAATAGTGTATCTACAGGATGACACGTTTAGGAATCACCTATGTAAGTGTAAAGTGTTAGCCGCTTCAAGGAGAACTTTGTAAGGCCAGTTCTCTACGCACTTATGAAACCAGGCGGTGTTCATGGCTGAAACGAACACAACAATGAGAACCAAAGACGGTTAAGGGTTGATTGTATGACTTATGGTTGTCTAGGTATACACCAAAGATCGACGGTTCAAAGATATCAAATCTACCGATTGACCGAGTATATCCGACATAAGTTTACTACGGAAAGTTCAAAAGGAAACCTACTTATCCAGATGCGATTAATCCTTGCTTGCAAATCACACAGTTTTTCCATGCATACTTTCGTGATATAGCCATTCCCCATTCATGTGGGGGATTGTTGAGGTTTTGTTTTTAAGATGAAATATTTTTAAAATGAGGGTGAATGGGAAATGGAGGGAAACTGAAATTTTGAGTAAAATTTTAAGTTTCCCCCTCTTGACAATGAGACATTGTCCCATATTGGAAGAGGAAGATATTTTTGGTGGGTATATATATAATTGCTCTTCTTGTAACTCTTAAAGAGTTAAGAAGAAAGCAAGCCTCGCACCGTCGTCGTCGTCGCTCGCTCGGCTCGGCTTCGGCTACGGCTACGGCTTCGGCTTCGGCTTCGGACTTGGATTTGGATTTGGATTTGGATTTGGTCAAATGATCGATTGATTGATTAATTTTTTGGACCAAATTTATTTGTTAATAGTAAATATTAACGTAAGATTATCCGCATTTGTAACGGATATTTTTCAATCCGTGTATTGACCATTTGGCAGCCGCCTAATGCTCTTCCCACCATGAATGTGCTTGCTCCACAAACATGAAGTGCTTGCTCCACAAACAAGCTAATGCTTGCTCCACCATGGAGGGTGGACGTTTGGTCTTCTTCAACACTGGCTGCTATATATATGTGCAGCAGATGTTGAAGAAAGACACTCAACACACAACACACAATTCGCTCAACAAATTGGCTATACATTGCACTCCTTCCTCTCAGCATTTCCATACGATTTTCTGAGTTTCTATTCCTTCGTTCTGCATTGTTTTTTTAACTTCAAACAAAGCAACTGTAAGTGTGATTTGCTACCGAACTTTGTGTTCGCTGAAACACTGGGGTTTAAAGTACCGCTACACCAGTGTGTTATTCGTTCTATCCTGGGAGGAAATAATCCATTACCTTGGGTACTAGGAGGGGATAATTCCTTAAGGAAACACTGTGAATTCAGTGGGCTCGAATTTATTATTGTTTCATTACGTTAACTTATATTTTGCAGAATTATTATTTACAAATATAGCAATATTGACGGGAATAACAAGCCCTACCAACTCAAGATGGCAGTCCAATGAGCAAATCCCAGTCAAGAACAATCTTGACAGGGAAAAATGAACAAGCCAGAGGGAACAAAAGCACGACTAAAGCCACTCTCAGTAGCCTAAAGTATAGAGAATCATATAAAAAGAAAACATAAACAAGGAACACCAACTATACATGCTGCACCACTATGTAGTTACTACCTTAGATCTAGAAAGCAGAAAGAGAACTCTCATGTACTGCTGCTTCAAAAATAGCTGAAATAAATACATTTCCCCAAGAAAGACATAAGCTGCAGCAATTCGAATGAAATTGGTTCCTTTAAATTAAACTTCTCTTTTTCCTTTCAAACAAATTATAAATAGCAGAAAATTATTTAACGATGATTGCAAATTCCTTTCTAACAGCGCCACCCAGCAGACTATACAGAAGAGCACTTTGATCCAGATTACTATCCATTAAAGAAGCATATCTATCCAAAATTTACAGCTCCATGAATTGATATACTAACACATACAAGCAAATCTTACAAAAATAAGAGAAAAGGGTGTAGAGAAAAAGATTGAGAAATTTTACTTTACAAATGGGACATATGACTTTGAGACCAACAGCACGGGCTTCAAGTTGAGACCCTTTTAATTTCTGATTCTTCTCCGCACTTTTCCTCTGCGCTTCGATCTTTTGCTTTCCCCTTGTCATCTCAAGATTTACTGGGTTTGTAGTTTGCACTTAATTTAGCTTGTCGTCAATCCGCTTTTAGTAAACTACATGCATTTCTTTATGGTCCAATCCTTACATAGGTGAGTAGGTGTCGGCTCAAACTCGTCTCAAAGAGTTCATCAAAAGTTTTATACTAGAAGAGCTAAATTTTACTCTAAATTTGACAAAAATTATCTTACAACTAACAAAATTATCGCGTAAAATGCTTTGTTTAATCTATTTATACATATTTTTGTTGCAATTTGTTTCCATGTGACTTGCAAAACTTCTTTGCCGAAACGGAAAAGGGCCAAATGCCGGTGAACACAATTATGACAAATATGCCCGTCGTTATTAGTTTGGCGCAGATATGTCTAAACCGTTCAATACTTGCTCATTCATGCGGTCATGCCATTGGTTAGACGGAACCCATTATTATGTCTTTCTTAAATAATTAATAACTGGACCCAACTAAAATCTACTGACCCGATCCATTATGACCGATCCATCCTTATTTCTAGAAGACCCCACTAGTTATTCCCCCATCTATTTTTATTTCTATTCATATTCTCTCAAGCTTCTCTCCTTTTTTTCCCAACTAGTGTTTCCATCTTTGAGGGATTTTCAATCGAAGGGTGTATGCATGTCCATTTTCCGCTAGTCTCGACTAAGGTATGACTACTTTATGCTTTCTTTGTGTGTTATACATGTGAGTTCGAATTTTTCTTGTGTGTTTTATATGTAGAGACAGGCAATCCATTAAAGAGTGATGTTGTTTATGATATCTTTTTGTATTTTAATACACCAAATAACAAAATACAGTCAATTAATTTGAGAATTTTGATGGTTTTGTCGGGTGGATGGGCCTTGGACAGTATTTGCTATTTTTTTTGGTTTACAGTTGAATATGACTTTATATATACTGATGTGGTCCCTTCTTGTCCCTTTTTCTATGCCTTTGCATGTGAAGTCCGTTGAAGATGATTGATAAAGTGGACTTGGTGTTTCACTATGGGGGTAAGTGGGTCTTTTCCCCTGAGATAGTATATAACAAGATGTCGGTGCATACTTTATCTGGTTATGTCTCTTATCTGGTTAAATATGATTTTATTTGTGAAGAATTTACAAAAAAGTTAGGGTTTAGCTCTGTCAAACAACTTTTAGTGACTGAACCTTCGGGGAGGTACTACTTGCTAACTGATGACGAAGGTGTGAAGACTCTTCAGTACTTATTTTCTAAAGACTTCAATGTGATTAATTTCTTTGTTGCTGATGAGTCTGACTTAAAGGTGTTTGGTCAAAATATTACTCATCATACAGAGACATATTATATAGACATTGATGTAGCTTCTGAATGTGAACATAGTCTTGAGAGAAATGACTTTGATGAATCAGATAGTTCTGAGGGTGATTCTATAGAACTTGACGGTATTATCAAAGAAAAGAAGATGGATGTAACTGATAAATTAGAACATTTTAAGGAGTTAGAGCTAGGTTATGATATTTAAGGATATTGTAGAAGCTAGAAAGGTAGTAAACTTCTATGCACTGGTAAATAAAATAGGGTTGAAGTTGCTCAAAACTGATATGACTAGGCTAGTTACAAGTATGGTGAAGGCTGCCCTTTTAGACTGTCACGACCCGAAATTTTCCACCGACGGGACCGTGATGGCGCCTAGCATTTCACTTGATAGGCAAGCCAACGTTAGAGAATCATTAACCAATTTCTTATTTTCATTCAGTAATTAACAATAATTAACTAAGATGAAATATAATAAGAGTGAAATATCATAAAACTGTATTAATTACTACCACCCGGATCTGGAGTCACAATTCACGAGCATTCTAGAATTTACAACAAGTAATAGTCTGAAAGAAATACAATTGTCTGAATGGAAGAAAACAGTAAGACATAAAGGATAGACGGGGACTTCAAGGTCTGTCCGGACAGCGGACCAGTAGCAAATCTCGATCAACCTGAGCCGGTATCAAAATTTGCACAGGAAGTGCAGAGTGCAGTATCAGTACAACCGACCCCATATACTGGTAAGTGTTGAGTCTAACCTCGACGAAGTAGTGACGAGGCTAAGGTAAGGCACCTACAAATCAACATGTACAATTTAACAGTGTATATGCAAATAACAGGAATGAAGAGCTAAACAGGAAATGTCGAGAGGGGAACATACTGAGGGGAATACAAGATAAAGAACTATAATAGAGTAATCACTGGAGCAGTCAATATACCATGAATCAACAGGATTAGTGAATACAGTAAGGAAAAATGCACGACATCACCCTTCGTGCTTTTACTCTCAATCTCACCATAAAATAAATAGAAACGGCACGGCATCACCCTTCGTGCATTATCACTCACAATATGACACGGCATCACCCTTCGTGCATTAACACTCACAATATGGCACGGTATCACCCTTCGTGCATTAACACTCACAATATGTCACGGCATCACCCTTCGTGCATTAACACTCACAATATGGCACGGCATCACCCTTCGTGCATTATCACTTTCTCTTACCATAATGCAATGCATAAATATCAACATGGAGATAGAATAACAAGTACAAATCTTACCTCAACATTTGGTTCCAAAACATCAGTCTCAACTTTGAAATAAAAACTCAATTATCACCAGAAAATCCGTAAACATGATAAGAACAATAAATTGAACAACACTAGTATAACACGTAGCAATTTGGCATAGGAATGAGACAATATAAGAAGAACAGAGAAACATGAAAAACAGGTAAATTAGCGGCGCATAAGTACTCGTCACCTCACATATACGCCGCTCATATGAATTTCACTTAGCAAGTAACCTAAGGTTCCTAATTTCCTCAAGTCAGGGTTAGACACAACACTTACCTCGCTCTGAAAGCCACTTAATTCTCAATCACATCTTTTCCTTTGGAATTTTCCTCCTAACCACTCGTATCTATTCAAAAATGACTCAATAATATCAAATATTGCTAAAGGAATCAATTATATTGCATAAATTAAATTTCCCAAAAATTCCTCCAAAAATTCAAAAAATCGACCCCAGGTCCGCTTGGTCAAAACCCGAGGTTCGGACCAAAACCCTTTCACCCATTCACCCCCGATCCCGAATATGTAATTAGTTTTGAAATCTGACCTCAAATTGGGGTCTAAATCCTCAAATTTCCGAAATCCCTAGTTTCTACCCTAACCCCTAATTCTACCATGAAAACTCTAGATTTTAGGTTAAAATTTTAAGAAATGTAATGGGTAATTGAAAAAAAATGGTTTAGAATCACTTACCAACAATTTGGGGAAGGAATGACTCTTGAAAAATCGCCTCTCACCGTTTGGTTTTTGAGAAAACGAGTTTTTGGCTAAAATCTCGTTTTTGGATTCTTTTAAGTGCTGGGCGACAGTGTTCATCGCGTTTGCGAGAGCACTGTCGCGTTCACGATGGGTAATGGCTGATAAGCCTTCACGTTCGCGAAACCCAGCTCGCGTTCGCGATGATTACTCCCTCCTGGCCTTCGTGTTCGCGAGACATGGCTCGCGTTCGCGATGAAGCAACGAGCAATCCCTCCCCCCAGGTCCCAACATGCTTCGCGTTCGCGAAGGATAAGTCCCCCATCACTTCGCGTTCGCGACCAGGCCTTCGTATTCGCAAAGAAGAAAACTTCAGCTGCCCAGTTTACTCTTCGCGTTCGCGAGAGTACCTTCGCGAACGCGAAGAAGGACATGCCAGAACACAGAATCTGCAGAAAAATCAGATTTTCAAAGTCCAAAACATCTCGTGGCCTATCCGAAACTCACCCGAGCCCTCGGGGTTCCAAACCAAACATGTACACAAGTCTAAAAATATCATACGGACCTGATCGCGCGATCAAATCGCCAAAATAACACCTAGAACTACGAATTTAGCACCAAATCAAATGAAATTCTCAAGAACACTTTAACATTTCTATTTTCTTAACTGGACGTCTGAATCACGTCGAATCAACTCTGTTTCTCACCAAATTTCACAGACATATCTTAAATATCATAATGAACCTGTAACGGGTTCCGAAACCAAAATACGGACCGATACTAACAATGCCGAATATCAATCAATTCTTAAAAATAAATAATTTCCAAACTTTTAATTTTCATAAAAAATTCATAACTTGAGTTAGGGACCTCCGAATTCGATTCCGGATATACGCCCAGGTCCCATAATTCAATACGAACCTACCAGGACCATCAAAGTACAGATCCAAGCCCGTTTACCAAAATTATTGACCGAAGTCAACTAAAATTAACTTTTAAGGCAAAAATTCTTATTTTTATTAATTTTCAACATAAAGGTTTTTTTTAAGGCTTAAGAGTGCAGATTTGAGTTCTAAAATATAAGATGACCTGTTGCCCTTTTAGATTGTATATTTCAAATGATAAGAAGTGTCCTACCATTAGAATCAAAACATTGAAAGATGAACATGCATGTGATCCATTTTTCAAAAATGCTAGGGCTAATCAGAATACTTTGGCCCAATTATTTAAGAGAAAGGTGCAGTACAATCCTAAGTACAAGTTAAATGATATGAAAGTTGAGTTGGAGAGTGGTTTTGATTTAAATGTATCCAAAAGTAAGCTCAAAAGGGCCAAGGGGTTTGCTCTTAAGAAGTTGGAGGGCAGTTTTGTTGATGACTATAACAAACTTGAGGCATTTGGATAAGAAATAAGACAATCTAATCCGGGCAGTGATGTTGTGATCAATTTATCAAAGGATGCTCTTGAAGAAGGGAAAAGAAAGTTTTTAAGGATACATATGCTTCAATGCATTGAAAAATGGGTGGAAAAGTGGATTAAGACCACTGATTGGGTCAGATGGTACCTTTCTTAAGGGTAGATTTAAGGGTCAGTTGTTAGTGGCTATTGGTCAAGATTGTATGAACCAATTTTATCCTCTTGCATGGGTTATGGTAGACAAGGAAACTACCTGGACTTGGGTTTATTTTTAAAGTGTTTGAAGCTTTCTCTGGAGCTAAATGATGGACAAGGAGTGACTTTCATCTCAGATATGCAAAAGGTAAGCACTACAACATTCATCTCCGATTTCTATTGTTCTCTTCTATACACTTATATATTTTACCTTTTCTGACTGTTTGTTCTATTTTATCACAGGGGTTAATTGATGTTGTGCAGAATATACTTCTTGAATCTCATCATAGATATTGTGTAAGACATATTGAGGCAAATTGGCAGAAGAAGTAGACAAGTGGACATATGAAAAAGTTGTTGTGGTGGTGTGCTTGGAGAACTTATGAAGAAGATTTCAAAGATCAACTAAAAATGATTGGGTGAGCTATGTGAGGATGATGATGCTTCTGCTGCCAAAGATCTCCTGCATTATCCTCCCCAGTCTTGGTGTAGAGCATATTTTGACATTTAGTGTAAAAACATGATGGTCAACAATAATTTCACCAAGTTGTTTAATGCATGGATTCTTGAAGCTAGACATATGCCAATTATCAAGAAGCTCGAGGAGATTAGGGTAAATGTTATGAATCTGTTGGCTATCAATGAAGATAAAATCAGGTAATGGCTAGTTATTATGAAATGTTCTGCTTCTGTTTTACATACCGTCCATTTCCTTATATTTTCTTTTGAATCCTTGTATGTATTTTGTCAGAAAATAAAATGGTGACTTTAGTCCAAGTGCTTTGATGCTTTACAATGACTATAGGGCAATAACTCATTATTGCAAGGTTGAGTTTAATGGTGACTTTGGATATGAAATCACAGAAGGTGATGATAGAGATACCGTGGATCTTGAACATAAAAAATATTGTAGATTATGGCAACTTTCTGGGATCCCTTCCCTCCATACTATCAAAGCTATAATATACGATAGGGTATGAAATATTTTAATTTAGTTTTCTTTTTTAACCTCATATTTTTCAAGTTATCTAATTAGTGTTATTTCTTACTTTTGAAGGGTAATCCTAAGGCACTAATTCATTGGTACTATAGCAAAGAAGCATATTCCTTGACTTACAAGCACAAGTTTCAACCAGTCAAGGGTATAAAATTCTGAAAAATTTATCCTAGCCAAGCAATGGAACCACATGAAATTGTCAAGACTGTGGGCAGACCCAAAGTAAAGAGAAATAGAGAACTTGATGAAGCAAGGAAGTGGAAGGGGGAGTGAAGTTATTCAAGGAAAGGAACTGTGATGACAGCAACAAATGTGGTAAAGAGAACCACAATTCTAGGACTTGTTTCAAGGTAAAACAAACTTATAATGGAATTTTAAAGTATGAAAAATTCTTATTAACTCATTCTTTGGATGGCAGAGCAAAGATGGCATAGAGAGTACAATATCAAGTAAAAAGAAGCAAAAGGATAGTACAATATCGAACGTTAGTACTGAAGATGATTGGTTGGACTTTGAATCTGAAACTGAAGCACAAACACAACAATCTGATTACTCTTCTCAAGTCACAACACAACAATCACAAGCCTATGGTCTAAATATTGGCGATGAGGAAGATCCATCGTTGAGGCCACAAATCATCTCTGAGTCACAATTAATACCTAAGGAAAGAAGGCTGAAAGCAAGACTACCAACTGGGACTAGAAGAATTCAATTTACCGGGGGTGCAGATGGAGTGTCTATGCCAACAAACTTGCCTTACTCACCAACTAAGGCAACTTGGAAGGGGAAAGTTGCACTTACACTTAGCCAGCTCCAAGCTGAAGTAAGAAAAAAGAAAAAGAAGATGGCGCCAAATGGGGAAGGAGTCCCTGTACCAAATTCTGAAATTTATCATAAGTTGGTGGCATTTGGCTAGTTATTTTTGTGAAAAACTTAATTAACTTTGTTTATGTGTGACTGTTATGCACAAAACTGTTGGTTTTTGGTGATTCACAATCACATTTGACATGTCGAGGGTTGATATGTCTAACTAATATGAATTTTATCTTGGTTTAACTGATATGAATGTTATCTTGCTTTTGTGGATATGAATGTGCTTTTGGATAATGAATGCGAAAGTTGTTTGTATATGAATATTGTTTGGGGCCCCAGTGAATTGGTCCAGTAATAAGAGCCTTGATGTGTGTTAACTAGGAATATTCTATTGTGCGTATGTTCAACAGGTTTGCTTCTTCGCATTCCAGTAAAATTATGTTATATGTGTGCGTGTGTATATTTTAAAGCTCACAACACGACTATGTGCAACATAGCTTTATGTCCTGGAAAACAACACTATATTTTTCCAACAAAATGCTACTTCAAAGCATCCTTACCATCTAAGAGACAGAAATAAGAAAGGCCAAATTTTTATTAGCATTTACAATCATGAAAATCAGAAAGAAACTTCAAAGCAGTTAAGATATCAAGTGAACTTCATTTCTCCTTTATCTTGAATCCAATTAAATGAGAACATGGTTCAGTATAAAAATATTTCAAACAATCAATATGACACAAAAATGACATTTCATTCCAAATGATTTAAAACATTTCCAATTATAATCATCGAACCATTACATTACAATGCATCTAAATTATACAACTAAAACAACCATAAGCAATTACAACCATATTTTCAAGTCTTCCCTCAAAACATGAAACTAACCACAAATCCAATAATGAAACCCAATAACATAAGAAATAATTTTTTCCCCCTGTTTTCAAGTCTTTCTTTAAGAAGAGCATCCTTTTCCCTTTTCAATTTGTTGATGACAATAATAGCTCTTGGTGGAAATTCATCGTCTTCACATTCCCAATAACCACATCCACTTTTCTACAATAAAATATTAACATAATAACAAAAATCGATTACAAATCTGCCAAAATCAACGATACAAATCTGTCAAAATAAATATTAACAAGAAAAAAGAGAAAACTTACATCAGGCTTATGACACCTGAAAAAGCGTCTTCTAGGATTCATTTCAGTCCGCGATGTGAGATGGAGTGCAGCAACTCCACATCCTTCTACGGCTATTTGAAGAACTCGAACATTTCGACATTTCAAAAGCAAATGAAAGAAGTAAGAGAGCAAAGTGAGGAAAAATCAAACAAGATAGCTAACTTACTTAAGAATAAACTCACTATAACAAGCAGATTGAACCCTAATTGGGGATTTTAGAAATGAGCCATCTTCACGAAGAGAGAATGTGAAAAGGAAAGGCTAGAAATTAGGGAATAACTAGTGGGGTCTTCTAGAAATAAGGGTGGGTCTGGTCATAATCGATCAGGTCAGTAGATTTTGATTGGGTCCGGTTATTAATTATTTAAGAAAGACAAAATAGTGGGTTCCGTCTAACTAAGGGAATGAATGAGTATGTATTGGACGGTTTGGACATATCTGTGCCAAACTAATAACGACGGGCATATTTATCCTAATTCGAATAGTTCACTGACATATTTGATCCTTTTCCGTTGTCGAAAATATTACAGGATAAAAAGAGTATAGTGTTAAGAGTCTTTTGCTTCGCATATTAGTTATCATAAGATTATAATATGGTAATACACAAACATATATATGAATATGTTATATTATGTCGAGGTTGATATATATATATATATATATATATATACACACACATACACACTATTGTATTAGTTATGCATGTATTAGTAATGTGGAGTCTTACATAAAAAATCACACACTGCTTGAATAATACATAATACAATGTCTTATACTATAAACTAAATGATATACTACTAATACAAAGCTTTATGAGAAGAATATATTTTCGTATAAAACAAACCAGACAAGTCACTAGTGTTGTGGTAATTATTTCTAGTATAAGGTGTGGACAATAAATTTACGTCAAAAATAATCGAGACTAAAAAATATTATAACAATCGTAGTATTTTATTTTAAATAATATAAGTGTCTTTATAAATCCTCTGACTCTTCTTTTCAAAGAAAAATGCAAGGGGTTTTTGAGCTTGATCTTGAATTGTATGTATTTTGATCCAAGAGCTTCAAGTTTGATCTTGAACCTTTGTCTTGGTTTTTGAGTCATTAGAATGCACCTTAATTTTCGATTACTTAAAACACTTATTGATCGTTGAATCCTTAGAATTCTTGAATGTTTACAGCTTGTAAAGAAAGTTATAGCATTTGATTCACAAGCTCTCTCTTGCATCTGATTTAAATTCTGGTATCTTTTCTGAGTTATGAACACTCCAATTTATAGTTGTGGGAGAAAAGAGTTGTCATAAGAATAAACTCTTTCTGACCAATCAGATTGAAGCGTGACAAGACTGCATTTGATTGACTGAACATATTACTTATACAAGTGGCACAATTTTATTGGCTATTTTGATTTGATTTGGCTTGCCATATCATTTTGACACGTGACCTTATCCTATTGGCTCTTTCGTTTAACTTGGCATATCATGTCGTTTGACACGTGGCACCATACTGAGACTCTAGGAAGATGATATATTGGACTTAATGAAGTAGGCTCATTATTTGTAACCCATTTAAATGGGCTAGCACAATGAATTTAGATTTATTTATCTAATTCATGTATACATAAAACTTTTATAATTAATTTAATTACATTAGCCAATAATATTTATTTGGACTAATATATTCTAAATATAGTTTAAATTATTTATTGGATTAAAATTCAATAAAACTTATAAACGGTTACATAAGGGTCTGATCAACATATTTTTGAGCGAATAACAACTTGAAGTAGGAAGCTTGAGCGTGGACACACAAATAGTAGACTGCAAGTAAAGTAGAGCTTCGGACAGTTTTCATAACTTGTTTGGAGGAATCATCATATATAAATGATTAAAGTGTATTATATATAAGGAATAAAGTTATGTAATGTAACATAGGAATTTTTTATTTTCCCTACCACAATTTATTTTGTCTAGGCCATAAAAGATTACTTTTCAAAACAACTATACTAAACACATATTACATTTTATTTTTGTTGATTGATAATCATATATGTGATTACTATTGTTTTACTGATTTGTTATTTGGCTGGAGCGAGCCATAAAAATTAAAAAATAGAACCATCTGATTTAATCATAGCTACAAAATGTTCATATTAGGATAATCCTTTTGTCGACAGACGCTCTTATTATACTCGTAGTCTTTAAGGATATAGGTAGCATGCTAAAAAGATTCCGAAGTTGATCTTGTGCAGTCTTGAGGGTTTGCTCTTGAGGCGCACGTTAGGTAGGGAATAGCTAACGTACGCCTTCACTAATGACTCGACGGAAACGACGCAATGATCTAGTTGCGGATGCAGATACGATGACGGATACAGGAAATAGGATGGTTACACCGGAATCGGGGGTTCCCCAAACCCTAGAACCACCTCAATTGGTTCACTGGATGCAAGGTATGGGGAGCGCCCCAACTATTCTTCAAGCACCGGCGAAAGAGGATCTGATAAAAGTGCAAGGAGCTCAAAAACCAGTGGAGTTCGATGCGACTTTGCAGCACGGAAACTAACATTTTCAGTCGAATCGCATGAATCAAAGGTTACCTTAGCAGATGTGGTACGAGGGAATCGAGCCACGCCACGCATCAGGGATCGAAGCTTGAGTACTACCCACCGGTCATGAAAGAAGGGGTAAAGGTAGTCCGTCTCAATCAAATTGAAGTAGAAGAAGATGCTGAAATTCGTATATGGTGTTTGGCACTTTGTGGATACACCACATATATATTTACATGATGATGGATACTTTATCTTTCGATTTCTAGATGATGAAGACAAGTTGAAGGCATTAAAGTATGGACCATACACATTCAATAATAGACCTATGATGCTAAAACAATGGGAGCCGGATTTTGACATAAGCAAAGAGACCAATCGTATTGTTCCTATATGGGTATTACTACCTGGGTTGCCGATACAATATTGGGCAACTGAGAATTTAGGCAGAATTGCAAGCTACCTAGGTAAACTTGTATGCACTAATAAGTTGACAACACAAGGGGATAGAATTTCATACGCTAAAATTTTGGTGGACATAGATATATCACAACCGCTCCCTGAGTATGTATTGATTGAAGATGAAAAGAGTGGTTACAAGGAGCAGAGATTAGAATATGAATGGAAGCCTTCTTATTGTTAGCATTGTCTGCAAATAGGACATAACACTGGTAATTGTAAGAAGGAACATGAGCCTGCTGATAAACTTGAGTAGGGAGAAGAACAGTATCGCAAAGGAAGAAGACAAAAGCAGAAAAAACAACAACCAATAGCTCAATAGAAAGTGAAGACTAGTATGCCTAAACCACCAGAATAAGAAGGACAACAGAGTTAAGAAAGTCAAGTTAATGTGAAGGCAGATGACAAGGTTGATGCTGATGAACAAGGAATATTAGTAAAAGGGAAAATGAAAGTGGTTCCTCAAAGTAGTGAGTCTCAGGAAGGAATTATGACTGATGCAGAAGTAGAAAAGTTGCTAAGCCAAAACAGATTCATCTCTTTGAGAATTCAAATGAAAGAAACTACCAGTGGAGTAGAAAAGGCCACCAGTACCTCTGATAAGTTTCCCCCATGATAGTTTGTTCATGGAATATCAGAGGGCTAAATAAGCCCTTTAAGCAGAAGGAACTCAAGGCCTTCCTGCTTAAGAATAAAGTATCTGTAATAGGGTGCCTTGAGACAAAGGTAAAAGACAAAAAAGTAACTAAAGTAAGAAGAAAGTTTGAAGGAGAATGGACAATATATACAAACTATGTTGTAGCTCCTAAGGGGAGAATCTGGGTGTTTTGGAAAGATCATATGGTGGATGTACATGTAACTATGGCCAATCACCAGATGGTCCACTGTTATGTAAAGGATAGAAGTTCTGCTTTCTCTTGTGAGCTGACTTTTATCTATGGCTACAACACTAATTCAGATAGGAAGAAAATGTGGGATCAACTGAGATGTCTCAATAATAACATTAAGGATCCGTAGTTGGTGATGGGGGACTTCAATACAATATTGTCAATCAATGATAGATTGAATGGAAACCTAGTCCATTAAACAGAAATTCAGAATTTTCAAAATTGCATTACAGATATGGGATTGGGGAAGCTGAATAGGAAGGGATGGAAATGGTCATGGTGTAACAAACGAGAGGCAACAAAAAGAATTTACAGTAATATTGACTGGGTGTTTGGGAATCCTCAATGGTTCATTCTTTATATTGGAATTGAAGCTTTTTATGACTGTCCTGGTGTATCAGACCATTCACCAATTATCATAAGTACTGATAGAGTTAAACAGATATTGCCCAAGCCATTCAGATTGTTAAATGCAGTAATGCAGCATCGAGAATTCAAAGAAGTAGTGCAACAGATTTGGGGACAGACTATAGAGGGATATGCCATGTACTCAGTACGAAGGAAATTAAAATTGTTAGAGCAGAGTACAAACACAAACAGAGAATTTTCCTCTTTGGAAAGGAAAATAAACCCAATAAGAGATGAGTTGAAAGGAGTACAAGAGCAACTGAGCACAGACTTATTCAATAATCAATTGAGCACAAAGGAAAAGGAGTTATTACATCAGATAGAGAAATGGGAAGGCATACATGAACAGGTCTTAAGACAGAAGTCTAGGGCCATTTGGATCCAAGCAGGGGGGTTCAAACTCAAAGTTTTTTCATGCTCAAGTGAAAGCAAGGCAAGCTAGAAACAGAATAGGTTATATATGTAGTGAGCAAGGGGTAAGACTTACTGAACCTAAGCTGGTAGAAAGGGAGTTTGTGCAATTCTTTCAAGCTCTATTGGGGACTTGTGCAAATGAACTACCATGCTTGGATGTAAACATTGTAAAGCTTGGTCCATGCCTAACCAAAGAGCAACAAATGGGAATGCTTCAACAGGTCACAAAGGAATAAATTTATCAGATAATCAAAGAGCTTCCCAATGATAAATCCCCGGGAATTGATGGTTACTTAGCTGAATTCTTTAAACAATACTGGGACACTATTGGTTCAGAGATCACAGAGGCAGTACTTGAGTTCTTTGCAAATGGAAAGATGTTGAAAAGTGTGAATTGCACTACTGTTACATTGGTGTCTAAAGTAGCAAGCCCTACTTATGTTAAAGGATACCGGCACATTGCATGTTGCACCACTCTATACAAGGTGATAGCTAAGATCTTAACAGGGAAGCTAAAAATAGTGGTGGACTACATAGTGGGGCCTGCACAATCTGTATTCATTGAAGGGAGGAATATATTAGACAATGTAATTCTGGCCCATGAATTAGTCAAAGGATACACACAAAAATGTGTATCTCCCAGATGTTTGATCAAGGTGGATATAAGAAAGGCATATGACTCAATGGAGTGGCCATTTCTAAAGATGGTTCTGTTAGAGTATGGAATTCCTGCCAAGTTTGTTGATATGATAATGGAATGTGTTACGACTGTAAGCTATTCATTGTTGCTTAATGGAGGGTTGACACCTAAATTTCAGGCCAAAAAGGGATTGAGACAGGGGGATCCTATGTCTCTCTACTTGTTTGTGTTGGTTATGGAATATCTCAATCGAAGTTTGAAGACACTTGAACAAATACCAGATTTTAATTACCATCCAAGGTGTGCCAAGCTTAAGATAACACATATATGTTTTGCATATAATTTGATCATGTGTTGCAGAGCAGACAGAATATCAATACAGCTAATTCTTCAGGCATTCCATCACTTTTATGTTGTAACTGGACTAAAAGAAAATATGGAAAAAAGCTCTTTCTATGTGGCTGGAGTAAATGAGGAATTCAAAGCCTCAATCCTCTGAGAAATGCATTTTACTCTAGGGGAATTCCCCTTCAAATATCTGGGGGTGCTACTGTCAACAAAAAAACTATCCACACATCAATGTATGCCACTTGTGGAGAGAATTATTGCAAGAATCAAGTGTTGGACCACCAAATTTTTATCATACAGTGGCAGGTTGCAGTTGATCAAGAGCGTATTGTTTAAAATGCAAACGTATTGGGCATAGGTTTTCTTACTACCAAAGAAGATACTACACATGGTTACCACTACGTGTAGGACATTCTTATGGACGGGAAGTAATAAACCATCAAAAAGAGCTCTAGTGTCATGGGAAAAACTATGTATGCTAGGTTCAACTGGGGAACTAGGTATTTTGGACTTCTACTCATGGAACAAGGCTGCTTTGTGCAAGATCCTATGGGCCATCAATGCAAAAAAGGACATCGTATGGGTAAAATGGATCTACAAATTTTATATAAAGAGGAGAAATGCCATTACAATGTCCACTCCACAACAAGTTTGCTGGATTATTAGAAAGGTGTTTGATACAAGAGAATGGTTTGGGGCTGTGAGTACTTCTGGAGATGTCAATGAGTTTTGTAAACAAGGAAAATTTAGCATCAAGAAATTGTACATAGCTGCAAGGCCTCAACTCCAGAAAACTCCATGGAAGAGACTCGTGCTGGGAGCTGATACTATACCAAGACATTAATTCATTCTGTGGTTAACACTCAATCAAAGATTGGCAACAGTAGATTGATTGGCAAAATGGAAGATAGATGTGCCAAAAGACTGTGTACTGTGTACTAGTCAAAAAGAAGAAACGTTTGATCATCTCTTCTTTGAGTGTGAATATGCAAAATCGATATGGGCTATACTATTAAACTGGTTGGGAGAAAGGCACTCCATTGAAAGCTAGGAAAAGGAAGTACAATGGCTAACTAAGAGAACTAATAACGGTAGACCAAGAGCTCAAGTTGTGATATTTTTGTTTGCAGCAACAATCTACTACACATGGCTGGAAAGGAACATGAGAAGGTTTCAAAAACAGTATACTACATATGCAGGGAGAATACGGGAAATTGTACTGCAATTGCATATCAAAGGCCAGCAAAGGAGTAAATGGAAGACCTTGTTAGAACAGTTAAATAGATTTTCTACTTGCAACAATGTATAGTATATTAGTCTGCTAGGAAAAGATACGTAATTGTAGTACTGCAATAGGAGTATTGTAAAGGGTCTAGCTCTAGAGTCCCATGGGCTAGCGGATGTACATATTTTCATTGGTTAAATATAAAATTTTGATTTGACCAAAAAAAAAAAAAGATAGCACGCTAGTCCACTTAAGAAGATATCCCAGGGTAGCAATCATGGTCGGAAGTGGCGTTAATGCTATGGGTTCATTCAAATAATTTAGTTTTGATTCAAACTCTATATATATATTAAAAATATCCAAAATACAAATACAAATATATAACGTGCTCAATGAAGAACACCAAGATGTAGTCCTAAGAAGTTATGAAAAAGAAAAGCCTCTGAACAAAGCTACACACATGAGAAATAAAATCGCGAGAAAAAGAAAGAGGAATACAGAGATATATTATTTCATCATCAATATATAGAGAGATATAATTGTCACATTTAATAGCTGATTTTAACTATCGAACCAACTTTTTCCTTTTATTGACTCATATGCCATTCTTATTTATTTATAATAAATTTGGTATATAACAAGCTCTCCCATATGTCAAGTGTCCTTGTCCTCAAGGACAAAATTAAAAAATGTTGCTTGAAGAGATGATTATATCGCCAAGTACTATCTTCAGCTGAACAATTAGATCACTTGACCAAAAGTTGAGTAACTTGCCTGCTATGTTTAATGACAACCCGAGTAGCAATAATTTTTTTTGGATTAATAACAATGTAGCCATGTGAACGTAAAAAAACTAGCAAGTTTGGAATTACTACAGCATCACTAATTCTTTGAATTACTAGAGCATCACTAATTCTTTCTTCAACCATGAAACACGAAAGAATTAAATGTAAAAAAGAAAAATCTAAATGTCAAAGAATTATTATTATTTTTGCTCTTTTTTTCTATTCAAAATTTGATCACGTCCAACTATGCTTTATAAAAAGAATTAAGCGGTCATTGCAAATATATTTCGATCTAAGTAGAATCCCACAGAGAACTAGGATTTAGCTACAACTGTTCACTATTACTAAGAAGACAAACCTTTCAATGAAGTATATATATATATATATATATATATATATATATATATATATATATATATATATTAATAGTCTTATGTCTAACTAATTAACTAACAATTTAAAGTAGTAAATTAACAATTAAAGATATTAAGAGTTGGAGACCAGATTAAGGAGACTTAGAGTTATTATTTTCTCAATTGTCAGAATCCTTCCCGCTACGTCACGTATAATTCCGGCTAAGTATTCTCTACTAATCGTGAGCACTTCACGTGTCGTAATTCTCTCTCTGATCAACTACAATAATTTACTAAACATATTCTCCCCAAATTACGGGCATTATCTTACTGCTCACTATGACCACGTCAAGGCTTTATTATTCCTAAATCCACCTTTAAACCTATCGTATTGATTCATCATATACATTAGGAGTGATGTTGTTCAACAACCACCTTAATATGTACACTTCTCAATCAATACATAACAAATGGGCATAATCACTAAATGGACATTCAATCAACTAAAATAAGCACGTAACTGAACAAGTAAAGAAATTCAAAGGCTAAATTATATTAATACGTAACAAAAATTCATCCTCCAAAAGGTTTGTCACGACCCAAAATTTCCACCTTCGGACCGTGATGGCGTCTAATATTTCACTTGCTAGGCAAGCCAACGTTAGAATAATATTATCAATTTTTAAAATAATGTTTAAATTTATTAATAACAAAGAATAATTGCGGAAGTAAATTCTGAAATATAATGAATAATCCATAAAAACAACGGTGTCTAAATACCATCCTAGAATTGGTGTCACAAGTGCACGAGCTTCTAGAATAAATATAAATAAAGGTATAAATAAATTAAAGTTGTCTCGAAACAAACACACAGCTAAAGTAAAATAGACGGGGACTTCAGAACTGCGGACGCTGTGCAGTTATATCTCAAGTCTCCTCCGAGTAGCTGAAATCCGAGCAAGTCTATGGTACGCCGCTGGGACCAACTCCGAAATCTGCACAAGAAGTGCAGAGTGTAGTATCAGTACAACCGACCCCATGTACTGGTAAGTGTTGAGCCTAACCTCGACGAAATAGTGACGAGGCTAAGGTGGGTCACTTACATTAACCTGTATGCAATATTATTGACAACAACAAATAATAGAAATAAATCAGGTAACTCATTTATAATAACAAATAATTTAAGGGTTCTATTCCCTTAAGTCAAGGTTAACCACGACACTTATCTCGCTTTGCAAATTCCAATCAATTACTCAACCAAAGCTTTTCCTTTTAAATGTGTCTCCAAAAGCTTCAAATCTATTCATAAACAATTCGATATATTCAATATGAATCATAGGAATTAATTCCATATGAATTAACTAATTTTCTGGATAAAATCCGAAATTCATTAAAATATTCGACGGTGGGACCCATGTCTCAAATCTAGGAAAACCTTACGAAATTCGAACACCCGTTCTGATACGAGTCCAACCATATAAAATTTATCAAATTCCGATGTCAAATGGACCTTCAAGTCTTAAATTTTTGTTTTTGGAAGATTTTATAAAAATCTGATTTTTCTTCCCTAAATTCACGGATGCATGATATAAATGAGTATGGAATCATGAAATATAATCAATATAGGATAAGGAACAATTACCCCAATGGTTTTCCGTAAAAATCGCCCAAAAATCGCCTTACCCGTGCTCAAAAATGGAAAAGGGTTGAAAATGGGACAAATCCTATTTTCCAGAACTTAAGTTCTGTTTCTTGAACTTTTACCCTTCGCGAACGCGGTTAGTGCCTCGCGTTCGCGAAGCAAAAATTTGTGCTGTCCAATTTTACTCTTCGCGAACGCGAGGGCTACCTCGCGAATGCGATGCTTGCCTGGCTTGGCCTTCGCGAACGCGAAGGCAATTTTCCTGGCCAGCCCCTTTCCCTTCGCAAACGCGAGGCTTCGATCGCGAACGTGAAGCTTTACACCTCGACCCCTTCGCGAACGCGTTCCCTCTTTCGCGAATGCGAAGCACAATTCCGTATGTCTCCAATTTCTTCTTCGCGAACGTGAGACCTCTCTCGCGAACACGAAGAAGGATACCAGAAGCAGATTTCTGCAATTTTTTTTCAAGTCCAAAAATGATCCGTTAACCCTATGAAACTCACCCGAGCCCTATGCACACAAGTCCAAAAATCTCATACAAACTTGCTCGCACGATCAAATCGCTAAAATAATACCTAGAACTACGAATTGAACCCCAAATCGAATGAAATTTTCAAGAAAACTTTAAAACTTATATTTTCACAACCGGACGTCTGAATCACGTCAAATCAACTCTGTTTCTCGCCAAATTTAGCAGACAAGTCATAAATATTATAGTGGACCTATACCGTGCTCTGGAACCAAAATACGGACCCGATGTTAATAAATTCAACATCAGTAACTTCTTAAAAATCATTAAATTTTCAAACTTTTAATTTTTTATCAAAATTCCATATCTCATGCTAGGGACCTCGGAATTCGATTCCGGGCATACACCCAAGTCCCAAATTACGATACGGACCTACCGAAATTGTCAAAACACTGATCCGAGTCCGTTTGCTCAAAATGTTGACCAAAGTCAATTCCGTTGAGTTTTAAAGCTCTATTTCACATTTTAATCCATTTTTCACATAAAAACTTTCCGGAAAATTTTACGTACTGCGCACGCAAGTCGAGGAATAATAAATAGTATTTTTCGAGGTCTTAGAACATAGAATTACTTATTAAATTTAAAGATGACATTTTGGGTCATCACATTTTTCACCTCTAAAACAAACTTTCGTCCTCGAACGAAGTTAGAAAAAGCACCCGAGCTGGTGAATAAGTGTGGATATTTGCTCCGTATGTCCGACTCGGACTCCCAGGTGGCTGCCTCAATCGGCTGATCTCTCCATTGTACCTGAACTGAAGGATAACTCTCAGACCTCAATTGACGGACCTGCCGGGCTAGAATAGACATCGGCTCCTCCTCGTAAGTCAAATCTTTCTCCAATTGGACTGAGCTGAAATCTAACACATGGGACGGATCAACATGATATTTCCGGAGCATAGACACATGGAACACCGAATGAATCGCTGATAAACTAGGTGGTAATGCAAGCCTGTAGGCTACTTCACCCGCCTTTTCAAGAATTTCAAAGGGTCCGATATAGCTAGGGCTCAACTTACCCTTCTTTCTGAACCTCATTACACCTTTCATAGGTGAAACTCGGAGCAATATTCTTTCTCCAACCATGAATGCAATATCACGAACTTTACGGTCGGCATAACTCTTTTGCCTAGACTGAGCTGTGCGAAGTTGATCCTGAATACTCTTGACCTTATCCAAGGCATCTTGTACCAAATCGGTACCCAATAACCGAGCCTCTCCCGGTTCAAACCAGCCAACTAGCGAACAACATCGTATTCCATATAATGCCTCATATGGAGCCATCTGAATGCTCGACTGGTAGCTATTATTATAAGCAAACTCCGCAAGTGGCAAGAAATGATCCCAAGAACCTCCAAAGTCTATAACACAAGCGCGAAGCATATCTTCCAATAGCTGAATAGTGCGCTCTGACTGCCCGTCTGTCTGTGGATGAAATGTTGTACTCAACTCCACCCGCGTGCCTAACTCACGCTATATAGCCATCCAGAAATGTGAGATAAACTGCGTACCTCGATCTGAAATAATATACATGATCACACCGTGAAGGTGGACAATCTCACGAATGTAAATTTCAGCTAACCTTTCTGAAGAATAGGTAACTGCCACTGGAATGAAATGTGTTGATTTGGTTAACCTGTCCGCAATGATCCAAACTGCGTCAAATTTTCTCTGAGTCCGTGGGAGTCCAACAACAAAATTCATAGTGATACGCTCCCATTTCCATTCAGGAATTTCTAACTTCTGAAGCAAACCACCAGGTCTCTGATGTTTGTACTTAACTTACTGACAATTCAGACACTAAGCTACATATGCAACTATATCCTTTTTCATTCTCCTCCACCAATAATGTTGCCGCAAATTTTGATACATTTTGGCGGTACCTGGATAAATAGAATACCTGGAACTGTATGCCTCTTCAAGAATTAATTCACGAAGCCCATCCACATTAGGCACACAAATATGACCCTGCATTCGCAGAACTCCATCTTCCCCCACGACAACCTGTTTGGCATCACCGTGCCGCACCGTGTCCTTATGGACAAGTAAATGAGGATCATCATACTGCCTCTCTCATGAGCTCATATAAAGAAAACCGAGCGACTGTGCAAGCTAGAACCCGACTGGATTCTGAAACATCTAACCTCATGAACTGATTAGCCAAAGTCTGAATATATGCAGCTAATTGCCTCTCACCAATCGAAATATACGCAAGACTGCCCATACTCACAGCCTTTCTACTCAAAGTATCGGCCACCACATTGGCCTTTTCGGGGTGATACAAAATGGTGATATCATAGTCTTTCAACAACTCCAACCATCTTCTCTGCCTCAAATTAAGGTCTTTTTGTTTGAACAGATACTGAAGGCTGCGATGATCAGTAAATACCTCACACGAGACATCGTAGAGGTAATGGCTCCAAATCTTCAGCGCATGAACAATGGCTACCAGTTCTAAGTCATGAACAGGATAATTCTTCTCGTTAACTTTCAACTGTCGCGACGCATATGCAATCACCTAGCCATCTTGCATTAATACTAAACCAAGCCCAATATGAGATGCGTCACAATATACCATATACGATCCTTAACCTGTGGGTAATACCAACACTGGTGCCGTAGTCAAAGCAGTCTTGAGCTTCTGAAAGCTCAACTCACACTCATCTGACCATCTGAATGGGACACCTTTCTGGGTCAATCTGGTCAATGGGCTTGCTATAGATGGAAACCCTTCCACGAACCGACGATAATAACTTGCTAAACCCAGGAAACTCCGGATTTCTGTAACTGAAGTAGGTCTAGGCCAATTCTGAATAGCCTTAATCTTTTTAGGATCCACCTTTATGCCTTCTACCGATACAACATGCCCCAAAAAGGCAACTGAGTCTAACCACAACTCACATTTTGAAAACTTGGCATATAACTGATTATTCTTCAAAGTGTGAAGCACGCTTTGAAGATGCTGCCCATGCTCCTCTCGACTGTTGGAGTAAATCAAGATATCATCAATGAATACAACCACAAAAGAATCCAAATAAGACTTGAACACCCAATTTATCAAATCCATAAATGATGCTGGGGCATTTGTCAACCCAAATGACATCACTAGGAATTCATAATGCCCATACGGAGTCCGAAAAGCTGTTTTAGTGATATCAGATGCCCTAATCTTCAACTGATGGTAACCAGACCTCAAATCAATCTTCAAAAATACCTTGGCACCCTGAAACTGATCAAATAACTCATCAATTCTTGGCAACGGATATTTGTTTTTGATAGTGGCCTTGTCCACCTGTCGATAATCTATACACATCCGCATAGAGCCATCTTTCTTCTTTACAAATAATACTGGTGCACCCCAGGGCGAGAAACTAGGTCTAATAAATCCCTGATCAAGCAAGTCTTGTAACTGCTCTTTCAATTCTTTCAACTCCGGTTGGGCCATACGGTATGGTGGAATAGAAATGGGCTCAGTGCCTGAAGCCAAATCAATACAGAAGTCAATATCTCTATCGGGTGGCATCCCCGGCAGATCTGTAGGAAATACTTTTGGAAATTCACGAACAACTGGTACTGAGTCCATAGAAGGAACACCCGCACTAGGATCGCGAATATAAGCCAAATAGGCTAGACACCCTTTCTCTACCATACGCCGAGCTTTCATATAAGAAATAACCCTGCTGGCAGAATGACCAGGAGTTCCTTTCCACTCTAACCGAGGTAACCCCGGCATAGCTAGGGTCACTATCTTGGCATGACAATCCAATATAGCATGATAATGTGACAACCAATCCATACCCAAGATGACATCAAAATCTACCATATCAAGAAGTAGAAGATCCACACTAGTCTCAAGATTACCAATAGTAACCACACACGAACGATAGACATGATCTACTATAACAGAGTCTCCCACCAGTGTAGATACACACACAGAAGCACTCAGAGAATCACAAGGCACAACCAAATATGAAGCAAAATAGGAGGACACATAGGAATAAGTAGATCCTGGATCAAATAGAACTGAAGCATCTCTATGGCAAACTGGAATAATACCTGTGATCACAGCATCAGATGACTCGGCCTCAGGCCTAGCTGGAAAAGCATAAAATCGGGGCTGGGCCCCACCACTCTGAACTGCATCTCTGGGACGGCCTCTAACTGGCTGGCCTCCACCTCTAACGGTCTGACCTCCACCTCTAATGGCCTGACCTCCACCTCTAACTGCCTGACCTCTACCTCTAGCTGCCTGACCCCTACCTCTCTGAGTAGGTGATGAAGCAACTTGTGCTGGTATGATGGCACGTGAATCCTGCCGAGTTCTGTTACTTGCCAACCTAGGGCAATACCTCATGATGTGACCAATATTTCCACACTCATAACACCCATCCTGATGTCGTGGCTACTGAAGATGACCCAAATGGGCCGAATAATCGCTGTAGTAACTCTGGAGTGGTGATGCACTGATAGGAGCTGGATGTGCACTGAATGCTGGCTGCCCAGAGTAAGGCATAATAGGACCGTGACTCCCTGAAGCACTGGGAGATACATGAAATGCTGAATGAAATAGTCTGGGAGGATGAACCCTACCAAAATTACCCCTGCCTCCAGACGAGGCACCATTGAAGCCACCGAACTAATGAGGCCTCTTAACACACCTCTACTCTCTCTCCTGTGCAAGAACTATATCGATCCTTCTCGCAACATTAGCAGCCGCCTAAAAAGAAATCTCACTTCCGATCTCTTTGGCCATCTGAAGCCTGATAGGGAGAGTGAGTCCCTCAATAAACCTCCTCACTCTCTCTCTCCCTCAGTAGGTAGTAAAAGGAGAGCATAACGGGCCAAATCCATAAAACGGGACTCATACTGAGTAACAGTCATACTGCCCTGCTGTAGACGCTCAAATTGCTTGTGGAATTCCTCTCTCAGTGTGATAGGAAGGAACTTCTCCAAAAATAGCTGAGAGAACTGCTCCCAGGTAAGTGCAGGCGATCCAACTGGTCTGGTCAATGTATAATCTCTCCACCATCTCTTGGCGGAACCCGTCATCTGAAATAGAGCAAAATCAACCCCATTGGTCTCAACTATACCCATGTTCCGCAGCACCTCGTGGCAGCATTCAAGATAATGTTGTGGGTCCTCAGAAGGTGTACCACTGAAGTGAACTCGAAAGAGCTTAGTAAACTTATCCAGTCTGAATAAGGCCTCAAAAGACATGGCGGGCCTATCACCGGTCTGTGCCGCAACAACTAGCTGAACTACTCCAACTGGCGGGGTTACTGGAGCCTGATTCTGGGGAGCCATCTGCTCCGGAGCGGGAGTATACCATTCTGGGCCACGCCCTCCATAAGACTTACCAAACGGACTAGAGCATCCTGAAGTACTGGAGTGGCTATGAATCCTTCCGGGACCTGAACTAGTCCAACTGGTATATTCTGAACTGGAACCTCCTCCTAAAGGTCTACCTGAGGTTCTATAATAGGTGCAGCTCTTCGAGCTCTGGACTGAGCTCTACCTCGGCCTCTGCCTCGGCCTCTAGCATGACCTCGGCCTCGACCTCTACCCCTGGCCATAGTTTCCATCGGGGGTTCTGGTCCCTGTCCATCGGTAGAGGTATTACGTGTTCTCACCATCTGCGAGAGAACAAGAGTAGAATGATTCAATCATCGATGATAGAATAAATTCTCACGACAGAATAAGAAAGAAGTGATATTATTCCTAAACTTTATAGCCTTTGAGAGATAAGTACAGACGTCTTCGTACCGATCCTTCAAACTCTACTAAGCTTGCTCGTGACTCGTGAGACCTATGTAACCTAGTGCTCTGATACCAACTGTCACGACCCGAAATTCCCACCTTCGAATCGTGATGACGCCTAATATTTCACTTGCTAGGCAAACCAACGTTAGAATAATATTATCAATTTTTAAAATAATTTTTAAATTTATTAATAACAAAGAACAATTACGGAAGTAAATTCTAAAATATAGTGAATAATCCATAAAAATAACGGTATCTAAATACCATCCCAGAATTGGTGTCAAAAGTGCACGAGCTTCTAGAATAAATACAAATAAAGGTTTGAATAAATTAAAGCTGTCTGAAAACAAACACACAGCTAATGTAAAATAAATGGGGATTTCAGAACTGCAGACGCTGTGCAGTTATACCTCAAGTCTCCTCCGAGTAGCTAAAATCCGAGCAAGTCTATGGTACGACGTTGGGACCAACTCCGAAATCTGCACAAGAAGTGCAGAGTGTAGTATCAGTACAACCGAACCCATGTACTGGTAAGTGTTGAGCCTAACCTCGACGAAGTAGTGACGAGGCTAAGGCGGGTCATTTACATTAACTTGTATGCAATATTATCGACAACGACAAATAATAGAAATAAATCAGGTAACTCATTTATAATAATTGAATCCAACTCAACAGTCATAACCAATTATCAATTCTATCAATTTTCGTTGCAGCGTGCAACCCACTCTCTCAATATATTCACATTCAATTCTATTGCGGCGTGCAACCCGCTCCTCCAATATATTTATTTTAATCAAGTCTGTTGCGGCGTGCAACCCGATCCCCCAATATATATATATATATATATATATATATATATATATATATATATATATATATATATATATATATGTGTGTGTGTGTGTGTGTGTGTGTGTGTGTGTGTGTGTGTGTGACATGCATTTCACAGCTTATACGTCGTTCACATGTATTTCACATAACAAATAATTTAAGGGTTCTATTCCCTCAAGTCAAGGTTAACCACGACACTTACCTCGCTTTGCAAATTCCAATCAATTACTCAACCACAGTTTTTCCTTTTAAATTTGTCTCCAAAAGCTTCAAATCTATTCACAAACAATTCGATATATTCAATACGAATCATAGGAACTAATTCCATATGAATTTACTAATTTTTCGGATAAAATCTGAAATTTATTAAAATATTCGACAGTGGGACTCACGTCTCAAATCTCAAAAAAAACATCTGAAATCCAAACACCCGTTCCGATACGAGTCCAACCATACAAAATTTATCAAATTCCGATGTCAAATGGACCTTTAAATCTTAAATATTCGTTTTTGGAAGATTTTATAAAAATCTGATTTTTCTTCCCTAAATTCACGGATTTATGATGTAAATGAGTATGGAATCATGAAATATAATCAATATAGGATAAGGAATACCCCAACGTGAAGCTTTGCACCTCGACCCTTTTGCGAACGCGTTCCCTCTCTCATGAACGCGAAGCACAATTCCGTCTGTCTCCAATTTCTTCTTCGCGAATGCGAGACCTCTCTCGCGAACGCGAAAAAGGATACCTGAAGCAAATTTCTGCAATTTATTTCCAAGTTCAAAAATGATCTGTTAACCCTCCGAAACTCACCCGAGCCCTCGGGGTTTCAAACCAAACATGCACACAAGTCCAAAAACCTCATACGAACTTGCTCACTCAATCAAATCGCCAAAATAACATCTAGAACTACGAATTGAACCCCAAATCGAATGAAATGTTCAAGAAAACTTTAAAACTTATATTTTCACAACCGGACGTCTAAATCACGTCAAATCAACTCCGTTTTTTGCTAAATTCGGCATACAAGTCATAAATATTATAGTGGACCTATACCGAGCTCTGGAACCAAAATACGGACCCGGTGTCAATAAATCCAACATCAGTAACTTCTTAAAAATCATTAAGCTTTCAAAATTTTAAATTTTTATCAAAATTCCATATCTCGGGCTAGGGACCTCGGAATTCAATTCCGGGCATATGCCCAAGTCCCAAATCACGATACGGACCTACCGGAATTGTCAAAACACTGATCTGAGTCAGTTTGCTCAAAATATTGACCAAAGTCAATTTAGTTAAGTTTTAAAGCTCTATTTCACATTTTAATCTATTTTTCACATAAAAACTTCCGGAAACTTTTACGGATTGCGCACGCATGTCGAGAAATGATAATTAGTATTTTTCGAGGTCGTAGAACACAAAATTACTTATTAAATTTAAAAATAACATTTTGGGTCATCACAAAGTTCCATCAAAACTCTAGATAATAAATTAGTTACTCATAATAGTATGTAGAAATACAAAACTAAAATTCATAACCAACAATAGAAAATATGAAGAAGAAAGGGAAAACTCGTGGTTGAATCGTCTTCCTTGCTCCTAGCATATTCTTGCTTCCAAAGGTGTTGTCTAACCCTAGATTAGTACCGTTCCTTCCAAAGCTGTGTAAAAATTATGTTTAGAGTATATTTATGTGATCTAGTTAGGGTAGAGGGTCGTCCAACGCAATCCAATCTGGATAGGAAAGCTGGAATCCGCATCAACTTTCGTGTAGTACACGACCATAAACGCGGAATCAGCTTTTGAATTTTTTTTATTTCGCGAAGCGATCCGTGCCTTTGATTAACATGTTTTATGCATTCAATTGTCTCCTTTTCCCCGTCCATTTTCATGCCATGCATGAGAATGGACGAGCTCCCAACTCTTTCATCTTTTTTGTTTTGCAACAAATTGATATCTTTTGATCACTTATCATCCAAACTTACTCCTACATGTAAGAAACACGTAATGAGCATATTTCACTTCAAAATTCATGTAATATCTTGTAACTCATACAACAAATGAGATGAAAACACACTCAAAAATATGCATTTTTGGTCATTTATCACCACCCCACACTTATATCTTGCTCGTCCTCAAGAAACTTTAAAATCAAGTACATCGACAAATAACACATTTCAAAACATACTCAAGTATCCTACAAATGACAATGATTTATATCAACATCTAGAACCCAGCATAAGTGTTATTCATACTTTTCCTTAAGTTTTAAAATAATGCCAAGACTATTTAAAAATATTTATATGACTTTTTCTAACATCCTAGCCTCAAAATTTGACTCCAATATATTCCATACTATATTCGCTTCTTGTGCTAACTAATCCACGTCCAATCCACACTCAATAGAGAGTGGAAATAGTCGTTGAACGAATAGTATCCAACAAGAGTCGGGGTCGATTTTCACAGGGAGTTACTATGGGTGTTAGGAGTATACACTTGACGAAAGCAAATGGAACAACTAAATTGCGCTTCCAAACAAAAGGTTTTAATTTCTAATTCTAATTTTACTCTGGTAATTATAAGCTAAGAAAAGAAACTAGAAGCGAATGATTATTTTTGGTATTTTTCCAAATAGTTATAAAGCCTAGGGATGTGACCATAACCTAGGTGTTCGCCTAATGGGTTAAATACGTTAACACTTGTTTTGTTGATTGGGGTATATTATAGCTCTTAACTCTACGTTACTCACTCAATACCTCTAGGTCATAGAGTGATATTGCCCATTTTGGCTTTCTCAAGCCCAAATGGGTATCAAACTAAATAGTTGATATGAGCTCAAGTCGGGTTCTCACTATCTCCGATTTGAACCCTTTAATTAGGCTAATCAAACTCTCAATTAGACCAATTCCTTGTTAGCTAAGTTATCTTAGACTAGGTCCCTCTTTCTCAGGTAGAGACCAAGTCAAAATGGCATGAATCAATATTTGCAACCATTAATTCTAAAATTGAAGCATAAACTAAGCTAAATAATCAACACCCAATCATAAACAATATTAAATTAAATACCTATAAGGTTTACACACTAGGGTTGGGTCACAACCCTAGTAAGAATCTAGCTACTCATAGTGAGAAATGAAGAAAATAAAGAAGAAATACTAATTAAACTCATAATCTAAGATTAAAATGATAATATATGATGTTTGAATCCTAAAATGGCAAAATATAACGGCTACAACAACTCAAACTTCAAAACTTGACCTAAAAATGTGAATCTCGTCTATTTATAGTGGCCCAAAATTCACTGACAAAAATGCCCCTCGGAAGGTTCTGCGGCCGCACAATTCCATGTGCGGTCCGCAAATTTCTTCAGCTAGCAGGGTCTTGGATTATGCAACCGCACAATTCTGGTCTACGGCTGCAAAGCATCTTCTGTGGCCACACATTTCTTGTGCGATCCGCACTTCGGGCAAGGCTCAGGTCTTGATCATTTGCACACTCTCTGAACTTTGAATCATTTGTCAGTGCAAACCTTGTTCTGCGTCCGCACAATTCATGTGCGGTCCGCACATTAGCTAGAACTCTATTGGGCTCTTTCACTTGTCCTGCGACCGCAGATGGAATTCTGTGGTCCGCACTTTCTTCTGCGGTCGCAGAAATCCTTTTGTGGACTGCACTTCTTAAGTTCTGTGCCCCTTCTTGCCTTTTGATTCGGAACACTCATATTTTAGTCAGATTTCATCATAGGAGCCCAAACTTCTAACATTCCTGCAATTTGCACATTTTCTTTAGTTTCGTGAGCATAAATTAATACTTTCAGACTAAAACCAAAGGAAAAAGTGCTAATAAGTAGTCAAAATCCACACTTATCAACTTCCCCAAACTTAAGTCTTTACTTGTACTCAAGCAAATAAATTAGTTCCCACCTCCTTAGAGTTAAGGATCATTTCAGTAAGTCAAATGTGAGTCATTCACACATTAGTTGGGACCAACAATTACCTACACCACTCATGCATTATCAACAAGTTGACAAGTCAAATATTCATGCACATATAGTTCTAATGTGACATTTGAGCTTCAAAATTTGACTTTACTCATCAAGGACTCTTGTTCTATCATGTAGTTCATGGTGGACTCCAAAATCTTCCTCCTCTACTTTCCATTTGCCAAGCTCACTTAAGAAATTAGCACTCAAATCTTAAGATTCATAAAAGGTCCACTCATCTCTCACAAGAGAATGTCACAAGTACGGCTTCAAGTACCATAGGCTTGCCCCTCATGTAGATCGCCACTAATGTAAGCTCACTTGGTTCGAAATTAAGTAGTACTTCTTTCGAGTTATAATGAAGGCTTTTGGATTAGGGTAGGATACCATATGGGTAAATGGTTACACCTTTCCTTAAGCACTCCACATTTTTATTTCTCGGCTCACAATTACCAATTCTTAGAGGCATTTTCTTTTCATTGGGGATTAGAGAGACTTAACATCACTCTTTCTTGTTCATTTCATTATTTTTCTCCCTTTTTGATTGCTCATGCTAGGGATCATTACCTCTTTTTGAATCCATCAACCCTTCCACTTATTCACGTTTTGTATTTTTCTTTTTGTTCTTTTATTTTCTTGCCTTCTCTTTTCATAGAGATCATTTCTTTTCTCTTTTCGTGCCTTGATACCTTTTTCAAATTCCTTATCTATCCCCCAAGATTATATTTTAAGCCACTTGTTTTACGAGAGTGTTAAGGAAAGCTCGGATGCCAAGAGAGAATCACGACAAAATGGGTAAAGGCGTATAACATAGTTATCAAATGAGAAAGGCTAGAGGATCAAAGGGGTTGACTAGGGATAACGACATTGGTTGGTAATAGAAATCCCAACGGGCCAAGTAAAGCCTACAATCACCTCTCAAACCAAGCAAACCTTAGGATTTTGCCTTAAAACACATTTGGGGCAAGTTCTAGACCCTTCGCACGAAGACTTGGACTAGCAACAATTCATCTCACCCCTCACACAACTAGATTGTAAAAGAGGATAGAGTTCGATAGCCTACAACGAACACATTCAAGTTTAAAGATCACTATGGTCCATTTAAACCACTCGATGATTACCAAAGTCAACTCAAGAGTCACAAAGTCACTGACTAGAGCTATTTCTTTCAAAAACCTTATCTCTAACCATAAGCACGTAGTTAAGTGTGTTGGTACCAATTGAAGCATGATTAACTCTTCGAGAATGACTTGATTAGGTCTTTTTATTCATTACTACTACTATTAATACCTAAACATAAAAACAGACTCATTCCCTTAAGAAGGTTGTCACGCCATCTATCGTTGGGACGAGTCACCCGGTTCACACAACAATTACCTTTGAAAAGAACTATGACATTAAGAAAACCAAAGGCTTATTGTCTACTAAAGCATAAAAAGCTACTTAACATAACAAGAACTAATATGGAGAAAATAGAGAAGCTAATAAGCAAAAATTACTAAAGAGAGATAAATATACTATTAAGAAGAGAGAAAAGCTAGATAAATACAAATAAGAAAAGAAAGAGTATCATCATATCATTACAAACCAAATGTACCAAAGTGTACCATTGTGTCAAATAAACTCCACCCCCCTCCCCTCCCGAATAAAAGTAAGCATTGTCCCCAATGCTAAGGAAAATAAGAGTGAAAGAAGAGAGGGTGAAGAAAACTCCCTAAGGATCTTTGGACATCTCAGTGTCCCCAGCAATATCATCTCCCTTAGGGTCAGCCAACTGAATCTCATCATCATCAAATCTAGGCGTGGTTGGGTTGTCGAACATTGCACGCACTACCTCAGTGGTGTCGGCAGCAAGGTTTGGCTCGTCAGACTGTCCAGCTGGTGCTACGGGTGCAGATGGTGCTGAAGGATCTGGGGCGGACTGGTGCAGATCAAGCAACATATTAAAGGGAAGGTCGCCAGCTGTAGAAAGTCTAGTCACCTCCTTCCGGAGCTTGTCCACGGATTTCTTGCTTACTTGGGACTTCTTCATATTCTTCACTTCCTTTCCCAACTACTCAATAACTGACCCGTGTTGTACTAAGGTATCCATGATAGTCTTCTAGTTCTCCAAAATCTTCTTCAGTGTCTCATCAATGTCAGAAGGAGCCTGTGGTTCCTGAGAAGTAGACTGCACTGCAATAGTATGAGACAAGTCAGACAGTTTAGAAGTAGTTGTCTACATCCAGTTGTTGAGACTCGCCAATGTTTGGGAGACTCGCAGAGCAGATAGGGGAACCGTGGGCACGGGAACTGGCTTTATAGCAACTCTAGGGATTGTGGTTGGATCTGAAGATGATGGTGGAGGCATAGTAGTGGCACTGGTAGAAGGCTTGGCAGAGGTGGATGGAAGATCAGCTGCCTCAGAAGCTACCACCTTTGGCTCATCAGACTAGCATATGGTGGTAGAAGGCTGGACTTTCTTCTTTGGGTTTCTCGCATCCATCAGAGAATACCAGTCAAATGGCTTCTTCGGCTTCACCTTGGTGTCAAAATCTCTCGGCTCTACCTTTGCATCAGTAAGGTTCTCTGTGATAGTGTTGGGATAAGAGTAGGCCGAGCTGTCCTAACGTGCAAACCTCAAAATGTTAGCCGACATTACAGCACCCACATTGATTGGGTACCTGGCCATAATGGAAGCCATAAGAACTCCCCGAGGAATTGGAAGGTAACTCTCGTTCTGGCATGGATCCAACCTGCTACAGACAAAGGTCTGCCACCCTTTTGCCTCAAAGCTCAAAGTATTCCGCTGAATGGGAACCCCAGTGGTGATCCATGGTGGTGGTGGACCTGGTGGTGCTAGAATCTCAACCAACCAAGGTCGGACTTCCTCCTTCAGTGCGCACTTCTCCAGATACTCCTTCGGCTCAACCAACCAAGGTCTACTCTGCCCATCATCAGTCATAACGGGACCCACCTGGGCCTAAGGAACTACAATCGAATGGGGTGGTAGTACCCCCAGTGTTTGAAATATGTGCATCACCTGCTATGGTGTACGCGTGGAGGGACTCTAAGTACCTCCCCCAGCCTAGAAAGTGGCTGCTACGGTCGGAACTAAGACCTCCTGAGCAAGGCCAGTGCAAACAGTCAATGTCTGGGTCGGAGCCTCCTGAAGGCCTGGAATCACAATACCAAGTTAAGCTTATCTCATTCACGTGCATCTCACATGCTCGAATCTGCCCGTGTCTGTGCACACAAGGGATGGACCTGGTTCATGCCTGAGCTTCCTTTGTCAATCTTCAAAACAAACCTTCACTTGGGCCAACAAATTCCCCCTTTTTTATGATGACAAACTTTGTGCTTTTTCATAAGCTTAGGTCTTGTTTCAACTTAGCTCAACATCGACACAATGTTAGAAATATTTTCCCTTTTTATCACTTATCATCAAGGACCAGGTACATTAGGTTATACACATCATTGTTCAAAGTGTAAAGCACAACCTTTTTCCCCCCTTTTGGCATCATCGAAAAGTTGTATAAATATGAAAGAAAACCAGATTTTAAAACTTACTCATGGCCATTGGGGATACTTCAAATGCAATCATGGGTTAATAATCATAGATCAAGCTAAGAATTTTAACCATCAAAGAAATATAAACAAACAGTTAAAGCAAAAGACAGTGAATTTCTTTGATGATTGATAAGATCCTACCACAAAGTATAAGAAGAAATAAAAACACTAGAAACATGAGCAAAAGAAACAAAACAAATCCCGAACTGGGTCACTGGTTGATCTACACTAGGCTAGGAGGCTTAAGGCTGGGAAAGACTGGGTGCTTGGTTTTTGGCTTGGAGGAGTTTCAGCATATTTCGAAGAATGCCATCATTCTTCTCTTTTTCTCTTGCCAGCTCAATTCTGAGAGCATCTCTCTCAGTCTCTACCTATGCCAACCGCTTCTTCAGCCTCTCAATCTCAGCATCCTTAGCCCCACTTTCTTGCACCAAGGCTCGCACCTTGCTATTCACTGATACCTTCTTAGAAGAAAGGAAGGATTCCTGAGGTCTGCGAGGGATTCCTGTTCAGATGAAACAGGTTCATCTCTATTTTTCCCAAGTTGAACCAGCCCTTCAGCAGCTTCGTTAGACCCACTTCCCCCTGTTTTCTTTATACTCTCATCTACTTCAGTAGATTTTTCTCCCCAGACAACCATTGCACCAGTGTCTTTGGTTAAACTAATAGGAGTGGGTGAAGAATCAGCCACTCTTTTACCCTTTTCCCTCATAGCACTCCTAACTCTCTTGCTCTATTTTTCTTTTCCCTTTTCATTTTTACCACCAACTTCTCCAGATTCAGTACTTTCAACGCCTGCCATAGACCCTACTAGTACAAACCTATTCTCCAAATTTGTACCTGTTCAATTTCAGAAGAAACAATTTCTTCCCCCTTAGTAGTAGATTTGAATGATTCATCAGATTTTTGGGGTTCTTCTTCCTTACCCGCTTTCAATTTTTCATTTATTTTCTTGATTTGTTCTCTCCCCGCAACAACCTTGCGAGCAAGCATCTTTACAGTTTGGGTCCCCGCAACAGACTTTGGAGTGTATCCCTAGAATCTAGGTACTTCAATTCGGTTGGGATTCTTTTGAACGGAACTGGTTCACTTGTAATTGATAAGTCCAAAAGGAGTTTGGAATTAAGTAGTACTATGCTCATGATCCAAATATTATTATTTCAAATTATGCAGAGTGTAAAAAATATACCATGTTATCTTGATGAACCAGGTTCCTCACTGATAATTCTCTTGTGTAAGTCTAAATTTGCCAAAATAGAGAAAATATCATTACAGATTAATGAGTCATTTTAACACATGGCACAAGAGTATACTATTGAAAGTATGAGTCTAAGCAAAAATTAATCTAATTATATACACATTTTCAGATTTTCTAACCAAAAACAATTTTTTTTCAATTTTGTTTTTCATTGTGAATTCTGAACTGGTCCTTTTAGGTGATCTTAATCATCCCTAATTCTAACATGTTCCTTTCAAAGTGATCTCTACTTAGGGATTTTGTGAAGATGACAGCTATTTGTTTGTCAGCACCACAAAATTTCACAGTGATCAACTCTTTTTCATAGTTACCCCTCAAAAAGTGATGCCTAACATTTATATGCTTAGTTCTCTTGTGATGAACCGGGTTCTTGATCATACTAATAGCACTAGTGTTATCACAAAAAATGGGGATACAACCAACATCAATTCTAAAGTCCATTAATTATTGTTTGATCCACAACAATTGAGTACAACATGAAGCAGCAACAACATACTCAGCTTTAGCAGTAGATAAGACCACTGAATTTTGCTTTTGGGTAGCCCAAGACACAAGACATGAGCCAAGAAAGTGTGCCATACCTGAGGTGCTCTTTCTATCCACTAGAAAACCTACATAATCAGCATCAGCATATCCCACTAGATTGAAATTACTACCTTTTGGATACCATAGACAGAGATCAGTGGTGCCTTTTAGATATCTCAAAATTCTCTTGACAGCAGTCAAGTGAGACTCCTTTGGATTTGCCTGAACTCTTACACAAAAGCCTTCACTGAAAACAATGTCTGGTCTACTAGCAGTGAGATACAACAATGAGCCAATCATTCCCTTATACATCTTCTGATCAACAAATGAACCAGGTTCATCTATATCCAACTTTGTAGCTGTTGCAATATGAGTGTCAATTTCTTTGGAATCTTCCATTTTAAACCTTTTAAGAAACTCTTTTACATACTTCTGCTGATAGATCATAGTTCCAATTGAATTTTGTTTAATTTGTAAGCCTAAAAAGAAATTAAGCTCACCCATCATGCTCATTTCAAATTCACTCCCCATTAGTTTAGCAAATTCTTTACTTAACTTATCATTAGTTTCTCCAAAGATTATATCATCAACATATATCTGAACTCCCAAGTGATCTTTACCTTTTTCTTTCAAGAACAAAGTATTGTCAATTTTAACTCTTTTGTAATCATGCTCAAGCAAAAACTTTGATAATCTTTCATACCATGCTCTTGGAGACTGCTTGAGCCCATAAAGTGCTTTGTCAAGTTTGTACACATGATCAGGACTTTCCTTGCTTTCAAACCCCAGAGGTTGCTTGACAAACACTTCTTCCTTTAGATAGCCATTGAGGAAGGCACTCTTGACATCCATCTGGTGAAGGGTGAATTTCATGTAAGCAGCAAAGTCTATGAGGAGTCGTATTGCTTCCAACCTTAAAACTGGAGCAAAAGTTTCATCATAGTCTATGCCCTCCTCTTGATTATATCCTTGAACCACCAATCTTGTCTTGTTCCTTGTAACTGTTCCATCTTCATCAAGTTTATTTCAGAAGACCCATTTTGTGCCAATTATTAATATGTCCTTGGGTCTTGGTACCAGATGCCAAACTTGACTCCTTTCAAATTGGTTGAGTTCATCTTGCATTGCATTTACCCAGTCTGCATCCTGCAAAGCCTTAGCAACATTTTTAGGTTCAATAAGAGATAAGAAGGCATCAAAAGCACAAAGATTTTTTAATGAAGATCTGGTTTTGATTCCAGAGGTTGGATCAGTAATTATGTTCTCAATGGGATGAGAACTTTGATACTTGTAAGATTTTACAACCAACTGGTTTCCCCTTGATGTTCCTTCAATGCTTTGTTATTGTGGAACAGGTTCATGGACAAGTTCCCTTGAGGTTTGAGAATCATTTCCTCTTTGTTCTATTCCCCCTGTCATGTTGCCCTGGGTGGAAGAACCTGTTCCATCGCATGTTCCTTCCTCTAGTGTAGCTTCAGTCTGGGCTGACGTTTCATTTGAGTTTCTTACCAGCCCAATTGCTTCATCATCATGTTTCTGCCTCTCAGAAAGAATGTTAGTTTCATCAAAAACCACATGAGCACTTTCTTCTACAGATATAGTTCTTTTGTTATAGACCTTATAAGCTTTGCTATGTGAAGAATATCCCAAGAATACTCCCTCATCACTTCTGGGATCAAACTTACCTAGGGAGTCTTTACCATTATTGTGCACAAAGCACTTGCATCCAAATGCCCTAAGATGGGATGTGTTTGGTTTTCTCCCTTTAAGTAACTCATAGGGAGTCTTCTTTACAAGAGGTCTAGTCATGCATCTATTTATGATATAGCATGCAGTATTTACAGCTTCTGCCCAAAAGCTATGGGGCAGTTTACTAGAAAGAAGCATAGTCCTAGCCATATCTTCAAGTGTCCTATTCTTTCTTTCAACTACTCCATTTTGTTGTGGAGTCCTAGGAGCAGAAAAATTATGATCTATGCCAGGCTCATCACAAAATTCAGCAAATTTAGCATTTTCAAATTCAGTGCCAAGATCAGACCTAATTGATGCAAGTTGATTACCTAATTGTTTCTAAGTTTTTCTAACAAAAAAAGTGAACATGTCAATTGCTTCATCTTTAGATGTTAAAAACAATATCCAAGTAAACCTAGAGTAATCATCAACAAGCACCATCACATATCATTTACCACCTCTACTTAATGTTCTCATTGGACCACAGAGATCCATATGGACCAGTTCCATCGTCCTGGTGGTGCTTACCACTTTATTGCATTTAAAAGAGGATCTTACCTGCTTCCCCCTTGCACAAGCCTCACAAACTTTGTCTTCCTTGAACTTGATGTTAGGCAACCCTATCACCAGGTCCTTGGAAACTAATTTGTTGAGTTGACTTAGACTTGCATGTCCAAGTCTCTTGTGCCAAAGGTGGGAATCATTGTCCAACACACTTAAGCAAGTGAGTTCATTTTCTGAAAGTGTGGACAGATCTACAATATACATATTATTCACTCTTTTTCCCTGCAAAACAATTTTGTCAGTAGTAAGATTAATCATAAAACATTTGGTAGAGGTGAATGCTACCAAGTTACCTCTATCACACAGTTATGATACACTGATTAGACTGTATTTTAAGCCATCTATCAAGTAGACATTCTCAATAGAGTAAGAATCAGTCTTACCTACCTTTCCAACCCCATTGATCTCACCTTTCTTCCTATTTTCAAAGGAGACATTACCTTCTTTGAGGTCCGCAAGTGAAAGGAACTGGTTCTTGCTTCTTGTCATGTGCTTTGAGAAGCCACTATCCATGTACCATATTTGGCTGCTCCCCTTCACTTGGACCTGCAAAAGGAAATCAAGGGTTAGTCTTAGAAACCCAAACTAGTTTGGGTCCCTTTCTATAGGCAAAAGGATGAATCAAATTCTTTTTAGCCCAACTTGGTAGCCTATTCTTCCCTTGAACAAATTCTTTGTTCTTTTGGCTTGCCTTATCTTTTGCATTGCATTCACTTTTATAGTGACCTGTTTTACACAGTGAGTACAAATTTTGTTCTCAGGAAGTGTAAGGTACTTGCTTTTGGGATTCCATTTAGGTGGCAGATTCCCAAAGCCAAGTCCTCTTCTATTGCTACTATGATATTCATGTAGCCATGAAAGTGCATCGGAGGTCCTGTTCCATTTACAAGTTCTGTCTAGTTCATGCTTGACTTTGCCTAGATCCTTCTTCAAAATTCTAACCTTGCTCATCCTTCTTATACAACTAATCTTTTAGTTTACCTACATTTTCTTCTAGAGTGAGTTATGTGCAATCAGTTGTCTTCTTACTTGTTCCTAATTTCAGTTTTAGGTTTTCAGATCTAAGTTCTAGGACATTTGATTCAAATGCATGAACCTGGTTCTTTAATGCAGTATTTTCACTTATAGTCTCACTAACCCTAAGTTCCAGGTTCTTACACTTTGCTTTCAAAATGACACATTCCTTAGACAGTTGTTCATTTTCATTGTTTACATCCTCAGATTCATCAATGAAATCTAGAAGTAATTTAGATAGCCTTTCTTTAGAAAAAAATTTAATCTTGTCTTTGAGATGAATTACACTTACCTCAGATTCCTCATCAGATTCTCCAATGGCCGTAAGTGTTTGTTCATCTCCATCTTCATCATCTGAGCTTTCATCTGAGCTTTCTCCCCAAGCAACAATCATAGCCTTTGTTGATCCTTTGTTCTTCTTGGGTTGAACATGTTCCTTCTTTATGTTTCTTCAATCAGCTTTTTCCTTCTTCTATTCAATTTCCCATTGAGGGAAGTTCTTGATATGGTGATCAGTCTTACCACACTTATAGCATCCCTTATTGGTTTGCCTTTTAGGAGCCTTTGGTTTGCTATAGCCTCCATTTCTTGAAGGACCCTTTCCTCTCTTTAGGTACTTCTTGAAGTCCTTTGTGATCATAGCCATTTCATCATCTTCTAGATCAGAACCTTCAGTGATTCTGAGTGCCAGGATCCTTTCCTTCTTGGGTACATCCATCTTCATGGTTTGCCTTCTAAGTTCATAAGCAGTGAGATTTCCAATTAGCTCACCCAACTTAAGAGTGACAATGTTCTTTGATTCCTGAATGGCAGTGATTTTGCTCTCCCAAGTAACTGGCAGAACCCTTGTGAAAATCTTCTCAACTCTGTCTTCTTCATAATTAATCCTTCCAAGATACTTAAGTTCATTTGTAAGTGTGGTGAACCTTATATACATCTCTTGGATGGTTTCCCCTTCCTTCATGGTGAAATTCTCATATTGAGAATATAGTAGTGTTCCTCTGGACCTTTTCACTTGAGGTGTTCCTTCATGGGCCACTTGCAAAGTGTTCCAGATTTCCTTAGTAGTGGTACAACTTTGGATTCTACTGTACTCATCTGGACCGAGTCCACAAACAAGCCATTTCTTGGCTTTAGCATTCTTCTTCCATTTCCTCAAGTCGTCAGCAGTGCAGTCAGCTCTTGTCTTTGCCACCTCTTCTCCTTCGGCATTTATCTTCATGGTAGCCAGTGGGCCATCTGTTACAATATTCTATAGCTCATAGTCTTCTCCTATGATGTAATCTCTCATCCTGTTTTTCCACCAAGAGTAATACTGGTCGTTGAAAAGTGGTGGCCTAGCAGTGGATTGCCCTTCCCAGTTTTCAGGTGGTGCACTCATCTTGATCTTCTCCTAAGGTGTTAGCCTCTTCAAGGATAACCCGCTCTGATACCAATTAATGTTTTTAACTTCAATACCACACAAGATGGGGGTGATTTGTGTGGTACCCAATTTTTCGCCTAAACTGATTATAGAAGGATCGGGTTCTTTTATGTGTTCCTTAACCTACTATTGCTGAAATAGTAAATGCGGAAAGTAAAGAACACAAGTATTTTATATGGAAAACACCTGGCTCAAAAGGTGAAAAAAACACGACCTACTTCTCAGTAGGATTTTCCCAAACTCTCCACTAAATCACTGAGCCAAAAACTGTATTTACAAAATACTTTTGTAAACCTAGGATTAACTCTAATCCCATTGTGACAACCAGCCTCTAACTGCTGCGACAACTTCAAGTTAACTCTAACTTGAATACTCTGAGTACCTATTACAATCGCCTCTAGATAAAGCTGAAAGGTATAATATGAAAACACCTACTACAATTGAAATAGAATAAAAGACAGACATTTGGAACTGGTTCTTCTATCTGGTTCATGTAGCTTCAGGTTTGCACACTTGAATCACACACGAATTGCTTGCAAAATGCCTTGCTATTTTGCTTTCAATTCATGTTTAACTTCTACTTTTGTGCGTACCTGTAGAATGAGAACATCTTGCGATTTATAGAGTTAATAGAGTAGAAAATAACTAGAGTTCTAATGCTACTCTTCCTTGGTGGAAGAGTTCTAGTTGATCTCAATTTCTAACTCCTCCCTTATCTTGGATAGTGTTCTCTTTGATTAAGGAGTCCTTCTGCTTATCAATTATGCAACCTTTTAGATTAGGAGATATCAATTTTATCAAGTTAAGCTTATCTCCTTCACGTGCATCCCACATGCTCGAATCTGCCCGTGTCTATGCACACAAGGGATGGACATGGTTCATGCCTGAGCTTTCTTTGTCAATCTTCAAAACAAACCTTCACTTGGGCCAACATCGGTGATGCTATTCTCCCATCGGATGGTTTGAGCACGGCGAGGCTAAGTTATATGGTACTGATTTGGTGAAGGATGCCTTGGAAAAGGTAAAGTTGATTCAGGAGCGACTTCGCACAGCACAGCACAGTCCAGACAGAAGAGTTACGCGAATCAGAAGGCGTGTGATTTATCATTTATGGTGGGCGAGAAGGTTCTCTTGAAAGTTTCACCGATAAAGGGGATCATGAGGTTCCGGAAGAAGGGTAAGTTGAGCCCAAGGTTTATAGGCCCATTTGAGGTGTTGAGACGAGTTGGGAGGTTGTTTATGAGCTTGCATTGCCTCCCAGTCTATCAGGAGTTTATCCGGTTTTCCACGTGTCTATGCTCTGGAGGTATCATGCCGACAAGTCACATGTATTAGACTTCAGCACAATTCAGCTAGATGAGAGCTTGGGTTATGAGGAAGAGCCAGTCGCCATTGTTGATAGGCAGGTTCGCCAGTTGAGGTCTAAGATGATTTTCACGGTAAAGGTTCAGTGGAGGGGCCAACCAGTCAAGGAGGCGACTTAGGAGTCCAAGGAGGACATGCGGAGCGGATATCCACAATTATTCATCACTCCATGTATGATTCTAGACCCGTTCGAGGACGAACGTTTATTTAAGAGGTGGAGAATGTAACGGCCCAACCGGTCGTTTTGCTTTCTACAACCCCGTTCCCCTAAATAGGACTTGTCATATGTGCTTTTACTATTTTATGACTTGCAGGGATGGTTATTTCGGGATTTGGAAGGGTTCGAATTGAAATCGGAACACTTGGTTCCTTAAGGTAGGCCAAAAAGGATAAGTTTGACTTCGGTTAACATTTTGAGTAAATGACCTCGGAATTGGGATTTGACAATTCCAATAAGTTTGTATGATGATTTAGGACTTGGGCGTATATTCGAATCGGGTTTTGGATGACCCGAGAGTGTTTCGGCGCCTAATAGTGAAAGTTGGCTCTTTGAAGGTTTTAAAGCTCTTTAAGTTTGGGTTGGAGTAGGCTTTGGTGTTATCGAGGTCCAATTGGAATTTTGAGATTGAGAATAGTCTTGTATGGTGATTTAAGACTTGCACGCAAATTTTGGTGTCGTTCCGAGTAGTCTAAGTATGTTTCAGCGCATTCGTAGTTAGTTGGAAGAACTTGAAGTTCATATTTTGATTCGATTTGGTTTGGGGTATGATTCTTAGTTTCGTTGTTGTTTTATGCATTCCGAGGGTGCGAGCGAGTTTGTTTTATGATTTCAAACTTGTCGGAATGTTTGGGCGGGGCCCCGGGTTCCCGAGTGTCAATCGGACTAGTCACGGACCAAGCTTGGACTTAGGGGCAGCAGCTGAAGCAATAGACTTCTGGTGTAATCGCACCTGCGGAGGGCTAGCAGCAGGTGCAATCTCGCAGAAGCGAGAAGGAAGCCGTAGAAGCGGCCCAGAAACTGCAGGTGCTGGTGGTCGTGGGCACCTGCGACCTCGCAGGTGCGATGGAAGAGAACGCAAGAGCAACTTAAGCCGCAGGCGCGACGTGTGCGTCGCAGGAGCGGACCCGCAGAAGCGGGCTAGAGGTCTGCAGAAGCGGAAGTAGGCCACTGGGCAAGGGCCGCATCTGCGATGACTTTTTCGTAGATGCGGAGCCGCAGAAGCGGACAACCCTCCGCAGGTGTGAAAATCGCAAAAGGCAGAACCCCAATTTAATACGGGACTTAGGCATTTTGAGCTCATTTATTCATTACTTGGGCGATTCTTGGAGCTCTTAGAGAGGAGTTTTCACCTAACACTTTGAGGTAAGTAATTTCTACACCATGTGAGTTAAATACATAGATTATGGGTAGATTTAACATGTAAATTAGTGAAAATTATGGGTTTAGATAAAAACCTAGGTTTTTGATAAAAATGGGATTTAATCACGAAGATGGTTATGGAATTTAGTGAAAATCATATATTTGAGTTCGGAAGGTTATGGGTAACAACTTTCTTCAAAATTTTCGGAATTCGGGTACGTGGGCCCGGGGGTGAATTTAGGAATTATTCAATTAGGGTTGAGAAATCATTTTAATAGTTAGGATATGAACTTTTTAATATGTATTGACTATTTTATATAACATTTGACTAGTTTTGAGTCGTTTGGCACTAAGTTGAGGGTTTAAAGCACAATTTTGGACTGGAAAGTAAGCCTTGAGACGAGGTAAGTCTTTTTTCTAACCTTGTAAGAAGGAATTAACCCCATAGGTGAATTGAATTAATATGTGCTTCTATTTGTGGGCTACGTACGCACAAGGTGACGAGAGTTCGTACGTAGCTACTAAGTATGCTTATGTCCGGGTAGTCTAGGACCCAAATCATGTTATACTTGCGGTGTTTGCACTCTACCTGCTAATTTAATTGTTTAAAATGTAGGGGAACTTGATAAAGGAATTTTAAAAGGTCAAATTTCATTTACTTGAGTTTTGGATGGGTTACTTGACCGTTAATGAGAATTGGTGTTTCTTTGAATAATAGCCTCTTAATAATCTTTGAATCGGTTGTTTATAAAGTATTATCTCTTCTTGTGGAGCGGGCCAAATGCCTCGGTAATAGAATAGATGCATTTATGGTTCGTGTCGTTCGACCCTCGGTAGTGCACAGTTTATATATTGTATGCTGGATCAGGCCGTACGACAACGACATAATTCGTACGTAATAATTCTTGGAGCTCAATTATTATTGATATTGTTTCATTGGCTTAAGAGATTAATTTGTTAAATGATGGGAATTAATTTGGATTTACTATTAGTGAAAGAATTGTCCATTTATTTCTTGCTATTGAGCTTTCAGCTGTATTTATTTAGTCCATGCTTAGTTATAATTTCAGTATTTTATTATTGGCCCATAATAAGTATTGAAGTCGGCCCCTCGCCATTATTTCTTCGAGGTTAGACTAGATACTTACTGGGTACATATTGTTTATGTACTCACGCTACACTGATCTGAGGCAGGTGCATCTGGTTATCAGTCCGGCACGCATCCTTGACTTCCCTGAGACTTAGCGGTGAGCTGCCCTCCGAGCCCGTTCTGCAGCACCTGAAGCCTTTCTTTTGCTTTTACTTTCTGTCTATTTCACTTCAGACAGTAGTGTAGTATTCTTTTGTATATTCTACTAGTAGCTCATACACTTATGACACCAGGTATTGGAGATCATGCTAGTAGACACTTGATGATTTTTGATTATTTACTTCGTTTCATTTGCTCTTAAAATCGGTTAACTCTCATTTTATTAAAATTTTCACATCTTATCTATTCAATAATTAAGGATCAACTATTTCTAAACTATTAAAGAAACAATCACATGGTTAGTTCATTGTTGGCTTACCTAGCAGTAACATTGGGCATCATCACGGCCTATAGGAGAAATTGGGTCGTGACACCTAGTGAAGGACTACCCAGCCCACGTAACGAATAAACGGCCGAATAGATGTTGTGAACCTACCTCGGGGATGAAAACAAGGCACACAAAATAAGTGTAAGGAACTATGCTCAACATCTCGTTGTTGCGGCGTGCAACCTGATCCGACATGACACTGTTGCGGCGTGCAACCCAATCCACATAACATGCCCGTGGCTGCGTGCCACCTGATCCAAACAATATACCCGTGGCGGTGTGCCACTCGATCCGCACATAACATTAAGAAGAAAAACACACACATCAAGTCGTAACGCTTATACTTACGAAATGCCTGAATATCGACCACAAGCATGCTAAGTGCATAACACAAACCCTGGGGAGACGGATAGCACCATATGCTACGAAACCCAAGCACAACTAAGGTGCAATGATGACCTGCATCTCGAGAGCCATCCTGCTCACATAATACCACAAGCTACACGGGACCTCAACACGTGTGCAAATAATCAAGCCATCTTACAACCCACATGGCACAATAGAGATTTACATGGAATAGCTGACGACGGGAATAACATCCAATGTGCGACGACTCCTCCGTAAGCAATGCTATGACGAACGAACACATCCGACCTGACGTAGAGCACACACTCACACTAGACCCACCAACGGATCTCACACTGATTCTGATCATACAATACTGGGTCAATATCCTTCTAAAGATCCACAATGGCCCTATTCATGACACATAAGAATAACCGTCAAATCCGAAACAAACTCACACGGTCCACAACCCAAGGAATATGACGCATATCAGGCATAAACTTTCACATTTGCGATATTACCATAACCTCCATACTTGGTTTTAATCTTTAACAATCAAGTGACTAATATGCCACACTTATAAAAATCTCCTCGTGGGGTACTCTCCCACAACCTTCCGCTCAGGTAGCAAAGTCCGCACATCCATACCACCAACCATACTAATTCCGTAAGGAAAATCACAATCCGCAAATCAATACGCAATGCCTCTTCCACAAAACACCATTCTCAGGTGACACTAAGATAACGACAGCTTACTCTAAACATATGAATTCTTCCCTGCTCATCCGATCTCGTGACATTGTTATCAACATCGAACTGCAACCTTTGATTCTCAACTTCCAATTCTCATGCCGCTCACTGCACCCATCATGCCGCTATAGAGAGTATAAGAATTCATCATAACCCCTAAACTACTAGTAGAATGAACACTTCATTGGCTAGAAACCTTTCACTTAACTATTTTAGAAGAACCAATGCAACACGCAACTAAATTTCCCCAAACTGCAGAAAATACAAACCTCAAGTCGTGATCTAGACCGTCATGATTCTTCCGGAATCCATTCACACAACAAGGTTATTTGAATCAAATACCTCTCAAACCAATCAAGTTACAGTGGCTGTCAATCCCGCACGTATATCCACATACCATATGTATAACTTCACACGCCGAAGGAACTGATCATTGCCACAATCAGGCTGGTTCAACCATTTTCTAACCGACCCAACTTCTTCCAATTTACTCTCAACTTGCCTTAGAAATAATAATAGCTCCATTCGAAAACATAACAAACTAAATCTGCACTCATCTCGAGTGATCCGCATCATGAGACCACATCGACTCAATACTCATGAACTATCCCATACCCTCCTTATGCGCTCAATAGCATTTCCAACTAGTACACTCATTCTGCAAGACCTTCCGCGAATCCGAAGTTATTTCTTCCTTTCCTCCAATACTGCACCGCATACCTGATGATAATGTAGAACATTCCAAGTCTCATTCGTAATCCACCGTGAAGACTCGATCCTTAACCACACAACGAACCCGAAATCCTTAGGCACTACACTTTCATTCATGAACCCACTAGAACCGTTGTTGAGAGTCACCCACTCTGACCTGATCCTGAATATCACCAAACTTCAACGCTCTGCTAGCACATGAACATACTCTCAAAGAAGCAACCGACTGAATTATTTTCCTTGTACATTACATCCACAAGAAGCACAAACTCTGAGTCTTCCCAAATCATGTACCTCATTCGATAAGGTGAAGTATAACACATATTCATCGAGTTCCTTGTTCGAATTACTCCTGACATTTCTATTTTCCTAGTCATAATTAATCCACCAACGCATTGATAACCAGAAATCGCAGAACCAGATAACCACGCGATCCAATCGTAAACGGTGGGGCTCCCCCACTTAGCTTTAAGCTGCCACTACATAAACCCAGAACCCACGAGGATTCCTCATCCTCAGTTACCATGATCTCGCACCTTTAACCCGCCAAATTTCTCGAAATCTTTTGTTAAACGTTTCCTGAAATATTACGAATTATCGGCCATGATCGCATACCCGACCTTCTGTTGGGTAGTAAGTTGGACTCTTCGTAGGAACTTCATCAAAATCACACAACCACTAATTTTGCTCACAGGAGATCACTCACCTGTGGAATTCCTTACCGACATCTTCTAGCGACGCTGCACTGGGTACAACTACTATGTAATCAGTAAATTCTCCTGAGCCCATGCTCGCTAACCAGTTGTATAAATTTGTTCTTTCCCCGTCGTCATCAACTGAAGGTTCAACAATACTTTCCAAACTCAAGTCGTATTGCATCTGAAACGATAATCAAAGCTTCACACCCCTCTTCATTTCAAGCAAACTCCTTTATGTCGTATTCAATCTTTCTTCGTACAGTAACCATCATCCCAAATAAAAATTCGTAGACCAAATCACCTTCTATCATGATTCCCAAACCATTCAACACTTTCTCAAGGCACGCAGCTAGCCTACCACATAATCCATATGCTAATCTGCTACTCTTACTTAGGTTAAACCATCTCCTTTAAGCAACTCTTCGACCTATGTTGTTCGTACTTGACCTGCTAGGAATTCAACTACCACGAGACACTTCCCGCCATGTCCTCCCTCACACTTTGCTGCCCAACTGTTGCTAAATACCAAATAAATATTTGTAGCACATGAACTAATGAATTGCTATCAACTCTAAACCTCCTAGAAGATCATCTTTCTCGAGCCATCAATATTAGAATCACCAATTCGATTCGGAACAGCCACACACCGCTATCTCTGACAATCGCGTCTTAGGCACTATTTCACGACACCCTGCCCTGAAGGCAAAAATCATAGAAGACCATAACACCGGGGAATTCTTAATGTGTTTCAACAAGGACGACGATACCACATCATAAATGAGAATTCCACCACGCTCGAAAATATCAAGTCTCGTTACTTCATCAACCAAACCCAGACATCTATAGTTCGATTGCCTTTCCTCCGCTGGAATTAAACGCGGAACCCCTAAATCTTGCACTAAAAAATCCTCCTTTTAAGTCATTCATTGTCTCTACACATAGACAAGCGCCCTATCATTACACCAACATTGTGCGATAATAATGCATGAACATCATATCAATCCGTGCATAGCCTCAAAACTATAGGAAGTACAAATACTGAACTGAAATGACAGAACACCCTTCCGCAAGGCGACGATAATAGCCTGCCCAAATACATAAGGAAAGACATCCTGCACCACGTCTATAGTACCAGTACAGCTCCTGGACGTCCAATTGACAACAAGCGCTTCACGTCACGTAAGATTGAGTAGGAAGGAAATAAAGGCACAAGCCTCAACGGAATCAAACTGCACGATGAGGAAATCAAGAAGGGAAGTGCTCCTAACAGCCTTGTAGCCTTTCGAAGATAAGTACATACGTCTCTGTACTGATCCGTAAGACTCTACTAGACTGGCTCATGACTTGTGAAACCCAAGTGAACCTAATGCTCTTATACCAAGCTGTCACGACCCAAAATCTACTATATGTTGTGATGGCGCCTAACGCCGCCGTCATGCAAGCCAACATTAATTTATCAATTTATTTACTCGTTTTATTACTTTCGAGATCATAATCTCCATTACTAAAATAGTATAAAATGGAATTTACAAGGTAAAAAGATAATAACTACGTGAACTGCAATAACGAACAACCAGTAGGAACCCCCAAAACTCTGTGTCACAAGTGCATGAGTATTTTTCTAAGGAGTACAATAATAATACAATATCTATCCCAAATGTAATAAGACAGAATAAAATAAACAGTACAATGGAGATTTGGTGGATTGTGATGCATAGCCTGGAATGCAGCTCATATAAAATCTCCTCTACAGGTGCGCCTACGTGCCAAGGTGCATTTAGTGCAGAAGTGCAGCATGAGTATGTAAATCAACGCGTACCTAATAAGTATTTAGCATAATCTCGGAGAAGTAGTGACGAGAGGTCGACATCGACACTTACTAAAGGTCCAATAAAATAATGTAATAAAACATAAGCAAATATGAGGCATACGACAATGATGGGGTAAATCTGTAAGTTACATAATCTTTCAATTTTTTCTTTCAAAGCATGAATTTCTAAATCTTGTATTCTACCTTAACAGCTCAGAAAAATGTCAAGTGACATTATCAAATAAATAAGGAATACCATAGAAAATGCCGGACATCAGTGGAGAGATTAGCTCGTGAATATTCGGACTACTAGCGATATAATGTACGATTCTGCCGAGGTCGTTCGACCCGATCCAGAATAATGTGTACACTGCCGAGGGTCGAGCGGCACGAACTATAGATGCATCTATATACTGCCGAGGCGTTCAGCGTGCTCCACAAGAAAAAGGGAGGAAGTTACCGAATTATGAGACACGTGTTTACAATATCGTACAGGAGTACAAAATGGATATAATCTTTACCGTTTCTCAAATAACTCGCCCAGAACTCAAAGTGTTAAGGCTTGGCCTAGTATACATATATTTATTTCTAAATCAATTTCATTTATAACTTTAGTTAATTAAGCCGGCAAAATGAGTTCAAATAATTCTAATATTACATGATAAGATCCCAAGTCTATCCGGACACAAACATGTTGTAGCTACGTACAGATTCTCGTCACCTTGTACGTACATAGCACCCACAACTAGTTGCACATAACAATTCATATCACCTAGGGATGTTTCCCCCTCACAAGGTTAGACAAGAGACTTACATCGCTATGAAGTTCCATAACCGGCTCTAACACCACTCAAACACCTCAACCCGATGCTTGTCTCTTCAAAACTAGTCAAATAATGTGCAAATCAATCAAAATATACCCCAATACATATAATCTAACAATTTAAAATGATTTCCAACTCCGCTTAAAAGCCAACAAAGACAACCCTTGGGGCCACGTACCCGAATTACGAAAATTTTCGAAGATAAACTTTACCCATAACACCACGAACTAAAATATATAACTTATTCTAAATTCCATGTCCAATTTCGCGGTCAAAATCCAAAAATACCAAATTCTAGGTTTTCTACCAAAATCCCAAGTTTCTATAAATTTCTATGTTTAATCCATATACAAACCATATATTTAACTTGTAATAGGTGGGAGTCACTTATCTTGTGTTGCTTGATAAAATCTCCCCTTGAAACTCTCCAAAATTACCCCAACCAAGTGAAAATGGAAGAAAATGGGCCAAATTCCGTTCTTATAAAAACACACTGCCCATCGACCTCTCGCACCTGCAGCCACTTGACCGCTTCTGCGGTTCCGCAGGTGCGGCCAAAATATCGCTTTTGCGATCTCTGGGCCGCTTCTGCGGTCACGCAGGTGCGGGAATTCCTTCACACTTATGGCCTCTTCCCAGCTCCCCTTCTAGCCACTTTGCAGTCCACTGCCTCGCTTCTGCGATGAAACTTTTGCAGAAGCGGTTGCACTAGCAACCAGAATCCTCCAGCTTTTCCTTAAGTCCAAAATTCGATCTGTTAACCATCCGGAATCCACCCGAGTCCCCCGGGACCTTGACTAAATATACCAACACGTCCCAAAATATAATACGAACTTAGTCGAAACCTTAAACCACGTCAAACAGTATCAAAATTATGAATCGCGCCTCGAATCAAACTTATAAATTTTTAAATTTTCAAAATCTATATCTTGTACCGAAACGTATCAAATCAATCCGGAATGACTTCAAATTTTCACACACGAGTCATAAATGACATAACGAAACTATTCCAAGGCTCGGAACCCCAAACGGACATCGATAACATCAAAATCCACTTCAAACCAAACTTAAAATATTCTTAAACCTTCAAAATGTCAACCTTTCATAATAAGTACTGAAATGCTCTCGGGTAATCCGATACTCAACCCGAGCACACGCCCAAGTCCGAAATCATCATACGAACTTACTGGAATCTTCAAATCCCGATTCCGAGGTCGTTTACTCAAAAGTCAAACCTTAGTCAATTCTTCCAACTTAAAGCTTCCGAAATTAGAATTTTCTTTCAAAATCAATCCCGAACTTCCCGAAATTCAAATTTCGATTACATGTAAAAGTCATAATACCTGAAGTGAAACTATTCAAGGCCTCAAACCGTCGAACGACGCGCTAGAGCTCAAAACGACCGGTCATGTCGTTACACCAGATTTAAATAACTTACAAAATATAGCGATTGCCAAATTTTGTAGGCAGTGTTATATAGTGTAGTTGGTTGGAATGAGGAAGTTGGAGGATTTATGCTGAAGGTAAAAAGTTAAGTTCCTTCTTGATTTATGAGTTTAATATCAAGTATAATATGTATTACACTTGCTTTCTATAACCAGCAAAGCTCAATCTGTTTACGGAGCTTGCAATTTTCTTTTTGTTGGTTTATCTTTTTCTTCACACTTGTTGAGGAAATTAAAAATAATATTTCTTTTTTTGGCGCTTGTGTCGAAGAACTAAATTAATAAGGGTATCCCAGATCCGACGTGTGGAATTGTATTGGATTTTTTATTTTTTTGGTTGTTGTGTCGAAGAACTAAATAGATTGAGCGCAAGAAAAAGTAATAAGAATTTTTTTTACTGTAGCACTAACGTAAGCTAGAGTAGCAACTCAAGGACCAAAATTCTGAAAGTTAATAGTCTGTTTCCTCTTTTAGCTTCAGTTAGTAAAAGGATCAAAATTATCCAGTTTATTTAATTAAAGGTTGAATGTGCTATGTCGAATATTACAAAGACTAAACAGAAATTAAGTAATAACTCAAGGACCAAAATTGCTATTTTTCCTAAAACAAATTTTTGCGATTTTTATGATTGTAGCTTGTTAGCATGTTTAGCCGAGCTTCACTAATTCCAAAAGCACTTTTTTTTTTTATCAAAGTTGAAGTGTTTGGTCAAGTTTTTGGAAGAAAAAAAATACTTTTGAGGAGAAGCATATGCAATTTTGGAGAAGCAGAAAAGGTATTTCTCTCCAAAAGTATTTTTTTGAAAAACACTTTTGAGAAAAAATATACTTAGAAACAGTTTTTAAAAACTTGGTCAAACACTAATTGCTGCTCAGAAGTACTTTTCAAATTAATTAGTCAAACACAAATTGTTCTCACCAAAAATACTTTTGAGAAAAGCGCTTTTGAGAAAAATCACTTATCAAAATAAGCTGATTTTTGTAATTTGGCCAAACAAGCTATGAGCCCGTTTGGATTGGCTTATTTTAAGTGCTTTTAAACCAAAATAGCTTTTAAGCCATTTTATAGTGTTTGGATAAAGTAAAAAAAATACTTTTAAACACTTGTTTTTAAGATAAAATGACAAAAACAAGCCAAAAGTCAAAAGTTATAATTCATAACTTATTAGCTTATACTTAAAAGTCACTTTATAAAAGCACATCCAAAGGGAGCCTCATTTTTTTTTAAAGATTAAGACGTGTCAATCTGAATATACATGTGAATATCAAGATGCGTATTAAGATTATGACATTTAAACCTGAATACACATATGAATGTCAAGATGTGTATTAAGATCTGAATACTAAATGATTAAAACTGTTTGATTTTTAACATATGAATGTATACAATTTATCTTTATTTAAAAATTAATAAGCATAAAATTCAAATGAAATACTAATCAATCTAATATTTTATCAATAAAATATAAAGTTTTTAAAAATATGGTAGTTGCTGGCGGTGATGGCTAACGATGGTGCATGTGAATGCAGACTAAAGACGGTGGTTGGTGGTAGTTTTGGTTGATGGTGGTGGTTCAGGGTAGTAGCTAGTGGTGATTGGTAGCGGTAACGTTTATAATTGAGAATGGTAGTGGTAGATGGTGATAGTTAATAATGGCGGATGGTGATGGTAGTTGTGATTGAGGAAGGTGGTGGGTGGTGGTAGTTTATAATGATGGATAGTGTTCACTATGGTTGTTGATGGTGACATGGTGCTTAGTTGTGATAGTTGAGGTAAATGAGTATTGGTTGTTGTTGAGAATGATGGTGGTGGGAGTGGTGAGGATAGTGAGTGGTGGTAGTCGATAATGGTGACTGCTATGATTGAGGATGATAGTGGTGGTGGAGTATGTTGGTGGTGGGTGACATGGTGGTAGTTGATAATGGTAGGCGGTAGTGGCATTTAATAATAAATATAGATGATAGCATCTTAATAAAATTAAGTGTCTGTTATAAATCATACAAACCTATTCAGACTCATTAAGAGGTTGTAAAGTAAAAAAATAAATACACTCAATGATTAAGATATGAATAATTAAGATTCAAATTTTAAAAATAAACGCATTTAATATATGAAATCTAAATAATTAAATGCAAAATGAGGCGTATGTATCCCTCACAGCAATTGTGTGTCCCCACTCCATCACCAGCGTCGGTCGAACGCATGAGGAGTCACTCTCCCACGTGCGAACCCACTCCACTCTCATTGGTTCCCACTGATGAGCCAGCCAGTCCCAGTAGCCACTTTTAATTTCTCAAAAATCTCAAATCTACTTCCATTCAACAACACCAAAAAGATTTTATTTTATACACAGCAGCCAAAATCCACACTCTGTCATAGCAAAGGCTTAGCTTTTTCTCTGTATTACCGTAACTTCAACTTTACAGCTCAAACTTCAACCTTTTTGTGTATAACTGTGAAATGAACGTTGGGTACTCACTTGCAGATCGAATCTAGCATTTTCAGGTACTGCTTTTGCGCTTTTTCATATGTTTAGTATATTATAAAGCTTTTAGTTTTCAGAATTTTTGTTGGATTGTACTGAGTGCTTAGATAAGTGTACTTGGTTTGTCCTTTTGGCCGTTTTGGGGGTCGTGGGTTTTCATTTTTGCATTTTCAGGTTTGGGTTTTGGTTGTGCTTGTGTTAGTGTATTGTATAAAGCTTTGATCTTTGTTTGGTGGATTATACTGAGTGCTTTAATGGTGTACATTGGTTCTGGTATTTGGTGATTGTTGGTTTCATGTTTGCATTTTCAGGTTTTTGATTTTGGTTTTTTATATGTTAGTGTGTGTATAAAGATCAGATTTTTTGTTGAATCTTTTGGTTGGATAGAACTTAATGCTTTGATTGGTGTACATTGGTTTTGGGGTTTTATACATGTGTCTGCTTTTCGTGAGAACGCTGTAATTCTGTAGTTTCAGTTGATGAATTTTTGGTTTAGGGGGTGAACGTGTTCTGGATAAAGTGGAAATGGTACTCTTAATGCTCCTATCTTTGGTCAAGATCAAGCTTGTAATTGGTTTTATTCTGTCAGGAAAGAAGCAGTAAAGGATTAAAATTTGTCACTGTTAGGACTCTTGGAACTGGTAATTACATGTTAGAAGGTCGTTATGTTAGGATCGGAAATCTGGATAGTGCGGGATTAGACAAAACAAGTCAAAAATGATGGTAAATAAAGCACATAAGGAAGCACAAACTTTACGTGGTTCGGTCAAAAAGACCTATCGCCACGTGCAGAGAGGATCAGTTCCATATATCAAAAAGTATACAAAAGAGCATGCAAAATTAGAGATAACCATAATTAACCCAAAAATAATCAGAGAGAATAATCTTACACAAAACACTCACAAAGAGGTTCAAACAAGTATTCTCCCACCACTTAACTCTTCCACAAAATATTCTCTATTTTGATACAAGAGAAAACACCAAAATTGTTCTTCTCAATTTCTTAAGGGTGTGTTTAAAGTGAGAGGGAATTGGCCCTAATTCTAAGAAAAGGTTTAGGCAATTGTTTGGCCAATATTTAGCCAACAATGCTTAAAATGTTTGACCAAATATCGGGCAACAGTGCTTTCATAAAAAGGCCAAGAAATAGATCACGTTACAAATCTCTTTATTAGCTTAGTTTTGGTTGATATAGTAAGTTTATTCCACCTTCTCCACAAAAGCAGAAAGGAAAACAAATCAAGCAACTTAGAATGGATAATGACTTGGAATTCCATATTGATGAATTTAACACATTTTGCTAGAATGAAGCAATTGCTCGACACTGCACTACTAGGATGACCCCTCAGTAGAACCACTCGCCTATTGGAAATTCAAAGAGGAAAAGGAGTCGAAGAGGCTGTGATGTTGCTGCAGTAGAACTCATGTGTGTCCTGTGGAAGGAAAGAAAAAGGAAAGCTTTGAAGGAATAGAAAATGATTATGTACATTTAAGGAAAAGCCTCTCATTCCTAGTTTTCTTTTTGTGCACCTATGAAGTTCCAATGTGCAGAATATTGGTGTCTTTAGTAGAGAATCATATGATGTTACAAATTTTCTACTTTTTGGTATACTGCTTGTATTCGGAGGTCTGCCCATTATTGATAGAATAATTTATCTTATTAAAAAGATGACGCCTCAACAAAATAGTGTGGCAGAAAGGATGAACAAAACTCTTTTGGAAAGAGCTCGCGCATGATCTCAACTGTTAGGTTGATCCATGACTGTTTAAGCAAAAGCCATTGCAACAATTTGTTATATTGTCAATCATTCTCCCTCTGCACCTTTGTACTTTAATAATCCAAAGAAAAAAAATTAGGTAGTCTTGCTAATTATTTCAGCTTCAACATATTTGGTTGCCCAAATACAAGTATGTAAATCCATCAAAGATGCAAATAGTGTCAACCATAGTCCCTTTGCACCTTTGAAGCCATTGCAATATCTTGTTATATTGTCAACCGTGCTCTGCACATTTGAAGACTCCAATGAAAGCATGATTAGTTAGTTTTGCTATTATTCCGGCTTTAAATGGTTGCCCAACATACATGCATGCGAATATATTTGTTAATCTAGATTTCATTTGTCCTATTAATAATAAACATTAATATGTGCAAGTCATTGATGTTAATATTGACTTATTTTTAAACCCAAAGGCTGCCACTTCTGAAATAATGGGACCTGATCCTTAGTTGGAAAACTCTTGGACAATATTGAGGTTAAGGCTAATAAGGAAGATAAAAATGGGATAATTGTCCTTGATCAATCAAGGTTTGACAATGTCCTTGGGATGGGTAACGTGAATGTAGCAAGATCTTGGCAGCTAATTAGCAATCTTTTGAAACTTGTGTCAGGTTGCAGGGACTATTACTCTCTTAATGAAAGACTCAAAATCAGTACTCTTCTTCCCTGATTCATGCTGTTCATGTATATTTCTGTCATTAAGCTGAATTTTCGCATCTAATTTGTTCTCAGTATTCTACAATATGTGTGCTCTGAACCTAGTGCAAAATTTACTGACATGATCTGGTAATCCAGTAAGAGTCTTGGGTCGCAATAAAGCATAATGGAAGAATAGTAATATTCTTGGTATGAACATCCTACTCTATGCTTGAGAAGTTATGTCTACATTGCGAAATGTAGTCTTCACATGATGTGTATGATTCTGGGGGACAATTTAATGTTCTCAACGTAGTTTTTGCAAGACAGAAGTGTCAACTACATGGCAATGTAGTCGAACAGTTGGAAATAATATGCACTGATCTGTGAGAATTATCTGTAGATTCGCTGTTTATGTTTTTCTTTGTTATTTCAGTTATAATAGTTGCCTTGATCATAACAGGATTCTTTCTAATATCTTTTGCTGTGTTTGTGTTCCTTCAGGGAGCATTTCTCATTGCTGGTTTCTTGGTGTCACATCTTGTTTACTGTATGTCCAAGGGAACTGCAGCGCAGCGTAGTCTGTCAGATGTTCTTCAGTAGCCTTATTATGCTTGACCAGCGCCGAGATGGGCGGCTTCTCTTTGAAAATTCAGGAGCTGTTGTTTTCAAGTTTGCTGTTGTTTTGCATTTTCTCAAGAGTTGCGCTAGCTCTCAGTCCTGATGGTGCGATGTCACACTTTTCTTCAGTATTTCTTGCTTGATTTGTTAATATAGGTTACAGGCTAGGCGCCCGTGTATTTCAATTGATGAGAGTATGACAAGAAATATAACATGCTTGATCCAGTTGATATAACAGGTCTAGTTCCTTGGTCAGTTTTCTAAATCAAGGACTATATCTCTGTTATTTAATAAAGTAGATTGCGAGGTGATTGTCCGTTGAAACTTGTTTGCCTCTAATAATTGGATATTTTCAGTCTTCTGATGTTCTGATGCTGTTGAGTTTCTTTTCTGTTGTTACTTCCAAAAATTACGTGAATGTAATGCTGATACTGTCACTCTTGATAATGGATGTGTGTCATATCTGAAGCTTGTTCCATATTGTAAGTTACACTTTAGTCCAAACTTTAGACTTTTCCACATCTTCACAGGTCAAGCGCTTGTCAACTTTAGGATCTCAGTACTTGGTTCAGATGGTGTTCTTAAGCAGTGGAGACCAGAAGATTCTGACCCATGTGGCTGGAAAGGAGTACTTTGTGACCCAAAATCAAAGAGAGTTGTATCATTGTGAGTATCTGTATTATTGTTAAAACATCTTTGCCGGTGATGGCATTTTTGTGGTTTAAGTTATATTTCAATTTTTACATATTTATTTTGGCTCCATAATTCAGAAATAGAAATATTTTGATATAAAATTACACTGAATGAATGCTGAGAATCCTCAGTAGTTGGGAAGGTAATTTCTGGATCAAATTAGATTTTTGATCTTGTAGAACTGAATTGCAGCTGATCTTGACAATACGTGGAAGCATTTTCGATTGCGTTATGTTGCAGTTCTGTAGGGCTGATTCTCTAGCACCATTTTACAGTTGCTACTTGTCAAATGGCCTGGATTTAGTATCTTCACCGAATATCCCTACAAAACATTATCTCTAAGCAATTTTGTATTTAACATGTGAGTAACTACCCGCATTTTGTATTTAACTAATGAGAGACTAATAGAATACTAACACTTAACACTGACCTAACATTCTAACACACTGATACCTTACTTCTAATGTAGCCATTTACGTATTGAAATCTACTATTTGAACTACTATAATTGTTTTTTTTTTATCATTCAGAATCCTCCCTGATCACAAGCTGAGTGGATCTATATCGCCAGATATTGGGAAGCTAGACCAGTTGCAGTTTCTGTATGCTTCCTTTTCCTCCTCTTCTCGTTTCTATTGATTGTCAGTCCCACTATACTATGCTAACACAATCTACTGAAATGCAGAGCTCTTCATGACAATAATTTCTATGGGACAATACCTCCTGCATTGGGAAATTGTACAAAGCTGAAATCTTTGTAAGTTATGCAATGAACTTCTTTGGCGAAACCTGCATATCTAATTCTCTTTATTGAGGTGCTTGAGTTTCTGCGATTATGCACTTGAGTGAATAGAAAGAACTTCAACATAGTTTACATGCTATTTGAAGGATTCCCTGCGGATACAATATCCCTATCTCAGCTCCCACCTCCCACCTCCTCCTCCTTCCCCGTAACCTCACTATCATCTGAATTGTACTAAGCCTGAACCACACCATATTCCCATGACTCAATTTTAGGAGGAAGTTGCATTAGTTAACCCTGGAATTCTATGATCAGTTTGTTCATTCGTAGAATTTATGCTTTGTATTATGGTTGATCCTCCTTTTGCTGAGTAATAGCGATACTTGTACAATTGGTAAAGCTGGCATTTTGTTTTATGGAGTTAGAGCATAAACAAAGTTGAGTGCAAAATTCGATATCTTTATAAAGAGTTGCCCACATTTTATCATCACACTCTTTTTAGTTCATGTTTAGATTAATCACTCCATCTCCTTCCATATTGCAAAACCAGCTTGGTATTGCTAGATATTATAGTACTTGTTATGCCACTAATCTTGATATGTAAAATAGAACAGACTTAATCCGTATTTGGTTTTGATATGTTCAAGAGAGGTTTGAGCGGCTTTTTTGTTGGCGTTGTTTTAGAATTTCAAATTACAAAGTTATTACTGTACAAGCTAGCTAATTTGTTAGGAATCATAATATTTTATGCAGGTTTCTACAGGGTAATTATTTAAGCGGATGGATTCCTGATGAGTTGGGGAACCTTCCTAAGCTTGAGAATCTGTAAGACTTTGTGTCTTATATTTTGATTCTATTTTCTGTGCATGCTGTTCTGCAGGTCTCAAGCTCCTATACGGTCCGTTCACCTTAATCTGCATAAGTAAGCATGATGCATTTGGACAACATTTAGGTTTCGTGGATGACTGTACCTATGTAACCAAAATATCTATAATTCTGTAGACATTTCTTGAATAAAATATACAACCTTTTCCCAATTTTTTTGACTTTTGACAGTTTGTGCTATCTAATCTAATACCCCGGTGAGCTTACACACCTTCCACTATTATAGGGGGGAGGATCAAGTGCCCACTATGTAATCCCCTACTCCTTTCTCCATCCCCCTCAGCCCAAACAACAATTAAACAGAAAAAAAAATATATTATTGCAATTAGATTCTTGTTGCTCCGTGGTTCTACTACTTACCATCGGCCCTTCTTTAGGTTTTCTTTATCAATTTCTTCCTACCCTTTCTTCTTAATGCCCATAATCATGCTTTTGCCTGTCCCCTCATCTCACACAAACTCCAATCCAACTGTATGAGCATCTATTCTGCTTATTACTTTTATTATGCAGGTGTATTCGTATCTTGATTGTTACTACATACGACATTCCATTCTCCTAAATGGCCCAGCCTCTGCCCTGGGATCCTGTCATCTTCCTTGCTAATTTGAACACCCTTCTTCTTGTGCATTTTCCCTCCCTGTGAGTATGAAGAGCCTACGGAACGAGAGACAGCGGGAGATTCATTTGTTCTATTGTCATTGCTCCATTGTCTGGAGTTACTTGTAGGTCTCATAGTGGTGTCATCTTTATACTTGTGCAATAACTGGTAGTCACACTCTAGCATCATTGTGGTCTCAGATAACTGGAGGATTTCATGAATTAGCTCTCAGGATTTCTAGTGAAGAGGGACCAACATGTCAACTGATTTTTTCTAGATCTCTCATATCTAGGGATGTGGTTCTTAGAGTCATTAGTGTTTTTCTTTCTAGACCGATACAACCTTTCTTTTACCATTAAAGAGCGAAGAAAGTCATGCATACTTTACCTCTGTACTCTTCCAGGTAATGGAGAAACCTAATTGAGGAATATAAGGCTTTATGAGCAGTTTATCGTAAAAATAGAGCGGCTTTGACATTTTACCTTGTGATTTTTACATTTGAGAGCTTGATTTAGTCTGGATGAACATTTTTTTTCCTTATAAAAAAGAGCTTGCAACTTTTAATGCAGAACTTATTGATCTGTCTCAATTCTAAGCATGTGATAGATTGTTGAGCCTTAGTAATTGCTCCTACAGTACAACCAATTGATGTTGGTTTATTACTTCTGCCAGAGATCTTTCAAGCAACTCTCTTAGCGGAAACATTCCACCATCCCTTGGCAAGCTGAACAATCTTGTCTCTTTGTGAGTGCCCTAAAAGTTTTAACTTGCCAATAACTTAAAAGTGCAAAACGTTTATTTGAGGGGTGAGGTTGGGTTACACCTCTGAATTAATATTTTTTGTTCAATGTTTGCAGCAACGTGTCGACAAATTTCTTGGTTGGGCAAATACCTACTGATGGACACCTTGCCAACTTTGGAAATGATTCGTAAGTAACACCATTACAAAAGTTCCTTCTTGTTAAGTGCATTTGAATTGTCAAAGCATATATGCGACACCAACTAATACATGTCTATGTATTTCTTTCCTCAGATACTCTGCCTTGTTTATGTATTTCTCGACACAACTAATACATGTCTATACCGTTTGCAGCATCGTGTATAACTCCATATATATATATATATATATATATATATATATATATATATATATATATATATATATAGAGAGAGAGAGAGAGAGAGAGAGAGAGAGAGAGAGAGAGAGAGAGAGAGATTCCCCGCATGGCGGGAGCTTGGTGCACAAGGATGCCCTTTTTATCAGCATCCTTGTGTTGCACAACTGTTTATTTTCAGGAATCCACCAAAAAAGATTGTAACTATTTCTGGGATGACACTGAGGGTGTTGCCTTAATTGGCAATTGCATTTGAAATTAGGATTGAGGTCCATAAATTCTTGAGAGTCCATAACCACACTGGTTAGTAAGATGTGTATTAGTGAAAAGGAAGTGCATAGCAGTCTTAGCCTTTGATACAACCATATTCTTGATTAGTACCTATCATCAGAAAGGGGAGTAAGACTTGTACTGGATTATATGTGCACAAAATGGCTGCCTGATATGATTTTGACCTAACACTTGTAGTTGACAACTTAAGCACTGATTGGCTTGGTTTTACATGATTTCTGATTTTCGAATTTATGGCAGATTTCTTGGAAATCGTAATTTGTGTGGCCAGCAAATCAGTCAGGACTGTAAAGCTGGAGGTCCTTCATTTTCCCGGTCCCCAGTTGCAGGTAAATGTGACACATTATCAGCATTAAATCATAGTCAGATATCAAGTCCAATTTCTTTGTCTATAAGATGGCATATACTAATATCGACAGAATCATTTCTTAGATGCTTAAGGACTCCTAGTTACAGAATCCTTTTCCCCTTATCTTAGGTCAAGTGGCAAAGGTTGAGGGACTTGTGACTTAGGTCTCAGGTTTGAGCCATCTGCCATGCGAACTAATCCTGGTATTTTATTGGAGAAGGGGTAGAGGGGTGGGCCCATTATCCCTGACTTTCAAAGGCCGTGGTTGAACCTAAGGATTGGCCCCAGGCAGATTTCTCGGTCATAAAAAAACAGCTTGTAGTGTTTCGGCTTCCAAAGATAACAACTTGCCCTTTTCTGGATTTCCTATATCAAGTAGACAAGAGAACATGACAATGATTTAACTGCAGTAATGTCGTTGGAAAAGAAGCACCTCTATCTTCATAGGGGTTCACATTCTAGATCTCTTTGTTCTAAAAATTTAAGATCTAGTATACATTTTTTTGTTAAGTATCTTCATATTTCTCACTTTTAAGATATGTAAAAGTGATTTTAAAAGTGTATCCATATATTTCTCACTTTTTGGTAAGTATCCATATATTTCTCACTTTTAAGATATGTAAAGGTAATTCATGGTACTGCAACAGCTACGACATGTTTTTTGTTTTTGTGTAATTTCTGTTGACTAGAATTTCAAATGATATTTGTGAAGGATTTGTTCATCTGTCAGGCTAACAAGAAAACTTTTTACTTCAAATGATGGAATCACATAAGTGTGCAGACTTCATAGTTTTAAGCAGCACCATTATATGTTGACAGCATGACTTGATGAAATAGTTACTTGTCATTGGACGTGTAGCCTTTTCTACTGTTTCTTTTTTATTTCCCTGTTTTCTTTCTTTCATTTTTTTCACTTCCTTCCATTCATGTTTTATGGTGAATTTCATACTAATTTCCATGTTTCTCAGCCCAAAACCAAAGTAAGAATGGTCGACTACTAATAAGTGCATCTGCCACTGTGGGTGCTCTGCTATTGGTGGCACTGATGTGTTTCTGGGGCTGTTTCCTCTACAAGAGACTGGGTAAAAATGATGGCAAAAGCCTTGCAATGGATGTTTGTGCAGGTCTTTATCTAGAACCTATGTGGAAGTTACAATTCTAAAGTTCTTCGTCTTTATTTGCTTTATGCTTTTGAATTCCATGTAAAAAGGCTTACAATTATTAAATTCTCAGGTGCATCGATTGTCATGTTTCATGGAGATTTGCCTTACTCTTCAAAGGATATCATCAAAAAGCTGGAGACTCTGAACGGAGAACACATAATTGGTTCTGGGGGATTTGGAACTGTATACAAGCTTGCAATGGATGACGGCAATGTATTTGCCTTGAAGAGAATTATCAAGATGAATGAAGGCTTTGATAGGTTCTTTGAGAGGGAGCTTGAAATTCTTGGAAGCATTAAGCACCGATATCTGGTAAATCTGCGAGGATATTGCAATTCTCCAACATCGAAGTTGTTGATATATGACTTCTTATCCGGAGGTAGCCTAGATGAAGTTCTGCACGGTGAGATATACGTCCCTTTGTACAATGTCCTGGTGCTTAACAATTGGTGAAAATATTTGTTATTTTGCGGATTTAGCACATAAGCTGGGTTTGCTGAGATTTTCTGACTTTTCTCTTCTAATTGGCAAATATTTGAGATTTTAGCGATCTTGACTTTTCAAAGCACAGTAGGGTTGGTTATCTTCCCTGTACAGCACCTGATTGAACTTTCGGTTGTGTGGCTCAGTTGGAGATAAAAAGGGCAATCTAGTAACAGTAATGGTAATAATCTCCTTGGCTAATTAATATGAGCTCACTAAAGTGCCATGAGACGTTTAAACAGTAGACATTCATAAACAGACCAAGTTATTCTCACAATACTTACCACTTCGATAGCCCAATTAAACTGACAGATTTTGTATGAAGAGGTTCATCGAGGACAGACCCGGATAAAATATGATAAGGAATCACTTTCTACTGCTATTTTGATTGATCCAACCAGTGAAATATTGTCTCAAAAGGTCTGGCAGATTGTATGGACAGAAGGGAATGCTGTAAAAGCAGTGTTTGATATGCAATTGATTGGAAAAGTATTGCCAGCCTTTGGAGAAAGTTTCTGAATGGGATTGACTAAGCTTTGCGTTTGTTGTCCTAATGCAGCTCTAAACGTATATGGATTAGTACCCATTGGCTTGGTTGCATAAATCTCTTACCTTTTAATGTAAGTAAAAGAGTAGAATGGTTTACACATTTGGATGGTGCAGATGGCACTCTGGAATGTTTTTGTGTCTAGGCAATTTAACTGCTTGTATCTTTAGAATAATGGAGAGTAACTTCCTAGCTAACCAAGAAGCTCTGATGGCACCAAAGAATCTATTAGTGCGTCATTGATGTTTCATATGTGCTCTATATTGTGTAAATACTGCTGTAGAACTTTGAATATAGACTTCCTTTTTATAAGTAACTTTTAATTTACACTTAAACTCCTTTGGTTTAGTTTACCAGTTAGCTAGCTTGCAGCGCTATCCTTTGCAGCTATTGTGCCTCAGAATCACATTCATACATACATGACAGTACAGTAGTAATGTTTAGCTAATTTTTATCCATAGTTTTGGTATGTATACCAAGCAAAAAGAAAAAAATGAATTGTCAAAATGGTTGAGTATCTCGTTGATTCGGTGTTCTTCTATCCAATAAAGTAACAAAATGACAGTCATGTTAGGAATGTGGAAAGTGACATGACGTTTGCTTTCAGCGTCTAGGGCGGAAAGCAAAGAGAACAACAAAAAAAGATGACATTCCTTTAAGCTAGTTCATCTTCTTAAATTGCCATTGCTGTTGATATTTTTTGTATCTCCAGGGTAGAGAGTTTTAGATTTGGCTATGGTTTTTGGTTCCATTAAAAAATCGTTTTTGACATTTTATACAGAGAGATCTGAGCAACTAGACTGGGGTGCACGACTGACTGTAATCATGGGAGCTGCGAAAGGGTTGGCATATTTACATCATGATTGTTCCCCTCGAGTAATCCACCGTGACATAAAGTCTAGCAACATTTTGCTTGATGGTAATTTTGAGGCTCGAGTATCTGATTTTGGACTGGCCAAATTACTTGGAGATGAGGAGTCTCACATCACAACAATTGTAGCTGGCACATTTGGGTATTTAGCTCCAGGTACACCCAATCATTAGACATTTATCTTCATCTTTTATTTAAGAAGTTTTAAATTTTAAACTATGCAAGGAATGACTTTCTGTCGCTAGTAATAGTTGAGATTGGGGAGAGAGCTGTCTTGTTTTCCTCTTTCTTTAATCAGGTTTTGCTACTTCTTTTCAAGTACAAGATGGTTACTGCTTTTGACTGTAGATGTTGCAACCTCTGATTTCTTTCATGCTTATATTTCTTGATATTGACAAAAGATAATATGAGGCCTAGTTGAATGGCGGAGGGAGGGGGAGAAAATGGTTCTATTTCAAAGTTTCTCTTGAGGGGCAGTTTTAAAGTGGCATTGAAAATACTGCTTTTTATGCACATTCATCTCTGCTGCATCAAGTTGTAAGATGTGATGATTTCATAAAAAATAAGAAGTTGTAACATGTGATGAGAGGTTATCTAGGTGCTTAAAAATTTAGTTTTAATAAATTATTTACCTTGTAAAAAAAAGTTCTCCTTGCAGTGCCATGCATAAATCTGATTTTATATGCTTTCACTTTGGGCTAATGATTTTGGCTTCACTTGAGGTATCTCGTTGTTTGTTTGTTTTTACAGCTTAAGTGTTTCTTTTCTCTTCTACTTTTTCTTTCAAGAATACATGCAGAGTGGTAGGGCTACAGAAAAGACTGATGTTTATAGTTTTGGAGTTCTGGTTCTTGAAGTCATAAGTGGAAAGCGGCCCACTGATGCATCATATATTGAGAAGGGCTTCAATATTGTTGGCTGGGTATGTTATGTCATTAATGACATCTTACTTCTAATAATTTTAGTTTATTCTCTCTCTTGGTTGAAATTCCTGACATTCTCTTTGTGGGGTAGCTTACTTTATTTTTAAACTACAAATGTCATTATCGCTATTTATTGGCAAGGTTAAGGCTATTGGGAAAATCTGATGAACATATACATAAATCTAATCCCTAAGGGTCTAGATATGATGTCTCCACTCTCCCCTATGATTCAACTCAGAAATCGTATTTGTAATTCAAAAGGTATATGAGAATAGCAAATTAGACAAGAATGGTCTACTTAACTGCAATGATGAAATTTGTTCCTTGAATTAAAGGCGCTAAGGAGAAAAATGGATGTTCTTCAAGTTGCTAAGTTAATCATCTCTGATATTCTTTTCTATGTGTTTCTTCCTAAAGCAAGAACATAAGAATGACCTAACATACATAGCATAAGTTGGTGACAACCCAAAACCACTATGTAGTGATTGATGCAAAGAGTAAATATTTACTGAAAAGCTAATCGGTTATCTAAATATAGCTAAATTCATAAATTAGTCTTAATATATGCCACAATTTGATAGTTCGACCTTTATCTTTAGTTATGCACATAATTTATCACGATCTCACTCTTTTTGACTACCAGAGTCCAAAAACTGCAGAGATGCATGTGAACTTCACTTGAGGGGTCCCTATTGGGGGCAAAGTTGAAATTACTGAAAGAATAACAAACATATATCATCTTAAATGTTTGCACTAAAGAGTTCATTGTAATATTTTGTTTAACTGATGTATCCTTATCTCTAGAAAATTTTGCCTATTGGAGTGCAAGTATCTATCAAAAGCACACAATCTTGTGAGATCTTAAAGGCGTAAGGCTGAAACACATTTGCATCTTGTGAGATCTTAAAGGCGTAAGGCTGAAAAGCTACATTTGCCACTGCCATGCTTTGCCCCAACCTCAATTCCCTTCCAGTTCCTCTTCCCACTGATTTTGCAACTACTGCGGTTACTCCTTGGGGGTTTGTGGGTGGGGGGTGGGGGTGGGGGGAGATGAGAATGATTTTACCAAGGGAAGGAGGTAGAGGAAGCATGTTGCTGGACAAGTAATTCCAACTTGACCCCTTTAAGTTTTGACGTGATTGAGGTCGGTTAGTTTCTCAAAGAAAAGCAAAAAAGAGGTTATTAGTTGAGACTGCATTAAGGACCGGACTGGGTATGGACACAAAATTATTATGGTAAAACTTGTACTTGAGACAATCAGTAAAGATGGTAATTGTTGAGGTAAAACTTGCACTTGAGACAAACAGTGATGATAGTTGTGCAACGATATAAAACAGCAATAGTCTTGGTGGTCATTAATCCATGAAATATATGAGGGACAATAGGGACAAAGTTGAAGCAAAATGAACTAAGGAATGTTAAATAGGAGCATGAGGAATAGTGGTGAACCTTATTTTTTCCGGATAGGTAAGGATGGGCATGAGCCCGAAGGAGAATAATGTTTACGCACCAAAATAATGTTAACATCTACAACAAATAATAAAAATTTAATCATCTTAAATAAAGACCTATCATTGTCATATGCACCTGACTAAACTGAATACTGTCACTGATCAAATCAATTTTAAGAGTTCAAAATTTTATCTGTAGTTTTGTTTTAGTTTGATCTAATCATGTGAAAACCCAACACTATTTGGATCATTTGGTAAAACGTCATTCCAATTACCCTACATCTTTGTGAAAGAATTTTTCACTTTTTGTAGTGAAGTATCCTGCCAGAGTAGGACAAACAGATCATATAGCTGGCATTCCAGGTATTTTATTCAGATCACTGGTCTTCTAAACCCTTGTTATATTCATCGTGCAGCTGAATTTTCTAGCATCTGAGAATAGACGAATGGAGATAGTTGATCCACATTGTGAACGAGTACAGACTGAAAGCCTTGATGCCCTGCTTTCAGTTGCCACACAGTGTGTCTCTTCAAGCCCCGATGACAGGCCAACCATGCACAGGGTTGTTCAGATTCTTGAATCTGAAGTCATGACACCATGTCCCAGTGACTTCTATGATTCAAACTCTGATTGAAGGCGCTATTGCTGGATGCAAAGAACGTTAACCTTTGAGTTTGCATCTGCAACTTCATGCAATAAATTGAGTGATGCAAGCATTGGGGGTTTAAAGTCTGCAAAGATTCTTTTCTCTACTCTATTTGTCGATTCTTTCTGCAGATTTTTGACAAAAGAAGACCATTTCAACTGTCATCATTCCTCAAATTCAGAGTTTCCAGCTAGTTATCACGAGGTTAAGCGTGCTTAATTCTATTTTTGATTTCATCATTTTGCTCTGGTGCATTGAGCTTGCTTTTCATTTCGCCAGGGGAACGGAATCTGTATGAGTGGTATGAGCAATCAAATCCTTGTTCTTTCATTTGCTCTTTTGTTTGTAGCCTTTCTTGTTATAGTTGTATATGGAAACGATTGAATTGATTTTGCATCTGCCTCCTTTTTGTAAATTATGCTTCCCCACAATAGCTGATTTATCGGTTGAATGCAAGTATTTTTGTTATTCTATTATCTCTTTTGCAGTAGTACTTATTCCCTTCCAGCTATAATGTCATGAAATGAATTATATGGCCTGGATTTTTTATGGATAGCTTCTCATTCTAGTACACTATTAGGCTGTTCTGTTTGGTGTTTTATTGGATACAGAGTGTAAATAATGTACTGCAAGGGGCTACTTTAGCCAGCCATTCTTGAGTCTTGAGATTCTTATCTCACTTTCAGCATTTCCCCCCTAATTACTAGAACTTTCCATGCTACATTTTATTTGATTGATTTCCGGTTTTACTTATTTTCTTGTAGCTGTTTGATTATGGCAATCAGAATTAGTGAAATCCAAAGCGGATCAGCGAATTGACTTGTCTTAATGACATACAGTATATTACATGAAACTGAAAACTGATTGTTTTTAGCCTAATGTGAATTCCTCGTGCATTATTAATGGTTTATCTGAAGAACCAATAATTAGGTAATAATAAGGCATATTATGGCTCCGATTTTGTTGCCACTCACCATTATACTTGGAAAAAGTTTACCATTTTCCCAAAGTATAAGACTGATCATTTAAACATTTGCCATTATTTGAACAAAATAGCTAAGTTGAATAGTCGACTGATTGAATCTAGGACATTATGTTAATCATGAGTTTTACATGCAGCTGATACAAGTTGTGTATTAGTTGCATGCTTCCGAGGAAAGGAGTTTGAAAACAAAGTGACTTTCTGGCGTTATTTAGAAACGTAATTTGAGTGATTTAACCATACTAAACTATGGTTAAATCTATGTATTCTCAATTTAATGCATGACTCTTGCTTGGAATAATCTAAGCAATGCGGGTTCGTTTGGTAGGATGCATTAGAGAAAATAATGCATGCATTAGCTTTTGGTATTACTAATCCCTTATTTAGTACTCCTTTTCAACCTATGTATTACTAATGCAAGTATTAGTTATACAACCTATTTGGTATTATCTTATGTATAGCTAATACATAGCAAACCATAGTATTGGCAATACCAAGGCTATTAATGCATGCATTAGCATGGTTAAAGACAAAATTATCCTTAAAGTCCCTTGAGGCTAAAGAATATGGAGGGCATGTTTGTAAACAACTAATTTTCTTAAAAATTATGTAATGCATTTTAATTTTTAATACACCACACCAAACGGTGAATAAAAAATAATCTCTTCATAACTAATGCTTGCATTACTAGCTCGTGTATTACTTATCTCTGCATTAGCAGTACACCTTATTCGGCATTATTTTTATACGCCCTACCAAACGACCCCTGCTTGTGATAAGTAATTTTGAGGATCACTTCAAGGGAAATTACTCGTAGGAGAAATGGAGCTTATAAAACGGAAATTTGGGGAATGACTCGTCAAAATTTTTCTGGCGGAATGCAGAATTTCTCAAATTTATCAATTTGAAGATAGTTTTAAACATCCATCGGAGTCTCGAGATAGTAATGTGTGCACACAGTCTTCGCTTTAATTTTCTTGTTTCTTATGTTATGCAAGCAATGAACTACTCCATGCTTCCATAAGTTAAATTTAAGAGTTAATTTTTATTCATTTCATCTATCTATACTATATTAAAAGCACGAAAACCCTTAGAGAAATATTGTTCGCCTTTTTTATCCTTTAAAACTTAATTCCACACTAGATAAAATAGTCATTTAACTATTACCCCCTAATATGTAGTACCTTAAAATCAACTAAAATTTTGGTTATTAAATTTTTTCTTATTTGAATTATGTAAGAATTACTAATATTTAGGACTTTAAAATGATTAAGAGTTTACCTTACAAAACTATAATACCTTCCATGTTAGTATTTCTAATATTTAGTTTTTCAAAATTAGGAAAAATATAATTGCCTTAATAACGAACTTAATGCATGTTGAACGTATTACTTGCCAAAATATTCTTGAAATTAAATAACGTGGATAGGATTGTGAATGTGCTATTTTCTTTATAGCATAAATCAATTACTATTTGAAATCTAATTAAATACAATATAGAAAGATAAATAGTTAAAATTCAGAGTATCAATTAATGATGAATATGTCTAATGGTTATTTCTGATTTCTATACTATTATATTGTATATGGTGAAATATGATATGACACGTGAACGTCTAAAGAGAGGACACGTGGAACCCAAGACCAAACACAGCCATTCCGCTTATCACCGGAAAGGATAACGTTCATAAAGGTGTGTTAAATATTCTGCGCCTGGTAGCATTTAATAGGGAATATTCTGCAGCATTAAGAACGACGGCCCGTTACAGAGAATTTGGCATTTATGTTCACCGTTACGTCTTCATCAATGACCCTCATAATTGACATTAAAGGAGAACATGATCCTAGGATTTTCTTCCCTAGACATAGCTATAAATAGCGAGCTCAGTTATCATTGTAAAGGACACGAATTTTCTGGCAAAACTTACACTCTATTCTATACAGCTTTATACAATTTTACTTTCTTGCTTTCATCATCGCTCTGCCCGGAAATACTGTTCCTGGAATTGTCATCTTTGCTGTTTTCATCTATATTTCAAGGCTAAGTATTATACATCTCTTCAATTATTGTATTATTTCAGGATCAAATTAGTTCACTTGTCTAGAAACCACATATAAATTTAACTGTACCATTTTACGGGTAAACAGTTTGGCGCCCACCGTGGGGCCTAGATAGTCGTGCAATTAAATTGATCCTTATCTTTTTTACTAACGCGATTTGATTATTTTTGTCTTAGAAAACAAAATCACAAAAAAATGACAGATAACACTGTTAACAACACGTACAACCCAGAAATTCGAGGGGATCAACATCATTTCGAGGATTCAATCAGTGACACCCGCAATGAGGAGAACGACGCCACACCGGTTCATAACAGGCAGTACCCTCGACAGGTTCGAGATACAACTCCCGATGATGCTGATGAGGAACATGTCGTGGATGCGGTGAGGATCCTGCAAGAGCAACATGCAATCATTCTATGCCATCTCATACGATAGGATCATGTCATGACAGAACTGAAGCAGGCGCAATCGGGGGTTTCAAATAATGCAAACAGACGAGATCCAATTCCTCCCGGTGTTCCTACAAACCAAACAACGTAGAGAGTTGATAACAACACTCACGAGGGTGAAGTTGGCTCCGACGGGGCTGGCGGGAGCAGATTCGGTATCAACAACGAAAATGATCCATTCAAGAATGAACTTTTACGGTTCATGAAGGAAGTAAACGCCTGCATAGAACAAATCCCGGGCGTGCCACCAGTATTGAAAGACCCATACTCGAAGAAGTATATTCAATTAATGTAAAAGCCGAGTGCGGCACCAGAACTAATCCTGAAGTATTTCAGAATGCCTGAAATGCCAAAGTATGACGGGACTTCAAACCCACAGGAGCATATTACCACCTACACAACGGCGGTAAAAGGGAATGATCTAGCTCCTCACGGAATTGAATCTGTGCTGCTAAAGAAATTTGGAGAAACTCCCACGAGGGGAGCCCTAACGTGGTATTCATTATTACCCGAGCATTCCATAGATTCTTTTGAGATGCTCGCGGATTCTTTCATCAAGGCTCATGCCGGGGCCAGAAAAGTGCATTCACGAAAGGCCGATATATTCAGGATCGCACAGGGAGAATCCGAATTATTATGAGAGTTCGTTACCCGATCCAGAAAAAAAGAATGTTTCTTCCGGCTATCCCGGATAAATGGGCAACTGAAGCATTCACCAAAGGATTAAACCCGAGAAGCTCAGATACTTCCCGGAAGCTGAAGGAGAGCCTGTTTGAATTTCAAGCAACAACTTGGGCGAATGTACACAACCGGTACGAGTCAAAAATAAGGATTGAGGATGACCAAGTCGGTTCTACATCATCGGCCAAAGGATAGGAGAAGAGCAGAGAAAAATCAAAGGATGACTATGACGCGGAAAAACGGACTTCGAGGGGCCGATTTTTGCCTTAATGAGAGAAAGGAAGGCCGTGCCAGGAGCTTCCGGGCAGCAAACAAGTTCACCGTTGACAGAGGAACCGATCATGGTCGAAACAACAGATCACTCTAGGATAAGGAGACGTCGGGGTCTTGGGATCCTTCTTACCCCAAGTTATCGGAATATAACTTCAACGCCAATATAGTAGAGTTGGTGTCAACCATGAGAAACATTAAAGATGCATGATTCCCAAGACCTATGAGATACGATTCCAGCCAGAGAGATCCTAACTTATGGTGCGAGTACCATGGGACGAACGGTCACCAGACATGGGACTGCCTACATCTCCGAGAGGAGGTGGTATCAATATTGAAGAATGGTCACCTCAGAGAATTCTTGAGTGACCGAGCTAAGAACAATTATGGTCGTAACATAGACAATGCGGAACCTACGAAAGCAGGAGAAAAACCCCCACACCAAATGATCAATATGATCTTCGGGATGAATGAGATTAACGGGGTCACCTTTTCGGTAGCGAAGAAGACGAAAGTATCAATAACTCATAGTAAAAGACTCCGGGAAGACGATATCACTTTTACGGAGGAAGACACAGATGGATTGTTGTTGCCACACAACGATGCACTGGTAATTTCTTTAAATGTGTTAGATTTTAAGATTAAATGTGTTCTAGTGGATCCAGGAAGTTCGGATAATATCATACAATGGAGAGTATTGGAGCAAACTAAACTCACCTGAAGCATTATTCCGACATCAAATCTCCTCGCTGGATTCAACCTTGCAAGTGTGACGACCCGGGAGAGGTTTTACTGCTCACAAATGCTAAAGGAATCATGAAAACAACTCTCTTCGAAGTAGTAGATGGTGACATGTGATACAACATTATCCTGGGAAGGCTATGGTTACACGAAATAAAAGCTGTACCATCAACATATCACCAATTGCTGAAGTTTCCAATGCCCGAAGGAATCAAGCAGATAAAAGGTGATCAACCGGAAGCAAGGAAGATGAATGCAATCTCAGTTTCCAATAGCAAAGGGAAGGAACGCGTGGAATAGCAATTACAGGAACCAACATCTATTCCCGAACTAGAAGGAGTTAGCCCGAAAACAGAGTTATCAGAACAATATCAGGTGCCAAGATATTTCCAAGTTGCAGAAGAGACGGACGCAACGAAGTCTACGACGGAGGAACTGGAGCAAGTTGCATTGTTCGAGGAATTCCTAGAAAGAAAATTCCATTTGGGGACAAGACTGCACCCGAAGGTCAGGTATGGTTTTATTGAATTCTTTAAATTTAATGCTGATTGTTTTGCATGGTCGCACGAGGATATGACAGACATCCCGATGGAAATAGCCATGCACAAGCTGAGTTTGGATCCCAACATACCTCCGGTAAGGCATAAGAAATGCCCCATTGATGAGGCCAAGAATAAATTCGTCAAAGAAGAGGTAACCCATTTACTTAAAATCGGTTTGGTTTGAGAGGTAAAATATCCGGATTGGCTAGACAATGTAGTAATAGTTCCTAAGAAGAACAATAATTTTTTCATGTGTGTAGACTATAAATACCTTAATAAGGCGTGCCCGAAAGACTCGTTCCCACTGCCAAATATCGATCAAATGATTGATGCCACGATCGAGCATGAGTTGATGAGTTTCCTCGATGCTTATTCTGGGTACAACCAAATCAAGATGAACCTGGAAGATCAGGAAAAAACTTGGTTCATAACGAATTTCGGTACATATTGTTACAATGTAATGCCTTTCGGGTTGAAAAATGCTGGAGCCACTTATCAACGGCTCGTAAATAAGATGTTCGAAAAGCAAATTGGAAAGACAATGGAAGATTATATAGATGATATGCTCATTAAGTCTTTGAATGTAGGTGACCATCTTAAACATTTTCAAGAAACGTTCAACATTATGAGGAAGCATAACATGAACTTAATCTCGAGAAGTATGCGTTCGGGGTCAGTTCTGGTACGTTTCTGGGATTTCTGGTCTCACAAGGGTAATTGAGGTAAACCCCGACAACATCAAGGCCATAGAGGATATCCCAGATCAATTGTCAAACGTAAAGGAAGTCCAAAGGCTCACGGGAAGATTAGAAGCTTTGAGAAGGTTCATTTCCCGGTCATCGGAAAAATATCATCGCTTCTTCACACTGCTAAAAAAGAAGAATAATTTCGAATGGACACCGGAGTGCCAGCAGGCTTTAAGGGATCTGAAGAAGTACTTATCAAGACCTCCATTGCCCTAGTCTACCTCGCGGTTTCAGAAGTTGCGGTAAGGTCGGTTTTAGTCCGGGAGGATGAAGGTACGTAATTTCCCATTTATTACGTTAGGAAAGTTTTAACGGGAGCAGAAACTCGCTACCCATATTTGGAAAAACTGGCCTTAGCTCTCGTAGTTGCCACTCGGAAGCTGAGGACCTACTTCCAATGTCACCTGATAGTCGTGGTGAATACTTTTCCTTTGCAGAACATCCTCCATAAACTCGAGCTCTTGGGCAGATTAGCCAAATGGGCCGTAGAAATAAGTGAGTTTGACATAGAATATAAATCGAGGACTGCAATTAAGTCGCAAGTCTTGGTTGACTTCATGGCCGATTTCAGTCAGGGACTACTGCCTCTGGCAACCAATTAGGCAGTAATGGTGTCGGAATCGACATCGGGGGTCTGGACCCTATTTAGGGATGAAGCTTCCAACGTAAAGGGGTATGGACTCGGAATAGTCTTAATCATGCCTTCGGGGGAAACCCTAAGATACGCCATCAGAACGATCCCTTTAACTAACAATGAAGTAGTGTATGAAGCTTTGATTGCAGGGCTCGAATTGTCCCGGGGACTTGATTCCGAGGTTATCGAAATTAAATGTGACTCGCAGCTGGTGGTAAATCAGGTCTACAGGATCTTTGATACCAAAGAATAACGAATGCAACAATACGTGGTAAAGGTCCAAGCTATTTTGGCGCGATTCTGGGAGTGGTCAATCACTCACATCCCGAGGTAGGATAATGCCGAAGCAGATGTATTAACAAACTTAGGATCATCGATGAAAATAAAGGGATCAGAATACGGGACGGTGGTACAACTGATGAGTTCGGTCCTGGATACGGATGGTTACTATGAGGTAAATTCGACTAGTCTGGTCTAGGACTGGAGAAATGAAATAATCAACTATCTCGAGAATGGGAAGTTGCATGAAGACCCCAAAACATCAAGGGCATTATGCGCCAAAGCTGCACGATATAGCTTCAAGAGAGGCCAATTGTATAGAAAATCCTTCCAAGGCCCGCTGGCCCGGTGCTTAGGAGCGTCAGAAGCTAATTATGTCATGAGAGAAGTCCACGAAGGGATATGAGGTAATCACTTAGGCGCAAATTCTTTGGTGCTAAAGTTGGTACGAACAGGATATTACTGGCCTTACATGGAACAAGACGCCAAAGAATTCGTACGAAATTGTGATAAGTACCAACGCTATGCACCACTAGTACATCATCCAAAGAACCCTTACATTCGGTTCTGTCCCCATGGCCGTTCATGAAATGGGGGATGGATATCATCGGACCGCTGCCACCGGCTCCCGGAAAGGTAAGAATTCTTTTGATTTTGACTTACTATTTTTCTAAATGGGTCGAGGCAGGTCCTTATTAGAAGATCAGATAAGCGAAGTGGTCGATTTCCTATGGGAAAATATAATTTGCAGGTTCGAAATACCGAAAGAAATAGCACGCGACAATGAGCCACAGTTTATCGGTGCCAAAGTTACAAAGTTCCTCAGAGATTTAAAGATAAAAAGGATCACATCTTCCCCTTATCATCCGAGCGCAAACGGTCAAGCGAAATCAACAAACAAAGTGATTATTCAAAACCTCAAGAAAAGGTTGAAAGCATCAAAAGGAAAATGTCCCAAAGAATTTCCCGGAGTTCTGTGGGCTTACCGAACAACGGCCAAATAAAGAACAGGAGAAAGTCCTTTTTCCCTTGTGTACGGTGCTGAAGCCCTAATCCCAGTGGAATTAGGCTAACCCACTTTGAGATATTTTTGAGCAGATGAAGAATCGAAAAATGAAGAGATGTTAATCAACTTGGAGTTACTCGAGGAACGCAGGAACTTGGCTCATGTACGAATGGTAGCTCAAAAGCAGAGGATGGAGCGATATTATAATCGAAGAGACAACTTTCGTTATTTCAAAGTAAGAGACTTGGTTCTAAGGAAAGTAACCTAAAATACTCGAAAGCTCAACGCGGGGAAGCTAGGTCCAATGTGGGAAGGTCCCTATCGGATTTCATCTATCACAAGGAAAGGTTCATACGAGTTGGAGAACCATAATAGAGACAAGTTGTCAAGCAACTGGAACGTGGTTGTCATGACCCAAACTCCCTCTGTATAACGTCGTGACGACACCTAGTCTCTATGACTAGGTAAACCTAACAAATTGTGGAAAAATAACAAAACAAAAGTAAAACTTGGCAACTAACATTAGCAGATAACTAAATAACTAGTAAAAATGTTGCTTGGCATGTACAATAATCAACACTATAGTAATACACTGTATTCCCAAAACCTGGAACATCATAAGTCACAAGCTACAGAAGGAAACTAGAATATGTATACACCAGAGTCTAATAAAAGAAATACGGAAGGTAAATGACATAGGAGAGAATAGAGGGGAGCTCCGAGGTCTACGGACGCAGCAGATGTACCTTGAAGTCTCCGTACAACAGCAAACACTCTCAGCTAGTAGCGGGGCTGATAAGAAGCACCTGGATCTACATACAAAACATATGCAGAAGAGTAGCATGAGTACACCACAACGGTACCCAGTAAGTGCCAAGCCTAATCTCGGTCGGGTAGTGATGAGGTCAGGTCAGGCCCACTGGAAAATAAAAAATAAGGCAGGAGAATATACAATATAATAAGAGACTAGAATTTAACAAAAGGAAACACAACAAGGCAACAATACAACACATAGGGGTAAACAACATGGGATCTCCCGAGATACCATCTCGTAGTCCCAAAAGTAAATATACAGGGAGAACTCCCAAGGAACCACCTCGTAGTCTCAAAACTAAATATACAGGGAGAACTCTCGTGGAACCACCTCGTAGTCTCAAAAGTAAATGTGCAGGGAGAACTCCTGAGGAACTGCCTCGTAGTCTCAAAAGTAAATATACAAGGAGAACTCCCGAGGTACCGCCTCGTAGTCTCAAAAGTAAACGCACAACTCAAACCAATAAACACAACAGTTAACAACAAGATTTCTACATTTATACTGATAAAGAATAAGGAAAAATAGGAAATCAACTAGGCATGCTTCACAGAGTTCAAATAAGCAGTTAAAGCACGTAGACATGCGATATTAGACTAAACAGGATAATTACACATATTGGAATAGCTTAACTAAGAATGAAAATAGACTAATACTCATTTAAACGGTATAACTCAAATTAAAGGAAGAACAGGTTGCTACTCAGTAAAATAAGTCAGGTTTTACAACAAATAGCCCGTGTACGTACTTAACACCTCGCGTACAATCGCTCACATATCACAATAGTACCAAATCCTAAGGGGATTTCCCCCACACATGGTTAGGCAAGCCACTTACCTCGAACCAAGCTCAACCAATCGGTAACAATGCCTTTTCCACAAATATCCGACTCTGAATGGCCCAAATCTAGCCAAAATAAATTACATACCATAAATACAACTATAAGAAATTAATCTAATTAATGAAATCAAAGCTAAAGTAAGAAATTAGAAAATTGCCCCGAAAAGCCTCCCCGGGCACACGTCTCGGAATCGGATAAAAGTCACAAAATATGAACACCCATTCACTCACAAGTTCACTCATACCAAAATTATCCAAATCCGATATCAAAATCTCAATCAAAATCCAAAATCTTAGTTGAAGAACTTCTTCCCATTTTTCCAAAGGTTTCCACCCAAATCCGAAATTAAAAGATGGAATTAGTGATAGATTAATGGGGTATAACCAAAATCAAGTAAAGAATCGTCACCCAATTGATATCTCTGAAAATACCTCAAAATTTCGCCCAAATCCGAGCTCTCAAACTCAAGTTTCGATAAAAATGGCCAAACCCTCGGTTTTGAAATCTTATATTCTGCCCAGGAAAATCCTTCTTCGCGAACGCGGAAGGAGCCTCGCGTTCGCGAAGCACAAACTTACTTTGGCCCATAATCCCTTCATCGCGAATGCGATACCCGTGTCGCGAATGCAAAGACCACTCAGCTCAACCCTACGTGAATGCCGAACTAACATCGCGAACGCATAGACAAAAAGGCCTGGGGTCCCAGCCGCTCAACTTTCTCTACGCGAACGCGATGCCCTTCTCGCGTTCGTGATGCACTGCCTAACAAACCCTTCGCGAACGCGACCCCCACTTCGTGAATGCGAAGAACAATCTTCCTCCTGCCTCCAGCTCCTCTTCGCGAATGCGGAACACCCCTCGCAAAAGCAAAGAAGGAAACCAGCAACTGGGAAAACCAGAAAATCTGTTATCTTTCACAAGTCAAAAATGATCCGTTAAGCATACGAAACTCACCCGAGGCCCCCGGGACCTCAACAAAACATACCAACCAGTCCTAAAACACCATACGAACTTAGTCGAACCCTCAAATCACATCAAACAATGCTAAAACACGATTCACCCTCCAATCCAAAAACACAAACCGGACATGCCCCTAAGTCCAAACTCACCCAACGGAGTAACGTAACCAACGAAACTCCATTCCGGAGTCGTCTTCACACAGTTCTAACTACGGTCAAAATTCTAAGACTTAAGCTTCCGTTTAGGGACTAAGTGTCCCAATTCACTCAGAAACCACAACAACAACCTCCCAACAAGTCACATAAGCATAAAAAGATACGGGGAAAGCATCAAACAGGGGATCGGGGCTAATACACTCAAAATGACCGGCCGGGTCATCACATCCTCCCCCTCTTAAAATAGTCATTCGTCCTCGAACGAGCATAGAGACATACCTGTAGTGGTGAAAAGATGAGGATAGCGGCGCGCATATCATGCTCGGTCTCCCAAGTCGCCTCCTCGACCGACTGACCCCTCCACTGAACCTTCACGGAAATAATATTCTTTGATCTTAGCTTTCGAACCTGCCTATCCAAAATAGCCACTGGCTCCTCAACATACGATAGATCCTTGTCCAACTGGACTGAGCTGAAATCCATCACATGAGACTGATCACCGTGATACTTCTGGAGCATTAAAACATGGAATACTGGATGAACTCCTGCTAGGCTGGGAGGTAGGGCAAGCTCATAAGCAACCTCCCCAACATGCCGCAACACCTCAAAGGGACAACGAACCTTCGGCTCAGCTTTTCCTTCTTCTCGAACCTCATAACGCCCTTCATAGGTGAAAACCAGAGCAAGACCCGTTCTCCAACCATGAATGCAACATCGTGAACCTTCCGATCTGCATAACTCTTCTGTATGGACTGGGCTGTGCAAAGTCGATCCTGAATCACCTTTACCTTATCTAGGGCATCCTGAACTAAGTCTGTACCCAAGAATCGAGCCTCGCCCGGCTCAAACCAACTCATTGGAGACCGACCGCCTACCATACAGAGCCTCATACGGTGCCATATGTATGCTCGACTCATAACTGTTGTTGTAGACAAACTCCGCAAATGGAAAGAACTGATCCCAAGAACCTCCAAAATCTATCACACACGCACAAATCATATTCTCTAATATCCTAATAGTGCGCTTGGACTGTCTGTCCGTCTAAGGGTGAAGTGTTGTGCTCAACTCCACTCGAGTACCCAACTCATGTTGTACGGCCATCCAGAACCGTGATGTAAACTGCGTACCCCGGTCAGAGATGATAGATACTGATACGCCATGAAGCCTGGCGATCTCGCGGATATAAATTCGAGCCAGCTGCTTGTAAGAATAGGTAGTCATCACAGGAATGAAATGAGTTGACTTGGTCAGCCTATCCACAATCGCCCAAACTGCATCAAACTTCCGCTGGGTCCGTGGAAGACCAACAATGAAATCTATAGTGATTCGCTCCCATTTCCACTCTGGAATCTCTAACTTCTAAAGCAACCCACCTGGCCACTGATGCTCATACTTCACCTGCTGGCAATTTAGACACCGAGCTACATACTCCACTATGTCCTTCTTCATCCTCCTCCACCAGTAATGCTACCTCAAGTCCTGGTACATCTTCGCGGCACCCGGATGAATGGAGTACTGCGAGCTGTGAGCCTCCCGGAAAATCAACTAGCAACCCATCTACATTGGGCACACAGAGCCTGCCCTGCATCCTCAATGCACCATCATCCCCAATAGTTACCTCCTTAGCATCACCGTGCTGAACCGTGTCCCTAAGAACAAGCAGATGAGGGTCATCATGCGGACGCTCCCTGATACGATCATAAAGAGAAGATCGAGAGACCACATAAGCTAACACTTGATTCGGCTCAGAAATATCCAATCTCACAAACTGGCTGGCTAAGGCCTGAACATCCAACACCAATGGCCTCTCTGCTGCTGGTAGATATGCTAAACTCCCCAAACTCTCTGCCCGGCGACTCAAAGTATCGGCCACCATATTGGCCTTCCCCGGATGGTACAAAATGGTGATATCATAATCCTTAAGTAGCTCCAACCACCTCCGCTGATGCAAGATAAGATCCTTCTGTTTGAACAGATGATACAAACTCCGAAGATCGGTGTAGATTTCACAAGGGACACCGTACAAATAGTGTCGCCAAATCTTCAAGGCATGAACAATAGCTACTAACTTAAGGTCGTAGACATGATAGTTCTTTTCACGCACTTCAACTGTCTGGACGTGTAGGCAATCACACTACCATCCTGCATCAACACTGCACCGAGACCAATCCGCAACACATCATAATATACCGTATAAGACCCCGAACCTGTAGGCAATACCAATATTGGGGCTGTAGTCAAAGCTGTATTGAGCTTCTGAAAGCTCTCCTAACACTCCTTTGTCCACCTGAATGGAGCACCCTTCTGGGTCAACCTGGTCATATGTGCTGCAATGGATGAAAATCCCTCTACAAATCGATGGTAATACCCCGCCAAACCAAGAAAACTTCGGATCTCCGTAGCTGAGGATGGTTTGTGCCAACACTGCACTGTTTCAACCTTCTTCGGATACACCTTGATCCCATCACTTGATACTACATGACCCAAGAATGCCACTGAGTCTAACCAAAACTCACACTTTGAAATTTTTTCATATTAACTTCTTTTCTCTCAAGGCCTGAAGCACAGTCCTCAGGTGCTGCTCATGATCCTCCCGAGTCTGGGAGTACACCGGAATGCCGTCAATAAACACAATAACGAATGAGTCAAGATAGGGTCGGAACACACTGTACATCAAGTGCATAAATGCTACTAGGGCGTTGGTTAACCCAAATGACATCATAAGGAACTCGTAGTGACCATACCGAGTCCTAAAAGTAGTCTTCGAGATATCTGGCTCCCAAATCTTCAAATGATGATAGCCTGAACATAAGTCAATCTTGGAAAATACTCTGGCACCCTGTAGCTAATCAAATAAATCATAAATATGAGGAAATAGATACATGTTCTTCACCGTGACTTTGTTGAACTTGCGGTAATCAATACACATCCACAAGGTTAGGCAAGCCACTTACTTCGAACCAAGCTCAACCAATCGGTAACAATGCCTTTTCTATGAATATCCAACTCCGAATGGCCCAAATCTAGCCAAAATCAATTACATACCATAAATACAACTATAAGAAATTAATCTAATTAATGAAATCAAAGCTAAAGCAAGTAATTAGAAAATTGCCACAAAAGCCTCCCCGGGCCCATGTTTCGGAATCGGGTAAAAGTCATAAAATATGAACGCCCATTAACTCACGAGTTCACTCGTAGCAAAATTATCTAAATTCGATATCCAAATCTCAATCAAAACCCAAAATCTTAGTTGAAAAACTTCTTCCCATCTTTCCAAAACTTTCCACCCAAATCCGAAATTAAAAGATAAAATTAGTGATAGATTAGTGGAATATAACCAAAATCAAGTGAAGAATCACTACCCAATTGATGTCTCTGAAAATCCCTCAAAATCTCGCCCAAATCCGAGCTCTCAATCTCCAGTTTTGATAAAAATGGCCAAACCCTTGTTTTTGAAATCTTATATTCTGCCCAGGCAAATCCTTCTTCGCTAACGCGGAAGGACCCTCGCGTTCGCAAAGCACAAAATTACTTTGGCCCCAAATCCCTTCATTGAGAACGCGATACCCTTTTCACAAACGTGAAGACCACTCAACTCAACCCTACGTGAACGTGTGATCAACATCGCGAATGCGTATGCAAAAAGGCATGGGGTCCCAGCCGCTAAACTTTCTCTATGTGAACGCGATGCACTGCCTAACAACCCCTTTGCGAACGCGACCCCCACTTTGAGAATGTGAAGAACAATCTTCCTCCTGCCTCCAGCTCATCTTCACGAACGCGGAACACCCCTTACGAACGCAAAGAAGGAAACCAGCAACTGGGAAAACCAGAAAATCTGCTATCTTTCACAAGTCCAAAATGTACCGTTAAGCATCCGAAACTCACCCGAGGCCCCCGGGACCTCAACAAAACATACCAACCAGCCCTAAAATACCATAATAACTTAGTCGAGCCCTCAAATCATATCAAACAACGCTAAAAACACGAATCACCCTCCAATCCAAACTTAATGAACTTGAAATTACCGATGCTGACACCTATCAAACCACGTCCGATTGACCTCAAATTTTGTACACAAGTCATATTAAACATTATGGACCTACTCCAACCTCTGAAATCGGAATCCGACCCCGATATCAAAAAGTTCACTTTCGGTCAAAATCTCCAAAAATTCAACTTTCACCATTTCAAGCCTTAATCAGCTACAGACCTCCAAAGTACAAACCGGACACGCACCCAAGTCCAAAATCACCCAACGGAGCTAACAGAACCAATGAAACTCCATTCCAGAGTTGTCTTCATACAGTTCTAACTACGGTTAAAATCCTAAGACTTAAGATTCCGTTTAGGCACTAAGTGTCCCAATTCACTCTGAAACTACAACAAGAACCTCTTGGTAAGTCACATAAGTAGAAAAAGATATGGGGAAAGCAGTAAACAGGGTATCGGGGCTAATACACTCAAAACGACCGGCCGGGTTGTCACAGTGGCACTCCTCAAAAGATATTATTGCTGATGAACATTATTCAAGCGGAAAGTATGTGCTGCACTCTTTTTCCCTTCGTTCAATTTTTGTCCCGATTGGGTTTTTCTGGCATGATTTTTAACGAGGCAGCAACAGAAAGCATACTACAAAGACAGCGGCAATAAGACCTTTGATAGCAAGGCAAACAAACAAGCTTCCACTCAGGGACGGTTGGATAATCTTTGGTTTGATAGCAAATTCCCACCGGGAAGTTAAGTTTGCTACCGAACAAAGGTTACCCACCGTTCACGGGGACAAACCACTGGAGGGATGTTAGATATTCCTTCGCGCGATAGCATAAATTTCAGAGGTGAAGTAAAGTTGTGTTACCAAGTTGAGGATTATCTAGCAATTCATTAGTGGAATCTTCGAAGATACAAGACTTCCAGTGTTCCAATTCTTACTCTTCGCATTCGAACACTGGGGGGAATGATATGAGGATACGACAACAATGACTGCCACATCAACCGGGGCCGAAAATCCAAAAACTAAACGTATCATCGGAACCGGGGACTGCGCAGCCAGCCCTGTAGAAACAAGTTGTACAAGATAGCCACAAGTAATGGCAATTTCTTTTCAGCATAGCAAATGCTTATATATTTTTTGAAAATAGAAGGAATAAAATGAAATCCTTTTGTTTTTATCTTGTTTTCTTGTATGAATGATGAATAAACTTTGTCATTTGAAAGTTAAATAAGTACTTCAAATTTTAGTGACGTAATGAATATGAGACATCCTCTTCAAGAGCACCGTAAACATAAGAGGGCCCTCTCTTATAACAACCCTCACGTTAAAGGGTTGGTTCCGAAAGAATTTATGCCCGAAATCTAAAATGCCATCGGGGAAAAATACACCCGAAGTTGCACATGAAAAGGACGGAAAAAGTAAACTTGCGCAAATACTTATAGAAACCCTCACGTAAAAGGGATAATACTCGGAACCAAAGTGCTTCAAGGAAAGATTCGAGACCATACATAGTAAAGCGCAAACGTGCGCAGAACTCTTGTGCAAATGCAAAGATTGAAGACTTGCATGGATATTCAAACAAAAGTAAGACTCAAACGATACTTGAGCAAAAATATGTCTTCATTCACAAGAATGTGCCAAAATGGTAAAAAAACAAAATGGGAAAAAGAAAGGAAAAGCTAAACTGCAGCACCTCCGGAACCAGGAGGAAGAGAAGTGTCCGCATTCCCGGGATATATAGGTGAGTCCGCCGATGGCTCAACATTTTCCCCAGTTTGGTCTTCAACATCAACGCCTTCCGATCACTCTTCAGTTTTCGAAAACTCGGAACCAGAACCATAAGAACCAGGAGCATCAGACTGCGCCAAGAGTCCATTCTTAGCAGCCAACTCAAGCTCTCGGGCCTTAGCAATTTTGGCATAAACGTCAATGATACCAGCTTTGGCCTCTTCCAAGGTTTTTCTCTTCATGTTGTACATGGAATAAGTTTTTTCAACAATGAGGGAAGCCACTCGGTGCTTAAGTTCTTCTTTGAGTTGGGTAACCTCGGCAGAAAGGCTTTCCCGAGCGGACCTAGCACATTTGAGGCTGACATCGAGGTCGCAGACAGTTGAGCTAAAGAGTCTATTATGCTCGATAGTTTTCCTGTACTTAATCTTCTAGCTGGGCATGTTTTGCCCCCACAGTAGCAAGATCTTTGATTTTGGAGTTCAAGGATGCCTCCAAGTTAATCACTCTTTCAGCGGAGGCAGCCTCACAATCGGTTGCAGCAAGAACGACGTCTTGGACTTCAGCCCATTTGGCCTTGGCTTCATCAAATCTAACCCTCATCGGGCCAATGTCATGGCTAAGGGTTACCACTTCTTGCTTGCTCTGCTGCAAACGAGCCTCCAAAATAAAAGCCTCAATAGCTTTGGTTTCCAGTTCCGAGAGGCGGAGAACAATTTGGTCCCGTTCCACCAAAAGTTGATTCCGTTCAGAAGTAAGTTCTTCCTTTTTCACGAATCAACATTTGAAGGCCCTCAGAAGCACAAACATTGGCCTACAAGACAAGAAGAAGTAAAAGTTAGAATACATTCATACAAAAGTAGAAGAAGTAATGAAGGAAGAAAAGAACGTACCGTTGTGGTGTTGTGCATGGCATTGTGCAACAAGCACTCTCCCGAGAGTGCTGAATCTTTTCCCAGCCTTTTTGTGAAGCCAAAGGCTTCAGATAGTTAGCAAGCTCCACTGGTCGGGATAGCAAGTTGCATCAGGTAGAGGCCGAAAGAGTAACGTTCCTCCTCTTTTGTGGATCTTTAGAAGGGGCAACATAATTGCCCCAAATTCCCATGAACTAGGGACTGTGGAAGAGGAACACCTTCTTCATGGTCAAGTGCGGCCGATGGAGGTGATGTAACAACTATTGGTGGAAGAGTGGATGAAGATGGAAGTGATGTAGCAGTTGCTGGTAATGGTGAAGGTGGAGATGAAGCTGATGGAGTTGAAGAATGAGAAGCAGCTGCATCAAATGCAGTGTCGGTTGTTAGATGCTACCCAACCAAAGACGGCAAGGACCCAGTACTCAGCCTCATAGCACCGGTTATAGCAATTGGGGCCCGAAAATGGGAGTTGGCATATCCTACCAAATCAGATTCTCCCCAAAGTGCCGAGACATCGTCTTCAGTTGGTGTAATTATCTCAACAGGCCGAGCATCCTGTTGAGATGATGATGATAGTTGCCTTCTATGTAAATAAGCTACTTCATCAACAACTGTTTTATCATCATCAATCATCATGATGTCTATGACCGGCCCGGAAGGAGGATCAGTCGTCATCGCCATCGAAGATGACTCGGAGGCATCCATCTTTGCCCTCTTATTATTTTCTCCGGCCGCGGAGGAACGTCTTCTCTTTGGTTGCTTATCCTCCGGTCAGGGACTCCGTAAAGAAGTGTTTGCGCCCGAAACAGGCCCGAAGATACATGTTCGAGTAAATGCTTCCTGAAGCAGCCTCGCTGCATCAGCAAGATCAACCAATACATCCTCCTCGGGGATAGTAACATAGCCCACAGGTAGACTTAATTTCACGAACAAGTTAGAAGGGTTCAATCGAGTTCTTCAAACCAAAATCAAGGTAAATTAAAATTACCATAATTTTTGGCCTTCCACCCGTATATAAGGGCCAGTTCCTTCCATAAACGAGTTTCGGGCATTGTGATGTCCAAGATCTTTTGAACCCACTAGTTCAAACCTTCCACCACCGTTGGGATCCATAGAGTTGCTAAAACGTGCGAAGTGTGAAGAGTTAATACGACCATAAAGGAATATCTAGTAAAAAGAATTACAAAACAAAGAACTTACGAGTGCGGTTCCAAGTGGCCGGAAAAGATGAAGTCGTTATTGGAATGATGTCGTTGGCGGCAACTACAACAAACCGTTCCATCCATCCACGGTCGTTGTCATTATCCATGCTAGACAGCAAAGCATAGTGGCCACACTTGCAAAGGTTTATCATTCTCCCGCGGAAGATTTTGGGGGAATAGAGATTCATCATATGAGCTAAGGTTAACTCCTCTCCAGTTTCCTGGTACAAGCGTCGAAGATAGGCAACCGTCCTCCACGCTGAAGGACTTACCTATGCCAAACACACTTGGTAATGAAGGCAAAACTTCACAATCACGGAATCAAGTTCTCCACTCAAAGAAAACACACCCAAAGTAAAGGGATACATGTAAAAGTATGCAAAACCTTCCTTGGGAAGGGTCAATCTCTCCGATAGATCAGGAGAGATGATATCCAACTCATGAAAACGACGGTCTTCCTTCACAGCAGGAATATTGGAAGTATAAATGGAACAAGTGTACTTACTAACAACCCATATACGGGGGTTATCAATATGGAATTTCTCTTCAAGGTCCTTTGTGGTACTGAGTTTTCTTGGGATGATGGAACCCACCGTTGGAGGAGCAGAGTCCTCAGTTTTGATCTTTGTAGAATCAACACGCTTAGAGGAAGAAGCAATTGAAAAAGAAGAAGGAAAAGGTTTTGTGTTTGAAGAGAACTAGAGAAAGAATGGAAAACAAAGATGCAAATTAGGAGCTCGAGAAATTATGAAACGCAAAGGAAAAGAATGTGGCATATAAGTAAAATTTTGGCGGCTAAATTCATGGCCATGATTACCTCGATAATCGGCAAAAGTTGTGCTGAATCATGGGATGACGCGTGTTCGGGACATTAAATACGGAGAGACGTGCGTCTAATCAACTGTCAGGAACTTTCAGAGGGAGTTATAGAAATTTCCACCAAAAAGGTATTTCTACCAACTTCCTGGTAATAGTAAATTATATCACCGGAAAGCAGAGGGACTATCTGTATAGGGTAAAATATGATATGACACGTAGACGTCTAAAGAGAGGAGGCGTGGAACACAAGACATGAATGACCGAAGACCGAATGCAGCCATTCCGGTTGTCACCGGAAAGGATAACGTTCATAAAGATATGTTAAATACTCTGCGCCTCATAGCATTTAATAAGGAATATTCTACATCATTAAGAACTACTGTCCATTATAGAGAATTTGGCATTTATGTTCACCGTTATGTATTCATCAATGACCTTCATAATTGACATTAAAGGAGGACATGATCCTAGGACTTCCTTCCCTAGACATAACTATAAATAGTGAGCTCAGTTATATTGTAAAGGACACGAATTTTCTGGCAAAACTTACACTCTATTCTATACAAAGTTTTATACAATTTTACTTTCTTGCTTTCATCATCGATGTGCCCGAAAAAACTGTTCCTGGAATTATCATCTCTGCTGTTTTCATCTATATTTCAAGGCTAAGTATTATATGTATCTTCAATTATTGTATTATTTCAGGATCAAATTAGTTCACTTGTCTAGAAACCAAGTATAAATTCAACTGTACCATTTTATGGGTAAACATATATTTGAATTACTTTCCTATTCAAATAAAATTATTTATTTTTCATTTATATAATATTTAAAAACGATACTCGCTAATTAGAATAAATAACTAGCAAAATTTAAAAGAGATAGAGGTAATTAGCAATAGACAATAACACTCATGATTCTTCAAATACAAAAATCCAAAGTGAAAGTCAGATAAATATTTACCCTTTAAAACTGAATTTTTATTTCGTAATTGAAACTCGGAATGAACCAATACTAAGAATTTGTGAAAAAATACATTATTTCCTTTAAAATTAAGATAAAGATAATTAAGTTTTAAAATTAGCTATAGCAAAAGAATCAAATTCAATTCTTTTTTTAAACAAATCATTGTACAATAAAGTATTTTTAAAGTATACAAAAATGTTAGGGTATATAAATCGAGTAAAATCATTAATAGTATAGTAATGTTAGATTGGCTAAGAGAAAACTTGAAGCAATAAGGCTGGAACAATAGAAGACAGGTTATGTTCTTAATGTTCTAAAAAAATGACAACATTCAATTCCTTTTTAAATTACTCATCGTACAATAAATTATTTTTTAAATAGTTAGGATATATAAATAAAGTAAAATTATTTATGGTATAGTAACGTTAAATTGGGTAAGAGAAAACTTAAAGCAATAAGGATGAATTAGTTGAAGACAAAATATATTCTAAATGTTCTAACATATGACAACTCATTATATTTATATAAATTAAGTTACTTTAAAATAAAATATTAACTCAATATTAATCTTTTTAGACTTTATGTTGTCACTAACTATTTTTTTTCTGAATGGTAGGCCGAACACGTTATTCCAAATTTTCTAGAAGACTAAAAGAGTTAATTTTCCAATTTGTGTTGGTTCACAAATTAAAAAAAATCATGATATAAGCATTCTTATGTTATTTAGTTATTTTCAGTAGGTCGCAAAAATAACAATATCTTTTATCAAATATTCCTACAGAAAGCACAGTAGGATAGTAACTAATGATTGAGGAGTTCTATTTTACAGTTTCTTCTTTTATTAAGTTAATTATATATAACCAATTTCCATCATCCTCAAAATTTACGCTTCAATTTATGACTCAAACAAAGACTTTAATAAAATAAGTATGTGATTATTTTTTGAAAAAGCTATTTATTGATATAGGGGTACACGCTCAACACGTGTACTCTAAGACTAGTACTATATTAAAAGCACGAAACCCTTAGCGAAATGTCGTTCGCCTTTTTTACCCTTTAAAAATAGGTTTTAAATTGAATAAAATTGTCATTTTACTTACCTTCCTAATATTTATGACTTTTACATCAATTAAAATTATATTTATTATATATTTCCTTATTTAAACTATTAAAAAAAAAACTTAAAAATCAAAAAAGAATTTACCTTATATACACGATTCACTTTAATTGTGATACAACTACAGTATACTTTTTCTTATATTTAGGCCGGGGGGGGGGGGGAGCCAATAGAAGAGGCCGGAAATTACCTTATATTAACGTTTTCAAATTTCCTTTCTACTAGGAAATCACTTAACTTCAAAATTCTATGTTTTTCTATTTTGCTTAAATTTTTATTTTGTGAAAAAAAATCGTAACAACGTTGCATGTAGTCAGCAACTAAGTTTTTGAGCTTCGAAGAGTTCCTACCAATTAAAAGTATATGGTATATATTCATTAAATTAAATTTTACACTAATCAAAATAATTATTCAATTATTTTTTTATTTTAATGTCGGTCTAGACTCAAAGATTTTATTTGTTCCAAACTACCTCTACTCCCTTATTGTTACACCCCGCAATATTACGTCAATATTACACTCCGCAGTATTACGAAGATGTTACACCCCCGTAGTATTGTACGTTGGATTTGTCGTAAAATAATTGACATCATTTCAAGCACAAGATTATTTTGAGGTTATAAGTATTATGCTATTTTAAACATGAGATAATTCTTATTATGTGGATAATTGATTAATTATTAATTTTTTAGTGAGAGATTGACATGTAATTAAAAATTAGTGGATAAGTTTGGTGGGAACATAATCCCCAATGTGGCAGCAAGGGATAATATTTGCCAAGACCAAACAATGACTCTTTGGTTTATGTACTAGGTGACATATTTAGGGGGTTTTTGGTCAAAGTAATCCACACAAGTGAGGCCCACAACCCACAATGATAAGAAACCTTCCTACATCTTTAAGTGTGATGTTTTATGTTTGCTAAGTAACGGATGGAGCCTCAAAACAGTCCATATGAACCCTTATAACGCTACAGCAGCGTGAGATGCAATTCTAAGAGAGCACGGTATAATCTTTCTCAAGAATATTATACGGATTTTCCCCTACTTCGATCCACCGTTACGTGTTTTTAGCAAAAGACATGGGTTAGAGGGATTATTAAGAGAATCGGCTCAGGTATGTTAAGGCTATCCCTTCTTTCCTTTTTGCATGATCCATATGATACAAACGAAACGAGCAAATGCACAACTTTCACAAATGACTCTATTCTTAGAAATACTAGGGGTGCCTATGTTCTTGATTCTCCATGTGTCTTATTATTATATCTTTTGTTCGTGGATCTCAAAAAAATACATAGTTGATAAAGTTTATCTGAGAGATCTTATTGACTTACTTCATTATGCATTGTATTCATTTATACATGTACATTGAACCATGACCAGATGGTATTATATACGCGTATATTATATGTATATGGGATATGGGGAAAGGTTATGGCATTATATACGCACCACCACCTGATCAACTGGTATACATTAATGATTTTACCCACAATGGCCGAGATGATATGATGGGATGTCCTTAAAGGCTTGATGATGTTATGTACACATATACTTATGCATGATATGACATTTATACGCATATGCATGACACTATAAATGTTTTATGAGTCACAGAATTATTCAGACTTACAGGTTGAGTCTTTTCCTCCATGTTTCTTTCATGTCTATTATATACTACTTTCGTACCTTACATACTTAGTACTTTATTTGTACTGATGTTTCTTTTGCCTGGGGACGCTGTGTTTTATGCCCGCAGGTTCTGATAGATAGGTTGAGAGTCCTACAAGTAGGCTATCAGCTCAGCGGAAGGTGTTGGTGCGCTCCATTTGCTCCGAAGTTGCCTATTTGGTCAGTATAATTTGGACACGTATTGATTAATATGTCGGGGCCCTGTCCCGACCTTTATGATATTTATCTATTCTTAGAGACTTGTAGACAGATGTCATGTATATAGATACTTGTATGGCCTTGTCGGCCTGTATTTTGAGTATATAAAGGATTATGACGGCCTTATAGACCCGTACGACATATGTAAAAGTCAGTATATCTTGTTGGGTATTCCCTCATGCTTTATTCCAGTAATATCATGACAGCCTTTCTGGCCCATTTACCTATGATAGTATGATAAGAAAGATAGTACGATATGACAGATACATTACGTTGGTGCTCGGTTGAGTAAGGCACCGAGTGCCCGTAGTGGCCCATCGATTTGGGTCATGACAGAAGTGGTATCAGAGCAGTTCTATCCTAGGGAGTTTACAAGCCGTGTCAAGTAGAGTCTTGTTTATGGGTGTATTGTGCACCACACTTATAAGCAGGAGGCTACAGGGCATTTAGGACTGTCAATCTTTCTTCTTACTCTAGATCGTGTGGTAGAGCTCACTTGTAAGAATTCAAACTCCTAAATTCTATTTTATTTGTAATAAGACGATACCTACATCCAAAAGATAGTTGGTAAGAGATTGCATGTGGTTGTGGAAGAGTTGAGGTAGAGGAACTCTATTTTACATCATTCTTATGATGGATAAATGTGAGGTCTTCAGCAGATCATGTGTATACTAAGACGTGTAAGCTTCTTGATAAGGAGCCTTAAGGCAAGAATATCTATCCACCCATATGGTGAAAAGCAATAAGAGATTCAGAAGGTAGATACACGTTTCAACAAGTAAAAGAAGCAAGGTGAAGAAGGGTACGGGACACCCAATTAATGAAGATTATCAGTATTTACAATTCAGGCAGAGATATATAAGCATTTTGAGTTACCTTCAACAGTAACAGATGTATGTGCAATCAGCCACACCTATCTCAGCTATGCCCTATGGGAGCTAACAGATATAGTTTAAGAGAAGGACGAGATATCAGGATTCGGCTGGGGTTAGAGTAACCCAAAATGGTGGATGGATTGTTTGCTTAGTTGACATTTCCGAAGGATATTACAAATGTGCTAATAGATCTCCTTGTGAGATACCCAAATGGTGCACTCTAGAATAACATAGCTAGATATGAATACTAGAATGTTCAAAAAAATATTTTTTTTAAAAATAGGCACCGGAAGGGATAAATATTACCTTAGTGTGACTCCCGTCACTAGTAGAGAGAGAATGTTAGGCAACCGAAGAGCCAGTGGATGGAGCATGGGGAGCTAAAAGGAAAAGAATGTCTTGTCGAAATTTTCAGAATAAAGTGATAGATAGAAATATTAGCAGGGAAATAAGAAGAGAATTAATAAAGCATTATGAGTAAGATGTGATACATGGATGACAACGGTAGATAAAAAAATGATAGTATTAGAGTCTATAGTCAAGTGAAGGAAACGATGAGAGGTGACAAGCCTTGAAACAAAAAGAGAGTATAAGACATAAAGTTATATCCTCATTTCAAGAAATAAGTTAGTGATTCCAACGTGATTACCAAAAGGAAAAGTTAGACCCTGGAGTAATAGAAATCAGTATGGGCTAGAGAACAAGATAAACTGAACATGACTTAGGGACCGAATGATTTGATAATAGTCGGCATCATGAGAATTTTAGAGATCGTGTTCCGGTGATAATAAAATGGACGACAGAAGAATAACCTTTAAAGGTCATTTAGGAAGACGCTTCCCTAAAGCAAGCAATGTGAGCAAAGTTAAGCTTAAGGGACAATGTGTGCCAGTTACACTAGGTGTCATCCTCGTGAGTAAGGAATTTTGTTATCCTTGGTACAGAAGGATTACCGCAATACGAGTAAGGGTCATCAAGGATGTGAAAAGACGCCAAAGATGAAGAGTTAAAACATCTATAAGTAGATCGTCGTAGCACTAAATCTTAGTACTCCCCTAAAGAGGGGAATATGGAGTGATGTGGCTTTAAGTCAGAGTTAAGTGGTTCTAGTAACTATGGAATGGTAAAGGAAGAATGCGATAAAAATAAGAAAGGGATGAGATTGCACTCCATAAGAAAGTGGAACCAATCGTGGCTAATGAGTGGGAAGTGAAACAAAAAGTAATATTCGAGATCATATGAGTTGTACAAAAAACAATTCTGGCATGCGTGGGAACTGTGATGACCCAAAATGTCATGTTTAAATTTAATAAGTAATTATGTGTTCTAAGACTTGAAAAGCACCATTTATCATTCCTCGACTTGCGTGCGCAGCCCATACAATTTTTCGAAAAGTTTTTATGTGAAAAATAGATTAAAATGTGAAATAGAGGTTTAAAATTCAACTGAGTTGATTTTAGTCAATATTTTGAGCAAACGGACCCGAATTCATATTTTGACAATTCCTATAGGTCCGTATCGTGATTTGGGACTTGGGGGTATGCCCAGAATCAAATTCTGATGTCCCTAGCCCGAGTTATGGAATTGTGATGAAACATTAAAAGCTTGAAAGCTTAATGATTTTTAAGAAATTACTGATGTTGGATTTATTGACCCCGGGTCCGTATTTTGGTTGCAGAGCCCGGTAAAGATCCACAATAATATTTATGACTTGTCTGCCGAATTTGGTGAGAATCGGAGTTGATTTGACGTGATTCAGACGTCCGGTTGTAAAAATATAAGTTTTAAAGTTTTCTTGAAAAGTTACTTTGATTTGGCGTCCGATTCGTAGTTCTAGGTGTTATTTTGGCGATTTGATCGCGCGAGCAAGTTCGTATAATATTTAAAACTTGTGTGCATATTTGTTTTGGAGCCTCGAGGGCTCGGGTGAGTTTCGGATGGGCTACGGGATGATTTTGAACTTAGAAAAATCTGGTTTTCTGCAACTTTAGGCTTCTGGTATTTCCTTCATCGCGTTCGCAAATGTACTCTCGCGAACGCGAAGAGCAAACTGGGCTGGCTGAATTTTTCTTCTCCGCGAACGCGAAGATTGGATCACGATGCGAAGCTAGGGGGACTTTACCCTTCGCGAACGCGACCAACTCAATGCGAACGCGAAGCTTTAGAGGCTTGGAGAAGGGGTCAGTCGTCCTTCTACGCTAGCGCGAGCACTGGCATGCGAATGCGAAGGCCAGGAGGGAAAAAGCCTTAGCGAACGAGAAGAGGACTCTCCAATGCAAAATCCATGGGCTGCTACTCATCGCGAACGCGACAGGCCCTTCGCGAACGCGAAGAAAGCCTGACGCCTGTGACTTAAAACAGAACCAAAACGGGATTTTCTCCATTTCGAACTAAGTAAGTGTTCAAAGGAGTTTTTCACGATTTCGAACTAAGTAAGTGTTCTTTATCATATAGTGATTTTATTTCAGAAATCTAAGTCTATATTCATCATTTATTTCGGATTTAGATGGAAGAAATTGGAATTTTTATAAAATCTTCCAAAAAAGAAAATTTAAGATTTGAAGGTCCATTTGATATCGGAATTGGATAATTTTTGTATAATTGAACTCGTAGCGGAATGGGTGTTCGGATTTAGTGAGTTTTTTAAGATTTGAGACGTGGGTCCCACTGTCAAATATTTAAATGAATTTTGGATTTTTATCCGGAAAATTAATAAATTCATATGAAATTAATTTCTATGATTCATATTGAGTATATCGAATTATTTGTGAATAGATTTGAAACTTTTGGAGACAAATTTAAAAGGAAAAGTTGTGGTCGAGTAATTGATTGGAATTCGCAAAGCGAGGTAAGTGTCGTGGTTAACCTTGACTTGAGGGAATCAAACCCTTAAACTATTTGTTATGTGAAATGCATGTGAACGACGTATAGGCGAGGTGACGAGTGTCTATACATCGTCAAATTAATTGTTTGCGTACTTACTTGAAAAATCATAAATTATTTTAAATCACGAATTAATTATTATAAAAATTGTTTCTCTCCTATTCTTTGTCAAATATAAATTCTTGAATTCCTGCATTAATTGTTACATGCTATTTGAATTATGTGTCTTAATTATTATTTGACATTTAGCATATTATATATTAAACTACCTATTTTTTCCCTGATTTTCATAATAACTTGCTATTTGTCATTGCTTGTTTCATAATTAATTCATAATTATTGTATGCTTGTTGTATTATAATTTTATATTAATTGTTACATTTATTGGGAAAATTTCTTCTATAAGAATTGGTAAATGAATATATTGGAGGAGCGGGTTACACGCCGCAACAGAATTGAATTGGTAAATGTATATATTGGAGGAGCGGGTTGCACACCGCAACAGAATTGATCGAAATGAATATATTGGGGGATCGGGTTACACGCCACAACAGACTTATTAAAAAATCCATATTGGAGGATCGGGTTGCACGCCGCAACAAACTTATTAAAAAGTTCATATTGGCGGATCGGGTTGCACGCCGGAATAGACTTATTAAAAAGTCTATATTGGAGGATCGGGTTGCACGCCACAACAGACTTATTAAAAGTCAATATTTGGGGGATCGGATTGCACGCCACAGTAGACTTATTTAAAAGTCAATATATATACTTGATTAAAAATAATTATATGAGAGGATCGAAAATGAATATATTGTGAGAGCGGGTTGCACACTGCAACAGAGTTGAATGTGAATATATTGTGAGAGCGGGTTGCACGCTGCAACAGAATTGATGGAAATGATAATTGGTTATGACTACTGAATTGGCTTTAATTATTATAAATGAGTTTTCTGATTTATTTTTATTACTGTTGTTGTTACTAATATTGCGTACAGGTTAATGCAAGTGACCCGCCTTAGCCTCGTCACTACTCTGTCATGGTTAGGCTCAGCACTTACCAGTACATGGGGTCGGTTGTACTGATACTACACTCTGCACTTCTTGTGTAGATTTCGGAGTTGGTCCTAGCGGCGCACCATAGACTTGCTCGGATTTCAGCTACCAGACGAGACTTGAGGTATAACTGCATGGCATCCGCAGTTCTGAAGTCCCCGTCTATTTTACTTTAGTTGTGTGTTTATATCCAGACAACTTTATTTTATTTAGGCCCTTATTTGTATTATTCTAGAAGCTCGTGCACTTGTGATACCAATTCTGGGATGGTATTTAGACACTGTTATTTTTATGGATTATTCACTATATTTAAAACCTTACTTCCGCTTTTGGTTCCGTGATTATTAATAATATAAAGATTGTTTAAAAATTAGTTAATATTATTCTAACGTTAGCTTGCCTAGCAAGTGAAATGTTAGGCGTCATCACGGTCCGAAGGTGAAAATTTCGGGTCGTGACAATCGTTGAGAGCGCTAGGTTACATAGGTCTCACAAGTCACGAGCAAGCTTAGTAGAGTCTGAAGGATCGGTACAGAGACGTCTGTACTTATTTCTCAGAGGCTATGAAGTTTAGGAACAATATCACTTCTTTCTTATTCTGTCATGCGAATTTATTCTATCATCGATGATTGAATTATTCTACTCTAATTCTCTCGCAGATGGTGAGAACACGTAATACCTCTACCGATGGACAGGGACCAGAACCCCCGGTGGCAACTATGGCCAGGGGTAGAGGTCGAGGTCGAGATCGTGCTAGAGGCCGAGGCAGAGACCGAGGTAGAGCTCAGTCCAGAGCTCGAGCAACTGCACCTGTTATAGAACCTCAGGTGGATCTTCAGGAGGAAGTTCCAGTTCAGAATGTACTAGTTAGACCAGTTCAGGTCCCGGAAGGATTCAGAGCCACTCCAGTACCTCAGGACACTCTAGTCCATTTGGTAAGTCTTATGGAGGGCGTGGCCCAAAATGGTACATTTCCAGTGGCACCAGCCATCTCACAAGCTAGGGGAGAAGCACAAACTCCCACTACTCTCGCTCTGGAGTAGATGGCTCCCCAGAATCTGGCTCCAGCAGCCCCGCCAGTTAGGGTAGTTCAGCCAGTTGTTGCGGCACAGACCGGTGATAGGCCCGCAATGTATTTTGAGGACTTATTGAGACTGGATAAGTTTACTAAGCTCTTTCCAGTTCACTTCAGTGGTACACCTTCTGAGGACCCACAAGATTATCTTGAACGCTATCACGAGGTGCTGTGGAACAAGGGTATAGTTGAGACCAATGGGGTTGATTTTGCTGTATTTCAGATGACGGGTTCCGCCAAGAGGTGGTGGAGAGATTATACATTGACCAGACCAGTTGGATCGCCTGCACTTACCTAGGAGCAGTTCTCTCAGCTATTTCTGGAGAAGTTCATCCCTATCATACTGAGAGAGTAATTCCGCAAGTAATTTGAGCGTCTATAGTAGGTCAGTATGACTGTTACTCAGTATGAGTCTTGTTTTGTTGATTTGGCTCGTCATGCTCTCCTTTTACTACCTACGGAGGGAGAGAGAGTGAGGAGGTTTATTGAAGGACTCACTCACCCTATCAGACTTTAGATGGCCAAGGAGACCGGAAGTGAGATTTCTTTTCAGGCAGCTGCTAATGTCGCAAGGAGGATCGAGATAGTTCTTGCATAGGAGAGAGGGCAGAGGTCTGATAAGAGGCCTCGTAAGTTTGGTGGTTTCGGTGGTACCTCATCTGGAGGCAGGGGTAATATTGGTAGAGGTCATCCTTCCAGACCATTTCATTCAGCACTTCATGCATCTCCCGGTGCTTCAGGGAGTCACAGTCCTATTATGCCTTACTCTGGGCAGCTAGTATTCAGTGCACATTCAGCTCCTATCAGTGCATCACCACTCTAGAGTTACTACAACGGTTATCCGGCCGATTTGGGCCAGCTTTAGCTTTAGCAGCCACGACATTAGGATGTGTGTTATGAGTGTGAAAATATTGGTCACATCAGGAGGTATTGCCCTAGATTGGCGAGTAACAGATCTCGACAAGATTCTCGTTCCATCATACCGGCACCGGTTGCTTCACCGCCTGCTTAGCCAGCTAGAGGTAGGGGTCAGTCAGCTAGAGGTGGAGGTCAGGCCATTAGACGTGGAGGTAAGGCCATTAGAGGTGGAGGTCAGACCATTAGAGGTGGAGGCCAGCCAGTAAGAGGCCTTCCCAGGGACGCAGTTCAGAGTGGTGGGGGCCAGCCCCGATTTTATGCTTTTCCAGCTAGGCCTGAGGCCGAGTCATCTGATGCTGTGATCACATGTATTATTCCAGTTTGCCATAGAGATGCTTCGATTCTATTTGATCTAGGATCTACTTATTCCTATGTGTCCTCCTATTTTGCTTCATATTTGGTTGTGCCTTGTGATTCTCTGAGTGCTTCTGTGTGTATCTACACTGGTGGGAGAATCTGTTGTAGTAGATCATGTCTATCGTTCATGTGTGGTTACTATTGGTAATATTGAGACTAGTGTGGATCTTCTACTTCTTGATATGGTAGATTTTGATGTCATCTTGGGTATGGATTGGCTGTCACCTTATCATGCTATATTAGATTGTCATGCCAAGACAGTGACTCTAGCCATACCAGGGTTACCTCGGTTAGAGTGGAAAGGAACTCCCGGTCATTCTGCCAACATGCTTATTTCTTATATGAAAGCTCGGTGTATGGTAGAAAAAAGGTGTCTAGCCTATTTGGATTATATTCGCGGTCCCAGTACGGATGTTCCTTCTATGGACTCAGTACCAATTGTTCGTGAATTTCCAGAAGTATTTCCTGTAGATTTACCGGGGAGACCACCCGATAGAGATATTGACTTCTGTATTGATTTGGCTCCGAGCACTCAGCCCATTACTATTCCACCATACCGTATGGCCCTGCCAGAGTTGAAAGAATTGAAAGATCAGTTACAAGACTTGCTTGATCAGAGATTTATTAGATCTAGTATCTCGCCCTAGGGTGCACCAGTATTATTTGTAAAGAAGAAAGATGGCTCTATGCGAATGTGTATAGATTATCGGCAGTTGAACAAGGCCACTATAAAAAAAAAATATCATCTTCAGGGTGCCAAGGTATTTTCGAAGATTGATTTGAGGTCTGGTTACTATTAGTGGAATATTAGGGCATCTGATATCCCTAAGACAACTTTTCGCACTCGGTATGGGCATTACGAATTCCTAGTGATGTCATTTGGGTTGACAAATGCCCTAGCAGCATTTATGGATCTGATGCATCGGGTGTTCAAGCCCTATTTGGATTCTTTTTTGGTTGTATTCATTGATGATATCTTGATTTACTCCAGCAGTCAAGAGGAACATGAGCAGCATCTTCGGAGTGTGCTTCAAACTTTGAAGGATCATCAGTTATATGCCAAATTTTCAAAATGTGAGTTTTGGTTAGACTCAGTTGCCTTTTGGGGGGATGTTGTATCGGCAAAAGGCATAAAGGTGGATCCTAAGAAGATAGAGGCTGTTCAGAATTGACCTAGACCTACTTCAGTTACAGAGATCCGGTGTTTCCTGGGTTTGGCAGGTTATTATCGTCGGTTCATGGAAGGGTTTTCATCTATAGCAAGCACATTGACCAGACTAACCCAGAAGGGTGTCCCATTCAGATGGTCAGATGAGTGTGAGTTGAGCTTTCAGAAGCTCAATACTGCTTTGATTACGACGCTAGTGTTGGTATTACCCACAGGTTCAGGATCGTATACAGTATATTGTGATACATCTCATATTGGGCTTGGTTCAGTATTAATGCAAGATGGCAGGGTGATTGCATATGCGTCGCGGCATTTTAAGGTTCACGAGAAGAATTATCATATTCATGACTTAGAACTAGCAGCCATTGTTCATGCACTGAAGATTTGGAGGCATTACCTCTACGGTGTCTCGTGTGAGGTATTTACTGATCATCATAGCCTTCAGTACCTGTTCAAATAAAAAGATCTTAATTCGAGGCAGAGAAGATGGTTGGAGTTGTTGAAAGACTATAATATCACCATTTTGTATCACCCCAGAAAGGCTAATATGGTGGCCGATGCTTTGAGTAGAAAGGCTGTGAGTATGGGCAGTCTTGCGTATATTCCGGTTGGTGAGAGGGAATTAGCTGCAGATGTTCAGACTTTGGCTAATCAGTTCGTGAGGTTAGATGTGTCAGAACCCAGTCGGGTTCTAACTTGCACAGTCGCTCGATCTTCTTTATATGAGCTCATCAGAGAGAGACAATATGATGATCCTCATTTACTTGTCCTTAAGGACACGGTGCAGCACGGTGATGCCAAATAGGTTGCTGTGGGGGAAGATGGAGTTCTGCGAATGCAGGGTCGTATTTGTGTGCCTAGTGTGGATGGGCTTCGTGAATTAATTCTTGAAGAGGCACACAGTTCCAGGTATTCTATTCATTCAGGTACAACCAAAATGTATTAAGATTTGCGGCAACATTATTGGTGGAGGAGAATGAAAAAGGATATAGTTGCACATGTAGCTCGGTGTCTGAATTGTCAGCAAGTTAAGTACGAGCATCAGAGACCTGGTGGTTTGCTTCAGAAGTTAGAAATTCCTGAATGGAAATGGGAGCGTATCACTATGGATTTTGTTGTTGGACTCCCACGGACTCAGAGAAAATTTGACGCAGTTTGGGTCATTGTGGACAGGTTAACCAAATCAGCACATTTCATTCCAGTGGCAGTTACCTATTCTTCAGAATGGTTAGCTAAAATTTACATTCGTGAGATTGTCCGACTTCACGGTGTGCCCGTGTCTATAATTTCAGATCGAGGTACACAGTTTACCTCACATTTCTGGAGGGCTGTACAGCGTGAGTTAGGCACGCGGGTGGAATTGAGTACATCATTTCATCCACAGACAGACGGACAGTCAGAGCGCACTATTCAGATATTGGAGGATATGCTTCGCGGTTGTGTTATAGACTTTGGAGGTTCTTGGGATCATTTCTTGCCACTTGCGAAGTTTGCTAATAATAATAGCTACCAGTCGAGCATTCAGATGGCTCCATATGAGGCATTATACGGAAGGCAATGTCATTTTCCGGTTGGCTGGTTTGAACCGGGAGAGGCTCGGTTATTAGGTACCGATTTGGTACAAGATGCCTTGGATAAGGTCAAGATTATTCAGGATCGACTTCGCACAGCTCGGTCTAGGCAAATGAGTTATGCCGACCGTAAAGTTTGTGATATTGCATTCATGGTTAGAGAAACAATATTGCTCTGAGTTTCACCCATGAAAGGTGTAATGAGGTTCGGAAAGAAGGGCAAGTTGAGCCCTAGGTATATCAGACCCTTTGAAATTCTTGAAAGGGTGGGTGAAGTAGCCTACAGGCTTGCATTACCACCTAATTTATCAGCGGTTCATCCGGTGTTCCATGTGTCTATGCTCCGAAAATATCATGGTGATCCGTCCCATGTGTTAGATTTCAGCTCAGTCCAATGGGACAGAGATTTGACTTACGAGGAGGAGCCGGTGACTATTCTAGCCCGACATGTCCGACAATTGAGGTCTAAGAGTCATCCTTCAGTTCAGGTGCAATGGAGAGGTCAGCCAGTAGAGCCACATCTAACTGGGAGTCCGAGTCAGACATGCGGAGTAAATATCCACACTTATTCACCAGCTCAGGTACTTTTTCTAACTCCGTTCGAGGACGAACGTTTGTTTTAGAGGTGGAGAATGTGATGACCCAAAATATCATCTTTAAATTTAATAAGTAATTATGTGTTATAAGACCTCGGAAAGCACCTTTTATTATTTCTCGGCTTGCGTGCGCAATCCGTACAATTTTCCAAAAAGTTTTTATGTGAAAAATGGATTAAAATATGAAATAGAGCTTTAAAACTCAACTGAGTTGACTTTGGTCAACATTTTGAGCAAACGGACCGGGATAAGTGTTTTGACAATTCCTATAGGTCCGTATCATGATTTGGGACTTGGGCGTATGCCCAGAATCAAATTCTGAGGTCCCTAGCCCGAGTTATGGAATTGTGATGAAACATTAAAAGCTTGAAAGCTTAATGATTTTTAAGAAATTATTGATGTTGGATTTATTGATCTTGGGTCCATATTTTGGTTCCGGAGCCTGGTAGAGGTCCACAATAATATTTATGACTTATCTGCCGAATTTGGTGAGAATCGGAGTTGATTTGACGTGATTCGGACGTCCGGTTGTAAAAATATAAGTTTTGAAGTTTTCTTGAAAATTTCCTTTGATTTGGCGTCCGATTCATAGTTCTAGGTGTTATTTTGGTGATTTGATCGCGCGATCAAGTTCGTATAATATTTTAGGACATGTGTGCATATTTGGTTTGGAGCCTCGAGGACTCGGGTGAGTTTCGGATAGGCTATGAGATGATTTTGAACTTAGAGAAATCTGGTTTTCTACAACTTGAGGCTTCTGGTATTTCCTTCATCACGTTCGCGAATGTACTCTCGCGAACGCGGAGAGAAAACTGGGCTGGCTGAATTTTCCTTTTCCGCAAACGCGAAGATTGGGTCGCGAACGCGAAGCTTTAGAGGCCTGGAAAAGGGGTTAGTCGTCCTTCTACGCTATCGCGAGCACTGGCATGCTAACGCGAAGACCATGGGGGGAAAAGCCTTCGCGAACGCGAAGGAGGACTCGTGAACTCGAAAGCCACGGGCTGCTACTCATCGCGAACGCGAAGAAGGCCTGACGCCTGTGACTTAAAACAGAACCAAAACGGGATTTTTCTCATTTTTTACAAACCCTCAATTAGAACTCGGTTTAGGGGCGATTTCGAAGGAGTTTTTCACGATTTCGAACTAGGTAAGTGTTCTTTATCATATAGTGATTGTATTTCATAAATCTAAGTCTATATTCATCATTTATTTCGGATTTAGATGGAAGAAATTAGAATTTTTATAAAATCTTCCAAAAAAGAAAATTTAAGATTTGAAGGTCCATTTGATATCGGAATTGGATAATTTTTGTATGATTGAACTCGTAGCGGAATGGGTGTTCGGATTTCGTGAGTTTTTTCGAGATTTGAGACGTGGGTCCCACTGTTGAATATTTAAATGAATTTGATTTTTATTCGGAAAATTAATAAATTCATATGAAATTAATTTCTATGATTCATATTGAGTATATCGAATTGTTTGTGAATAGATTTGAAACTTTTGGAGATAAATTTAAAAGGAAAAGTTATGGTAGAGTAATTGATTGGAATTTGCAAAGCGAGGTAAGTGTCGTGGTTAACCTTGACTTGAGGGAATCGAACTCTTAAACTATTTGTTATGTGAAATGCATGTAAACGGTGTATAGGCGAGGTGACGAGTGTCTATACGTCGTCAAATTAATTGTTTGCCTACTTACTTGAAAAATCATAAATTGTTTTAAATCACGAATTAATTGTTATAAAAATTATTTCTCTCCTATTCTTTGTCAAATATAAATTCTTGAATTCCTGCATTAATTGTTACATGCTATTTGAATTATGTGTCTTAATTGTTATTTGACATTTAGCATATTATATATTAAACTGCCTATTTTCTCCCTGATTTCCATAATAACTTGCTATTTCTCATTGTTTGTTTCATAATTAATTCATAATTATTGTATACTTGTTGTCTTATAATTTTATATTAATTGTTGCATTTATTGGGGAAATTTCTTCTATAAGAATTGGTAAATGAATATATTGGAGGAGCGGGTTACACGCCGCAATAGAATTGAATTGGTAAATGTATATATTGGAGGAGCGGGTTGCACGCCGCAACAGAATTGATCGAAATGAATATATTAGAGGATCGGATTGCACGCCGCAACAGGCTTATTAAAATGTCCATATTGGAGGATCGGGTTGCACGCCGCAACAGACTTATTAAAAAGTCCATATTGGAGGATCGGGTTGCACGCCGCAACAGACTTATTAAAAGTCAATATTTGGGGGATCGGATTGCACGCCGCAATAGATTTATTTAAAAGTCAATATATATACCTGATTAAAAATAATTATATGAGAGGATTGAAAATGAATACACTGTGAGAGTGGGTTGCACGTTGCAACCGAATTGAATGTGAATATATTGTAAGAGCGGGTTGCACGCTGCAACAGAATTGAATGTGAATATATTGTGAGAGCGGGTTGCACGCTGCAACAGAATTGATATAAATGATAATTGGTTATGACTGTTGAATTGGATTCAATTATTATAAATAAGTTACCTGATTTATTTATGTTATTGTTGTTGTAACCAATATTGCGTACAAGTTAATGTAAGTTACCCGCCTTAGCCTCATCACTACTTCGTCGAGGTTAGGCTCAGCACTTATCAGTACATGGGGTCGGTTGTACTAATACTACACTCTGCACTTCTTGTGCAGATTTCGGAGTTGGTCCCAGCGGCGCACCATAGACTTGCTCGGATTTCAGCTAACAGAGGAGACTTGAGGTATAACTGCATGGCGTCCGCAATTCTGAAGTCCCCGACTATTTTACTTTAACTGTGTGTTAATTTCCAGACAACTTTATTTAATTCAGGCCCTTATTTATATTATTCTGGAAGGTCGTGCACTTGTGACACCAATTCTGGGATGGTATTTAGACACTATATTTCAGACCTTACTTATGCATTTATTTTCTTGTTATTAATAAATTTAAATTTTTTTTAGAAATGGTTAATATTATTCTATTATTGGCTTGCCTAGCAAGTGAAATGTTAGGCGCCATTACGGTCCGAAGGTGAAAATTTTGGGTCGTGATAGGAACTAAGATAAAGCAGGTTAGAAGAGTACTGACCTCATAAGAAGTTAGTATGGAGCTCCCACCGGATTGTGTATGCACCAGAGGTGCAAGTATTATAAGAGAGATTCAAGTTGTGGATGTGAATTATACCTATTTGGAAGGGGGTTGTGAAAAAGATAGAAGATACGATGTGAGATTTTAAGGTAATTAAGGTAAAGGTGAAGAACATATGAGATACTCAGGTGAAGAAGGTTGTGAATAATCCATACTTTATATAGAGGGCTAGAAGAACTGGGATTCAATATCCATGAATGATAGCGGTGTCATTAGTGGTATATCTTCCAGCCTATGGTTTCTAGGTACCAAGAGGTCTAGTTAAGAGAGTAAAGAAGAGTTAGAGACAATGTGAAGTTTCGCTTGATGTTCCAGAATAGCATAAGTAAATCTATGGTGCAAGCAAGTTCAAGGAAGGTTGCGAGTAGTATAAATAGATATGCGTAGGTCGCAAGCTAAAGTATGGTAGAGCGACGAGGTTTTAGGAAGACAGGAGTAAGGATAAGAAAAGGCGAGTGAGAAGGGATTAAGCCCATGAAAACAAGAGAGCTGATGGTTTCTTTAAGTTATAGAAAACTCAGTATAGCCTGAATGAACTCAAAGGAGTCTAAGACTAGTAGTATTTAGAAGAGATGGAATGCTGCCCTGGTAGTAGAATGAGGGTGTAATTGTGATAGATAAAGGATGACGTTTGGGCCTTCGATTGAGTAATGATTTGAAAAAAAAAAGGATTTCATGAATTGTACAGTATTAAAATACCCACGTAAGGTGAATCACATTGGGATGCTATGAAATACGGTTATGGAAGTATAATATCGCCCCTAGGTGGATCAATCTAATCACTTCAGATGTTCCCCGTTGAGACGTGAGCCCTAGCGCGGCAGTGTTACATAAGTGGTCAAGTTATCAGTGGTAGATTATAGATCAACATTAAGGTGAATCAACAATATATGGATAAAAGTTCAACAGTGTGAGATGAGATCAGGCTGTCATTCTTAAGATGAACAGTAATGAGGAAGCATTAAAGGACTTAGATTTATACATATATGATAAGCAGCGAGATAATAACCTGGAGTTGGGTAGCAGACATCGGTAATAATAAATCGAAGTAAGAGTTACGATATAGTATGACCTACCTAAATGTAGTAACTCTACACGGATAGATAACCAAGGCTATAAAACAAGATATAGCAATAGTCGTAAGTTCGACAAAGTACCGAGCGAAGAACTTTAGTACACCTATAGATGCTCAGAGGGGCATATTGTCAAGTTCCGTATATGTTCCCAAAGTGAGTCCTAGAGATTGGCTAAAAGCTGGAGGGAAGAGTCGCATAGGCGCACATACAAGAAAAAAGTCGTACATGATGCATGACAGAAGGTAGCAATAATTATGAGAATGGAAGAATTTCGTCCACAGGTCGTGTGTGAGAAAAAGGCCTAAAGGTGGGAATGCTCTGGACTTTAGATTTATTCACAGAACAGTTGCCTAAATGGAAAGGACAGTATTAAAACCATTCGTAAGAGTTATCTGGTTATGAGACCGATAAGTGCATCAGTCAACATTCGAGGACGAATGTTCCAAGGGGGGAATGATGTTACACCCCGCAATATTACGTCAATGTTACACTCTGCAGTATTATAACGATGTTACACCCCGTAGTATTGTACGTTGGATTTGTCGTAAGATAATTGACATCATTTCAAGGACAAGATTATTTTGAGGTTATAAGTATTATGTTATTTCAAACATGAGATAATTCTTATTATGTGGATAATTGATTAATTATTGATTTTTTAGTGTGAGATTAGCCTGTAATTGGTACATCATCCCCAACGTGGCAGCAAGGGATAATATTTGCCAAGACCAAACAATGACTCTTTGGTTTATGTACTAGGTGGCATATTTAGGGGATTTTTGGGCAAAGTAATCCCACAACCCACAATGAAAAGAAACCTTCCTATATCTATAAGTGTGATGTTTTATGTTTGTTAAGTAACAGATGGATCCTCAAAACAGTCCATATGAACCATAATAACGCTACAGCAGCGTGAGATGCAATTCTAAGAGAGCACGGTATAATCTTTCTCAAGAATATCATACGGATGTTTCCCTATTTCGATCCGCCATTACGGGTTTTTCGCAAAAGACGTGGGTTAGAGGGATTGTTAAGAGAATCAACTCAGGTATATTAAGGCTATCCCTTCTTTCCTTTTGTCATGACCCATATGATACAAACGAAGCGAGCAAATGCACAACTTTCACAAATGAATCTATTCTTAGAAATACTAGGGGTGCCTATGTTCTTGATTTCCCATGTGTCGTATTATTATATCTTCTGTTCATGGGTCTCAGAAAAATATGTAGTTGATAAAGTTTATCCGAGAGATCTTATTGACTTACTTCATTATGCATTGCATTCATTTATACATGTACATTGACCCATGACCAGATGGCGTTATATACGCGTATATTATATGTATATGGGATATGGGGAAAGGTTATGGCGTTATATACGCACCACCACCTGATCAGCTGGTATACATTGATGATTTTTCCCACAGTGGCCGAGATGATATGATGGGATGCCCTCACAGACTTGATGATGTTATGTACACATATACCTATGCATGATATGACATTTATACGTATATGCATGACACTGTAAATGTTTCATAATTCACAGAGCTATTCAGACTAACAGGTTGAGTCTTTTCCTCCATGTTTCTTTCATGTCTATTATATACTGCTTTCGTACCTTACATACTCAATACTTTATTTGTACCGATGTCCCTTTTTCCTGGGGACACTGCGTTTCATACCTGCAGGTCCTGATAGACAGGTTGGGAGTTCTCCAAGTAGGCTATCAGCTCAGCGTAAGGCGTTGGTGCACTCTATTTGCTCCGGACTTGCCTATTTGGTCAGTATGATTTGGACACGTATTGATTGGTATGGCGGGGACTTGTCCCGACCTTTATGATATTTATTTATTCTTAGAGGCTTGTAGACAGATGTCATGTATATAGATACTTGTATGGCCTTGTCGGCCTGCGTTTTGGGAATATAAAGGATCATGCCGGCCTTATAGGCCCGTACGTCATATGTGAAAGTCGGTATATCATGTTGAGTATTTGTCACGACCCCAAATTCACTCCGTAGGATGTCGTGATGGCACCTAGTCTCTAAGACTAGGTAAGCTTATCAATGCGAAATAAAAATTTAAATTTGAAACTTTACATAATTACAACTCCCAAAACCTGGTAGAAATAACTCACAAGCTTCTAAGAATTTATTCTATATGTCTCCATACATTAGAGTCTAAAACAAAGAAGGAAGACAACATAGTAAGATAGAAGGGGACTCCGGAGTCTGCGGATGCTGGCAGATATACCTCGAAGTCTCTTCGTACAACTAGTTTACTGATGCCTGGTCTGATAAAGTGTACTTGAATCTGCACAAAAAGATGTGCAGAAACGTAGTATAAGTATACCACAGCGGTACCCAGTAAGTGCCAAGCCTAACCTCGGTAGAGTAGTGACGAGGTCAGGTCAGGCCCTACTGGAAAATAATAATTGCATGGTAAAATGTTTAACAATATAATAAAATAAAATAACAATGGAAATGAATCAAGTAACATGTCACCATTTAATTACACAAAATAATGGCAATAATATCTCGTGGAATCAAAACAGAATTACTTTCAACTTTAAGAAAAATCACAACAAATAAACAAAGGCAACTGCGGCCATAAATCAATATCAATAAGGGCACTCCCGAGGTACAGCCTCGTAGTCCCAAATCATAAATAAATTCACAATATCTCATTTCCTTATCTCACCGCGGGAGCCTTCACAATTTATTTTAAAGAAATTATTTTTTCCGAAATAGCATCCCGCGTTTTAGCCATCCTTATCACACTGCATGACTTCTAGTAGTTTCCCCTACTAGCCACGCGTATCAAGCCACCCTTATCTCACCGCATGTGTTTCAATTCCCAGACCTTATACCACCGCATGAGTATCAATATCACAGTATATCACAATATGCACCTCAAGTGCTCAAATAATTTAACTTGCCAAAATAATTCAACAACAATATTTTTCCACAATAAAGAGCTCACGGCTCATGCCAAAATAAATCATCAATAATAGTTTTTCACAATAAAGAGCTCACGGCTCCATCACAATGAGTATGAAAATCTTACAAAAATATTGAGGAATAAATAATTCAGCAAAATAATATTTTAAAATCTTTAATACGTTGATTCAATACCAAATTTAAAAATGTCAAATACTTCATATCAATAATATTTAATTTAAAGAAAATCAACCTTCAAATAATGCACAGAATAAAAGAAACCAAGTTCCAACTAAACAGGTAAAACAATTAGCAGGAAAAAGGTCAAGCAAATTTAAAGTATATAAATCAAATCAATGATGGAGAATATAACAAGATTTATTAATTTAATTAATATGCAACAGTGATCTACACAATTTAAAAATATAATCCTTCACATTTAGCCCGTGTACACACTCATCACTTCGTGTACACGACTTTCATCACATTACAATTAATACCAATCCTAGGAGAAATTTCTCCCACATATGGTTAGACAAGTCACTTACCTCGACTTGCTACAATTTAACCAAGTAGTACGCCTTTCCCTCGATTTTCCGATTTCGGTCGACTCGTATCTAGTCATAATTAATTCGATAAGTCAACAAAAATTATAGAATTAATTTTATAAGAAAATGCTACATTTTTTAAAATAGAATCCAAAATTAACTCAAAAATGGCCCGTGGGGCCCACGTCTAGGAATCCGGCGAAAGTTACGAAATATGAACGCCCATTCAACCACGAGTCTAACCATGCCAAAATGATTAAATTCCAATAACAATTCGACCCTCAAATCCTCAAATCTATCCAAGAGGGTTTTCAAAATTTTCCAACTTAAATCACCAATTAACTGATAAAAACAGTGATGAATTTGGGTAATCTAACCAAAATTGAGTTAAGAACACTTACCCCGATGTTTTCTCTGAAAATCTCTCAAAGCTCGCCTCAATCCGGGCTCCAAATCGTTAAAAATAAAAAAATAGGACGAAGTCCCATTTTCAAAACTTAAACTCTCTGCCCAGGCTTTTACTCTTCGCGATCACGAACATCCACACGCGATCGTGAAGTACAAATTTCCACTCCCCAGATTTAACTCTACGCGATCCTACCGATCACGAAGCATGGTATCCACAATCCTACGCGATTGCAAGCCATCTCCATCGATCGCGAAGCATTAAGCGCGTGGACCAGCTTCTGCCTCGTTACTCTACGCGAACTCGAACACGACCTTCTTCACGCATTTGCGAGTCACAAAATATTAAAGCTACATGATCGCATCCCACTTCACGTGATCGCGAAGCACAAAAACTCAGCAGCCCTCAATTAACCTTACGCGATCACAAACAACGCCATGCGATCGCGATGCAGAGCTTGCCAAACCTACGCGATCGCGGTTGACCTCACGCGATCGCGAAGAACAAATTAACACTGCATCAACTAAGCCTACGCGATCACCTCAACGTTCGTCCTCGAACGGGTTTAGAATTATACCTAAAGTGGTAAAAAGATGAGGATAACAGCTGCGCATATCATGCTCGGTCTCCCAAGTCACCTCCTCGACCGGATGACCCCTCCACTGAACCTTCACGGAAGCAATGTTCCTTGACCTCAGCTTTCGAACCTGCCTGTCCAAAATAGCCACCGGTTCCTCAATATAAGATAGATCTTTGTCCAACTGAACTGAACTGAAGTCTAACACATGAGACGGATCGTCATAATACTTCCGGAGCATAGAAACATGGAATAACGGATGAACTGCAGAGAGACTAAGTGGTAGTGCAAGTTTGTAAGCCACCTCTCCTTACTCTTTCAAGAATCTCAAAAGGCCCAATAGACCTAGGGGTCAACTTTCCCTTCTTCCCGAACCTCATCCCACCCTTTATAGGCGAAACTCGGAGCAAGACCCGCTCACCAACCATGAATGCAACATCACGAACCTTCCGATCCACATAACTCTTCAGTCTAGATTGGGTTGTACGAAGTCGATCCTGAATCAACTTAACTTTTTCCAAGGCATCCTGAACCAAGTATGTACCCAATAGCCTAGCCTCACCTGGTTCAAACCAACGCACTGGAGACCGGCACCGCCTACCATACAAGGCCTCATACGGAGCCATATGAATGCTCGACTGATAACTGTTGTTGTAAGCAAACTCCGCAAGAGGTAACAACTGATCCCAAGCACCCCCAAAATCTATCACACACACGAAGCATATCCTCCAGTATCTAAATAGTGCGTTCAGACTACCCATCCGTTTGAGGGTGAAATGTTGTACTCAACTCTACCCGAGTACCCAACTCACGTTGTACTGCCCTCCAGAACCTTGATGTAAACTGTGTACCCCGGTCAGAAATGATAGATACCGGTACGCTGTGAAGTCTGACAATCTCGCGAATATAGATTCGAGACAACTGCTTGGAAGAGTAAGTAGTCATCACAGGAATGAAATGAGTTGACTTGGTCAACCTATCCACAATCACCCAAACTGCATCGAACTTCCTCTGAGTCCGTGGAAGTTTAACAATGAAATCCATAGTGATTCACTCCCATTTTCATTTCGGAATTTCTAACTTCTGAAGCAGTCCACCTGGCCGCTGATGCTCATATTTCACATGTTAACAATTTAGAAAACAAGATACATACTCCACTATGTCTTTCTTCATCCGCCTCTACCAATAGTGTTGTCTCAAGTCCTGATACATCTTTGCAGTACCCGGATGAATGGAGTACCGCGAACTGTGAGCCTTATGGAGAATAAACTCATGCAAACCATCTACATTAGGCACACATAGCCTGCCCTACATCCGTAATACACCGTCATCTCCAATAGTGACTTCCTTGGCATCACCGTGCTGAACTGTATCCTTAAGGACAAGCAGATGGGGGCCATCGCACTGACGCTCCTTGATACGATCATACAAAGAAGACTGGGAAACCACACAAGCCAAAACTCGAGTCGGCTTGGAAATATCCAACCTGACAAACTGGTTGGCCAAGGCCTGAACATCCAAGGCTAAAGGCCTCTCTGCTACCGGTAAATATGCTAAGCTGCCCAAACTCTCCGCCTCATGACTCAAGGCATCGGCCACTACATTGGCCTTTCTGGGATGATAGAGAATGGTGATATCATAATCCTTAAGCAACTCCAACCATCTCCACTGCCGCAAATTAAGATGCTTCTGTTTAAACAGATGTTGTAGACTTCGGTGATCGGTGTAGACCTCACAATGGACACCGTACAAATAATGCCGCCAAATCTTCAAGGCATGAACAATAGCTACTAACTCAAGGTCATGGACAGGATAATTCTTCTTATCTACCTTTAACTGTCTGGACGCGTAGACAATCACCCTACCGTCTTGCATCAACACTGCACCGAGACCAATACGCGACGCGTCATAATACACAGTATAAGATCCTGAACCTGTAGGTAATACCAATACTGGGGCTGTAGTCAAAGCTGTCTTGAGCTTTTGGCAGCTCTCCTCACATTTCTCAGTCCACCTGAATGAAGCACCCTTCTGGGTCAATTTGGTCATAGATGCAGAAATAGAAGAGAAACCCTCTACAAATCGGCGATAATACCCTTCCAAACTCAGGAAACTCTGGATTTCCGTAGTTGAGGACGATCTGAACCAACTCTGCACTGCTTCAATCTTCTTCGGATCTACCTTGATCCCCTCGCACGAAACTATATGGCCCAAAAATCCCACTGAATCAATCCAGAATTCACACTTTGAAAATTTTACATATAACTTCTTTTCTCTCAAAGTCTGAAGCACAGTCCTCAGGTGTTGTTCATGATCTTCCCGACTCTGGGAATACACTAGAATGTCTTCAATAAACACTATGACGAAAGAATCAAGATAGGGTTAAAATACACTATTCATTAAGTGCATAAATGTTGTTGGGCGTTGGTCAGCCCAAAAGACATCACAAGGAACTCATAATGACTGTACCGAGTCCTGAAAGCAGTCTTCGGGATATCTGGCTCCAAATCTTCAACTGATGATAGCCTGAACGCAAGTCAATTTTAGAGAATACCCTGGCACCCTGAAGCTGATCAAATAGGTCATTAATACATGGCAATGGATACCTGTTCTTCACTGTAACCTTGTTCAACTGGCGGTAATCAATACACATCCGCATAGAACCATCCTTCTTCTTTACAAATAAGACAAGAGCACCCCAAGGCGATACACTAGGCCGAATGAAACCCTTATCAAGCAACTCCTGTAACTGTTCTTTTAGTTCTTTCAACTCTATTGGGGCCATATAGTATGGTGGAATAGAAATGGGCTGAGTGCCTGGTAACAAATCAATATCCCTCTCGGGTGGCATACCCGGAAGATCTGCTGGAAATACATCGGTAAAATCCCTTACTATAGGAACTGACTCCATAGTAGGAGTATCAACAGTAACATCTCTCACATAGGCCGGATACGCATCACACCCCTTCTCAACCATTCGTTGAGCTTTAAGAAATGAAACAACCCTGCTAGGAACATGATTCGAGGTACTTATCCACTCTAGCCGTGGTAGACCTGGCATAGCCAATATCACCATCTTGGCGTAACAATCAATAATAACGTGATAGGGCGACAACTAGTCCATGCCCAAAATAATATCGAAATCCACCATACTGAGCAATAATAAATCAGCTCTGGTCTCAAAACTGCTGATAATAATTAAACACGACTGATACACGCGGTCCAAAATAATATATTCACCCACGGGTGTAGATACATAAACAGAAAAACTCAAGGAATCACGTGGTATGGCCAAATACGCGGCAAAATAAGATGACACATAAGAATAAGTGGAGCCTTGATCAAATAAGACTGATGCATCTCTATGACAGATCGGAATAATACCTGTGATAACAGAATCGGATGCCATGACATCTGTCCTAGCAGGAAGGGCATAATATCTGGCATGGCCTCCCCTTCTAGGGCGGCCTCTACTTGTCCGACCTCCACCTTTTGTTAGCTGTGCAGGTGGAGTGGCAACTAGTGCAGTAATCATGGCCTGAGAAGCCTGAGGGCCCTGTGGAATAGGTGGGGCCTGAGAAATCTGTGGAGGTGCACCCCTCCTAAATCTGGGGCAATCTCTCATAATATGACGAGTGTCACCACACTCAAAATAAGCCCTCGGAGGACGTGGCTGCTGGGACTGGCTCGAGCCTGATCGACTAGACTGCCCGCTGAAAGCACCCCGTACAGGAGGTACAATAGACACTGGCGGTGCATAATATGGAACCTGAGGTCTGGGAGTAGCCAGAATACCACTGGAAGCTAGAAGTGCTTAATGAATAGGATGGCTCACATAACCTCTACCATGACGGGCTGAAATTGGGTCACGAGAATTATTATATGTGCCAGAATCTCGGGGCCTCTTAGCTTCCCTCTCTTCCCTCTCCCGAGTCTGCATACCTTCTAATCTCCTAGCAATTTACACCACCTGTTGGTATGTGATTTCCATCTCTAGCTCTCGGGCCATACTGTATCTGATACTAGGGTGGAGACCCTCAATAAATCTGCGAACCCGCTCTCGAACAGTAGCAACTAAGGCTGGTGCATGCCTAGACAAATGACTGAATCAGACCACATATTCTGACACGGTCATAGAGCCCTGGCGTAGCTTCTCAAACTCTACGCACCATGCATCTCTAAGACTCTGAGGAACATACTCCCTTAAGAACATATCTGAAAATTGAGTCCAAGTGAGTGATGTTGCCTTAGCCGGATTATCCAACTCGTATGTTTGCCACTACTGGTAGGCTGCTCCTCTAAACTGGAATGCCGTGAAAGAAACCCCACTGGAATCCACAATACCCATATTGCGAAGGATACGATGACATTCCTCCAGAAAACCCTGAGCATATTCTGAAGCTAAACCGCTGAAAGTGGGAGGGTGGTACTTTTTATACCTCTCGAGCCTGAGCTGCTCCCCTTATGAAACTGTTGTCCTAATCTCAGGCCGAACTGGGACAATTGGCTACACTGGTATAACCTCTAAGGCATGGTCAACTTGGGCCCGTGGCTCTGGAGTACGGGCGGCGGGAGTCTGTGCTCCTCCCTCGGCCTGAGATATGGCAGGAGCAAGTGGAATTAACCCTGCCTGAGCTAGAGTGCCAAACATGCTAAATAACTGGGCAAGGGTCTCCTGAAGTGCAGGAGTAGTAACAGGCATCTCAGATGTCTGTTCTCCAACTGGAGCTACTGGTGGCTCTGGTGCAGCAGCTCGTGCAGGTGCTCTGGCTACACCATGTGGTCTTCCTCGGCCTCTGCCCCAACCCTGGCCTCTTGCGGCTCCAACAGAGGGCACGGGTGTCTGATCATCGGATCCAGTTGTGCGTGTCCTCACCATCTATGAGAGAATAAAAATATAATGGTTTAGAACTTTGAATTCAACAATTGCGCACGATAAGGAATCAAAGAAGTAAATATTTTTCTAACAGTTCCATAGCCTCCTGAAGATAAGTACAGACGTCTCCGTACCGATCCGCAAGACTCTACTAAACCTGCTTGTGACTCATAACATCTATGAACCTAGTGTTCTGATACCAACTTATCACGACCCCAAATTCTCTTTGTAGGATGTCATGATGGCACCTAGTCTCTAAGACTAGGTAAGCCTATCAATGCGGAATAAAAGTAAAATTCTGAAACTTTACATAATTACAACTCCCAAAACCTGGTAGAAATAATTCACAAGCTTTTGAGAATTTATTCTCTATGTCTCCATACATCAGAGTCTAAAACAAATAAGGATGACAACATAGTAAGATAGAAAGGGACTCCGGAGTCAGTGGACGCTGGCAGATATACCTCGAAATCTCCTCGTACAGTTAGTTTACTGATGCCTGGTCTGATAAGTTGTACCTAGATCTGCACAAAAAGATGTGCAGAAGCGTAGTATGAGTACACCACAGTGGTACCTAGTAAATGCCAAGCCTAACCTCGGTAGAGTAGTGACGAGGTCAGGTCAGGTCCTACTGGAAAATAATAATTGCATGAAAAAATGTTTAACAATATAATAAAATAAATTGGCAATGGAAATGAATCAAGTAGCATGTCACCATTTAATTACACAAAATAATGTCAATAATATCTCGCGGAATCAAAATAGAATTCCTTTTAACTTTAAGAAAATCACAACAAATAAACAAAGGCAACTGGGGCCATAAATCAATATCAACAAGGAAACTCCCGAGGTACCGCCTTGTAGTCCCAAATCATAAATAAATTCACAATATCTCATTTCCTTATCTCACCGCGTGAGCCTTTACACAATTTATTTTAAAGAAATCATTTTTTTTCGAAATAACATCCCGCGTTTTAGCCATCCTTATTACACCGCATGACTTCTAGTAGTTCCCCTACTAGCCATGCATATCAAGCCACCCTTATCTCACCGCATGCGTTTCAATACCCAGACCTTATACCACCGCATGAGTATCAATATCACAATATACACCTCAAGTGTTCAAATAATTTAACTTGCCAAAATAATTCAACAACAATATTTTTCCACAATAAAGAGCTCACAGCTCATGCTAAAATAAATCATCAATAATAGTTTTCCACAATAAAAAGCTCACGGCTCCATCACAATGAGTGTGAAAATCTTACAAAAATATTGAGGAATAAATAATTCAGCAAAATAATATTTTAAAATCTTTAATACGTTGCTTTAATACCAAATTTAAAAATGTCAAATACTTCATATCAAAAATATTTAATTTAAAGAAAATCAACCTTCAAATAATACACGGAATAAAAGAAACCAAGTTCCAACTAAACAGGTAAAACAATTAGCAGGAAAAAGGTCAAACAAATTTAAAGTATATAAATCAAATCAATGATGGAGAATATAACAAGATTTATTAATTTAATTAATATGCAACAGTAATTTACACAATTTAAAAACATAATCCTTCACATTTAGCCCATGTACAAACTCGTCACCTCGTGTACACGACTTTCATCACATTATAATTAATACCAATCCTAGGAAAAATTTCTCTCACACAAGGTTAGACAAGTCACTTACCTCGACTTGCTCCAATTTAACCAAGTAGTACGCCTTTTTCTCGATTTTCTGATTCCGGTCGACTCGTATCTAGTCATAATTAATTCGATACAGTTAACAAAAATTATAGAATTAATTCCATAAGAAAATACTAAATTATTTTTAATAAAATCTGAAATTAACTCAACCACGTTTCAGAATCCGGCGAAAGTTACGAAATATGAACGCCCATTCAACCACGAGTCTAACCATACCAAAATGACTAAATTCCAATAATAATTCGACCCTCAAATCTTACCCCGATGTTTTCTCTGAAAATCTCCCAAAACTCGCCTCAATCTGAGCTCCAAATCGTTAAAACTGAAATATGGGACTTAAACTCTCTGCCCGGGCTTTTACTCTTCGCGATCGCGAACATCCACACGCGATCGCGAAGTACAAATTTTTACTGCCCAGATTTAACTCTACGCGATCGTGAAGCACAGTCTCCGCAAGCGTATGCAATCGCAAGCCTTCTCACACGATCGCGAAGCATTAAGCGTGTGGCCCAGCTTCTGCCTCGTTACTCTATGCGAACGCGACCTTCTTCAAGTGTTCGCGAGTCACAAAATATTAAAGCTACGCGATCGCATCCCTCTTCACGCGATCGCGAAGCACAAAAACTCAGTAGCCATCAATTAACCTTACGCGATTGCAAACAATACCACGCGATCGCGATGCACGGCTTGCCAAACCTACCCGATCGCGATTGACCTCACGCGATCGCGAAGAACAAATTAACACTGCCTCAACTAAGCCTACGCGATCACGTCCCAATCTTCGCGATCACGAAGAAGGTTTAAAATACCGAAAATCAGCAGCTACCAGCAGTGCCAAAATGAAGGAAAATACTCTGAATACCATCCGAAATACTTCCAAGCCCCTTGGGACCTCAACCAAATATACCAACAAGTCCTAAAATATCATACGAACCTAGTCGAACCCTCAAATCACCTCAAACAACGCTAAAATTATGAATTACCCCCAATTCAAGCCTAATGAACTTTGAAATTTCTAATTTCTACAAACGACTTTGAAACCTATCAAATCACGTCCGATTGACCTCACATTTTGCACACAAGTCATAAATGACACAACGGACCTATTCAAATTTTCAGAATCGGATTTCGACCCCGATATCAAAAAGTCATCCCCCCCCCCAAACTTTTAAAAATTTGACTTTCGCCATTTCAAGCCTAGTTCAATTACGGACTTCCAAATAAAATTTCGAACACGCTCCTAAGTCTAAAATCACCATACGGAACTGTTGGAATCATCAAAATTCTATTCTGGGATCGTTTTCTCAAAATATTGTCCGAAGTCAAACTTAGCATTTTAAGGCCAACTTAAGGAACCAAGTGTTCCGATTTCAACCCGAACACTTTCAAATCCCGAACCAACCATCCCCTCAAGTCATAAATTTTATAAAAGCACATACGGGGAGTTTTATTTAGGAAAACGAGGTTCTAAAAGTCAAAATGACCGGTTGGGTCATTACAGTATTCCCTCATGCTTTATTCCAGTAATCTCATGACAGCCTTTCTGGCCCATTTACCTATGATAGTACGATAAGAAAGATAGTACGATATGACAGATACGTTACGTTGATACTCGGTTGAGTAAGGCACCGGGTGCCCGTCGCGATCCAACGATTTGGATCGTGACACTTATAGATGTCCTGATATTATACACCTTGAAAACTTTTCAATCTATACATAAACATGCGGGTATAGACTCAATTAGGAATTATTTTCACTCATTCAAAAGAGTTTCAAATTATATATTAGTTTATTTTTAGTAACATGCTTATATTTTTGCATCTATGAGTCTATGACTCTAAAATGCACATTATTTATATATATTACTACTCCCTCCAGGTCTATTTTAATTGATTTTTTGACTGTTTTTATACATGAAGGAATCCATATTTTAGCATTAATTAACAATAAAATTGATCATATTAACCTTAATTTGTTCATTAAAAATATAATAGATACTTGAAGACTCTTTACTCCAAGGGCAACTTTGAAAAAAATAAATTAATGCCTTCTTGATATATGAAAAAATTAAATATTATGAACCACAAGCCAACAAATCAATTAAAGTGGACCGGGGGAGTATTATAAAAGAACAAAATGCCAATACATATAAAATTTTGCTTATCAACTCTATCTTTATTTGAAGTATATAGAAAGCACTAATACTTAAAAATTTAAAATCAATTAAATTTTATCTTATATAAATTATATATTATTTGAACTATTAATCATAACTCTTTATTATATTTATATAATCTTTTAAATATTTATTTCATTAAAATGGGATACATGCGAAATCACACGTAAAAGCACGAATGCCTTAAGTAAAATATTGTTTATATTTTTTACCGTTTAAAACTAAATTTAACATTGAATAAAATGTGTCATTTAGTAATTTTCGAATACTTAGGACTTTCACATTAATAACTAAAATTTTGACTATTAGATATTTTTTTATATTTGAACTAGGTAAAAGGTCATAATATTTACGAATTTAATATTTATTTATATAAATATAATTTTTTTCCTTATTTGGATTGTTGTCTTTTACAAATTCCTAAAATATAAGTCCATCTTTTTCTTTTCAAAAAAGTCACTATCGTTTTTAATTTAGAAAAGAACCTCCCTTCCATGCATATTCAAGGACTCATCAAGGTTGTTTTTCGTACTTTTTCTCCTACTTTTTTTGATTTAGAATACTTTTAACCTATAATCTATTACTTTAATCTATATCTATATTATTATAAAAGCATGAATATAATGTTGGTTGACAAAAATATCCTTAAAAATTAAATTATCTTTTCAATACAATGTACAAAAAGGTAAACTCAACAAATTCGTCTTGAAAGTCAAATAACTCTAGGAGTCTATATACTTACCTTTCCCGCAACTTTGAAGCGTGGGAATGTTGAATTATATTTGGAGAAGGGATTAAAAAAGTTAATTAATTTTTGAATTTTAAATCTTTACGAATCTAATATAAAAGGAAATTTAATACTAAATTCTACAAACATTTATATTATTCTAAACGAAGTGGAAAGTTCCTTATACCCTTTAAAGTCTTAATTGATATTAATTCATATAAAGTTAAATATAAATTAAGTTAGATATCTTTTGTGATATAAAGGGATAAATATACCCCTCTATTTTGATATATTATTCATATTTACCCTTCGTTATACTATGGAGTCAAATTTACCCTCACTGTTAGCAAAATTTTCAAATTTACCCTCTAATCTAACGGAAAGCCCCAAATCCCTTCTATTTACTGTAATTCTTCCTCACTAATCAATCATTTCCTTCGTGTGATCCACCAGAGAAGAAAAAAGGTCGATATTAGAAATGAAAATGTGGAGTTACAACATAATTTTCTCCCTTGTCTTTGGTTATGTTTAAACCATAAATGAAAGGCATAATTCACAGTTTATGGGTGTCTCCAACGGAATGGGGATGAGTGAAATACCGTAGATAATTTGAAAGAGATTTATTTAATTCTTCAGGTGGTTGAAATACATTCGCTTATGAAGTTGTTACTAATATTTACTATTTTTTATGGACTACTGGCATAACAAGGCCGTAGGTATCCATGTAAATGCATTCCCTTTCGAATTTGAACTTGGCATGTCTTTTGATGTAAATTTTGCTGGCGCAAGCACTTTTGCATGAAATTTATGACATATAATTTTTTAGTATTGTCTGAGAAATCCTAAATTAAATGATCTGTTTAAATTTATGTTCAGCTTCAGAACATCCTTTCAAAGAAATATTTACTAGTGTTCTCATGCCTAGAGGTGGTGAATTTGGAAAGTCTTCCTGCTCTATATAGTCAAGTGGAACAAGAAATCAACTTGTTGAGGATATTTTTTTCCCTGGTAGAGCACACGTAGGAGATAAGTGATTTGTGAGGGGGAAAATGTAGTAAATAGAAGGAATTTGGGATTTGGGGCTTTCCGTTATGTTAGAGGGTAAATTTGAAAACGTTGCTAACGGTGAGGGTAGATTTGACCCAATAGTATAACGAAGGATAAATGTGAACAATATATCAAAGTAGAGGGGTATATTTGGCCATTTTCCCTATTTTTTATGTTCCTTAATATTAGGATTACTACATAATTCAAACAAATTGAGTTGTTTTTAAAATTTTAAATAATAAAATAACTAAATAGTAATTTCTAAACATGCAATCTAATTTTAAAGGAAAAAAAATACCTGGGGGGGTTTATATGAATATCTTTCTTTTACATGATAATAAAGTGGTTCTAATAAGACAGATGGAATTGTGCTCTTTCATTTATTTTTATTTTTTTTATTATGAATAATTAATTTCTTTACAAATTTCTCAAATCAAACCAATGCATGTTAGGTTTTTAGAGCGAGTTCGTCCAAGTCTCCTACACATCGAAGTTTAACAATAATTTTTTTTTGATTGATTTATTTTCACAATTAGATGCTCTGTGCCATTAGTTATCTCTAAATTCAAGATTTATATTCAAATGAAAATCAAAATACTGTGAAATATTATTATCAATGTATTATGTGTTATGATTGGTTAAAAATAATTTGCACAAAAAAAATTAAAACAAAGATTGGATTGGCTCAAAAATACATTAAGATGTTCATATTGAATGTGAAATTCAACTGAAACTTTTCAAACAAATAGAATGCTTACATAATGTAAGGTATTGATTTTATCTTGTATATCATTTTGGAAATATTGCGTTTATGAATTTAAGTTTTTTACAAACTACCTATCTTTTTCATATTTACCTTATTCTAGAAAATAAATATTTATTTTTTATAAAATAAATATTTGTATTGTTTAACCTACTGATTTGTTAAGGAATACGTATGTTAATTTTAGATCACTAGAGTAATAGATTAAATTTATCCATTATTCGTGTTCATATTATTCTTAATAGTTCTTGATAGTATATATTTAAATAATTAAGATTTATCTAATAAATTTAAAATTATTTTGATTCAAACGACGTGGAATGAATTTCAAAATTATTCAAACAAAATATACTTCTTCGTAATTTTTGGTAATATTTTTAAGTAAAAAGGTGTGAGCTCAACCCAATTATTATGCTTCCTGGTATATACAGTTACGATTAATTTTTATCTTTTTAAAAATTTTATATTTTTATTGGTAGGTGATTCTAATGTGTCGGATATACTAGGTGTGGAAAATAATTGCATAGGTAAATGGAGAAAATAATATTGGTTAATATTTGCTAAATTCTTATACTTCGAGGAAACAAATGGCAATAATGATTCATGTGACCATCGTGTATTTATTACTCCAACAATTGTTCAAAACATTATTAAAATTTTCACAACACTGCTATGTTAAAAGATGAGAATAATGATTTATGTAATTACCGTGTACTTTGTTACTCTTACAAATATTCAAACAATTGTGAAATTCCTTCTCAACACTGTTATGCTATATGTATCACGTGCAATTATTTTTCTTACATGACTGTGAATATTATTTTTGTTGTATTTAAAATTTATTATGATTTTATCTTTTATAAATCATTTTCTTATTTGATTCAACTGTTATACTGATAGTATTTCGACAATTTATTGGTGCATTGCATATATATCCCGTATTAATTATTATTACAAATATTCGTACAAGCTTTCATTCAGATACCTTGGAGTCCCGTAAGATTTCAGCTGTGGATTGTGAAATGGCGGATAAAGTGATTACTAAAGTTAGAGGATGGGGATCGAGAACATTATCCTATGCTGGCAGAGTGCAACTGATAAATTCAGTACTCATGCACACACACACGTGTATTGGGCTTCTCTCTTTCTACTATATGCAGAAATTACCTCTGGGATAGGAAGGTGGACACCACTAGAGTGCCTTTATTGTGTGAGCTGGAATGATGCAGCCATTGGCAAGTATGTTTGGAATATTGCTCAAGTGGGTTAACCATCTATATATAAAAGGAGAACCTTAGTGGCAGTATGTAGCACAACATGAGTTGGTATTGGAAAAAGATTTGCCACATTAGAGACAAAGATGGGAAATATTCAGAAGTCAAGCAACACGGCAACATCGAGGTTGGGTATGGAATAACCAAAAACATATCTAAATATAGCTTTATTTGCTGGCTAACTATGCATGGAAGATTACAAACAAAAGACAGGTTAGCTAAGACAGCCAGTGTGTGATATGTAGACAGCCACAGAAACTCTCTCATTTGTTTTTTGAATGCCAGTTCTCTAAAACATGCATAGATAGGGGTGCAAGACATGGAGCTGGAATGGCTATGGAAAAGAGCAACTAGAACAGCAAAAGGGCGCCTAAGAAAGGGCTTTGTGCTAGCTATCATCGCAGCACTGACTTATGGTATATGGAAGCTCTATGGCATAGCACAGTTCCACGACCACAAAGTTTATGCAATCATGTGAAGGAAGAGTGTAAATATCGGTTGAATCATTGCTCGACTCGAAGAGAAGAAAGTTGATGATAGAAAATGGATAAAGGATTTATATAATTAGAGTAATGGTAAGCAAGTTGCAAATGGAATCTCTATAGTGTTTTTCTCTTGTTTGTTGTATTCCCTTTTGTCTGGTGATGAATAAAAAATTCTTTCACCAATTTTAATAATACCTTTCTATTAACAGATAAATAATTACATGAATATTCTAAACACATTATTGATAAACGTAAAAGACTAGTAAAGACAAAAAAAAAAAAAGGTAAGTAATTTAAGGTATAAACGTTATTACTGGGTAAAGGCAATCCAATTTTTGGCGTTGGGAAATACCAAGTCCTCGGATATTAACACACATACTTCAATAAACATAGTTCATTTCTTGTCAAAATAGTAATTTCCTTTTGCCAGAAGAGTGAGAATTGCTTGTGGGGTGGACCAAGGACAAGATGGAATTAAAAATCTAAAATTAGTCATAATATTTATTAATTACAAGTGTAAACAATGCATTTTCTTGTATAAAAATTGACTGATCTTGGGACAGCAGCAAATAAAAAACTTGATTATATGTTTGATGCATTTAGATCAGGAGAAAAAAAATAGTAAAACTCCTTAAACACCTATACAAGTGGAAATTTACAAAAGTAGAGCTTGATATAAAGGTAGATTAGCGTTTCATGGCGTGGTATCCTTTTCCACCATTTTGTTTGCTGGTACTTTGTCTGACTTTACAGCATAAGCCGAGGGGAACCATCCGGATTTACCCTTGCATTCTCCCTCGGACCATCCATTTGGAGTTACCTATTGTAATTATATCGGCAATTTAACATATTTTGCTCGCTAAAAAGTAACAATTATCAACAGAACAAAGCAATGAAACAACACAGTTACAATGTCTCAAGTCATGAGCAACGGAATATGTAAAGGATAAGAGGACATATTGTAATAGTTATGATCCAATGTGCAGCCTACAGAACCACATTTCCAAGTGTTGAAGTCCTCAGACGTAAAATGTAGCTTCCCTTCTCCTCAGACTGCGGGACATGGCTTCACGAAATAAATGTATTGTTGCAACCAATTTGAGACACCTAACCAACAACTAAGTTGCAGGGACTCTTCATTTTCGGTGTCACACCCGTGTCGACACGGCATGGGTGTGGGTGTACCGGATTTGGTCAACCAATTTTTGGGTACTTTGACCAAATCGACGGAGAATTCGGAACAAACACAATGACTTCTGAAATCAAAACAAAAGCTAGGGTGAAATTGAAGAAAACGGAATACCTTGTATATAATAATTTCGATGTCAGTCCTTTTCCTTTTATTTTCTTCTCGTATTCTCCTCTTGATCAATATTTTCTCCTTCTCGGAATACATTGTAAGTTTTTCACATGGTGTTTCATAATGTAGACATATTTTTATAATTCTATTTTTATATATTTGCATTATTTTTAGCAAAAACCCCGCACCCGTATCCGTACCTGGATCCGTACCCCAAAATCTTAAAATTTAGATGATAAAGGATCCAACTTCTAGATCCGCACCCGTATCGGACACATGCACCCAAGTCCGAGCAACTTAGACCAACAACATATGGCGCCAATAAACCAGCTCTTGCTGCTGACACTCGTATTCTAATTCTGGCATGTCCCATCAATTAGTCAATCACAGTCGATTTCATTTATGATCCTCGGGGTCATATAACTAGCACCTTGACTTGTCCGCTTGACGCCTGCTATCTCCCACCAGCGCAAAGGCAATTGTAACTCTACCCACCCAGGCTTCGGAAGATGGAAATAATTTTACCGACAACAACAACAACATACCTAGTATAATCCCACAAGTGGGATCTGGGGAAGGTGGAGCGTACGCAAACCTTACCACTGCCTTGTGTAAGGTAGAGAGACCGCTTCCCATAGACCCTCGGCTCGGAAATAACTTTACCTAGTGTCACCTTTTATAACCAGCACTTTTTTAGCTTATCCACACCAATCTTCAGTCATATAGCAGGGGGATCTCAGAAGGTTTATTTGGTTCAGCATATTCAAAAGTTAAAGGCGGCAACTTCAGAAGGGAAAATGTCTAAGCCCCTCACTTGCTGTTGGCTATTTTACACTAAGGAAGGGCGATTGTTAACCTACTATATAATAATATGTCCACAACCAACAGCAGTCTACCACCATATTCGATCTAAATACGGACTTTGTCCTAACATTTAGAAGGATTTGATGAGTCATATTGTTAGTTCCTACAATTACTACTGTTAGAACTGGATAACTGAAAGGGGCATCGACAACGCAAGAGGCCAGTGTCCTGTAGTTTTGGATTTTGACTGATAATGGAGAGATGACAATACCTTACTACAGTTTCGGCATCACTTGTTCTTGCAAAAAAAGTGAAAGGTTTAATATCTACCCCCATAGTTAGAAAAGCTCTTAGGCTTATGAACATATCGTGGAGCAATAAGTATGCAAGACTTGGAACCAAATGGAAAGTTCTGAAACTGATGTTAAATGCCGTCAAGGTACTCCAGAAAATGTCAACTTAAGCATCCAAAGAACAAAAAATAAGACATGATAGTTATATCAAGCAGCAGTCATATAGGCAGTGTAATGTGCTTAATTAGAAATGAAGATATTTACCTGCCGGACTACCACATAATCGCCAGCCTCTAGACTTAGCTCACCATCTGCTTGGGCATCAAAAGAGTGTATAACCTACCGCCAAAGAATCAAGGAGATCAAAGAATATTGAGATTTTGAGATAAGGGTGGCAAGTGGGCCGGTCCAGGCCCGGGACCGCGGGCCAAACGGGCTAAACGGACCAGGACCGTTTGGCCCGGTTTTAGCGGGCCTGGTCCGGTCTCGTGTGCCGGTCCTATGATTTGGGCCCGTCAGGCCCGGGACCGTTTAGCCCGCCAGGGCCCGGGACCAGCCCGGTCCCTTAGCGGGCCAAACGGTCCCAACGGCTATTTTTAAAATAAAAAAAAATAGCCGTTGGACTGTCAAAAATAGCCGTTGGCTATTTATAAAATAACCATTTAACCCCCCAAACTTTGTTTTAATCCCAAACTTTTTATAATTACACTTTTTCCATATTTTCAACTATAAATACCCCATCATTATTTCATTTTTTCCATGAAAGATATTGCCATGATTTTTAATGCTATAATAAAAATATAACGCATTGATTTGAATATATAGTATATAAATCGAATATAGCTTATATATCTTAAAGATGTATATATAGTATAGTATAGTATAGTTCAGTATAGTATATAACATACTATATATACAACTTAAGATATATAAGCTATATTCGATACACACACACACACACACACACACACACATATATATATATATATATATATATATAAGATGTATATATAGTATATTTTAAGATGTATACTATCGAATATGGCTTATATACTATGTATATATAATATAGTATATATATATTTTAAGATGTATATATAGTATATAAATCGAATATAGCTTATATATCTTTATTACCATTTTTTTTCTCTAACTTCTATAAAATAAAATAAAAAAATAGAAAATATCTGTTGTGCCCGCTTAGGCCCGTTTGGACCCGTTTAGGCCGGGACCGGCCCACTTAACCCGGGACCGTTAGTTCGTGGTCCCGGTCCCGAGCCGGTTCCAGCAATAAGCCCGCGAAGCCCAGGACCGTTTAGGACCGGCCCGCATAGGACCGGCCCACTTGCCACCCTTATTTTGAGAGGACAAAGGAGTATTCTGTAGAAGTAAATATGCCAACTCTTTAAAGAGTGCCTTACCTTTGCAATAAAATAGGTAGGACTTTTATCCTCAGCTTTTGGATGCTCAGTTCCATTTGAAGTTGTATCATGCAAAACTCTTTCTGAAGTTGAAGATTGCGGGGATGACCCATTTAGTTGCTCTTCTTCAAGCATCTGACTCCCAGAGAAAAATGTTATATATTTCTGTGATCACCTTGTTTATCTCATTCTGTCTCAAGGTAGAAGTTCACTATTCTATCCAGCTTAGAGAAAACTAAAAATCCTGCTAGAATAGTTTAATTCTCATGATTTGGAGGAAATAAAAGGTTTGAATCTACAGACCTCAGAATGCAACTTCTCCAAAATGGCAACAACATTCTGATGATAAGATCTTTCAGCATCGACCTGCAAGCTAAAATCATTTTTAGATAAAGAGATACAGATTTCAACTGGAAGTGATCCGTGCAGAGAAAAAATAATGCAGACAAGAACATTAATATATTAATAGGGAAGAAAAGTAGAAAGCAACGATATAAGTGTTCTCAAGCTAAACAAAATAACTAAGTTCGTAGGGATCTCCAATTGCTGAAGATCAGTCAAGTGGAAATCATGAAAAGGTCATTACAACCGATAGGATTCATTTTATTAACACATTCAGAATTGAAGGGAAAATTTGATTATGACTAGGTATCCCAGATATTTGAGTTTCATATATATGTCATTGTGTTCTTTCATTTCAAATGACCGAAGTTAGCAAATAAAATTCCCAAACATAAATTTATCAATTTAAGGTCATTTTACTAAGCAGTTAAGGTTACCCAATACACATTGTGATGTCAGAACATACACGAATTGAATGAAGAAAGAGAAACCAGCAATACCATGGTAAGAAGCTTTTGGAAAGTAATCTGCTGCTGGTCCTCCTCAACAGATAACATGGCATCAGTTGCTTCTTTGCCAAGAACCAACACCGAAGATTTGAGCTCCGACAATCTTGTTTCTGCATTTTTAAGCTTTGCCAAACTTTCAGTAGAAGCATCTCTAAACTTTGATTGGCGTCTTATCACTTCGGCAGCCTAAAAAGAGCAGGGGAAGCCACTTAGAACTACCAGAATTCTTGCATGAATTGATTACTACCTCATTGAAAAGGGTGTAAAGATCGGCTGATTGTAGGGGTACATTCCTTGGTGATATATGGGACAGATCCCTCTGTTTCCTTACTCTCTTTTTTTAAATAAACAAGCTTTTACACCAGCCCAACCCATCAACCCACCCGAAAAAACAAAAAAAGTTGAAAGATACCTGGGCTTCAAACTCCTGGCGCATTCTGTCATAACGGTGAGTCAAATGGCGAGCATCTTCTAAAGGAGCACCATGTATTGATGCTCTTAACGGCTCACAAACCTACAGCTAAAAGGAAAAATGGTCACACACTATGCGCTCTTGGAACCAAGAAATGGCCACAACAACCAAATGTCATTATGCCACATCTAAGACTCATCGAGAAAGAAATACTAGAATGCACAATACATATTAATACTGGAGAAAGGTTCATCATGTTATACCATTTTACAGTTTCACCTACATCACATCTTGGGTTAAAAGCAGTAGAGATTCATACTTCAGGTATCTTGTCATTAGAGGTGTATGACTCATCAATAAAGATCACTTTAGTTCACTATATGAAATGAATTGCTAAAAGCATCTGCAAGTTTTAACCTCTCAGGAGTGAATAGATCTCTCCAAATCTAACCATAAGAACCCCAGATAAAATGCTCTCCTATAAGAAAAAATTGTGTGCTTGACCTACTTTAATGCATCATATGATATGTCGAGGATACCTGACTATTTGTTCTTGTTTTTTTGTTTAGACATCAGAAACAGATAGCTTTGCGCTTGAATTATCATATTCTGCCAGGCACATAATACATTCAAGTTTTAAAAAAATGATTAGACCTTGGTTCTTTTTTTGTTTTTGTTTTTTGATAATGGATTAGACCTCGGTTCTTACTGATACATTAATCTTTTTGCATTGCACAAAGAGTGAGAAGTGCATTATTTTGGACCTTATGCATGTCTGTGTTTGTTTTATGCTGTCTAGATGGTCTCTAGAGATTCTTCCTTCTAACCTATCCATCATTATTGTATATATCTTAACATCAGAAAGCATATTGTCTCCCACAACAACAGGTAGGCAACATCTTTCATAAATTAAGCAAGCTTCTGATTCCCTCTGCAGCACATCACAACTCCCATTGCAAGAAAATGGGGCAACATAGTAAAAATGGTGGGAAAAGACTGAAAAATGACCTTCAATCTACACAACAATAATAACCTTTTTGAGGGAAATCATTTGGAGCGGATATGACTGTAAAGCTAAACAAGCATAGATCTAACCTGTTGTCCAAAAACTCCAAGCATAATTTCCCTTTGATCTTCCATTGCAGCATGTGAAGTACCAAATTCCACGGCAATCCTTGGCAAGGTAGACGGACCATTTTGATTCTCACTCCCATATTTACAACAATTCTCGGACAACTTTCTAGCTGCAAGATCAAGCTGAAAGTTGAGACTTCCATATAACATGCTAAATAACAGAAGCAACATAAGATATGGATGGAGGTCCACAGACCTATCTCCATTTGTTTTTTACTCGTTGATAAATATCCTTCTACACCCCGAACAATATCCCTCTGGAAATGCTGTTAAGCACAAACGCAGCAAGTTAGTTTTGTGATCCATATGCTGCTACCAAGAGGACTATCTTTAATAGAATTTTTTTAACAGGAATCAAAGGATCAGTAAATCTATTCCACCCAAAATGGGAAGGGGTTAGGGTTATGAACTTAAAAGCTGATAATTGAGTCGATTCCATGAGTATAAGTTCATTCAATACCGACCAAGCCGAAATAGGGTTATACGCATAGGGGTCATTCGGGCCTATCTAAATAGATACTATGTTTACGTATGGATCCCCACCTGCATTCCATTTAGGATTAAGAATACGCATCACCGGACCTGCTTTTTACATCTCTATTGGGACCCTATTTCACCTCTTTGAGTTTGAGGACTTTATTAATAGACAAAAAACCATTAACAAAATTGTATTGGTGTTACCTTTGCAGCCCTTGTAGACATATATAAGTCTTGAAGCCGCTGATGAATCTCTAGCTCTGCTTCGTCAACCATCACAGATTCATGGCCCAAGTGCCCCAATTGTCTCAAAATAGCCTAATAAAAAGCAGAATATGAGTTCTTTCATAACAGATGATAAGAACCTACATAAGCTATCTTCATTGAACTATGTTGTAAAGAACTACCATTCTGGTCTGACCCAAGCATATGATCTCACAAGTCTGGACTTTACTTGTTTAATATTGAACTTGAGTTGAGAATTTGGGTCCAGCTACTTATGCAATAACCTTGGCTCAGATTCATAGATAAGCCAAGAAAGATAGATCGCTAACAGTAACAAGCAAAAGATATTCTAGTAATACTACCTACATGTAATAAACCCATTTTGCGTAGGGTTCTTTCTACTTCATTGCTAAACCTTAGTTCAATAAAAACTGCTTCTTGTATTATTACATACATATTTTCTTTTAGTATATAATCAAGGTCACAAATTCCAACTTAAAACAGCAAACATGAAATTATTATCGAAATCGAGGGGCTTCAATCTACGTTGCGCGGACTCTTCGATTTTGGTGCCGTCCCCGTCCCGATACGGGGACGGGAGCGGGAGCGGGATATGTCCCGGATTCGGTCAACTGACTTCGGAAACTTTGACCGGAATCCATCAACAAATTTGGGAGAAAAGTTGAGATTTTTGATTTTGAGAAATCAAAAAATAAAACAGATTTAGGAGAATGAAAGAATAATGTCCATGTTGGAGAATGAAAATGTAAGTTTTTCATAGAATATCTCCCAAAATTTACAATGTTTTTATAGCTCTATTTTTTATTAGCCGAATCCCCGCACCCGTATCCATATCCGGATCCGCACCCCCGAATCTTAAAATTTAGATTTTGCCGAATCTGATACTTGGATCCGTCCCCGTATCGGATACCCGCACCCGAGTCCGAGCAACTTAGGCTTCAATCCCTTTTTTTTTTGGGCCTAAGGGCCTCTTGCCCTACCAACATACCAGAGGCTTTCGGGGCTTACACCTCCCTGTTAAGTACCTAAATAAGGCTTTTCGGGTAGGAAATAAAAGGGAACTAAGGGTACCAAGCAACAGGAGGAGAAAAATAATTACTTCGCCAAATGGAAGTAAATCAAACAAGTTCCCTCCTCATTCCCCCGCCCCCTCTACTTACTTGCTCCAAAGATAACTAATTTTACTCATAGCATTTAATAGAGACCATGCAATTAATGATACTTCAACATGTTTGGCCAAAAGCATAACTCGAAAGTTTCCCGGGAGAATCACCCTTTATCTATTATAGGGTAAACCTCCATCCCCCAAAAGCCCCTAGCAAGGAGAGTAACAGTGGCCCATTCCTACTTCTCTCTCTTGTTGACTCAAACACCCCATCCATATAGTTGGAGATGGCGCCACTAGGCTGTATGTCCCTCCCTTGACTGGAAAATCACCGGCTTAATTTCACTACTGTCTAGTTCGAGTAGCTTGTTATTTCATTGATAGCACAAGAATGTTATTGCCTTGCTACATGGATCACACAAACGGTTCTTAGACTCGTCATCCTTATACTATCCTCACTGAGCTACTTAGGTAGTTAGGCTCCATTCTTTTCTTTCTAATTCTTAAACATATACTACTATGCTATTGCCTGTTTATAGGAAAACTAAAACGCTGCCCAAAGTCCAAAAATAAATTACACAAACAAAATAATCAAGCAATACAGTAACTCAGAATAAGATGCAATAATGGTAATAAAAATGGAATCTTTATCCATTTAAAGAGGAACAACTTCAGCAACTTGATTAAACCTTAACTACAAAAATTAAAACTTTTCTCTACGACCCAAAAATTAAAAAAACCCTTTGATAACTTACCACTTCTCCTACTAAAAATCATTTAAAAACAAAATAAAACAAAACCTGCTGTTGCTTAGCCACTTGCTCCCTCAATTTAGTAGCTTGTTTCTTTATAGCCTCCATTTAGGTCCTTCCAAGTTCTTCCCACAAGTATGTATTCAAAATCTTGAGGCAGACCCACTAAAAGACAAGCAAAAGGGTACTCAAAAAAGGCAAAAGAAAGGTGTTTTACATTACATGGACTTTGGCCCTTTTCTTGGAGCTAGGAAGAGAATCTATCTTCTTTTTTGCTACAGGTAAAAGTTCGGAAAAGGAACAAACATAACAGAAGAGCAACAACCAATAAGAAAAGAGAAAGTGGGGTTGGCAAGAAATAGATAAAAGGACTATGGGACATAGGAGAAAAGTGTCGGTTACTGCTGCTACTGTTTCTGCACAAATTTAACGCCAAAAGGAAGAACAATAGTGGAAAACAGGGGGGAGAAGAATGTTTGACAGCACTTTTCTTTTTTATATATTTTTTATGTATTTGGTAAACACCAAAATGGCGAGCTGTTTATGAGCCAAAATTAGTCATGAGCAATAGTTGGTCATCTTAAAATGTTACTCCTATTTTCGATAGTTTATAAGTACTGTTTGACCAAATATTTTATGTGATATTGCCGTAAACCAGCATGATATTTCCAAAAGACTTGACATAGTAAAAAATTATGCCTACTTTTTTATGTAACATATTTCTATCAAACACACTAATTATTTATTTTTCATTTTAACACTTCGATGTAACTGCTTAGGTATAAAATCAGCTACTCTGAGCCAATAATATAAGAAGAGTAGAGTGAGTGTGTCAAATTTGATGGGTGGGGCAGCGGGTAATGGGGCAGGGCTGGTCTAATTTAAGACCAGATGGACCAATAGCTTTGGATAGGTGTCACGTGTCTGGTCCATCAAGTTAGGGGTATATGCGTTTCAATACTAAGACCGTATGTGCTTTTTTAGCCAAAAGTATAAAGAGAGATAATTTTAAATAATTTCTAATAGTAGAAGGATATTTCAGAACCTTTTTCGAATATTTTATATGATATTGCCTGCTTTAGGTTAAAACTGCATGATTTTTTCCGAAAGACTTTAACAATGTAAAAAGTTATGCTTACTTTTTTATGTCACATTTTCTATCAAACATACTAACTATTTATTATCCGTTTTAACACTTCCATGTAATGTAACTACTTATATATACAATCAGTTACTCTTTTTGTTTCCGATGGATTACATATAAATTAGTTTTAAATGAGTATCTCTTTACATAAGGAATTGAATAAGGAATATCAATTATTTCCATCTTACTTTATACCCCCCCCCCCCCCCCCCCGGGTCACTCTCTGTTCTTTCTCCAATTTTTCTTCTTTTGATGTTCTTAGTGTTTTATCCTTTCATGTTGTATAGAGTTTTAATGGAATTCATTAATAGATTTCAATCGTTTTACTATAGAGTTTTACTTTAACAATTTCCGTTCATGTTGCACAATCGGTGTTTGAATTGAAATTGTTAATCAATAAATTTTGAAGGTGTTTGATTCTCCACCATTGACAGCCATTAAAAAGCTTCGAATCTTTGAATTCGAATTTGGGTTTTTAAAAATTATTATTTGTTTGGATTGGGTATTATTGCAAATAATTGGGAGTATTCTTTGGAGTTTATATCTCAATTTTGATGGTGTTTGGTGAAGATTAGACTTTGATTTTGGCTGAATTTCAGATTGAAACTCGTAGAAGAAGAAGAAGAAGAAGACATGACATACAATATACTTACGAAATTGTATTAAAATTGTATTTAAGTTATATATATATATATATATATATATATATATATATATATATATATATATATATATATATTATTTGAATGTTGTATGAAAGTTGAAAAATAGTTGTATAATGTATGAATCTTTGTATGAAATTTGTATTTAAGTTATAAATACTATCTTTTTACATAAACTTATTGCTATGTATCAAAATTGTATTAAAAGAGAAAGTTTTGATTGGAATTTCAGAGAGGAAGAAGAACACACCACTTACAAAATATATACAAATCATATACAAAAGACATTGTATAAAAATTGTATGAAAATTGTATTTAAGTTGTATGATGTTGTAGTTGTATTTAATTGGATAATAATAATATATGAAAGTTGTAGATAAGTTGTATAATATATAATTAGTCGTATGAAATTTGTTTTTAGTATGTATATTGTTACAGATATATCAAATTTGTATTAAATTTGAATATTCCGACATTTAACTTGTGTGATTAAGGTGATGCATGTCTATCGTGAATGTCTCTAATATTGCTTTCGGTTCTCCTTGTTCCTCTGCCGCCTCCCTCCTGTTCCCCTAATTCAAACAAACCATAGTGGCATTCCCATTAGAGTGAAATGACCACTTTTATTCGTATTTTGCAGATCACTCTTTCATTGAGAAAGTAATTGTGTTTGAACTTATGGCGTTCTTCTTCTCGAGTTGATACGAGTCATCCTGATTATATTGCAAAGTTGAATCCAAGATCCATTCTTCATGAAAGTTTTGAGATAGATGCTGATATATATTGCATTAGAAATACACAACTTATACAATCATGTGTGCGTCTTGCGGATGATGAGCGTCCACATATGGACACTGCCTTTGATGCATTGGTAAGCATCGCCGGAAAACCATGGCAACAACCTCATTCTTGGGTTTTCCTTCTTTAGCAAATCAAGCGAGAAAAGAAGTACACGTGGTACAATAAGGTATAATTGAATCCCCTAATTTATGGCATTAATAATAGATGGTATACGGAGAGACGCGGCAGAGAATATGAAAAGAGGAGAGGAGAGAAAATAGAAAAATGATGTAACTGGATCCCCTAATTTAAGGCATTAATAATTGATTGCATATAAATTGTAAGCAATCCTTGTTTAGAGCGGGTAATATATAAAATTAGGATAATTTTGATAAATAAATTTCAAAAATTATGTAGGAATAAAAAAATCTCTTTATTTATTTGATTTTTTAACTTTTGATCCTTTGTTAGCAAAACGACGAGTACAAAGCATATATAGAGTAGATGAAATTTCTACTCTCTACCTCACTAATTCCTTTTCGAATGTCTTAATTTGATATCATTTTTCAAAAGAGTATTTTTCTCATTTCAGACGGATCCACCACATTAGTTGCACGACTTTTTCTTATAAGGATTCCCTTTCATAAAAATCTGATAATCTTTTAATGAAAAGTTGAGTATGACTGACGATAGAGTGACTAGAGTTAGAGATGAAGTGTGAATACTATATATAATTAGAATTGTCATTTCCAAAAGCTATTAGTCATTTTAAAAAAGTAAGCATGTTTTAACATATTTAATCATTTAAAAAATATATTTTCTAGATCTTTCTGTAACAACTAAATTTCGTTCCTGAAAAATAATAATCAAGACAAAAAATATAGCGACAAATATTATATTCAATTTCAAGTGATAGGGTTACAATCTCTAGAATATCTCGAATCTAAAGAGATGTGGTCCTCTGATTCTTCTCCTCACGAATGATGGTTCAAGAGCTTGAGAGTTTGATCTTGAACTTGACGGATTTCAAATTTGCTGTGCGTCACGAACAACTTGAAGCTCGTCACGAACCAAGATTTGTTGTTGGGTTATCACGAACGGAAGATTTGAAGCCGCCCGCTTATGATTTGAATTCGCCTTTGGAATTTGACCACAGGCGATGATTGCAGATATGGATGGAGACCTTGATGCTATTCTTAAGAGCTTCTTTAGTCTTTACTTCGGCTTAGTTGCTTGTCCTCTAGCCTTCTCCTTTGACCCCTTTATATAGGTGTAGGATGGAGTAGTCTCCAAGAAAGCCCTAGTGGGTCATTGGGCTTGAAGCTCATGGGCTGACCCATTTGATAGAAGACCAACTATGGGCTAGCCCAATAGAATATTGGACCTTTATTTAAATCAATTTAATTGGATTTAAATAATTGACCCGATCATACTAGCCCATAATATTTATTTTGACTAGTATATATTTAATTTTTGATAAAATCCAAATTTCTTATAAATTTAAATTTAGTAAAATTTTAATTGTCTACAAATAACCCTGCTTTAAGGCTTGTCCGGTTGTAGGCTTGTCGAAGTCAAAGAGAATACTTGAAGCACTAAGGAAAACAATGTCCTTTTATGAATCACTTAACCAAAGATGTACCAAAGTGAACCATCTTATTTTGTTCTCCATTTCAGGGAAGAATTTAGTTGCGACATCTACGTCGGTAAATTATATCATGATAACCACATTGCATCTTGACTGCTTACATGCTATGCGAATTAACCATAAATGTGAAACTAAGCAGTAGTATTACCAAACTCCTAAAATGACTCGGCATGTCGCACAAGTAATTTTAGTCCAAAATAAATTATGAAAACAAAGGGATGAACTTAAATTTATTAAGTCAAACCCATTTTATGTAGGACCAAGTAAAGACTAGCAAATTTGGTTGGAATTCTCCTGCACTTTTTGAACCAAGAACACTTCCCTTTCCCGACTCATAATTGCCTCATATTTATTTTTGTTACTTTGTAAGGCTTCCCAAATCCTGATCAACAAGGAATTACTCTTTCCTTGAAAGGAAAATTCTTGTAGGTCAAGAAAACACAACCACCTTGAAAAAGCTATAAATAAATGTGTTCCCCTAGAATTCTTCATCAATGCTTCCTGCAATTCTCTTTTTCCGTGGGCAAGAATTTTGGCTTGGGAAGATTACTTATCACTTTTGGCCTCTTTCTTTCCTACGTTTGCAATGGCTTCCTTTTCTTATTCTTTTTGTAAACCATAAACTTCAATGATTGTACAAGAGGAATATGCACTTCCTAAGACTGCTAGCCATAGCCTCATAAAGGGGAGTGTGTAATTTAATTGCTATGGTTGCAAAATAATGTTTCAATCTGATGATTTTCTTCTTTGTTGCAGAAGCTGTCCGGGACCGTCAGCTTTGCACGTCTGTGGAAAACAATTCATATCTCATTGTAGGTGTAGGAGCGTCGAAATTGCGAGCCGTTAGATTTTCCGAAAACTGGACACGAAGTTCTGCAATATATCAAAGTTTTGAAGCAAAATTCGCTCTGTACTGTCTCAGGTAAATTCTTAAATATTCACTTAAGATTCTGTCGTGCTCGATTTCCAGCTTTGCGCGTCTTCACCGAAAAATTCATGTCTTGGTGTAGGGACGTCGAAATCACGAGCGATTTAGTTCGACGGAAGCTAGACTTTCAGAGCTACGATATGTATGAGGATCACAATCAGATTATTCCTAGATCTTCCCAGATATTTATCAGAATTCAAGAAACAAGTTTCGACATGGCGGTTTATTCAGCTTTGCGTGCTCTCGTCGAAAAATTCATATCTCGAGATAGGAGTGTCAGAATCGCAATCCGCTTATTCCTGTAAGAACTAGGTTTCAATACCTACATTCACTCCAAATATGGAAGCTCAGCACACTTTGGAACGATCCAGACAATTATTTGAAGTCGACACTACAATCTGCACAATGTGACTTGGGCAGCATATCCTCTTTGTTTTGCAGCTTCGGCAAGAGAAAGATTTGGGCGTCCCCATCCTTGTGACTTTGGCGACAAAAGTACATGAAGGATCTCTCTTTGCAGCCTTTGGTGAGAAAGTCCATGGAACATCCTCATCATTGTGGCTTTGGCGAACAAAAATTTGGCATATCCACCTTCCAGATCAAGGATTTGGAGGAAAATAATTTGAGGCATCCAGCTTTCCGATCGATATTTGGTGAGAAATCAATTGGGTGTTCATCTTCCCTCTTCATGATTACAATTCGCCCGCTGTCTCTGCCTTAGAGAGGAGGTTCACCTCTTCTTGTAGTTTGGAAAAGACGTACATGCATGACAAGTTCTCCATCCCAGGTCAAGCGAAGAAGTGGACGATCACCACTCACTTTTTGTAGGCAAAGAGGTGCATGGACCATCCCATTCATCGATCCTTTGTATTGCATTCCTTTTTTTTTTTTTTGTAGGTTTATGAAGGAGCGCATGCAAGCGGTCTCAATACAAGACCAAGAAGAAGCATGTGATGTCAACATGATTGGCGAAGAACCGCTCAGTGTATACTTTTCTAGTAGCTTGGCGGAGAGGCATTCCCTTTGTTTGCAGCGTTGTTAGAGCAAATACATGTATATCTCATCCTTACGGCTTGGACACTTAGAGTAGCCCTTTCCAACCTCGGCGAGCATGTGTGTGCACAACTTTCTTCAACTTTGATGACGAATCCACGGAGCATCCTCCCCTTGCGTTTGCCTAAAGAAGCACCTTAAGCCTCATATTCTTGAGGTCTGGCGCAGACGTTGATGGAGTGTTCTCTGTCCCAGATTTGGCAAAGAAGTACATGAAGCGTCCCCTCATTGAGGCTTGGCGAGGCACTTGAGTACTATTTCTGTAGCTTTTGTGAGCAATTGCTAAGCACGTGAAACATTCCATCTTTCAACCTCTTGGAACCACCTCGTCTCGCAGCTTGGCAGAAGTACATAGAGTGTTAGAACCTTCAGGATTTGGCATGGAACCACATCCTCTTGCAATTTGGAGAAGAAGTCAATGGAGCGCATACGCTTCAAGCTTTAGCATAGAACAACCTCTTCTTGCAACTTGACGAAGAAATCCATGGAGCATCCTATCCTTCAAGCTTGTGGCGGCGAGTTATATGAAGTGCCTCAACCTTCAAGATTTGACGTTAAACATCCTCTTTTTGTACCTTAGAAAAGAAGTTCATGGAGCGTTCTTCTCACGACTTGACGAAAGAACTCGTGGAGCATTTCTCGCAAAGAAGTACATGAAGTGCCTCCTCCTTATGGCTTGCGTCTTGCGAGACACATTAAAGTATCCTCTCTTTTTTGTAGCTTGGTAAGTATGCGGAGCGTGTGCCCCCAACCAGAGTAAGTAGATCCATGATGCACCAAGATTCATCTACTGTGAAGAATTTTATGCAAGTAGATCGTTGAAGGGAAATCGCTCATTCATCAAAGGCACATACTCAAACTTTTTTGTATGAAGCTCATCAAAGCATCTCTCGTGGTAGTTGGAGGTATTTCGAGGAAGGAGACTTCTCATATGTCGAACCTTTTACCAACACTGAAAGGAATATGGAAAAACAAAAAGTCGCACAAACTTGAAAGAGGCATTCAAGACACGTCGACTACATTCTTTGGCTTCAATTAAATTCTATGATTTAGGCCTTTTTTTATAAGATGATATGTAACAACTTTCACCCCTTTTGTAACGACCCGCCCGGTCGTTTTGAAAGTAATAATCCTGATCCCTTATTTAATGTTTCCCCCTCATCTATTTCTGCTATTGTGACTTGTCGGGAGGCTTCGTTTTTGTTTTTGGAGTGTTCCGGGACACTTAGTCCCTAAAACGGGAGCTTAAGCCTTAGGATTTGGACAGTAGTCGGAACTGTGTGAAGACGACTCCGGAATAGAATTTCGTCGGTTTAGTTAGCTTCGTTAGGTAATTTTGGGTTTAGGGGCGTATGCGGATTGTGTTTTGGAGGTCCGTAGCTTATTTAGGCTTGAAATGGCGAAAAGTCAAATTTTTTTTGAGATTTTGACTAGTAGTGGACTTTTTGATATCGGGGTCGGATTTTGATTCCGGAAGTTGAAGTAGGTCCGTAATGTTGAATATAACTTGTGTGCAAAATTTAGGATCAATCAGACGTGATTTGGTTGGTTTTGGCATCGGTTGTCGAATTTGAAAGTTTCAAGTTCTTTAAGTTTGAATCGGAGGATGATTTGTGATTTTAGCCTTGTTTGATGTAGTTTGAGGGCTCGACTAAGTTCGTATGGTATTTTAGGATTGGTTGGTATGTTTGGTTGAGGTCCCAGGGGCCTCGGGTGAGTTTCGGGTGGTTAACAGACTTGGAATGGAAGTTAAGAAATTTTTGAAGTTTGGTCTTTTGCTGGTATGATCACACCTGCGAGGGTATTAGCTGCAGGTGTGAGGCCGCATGTGCGGTAGGTTGAGCGCAGGTGCGGAAGGGATAGATATCAGCAGAGGTTGTAGGTGCAATGGTTTCTCCGCACTTGCGATAGCGCAGATGCAGACAAGTGGTCGCAGAAGCGGAGGCAGCCAAGGCTAGTCGTTTTCACAGGTGCGCCTACATTTTTTGTACCAGCGGGTGCGCAGGTGCGAGCCCAGGCTCCGCAGATGCAGAAATGCCTGGGCAGTGTTTAAAACTGAAGGGCTTCGTGATTTTTGTCATTTTGGACTTTGCAAACTCGGTTTAGGGCGATATTTGAGAGCATTTTCGAGGCATTTCTTGAGGTAAATCCCTTGTGCTTATTTTTGATTAATAATCTTGCTTCCCCATTTATTTTTTCACCTAGTTAGTGTGTATTTAAGATGAAATTTGGGAGTTTGAGGCTAGGGATTTGGAAAGTTTGAATTGTGGATTTGAAGGATCATTTGGTGTCGGATTTTAGTAAATTTGATATGGTTAGACTCGTGAGTGAATGGGCTTTCGGATTTTGTGACTTTTACCCGATTCTGATACGTGAGTCCGGGTCGACTTTTTATGACGGATTTCGGAATTCTTATTAAAATCTTGATTTCATTAATTAGATTAGTCTATTATAGTTGTATTTATGATGTGTAATTATTTTGGCTAGATTTGGGCCATTTGGAGTCGGATATTCATGGAAAAGGCATTATTACCGATTGATTGAGCTTAGTTCGAGGTAAGTGGCTTGTCTAACTTTGTGTGAGGGAACTCCCGGTAGGATCTGTATTGTTTTTGATATGTGAGCGCCGTATACGTGAGGTGACGAGTACGTACACGGGCTAATTGTGTAAAAACCGGATTTTCTACTAAGTAATAACCTGATTTCTTTCTTATTTGAGTTTCATCAGCATGTGTAGTATCCTGCTAGATTAGAATAGCATGTCTACTTGCCTTAACTATTTACTTGAACTACGTGCAGCATATTTAGTGAATTTACATATTTTTCCTTAAGTGGTACTTGGGTTGAACTGTAAAATTTCGTGTCGTGACTATTGAATTCTATTGTTTAGCTGCATATTTACTTTAGGACTACGGAACGGTATTCCGGGAGATCCCCCTGTACTGTATATTTACTTTGGGACTACGGAATAGTATTCCGGGAGATCCCCCTGCACTTTTACGTTTGGAACTACGAGACGGTATCTCGTGATATTCCCTGTTGTTATCTCTGTGTATTGAGTTGTTGTCTTCTATGAATTCATTCTTTGTTAAATTTCAGCACTTATTTTACTGCAATATTTCATTCTGTCTTAGTTTATTATTTATATACCAGTAGGGCCCTGACCTGATCTCGTCACTACTCGACCGAGGTTAGGCTTGGCACTTACTGGGTACCGTTATGGTGTACTCATGCTACTCTTCTGCACATATTTTGTGTGCAGATCCAGGTACTTCTTATCAGCCCCGCTACTAGCTGAGAGTGTTTGCTACTGTACGGAGACTTCAAGATATATCTGCCGCGTCCGCAGACCTCGGAGTCCCCCTCTATTCCCTCTTATGTCATTACCTTCCTTACTTCTGTTATTAGATTCTGGTGTATAAAGATACTAGTTTTCTTATGTAGTTTGTGATTCACGATGTTTCGGGTTTGGGATTTCTGTGTATTTTTGAATAGTTGGTTATTGTACATGTCATGCGGCATGGTACCTAGTTATGTTGTTACTGCTACAGTTAATTGTTAAATTTATGTTTTCATTTTATTATTTCGCAAATATTATACTTACCTAGTCGTAGTGACTAGGTGCCGTCACGGCATCATACGGAGGGGAAATTTGGGTCGTGACAAGTTGGTATCAGAGCTCTAGGTTCATAGGTATCGTGAGTCACAAGCCGGTTTATTAGAGTCTCGCGGATTAGTACGGAGACGTGTGTACTTATCTTCGGGAGGCTATGGAACTGTTAGGAAAATTTCACTACTTTGATTCCTTATCGTGTGAAAATTTTTTACTTCAAAAATTCTAAACTTCTGTATTCTATTCTCTCACAGATGGTGAGGACACGTACAAGCGGATCTTATGACCAGACACTCGCACCCCTTTCTAGAGCTGCGAGAGGCCGGGGCCGGGGTAGAGGCCGAGGATGTCCACGTGGTGCAGCCAGAGCACCCACACGAGCTGCTACAGAGGAGCCCCCAGTAGCTCCAGGTGGAGGGCAGACACCTGAGGTACCTGTTTCTGCACCAGCCCTCCAGGAGACTCTAGCCCAGTTTGCGAGCATGTTCAGCACCTTAGCTCAGGCTGGATTGATTCCACTTGCTCCTGCCACATCTCAGTCTGGGGGAAGAGCACAGACTCCCGTCGTCGGTACTCCAGAGCAGCGGGTTCAGGTCGAGCAGGTTCCAGAGATTGTACCAATACAGCCGGTAGCTCCAGCTCAGCCCGAGGTTAGGGCAGCAACTTCTGAGGTGGAGCAGCTCAGACTTGAGAGGTACAAGAAGTACCACCCACCTACCTTCAGCGGATTAGCTATAGATGATGCTCAGGGTTTTCTGGAGGAGTGTCATCGTATTCTCCGTATTATGGGCATAGCGGAGATGAGCGGAGTTTATTTTACTACATTCCAGCTTAGAGGAGCAGCCTATCAGTGGTGGCGTGCTTATGAGTTGAGTAGTCCGGCTGAGGCAACTTCACTTACATGGACTCAGTTTTCGGACATATTTTTGAGAGAGTATGTCTCTTAGAGCCTCAGGGACTCATGGCGTGCGGAGTTTGAGCAGCTGCACCAGGGTGCTATGACGGTGTCAGAGTATGAAGTTCGCTTCAGTGATTTGGCCCGACATGCACCGACCTTGGTTGCCACAATTCGAGAGAGAGTTTGACGGTTTATTGAGGGACTTCACCCCAGCATCCGGATTAGTATGGCCAGGGAGTTGGAGATGGATATTTCTTATCAGCAGGTGGTAAGTACTACCAGGAGATTGGAGGGTATGCTTGCCCGGGATAGAGAGGAGATGGAGGCCAAGCGGTGTCGAGAGACTGGTTCTTATTCTGGTGCTCGTGCCCCAGCAACTCGCCATGGTAGGGGTTATGTGAGTCGCCCCGTCTATTCAGCTCTTCCAGCTGCCAGTGGTATTCCGGTCCCTTCTAGGCCCTAGGAGCCTTATTATGCACCGCCAGTATCTAGTGTGCCTCCTGCACGGGGTGTTCCTAGCGGCCAATCCAGCATACCTGGCCCGAGCCAGTCACAGCAGCCACGCCTTCCCAGAGCTTGTTTTGAGTGTGGCGACACTTGCCATATAGTGAGGGATTGCCCCGGATTTAGGAGGGGTGCACCTCCACAGACTTCTCAGCCACAACGTGCTCCACCCGGTCCTCAGGCTATGATTCCAACACTAGCTGCCACCCTACCTGCTCAACTAGCTCGAGGTGGAGGTCGGGGAGGTAGAGGTTGCCCTAGAGGGGGAGGCCAGGCCAGATATTATGCCCTTTCTGCTCGTACAGAGGTAGTCGCTTCTGATTCTGTCATTATAGGTATTGTCCCGGTCTGTCATAGAGATGCGTCGGTATTATTTGACCCGACCTCTGCATATTCTTATGTGTCATCTTATTTTGCCCTGTATTTGGGCGTGTCTCGGGATTCTTTGAGTTCCCCTGTTTATGTGTCTACTCCTGTGAAAGATTCTCTTGTTGTAGACTGCATGTATCGGTCGTGTTTGATTGCTCTTAGTGGTTTTGAGACCAGAGCCGATTTATTATTGCTCATTATGGTGGACTTTGATATTATTTTGGGCATGGACTGGTTGTCGCCCCATTATGCTATTCTTGATTGTCACGCTAAAACCGTGACGCTGGATATGCCAGGTTTACCGTGATTAGAGTGGAGAGGTACCTTAGAGTATACTCCCAGCAGAGTTATTTCATTTCTTAAAGCTCAACGAATGGTTGAGAAGGTGTATGATGCGTTTCTAGCTTATGTGAGAGATGTCAGAATTGATACCCCTACGGTTGAGTCAGTTCCAGTAGTGAGAGACTTTCCAGATGTGTTCCCAGCTGATCTTCCGGCATGCCGCCCGACAGAGATATTGATTTTGGCATTGATTTGTTGACGGGCACTCAGCCTATCTCTATTCATCCACATCGTATGGCTCTTCCTGAATTGAAGGAGTTGAAGGAGAATTTACACGAGTTGCTTGATAAGGGTTTCATTCGGCCTAGTGTATCACCTTGGGTTGCTCCTGTCTTATTTGTAAAGAAGGAGGATGGTTCTATGTGGATGTGTATTGATTACCGCCAGTTGAACAAAGTCACAGTGAAGAACATGTATCCATTGCCTCGTATTGATGACCTATTTGATCAGTTACAGGGTACCAGAGTGTTTTCCAAGATTGACTTGCATTCAGGTTATCATTAGTTGAATATTCGGAAGCCAGATATCCCGAAGACTACTTTCAGGACGAGATATAGTCACTATGAGTTTCTTGTTATGTCTTTTGGGCTGACAAATGCCCCAGCAACTTTTATGCACTTGATGCACAGTGTGTTCCGACCTTATCTTGACTCATTCATCATTATGTTTATTGACGACATTCTGGTGTACTCTCGGACTCGGGAGGATCATGAGCAGCACCTGAGGACTACACTTCAGACCTTGAGAGAAAAGAAGTTATATGCAAAATTTTCAAAGTGAGTTTTGGCTAGACTCGGTGGCATTCTTGGGTCATATAGTATCGAGTGAGGGGATCCAGGTGGATCCGAAGAAGATTGAAGCAGTGCAGAGTTGTCCCAGATCATCCTCAGCTATAGAGATCCGGAGTTTTCTTGGTTTGGTGGGGTATTACAGTCGCTTTGTAGAGGGATTCTCATCTATTACAACACCTATGACCATGCTGACCCAGAAGGGTGCTCCATTCAGGTGGACAGAGAAATGCGAGGAGAGCTTTCAGAAGCTCAAGACAGCTTTGACTACAACCCCAGTATTGGTATTGCCTACAAGTTCGGGGTCTCATACTGTATATTATGATGCATCGCGGATTGGTCTCGGCGCGGTGTTGATACAGGATGGTATAGTGATTGCCTACGCGTCTAGACAGCTAAAGGTGCATGAAAAGAACTATCTTGTCCACGACCTTGAGTTAGCAGCTATTGTTCATGCCTTGAAGATTTGGCTGCATTATTTGTATGGTTGTCCTTGTGAGATGTACACCGATCACTGGAGTTTGCAGCATCTGTTCAAGCAGAAGGATCTTAATTTGTGTCAGAGGAGGTGGTTGGAGCTGCTTAAGGATTATGATATCACCATTTTGTACCACCCTGAGAAGGCCAATGTGGTGGCTGATGCTTTGAGTCACCGGGCAGAGAGTTTGGGGAGTTTAGCATATCTACCAGCAGCAAAGAGGCCATTGGCATTGGATGTTCAGCCCTTAGCCAACTAGTTTATGAGATTGGATATTTCTGAGCCGAGTCGAGTATTGGCTTGTATGGTTTCTCGGTCTTCTATTTATGATCGTATCAGGGAGCATCAGTATGATGGCCCTCATATGCTTGTTCTTAAGGACACGGTCCAACATGGTGATGCTAAGGAGGTCACTATTGGGGATGATGGTGCATTGAGGATACATGGCAGGCTATGTGTGCCTAATGTGGACGATTTGCGTAAGTTGATTCTCCAGGAGGCTCACAGTTTGCAATACTCTATTCATGTGGGTGCCGCAAAGATATATCAAAACTTGAGACAACATTACTGGTGGAGGAGAATGAAGAAGGACATAGTAGAATATGTAGCTCGGTGTCTGAATTGCCATCAGGTAAAGTATGAGCATCAACGGCCAGGTGGATTGCTTCAGAAAGAGTGGAAATGGGAATGGATCACTATGGATCTCGTTGTTGGACTCCCACAGACTTAGCGGAAGTTTGATGCAGTTTAGGTGATTGCAGATAGGCTGACCAAGTCAGCTCATTTCATTCCTGTGATTACTACCTATTCTTCCGAGCAGCTAGCTCGAATCTACATCTGTGAGATCGTCAGGCTTCATGGCGTACCGGTATCTATTATCTCTGACCGGGGTACGCAGTTTACATCATGGTTCTAGAGAGCTGTACAGTATGAGTTGGGTACTAGAGTGGAGTTGAGCACATCATTTCACCCTCAGATGGACGGACAGTCCGAGTACACTTTTCAAATACTGGAGGATATGCTCCGCGCTTGTGTGATAGATTTTGGGGGTGCTTGAGACCAGTTCTTGCCACTTGCGGAGTTTGCTTACAACAACAGTTATCAGTCCAACATTCAAATGGTACCGTATGAGGCTCTGTATGGTAGACAGTGTCGATCCCCAGTGGGTTGGTTCGAGCCGGGCGAGGCCAGATTATTAGGTATGGACTTGGTTCAGGATGCCTTGGAAAAGGTTAAGGTGATTCATGATAGACTTCGCACAGCCCAGTCCAGACAGAAGAGTTACGCGTATCGAAAGGTTCGCGATGTTTCAATCATGGTTGGAGAGCGGGTCTTGCTCCGGGTTTCGCCTATGAAGGGCGTTATGAGATTCGGAAAGAAGGGCAAGCTGAACCCAAGGTTCATTGGTCCTTTTGAGGTGTTGCGGCGTGTTGGGGAGGTTTCTTATGAGCTTGCCTTACCTCTCAGCCTAGCAGGAGTTCATCTGGTATTCCACATTTCTATGCTCCGGAAGAATCACGGTGATCTAGCTCATGTATTGGATTTCAGCTCAGTCCAATTGGACAAAGATCTATCTTATGTTAAGGAGCCAGTGGCTATTTTAGGAAGGCAAGTCAGAAAGCTAAGGTCAAAGAACATTGCTTCTGTGAAGGTTCAATGGAGGGGACAGCCGGTCGAGGAGGCGACTTGGGAGACTGATCAGGATATGCGTAATCGTTATCCTCATCTTTTCACCACTTCAGGTATGTCTCTATGCTCGTTCGAGGACGAACGATTGCTTTAAGAGGGGGAGGATGTAAAGACCCGGCCAGTCATTTTGAAAGTAATAGCCCCGATCCCCTATTTACTATTTCCCCCGCATCTATTTTTGCTATTGTGACTTGTCGGGAGGCTTCATTTTGGTTTTTGGAGTGTTCCGGGACACTTAGTCCCTAAAATAGGAGCTTAAGCCTTAGGATTTAGACCGTAGTCGAAACTGTGTGAAGATAACTCCAGAATGGAATTCCGTCGGTTCCGTTAGCTCAGTTAGGTAATTTTGGGTTTAGAGGCATATCTGGATTATGTTTTGGAGGTCCGTAGCTTATTTAGGCTTGAAATGGCGAAAGTTGAATTTTTGCTGATTTTGACCGGTAATGGACTTTTTGATATCGGGGTCGAATTCTGATTCCGAAAGTTGAAGTAAGTCCGTAATGTTGAATATTACTTGTGTGCAAAATGTGGGGTCAATCGGACGTGGTTTGGTTGGTTTCTGCATCGGTTGTCGAATTTGGAAGTTTCAAGTTCTTTAAGTTTGAATCGGAGGATGATTTGTGATTTTAGCATTGTTTGATGTGGTTTGAGGGCTCGACTAAGTTCGTATGGTATTTTAGGATTTGTTGGTATATTTGGTTGAGGTCCCGGGGGCCTCGGGTGAGTTTCGGGTGGTTTACGGACTTGGAATGGAAGTTTAGAAATTTCTGAAGTTTGGTCTTTTGCTGGTATGATCGCACCTGTGAGGGTATTAACTGCATGTACGAGGCCGCATGTGCGGTAGGTTGAGCGCAGGTGCGGAAAGGGTGGAGATCAGCAGAGGTCGCAGGTGCGATAGTTTCTCCGCACCTGCGATAGCGCAGATGCGGACCAGTGGTCGCAGAAATGGAGGCAGCCAAGGTTAGTCGTTTTCGCAGGTGCGCCCACATTGTTCGTACCAGCGGGTGCGCAGGTGTGAGCCCAAGCTTCGCATATGCGGAAATGCGTGGGCAGTGTTAAAAACCGAAGGGCTTAATGAATTTTGTCATTTTGGACTTTGCAAACTCGGTTTAGGGCGATTTTTGAGAGCCTTTTCGAGGCATTTCTTGAGGTAAGTCCCTTGTGCTTATTTTTGATTAATAATCTTGCTTCCCCATTTATTTTTTTACCTAGTTAGTGTGTATTTAAGGTGAAATTTGGGAGTTTGAGGCTAGGGATTTGGAAAGTTTGAATTGTGAATTTGAAGGACCATTTGGTGTCGGGGTTTAGTAAGTTTTATATGGTTAGACTCGTGAGTAAATGAGCTTTCGGATTTTGTGACTTTTACCCGATTCCGATATGTGGGCCTGGGTCGACCTTTTAGGACGGATTTCGGAATTCTTATTAAAATCTTGATTTCATTAATTAGATTAGTCTATTATAGTTGTATTTATGATATGTAATTGTTTTGGCTAGATTTGGGCCATTCGGAGTCGGATGTTCGTGGGAAAAGGTATTTTTACCGATTGATTGAGCTTGGTTCGAGATAAGTGGCTTGCCTAACTTTGTGTGGAGGAACTCCCCGTAGGATCTGTACTGTTTTTGATATATGAGTGTCATATATGTGAGGTGATGAGTACGTACACAGGCTAATTGTGTAAAAACCCGATTTTCTACTAAGTAATAACCTGATTTCTTTCTTATTTGAGTTTCATCAGCATGTGTAGTATCCTTCTTAGATTGGAATAGCATGTCTACTTGCCTTAACTATTTACTTGAACTACGTGCAGCATGTTTAGTGAATTTACCTGTTTTTCCTTAACTGGTACTTGGGTTGAACTGTAGATTTTCGTGTCGTGACTATTGAATTCTATTGTTTAGCTACCTATTTACTCTAGGACTACGGAACGATATTCCGGGAGATCCCCATGTACTGCATATTTATTTTGGGATTACGGAACGGTATTTCGGGAGATCCCCCTGTACTGCATATTTACTTTGGGACTACGGAACGGTATTCCGAAAGATCCCCATGTACTGCATATTTACTTTGGGACTACGAAACGGTATTCCGGGAGATCCCCCTGCACTTTTACGTTTGGAACTACGAGACAGTATCTCGGGAGATTCCCTGTTGTTATCTATGTGTACTGAGCTGTTGTCTTTTATGAATTCATTCTTTGTTAAATTTCAGCATTTATTTTACTACAATATTTCATTCCGTCTTAGTTTATTATTTATATACCAGTAGGGATCTGACCTGATCTCATCATTACTCGACCGAGGTTAGGCTTGGCACTTATTGGGTACCATTGTGGTGTACTCATGCTACTCTTCTGCACATATTTTGTGTGCAGATCCAGGTACTTCTTATCATCCCCGCTACTAGCTGAGAGTGCTTGTTGTTGTATGGAGACTTCAAGGTATATCTGCCGCGTCTGCAGACCTCGGAGTCCCCTTCTATTCCCTCCTATGTCATTACCTTCCTTACTTCTGTTATTAGATTCTGGTGTATAGAGATACTAGTTTCCTTCTGTAGTTTGTGATTCACGATATTTCGGGTTTTGGGATTTCTGTGTATTTTTGAATAGTTGGTTATTGTACATGCCATGCGGCATGGTACCCAGTTATGTTGTTACTGCTACAGTTAGTTGTTAAATTTATGTTTTCATTTCATTATTCTGCAAATGTTAGGCTTACCTCGTCGTAGCGACTGGGTGCCGTCACGACATCATACGGAGGGAAAATTTGGGTCGTGACACCTTTCCTTTAGTATTTATGTATCAGCTTATGCAGTATTGAAGTAATAAAATGTCATGTTCAGTTTCACGTGAATCACCTTCTTTCATTTTGCAATGTACGCCTTTGTATTTAAAAGAATCAATGTGATGTCCCCAACTTTGATTTTTATGATCACATCATTCCAAACCTTTTTTTTTTTACATTTATGTGACTGAGCTTAGAATAAATTCTAAGTTGCCTACGTACCTCAGTGAATAGGATCAAGTCATAACGCAGTTCAGGAAAAGTGTGAATCCTTTTTTATATGCAGTTTATACTCGTGCAAACAAGGAGTAATACATCATTCCAAACCTTTTTTTTTTTACATTTATGTGACTGAGCTTAGAATAAATTCTAAGTTGCCTACGTACCTCAGTGAATAGGATCAAGTCATAACGCAGTTCAGGAAAAGTGTGAATCCTTTTTTATATGCAGTTTATACTCGTGCAAACAAGGAGTAATACACAGTTTAAGCTCGTGGGATATGGAGCATGGTAACATGCAATTTAAGCTCGTATATTGAGGAGCGTCGGTTTGAAGATTTAGCTCACATTCTGAGGAGCTTCACAACTTGTAGTTTAGGGTCATGCATTGAGGAGCATTGAAATTTGAAGACTTTGCTCAATTTTGGAGGCTTTACATCTTGAAGAGTTTGCTCAAATTTGAGAAGCTTTATATCTTGAAGACTTTACTTGAATTTGAAGAGCTTTACAACTTTGAAGACTTTGCTCGATTTTGGTGAGTTTTGCAACTTGATGACTTTGCTCAAATTTGAGGAGCTTTACATCTTGAAGACTTCGCTCGAATTTGAAGAGCTTTTTAATTTGAAGATTTTGCTCGATTTTTGTGAGCTTTTCAATTTGAAGATTTTGCTCGAATTTGAGAAGCTTTACATATTGAAGACTTTGCTTGAATTTGAAGAGCTTTTTTGATTTGAAAATTTGGCTCGAATTCATGGAGATTTAAAACTTTAAGACTTGGCTCGAATTTGAGAAGCTTTGTGGCATACAGTGTAGGCTCGTGCGTTAAGGAGCATCATGACTTGCAGTTTAGGATTATGCATCAAGGAGCATTGCGATTTGCAGTTTAGGCTCATACATCAAGGAGCAATGCGACTTGCAGTTTAGGCTCATGCATCAAGGAGCATTATGACTTGCAGTTTAGGCTCATGCGTCAAAGAGCGTCATGACTTGCAGTTTAGGCTCATGCGTCAAAGAGCATTGCAACTTCAAAGATAATACTTCTTCTTCGGATGAATATTTTCCCCCATTCTCAGCATCGTCTGCTTCTATTTCATCATGAGGCTCAAAGCCAAGAAATATTTGGTCTCCATTTGTAGACATACTCAATTTCATATCATGTGCATGGGTGGCCAACTCTTCAAATGTTTTAGGCTTTATTCCTTGCAAGATGTAGCGAAGGGCCCAACGCATACCTTGGATGCACATTTCGATGCCAGAAGTTTCGCTAAGACGGTCTTTGCAGTTGAGACTTAAACTCCTCCAACGATTGATGAATTCGATAACTGGCTCCTCCTTCTGTTGGCAGGCATTTGTAAGTTCAATCATGCTCACAATGCACCTTGTGCTATAGAAGCGATTGAGGAATTTTCGCTCGAGTTGCTCCCAACTATCAATGGAATCAGGTTCAAGATCTGTGTACCAATCAAAAGTATTTCCTTTGAGAGATCGAACAAACTGCTTGACAAGGTGATCAGCATAAGTTCCAGTATCACTGCACGTTTCGACAAAATGTGTAACATGTTGCTTGGGATTCCCTTTGCCGTCGAATTATTGAAGCTTGGGAGGTTGATATCTGCTTGGCATCTTCAAGTTATCAATACTTTGTGTGTACGACTTTGAGTATGTAAGGAAATTTTTACGCGAAGACTCAATTTTATCTTTGATGGCCCCTATGATGAAGTCCTCCAATTGCTCAACATGAATTTGTCTATCAGAAGAGACTTGGAGCTCTTTGGTCATTGTTGCTAGCTTTGCAGAGGACTCTCCTTTTTCTTGAATTTCTGGAAGCTTCATAGGTGCTTGGGTTGATTCTTCCTCTGTCATAATCTCCACCATATTCATCAACTTGGAAAGTTTATCATCTTGATATTTCATGTACTTTTTTAGGTCTTCAACTGCTTTTGTCAAATTTGCAAGTTGTTCTTCTATGGTAGAAGCTTCAATCACTATCGTTTGCATGACCACCAGTGAGGACGAAGAATGGTATGAATCATCACTTGGATAGAGAGCATATTGTAGAGTGATACGAGAAAAGATTGGAGAAAGTTCGTTGCTCAAGACATCATCATCTTTTTGCATGAAGGGATTGCGGGATTGGCGATGGCATTCTTTTGAAAGGCTGAATCGCGCCAAAGTTCGTTCTACTACCTCAGCGATGTTGTTCCCTTCTTCTAGCATGTACGAAGATGATCCTACTTCTTTTGGAGAAGATGAACCAAAAACATGAGTTATGGACGGCATTTTAAGCACTTGTTGTCCTATTATTTCGGCTTTACTTCTTTTGATTTGGCTAACAATCTCCATGGCAACTTCCAATACGCTTTTGGAGTCAGATATAGGGTTGATTTTTCATTGAGGTCATCTTGGTGTTCTTGAACTTCGAAGAGAAGAGATGAGAAGTAGAGATTGTCCCACTGGGCGTGCCAAAATTTGTAACAACTAAATTTTGTTCCTGAAAAATAATAATCAAGACAAGAAATATAGCAACAAATATTATATTCAATTTCAAGTGATGGGGTTATAATCTCTAGAATATCTCGAATCTAAAGAGATGTGGTCCTCTGATTCTTCTCCTCACGAATGATGGTTCAAGAGCTTGAGAGCTTGATCTTGAACTTGTCGGATTTCAAATTTGCGGTGCGTCACGAACAACTTGAAGCTTGTCATGAACCAGGATTTGTTGTTGGGTTATCACGAACAGAAGATTTGAAGCCGCCCGATTATGATTTGAGTTTGCCTTTGGAATTTGACCACAAACGACGATTACAGATATGGATGGAGACCTTGATGCTATTCTTTAGAGATTTTTTAGTCTTTCCTTCTTCTTACTTGCTTGTCCTCTAGCCTTCTCCTTTGACCCCTTTATATAGGTGTAGGATGGAGTAGTCTCCAAGAAAGCCCTAGTGGGTCATTGGGCTTGAGGCTCATGGGCCGACCCATTTGATAAAAGACCAACTATGGACTAGCCCAATAGAATATTGGACATTTATTTAAATTAATTTAATTAGATTTAAATAATTGACCCGATCATACTAGCCCATAATATTTATTTTGATTAGTATATATTTAATTTATGATAAAATCTAAATTTCTTATGGATTTAAATTTAGTAAAATTTTAATTGTCTACACTTTCCTTACTATTCGAATTAATAGAACATAATTAAGTGAGACATTTGTCAAAGAGAGAAAGAATACTTTAGACAAATATCTTTATGATTAAAATTAATATGTACCATATAAAGTATTATTTGATCCTTATAACCTCTTTTCGACAAGTTTGAACTCCAAATAACTCAACCTACATGCTTAAACGAAATTATCTCAACCTTTAAAAGAAGCTAATCTTTTTACTGCGACTAATGTAGCACTAATAAAGTTCCAACTAAACACCTCACCAACATTTTTATATGTGATTTATTCGTAAATTTTCTTAATTTTTTCACTATATTCCACTCTTCAGATATTATCTATCCTATTCCCATTGTCGTACAGGAAGCTTCAAGCATCAACACTACCCATATTCTCACAAAATATTCATTTTTAAAAACCGAACCGCACTCTAATAAAATTGAGTTTGATGGTCTTTTGGTCACTTTTAGTCTTACTAGTCCTAGGGTACGCGATTTGTGCGTATATCCAAATTAATAAATACACTATTTTAAAATTTATATTAACTATATTAAATAATGTGCTGATTTATAAATAAAACTTAATGCAAACATTCATCAAATAAAACTCTAAAATAAAATATTTATGAAAAATATAATTAAACAACACATACACCAAACACCGATTTGATCAACCCATAGCTTCTTCCTTTGCATCTCACAAGAATGCTATAATCAATTTGAATACTAACATATATTGTTTGTTGCTAATTTACCAAAATTCTCATTGGGCACAAATGACCCGATATTTATTATATGCTTTTATCATATATTTTTAAATATTTGTCAAACAACACAAATTTAAAAATTGAATCTTATAGTCTTTAATAGATTCGAAAATCAAGGGATAAATCCTATAGCTCCTAGAAAAAATTGGGTATGTATAAATGTAAAATGTAAAAATAACGATTTGAGTTAGTATTTTGCAATAAATGACTTAATATTAAAAATCTATAAAAAGTCATATTTTTGGCAACAAAAACTACAACGAATCAATTGCTTGAATGAATGGAAAATAAAAGAAAAATAATTAAGGCCAACTCATTAGAATATAGTTTGCCTTTACTGCCTCATCTCACATCTTCAAGTTAGCATTTAACCAATTTGATTCTTAATATTATATTATAATCGAGTTTATTTTTTGAATTCTTTCACCATTTATACTGAAAATGTTATGTCAACTTGAAAAAATAACTTTACTTATACGAAGAATTTAGAAAATAATTGAATGAGATTCTTTTTCTAATTAGTTAATTTAAAGACTTAGTTATTTATATCTTCTAAAATCAGCTTATTTTGAGAAGTATTTTTCTCAAAAGTATTTTTTTTAAAAGTGCTTTTGGTGAGAAGCAGTTTGTGTTTGGCTAATTAATTTGAAAATCACTTTTGAGCAGTAATTAGTGTTTGGCCAAGCTTTTGAAAACTGCTTCTAAGTGTATTTTTCTCAAAAGTGCTTCTCAGAAAAGTGCTTTTAGAGAGAAGCTACTTTTTTCCGCTTCTCCAAAACTGCTTCTCCTTCTCCTCAAAAACACTTTTTTTCCTTCCAAAATTTTGGCCAAACACCTCAATTTTTGACCAAAAGTGCTTTTGGCCAAAAAAGCACTTTTTGACCCAAAAATAAGCTTGGCCAAACTCGCTATTAGGTATTCATTCTCAATATTAAAGGAAATAATTTATCTTTTGTTTGATTCAAATTTTTAATTTTAGCTCATCCTGAATTTAAAATATTTATTTTTAATTATAATTTTATCGATCCAAAAAGAATTATATTTTCAAATAATTAAAAATGCAATCACTATTTCACTTTTGTATCTTTGTCTTTGTAGAGTTGTTAGTATTGACTTTTGCCAGTAACTTCTCTCTCATATTTCTTAATGGTTTTAGTAATTCTTTTAAATTGTTGAGTGTACTTTTCAAATATTATACAAAAATTGATGAACTATTTAAGTAGGAAAAGAGTTCAAACATAATATAAAAATATATTATAGTTCACATATTAAATTTAAAATCAATATGAAAGAAATTGTTGTGTTATGTTATATTGTTCAATTAAAAAAATAATTTATATAGAGTAAAATTGTAGTTGATTTTAAAGTATAATTTATGAATTATTCAAATAGGAAGGATTGGATTATTTGACATGATTTTGTGTATGACAAAATATAAAATCATACTATTTATATTGTAACTCAAAGATGTAAAATCCCAATCTAATCTATATCTATATTATTATAAAAGTACGAATAATTTATGTTAAATGTTGAACGACTAAAATAACCTTGAAATATTGATCGACTTTTATGACCTTAATTATTCGTATAATTTAAGGATATAATTGTAAATTATTTGAGGCTGATTTTTCTTTCCATTTAAACTACGCATACATTAATACTACATAGCTGACTTTGGGTTAAATCTTTGCGGCATACTTCTTCTATCCTACATTTTGTTGGACAATCTATGGCCTACTTTTTGTTGGATATATGGCCGATTTGGTTTCTACATAGCTCAACATTTCTTTTGTAGCCTTTTCCTTTTTTTACAATAATATTTTTCCTTAATTAATCTTCTCTCATAGAATTCAGCTTACTCACCGCCAACTTTTTTTTGGTAGCCTTTTCCTTTTTTGACAATAATATTTTTCCTTATTTAATCTTCTCCCATAGAATTAAGCTTAATTGCACGAATCCGTGTAGGAAAAGAATAAGCCAGTTATTCCTATAAAAGATGATATTGTTCCACATTGTTCATTGTTCTCTTAAGGTTTTGGTGTAGAACGAAATAATTTTCTCCAAAGGTATTATTAGTTCTCTCTATTATTCCCATTTTTCATAATTGAGTAAGTTCCCGTTTTTCGTAATTGAGTAATGCTTTATTGTCATGTATATGAATTTGTAACGACCCGACTTGTCGTTTTAAAAATTTATGCCTCGTTCAGTGACTTAAGGTCTCGAGCAGCCTCGCAATATGTATTATGACCCGCGTATGTGGTCAAGTTTGATTTACAGATGATTCAGAGTGATTTGGGACACTTAGTACCTAAGATGGAAGCTTAAATCTTAGGATTTTTACCGTAGTCGGAACTACATGAAGACGACTCCGGAATAGAGTTATGTCGGTTTCGTTAGCTTCGTTGGGTGATTTTGGACTTAGGAGCGTGTCCGGACTGTGAATCTGAGGTCTGTAGCCAATTTAGGCTTGAAATGGCGAAAAACAAATTTTTGAAAAGTTTGACCGGGGAGTTGACTTTTTGATATCGGGGCCGAAATCCGATTCTGGAAATTGGAATAGCATTGTTGTGTCAATTATGATTTGTGTGCAAAATTTAAAATCATTCAAGATTGATTTGATGTGTTTCGGCACAAGATATAGAATTTAAAATTTCAAAGTTCATTAGGCTTGAATTGGGGTATGACTCGTGATTTTAGAGTTGTTTGAGGTGATTTGAAGGTTCAACTAAGTTTGTATGATATTTTGGGACTTGATGGTATGTTTGGTTGAGGTTCCGGGGGATTCGGATGAGTCCCGGGGGGCTCGGGTGAGTTCCGGGATAGTTTCAAATCATTTTTTCTTGTTTTGCAACTGCTGGAACTGTTATCTGGTATTGTTCTTCGCGAACGCGAAGGTTCTCACGCGTTCGCGGAGAAGGATTTTGCACGGATGGGATTTGCCCATTGCGAACACGATGAAGAAGACGCAAACGCGAAGAAGGGAGCTGAGGAAAGCCTACGCGAACGCGAGTGGGCAGACGCGAACATGAAGAGGAAGGGGAGTTAGGGGCATGCCTGGGGTTAAGCCTTCGCGAACGCGACTCGTGTCTCGCAAACGCGAATGGCAGAGGTCGGAAGGCATCACGAACGCGATGAGAGCCTGCCATCCAATTCTTGATGCATGGCGAGATTACTCGTAATCGATCGCTCATATGTCCATTTCGTTCTGGCTAGCGCTCATCTCCAGGTTCTCTATTGCAATGTTTTTTGGCGGGTCGCTTTCTTTTGAAAAGAGAGGTTTCGCCCTTTCCGGCTCTTCTCCTCCATGCTTCAGTTGCCGAGTATGATTTGGTATAGTTTCAAAGTTTTAAGAGAAGAGATGAAAGGATCTTCAAGTAGCCCTGACTAAGGTTTGAAAAGATTCCCGGGGGTACTACAGCTTGCGTGGAAGGCTAGGGTGGTTTTTAGAAAGCGCGAAGACAGAAGACGTTGGAGAGAAGGCACCAGTCAGACCTGCAAGCACCGGGTAGAGAATCTGGTGATGGCGGTGTGATAATGCCAGTCGAAAGGCCCCTTATTTCAAACTCAAGGAAAGCCTTGATCGATTGTGCTATGCCCCCCCGATCCCTATAGAGCGAAAGAGCTGCCTGGTGATCCCTAGGTTGCAGCACGTCTAGTCGTTAACTCCTCTCGCCGCTCATCACCATCTTGCCCGCTTCCAATTGATGACTGGCTATTATATAAGTGTTGGTTAACTAATTGACGGGCTGCGGGAATAGTTGAAGCCATACCCAATCGAAAAAGGATGTTATCCAAACGCATTTCAAGTAATTGTAGTAAAACTTGACCTGTTGATCCCTTGGCTTTTCTGGCAATACGATGCCATCCAGCGGATTCCTGGGCCTTGACGAATGGCCGGCCACCATTTACGTTAGAAGAGCAAAAGGCCCATGACTATCCGATGATAGGATATCGCGAACGCGAAGAAGGAATCTGGGCAGCACATGTTTTTTTTGCTTCGCGAACGCGAAGCTATAGTCGTGAACGCGATGAAGGCACTTCTGGGCAGAATTAAAAGTCCCAAAACGGGTGTTTGAGTTCATAACTCAAAATCTAATTGGGAGCTCGGTAGAAGGCGATTTTCGGAGAGATTCTTGCGTGGGTGTTTGGGGCAAGTGATTCTTATCCAGTTTTGATTAATTTCCATGATTATGTCTTTGAATCCATCAATTAATTCGGATTTAATGGAGAAAAAATCAAGATTTTTGTAAAATCTTCCAAAAACGAAAATTTAAGATTTGGAAGTCGAGTTATTATTGGAATTCGATAAAATTAGTATGGTTGAACTCGTATCAGAATGGGTGTTCGAATTTCATGAAAATTATGCCGGGTTCCGAGAGGCGAGTCCAGCGTTGACTTTTATTGACTTTTTGGAATAAATTTTTAAGTCGACGTATTATTATTCGGAATTATTTTCGACGAATTTTAATAGAGTTATACAATTAATTTGGATAGATTTGAGCTGTCCGGAGGTCAATTCAAGCAAGAAGGCTATTTTGGAATATCGGCCTAACTTCAAAAAGGTAAGTGTATTGCTTAACCTCGAGTGGGGGAATTGCCTCTTAGGCATTGAGTCTTATGTGCCATTTGTGAAATGTGAAAAGCCGTATACGCGAGGTGACGTGTACTTACTCGGGCTTATATGTGTAAATTTTTATTGGATTACAGTCTTAGGCATTATTGTGTAGTAAATTGGGTAATCGTGGATAATTATTAAATCATCTGTTTGCCATGACTAAATTCTTGTTGTTGAATTTATTTTTATATGACAATTTGATGAAATTACTACTTGTATAACTATGTGAATTCCGTGAGTTTGATGGTTAATATTTCTTGGAATTTAATTTCATTATGGATTTTTCCTCTGCAAAAAATTAATTAAGCAATGTTAAGAAGAAATGTTAATATAATTATCTAAATTTGCATTAATGAAGGCTTTGCTTTTATGTTGAGTAATTTCTATCTCTATTGATTATTTTTCGGTGTTATATACATTGTGTGGAGCCTTGGGCTATTTGTTGTAAAATTAATTGACTTTGTTATATCTTTGGAATTTGGTTATGGCCATTGGACAAATTGTGATATGATTTGATTTTGTTATGTTGCCGTGATAATTTTTCGTGTAAATTGTTGTATTGTGTGAGTTATTATTTTGGGGAGATAAGGATGGCATTTCACCGTTGATATTATGTGGGTATAAGGGTGGCATTTTACTGTTGTTGTGTTTGTTAGAATATTGTCCGGGCGGAGCGATAAGGGTGGATATAGGAGCGATAAGGATGACTATTGATATTGTCTGGGCGGAGCGATAAGGGTGGTTATAGGAGTGATAAGGATAGCAATAAGAGCGATAATGATGGCTATTGTCAGGGACGATATGTGATGATGTGGGGTTGTGGTGTTGATAATTTTCATGTGATGTTGTGATTTTCTTATGTTTACTTTTATACCTTGTGCAATTTGTCTTATTGTTGGTAAATTGATAACAATCTGATTTATGTTGAAATTGAGAGTCGATGGCTATTGACAGGCAGATTATAAATTGAAATGTGGGCACGAGGTTCCCGTGAGTAAATAATGAGAATATTTGGCACGTGAATTGTCCGTGTAGTTGTGATATGAAATGTGGGCACGAGGTATTGTGATGAAATGATAATGATATTTGGCACGTGAATTGTCAGTGCATTTGTGAGATGAAATGAGGGCACGAGGTGCCTGAGAAATATGATGATTTAATTATGGGCACGGGGTGTCGTGGAAATATAAAAATGAGTTGAGACCCGTATTTAAGAAAAATATAAAAATGGGCTGAGACCCGTATTTTTATGATTATGAAATGAAATGTCACATGGTGACTTTTTAATTGAAAGAATTATATTCAAAATATTTATTTAGAATGATTTTTACTTAGAAAGTATTATATGAAAGAATTGTATTTAAAAGATATTTATTTGAGGAAATTATATTTGAAAAGATTTATTGAAAGAATTATATTTGAAAAATAATTATTTCAGAAAATTATATTTAAAAGAGAGTTATCTGGAAGAATTATATGTGAAAGATATTTATTTGAAGGACTTGATTTAATTGGGTGTAATTGTGTTTATTAATTATTGAGTGATATTAATGGTATTCTTGTTATCTGTTGTGCATATAACTGGTTATTTTTATCCTGTCCTTATTATTATTATTATTTTTCTATTATTTTGTATATTATATTGCACAGGTTATTAGACTAGTGAGTGTCTTGACTGTACCTCGTCTCTACTCCATTGAGGTTAGTCTTGATACTTACTGGGTACCGACCGTGGCGTACTCATACTATACTTCTGCACATTTTTGTACAGAGCCAGGTATTGAAGATAATGGACTTGAGCGGAATTAAAGCGGGATCGTAAGGATTCAAGGTAGAGCTGCTTGGTCGTCACAGTCCCTTGGAGTCTTTTCATTTCATTGTACTATTAACTTGTAATCAAACAGTATTGTATATTCGGTCCTCGTGATCATTCTATGTGTTCAGTTAGAGTTCGTGACTCAGTAATACCAGTCTTGGGAGGTTTTATATCGTAATTATTTCCCCTGTTAGTTTTGATTACTTATATTAGAAAAAAATAGCTTCAAAATTTAATTGAAATCGGCTTACCTAGTCTTAGAGACTAGGTGTCATCACGACGCCTGTGGTGAGATTTTGGGTCGTGACAAGTTGGTATCAGAGTTCTAGTTTCATAGGCTCTACGAGTCACGAACGAGTTTAGTAGAGTCTTGCAGATCGGTACGGAGATGTCTGTACTTATCTTCGAGAGGCTACAGAACTGTTAGGAAATTTCCATTTTTTTCATTCCTGTCGTGCGGAATTTGTTGAATTTGGAATTTGAACCTTTGTATTTCCAATCTCTCACAGATGGTGAGGACACGTGCTTCTGGGTTAGCTGAGCAGGCGTCCGCACATACTGCTAGGGTTGCAAGAGGCCGGGGCCGAGGTAGAGGCGGAGGTAGAGGCCAAGGAAGGATACGTGCTACGACTAGAGCACCTGTCAGAACAACAGTTGAGGAGCCACCAGTAGCTCCAGTTAGGGGACAGGTACCAGAAGCACCTGTTATTACCCCCAGACTTCTGGAGACTTTGGCACAGTTCCTGAGTATGTTTGGTACATTAACTCAGGCGGGATTGATCTCCGTTGCACCAAACATTCCGCAGATTGGGGGAGTAGCTCAGACTCCTATCACAACTCTAGAGCAGCAGGTTCATGTTGGTCAGGTACCGGGTGTAGTACCGGTACAACCTGTTATTTCTGTTCGGTCTGAGGTTAGGCCCGAGGCATCAGAAGAAGAACAAAAGAGACTTGAAAGGTTTAAGAAATATGATCCACCAACTTTCAGTGGCACAGCTACACAGGATGCCTAAGAATTTCTAGAAAATTGTCACCATATTCTCCGCACCATGGGTATTGTAGAGGTGAGCGGAGTTGCCTTTACTATATTTTAACTGTCAGGCGCAGCGTATCAGTGGTGGCAAATCTATGAAGAAGGTAGACCAGCCGATGCCACACCACTAACTTGGGCTCAATTTTCGGAAATGTTCTTGAAAGAGTTTGTTCCCCCGACTCTCAAAGATGCGTGGCGCACAGAGTTTGAACGGTTGCATCAGGGCACTATGACAGTGTCAGAATAAGCTATTAGGTTCAGTGAGTTAGCCCGTCATGCACCTATCTTAGTTCCTACAATCATAGAACGGGTCCCAGATTCATTGAGGGGCTCGATTATGATATTAAAATATGCATGGCTCGAGAGTTGCAAACTGATGCTCCATTTCAACAAGTAGTGGAGATTGCAAGGAAGATTGAGGGTGTTTTAGGCGAGGAAAGGGAGTCTAAGGAGGCCAAAAGGTCTTGAAGATCTGGAGGGTTCAATGGATTTTACTCTTAAGCTAGAACCCATTATAGCGGAGGCTCGAGCAGTCGGTCACCTCAGTCCGCACATCAGATTACTCGGAGTGCTCCAGTTTACAGTGCACCACCGATACGAGATTCTTACAGTGGTTATTTTAGTTATCCGGTATAGACTCAGTACGAGTAGTCGCGACCTCAGAGGGGTTGTTATGAGTGTGGTGATACTAGGCATATCATGAGAGATTGTCCCAGACTTGAGAGAGGTAGATTTCATCAGAACACTCCAGCTACAAGCTTTATTCTAGTTGATACTCCACGTGCACAGTCAGCTAGAGGTGGAGGACAGACGGGTAGTGGGCGCCTAAGAGGTAGAGGCCCGACCTGTTGATTTAATCACTATAATTTGGCTGAGGCCAATATACCAAATGGTGTCGTTACAAGTACGATCCTGATTTTTATTATAAAAAGATATTTTCCTTAATTTGATTCGGTTCTGAATATTGAGGTGAATCCTCCTATTATGCTCCACTTATGGGTGAGCTTCATAAATTTGTGACCTACTTATATGTGTATCCCTGTTGGGAGATTTAAAGACGTGAGCATGTGTCTGTCATTTTATTTTTGTGCACCATTGAGGGCTATAAGTCCAAAATTAAAATTTTATTATTCAATATAGTGGGTTTAATATGTTTCGGAATAATTAATTCTAATTTTTATGAATCATACGTCCTACCGGTATGAGGGTTCATTATATGTTGTGAAAAATTATTTATGAAATATATTGAAAAGAAGAAAGAAAGGAAATTGAAAATTTCAATTGGCACAATGTGCAACATAATTGTGATTCGGATTTGAGGACGAGATCCTCGCATTTTTACATGATGTGAAATATTTAAACCGGGCTGCAAGCTGCGGTGGAAGTTATGTAAAAAATACAACGGTCTGAATGAAATACAACGGTCTGAATGAAAGAAACAGTAGAATAGAAAAGATGGACGGGGACTTCAAGGCCTGCGAATGTCGACAGATCTACCTTGAGTCTCCGGATAACGGTCCGATAGCAAAATCTCGATCAACTCGAACCGGTACCAAAATCTGCACAGAAAGTGTAGAGTGCAGTATCAGTACAACCGACCCCATGTACTAGTAAGTGTCGAGCCTAACCTCGACGAAGTAGTGACGAGGCTAAGGCAAGGCACCTACCAATCAACATGTACAATTTAACAGTGTATATACAAATAACAGTAATGAAGAGTTAGACAGGAATTATCGGGAGGGGAAAACATGCTGGGGAAACACGAGATAAGGAACTACAGCAGAATGATAACTGGAACAACCAACACACTATGAATCAACAGAAACAACGAATACAGTAAAGGAAAAATGCACGGCATCACCTTTCATGATTTTACTCTCAATCTCACCATAAATCAATAGAAACAGTACGACATCACCCATCGTGCATTAACACTCGCAATATGGCACGACATCACCCTCCGTGCATTAACACTCACAATATGGCACGACATCACCCTTCGTGCATTAACACTCACAATATGGCACGACATCACCCTTCGTGCATTAAAACTCTCCCTTACCATAATGCTTCGTGTATTAACACTCTCCCTTACCATAATGCAATGCATAAATAACAACAGGGAGATAGAATAACAAGTACAAGCCTTACTTCAATATTTGATTTCACAATATCAATCTCAACTTAGAGATAAATTCTCAATTATCACCAGAAAATCCGTAAACATGATAAGAACGATCAATTTAACAACACAAGTATAAACACGTAGCAATTAGGCATAGGAAAGAGACAATATAAGAAAAATGAAAGAAATACGAAAACAGGTAAATTGGCGGCGCATAAGTACTCGTCACCTCACATATACGCCGCTCACATGAATTTCACATAGCAAATAGTCTAAGGTTCCTAATTCCCTCAAGTCAGGGTTAGACACAACACGTACCTTGCTCTAAAGGCCACTTAATTCTCAATCACAGCTTTTCCTCTAGAATTCACCTCCAAACCACTCGTATCTATTCAAAAATGACTCAATAATATCAAATATTGCTAAAGGAATTAATTACATTGCATAAATTAAATTTCTCAAATTTTCCTCCAAAAAGTCAAAAAATCGACCGCGATCCCGCTTGGTCAAAACCCAAAGTTCGGACCAAAATCTATTTACACATTCACCCCCGAGCCTGAATATATAATTGGTTTTGGAATCCGACCTCAAATTGAGGTCTAAATCCCCAAATTTTCGAAATCCCTAGTTTCTACCCTAACCCCTAATTCTATCATGAAAACTCTAGATTTTAGGTTGAAAATTCATGAAATGTAATGGGTAATTGAAAGAAAATGGTTTAGAATCACTTACCAACACTGTGGGGAAGCAATTAACTCTTGAAAATTGCCTCTAGCCCGTTTGTTTTTATGAAAGTTGAAAATGGCTTATTCCCGTTCTTGATTCTGTTTTATGCACTGGGCGACAGTGTGCATCGCGTTCACAAGGCCACTGTTACGTTCGCGAAGAGTATCGGCTGCCAAGCCTTTGCGTTAGCGAGACCTTGCTCGCGTTCGCGATGATTACTCTCCCTGACCTTCACGTTCGCGAGACATTGCTCGCGTTCGCGATAAAGGAACGACCAACCCTCCCCCAGGTCCCCAAGTGCTTCGCGTTCGCGATGAGCCGGTCGTGTTCGCGAAGGGTAAATCCCCTATCACTTCATATCCGCGAAGAAGAAATTTCAGCCTCACCAGTTTACTCTTCGCGTTCGCGAGAGTATCTTCGCGAACGCAAAGAAAGACATGCCAGAACACCAGAATATGCAGAAAACCCGGATTTTTCCACAGTCCAAACATCCCGTGGCCTATCTGGAACTCACCCGAGTCTCTGGACTCTAAACCAAGCATGCACACAAGTCTAAATACATCATACGAACTTGCTCGCACGATCAAATCGCCAAAATAACACCTAGAACTACGAATTTAGCACCAAATCGAATGAAATTTTCAAGAAAGCTTTAAACTTCCTATTTCCACAACCGGACGTCTAAATCATGTCAAATCAATTCCGTTTCTCCCCAAATTTCACAAATAAGTCATGAATATTATATTAGACCTATACCGGGCTCCGGAACCAAAATACGGACCTGGTATCAACAAGGCCAAACATCAACTAATTCTTAAAAACAACTAATTTTCAGACTTTTAAATTTTCTTCAAAAATTCATAACTCGAGCTAGGGACCTTCGAATTCGATTCCGGGCATACGTCCCAGTCCCATAATTCGATACGGACCCACCGGGACCGTCAAAATATGAATCCGGGCCCGTTTATCAAAAATATTGACCGAAGTCAATTAAATTTTTTTATTTTCATCAATTTCCAACATAAAAGTTTTTCGGAAATACGCCGGACTGCGCACGCAAATCGAGGAGGGTAAAAATGAGATTTTAAAGCTTAAGAGCGCAGATTCGAGTTCTAAAACATAAGATGACCTTTTGGGTCATCACATTCTTCACCTCTAAAATAATCGTTCGTCCTCGAATGGACATAGAAAAGTACTTGAGCTGGTGAAAAGGTGGGGATATCTACTCCGCATATCAGACTCATACTCCTAAGTAGCTGCCTCAACAGGCTGACCTCTCCATTGCACTCGAACTGAAGGGTAACTCTTTGATCTCAACTGGCGAACTTGCCGGGGTAGAATAGCCACCGGCTCCTCCTCGTAAGTCAAATCCTTGTCCAACTGGATAGAGCTGAAATCTAACACATGAGACAGATCGACGTGATACTTCTGGAGCATGGATACATGGAATACTGGATGAACAACTGCTAAACTAGGTGGCAACGTAAGCCTGTAAGCCACCTCTCTCACTCTCTCCAGAATCTCAAAAAGTCCGATATACCTAGGGCTCAACTTACCCTTCTTCCCGAACCTCATTACACCCTTCATTGGTGATACCTGAAGCAACACTCTCTCCCCGACCATGAATGCAACATCACGAACTCTGTGGTCGGCATAACTCTTCTGCCTGGACTGAGCCGTGCGAAGTCGATCCTGAATAATCTTGACCTTATCCAAGGCATCATGTACTAAGTATGTGCCCAACAACAGAGCCTCCCCTGGCTCAAACCATCCGACCGGCGATCGACACCGTCTACCATATAGTGCCTCATAGGGAGCCATTTGAATGCTCGACTGGTAGTTGTTATTGTAGGCGAACTCTGCAAGGGGCGAGAACTGATCCCACGATCCTCTAAAGTCTATAACATATGCGCGGAGCATATCCTCCAAGATCTGAATAGTGCGCTCGGACTGCCCGTCCGTCTGAGGATGAAATGTTATGCTCAACTCAACCTGCGTACCCAACTCACATTGTACTGCCCTCTAGAAGTGCGAGGTGAATTGCGTACCTTAATCAAAAATGATAGACACGGGCACACCGTGAAGACGGACGATCTCACGAATGTAAATCTCGGCCAACCGCTCCGAAGAATAGGTAACTGCCACAGGAATGAAGTGTGCTGACTTGGTCAGCCTGTCCACAATGACCCAAACTGCATCGAACTTCCTCTGATTCTGTGGGAGTCCAACAACAAAATCCATAGTGATACGCTCCCACTTCCACTCAAGAATCTCTATCTTCTGAAGAAAACCACCAGGTCTCTGATGCTCGTACTTTACTTGCTGGAAATTTAGACACTGAGCTACATATGCAACTATGTCCTTCTTCATCCTCCTCTACCAATAATGCTTCCGCAAGTCCTGATACATCTTGGCGGCACCCGGATGAATAGAATACCGGGAACTGTAGGCCTCCTCAAGAATCAACTCACGAAGTCCATCCACATTAGGCACACAAATACGACCCTGCATCCTCAAAACTCCATCATCTCTAACAGTAACCTGCTTGGCACCACCATGCCGCACTGTGTCTCTAAGGACGAGCAAATGAGGATCGTCATACTGCCGATCTCTGATGCACTCAAACAAAGAAGACCGAGCAACTGTACAAGCTAGAACACAGCTGGGCTCAGAAACATCCAACCTCACGAACTGATTGGCCAGGGCCTGAACATCCCATGCAAGCGGTTTCTCACCAACTGGAATATAAGAAAGGCTACCCATACTAGCTGACTTTCTACTCAAAGCATCGGCCACCATATTGGCCTTCTCGGGATGATACAATATGGAGATATCATAGTCTTTCAATAGCTCCAACCACCTCCTCTACCTTAAATTGAGTTCCTTTTGCTTGAACAAATACTGCAAGCTCCGATGATCCGTGAATACCTCACATGACACGCAGTAAAGATAGTACCTCCAAATCTTCAGCGCGTGAACAATGGCTGCCAACTCTAGATCATGAATATGGTAATTCTTCTCGTGAACCTTCAGCTGCCGCGAAGCATATGCAATAACCTTGCCACCCTGCATCAATACCGCACCCAGACCAATACGAGATGCGTCACAATATACTATATAAGATCCTGAACCTGTGGGTAACACTAATACCGGTGTTGTAGTCAAAGCTGTCTTGAGCTTCTGGAAGCTCGCCTCACACTCGTCTGACCACCTGAACGGGGCACCCTTCTGGGTCAACCTGGTCAACGAGGCTACTATAGATGAAACCCCTCCACGAATCGACGGTAGTAGCCCGCCAAACCCAAGAAACTACGGATCTCTGTAGCTGATATGGGTCTAGGCCAGTTCTGAACTGCCTCAATCTTCTTAGGATCCACCTGAATACCCTCTGCTGATATAACGTGACCCAATAAAGCAACAGAACTCAACCAAAACTCGCATTTTGAGAACTTAGCATATAATTGGCTGTCTCTCAGAGTCTGAAGAATGATCCGAAGGTGCTGCTCGTGCTCCTCTCGGCTGTGGGAGTAGACCAAGATATCATCAATAAACACAATCACAAAGGATTCCAAGTAGGTCTTGAACCGGTTCATCAAATCCATGAATGCTGTTGGGGCATTTGTCAGCCCAAATGACATAACTAGAAACTCATAATGCCCATACCGAGTCTGAAAAGTTGTCTTAGGGACATCGGATGTCTTAATCCTCAACTGATGGTAGTCAGATCTCAAATCAATCTTCACAAACACCTGGGCACCCTAAAGCTGATCAAATAAATCATTAATCCTCGGCAATAGATACTTGTTCTTGATGGTGACTTTGTTCAACTACCGATAATTTATACACATCCTCATCGATCTATCTTTCTTCTTCACAAACAACATAGGTCCACCCCAGGGCGAGACACTAGATCTAATGAAGCCCTTATCAAGCAAATCTTGTAACCGTTCCTTCAATTCTTTCAACTCTGGCAAGGCCATATGGTATGGCGGAATGGAAATAGGATGAGTGCCCAGAGCCAAACCAATGCAGAAATCAATGTCCCTGTCGAGTGGCATCCCCGGCAGGTCTGCAAGAAACACCTCTGGATACTCACGTACAAGTGGCACTGAATCCATGGAAGGAACCTCCGCACTAGAATCGCAGACATAAGCCAAATAGGCTAGACACCCCTTCTCGACCATATGCTGAGCCTTCATATAAGAGATAACCCTACTGGTAGAATGGCCAAGAGTCCCTCTCCATTCTAATAGAGGCAACCACTGCAAGGCTAAGGTCACCGTCTTGGCGTGATAATCTAATATAGCATGATAAGGTGACATCCAATCCATACCCAGTATGATATCCAAATCAACCATATCAAGAAGTAGAAGATCTACACGAGTCTCAAGACTCCTAATGGTGACCACACACGAACGATAAACATGATCTACAACAATAGCATCTCCCACTGATGTGGACACATACACAAGAGCACTCAAGTAATCACAGGGCACAACCAAATATGCAGCAAAATAGGATGATACATAGGAGTAAGTAGACCCCGGATAAAATAGAACCGAAGCATCTCTACTGCAAACTGAAACAGTACCTGTAATAACAACATCGGATGACTCAGCCTCAGCCCTGGCTGGAAAAGCATAACATCGGGGCTGGGCCCCACCACCCTGAACTACATCCCTGGTATGGCCTCTAACTGGCTGGTCTCCACCTCTAACGGCCTGACCTCCACCTCTAACAGTCTGGCCTCTACCTCTGGCTACCTGACCCTTACTTCTGGCTGGCTGAGCAGGTGGTGCAGCAACTGGTGCCGGAACCATGGCATGAGAACTCTGATGATGTGAGCTGCCCGTTGCCCGAGGGCAAAATCTAGCAATATGACTCGGATCACCACACGTATAACATAACCTCGGCTGCTGTGACTGCTGACCCTGAAACTGATTCTATCGACCTGAGTAACCACCCTGATAACTCTGGAGTGGAGGTGCACTAATAGGAGCTGGTAGTGCACTATAGGCTAGCTGGTCGGAATAAGGCATACGAGGACAACGACCACCTGGGGCACCGTGGGATGCCTAGAGGCTCTGATACCAACTTGTCACGACCCAAATTCTAACCTGTCGTGATGGCGCCTATCTCAAAACTAGGCAAGCCAAAAATCTCAGTAAACCACAATTTCTTTTAAGTTTGAAAATATAATATTTAAATAAAATCCACAAATCCTACAAATACTGATACAACCACTCTCAAAACCTGGTGTCACCGAGTACATGAACATCCAATATGAATACAAGTCTGGAAATACGGTCTATAATAGTCTAAGACCAAATACAGCAAACAAGGAATTAGGGAAAGAGAGACAAAGTCTGCGATACACGGCAGCTACCTCTGAATCTCCGAAAAATCAACTGTGCGAGAGAATCAACACCCGCTATGCCCGAGAACACCTAGATCTGCACACGAACTGTAGGGTGTAGTATGAGGACAACCAACTCAGCAAGTAACGATAATAAATAAGGAACTGAAGATAATGACGAGCTACACAGTTACAGTTCATTTTCAGTAATTCCAATAGAGAGTAGGCATGCTTTCAATTCCAAAAGTTTAAGCCAAATCAATTTTATACAGTTCAAGTTCAGGTAATCCGGATATAAAATCTTTCAGAAAATTTTATAGCAATGACAGATAGCAACTAAGTGCAACAACAAATGAAAACAAATGCATCCTCTCAGGACAACAATTACTCACTGGGCTCCCAGCCCTCATCACTCACACTCAATGGGTACCCGTACTCACTGGGGGTGTACAAACTCCGGAGGGGCTCCTACAGCCCAAGCACTATAATCTGCACGGCCAACTCATGTACTGCATGAACAACTCACGTGCCATAGTATCAATATCTGGATCCGCATGCCAACTCACATGTTGCACGGCCAACTCACGTGCTATAGTATCAATATCTGGATCCGCACGGCCAATGTGCTATAGTATCAATATCTCACAATCAGGCCCTCGGCCTCACTCAGTCATAAATCGCTTCAGTCTCTCGGGCTCTCAATAATCATGAAATCAGCCCAAACAACAATGATATGACACATCAATAATGAATAATAGAGACTGAGATAAAATAAAAAAAGTAAACTGTGACTGAGTACCAAACAACAATTTAGCAGATAATTCAACATGTACACGACCTTTGTGGGTCCCAACAGTACCAACATATAGCCTAAACATGGTTTCTAACATGCCTTACAGCCAAATTTCCACAACACATAGAGAGTATATATCTAACAACAAGTTATTCAACTTTACACTCTCACGGGACGGACCAAGTCACAATCTCCTCGGTGCACGCCCACACGCCCGTCACCTAGCATGTGTGTCACCTCCAAAGTAATCACATGATACAAAAATCCGGGGTTTCATACTCTCAGGACCAGATTTAAAGCTGTTACTTACCTCAACCCGTGTAATTTTTTATTCCGCTATGCCCTTGCCACGATAATTGGTCTCTGAAAGCCTCATATCTAGCCATAATTAATTTGATTCATTCAATACAAATTATTGTAATTAATTCCATAAGGAAATACTAATTTCCAATAAAATTCGAAATTAACTCAAAAATTACCTGTGGGACTCACATATCGGAACCCGACAAAAGTTACAGAATATGAACGCCCATCCAACTACGAGTCCAACCATACAAATTTCACCAAAATCCGACACTAACTCGACCCTCAAATCTTCAATTAAAGTCTATGAATATTTTTACCATTTTCAACCCAATCCTTACCCATTTGAACTTAACAATCTTTTCACAACCTTATTGGTATGTATAAAAAATACTCTTATACCCAAGAATCATACTATTAATTACCCATTTTTATTCCAAACCCGAAATTGAAGAATTTAGGAAAGAAATTCTTACCTCTTTGAAGCCCTAGCAAGATCTTTGTGAAAGCTTCAAACCTTAAACAAGAATTGATGGATAAATGACTAAGTCTTGACTTTCTCTCTCTAAAATGCTCTCACCTCTCTCTAAAATATCAGATGAAACCCTTCAAAATGACCCTCAATAGTGTTTTATAAGAAAGGCGTCGGGTTTATAAAACCAGAAAAATGAAGCTCTGGAACAGGTTCTGCGGTCGCATATGCGACCGCATAATGGTTATGTGGACCGTATATCGGTCGCATAATCGGTGTCCAATATTGGCAAATATTTGTCTGTGTATGCGGTCACTATGCAGCCCGATACCTGTTCTGCAGTCGCATAGTGACCGCAGAACAATTATGCGGTCGTATAGTCGATCGCAGATTTTATCCAAACTGGCCCTCTTCTGCCTCACTTCTGCTGCCATTATGCGGCCCGCAGAGTGATTATGCGGTTGCATAATGGACCGCAGAAACGTGTTTTTTCGCCAAAATTTTTCTTTACTTCCCGGTGCATTGTTCAACTCAAAAGGTCCGAGCATTGATCTACCTTGACACCACACAACCTTAATTTCCTTAGCAAAAATTCTCCGGGTCACTACACATACGTCAACATCTGGTCAACCTTTTCAACTAAATTTCGAAACCTTGGAACTAGGTGTTCCAAATCATTCAAAAACCTCACTGGACCCGAACCAATTACCCCCTGCAAGTCACATAACAAATGTAAAGCATAAATTGAGCAGTAAATGGGGAAACAGGGTTATAATACTCAAAATGACTGGCCGAGTCGTTACTGAAATGGCCTGGGAGGATGGCCTCTACCAAAAGTACCCCTGCCTCTAGATGAGGCACCACTGAACTCACCGGAGTAACGAGGTCTCTTGTCAGACCCCTGACCTCCCTGAGCAAGAACCATCTCGACTCGTCTGGCGACATTAGCAGCTGACTGAAAAGAAATCTCACTCCTAGTCTCCTTAGCCTTATGCAATTTGATAGGCTGAGCAAGTCCATCAATAAACCTCCTCACCCTTTCTCTCTCGGTGGGAAGTAGAAGAATAGCATGACGGGCCAAGTCCACAAAACGGGTCTCATACTGAGTAACAGTCATACTGCCCTGCTGGAGACGCTCAAACTGACGGCGACGCTCCTTTATCAATGTGATAGGCAGAAACTTCTCTAGGAAGAGCTGAGAGAATTGGTCCAAAGTAAGAGCAGGCGACCCAGCTGGGTGGTTAACTGTGTTTTTTTAACCATTTTGCCACCACTACTTGTAACTTGTAAGTGTATATATCTTTGTATAATAATCAATAAAAGGGGTGTTTACCTCCTTCCCCAAAGCTTCTCATTTGTCTTGCCTATGCGTCCCAAGAGTTGTTTGGCCAAACACTGACCTTATCCGCTAACGCTTCCAGCAGCACTTGAGGCATACTTTGCGTAGCTGTTGCCTGCTTGAGTCAAGCCACCTTTGAGGAGAAGCTTAACTTAGCATGACTTAGCATCTACCAGGAGGGTAGTTGGGCTAAATGCCGCTTTAGTTAGAGACTATGTCGGTGAAAGTATGGTCGGGGTCCGGGGGGCCCGGACCCACTAGGAAGGCGTGGGCATAGCACACGAATATATGGGGATCAGGTTGAATTCTAGTTTTTTGGCCGTAAAACGCAAAACAACGAGGAATGGCCATGGCAGGGCGGTAACTATGGTTCCTTAGGTCGTGTTTGATGGCCTGGAAAAATGTTAGGCAATCCGGTTTCAGGGGACCCAGGCCCACTCGGAAGGCGTGGGCTCTGCACACGAAAATATGGGAATGGAGCGGAATTCTAGTTTTTTGGTCGTAAAAAGCAAAACAATGAGGAGCAGTCATGGCGAGGCGGTGATTATGGTTCCTTAGGTCATATTTCATAGCCCAAATAAATTTTAGGCGATTGGGGTCCGGGCCCCCCGGACCCACTCGGAAGGCATGGGCTATATAACTCACGAAAATATGGCAAACGCGCAAAATTCTAGTTTATTGGACGTAAAAAGGAAAAAAAAACGAGGAACGGTCATGGCGGGGCGGTGACTATGATTCCTTAGGTAGTAGTTGATGGCCCGAATAATTTTAGGCGATCGGGGTCCGGGGTCCCGGACCCACTCAGAAGGCGTGGGCTATAGCACATGAAAATATGGGAATCAGGAGGAATTCTAGTTTTGTGGCCGTAAAATGCAAAGCAACGACAAACGACCAAGGCGGGGGGTATGGGGGCTATGGTTCCTTAGGTTGTATTTGATGGACCAGAATAATTTTAAGCGATCGGGGTCTGGGGACATGGACCCACTCGGAAGGCATGGGCTATAGCACATGAAAATATGGGAATCGGGCGAAATTCTAGTTTTTTGTCCGTAAAATGCAAAACAACGAGGAACGGCCATGGCGGGGCGGTGACTATAGTTCCTTAGGTCGTATTTGATGGCCCGGAATAATTTTAACCGATCGGGGTCCGGGAGACCCGGACCCACTCGGAAGGCGTGGGCTATAGCACAGGAATTTATGGGAATTGGGGGGAATTCAAGTTTTTTGGCCGTAAAACGCAAAACAACGAGGAACGACCATGGCGGGGTGGTGACTATGATTCCTTAGGTCGTATTTGATGGCCTGAAAAAATGTTAGGCAATCCGGTTTCGGGGGACCCGACCGACTCGGAAGGCGTGAGATAGAGCACACGAAAATATGGGAATCGGGCGGAATCGACCCCATTGGTCTCCACTATATCCATGTTCCGTAGAACCTCGTGACAACTGTCAAGATACTCCTGGGGATCCTCGGAAGGAGCACCACTGAAGTGAATTGGGAAGAGCTTGGTAAACCTGTCCAGCCTCCATAAAGCCTCAGAAGACATAGCTGACCCATCACCGGTCTGTGGCGCAACAACCGGCTGAACTACTCCGACTGGATGAGCTATTGGAACCTGATACTGGGAGCTATCTGCTCCGGAGCAGGAGTAGTGGGAGTCTGGGCTCCTCCCCCAGCCTGAGAGACGGATGGTGCCATAGGAACTGCGCCAGTCTGGGCCACACTCTCCATAAGGCCCACCAAACGGACCAAAGCGTCTTGAAGTACTGGGGTGGCAATGAACCCCTCCGGAACCTGAGCTGATCCGGCAGGAACAGTCTGAGTTGGAACCTCCTCGTCAAGATCTACCTAAGGCTCCACTACTGGGGCTGCTGGTCGGGCTCTGGGCTGAGCCTTGCCCCTGCCTCGGCCTCTGGCACGGCCTCGGCTCGACCTCTACCCCGCGTAGGAGCTTCCACTGGAGGCTCTGGCTGCTGCTCAGCTGAGGAAGCGGTACGTGTTCTCGCCATCTACGAGAGAATAAAAGTTTGAAGAGTTCAATCAGTATTGAGAAAACAACATCGCACGACAGAGGAGAATAGAAGTGAAATTTGTTCCTAAACTTCATAGCCTCTGGAGGATAAGCACAAACGTCTCTGTACCGATCCTCCAGACTCTACTAAGCTTGCTCGTGAATCGTGAGACCTAGGCAACCTAGTTCTCTGATACCAACTATCACGACCCTGAATTCCCATCGTCGGGACCGTGATAGCGCCTAACATTTTACTTGCTAGGCAAGCCAACGTTAGAGAATTATTAAACCAATCCTCATTCCATTAAGTAAATAATAACAATTAGCTAAGATGAAATATAATAAGTGAGGAATAATATAAAAACTGTATTAATTACTACCACCCAGATCTGGAGTCACAATTCACGAGCATTCTAGAATTCACTACAAGTAATAGTCTGAAAGAAATACAATGGTCTGAATGAAAGAAACAGTAGAACAGAAAGATGGATGGGGACTTCAAGGTCCGTGAATGCCGATAAATCTACCTTGAGTCTCCAGATAGCGGTCCGATAGCAAAATCTCGATCAACCCGAGTCGGTACCAAAATCTGCATAGAAAGTGCAGAGTGCAGTATCAGTACAATCGACCCCATTTGTTGGTAAGTGTCGAGCCTAACCTCGACAAAGTAGTGACGAGGCTAAGGCAAGGCACCTACAAATCAACATGTACAATTTAACAGTGTATATACAAATAACAGTAATAAAGAGTTAGACATGAATTATCGGGAGGGGGAAACATGCTGGGAGAAACACGAGATAAGGAACTACAGCAAAATGATAACTGAAACAACCAATACACTATGAATCAATAGAAACAACGAATAGAGTAAAGAAAAAATGCACGACATCACCCTTCGTGCTTTTACTCTCAATCTCACCATAAATCAATAGAAACGACACGACATCAACCTTCGTGCATTAACTCTCATATCATGGCACGGCATCACCCTTCGTACATTAACACTCACAATATGGTACGACATCACCCTTCGTGCATTAACACTCACAATATGGCACGGCATCACCCTTCGTGCATTAACACTCACAATATGACACGGCATCACCTTTCGTGTATTAACACTCATAATATGGCACGACATCACCCTCCGTGCATTAATACTCTCCCTTACCATAATGCAATGCATAAATAACAATATGGAGATAGAATAACAAATACAAGCCTTACTTCAACATTTGATTCCACAATATCAATCTCAACTATGAGATTCAATTATCACCAGAAAATCCGTAAACATGATAAGAACGATCAATTTAACAACACTAGTATAAACACGTAGCAATTAGGCATAGGAAAGAAACAATAAAAGAAAAACGGAAGAAACATGGAAAACAGGTAAATTGGTGGCGCATAAGTACTCGTTACCTCACATATACGCCGCTGACATGAATTTCACATAGAAAATAGTCTAAGGTTCCTAATTCCCTCAAGTCAGGGTTAGACACAACACTTACCTTGCTCTGAAGGCCACTTAATTCTCAATCACAACTTTTCCTCTAGAATTCACCTCCAAACAACTCGTATCTATTCAAAAATGACTCAATAATATCAAATATTGCTAAAGGAATCAATTACATTGCATAAATTAAATTTCCCAAATTTTTCTCTAAAAAGTCAAAAAATCAACTCCGGGCCCGCTTGGTCAAAATTCGAGGTTCGGACCAAAATTCATTTACCCATTCACCCCTGAGCCCGAATATATAATTGGTTTTGGAATCCGACCTCAAATTGAGGTCTAAATCCCCAAATTTCTGAAATCCCCAAATTCTACACTAACTCCTAACTCTACCATGAAAACTCTAGACTTTAGGTTGAAAATTCATGAAATGTAATGGGTAATTGAAAGAAAATAGTTTAGAATCACTTACCAACACTTTGGGGAAGAAATTAACTCTTGAAAATCGCCTCTAGCCCGTTTGTTTTTATGAAAGTTGAAAAAATGGCTTATTCCCGTTCTTGATTCTGTTTTATGCACTGGGCGACAGTGTGCATCGCGTTCGCGAGACCACTGTCGCGTTCGCGAAGAGTATCGGCTGACAAGCCTTCGCGTTCGCGATGGTTACTCCCCCTGGCCTTCGCGAGACATTGCTCGCGTTCGCGATGAAGGAACGACCAACCCTCCCCCAGGTCCCCAAGTGCTTCGCGTTCGCGATGAGCCGGTCGTGTTCGCGAAGGGTAAATCCCCCATCACTTCGCGTTCGCGACTAGGCCTTCGCATTCGCGAAGAAGAAATTTCAGCCTCACCAGTTTACTCTTCACGTTCGCGAGAGTACCTTCGCGAACGCGAAGAAGGACATGCCAGAATACCAGAATCTGCAGAAAAATTATATTTTTCCAAAGTCCAAACATCCTGTGGCCTATCCGAAACTCACCCGAGCCCTCGGGGCTCCAAACCAAGCATGCACACATGTCTAAAAACACCAACCAAACTTGCTCGCGCGATCAAATCGCCAAAATAACACCTAGAACTACGAATTTAGCACCAAATTGAATAAAATTTTCAAAAAAGCTTTAAAATTCCTATTTCCACAACCGGACGTCCGAATCATGTCAAATCAACTTCGTTTCTCACCAAATTTCACAGATAAGTCATGAATATTATATTGGACCTATATCGGGCTTCGGAACCAAAATATGGACACGATATCAACAAGGCCAAGCATCAACAATTCTTAAAAATAATTAATTTTCAGACTTTTAAATTTCATCAAAAATTCATAACTCGAGTTAGGGACCTCCGAATTCGATTTCGGGCATACGTCCTGGTCCCTAACTCGATACGGATCCATCGGGACCGTCAAAACATGAATCTGGACCCGTTTATCAAAAATATTGACCGAAGTCAACTAAAATCAACTTTTAAGGCAAACATTTTTATTTTCATCAATTTTCAACATAAAAGTTTTTCGGAAACACGCCCGGACTGCGCACGCAAATCGAGAAGGGTAAAAATGAGATTTTTAAAGTTTAAGAGCGCAGATTCGAGTTCTAAAACATAAGATGACCTTTTGGGTTATCACACTATCCTAGGAACACTGAAACTTAAAAATCCCTATGTTTGACAACACCTAATTATATTATTCGAATCCTAAACTAATACCAATACCTCTTGGAATCCATTCCTATTACAAATTTAATAATTTGAAAACTTATTCTATTGTCCGAATCCATTAGGAATAAGGACTCAAACACTTCTTTTACCATTATTCTATATTCTCCATCATAAATGTTTTGAGAGGTATTACTCCATAAGAAAATTCTGCAGCAAAAGGTATTATTTCTTCCTCTTCGCATACTATTGGTTAGACCTCTAACTCTTTGTTACTATTTAAAGTAATACACGTTTAATTGCATAAACTACTTATTATTTATATATGAAGTTCAATAATTAGTGTATATATAGAGAGAGAGCATGAGTAGTTAAAGCAAGTGAATGATGTGAATTCGAGTTATTTCATGAAATATAACACTCGTATATATTGAGCTGGTAATGGTACCTCGCAATTCAAAAATCTCTCTACGTGTGTGTATATATTTATATAAATATTCTCACTGGTCTATTTTTTGTTGTTGTTGTTGATCTGATTATTTAAATTGTGCAAACCACATGAAAAAAATGATACATTACCTATTGGTGTTCCATTTTCACTTAGACTCAAAGATCCTCTAGCTTGACGTGATCAGTTGCTATTCATATATTATACCTTACAAATATATGACGTGTCCCAACTCTACCCTTCTTCTGCTGAATGCAATAAATATGGCCAGGACAATTATCTAAACATATTTACTAAATATACCATGTTGTCATTTCATTACTTAACTCTAAAAGTTAAGCATATATTCTACTTGAGATGCATGGATACATATTTATATTTTTGTTTAGTCAGATTATTTTAAGTAATGTAATGAATACAAAATTTCACGATGGTCACTATCTATTATGAAATATTTTTGTTTGATTACTCTTAAAGAAATTTCTTTAACCTTGAAGGGCATAAAACTCTGATAAAATTGCTTTTATAAGTAATATAAAAATAATAATAGATAAATAAGTAACTATTTAATTTGACAATATTGATGTCTTATTATTTGCAAATATAAGTGTTAGATCAAATATAAGTCCTACAACTATCAAGTTACAAAATCAATGAGCCAAGTAATTTCTACCAAACTTTCTTTTTACCAATATAATCTAAGAATTAACATCCTCGCAATGGTTGGATAATTTTTCACCTGATATTAGAAATAATACAAGAGGGAGTTCCTTCGTCTTGCACAAAGCTCCTTCATGGATCAATATTTGTTACCTATTATTTATAAAAATCTGATTTTATTTAACTTAATATTTTAAAGAGCCATAGTGAAGCGTGCTTTCTTGGAGTCGTCCATAGCCGTGCGATGAAATTCTAAAAAATTAAGAGATGGATATAGCCATTAGAGGGGGACAGAACTGGTAGAATTTCTTATACCTATTAAAAACACAGAAATCTTATAGACTTTAAAGTGAGAAAATCATATTCTCATATTAAAGTGACGATAAGTCCTTTTCTCACAAGTGATATCAATAGCTCCGTATGGTGGTTATAGACTTAGGAACGTGTCCGAAAAATTATTTGGAGGTCTGTAGAGGAATTAGGCTTGAAATGATAAAAGATGAATTTTTGAAAAGTTTGACTGGGGGGTTAACTTTTTGATATCGGGGTCAGAATCCAGTTCTGAAAATTGTTATAGCTATGTTATGTCATTTATGACTTGTATGCAAAATTTAAGGTCAATCGAAATTGTTTGATACGTTTTGGCGCAAAATATAGAAGTTGGAAGATTTAAAAACTCATAATTCGATTCGATGCGCGATTCGTAATTTCGGCGTGGTTTGAAGCCTCAACTAAGTTCGTACTATATTTTGGGAGATGTTGGTATATGTTTAAAGGTCCCAAGGGCCTCGGGTGGATTTCGGAAGGTAAACGGAATGGATTTCGGATAAAGAGGGTTGCTGAAAATTTCTGTTGCAGAGCTGTTCGCCAGAAATTTCTGGTGCGTGGAGCCAATTTTGGAAACTTATATCTCGCAATCTATAAGGAATCTAAAAATTTTAAAATATTAAAGTTGTAGCACTTTGATTCTAGTTTCCAAAATGGTAAACCATTTATCATTTGGATATTTGTACAGAAAGTTATGATGGATTGAATAAAGGCTGGTAGGGCAGTTTCGCCAGAAAATTCGCCAGAAATTTCTGATACGTGGAGCTGACTTTGGAAGCTTATATCTCACAATTTATAAGGAATCATAAAATTATTAAAACATGAAAGTTGTAGTCCTTTGATTCTAGTTTCCAGAAAGTTAAACCATTCATCATTTGGACATTTGTACATAAAGTTATGATAGATTGAAAAAAGGCTGGTGCAAGCAAATTCTGGTGTGGACTTTTAGTGACGGAAAATGGACTTTTAGTGACGAATGAGCAGAAACTTAAGGACCAAAAATGGTCATTTTCTTCATTTCGTATTGGATTTTTGGAGCACGGTTCTTGGACGATTTTCACGGAAAAATATTGGGGGTAAGTGTTCCTTATCCTATATTAATTTTATTTCATGATTCCATATTCATTTACATCATGAATCCCTGAATTTATGGAAGAAAAATCAAGATTTTTGCAAAATCTTCCAAAAACGAAAATTTAAGATTTAGAGGTCGAGTTGTTATCGAAATTTGATAAAATTAGTATGGGTGGACTCGTAATTGAATGGGTTGTAGGATTTCGTAACTTTCGCCGAATTCCGAGACTTGGGTCCCACGGACGATTTTTTGAGTTAATTTCGGATTTTTATTGAAAAATATAGTATTTTCTTATGGAATTGATTCTATAATTTTTGTTGACTGTATCGAATAATTAAGACTAGATTCGAGCGATCCAGAGGTCAATTCAAGCAAGAAGGCAATTTTGAAATATCAGCATAACTTCAAAAAAGTAAGTGTCTTGCTTAACCTCGAGTGGGAGAATTACCCCTTAGGCATTGAGTCTTATGTGCCATTTGTGAAATGTGAAAAGCCGTGTACGCGAGGTGACGAGTACGTACTCGGGCTTATACATGCAAAATTCATTGAATTAAAGTCTTATGCATTTTTGTGTAGTAAATTGGAAAATTATGGAAAATTATTAAATGATCTGTTTGCCATGCCTAAATCCTTATTGTTGAATTTGTTTTTATATAATAATTTGATGTGATTGTTACTTGAAATATTTATAAAATTTCGTGAGTATTGTTGGTTTAATATTTCTTGAAAATTAATTCCAATATGAATTTTCTTATGCAAATAATTAATTTAAGCGAGCTTAAGAATAAGTATTAATATAATTATCTAAATTTGTATTAATGAAGGTTTTGCTTTATGCTGAGTAATTTCTATCTCTATTGATTGTTTTGGGTGTTATATACATTGTGTGGAGCCTTGGGCTATTTGTTGTAAAATTAATTAATTTTGTTATATCTTTGGAATTTAGTTGTGGCCATTAGGCATATTGTGATATGAATTAATTTTATTATGTTGCCGTGTTAATTTTTCGTGTAAAATGTTGTGTTGTGTGAGTTATTATTTTGGGGAGATAAGGGTGGCATTTCACCATTGATATTATGTGGGTATAAGGGTGGTATTTCACTGTTGTGTTTGTTGGAATAATATCTGGGCGGAGCGATAAGGGCGGCTATAGGAGCGATAAGGATGGCAATAAGAGCGATAAGGGTGGCTATTGATATTGTCCGGGCGGAGCCATAAGGGTGGCTATAGAAGTGATAAGGGTGGCAATATGAGCGATAAGGGTGGCTATTGTCAGGGACGATATGTGATGATGTGGGGTTGTGGTGTTGATAATTTTCACGTGATGTTGTGATTTTCTTGTGTTTACTTTTATACCTTGTGCAATTTATCTTGTTGTTGGTAAATTGATAACAATCTGATTTATGTTGAAATTGAGAGCCTGTGGCTATTGCTAGGCGGATTATAAATTAAAATGTGGGCACGAGGTGCCATGAGTAAATAATAAGGATATTTGGCACGTGAATTGTTCGTGCAGTTATGATATGAAATGTGAGCACGAGGTGCTGGGATGAAATGATAATGATAATTGGCACGTAAATTGTCCGTGCAGTTGTGATATAATTTAATTATGGGCACGAGGTGCCGTGAAAATATGAAAAATGTGCTGAGACCCGTGTTTACGAAAAATATAAAAATGGGTTGAGACCCGTATTTTTTTAATGATTATGAAATAGGTGTCACATGGTGACTTTTTAATTGAAAGGATTATATTCAAAAATATTTATTTGGAAGGATTTTTATTCAAAAAAAATTATATAAAAGAATTGTATTTGAAAGATATTTATTTGAGGAGATTATATTTGAAAAGATTTATTGAAAGAATTATATTTGAAAAATAATTATTTGAGAAAACTACATTTAAAAGAGAGTTATTTAGAAGAATTATATGTGAAGGATATTTATTTGAAAAACTTGAATTAATTGGGCGTACATGTATTTATTAATTTATGAGTGATATTTATGGTATTATTTATGTATATTATATTGCACAGGTTATTAGACTAGTGGGTATCTTGACTGTACCTCGTCTCTACTCCATTGAGGTTAGTTTTGATACTTACAGGGTACCGACCGTGGTGTACTCATATTATACTTCTGCACATTTTTGTGCAGAGCCAGGTATTGGAGATATCGGACTTGAGTAGAGTTAAAGCGGGATCATAAGGATTCAAGGTAGAGCAGCTTGGCCGTCGCAGTCCCTTGGAGTCTTTTTATTTTATTGTACTGTTAATTTCTAATCAAACAGTATTGTATATTCAGTCCTCGTGATCATTCCATGTATTCAGATAGAGTTCGTGACTCAGTACTACTAGTCTTGGGAGGTTGTATATTGTAATTATTTCCGCTGTTAGTTCAAAAAAAAAAAGGCTTCAAAATGTAATTGAAATCAGCTTACCTAGTCTTAGAGACTAGGTGCCATCACGATGCCTGTGGTGGGATTTTGGGTCGTGACATAAAGTTCGGGTAGTTTAGGACTCAAATCATGAATTACGTATGTAAATTGTATTCTCTATTTAATTAAATTATTTGTAATATATATTGTAAATTGTTAGGGAAAGATAGTAAAAGATGGGAATCTTATATACTTAATTTTAAATTAATTAATTATTAAAAGAAATTATTCATCCTCTCGAATTAATCTTATAATAAATATACTCTCATTCCGGAGGTACATAAGGAAATGTCCTCCTTTCTTGTGGAGCGGGCCGAATACCTCGGCAATATAGATGCATCTATGGATCGCGCCGCATGTCCCTCGGCAATGTACACGACACTCTGGGTAGAAATCGTGCCTAATAATAATAATAATTACACGATACCTTGGCATTTCAATTGCAGCTTGTGAATTTAATTAATAGATTGGAAATTATTGCATTTGAAGGAATTTAATTATTTCTTTTGGTTAAATAAGATTATTGTTAGCTCTATGAATCATGTTGATTTAAATAATTCCATATTTTATTTCAATTATTATTATTATTGACCCTTAGTGAGTGTCAAAGTCGACCTCTCGTCTCTATCTCTTCGATATTAGGCTTGATACTTACTGGGTACACGTTGTTTACGTACTCATGCTACACTTGCTGCACTTTTTGTGCAGGACCTGAGACAGGTGCTATAGTTGAACCTATCGGCGCGCACCCACGATATCCAGAGGCTTAGTGGTGAGCTGCCCTTCTGAGCCATTTTGCACCAATCAGTGCCTCTTCCTGAATTTTTATTCTGTCTATTTTATTTCAGACAGTATTTGAATTTTTTGTATAATTTACTAGATGCTTATACACTTGTGACACTAGGTCTTGGCACACACACTAGTAGTATTTTCGGATTAAATTACTTTCTTGGTTATTTTAAATTTACCAGATCTTTTTACATTGTCTTGATTATTGCAAGTAAGAAGAGTTTAATTATTCGGTTAATTTTTTAAAGGATTCAATACGTGTTTAAATTACTAGTTGGCTTGCCTAACTGTAGTGTTGGGCGCCATCATGGCCTATAGGTGAAATTGGATCGTGACACCAAGTGCACTTCCGATATTAGCTACAAATTTGTTGCTAGAACCAAAGACACAAAGAAGAACAAATTAAACGCAAAACTTACATCTTCATAGACAAAAAAATAATATTTTGTCATATTAATTTGTCGGTGTGTTGTCTTTCAACAAATTACAAACAATCGTCTCTTTCAAAATTCTGCACATAAAACTTACAAAAAATAATATATATATACATACATGTTTGTGTTCACATACACCCAATACATATTTTTATATATAATTAAATTTAGATAAATCGACCCAACCCACCTTCAACAAAGAAGGGAAGCACAAGAGTCTTGCCAATATATAATATGTAGCCGCACAGGTTTAAATTCGCATACATTCGATATAAAAAATTAAAATAAATAAATAGAAGCAAACCCACTCAACCAAACACAACTGCTAGATAAGGAAGCACTGTAACATTGCATAAAGTGAAAATATTACCAAAGCTTAAACAATTCCTTTGTACTCCTTTTTTTTTCTCCCTTAAATTCAGCCGCCACTTTTTTTAGAGAAGGAAGTATTGTAACATTGCAGAAACTGAAAATATTACCAAAGCTTGAACAACTCCTTTGTACTCTTTTTTTTTTCTCCCTTAAATTCAGCCACCGCGTTCTTTTTTTTTGCTAACCTCAAAAATAATCTAATACAAATTTCTTTGACTATGATGCTAAACAGTTTTATAGGCATATGAATAATGTGAATCCTAATACTAAACAACTACGCAGAAGAATAAGGTTCCTAGTGTGCATCGGATATAACTTCATAGAAGAGTATGAATCCTAGTGTATATCGTATATAAATTCTAGTTATTACAATAATATCCAATATGGAATAATTTCTTTTGGAGAAATATTTAATATTGAGGGGCATAAAAGTCCGCTAATATTTTAGGGATATTTTTATCGTTCAATATTTAACATGAATTATTCGTGCGTTTATAATAATATAGATAGATATAGATAGATAGATAATATAGTGTAGATTGAATCTCATTATATTATAACCATAAAGAGATAAAAAGGAAAATTTAAACGGACACTTTTTGTTTGCCAATGAAGTACTAAAAAGAAAAGAAGAAAAAGAAGAAGAAAGAAATCAGGCGTAGTGTTGTTGTCACGACCCAATTTCACCTACAGGTCGTGATGGCGCCCAACACCACAGTTAGGCAAGCCAACTAGTAATTTAAACCCATATTCAATTATTTTAAAATTAATCGAGTAATTAAACTCTTCTTAATTGCAGGAATTTAAAACCATATGAAAAGATTCCAGCAAATTAAAAATAATCAAGTCCAAAAATTGTACTAGTGTGTGTGTGTGCCAAGACCTGATATCACAAGTGTATGAGCATCTAGTAGATTATACAAAAATTATAAAGACTGTATGAAATGAAATAGACAGAATTAAACTCCCAGAAGAGGCACTAGTTGCTGCAGAACGGCTCAGAAAGTAGCTCACCACTAAGCCTCTGGATAACGCGGATGCGCACCGATAGGTCCAACGATAGCACATGTCTCAGGTCCTGCACAAAAAGTGCAGCAAGTATAGTATGAGTACGTAAACAACGTGTACTCAGTAAGTATCAAGCCTAATCTCGAAGAGGTAGAGACGAGATGGCCGATTTTGACACTCGCTATGTGTCAATAATGATAATTGAAATAAAACTAGAATATCTAAATCAACATGATTCACAGAGTTAAAAATAATTTATTTAGCCAGCAGAAATAATTAAATTCCTTCAAATGCAATAATTTTCAAACTATTAATTAAATTCACAAACTGCAATTGAAATGCCAAGGTATCGTATAATTATCATTATTAGGCACGATTTCTGCCGAGGTCGTACGGCCCGATCCAGAGTGTCGTGTACACTGTCGAGGGACGTGCGTCGCAATCCATAGATGCATCTATCCTGCCGAGGCATTCGGCCCGCTCCACAAAAAAGGAGGACATTTTCTTATGTACCTCCGGAAGGAGAGTATATTTATTATAAGATCAATTCGAGAGGATGAACAATTTCTTTTAACAATTAATTAATTTAAACAAAAAATTAAGCATATGAGATTTTCATCTTTTAATATTTTTTCCTAATAATTCACAATATATACCAAATAATTTAATTAAATAACGGATATAATTTATACAAGTAATTCATACTTTGAGTCCTAAACTACCCGGTCTTTAGTATTAATAGTTGTTACGCACGGACTCTCGTCATCTCGTGCGTACGTACCCCCCACAATTAGCAACAATTATTAATTTAATTACCTATGGGGTAATTTTCCCCTCACAAGATTAGACAAGAGACTTACCTCAACTTACTCCAATTTAATCCACTAGAAGGCCTTTTCTACGATTATCCAACTCTGTCTCGCTCGAATCTAGCCAAAATAATTCGATACAATCACTAAATATTATAGGAATCAATTCCATAAGAAAATACTACATTTTTCAATACAAATCCAAAATTAATTCAAAAATCGTCTGTGGAGCCCGCGTCTCGGAATCCGGCTAAATTACGAAATATTAACGCACATTCAACCACGAGTATGCCCATACCAAAATTACTAAATTCCAATCACAATTCGGCCCTCAAATCTTCAAATCTATCCAAGAGGATTTTCAAACTTTTCCAACTTAATTCACTAATTAAATGATAAAAACAGTGACAGATTCGGCTAATTTAACCAATATTGAGTTAAGAAGACTTACCCCATTATTTTCTCTGAAAATCTCCCAAAAATCACCTTAATTCGAGCTCCAAATCGGTAAAAATAAAAAATGGGACAAAGTCCCATTTTCAGAACTTAAACTCTCTGTCTAGTGATTTCTTCTACGCGATCGCGAACTTCCTTACGCGATCGCGAATAACAATTTCAACACTGCCCAAAATTAACTCTACGCGATCGCAAACAATGTCACTCGATCGCGATGCACAAGGTTCCAACTCTACGCGATCGCATAGAGTAAACGCGTGGTCCAGCTTCCTCTCCAGTTTTCCCTACGCGATCGTAAATAATGCCACACGATCGCGATGCACAGACTGGCCCAACCTACGCGATCGCGGACTTGCCGACGCGATCGCATAGAACAAATTTTTCTATTGCCCAATTAAGCCTACGCGATCGCGTAGAACAAAGTCGCATATGCCCAAATTACTCTACGCAATCGCAGACAAACTTACGCGATCGCGCATAAGAAAATCAGAAGAAAAATACGAGCAGCTATGAGCAGTCTCCCAAAGGCCTAAAGTGATCCGTTAGCCGTCCGAAACTCACTCGAGCCCCTCGGGACCTCAACCAAATATACCAACAAGTCCCAAAATATCATACAAACTTAGTCGAACCCTCAAATCACACCAAACAACGCTAAAACCACGAATCATCCTCCAATTCAAGCTTAATGAAACTTAAGATTTTCAACTTCTACATTCGGTACTGAAACCTATCAAATCAAGTCCAATTGGCCTCAAATTTTACACACAAGTCATAAATGACATAACGGAGCTATAAAAAATTTTAAAACTGGATTCCGACCCCTATATCAAAAAGTCAACTCCCCGGTCAAACTTCCAAACTTAAATTCTTGTTTTAGCCATTTCAAGCCTAATTTAACTACAGACTTTCAAATAAAATTTTGAACACGCCCCTAAGTCCAAAATCACCATACAGAGCTATTGAAACCGTCAAATCCCGATTCCGGGGTCATTTTTTCAAAATGAAGACCGAAGTCAAACTTAGCATTCTAAGGCCAACTTAAGGAACCAAGTGTTCCTATTTCAACCTGAACACTCCCAAATCCCGAACCAACCATCCCTGCAAGTCATAAATTAACAAAAGCACATACAAGGAGTTTTATTTAAGGGAACGGGGTTCTAAAAGTCAAAATGACCGGTTAGGTCATTACATTTTCCACCTCTTAAATAAACGTTCATCCTCGAACGGATTTAGAATTGTACCTGGAGTGCTGAATAAGTGTGGATATCTGCTCCGCATATTTTTCTCGGCTTCCCAAGTCGCTTCCTCGACTAGTTAGCCCCTCCACTGCACTTTTACTGCAGAAATCCTCTTGGACCTCAACTGGCGAACCTGTTTATCAACAATGGCAACTGGTTCTTCTTCATAGCCCAAACTATTATCTAGTTGAACTGTGCTGAAATCTAACATATGTGATAGGTCGGCATGATACTTCTGGAGCATAGATACATGGAAAACCGGATGAACTCCTGATAAATTGGGAGGCAATGCAAGCTCATAAGCAACCTCCCCAACTCGTCTCAACACCTCAAATGGACCTATAAACATTGGACTCAACTTGCCCTTCTTCCCGAATCTCATGATTCCCTTCATTGGCGAAACCTTCAAGAGAACTTTTTTACCCATCATAAATGATAAATCATGCGCTTTCTGATCTGCGTAACTCTTATGTCTGGACTGTGCTGTACGAAGTCGCTCTTGAATCAACTTTACCTTTTCCAAGGCATCTTTCACCAAATCAGTACCATATAATTTAGCCTCACCGGGCTCAAACCATCCGATGGGCGAACGACATCGCCGACCATATAAAGCCTCAAATGGAGCCATCTCGATGATGGATTGGTAACTGTTATTATAAGCAAACTCGGCCAAAGGCAAGAAATGATCCCACTGACCTCCAACGTCAATCACACATGCTCTGAGCATATCCTCTAAAATCTGAATTGTCCGCTCTGACTGCCCGTTTGTCTGCGGATGAAAGGCTGTGCTGAGCTCTACACGGGTCCCTAATTCACTCTGTACTGCTCTCCAGAAATGTAAAGTAAACTGAGGGCCTCTATCTGATATGATAGAAATTGGCACACCGTGCAACCGAACTATCTCCTGAATATAAATCTGGGCCAACCTCTCTGAAGTATACATAGTCACAACCGGAATGAAATGTGCCGACTTGGTCAACCTGTCAACAATCACCCAAACTGCATCAAATTTCCGCAAGGTCCGCGGCAACCCAACTACAAAATCCATAGTGATGCGTTTCCATTTCCACTCTGGTATAGTCATCTGCTGAAGTAGGCCACCCGGCCTCTGGTGCTCATATTTAACTTGCTGGGAATTTAGACACCTAGTTACATACTCAACTATGTCTTTTTTCATTCGCCACCACCAATAATGCTGGCTTAAGTCATGATACATCTTCGTAGCACCTAGATGAATAGAATATTGAGAACTGTGTACCTCCTCTGGGATCTTTTTCCTCAATCCATCCACATTAGGAACACATAGACGATCTTGGAGTCGCAGAACACCATCCGCGCCAATAGTAACGTCCTTGGCACCACCTCGTAGTACCGTTTCTCGCAGAAACATTAAGTGTGGATCATCATACTGGCGAGCCTTGATCTGCTCAAATAGTGAATACTGAGCTACAACACATGCAAGAACTCGGCTGGGCTTTGAAATATCCAGCTGCACAAGTCTGTTGTCTGTTGATACCCAATTTTTCCCTTATATTTTTAAAATATATATAGTTTCAAAAATAGTATGTTTGCATCATCATTTAGTTTATAAACCTATTCAAGCATTTTTTCATAATTTTCCATAATTTTTTAAAAGTTTTAAATTAATTTCTTTCTGTATTTTATTGTATAAATATCCAATAATTATCCTTAAAATTATTTTTATGATGATTTAATCAGTAAACTTATTTTTTACGCCAACATGTATATTTTATAACATTTTACTCCATTTTTTTATAATTACATTTGCATTTTAAAGCTAATTGCATATTTTTACAATAATAGCCTATATTCATGTATAATTACATTATTTGTGCCAAAATAATTTTTTTATATTTTTATAATGCCAATTTATTATTTTTAATCATTTTACTACATAAATAATAATTTTTGTTATTTATTAATTACTTTTATAAATTATTATTTTGATAAATATTGGGTATTTAAAAATTAGCCGCTATTCATGTATAATTACATTATTTGTGCCAAAATAATTTTTTTATCTTTTTATAATGCTAATTTATTATTTTCAATCATTTTACTATATAAATAATATTTTTTTATTTATTAATTACTTTTATAAATTATTATTTTGATAAATATTGGGTATTTAAAAATTAGCCCCAATTTCTAAACAATTTTGGACCAAATAAATGGGCCAAAAACCCCAATACACTAGCCCAATAACCCCAGCCCAAACCAACAACCCCTTAACCTAAAAACTTGGTCGGTACCCGTTAATTGACCCGCCTCACTCACTTTTTTTAATCCTGGCCATTGATCTCTCAAGATCAACGGCCCTTGTTATTTCTCTCCCTTTTAATTACCCTCCCAGAAACCCTAGCCTATAATCCCATAACCCGCCGCCCTCATATTCTCTCAACCTCCCCTCCCTCTCTGAAGAACCCTAAACCCGCCGCCCTTAATATCTTCTCCTACTCTCACTGAATATGGGATTTGATTATCACTTCTTGCCATATTCGACCCGTTTTTGGTACTGGCTGTCCTCCTATAGTGCTTGACTAAACATGGCAAGCAGATCTCTTCAAAATCGAATCAAAATTGGTTCAAACCCCTGATTTTGAGTATTATTCTGTCTATATTCGTCCTATGCTACTGTGAGTCCGATTATTTGTTATATTCTGTTAATTTTTACTTTCCCTAAAAACTAGGGTTTACAGATCCCTTAAATTGATTTTTTAACTGATTTGCATGTCTATTTACCTTTTTTGTTGATTAAATCACTCTGTCTCCCTTGTTTGATATTCGATTTTACTACTATATAAACCCCTCCCTCATTCCCTTCTAAAAGAGGACTTCAATCGCTAAAAATCACTACTGAAAATTAGTGCTTTACTCTGTGTTCATTCATTCTCTTATTTTTGGCTCTTGGCCGGCTGAAAGCCAAGGCCACCGGATTTCCTACTTTTCCGACCTTTCTTGGGTGTGAGCACTGCCTTGGGTTCTTTGAAACCAGTGGGAACTTGATGCATCTGGGATTCTGGGTCATATTGCTGTTCTTTCTTGTTTGTTGAGCAATAACTGGTTAGTTTCTCAACCTTCGCAATGTTTATTCCATTATGTTCTAACTAGCATATCTATGTTTTCTGAAATTACATGACTTGATATAAACCCTTGACTCTCTTCATGTATGATTCTGCCTATAACATAAACTTCTATAGCATTGTCTCACGCCTAAACTGTTGGTTCTAAAAAATGTCTTTGTATCTAACTTAGGCAATTTGGACAGTTTGAAGCATGCTTAGCTTAATGTGATGACAATCTGAGTGTTTGCATTGGCTGTGTGACCTAATCCTGTTTCCTGCCTGATTCTGAATTTCTTAGTGATTAATTGATATTATTAGTATGCCCTAATCTGTTAAAGCCTTCACTCTAGCTGTAATTTGCTCCTATGACTATGTTTATCACTCAGTATGTTCTCATTCTGCTCAATTCTGTACCCCTAGCAATTAAGTGGAACCTCTCAGACTAGTTTTGCCTAAATTATGATTTTACTTGCCTCATTAGTATAAGTTGTACTGCTTAAGCCCTAGTGTTTAGCATAACTTGATCCTTAGGTTTGAACTTGTTGATTTAATGATAACCATTTGTCTTGCTGGCCTAAAGTCTCTTTGCTCATTAACTTTGTAATCCCAGAAGTTTAAGACTCCTTGCCTCTTACAAATATACCCTGCCCTAATGTGTTATGTGACAACTTGCAGCATCAACTAGTTTCTTGAACTCATGCACCCTCTGTGTTGATATGTCCATTATGTGATCACTTTGTAGTGTTTGACTCCAAAAAATGTAAATGCACTTTTCTAAACCTTGTTACTTTGCTACTATTTTCATTGGTTGTTTCCCTGTTCTGAGTCTCTAATTCTTGGCCGGCTGAAAGCTAAGGCCTCCTAAAACCTCTCTATTAACCTCCCTAGTGTGAGCACTGCTCGGGATCTACTTTGAGACCCTTGTGAACTCTGACACACTAGGGCCTAAGGTTCTTGGCCACTTTCTTCTTGACTGCTCAATTCTGTCCCTCTATATGCCTACTGAATAAGCTAATTAGCTTGTGTAAATGACTGTTTTCTGAATCTTTTGATCAATTATGGTTGTTGGGTATCATCCAAGTTCTCTTGTGGTTTCTGGGCTGTGTAGAAACCTGCATGGATACAAAACTGAAGGCCTGGCTGGGCTGGGTACACTTTGGGTCTGTCTTAGGCCCAATATAGTTATTTGTATCATTTTTTTTATAATTTTATTTAGTATTGGGCCTGTAATAATTCTGTAATAACAATTGGGGTATTAGTAAAAATTGGAAAAATGGGTCTATTCTAATGTTTGCATGAAAATGGTAGAAATCCTGCCTATAGGATCTGAGAATTTAATTTGTTCAACATGCTTTGCTTCTATGTGTTTTGTTAGATAACATGCCTATAGGACATAAATAATCTCACCTTTTCTCATATTCCACTCTCACGTTATTATCTTCCTACTATACTGCAATACAGTAATTATTCGTTCAAATTGCTTCATGTTAGATTATCATGCCTATAGGATTACGTTAAGTAATAAATACCTGCTCTTTATAATATTCACATAGTTGTCATACCTATAGGACTGTAATCGAATTAGCTACTATTACCGCCATTCCCATTAAATTGCTCGCATAGAAAGCATGCCTATAGGAATGAAAGGATAAATAACTAGTTTCAATTGCCAATTCCTAGAAATCCTGCCTATAGGATCCTACTGCTCTCCTAAAAGTGTGTTGACAAAAACAAACGCTGGTAATTTTGAACTACCAATTGTCTCACTGCTTTACTGTGCAAACAATTTAGAAAGCATGCCTATAGGATTTGTAATACTCGCGATATGCAAAGCGACACTGCCTGTACGTTTAAAATCCAGAATCACCTAGAAGCCATGACTATAGGATTTAAGACTCTATTAATTCTGAAATTGTTACCCGCCTAATTTATTTGCGTGCATTTGTTGTCTAAGTGTGGAGGCTAACTTAAGCCCTTAATTACTTTTACATGAAGTCCAACTTGTTTTATATGTCACCTAGTTTTATCATTTCTGAGCAGCCTAAGCTAAGACTAGAAACCATCCAAAATAGAGGTCCAAACGCCTCCTGGGCCATAGGCATGGGATGGGTAGTGCACGCATAGAGCACGGTTTAGAATCAACTAGTGCGCTTTAGGTAAAAACTTAAAGATAGTAATCGGGTAGCAGGAGATGATAGTTTGTGCCCGCTGAATAATACGAGTAACACCCCACCTCGAGGGAGTTACGAAGTATTATTTATGGTGCACGGGGTGATCCTTTAGGTTAAAAAACTTAGGACCCCCCCCTCCCCCACTTTGTCTTAAAATCAATTATTTTGTTTATTAGTAGATTTCTGATAATAATTCAACTTCTTGTGTTTTCTCTTTATTTTGGACTAATTCATATAATTCAAGTTCGGCCGGGACCTACAATTGTGGACCTCGAGGAATGCCTAACACCTTCTCCTCGAGGTAATTTGAGCCCTTACCCGATCTTTGGTGACGCAAACTAGTTAAACCAGAGTTGCTTGCAAATAGGTGCCCTAACGCACCTCAAACCCATTAGGTGGCGACTCTCTCTTTTAACTCCTTCCTTTAAAAGAGTTATCACGTGTCGAAACCCGACTTCGCAAGAAAGAGAGGTGCGACATTGGCCAAGGACTGAATATCCAAAGCTAATGGCTCCTCCTCCGCTGAAATGAAAGCCAAACTACCCATACTCTCCGCCTTTCTACTCAAAGCGTCTGCAACCACATTTGCTTTGCCCGGATGATACATGATAGTAATATCATAATCTTTTAGTAACTCAATCCATCTGCGTTGCCTCAAATTTAGGTCTCTCTACTTGAACAAATGCTGCAAACTGCGATGATCAGTGTAAACTTCACAAGACACCCCATAAAGATAATGCCTCCAAATCTTTAGAGCGTGAACAATCGCAGATAACTGTAAATCATGTACTGGATAATTCTTCTCATGGGACTTCAGCTGTCGGGAAGCATATGCAATAACTCGCCCTTCCTGCATCAATACACAACCCAAGCCAACGCGTGAAGTGTCACAATACACTGTATACATTCCCGAACCGGAAGGCAACACTAACACTGGTGTTGTAGTCAATACTGCCTTGAGCTTCTGAAAGCTCACCTCACAATCATCAGACCATCGAAACGGAGCACCTTTCTGGGTTAATTTGGTCAAAGGTGCTGCAATAGATGAAAAACCTTCCACGAACCGATGATAATAACTTGCTAAACCTAAGAAACTCCTGATCTCAGTCGTCGAAGTGGGACGATGCCAATTCTGAACTGCCTCAATCTTTTTGGGATCAATCTTAATGCCCTCGCCCGATACAATATGCCCCAAAAATGCTACAGACTCTAGCCAGAACTCACATTTGGAGAACTTAGCATATAGCTTTTGTTCCCGCAATGTCTGAAGCACTACTCTCATATGCTGCTCGTGCTCCTCCTTACTGCGCGAGTAAATCAAAATGTTATCAATGAAGACAATGACAAACGAATCAATATATGGCCTGAATACCCTGTTCATCAAATCCATAAACGTTGTCGGGGCGTTAGTTAAACCGAAAGACATCACTAAAAACTCATAATGACCATATCTAGTCCGGAAAGCAGTCTTCGAAACATCCGAATCCTGAATCTTCAACTGATGGTACCCCGACCTCAAGTCGATCTTAGCTCACAAGATTAGACAAGAGACTTACCTCAACTTGCTCTAATTTAATCTACTAGAAGGCCTTTTCCACGATTATCCAACTCTGTCTGGCTCGAATCTAGCCAAAATAATTCGACATAATCACTAAAAATTATAGGAATCAATTCCATAAGAAAATACTATATTTTTCAATAAAAATTCGAAATTAATTCAAAAATCGTCCGTGGGGCCCGCGTCTCAGAATCCGGGAAAAGTTATGAAATATTAATGCCCATTCAACCACGAGTCTACCCATACCAAAATTACTAAATTCCAATCACAATTCGGCCCTCAAATCCTCAAATCGATCCAAGAGGGTTTTCATACTTTTCCAACTTAATTCACCAATTAAATGATAAAAATAATGATGAATTCAGGTAATTTAACCAATATTGAGTTAAGAACACTTACCCCGTTATTTTCTCTGAAAATCTCCCAAAATTCACCTAAATCCGAGCTCCAAATCGGTAAAAATAAAAAATGGGACGAAGTCCCATTTTCAGAACTTAAACTCTCTGCCCAGTGATTTCTTCTACGCGATCGCGAACTTCCTCACGCGATCGCGAAAAACAATTTCAACACTGCCCAAAATTAACTCTACGCGATCGTAAACAATGCCACGCGATCGCGATGTACAAGGTTCCAACTCTACGCGATCGCATCCCTCTTCACGCGATCGTAGCCCAGCTTCCTCTCCAGTTTCCCCTATGCGATCGCAAATAATGCCATGCGATCGTGATGCACAGACTGGCCCAACCTATGCGATCGCAGACTTGCCCACGCGATCGCAACCCCATTCACGCGATCGCAGACAAACTTACGCGATCGCGTATAAGGAAATCAGAAGAAAAATACCAGTAGCTATCAGCAGTCTTCCAAAGGCCAAAAGTGATCTGTTAGCCGTCCAAAACTCATACGAGCCCCTTGGGACCTCAACCAAATATACCAACAAGTCCCAAAACATCATACGAACTTAGTCGAACCCTCAAATCACACCAAACAATGCTAAAACCACAAATCATCCTCCAATTCAAGCTTAATGAAACTTAAGATTTCCAACTTCTACATTCGGTACCGAAATCTATCAAATCAAGTCCGATTGGCCTCAAATTTTGCACACAAGTCATAAATGACATAACAGAGTTATGAAAATTTTTGGAATTGGATTCCGACCCCGATATCAAAAATTCAACTCCCCGGTCAAATTTCCAAACTTAAATTTTTATTTTAGCCATTTCAAGCCTAATTTAACTACGGACTTCCAAATAAAATTCGAATACGCTCCTAAGTCCAAAATCATCATACGGAGCTATTGAAACCGTTAAATCCTGATTCCGGGATCATTTTTTTAAAATATTGACTGAAGTCAAACTTAGCATTCTAAGGCCAACTTAAGGAACCAAGTGTTCCTATTTCAACCCGAACACTCCCAAATCCCGAACCAACCATCCACGCAAGTCATAAATTAACAAAAGCACATATAGGGAGTTTTATTTAGGGGAATAAAGTTCTAAAAGTCAAAATAACCGGTTGGGTCATTACAAGAAACTAGTAAATATATCCGCGCTTCGCGCGGTTGAATTTCTCACTTTTTAATTTGTCCAAAATTTTTTTTCCTTTCAATCAATTGTTTGCTATAAAATATATTACAATTATTTCACTTAATATTATTTATATTATAACTCCTAAATGAGCGTTTAATTCTTTTTTTTTTGGCTGTAATTATTTAATATTTACCGCCCTCTTTAATATCTATCATTATTAATGTAACCTTTAAGATCATGAATTTTATTTTAATGAAAATAAATATGAAAATTTCATAACCAGTAAGGAGGAACTGATGGCTAATCCATCTAAGGACGGGCAGCGAGCCCCCATTGTTTCCTTGAAGACACATAATAGGAAAGACAAAAGTTGTAGAAATTATACAATAATTTGTTATCTCGATGTCAAAATTTCTGTTACTTATTTATTTATTAAATACTCTTTTTACTCTTTTTTTAAAATTACTTTCTTGTCTTCTTTTTGTTTTTTCTTTTTCCTTATCATCTCCCCTCCTTTAATTTTCATATAAGGAAATTAATGAAAAGAGCTTACTGTAGTATATATTCCATGAGGATTATTACAAAAATGTATATTCTTTTTTTGGTAATATATTAAAATGTATATTCAGTATATATAATATAAGTTATTGTCTTTACTTTATATTCCAGCATAGCATCTCTAACAGTGTTTGTCATGAAAGTATTCACTTTTTATTTTCCGTTTAGATGAAATCCATACATATGCAAAGAAATTGTGAATAACCTGATCACTTTCCCTTAGCTTACCATTTACAAAATTCCAATATCTCCCTACTTCTGATAATCTAAAAGGGTTAGAATAGTCATGAGGATAAATAAAATGCTAGAATTAAAGGATAACTCGAAAAGATAAATACAACATGATTAGCCTCTTATTTCTTATTTGGCTCGTGAATAATAGTAAAATATATTCAACATATTTTCTCTATACAGACGTATGAATCATCAGATGTTAAATTCATCACAACAACACATCTGTGATACCATGAAAAAAAGAACAGTTGAGGTACATAGGCTTGCTTGTGGAACTAATCTTATTTGTGCCCATAGAAGCATAGAACTTCGGCATCTAATTTACATGGAATTCAATCTCCAAGATTAGCAATTTCACATTTTAGAAAGTTGAAAAAAATGTACATAAGACATGTAATTGTTTTCACTTCGAAGAAGTTCCATTGTCGACGTGCTATCTGCTATGTCAATGGACTTCTATATAATCTATACAACCAAAATTAGAGATCTCTAAGGAAAAAAATTTATATATTGCTTATAGAGGTTGAAACTAAAATAATGAATAATGAAATTTTCGCTAACCTTTTTGGTGCTTGCAAGCACAATCGGGACAATTCAAAATTTTATTGTAAAATAATGATAAATTGAGAGATACGCCCAATTGTATAGGAGATAGTTCTACATCTCCAATATCCTGAGAGGACTTGCAAGAGGCATCAAGATTCACGATCAGAATCTCTACGCTCTTTAGCCAAAAGTTGGATAGCTTCACCGAAGAGTTGCTGTGACTTTTAGAATGTCAAACGGTTGTTTAAATACAATATTTTGTGTTTTCTGTCATATATATATATCGCTATTTATATAATAGCTACAATTTATGAAGTATTTAAAATTTAGCCACGTCAAATCAAACTTCAGACTTCCGGCTAGAGTCATAAAAGTTTGAAAATTCCCGTTGAAAGATCTGAAGTTTTGAACTATTATGCTGAACTTCAGACTCGTGATCTGAAATAATAAGCAGTCTAAATTTTTCCCCGTCTAAGTAAGCTTTAAAAACATTATAAAAAATGACTATATTTTAAATACCACATCTAAAAGTGGCTAAGTGGTGGTATATTTCTACAAAGAAATCCATCACTGCAAAATTGAAGCCCAGCCCACAGCCACTACACCCTCTTTTATGTATCCCAAAATTGGTCTCAAGAAAACATAAAAGAAAACCTAATACCAAAACAATTGTTGTCTCTTTCTCTCTCTAGACCTTAGCGGCTCATCGTTCAATGGCGGTGGAAGCGACAAACCAACCAAAACTCCGATGGGGGGAGCTAGAAGATGATGCGGAGGACTTGGATTTCCTTTTACCACCGAAGCAAATATTCGGGCCAGACGAGAATGGGGTGAAGAAAGTAGTGGAATACAAGTTTAACGCTGAAGGAAACAAGGTGAAAATCACTACTACGACACGTATCCGTAAGCTCGCGAATGCTAGGCTGAGCAAAAGGGCTGTTGAGAGGCGGTCTTGGCCTAAGTTTGGGGATGCAGTTCATGAGGATGTCGGTGCTCGTCTCACCATGGTTTCTACTGAGGAAATTATTCTTGAGCGCCCTAGAGCCCCCGGTATCGATCTTATCTTCTCGTATTTGGTTAATCTTAATTGGGTTTTTCTTTCTGTTGTGATTTGTGATTCTGCGTTTATTGTGAATTGGGCCGTTGCAATTTTGTTTTTCTGGGGTTATGCTGTATTTGTGTTATTATCAGGGGCATACGGATGTAGATCATAAGTAGCTATGGCTTGGACCCTGTATATATGTGTCTAAAATCCACTAAATAAATACAAACAATGGTTTTTGAACTCAGTAAATCAAATGGGAGTGGTAGAATCCGGAACTCCAACTCATATTGTTCTAATCCTAGATCCTCCTCTGGACTTATTATCTGGTTTGTTGTGAGTTGGTTGGTATTTTTTGACTACTGTAGCAGGGTAATTATCTGGTCGATGTGATTTTGTTGTGATAAAAGATGCTGTCAGATCTCTGTGTATATGGATAAAGGAAAAGAAGGAAATTTTCTTGTTGTGCTTGTGTTTTTGAATTTAATATATTAGCATGCTATGTTGATGTTCTTTTTGGGTTTTGTTGCTGTTCAAAGGCAGTAATGATTAATAGTGTAGGGAGAATTAGATTTTATTTTGGGGGGAGGGGGGGGGGTGGTGGTGTGTTAAAAAGTTGTTAGTTGGTTTGAAATAAGGACCATCATTTGGATGAATTTGTTCTCTTTAGTCGAATGCAATCTTTTATGATGCAGGCTTTAGTCTTAGTATGCGAAATATCTGAGGGAAAAGGATTGTTTTTTTTTCTTTCTGCATCTGCATATCAGGTATCCCATTTAAGTTAAGTATTATTTGCTAAAAACATATTTAGTCAGGTTCTCGTGCTGCTTAATATATGTAGTTATGCAGTCGCATGTCACATGTATTGATGCAAGATCATTTATTATTTGCTACCCAACCCAAGTAGTGAGCCAAGTAGTTGCAATTAATTGTATGCATTCGCCAAGATTCGTGTCAGCTATGGTGATGGTACTGCACCTTTGTTAAGGAAAAAATTGGCTTTTGCGGCTATATATCCGGTCTCCTATTTGAGAAATCAGAAAATTATACACTTGTGGAATGCTGCCCGTGTATCTATTTTAATGAACGTTGCAACTTTGTTAAGGAAAGAGATTGTATTATTGAAACTATTTCTCCTGTAATGGGAGTTGAACACATTAAAGTTGTACGCATATTGACTCGCATTGATGCATGTGTGACCAGTATAGTCATACAAACTGTTTGTTGAATTGTTCTCTCACCTGCGTTTCTGAGAGTTGTACACATTATTGACTCGCATTGATGCATATGTGACCATTGTAGTCATGGAAAACTGTTTGGTGAGTTGTACCCTCATGTGTTTTCATTTAATGGATGGATCTTTTCCCTTTGAGTTTGCTATTTTTCTTTTTGGTTGTGGTGTTAGATGTTGTATATGTGTGCGAGTATTGAAGGAGACACATCCCTTGCCCTGAGCTGAAGTTAACGTTTACCTAACTCTGTTATTGTGATTATCTAATTCTGAACAGGTTCCAAGCAAGACGAAGCTAAAGCTGCAGGAGACTCTTTGGCTCAAATTGGAAAAGCAGGGGCTGTTCTTATGGTGTGTAGGACCTGTGGGAAGAAGGGTGATCATTGGACATCAAAATGCCCATTCAAGGATCTTGCTCAGCCAAGTGACACCTTCATGGATAAGCCACCGTCAGCGGAAGCTCCTGCTGCTGGAGCTGGTCCTCAAAAGGGTGCTTATGTACCTCCGAGCATGAGAGGCGGTGGTGCTGAGAGGGGAAGTGGTGGTGGCACTGAGATGAGAAGAAGGAACGAAGAGAACTCTGTTAGGGTCACCAACCTTTCTGAGGACACTCGGGAGGCTGACTTGTTGGAGCTGTTCCGTCCCTTTGGTCACGTCAGCCGAGTGTATGTTGCCATTGATCAAAAGACTGGAATGAGCAGAGGATTTGGTTTTGTCAACTTTGTCAACAGAGAAGATGCTGAGAGGGCCATAAACAAGCTGAATGGTTATGGTTATGACAATCTCATCCTTAGAGTTGAATGGGCTGCTCCTAGAACTAATTAGCTTTCTTTCCTAGGCCAATACTGTGTTGTTCCCAAAAACTGTTGTTGGGAACCATAATTTTGCTTCCTGTATGTTGTGTTTAAGAATGTCACTCCTGCCTCATTTATTGGAGGAACAAAAGAGAACGTTGTTTCCTTGATTATTTGTTCTTCAAAACTGTGATATGGTCATTCTGTCTAGTGCATATACATCTAGCTTTATTTTAAAAGATATTAATGTATGCCTGAATTTCAATCTAAATTGAAATAATTATCTGGGTACTCTGAATCTTGATTCTTTATGGGACGGCCAGAAGGAAACACAGTTTTTGGGAGCTTCACAAGGATATCCCTTCAGACACTTTGTTGTTTTTCGAGCAATTTATGAAAAACACGCATTGAGCTTCAAAAATAACTACCCTCGTCTCATTTGAAGATTAGTTACAATATTACTTATCCAATTAAAAAAATGCTGTATCCAATTTACTAGTTAAATTAATAAAGTGGTGTACGAAGAATGGGTTTGAAAATTGAGTGGATTTCAATGGTTTTGTATTTTTGCCTTGAGAAGGATGCTAAGATAGCGCAGCTCAAAAGGGTGGATATGAAATGAAATGGAATTTTTGAAGTATGTATTCTCATCTGCACCTGCACTAGAGAATTTATATTCGTTACAACTCTGCTGTGCTAGTTCAGCTAATTTTTACTACGTCTTTCTCGACTTGTTGATGACGTATATTCTAGTGTTTAAATTCTAAGCTAGCCATTCAACTTTATGTTTTGGTAGCCATTTTCATTTCACTGGGTATTTATATTTGGAGAGTTTTCAAATTCATGCCTCAAACTTTTCGTCATTCTTTTCTTTTCGTATTGGGATTTGGGAGAGAGTAACATTACTTTGTCAATCTTCACAAACAATATTGCGTTTGGTTAAATCATTTGAGAAAACCTTTTGTTCGTATTATACAAGTATGCTTTTGCCATGTCTTTCCCCAACTGCTTATGACCTTAAATTATGAAAAAGATATGTAAAAATTTCACTTTACCGTTGGAATAACTTACTCCGTCTCAATTTATGTGAATGCGTCGTGGAGTTTAAGGAATAAATAATGACTTTTGAAACTTGCGATCTAAAATAAACTATATAAATTTATGTGGCTAGAAATTCTCTCGGTAAGGGCAAAAAGAAAAATTTAAAGTTGAATTGTTATTAAATATAGAAATGTGTCATTCTTTTTAGGACTAACTAAAAAAAAAGGTATTACATTAATTGGGACTGAGAGAGAAAACAATTTGAAATACTTATTGTGAGATTTTGGGGGGGAAAAAAAAAAGAAATAGCTAGATTTACAACTGCTAATTGAAAAATAGCTACAATTTCAAAAGTAATCAAAATTTAGCAACTTTTTTTTTATGTAAAGATAAACTCTGAACAAAAACACCCTTAAAAATCCGAAAATCCAGCATAATATGCTGGAGTTCGAATTTTTTACATATGAGATTCCAACATAATGTGCTGGAGTTTAACATAATATGTTGGAAGTTTATTCGGAGGAGCTCCATAATCTAACATATTATGCTGGAACTTTCCGTGTGCTGGAGTTCCAACACAATATGCTGAAAGTTTTTACTCAGGAGCTCCATAATCCTGCATAGTATGCATGAACTTTCCGTGTACTGGAGTTCCAATATAATATGCTAGCATTAACTCCATAATCCACCATATTATGCCGGAACTTTTCGTGTTTCAGCAAAATAGTGACTATTTTTCAATGACTTTGTAAATGCTGACTATTTTTCATTAATCAGTACTGGTTACTGACTAACCAGTGCTATTTTCGCGAGATTTTGTGAATGGAAGAACTATTGGTGAAAACCATAAGACCACTTACTGTTTTTTAATTAAGAACTTTTTGCAAAAAACTTCTTGGAAAGAATTTAAGATAAACACGCTTTTGCAAAAATTGAAAAGATCTTGAAAGATTTTGAACAAAGAATAAATGAAGTTGTTTGAAAACTCTAGCATTAAACTTGCTTCTTTGATTCTTGCACTCGATTCTAATGTGTTGTTTAAAAGAAAGTAACAAACACTTCCCCATTATCTCATATGACTTTGGTCCAGTGGTAATTGTTAGGTTTCACGTATTAATTTTGATGATAACAAACTAACATAATTATTAATCAAAGAACATTTACTTGTGGTAATTTTATTTTTGCATAAGTTTATTCAAGAAAGAAAATGCTAATAAAGATCCAAACAAATATAAGAAAGAGAATATCATGAGAAGAATTTATGAGCGGAAATATTATCAAGGAAGATTATTTTCAGAGATTTGATCTCCAAGAGTCATAGAAGGAATAATATTTGAAAGTCAAATTTCAAATATTGAATAGCTTACTACAATATCAGAAGAAGAATCTGCGAAAATTATGGAAGAAAAGTTTTCCAATATCTTGAAAGGAAAGTTGCTAAAATCACGGAGAAGATCTATTATTTTGTGGAAGGAAATTATTATATGAAAAAGATACTACAAGGCCAATGAAAAATATATTTTCTATGGAAAGAATATATTTTCAGGAGTTCAAAGATGCTACTATTATTTATGAAAAAATATTCTTACTATATTCCCTCTTTAGTTATAGAAAGAGAATATATGTATGGCTATACTTCGATCTATGGTTTGGAAGGTAGATTAAATGATATTCTTACTACATTCCCTCTTTAGTTATATTCAAGGGTATGAATATAAAGTGATATAAGTACATAGAAGATACTATGGAAAGGAGTAGTACCAATCTTCTCAAAAGGAAAGCTTCATTACGAGGCTACAAGCCAAGGATGGTAACGGTGATCAACTTTCGGAAAGAACCGCAAATTAAGGAGCGAAGGAGATAAAAAGATTCTAATCTCATATGTCACAGATTAAGGAGTGAAGAAAGATACTTACTGGACTATACTTGGAAAGCCACAACTATTAAGGAAGAATCATACACTATCCAAGTTCAAAAGAAGGCTACAAAGTATGGCCAAGTTCATGCACTACTAAAGAGTTTGTTGGAGTATCAAAATATGGAAGGAAATAATTCTCAAAGTCCAAGAGAATCAAGGAATGGTCAAGATTAATTAGTAAAGCTAATCAAGAAGTCATCTGGACAACTCTCAAGGCTAATTGTGAAAGCAGATATTTTCAAGATGGAAAGTTTCATAAAGCACGGTCAAGAAAAGGCTTTGGACAGAAAATTCCTTTGGGTTATGCAATAGCCAGAACAAGTTGCAAAGGCTATATATATATAAGAGTTCATAGAAGATAAAAAGCACGCAACCTTCTATACAATTGTCTACCCAACTACAAGTTCTTTATTCTACTCTTAACAAGCATTGTAATTCACTTTTAGATTTATTGTGTACACAAAAGAGAGAAGAGAGACAACAAAATATTGGAGAGGCAGTGTGTCCGAGAGGTTGTGCCATTATTCGTTTCTTTGGTGACCGAGTAAAAACCAAAGGGTCGTTGTTGGTGAGCGAGTAAAAATCAACCCTTGTTCGTTGTTGGTGAGTGAGTGAAAACCAACCCTGTAAATATTAGTGGTGAACGTTGAAAATCACACAAGCTGTACTTAACCCAAATTACAAAGAGCTCAAGAGATAACATCCTTGCAACCCAAGGAGACTGGATTAGGATACCACATTGGTTCCGAACCAGTATAAAATTTCCGGTGTCATTTATTTTACTGCTCTCATATTGTATTATACACCTTACTGTTTGTTGTGTGTAGCATCTATTTAAATTGAAGTACTAATAGTTTTGGTGCAGGCTGTCTCCGCATAAGTCGACTAGGTCTGAAGAGTAGTCGACTAGAAATTTAAAAATGCTACAATTCACCCCCTTCTTGTACTTTCAATTGGTATCAGAGCAAGTCTCACATCTTTATTTTTTTGCTTAAAAGCAAGTGAGAAAATATCCATGGCAAGTCATCAAATTACTGGAACCGTACTTCAAGAGGGATACTCAACAAGAAGGCCACCGTACTTCAATAGTCAATACTATAGCCATTTGAAAGAAAGAATGAAGGTTTATGTTCAATCAATAGACTATCGAGCCTGGCTAGTTATTCAGAATGGACCAAGGCCTATCCCGAACATTAGTGATGGAAAGAAGCTTGTAAAAAGGGCATCCATATTTGATTACACAAAAGAATAGTTGGATATTTTGCAGCAAACGCTAGAGCAATTAACATGCTCTATTGTGCGATTAGTGAAGAAGAATTTAAGAAAATATTCACCTGTGAGACTGCTAAAGATATATGGGACAGATTGGAAAATATCCAAGGGGACACCAACAAAGTTAAGGAAATTGAATCCACGTCAACTCTTGAAGAATCCGAAAATAGTGAAGATCGAGAAGACTTGGTCGTGATACCCAGGACGAGAAAAAGGAAGAGTAGGAAGAAGCAAAATAGAAAATCTCAATCCATCCAGAATCATCAAAAGAATCGCAAGAATGAAGTTCAACAAAAAGAGAACATATGCTGCTACAAATATGGTAAACCTGGACATATGAAATTAAAATGTCCCAGCCTCAAGAAGAAAAATCATAGAATCTCAACTTGGAGCGACGAGGATGATCAAGAAGAAATGACAAACATATGTCTCAAGAAAAGAGGAGAAACTGACGAGGTGTGCTTTAATGCTATGGATTGTGATCTCAAGAAAAAGAATCACAAATCTTGGAGCGACGAGGATGAGTCTGAAGAATAAAACAATCACGAAAGAATGAAGAATCAATGTTTCATGGCAATGGGAGAAATTAACAAGGTATGTCCCAATCCTATTACGTATTACGATAAATGTGATGAATTGCAGGATAATATCGAATTGGTTCTCAATGACCTTGAGAAAGTTTTAAATGAATATAATAAGTTGAGGAAGGAGAAGAAGAATTGGGAGTCCAACTTGAAGAATATAACAAGTTGATACATGAGAAGAAAGATTGGGAGATCCAACTTGAAGAATATAACAAGTTGAGAAATGAAAAGAAAGACTGGGATATTCAGCTTAAAGAATAACTGATGGAGAACAACTTACTTCAAGAAGAAAATTTTGAACTTCGCAAACAAATAAGCAGCTTGTACAAATCCCCCAACCACTACTTTGATCGATCAAAGTCGTCTCCTTGGCTTAACAGCTATAAGTCGACTGAAAAGGGATCTAATGGTAAACGTCCTACTTTAAACAAGTTGACTGAGGAAAGCTCCAAGTCAACTAATAAGGCAGCTGGAGGTAAACACTCTTCTTCTCATATTAAATGCCACTATTGTGGCAATTCTGGACATAAAGTATTTGCATGTGTTGATACCCAATTTTTCTCTCATATTTTACAAAATATATATACATGCCTTCAAAATAGCATTTAATGCATCATGATTTAGTTTACAAATCTATACAAGCATTTTCTATAATTTTTCATATTTTTAGAGCTCTTAAATTAATTTTCTTGCATTTAAATTATATAAATATCTAGTAATTATCCCTTTAAATTATTTTGTGATGACTTAGTTACCTAAAATTATTATCTTGCACCTAAAATATATGTTTCAAATATTTTATTTCATTCCATATAATTATATTAGTATTTTTAAGCTATTTATCTAATTTTGCAATAATGACCTATATTCATACACAATTGCTCTTTATTTTATATTAGTTGTGTAAAAATAGCATACTTATATTTTTTATAATACTAAGTTATTATTTTAAGTATTTCAGTGCATAAATAATATTTTTATTTATTTATTAAGCATTTTTTATAAATTATTTTGATAAAATTTTGGGTATTTAAATAATAGCCCATTCTAACCAATTTTGGACCACATTAGTTGCCCAAAACTACCCAAACCTTAGCCCAGTCCATCCCAGCCCAAAGCCAAACGACCCTTAGTCTCAAACCCGGTCGGTACCCGTCTCAAATAACCCGCCCCGTTTCCCTTGTGATCCTGGCCGTTGATCTCAAATGATTAACGACCCATAATTAACCTACCCGCTTTATATTACCCCTCACCCTAAAAGCTAAAGACCCATTTTCGCCCATCCGCCGCCCCCAAATCCTCTCGAACCTTCTCCTCTCTCCACAGAAACCCTAGTCGCCCCCTCAAATCTCTCAAAATCCGTCTCAACCATGGATTCTCTCCATGATTTCCTTACCTTTTGTGTGTTATCTCATTATTTTCTACAAAACTATGGTATCACTTAGTACTTGCCTAAACATGGCAAGTACTATCTCTCAGAATCCGGCCATTCAACCTCAATCGCTTGAATCTGGACAGTATTTAGTCTATATACATCATGACCATGGATATATGGGTCCGATTAGCTAAGATTTTTGGCAAATCGTTGATTTCTGTCAATTAGAGTTTACCTATTTTTTCCCTAATCCAATTTTTTATTGATTCTGCATGTTAATACTTCCTTATTTATATTTGATTCTACAATTTTCCTTGTTTACTGGTTCGATTTCTGTCACTATATAAACCCCTCCCCATCCCCCTTTGAAGAGGAGGGGGAATCGATATACTTTCACTAAAAATTAGAGTTTTGTTATGTGATTCCCTCATTCTCTTGTTCTGTTCTTCATTTTGCCCGGCTGAAAGCCAAGGCCACTGAGATTCTGTTATTCGAACTTTCTCTTGGTGCGAGCATTGCCCGGAGTTCTTTTGAAGCTCTTGGGAACTTTGACGCATTGAGATTTTGGGTTCTTGTGGAATTTTTATTCTTTGTTGTTGTCCGTTTAACTGGTAAGTTGCTTGATCTTTTGCAATTTCATTTTTTATGTGTCTCTGATTTGCATGTGCTCTCGCTTCTGAAATGTATGGCTTAATGTGTTTATGGGCTACTTTTATGCACAACTCTGTTAACTTTACACTCGTTTTAAATCTCTCTATCATTTAACTCCTTATAATGCTGCTAGTTCTGAGATTGTCTATGTCTAACTTGGATAATCTGAACCCTCCTAAGCTCGTTTAGCTAGTGTATTGATGTCTATGTCTGAATGCTTACCTGCTTTGTCCTGAATCTCTGTAATAAATGCCTCACATCTGTAATAACCTATGCTAAGACCTTCACTGTTAACTATGACTTGTTTCTCTGCTATTGCGTCACTTAGCATGCTTACTTGATCTCATACCCCTTTAATGATGGCTTTCAATTATAGAACAGTTATTTAAACTTGTTTTCCCTACCATGTTTGAACTGTTTTGATATTAAGATGAATCCCTAGCATAACTTAGACCTTCCCTAGTTAATTAGTCTACTGGTCAATACTTGAATGCCTACGTTTGCCATTTGACATGAGTTTATTTTTACTCTGTTCTGAATCTCTGCAATGATTATCTTGCATATGTAATGTGTTCTAATCTGTGTTAAGATTTTTCTATCAATTATGACCTTGCTTCCCTGCTAATATGTCCCCCAGCATGTCTTTGGCTCACTTAATTCCTTGTTCCTTCAGTGATTACTTGACTTATCATAATGTGTGTTCCCCTTTCATGTCTAAATGTTGACTTGTTCCCTAATGAGAGTTAACATGTCTGTTTTATAACATCAAGACCTATACTTAGCACAATCTGGACCTTCTTTAGGTACATAGTCTATTGTGTCGATGCTAGAATACCTACATGTGCTATTTAACATGAGCTTACTCTTCACTCTGTACTGAATCTCTATGATGCTTGTCTTGCATACATAATGTGTTTTAATTTTATAAGACCTTTTCCCTCAGCTGTGATCTTGCTTCCCTGCCAATATACCCCAGTATGTATTAATCCCATGTTCCTTCAGTGATTGCTTGGACTATCATAATGTGTGCTCCCTATCATATTTCAATGCAATCTTGCCTCCTGATGAGAATTAACATGTTTGTCTTATGATACTAAGATGCATGCTTATCTTAATCCGAACCTCTTAGGTCCCAATTGGTTTAATGTCATGACTGATAATGTATATCTTGCAAACCTATTTCTTCCCCAATTTCTTTCAACATGAGACTATCCATGTGGAGCTTTGCTGTCTTGCTGAATCTGCTGGCCTGCTTGATTAGTTGCTCTGTATGCTTAACTTGGTGTAGTACCTAACTTCTGTCCCTCTATCACTATCTACTCTCCTTATTTGCTACTCATGCTATTCTGAATTCTCATTCTTAGCCGGCTGAAAGCCAAGGCTATCTAGGTTCTATTGTCGACCTCTCTAGTGTGAGCACTGCTCGGGGTCCGATTGAGACTCTTGTGAACTCTGACACACTAGGGCTTGGTCCTAGTCATTCTTTCAACCTCCAAAACTGTCCCTAATACTCTATTTCCCTCTCATGTACTGTATATCTATATTGGTTGTTCCAAGTGGTGCAACACTTGGTGCTGTGGCTCATTAAATTGGTATGGGCTCTTCTATGGACCAATGATTGTGTATTGAACGTGGCTCTTTGTTGAAGGCCCAGTAAGGCTGGGTATTTAGTTATTTTATTTGGGCCTACTGTGGGCCTGTTCACTATTATGTAATAATGTTATTCATTATTGGGCATGTAATAATTTTTGTATAAACAATTGGGGTATTAGTAAAAAGGGAATGGGTAGAATTTAATATCTATGGGCAATGGGTAGATAACATGCCTATAGGACTTTGGTAATATGTTTGCTATATGTGTTGTTCGATTACATGAGCATTGTAGAGATCATAACATTAGGGGAAGCACATACACACATTACTTGTTTACTATTAATCATGAGTTCAAATGCTATGTCTACTGCTACGTGTCTATAGACAACGTGCTTATAGGGAGTAAGCACCCCTTCAACTTGCATGATTACTTTCAAATATACTAGAAATCTGCCTATAGGAACAAATGAATTTTCCTTCAATTTGCTTCAGTTATTCACTAGAAATTATGCCTATAGGATTTTTGATCACTTCATTTGCTATTGAACCACATTGATCACTAGAAATCTTGTTCATAGGACTAAGAATAAATAAAACAAGCTCTAAAGTACTATGCGTTAGAGATCCTGGCTATAGGAAATAATTGCTCGCTATAATTGGTTAATGCTAGACCATTCAAACACTGCTTCTGTAACGACCCGACTTATCGTTTTAAGAATTTACGTCCCGTTCAGTGACTTAAGGTCTCGAGCAGGCTCGCAATATGTATTATGACCCGCGTGTGTGGTCGAATTTGATTTACGGATGATTCGGAGAGATTTGGGACACTTAGTCCCTAAGATGGAAGCTTAAGCCTTAGGATTTTTACCGTAGTCGGAACTATATGAAGACAACTCCGGAATAGAGTTCTATCAGTTTTGTTAGCTCCTTTGGGTGATTTTAGACTTAGGAGCGTGTCCGGACTGTGAATCTGAGGTCTGTAGCCAATTTAGGCTTGAAATGGCAAAAGTTGAATTTTTGGGAAGTTTGACCGGGGTTTGACTTTTTGATATTGGGGTCAGAATGCGATTCCGAGAGTTGGAATAACTCCATTATGTTATTTGGGACTTGCATGAAATATTAAAGTCATTTCGGATTGATTTGATGTGTTTCGGCACAAGTTATAAAATTTGAAAGTTCAAAGTACATAGATTTTGATTTGGGGTGCGATTCGTCGTTTTGATATTATTTGAGGTGATTTGAGAATTTGACTAAGTTCGTATGATATTTTAGGACTTGTTGGTGTATTTGGTTGAGGTCCCGGGGGCTTCGGGTGTGTTTCGAGATGGTTTCGGATCATTTCGGGCTGTTTTGGAACTGTTGTATTTGGTATCTGACTTCCTTCTTCGCGAACACGAAGAGAGTCACGTGAACGTGAAGAGAGTCACGCAAACACGAAGAAGAGTTTTAAGGCTGCTGGTATTTAGCCTACGCGAATGCGAAGGTATGCCTGAAGAACCTACGCGAACGCGAGGGGCCAGTCGCGAACGCGTAGAAGGAAGGAGGGGACCGGGCCTGGAGTCATCAGCCTTCGCGAACGCAAAGCTTCAATCGCAAACATGAAGCAGTAGGACCTGAGTGCATGGCGAACGTGAGAGCTTGAATGCGAACGCATGATATGCATGGCAGGCCTTCGCGAACGCGACGCTGGTAACACGAACGCGAAGAAGAAATTGAGGCAGCGAGTTTTTGGCCTTCGCGAACGCAAAGCAATGGTCGCGACCGCGATGATATGCATGGCAGGCCTTCGCGAACGTGACGCTGGTAACACGAACGCGAAGAAGAAATTGAGGCAGTGAGTTTTTGGCCTTCGCGAATGCAAAGCAATGGTCGCGAACGCGAAGAAGGCCTATCTGGGCAGAATTAAAAGTCCCAAAAATGGGGGTTTGAGTTCATAACTCAAAATCTACTTTGGAGCTCGGTAGAAGGAGATTTTTGGAGAGATTCTTGCGTGGGTGTTTGGGGTAAGTCATTCTTATCCAGTTTTGATTAATTTCCATGATTATGTCTTTGAATCCATCATTTAATTCGGATTTAATGGAGGAAAAACCAAGATTTTTGTAAAATCTTCCAAAAATAAAAATTTAAGATTTGGAAGTCAAGTTGTTATTGGAATTCGATAAAATTAGTATGGTTGAACTCGTAGCAGAATGGGTGTTCGAATTTCATGAAAATTATGTTGGGTTCCGAGAGGCGAGTCCCGCGTTGACTTTTGTTGACTTTTTGGAATAAATTTTTAAGTCGACGTATTATTATCCGGAATTATTTTCGATGAATTTTAATGAAGTTATACAATTAATTTGGATAGATTTGAGCTGTCAGGAGGTCAATTCAAGGAAGAAGGCCATTTTGGAATATCGGCATAACTTCAAAGAGGTAATTGTCTTGCTTAACCTCGAGTGGGGGAAATTCTCCTTAGGCATTGAGTCTTATGTGCAACTTGGGTAATTGAAAACCATGTACGCGAGGTGACGAGTACGTACTTGGTTTCAATGTGTAAATTTTATTGAGTTAAGGTCTTGAGCATATTGTGTAGTAAATTGGATAATTGTTGGGATATATTTAATCATCTACTTGTCGCGCCTAAACCCTTGTTGTTGACTCTGTTGTTATATGACAATGTGATGTGATTGTTATTTGATTATTTATGAAATTTCGTGAATTTGCTGGTTTGATAATTATTGGAATTTAATTTCATTTTGGATTTTTCTCTCTGCAAATAATTAATTAAATGAGCTTAATAAGAGGTGTTTATATAATTATTGAAAATTTGATCTTTTATGAAGACTTTGCTTTATGTTGAGTAATTTCTATCTCTATTGATTGTTTTTGGGTGTTGTACACATTGTGTGGAGCATTTGGCTATTTGCTGTGAAATTAATTGACTTGGTTATAGCTTTGAAATTTGGTTGTGGCCATTGGGCAAATTGTGATATGAATTAATTTTTTTGTTATGTTGTTGTGATAATTTCCCGTGTAAATTTTTAGGTGGTGTGAGTTGTTATTTTGGGGAGATAAGGGTGGTATTTCACCGTTGATATTATGTGGTTATAAGGGTGGCATTTCACTGTTGTGTTTGTTGGCTATTGATATTATCTTGGCGGAGCGATAAGGGTGGCTATAGGAGCGATAAGTGTGGCAATATGAGCGATAAGGGTGGCTATTGATATTATCTGGGCGGAGCGATAAGGGTGGCTATAGGAGCAATAAGGGTGGCAATAAGAGCGATAAGGGTGGCTATTGTCAGGGACGATATGTGATGATGTGGGGTTGTGGTGTTGACAATTTTCATGTGATGTTGTGATTTTCTTGAGTTTATTTTTGTACCTTGTGCAACTTGTCTTGTTGTTAGTAAATTGATAATAATCTGATTTATGTTGAAATTGGGAGCCTGTGGCTATTTCCAGGCAGTTTATAAAATGAAATGTGGGCACGAGGTGCCGTGAATTGTGATATGAAATGGGGATATTGGCATGTGAATTGTCCGTGCAGTTGTGATATAAAATGTGGGCACGCGGTGCTTTGATGAAATGATAATGATATTTGGCACGTGAATTGTCCGTGCAGTTGTGATATGAAATGAGGGCACGAGGTACCGGGCAAATATGATGATTTAATTATGGGTACGAGGTGCCGTAGAAATATGAAAATGGGTTGAGACCCGTATTTTGATGATTTTGAAATGAGGTGTCACATGGTGCCTTTTTAATTGAAAGAATTATATTCAAAATATTTATTTGGAAGGATTTTTACTTAGAAAGAATTATATAAAAGAATTGTATTTTGAAAGATATTTATTTGAGAAAATTGTATTTGAAAAGATTTATTGAAAGAATTATATTTGAAAAATAATTATTTGAGAAAATTATATTTGAAAGAGAGTTATCTGGAAGAACTATGTGAAAGACATTTATTTGAAGGGCATGATTTAATTGAGTGTAATTGTATTTATTAATTGTTGAATGATATTAATGGTATTCTTGTTGTCTGTTGTTCATATCACTGGTTGTTTTATCGTGCCTTTATTATTATTATTATTATTATTATTTATTTCCTATTATTTTGTATATTATATTGTACAGGTTATTAGACTAGTGAGTATCTTGACTGTACCTCGTCTCTACTCCATTGAGGTTAGTCTTGATACTTACTGGGCACTGCTGTGGTATGCTCACTCTACACTTCTGCAAATTTTGTGCAGAGCCAGGTATTGAAGATAACAGACTTGAACAGAGTTAAAGCGGGATCGTAAGGATTCAAGGTAGAGCTGCTTGGTCGTCGCAGCCTTTGGAGTCTTTTCGTTTCATTGTATTGTTAACTTGTAATCAAACAGTATTGTATATTCGATCCTTGTGATCATTCTATGTATTCAGTTAGAGTTCATGACTCAGTACTACCAGTCTTGGGAGGTTGTATATTCATATTTGTTCCGCTGTCAGTTTTGATTATTAATTTAATTCAAAAAAAATGGCTTCAAAAGTTAATTGAAATCGGCTTACCTAGTCTTAGAGACTAGGTGCTATCACGACACCTGTAGTGGGATTTTGGGTCGTGACAGCTTCATGCCCGTCGTATGAATGCATGTCTATAGGATTCTGCAGATTCCTGATCGGTATATGTGTTTGCGTGTATTTGTTGCTTAAGTGTGGAGAAAAACTTGAGCCTTGACTACCTATATGTGAAGTCCAATGTGTTTTGTATGTCGCCTAATTTTGACATTTCTGAGCAGCCTAAGTGAGGTCTAGAACCATCCAAAGTAAAGGTCCAATACCTCCTGGACCATAGGTACGGGACGGGTAGTGCACGCTTAGGGTACGACCTATAATTGAATTAGAACGCTTTTAGGTAACATCTTTTACATAGTAATCGGGTAGCATGAGATGATAGTCTGTGCCCGCTGAATAATATGAGTAACACCCCATCTTGAGGGAGTTACGAAATATTATTTATGTTGCACGGGGTGATCCTTTAGGGTAAAAAACTTAGGACCCCCCCTTTTCTTTGTATGTCGTTATTAGATCTAAATAGTTGTATCCCTATATTCGCACTAAGTCTGTATCAATCATGTTGTAATAAAGTTCTGTGACTTCTGAACTCCTTTATTTATTTGATCACCTAGCTTAATCACAATCCACATAATCTTAAGTTCAGTCGGGACCCACAATTGTGGATCTCGAGGAGTGCCTAACACTTTCTCTTTGAGGTAACTTGAGCCCTCACCCGATTTTTGGTGGCGTTGACTAGTCAAACATAGTCATTTGCATAATAGGTGCCCTATCGCACCTTAAACCGTTAGGTGACGACTCTCCTTTTTAATACTTCCTAAAAAAAAAGAGTGGTCACATGTCGAAGCCTGATTTCGCGAGAAAAAGGGGGCGCGACAGCATGCAATTATGCAAAAAGTTATGTTAGATCAAAATATGTTTGGAGACCTAAACAGTTACATGCATCTCGAATTACACAATCTACTAACCATGAAGGACCCAAAAAGATTTGGTACCAAAAATAAATTAATTTATTTTGCAGGAATTCTGAGTCCAGCCACAAAAAAGGGATAAATAATATTTGCATAATGGCTGGTCAAGGCACATGCTTAAAGATGCTTCAAAGTTCATACATACTCTATAAATGCTGAAGGAACTATTTACACGTGATGGTAAGGCTTAAGTGATTGGTATCACTAAAGGTTACTCAAGTTCCTTCGGATGCTTTATAAGGTGATACGTATCTAGTAACATATTTTTTGGTTAAGTATAATATGATATGTACAACTACATATTGCTTGAGTCGACTAGCTGTAACATACTTGCCACGACCCAAAATCTCAGCCCCATGCGATCGCGTAGTGCAATTGCCTCTCTTCATCAACTACTCAAATCCTTCTACGCGAACGTGACCTCATCCACGCGTTCGCGAAGCACGGCTTAATACACTTATGCGATCGCATTCCTTTCTCTACGACCACATAGAACAAAAATACCCCTGCCCTAAATAAACTTACGCGATCGCGTCCCAATCATCGCGATTGCGAAGAAGATTTGAAACACCAGAAATTAGCAGCTTCCAACAGTGCAAAAATGAAGGAAAATAATCCGAATACCATCCGAAACACGCCCGAACCCCTCGAGACCTCAACCAAATATACCAACAAGTACTAAAACATAATACGAACTTAGTCGAATCCGCAAATCACCTCAAACAACATCAAAACGATGAATCGCACCTCAAATTAAAATCTATGAACTTTAAACTTTCAAATTCTATATTTTGTGCCGAAACACATCAAATCAATCCGGAATGACTTGAAATTTTGCATGCAAGTCATAATTGACATAACGGACCTATTAAAATTTTCATAATCGAATTTTGACCCCAATATCAAAAAGTCAACCCCCGGGTCAAATTTCCCAAAAATTTAACTTTCGGCATTTCAAGCCTAATTCTACTACGAACCTCCAAATAATTTTTCAGACACGCTCCTAAGTCCAACATCCCCATACAGAGCTACTGAATAATCAGAATTCAATTCCGAGGTCGTTTACACATAAGTGAATATCCGCTCAACTTTTTCCAACTTAAATTTTTAATTATGAGACTAAGTGTCTCATTTCACTCCGAAATTTTTTCGGACCTGAACCAACTAACCCAATAAGTCATAAATCAACTGTAAGGCATAATTTGAGCAGTAAATGGGGGAACGAGGCTGTGATACTCAAAACGACCGGTCGGGTCATTATATTCTCCCCCACTTAAACATACGTTCGTCCTTGAACGTGCCAAGAGTTGTTATTAACCTTCAAATCTCTATTCCACCTTACCACGCACATACCCGGGGGTGATCTCACGTCACCCTATTTTATATAGGCCTGACCATACAACATAACTAAAAATTATTAATTTAACCTTAGCCCAAAAACTATGGAGCCAAATTTCTAACATTCAGAATTCTTTTCAAGACCCGAATATCACATCTACACACTGTATAAGCCTGAACAAGCTGTATCCAGTCATAACCATAATCTCAGATATAATCACATAACATACTACACAACTCGCATACTCGTAGCACAATTTCTGATCACAGTAACTACTCAAAACCAACCAAGTACTAGTATAAAACCCTGCATTCAACAGAACCTCATTCTGAAACCTTCGTACACTGCCAATGATGAAAGAAATAATCAAAACTCATAACCACTCATCATATCAACTAGCCATGGAGCTCTCTCGTCCTAACCAGAACCATAATCCTCTCCTAAGCTGACTTTCAATATTATCCTCCCGAATATACCATAATCAAGCCTGATAAAACCCATTCTAGGTACGATGACCTTATATTATTAAACACAACTATCCCACAGACACGTCACATCAATATAACTCAAGCCATAACTGCACAATCTGTGTACCCAAATATGGGAGATGTCTCAAGGAAGAGAACCGTATTGCAAGTTCAACAAGCACCACCACAACCGCAATATTACAACCAACTCCTCAAGTTTCGTGAAGAGGATAACCGTAGGTACATGTGCACAATTGTAGAGGAAGGAAATTAATAGATCAGATAAATTATTATAGAAATATAATTCCTACACATGGCACGGACAACTCACGTGCCAATAATATGAATCGCCCGGCATGTTCACAAGCCTCCAGTCCCAGCATATCATACAGGAGCAATTAAATAAGTACACTTGCATATGATAATAAAATAAGATTTTCATGCTCCTAGACTGGTATAAATAACACGTCATAGTATAAGCATGTGCAAAGTCTTCTATCATACTTCAAATCGACAATTTAACGCAGAAATAGTAACTACCCCATTTATTCAGGGAATTAGCCTCTTTGTAACCTCAAGTGTAGTCCAGATAGTTCTCAACAAAGGTGAGAACACGAAAAACGTTATAACTTTACGCTTAACAGTCAATTCTAGGCATATAATAGCCTAAGCATTCTTTTGAGTATAAATACCTGCCCCAATGCCCGCACATTGGCTCAAACCTCACATATGTGCACACTTATAGTGCGTAGCTATCACATTAATTAACGCAACTAGTGCCTCCACTGAGTTAAAATAAAATATTCACCTCAAACAGGACGCAACCCGAAATAATATACTTCTGAGAACTCATAGTCTCCAAATTCATCAAAAACATGAATCACCGTAACTGATCCCAACTCCAGCACTAAAATGACTAACACATTTTCCATTCACGATAATTCCATGAGGAATACTTTCATAATTCTTCCGTGCCATACACCAATAATTTGAATATAAGCAGTCTATCAACCAGGTGAGTACTGCAATACCGATGAACATCCGTAAGTCAAAACACAATGTGCCTTCTGAAATGCGCACCCTTATCAGGAATTACCGAGCAGTTATAACATTCATCGAAATATTTGAAACTGACCATGTTGTCCAACATTCGTTACCTTCTCTTCAAGACTGAACTGTCACCTTGTACATGTAAATCCTAATCCCGCACAACACACCACATCTATTATGCCATCATGTGACAAGCACAAGAATCCCATTATCAACTCTGAGTCACCAGCAAATTACATATCTGGTTAGCTAGAAACCTTCCTCTAGCTTCCTTCGAGGAAGAAATCACAATACACAACATGTTTTCCACAACAGTAGAAAATATCTAGTTCAAACCATAGTAGAAACCATCAAGAACACTTTGAAATCTATCTGCAAGTAACCAAGCTACTAGAACTAAATTTCTCTAACTCGACCAAACCACGTAGGTCACCAAACCCAAGAATATTGCCACCAAAACATCTGTAGAGTCTCACCACATCATAATTACCCCTATAAATACCACAACCGAAACACCCATTCTGAAAATACCTTATTTGAGTCTAAGGCTATTTCATTCACCTTCCTGATACCGAAGTATAAAATCCATAATGATATACAAAAATGCCACAAGTCTCGACACCATCCAACTTAAGTCTCAGATTTTAGCCATAAACAAATCCGCCAAAAATTCTCAATTGTTACATATTAATCTCGAATCCATTAGAACTTTTCCGAGAGTCACCCCCTTTGTTCAAATCCACATTACACCACCCAAATGGGTCAAAAGACACGTTCCCCATTAGCACAACAACACTCAAAGAAGTAACTCTACTTTAATACCACCTATCAAATTCATACTCTGTGCACGCTACATCATTCACAAATAACAACTCACTCATCCCACGATTTTCATATACTCATAAAGCACAATATAACCCGTATCCAGAAATTTCTTTACTCGAGTCATTCTCGAACTCCACCTCTGCAAGTCATCACTGATTCCCAAGTGTACTTCAGACCAAAACAAAAAAAATGACACAACCATGAATTGAATTGTCAATAGCAGGCTCCCCCACTTAGTTCAAAGCCATAGATTAAAATACTTGATAACTCACAATACCCATACTTTATTACTGCTTTAATACCGCAGTCAGTTCAATGAAAATTCTTCTCAAGCTCAAGACACACCAACCATAAAATACCTCAATCATCCTCTAATCTCGCATTCATTCTCTTAACACTCAAGTCAACTTTCTCAACCAGATTCAAATCAAGTCTCAACACATACACCCTGCTGGCAGAAAAGAAACTCTCTATTCACATCATAAGGAACACACTTACATAAATTACTCTGCGGGAGATAACCCACCTGCTTAGTCTCAAATTGGCATCTTGTTATACCCTTTCGCAGTCACAATTACTATGAAATCACTTAATCTTTCTGAGTCCAAAATCATAAACTACACACGAGAATTTAATTTGCCCCCAAATTTAACAACGTGAAAGATTTTTTAAAACATCACACTCTAGATTGTACATCACATCAAAACGAAAATAAAGCACCTATTGTCCTTCCTTTGCATTTCAAGGAAACACTTCTCGTCATATTCAAATCATCTTAACACATCCCGCAGTTACATCATACTCATCACAAAGCCATTCCACCGTTCATCGAGCCACAAATTCCACTCGTAGGGACATTACCGGACATATGAGTCCAAATATATAGGTTACAACTGAAGCTACCGAGCCTAAGCTGCGGTCTAATCCTGGCCCATCACCAGAACACGGAATACATATCTCAAACATCGTTCATAGAATCACAAGCCGGCGATGCACGGCTGACACCGAGCGCTCATATGCGCATACGAAATGCGTGGAAAGAATTCAAAGAGTGATGTTTCAAGCTGAATCAATTTTACACGATAGAATACAAGATAGTGAAATTTTTCTAAGGGTTTGGCAGCCTCTCGAAGATAATTACAGACGTCTCCATACCGATCCGCAAGACTATACTAAACCTGCTCATGACTCGTGAGACCTATGTAACCTAGGCTCTGATATCAACTTGTCACGACCCAAAATCTCACCTGTCGTGATGGCGCCTATCTCAATACTAGGCAAGTCGACAATCTCAATAAACCACCAGATCTTTAAAATTTGAAAACATACTAATTAAATTTAGCGGAAGAAATCTCACAAATACAAATATAACACTCCCAAAATCCGGTGTCACTGAGTACATGAGCATCTAATATGAATACAAAGTATGACTGATAAAATCACTGTATGAAAATATAGAACAATACAATAATTAAACAGGAAGGGAACTAAGTCTGCAGACGTCAAGCATCTACCTTGATAGTCCCCAACAGAATTAACTTCGAAATCTAGCAGTCGCCGCATCCAGGAGCACCTAGATCTACACACGAGGTGTAGAGTGTAGTATGAGTACAACTAACTCAATAAGTAACAAGACTAACCTCTAGGCTGAAAGTAATGATGACCTCTGCAGGTACAGTCCAGTATAAATAATGGTACAGAAATGTAAGCATGCTTTCAAGTTCAACAGTTAAACTCAGTACAAGAGAAATAGATCAATACTGCACGATATGAGGAATATGACATCTCAGTGGAAAGACCTTATGTAATACTGATCACAAATTATTCGGTCACTAGGTACTGTTTATGGCCAATCCGGCCCAGGGGTGTTCCAACCCATATATATACACACATCGACTGACAGTCAGTCACTCAGTACCATATAAGGTCAATCCAGCCCTGAAAAAATTTATCCTCAAATGTAAATGATACGGACAAGATCCATGTCCAGGTAAATTCATTACAATATAAATAAGTAAGGCAAATCCATGCCCTGGGAAAATCCATCCCGAATATATATATAATCATCGTAAGTAAGGCAAGTCCATGCCCTGGAAAGTCCATACCGAATATATATAATCATCTACACTCACTGGGGGTGTGTACAGACTCCGGAGGGGCTCCTTCAGCCCAAGCGCTATAAATCAACCGCGCTCACTGGGGGTGTGTGCAGACTCTCGGAGGGGCTCCTTCAGCCCAAGCGCTATATAAAGCCGATATGGCCTACTGCAGGCGGGCAATCCCGATCCGTATAATAATAAAGCCAATAAGGCCTGCTACAAGCGGGCAACCCCGATCTACTTAATAATAAATGTAATAAGGCCTGCTACAGGCGGGCAGCCCCGATCCATAAAATAGTAAAGCCAATAAGGCCTGTTGCAGGCGGGCAGCCTCGATCCATAAAATAGTAATGTATAAAGCCATTATGGCCTGCTGCGTCGCGCAGCTCAATCCCATAAATATCCTCACAATGGAAAAATATTACTGAGTGTGAAATGTATATTTTTTTGAACAGTTAATTCAACAGCAACACGACCCCATGGGTCCCAAAATATTGGCACGTAGCCTAAACATGATCTTTAATAGGAGCCTCAACTCAATTTCTCTAACACGTGGAGAATGTTCAGATAATAACACGATTCATTAATCTTACAACTGCACATGATTTATTCAAGACACAATTTATATGGTGTACGTCCACATGCTCGTCACCTATCGTGTGTGTCACCTCCAAACAATTTATATCATACCAAATTCAGGGATTCATACTCTCAGAACTAAGTTTAGAAGTGTTACTTACCTCAAACTGTGTAATTCTTTACTCCGGTATGCCTTTGCCTCGTGAATTTGCCTCCAAACGCCTCGAATCTAGACACAATTAATTTGGTTCAGTCAACATAAATTATAGGAATTAATTCCATATCAAAATACTAATTTTTTCACAAAATCCGAAATTACACTCAAAACATCACTCGTGGGGCTCACGTCTCGGAACTCGACAAAAGTTACAAAATATGAGCACCCATTCAACCACGAGTCCAACCATACAAATTTTACTCATGATTTTCCAACTTAATTCACCAATTAAATATTAAAAATAACCATGGATTCAGGTAATTTAACCAATATTGAGTTAAGAACACTTACCCCGTTATTTTTCTTGAAACTCTCCCAAACATCGCCTCTTCCCGAGCTCAAATATGTCAAAATTGGAAAATGGGAAGAAGTCCCATTTTCAGAACTTGAACTCTCTGCCCAGTCATTTGCTCTACGCGATCGCGAAGAATAGTTTTTCCACTGCCCAGATTTTCTTAATCGCGATCGTGGAAATGGCCTCGCGATCGCGAAGCACAAAGCAGACTGCCCACACATTTTACCCTACGCGAATGCGAAATCACTCATGCGATCGCGTATCACTGCATCTCAAACCTACGCGAACGCGTTCAGCCCCATGCGATCGCGTAGAGCAATTGCCTCCCTTCATCAACTGCTCAAATCGACCTCATCCACGTGTTCGCGAAGCACGGCTTAATACACTTACGCGATCGCGTTCCTTTCTCTGCGACCACATAGAACAAAAATATCCCTGCCCCAAATAAACTTACGTGATCGCGTCCCAATCATCGCGATCGCGAAGAAGGTTTGAAACACCAGAAATCAGCAGCTACCAGTAGTGCAAAAATGAAGGAAAATAATCCGAATACCATTCGAAACACGCCCGAGTCCCTCGGGACCTCAACCAAATATACCAACAAGTCCTAAAATATCATACGAACTTAGTCGAATCCTCAAATCACTTCAAACAATATCAAAACGACGAATCACACCTCAAATCAAAATCTATGAATTTTAAACTTTCAAATTCTATATGTTGTGCCGAAACGCATCAAATCAATCTGGAATGACTTCAAATTTTGCACACAAGTCATAATTGACATAACAGACCTATTAAAATTTCCAGAATTGAATTCCGACCCCGATATCAAAAAGTCAACCCCCTGGTCAAACTTCCCAAAAATTTAACTTTCGGCATTTAAAGCCCAATTCTACTACGGACCTTCAAATAATTTTTTGGACACGCTCCTAAGTCCAAAATCACCATACAGAGCTATTGGAATCATCAGAATTCAATTCTGAGGTCGTTTATATATAAGTAAATATCCGGTCAAATTTTTTCAACTTAAATTTTTAATTATGAGACTAAGTGTCTCATTTCACTCTGAAATCCTTTCGGACCCGAACCAACTAACCCGATAAGTCATAAATTAACTGTAAGGCATAATTTGAGAAGTAAATGGGGAAACGAGGCTGTGATACTCAAAACGACCGGTCGAGTCATTACAATACTACTATTATGTTTGGTGTTAATCTTATCCTTGACTTAGAGATTTTGAACAGAACGAATTTATATCTTACATGAACCATGTCATTTATATAAGCATTAGTATAAGCAAGCAACCATCCATGAATTCCTTTCATGTAGTTGTAAGCTTAAGATAATTTGTGAAGAGAATTACCTCTCATATCCATTCTCTTGGTAAAAGTTTCAATACTTCATTCGAATCTGAGTAGGTTGTTTAACCTTGATGCCTCGGTAACTTGTGCATGTGGAGATACTCGACTATTTCTAAGACTCAAAAGCTTGGAGGGTACATATATATGTTTCTATTATTGATTATCCTTACTTTTGCATAGGTCATAATTTTTAATAAGAAAATGACGCATTTGCAGTGATCATTGATGTGAGTTTTAATAGTATTTGTTTGAAATTTTCTTGCAACAAGCATAATCTTTCACATTTTTAGTTTGGGGCCTCAATTGAAAGCAGACTTGAAAAGAAAGCATCATTTTTGCATAAATTGTCATCATTGGCTTATATGTGCTTTAATATTTTTCATTGGATCTTATCTTGAATGAAATTCTGTCTGAGCTATGGAAAGGAAGAAAAATCAATTTTTGGTTATTTTATTTCCTTTGGTTGCAAATGTCTTGGTAATACTCTTGACATATTACTTATTCATTACTACTTATGATTTTATAAAATTTAGAATATTAGTTATAGAGAAATCTCAACATGCGTGTTTTTTTCCGCTAATACTTTTCTAAGCAAATTGTGAATAAGGATGGAGAACTTGCAGTAAACTGCTAATGAGACATCTATACTAGTTGAATTAGACAGTCATGAAGAAGCTTTAAACGATGAATACTGGATTCTAGCAATGCAATATTTGTTGTGCGAAGCTGAAAGAATCAAAAGTATGAAAATCTAGTACCAAGAAAAGGAGATACAATCATGGATATCTAAAGTCTGATAAGACCGGTAAGGTTATGAAAATTATGTATAAACTTGTAGCCCAAGGTTTCACAACAAGAAGGTTTGTTTCTTCCTAGAGAGTTTTGTTAGAATATCGTTTTTTATGTGCATATTACAAAGTTTGTAAACTATTTTTGTATGGATATTGAAATATTTTTTAAATGGTTTGAAAATTGCATAACATTATTCTCTAGCCTCTCTTTGGAATTGAAGGTTTTTTGAACCATATTCTTGTGACCAAAAGTAGTTATCATTTGAAACAAATTCATGTTTATCATCTGACAATTATTCTTTCCAAAGATGCATTTACAATAAGTATTTTTTTTTTTTGGTAATACTCACCAAAAGTATGTCAATAATTTTTAAGCCTCTGGAAGATGATCGGTTTTGAAATGAGTATGATGCGGAATTAACCTTCATCTTCACATTCCAAATAATACGAAGCAAGGAAAAAATTAGTAAGTCCAATGATCGAATAAAGTACCAAGGTATGACCGACTCTCTATTGCATTTTTATGACAAATATTTTGGTATACCCGATCCCATAATATCTCTTTATAGTGCCACAAAGAAATTTTGGTTGACATTCTAAATTATGAATTATTGTATGCAAGAACTAATTGCTTTGATCTAGTAGGATATTTACAGATGCAAACTTTGAGGCAACAAAGGGGACTGAAATAGAAAAAATGGCATGGATATTTTTTTAAAATTCTCATGTCATGAAAAAGATAAAACTAGAGCACAAGGCATAACACATGTCATTAGATTGCTTGTGGCAGACAGTATTTTGGAAATCTGCCTGGAGGACATTGACCATCATCTTGCAGATATTTCCTCACATTTACGAAAGAAGTTGGTATGTTAATGATGCCATCTTGTATCCTTTCGTGGCAGTAAGTTTGCAAGTCTTTGCTAATACTTGAGTGAGTCACAAAACTTTTTAATGGCTCAAAGTTTTTTTTGCTACTCTATATGTTTTGTAAGGCAAATAGTTTTCCTCCGTTGTTTAAAAACTTATCTTTTAGACTTTATAATTTCTTTAGCCTTGGGTTAATGCTTTAAACTATTTGATCAGATTAAGTGCTTTCACTTCTGTTATTTTTTTTCTACTTAAGATTCTTAAAGATGATTATTATTACATGATTGTTTATAACTCCTTGGATGATTATAATTTATAGTCATTGGATATATAAGTAGTATGTGCAATTGTCTGTATGTTATTTATACCTTGTTACAAATATGTTTTTGCATATTTCCTACAAGTTACTTCATCCTTTTGATGATGACAAAAGGGGGAGAAAATACTGTATACAAAAGTTCGAAAATTCAGGTAGAATGTATGGAGACAGGGGGAGCATAACTGAGGAATGCATAGAGTGAGGGGGAGTTCATATTTGATGTACTACATGCATTTCGAGGAGATGACTTCAGGGAAGTACCAGTTTATCTAGCTTATCCCATTACTGCCTTTAATTAAGTCTTTGATTAAATTTTCTTATTTTGTACTCAATAGTTTGCCATCATCAAAAAGGGGGAGATTGTTAGCCTCAAGGTTTCACGTATTAATTTTAATGATAACAAACCAACATAATTATTAATCAAAAGATATTTACTTGTGGTAATCTTATTTTTGCACGGGTTTATTCAAGAAAGAAGATGCTGGTAAAGATCCAAACAAATATAAGAAAGAGAATATCATGAGAAGAATTTATGAGCGAAAATATTATCAAGGAAGATTATTTTCAGAGATTTAATCTCCAAGCATCATAGAAAGAATAATATTTGAAAGTCAAATTTCAAATATTGAATAGCTTACTATAATATCAGAAGAAGAATCTGCGGAAATTATGGAAGAAAAGTTTTCCAATATCTTGAAAGGAAAGTTACTAAAATCATGGAGAAGATCTATTATTTTGTGGAAGGAAATTAGTATATGAAAAAGATACTACAAGGCCAGGAAGTCATCCGGACAATTTTCAAGACTAATTGTGAAAGCAAATATTTTCAAGATGGAAAGTTTCATAAAGCACGGTCAGAAAAAGGCTTTGGACAGAAAATTTCCTTGGGCTATGCAATAGCCAGAACAAGTTGAAAATGTTATATATATATAAGAGTTCATAGAAGAGAAAAAGCACGCAATCTTCTATACAATTATCTACCCAACTACAAGTTCTTTGTTCTACTCTTAACAAGCATTGTAATTTACTTTTAGATTTACTGTGTACACAAAAGAGAGAAGAGAGACAAAAAAAATATTGGAGAGGCAGTGTGTCCGAGAGGTTGTATCATTGTTCGTTTCTTTGGTGAGCGAGTGAAAAATAAAGGGTCGTTGTTGATGAGCGAGTGAAAACCAACCCTTGTTCGTTGTTGGTGAGCGAGTGAAAATCAACCCTATAAACGTTAGCGGTGAACGTTGAAAATCACACAAGCTGTACTTAACCCAAATTACAAAGAGCTCAAGAGATAACATCCTTGCAACCCAAGGAGACTGGATTAGGATACCAGATTGGTTCCAAACCAGTATAAAATTCCTGGTGTCATTTATTTTACTGCTCTCATATTTTATTATACACCTTACTGTTTGTTGTGAGTAGCATCTGTTTAAATTGAAGTACTAACAGTTTTGGTGTAGGCTGTCTCCGCATAAGTCGACTAGGTCTGAAGAATAGTCGACTAGAAATTTAAAAAGGCTACAATTTACTCCCTCTTGTACTTTCAGTAATCACATGATAAAGGAGCAAATACTAAAAATGGGAACATTCAAAGTCAAAAGCTAATTTAAAAATTTACCCATCAAAGACCGGGTGATAACTTTGCCCTTCGATCAAACACAACTCCTATGTAAAATTTTGTACAAAATGTAAACTTACATTATATTGTAATAAATAACAAATATCAAGAGTTTGTTGTCATTAGGAATACGAATAGACACCACGGCCGACCAAATCCTGAGAGATCCTCATATGTTATGTAATTTCAGATTAATTATGAGGACTAATTTGTGTGAAGCTCCACATAAATAATTTGATGATGATCAAATGTTGCACATCAAAACATCTCCTATGAAACATTTTTTTGTAACTCCTTATGTCAAATATGACACCACTGGTTTTCTTTGAAGGTATCAACAAGTATTCCTTATTATTTATTAATTATTTGTTAAATTTTTCTCAAGTTTCCATTAATGTTCTCTATATTTTGGCCCTTATTGAATAATATTCATTGACCATAAGTTATTTTGTTTCTTAGTTTGAGGTGATTGTCGAATTGATTTGCTTTACTACTATGCTTAATGATACACAAAAGCTAGATAATGTGTTCGTTATTTATTGCAACATATATAAACCTTTTAAAGTCAAATATAGATCATTGGAATAGAAAATATCTTAACTTCAAATTGTTATTAATTAGAACATCTATACATTTGCTTATGCAACACTATAATTTTATTTAGCATAATTTTGTTTAGTATAGTTACAATTTTATTGCAACAATTTTAGCATAATTTTATCTATACATATACGTGTGTTCGTTATTTATTGCAACATTTGCTACCGCTTCCCTCAAGCGACTACACTAGAACAGTCGCGACTTACTTTGACTCAAAAGAAAGGCACACATCCTCTTAGCCAGAAGTACTTTTCTAGTGCACTGTTTGCAGCTGCATGAACTGCTCTGCTATGTACTCTAAATTCATGTTTTTATATTTTTTCCTAGTGAAGTAGCCTTAGATTTTCAATAAAACTTGTATGAATAATCTCTGGTTGTTTGAAGTGTAGCTTTCAGTCTTCTTCAAGTCATATAAAGGGAGAACAAGCTCATTAGCTGCATTCTCGAAGCTGTTCTTTTAATTTGAAGCTGCGATTTGCTACTTTAAGTTGCTATATTTGTGGTTTCATCATCAGCACCTTAATGCTCCATGAATCAGCTTATCAGCTGGTGTGATGTTCATTTAAAGTTGGTACCGGAGGCATTTTACTTGTTGCCTTTCAATCGAATAAGCGGACCTCTGATGTATCAAGTCTACTAGATCAAAAGCTTGCCACAACTTGAAAAAAGGTATTGTTCTTTATTGGAGTCTAGTGCATCCTAAAACTAAATATCTCATTCATCTGTTATGAAATTTTTTTATTACTCTTTATTTATTTATTTTCTTTGGTAAATAGACTTCATCATTTGATTAGTCGACTAGTAAAGTCACAGTTGGATAGTATTTGTTCGTAAGTAAAGTAGTATTAAAATAATTTTCCCCGAGTAGAGAAGAATGGCTATAGATCATTCATAACGGAATGATTGATTAACTAAGAAAGCTCTGGTGTTGCTTTGTTAAAATAGAATTTGTGATAATTAGATATAATACATGTGTTGTTTGCAGTTTTAGAGTTGCATATGCTTGGTTGCTGGATTCGAGTTCTGAAGCTCTTGCTTTAATGGCAGTGATTATGCTGATATGTACTCAAAATTTAAGATGTGTCTTCGTGCTATGAAACACTTTATCAAGACTATTATCATTTAGTAGCATGAGCTAACTTTCTGTCTAGATGTAGATGAACTCAGAACTTTACCCCTTTTATTGAGAGGCAGGGGAGATAATATGATGCAACATAATAACCTTTTAGTTCAATGTGGCAATATTTGTCCAAGAGATGTAAAAGAAATATAAAAAGAAGAGACTCGTTTGTGGTCTTTAAAGGGATGATGAATAGCAATGTAGAAAGAGAATCTATCAATATCTAAATATGGAAAGCAAATAAGCAGTTACTATAATGTGGAGCTTAGATTAGAGTATGTAGGGGTCGACGTTAGCAATTTTCTTCATCCCCCAATTAGTAAAAGCTATGAGTAGCACTCTTTCTCAAGGAAAGCAATAGATAACTATACATATAATTTTTTGTTTTAAATTAGATAAAGTTAAACTAAAACGAATCTACTAATTATACACTACCACAAAGTATAAGGTGAATATACGAGATTTTCCCTCATTCTTTTAGTAAATTCAGTTGTTTCCATAAATTCCATGAACTGAACCTTCCTCTGGGACAAAGTGCACATATCTGTTGTTAATTTAAGTTATAATTTTCTTAAATGTACATTTTACCTTACAATATAATATGTAATATGTAGAAGATCTTAAAATTGTTGTACATGCCTAATGTACATACTGCCTAATGAATATTTTCTATATATGTTGAGAATATATTCTTCTGTGAAAATTTTGCTGAATCATATTTATCATCTTTTGTAGGTGAAGCAAATGAATGAAGGATAAATGACATTGAAGAATTTTCTTACGTGTATTGATTGATCATTTCTAGATCTTCGAATATTCTAGGAATCTTTTATTTTCGAACTTCTTGCTAATTTTTGTATGCTATCTCTTGAGTTGTAACGTTGTATAGTTTTCTTTTTGATATGAATAATACTAGTTGGAGATTTTGGATTTTTTGATGAATACTTTTTATTTCATGATTTATATAAAGTTCGGTGTGTTTTACTATATATTCAAGTAATTATTTATAACCAAATAGTGTAAATGATAGCCTCCATAATCGTTGCAATAGCCTCACTAAGTTGTTGCAATAGCAAAAGTAAACCATTCCAACAGTTCTTAATATATAACGAGAACCGTTGCTATCGCATTACAAACCGTTGAAAATAGCCTAAAATTCATTCCACAAATTGATATTGCAACGGTTTAGAACCGTGCCATTGGACTCAATAACCGTTGCAATAGATAAGCTTAAGAAACCGTGGCAACAGATAGGCCTATTGCAACGGTGTGGAAACCGTTGCACCACAACCGTTGCAATAGGCCTATTGGCACGCGATCTGGTGGAACGGTTGCTAAATTGTTGCAAGAGGGCTATCGCAACGGCTTTAGTACCAATTGCAATGGTGTTTGCAGCATTGCCATAAACCTATTTTCTAGTAGTGACCGTTTTACGGGTAAACAAAATTATTTTGTCTAATGTAAGATTTATTTTTAAAGATAAAGAATACGTATGATATTTCTCTAATGTGCTTCGTATTTTTAATTAGTATAGATTATTTGGCTTATAAGCTCTCTTTATCCAATTATATGTACTAGTTTAATTTATTTCACAACTCTTTCGTTCGATCTCTTTTCTTCTTGTAAACAACAACTTTATTTTTGTTTTATAACAAGGAAAAGAATTCAAATTTTGTTATATGTTGTAGAGTTTAATTTACTTTAAATTGGTTAAATGTAATTTGTTAACCAATCTTTAAAGGTTTGAAGCAATATTTGTCAAATTAAGAAAAAAATGCAGTAGTTGTTAAAAAGATAAAGAGAGACTTAAAAATGGGTGATTTCATTTTGAGATAGAGAATAAAAATAAGAAAAATAGAGTAGCTAGCAATCTCGCTTGCTATGCTTAATGTTGATTTCAGGGGTCGGGTGTATTACGACCCGATTTCTGAATGAGTCGCAATCGGAATTCAGTATCTTAACTTGATGGAATGAACCAACTTGAATAATTCAAATTGTTCTAACATGCCATGTACATCGTTCTTCAAAATATATTTAACTTCTCAGCTGAAAATTTTATTTCAAACAGTCTTGAGAATGAAAATAATCAATTTGTTAAAGCAAAGAAATATTGTGACAAGTATAATATCAAGTAAAAGACTATAGCCCAAGCTCTAAACATGTCTATGACGCCTCTACTGGAGTATTAGAAGGATTGTGCAAACATATGATTTCCTGCTAATCATCAAAACAGTAATAAATAAACAATTACTAGTAACTGAATAAAAAGTAAGGAAACTCCACGGCTAAGAGCGGATCTCACCTGTCAACACTAGAATTTGGGGCAACGTAGCCTGTCGTCTACTCACTTTTAAAATCTATGCCTGCATCGACGTAGTTCCCACAAAAAGAACGTTACTACACCACAACGTAGTCAATGAGTCAAAGCATTCCCCTTGCTAAAGTTAGAATAAGACTTTACATAAACAAATTCAAATATCATAAGTTTTAAAAGAAAATAATTCATGAAAGATCAACATACAAATTATTGATTGTCACGACCTGGAATTTTCATCTTTGGGGTCGTGACGGCGCCTAACATTTCACTTGTTAGGCAAGCCAACGTTAAAGGATCTTTAAGCCAATTCTCAATTCAATTCAATTAAGTAAGACCAATTAAGCCGAAAAGAAACTAAAACGGAACACAAATGACATAAAACCAATAATATCTAAGTACAACCCGGATCTGGAGTCACAAGGTCACGAACTTCTAGAATCTCTACAAAATAGGGTTTGAAATAAATACAACTGTCTCGAATGAAAAGAACAGTAAATAGGGGAAATGGAAAGGGACTTCAAGGTCTGCGGACGCCAACAGATCTACCTCGAGTCTTCAAATGCCAATCCGAGTTGGTACGCCTCACGGACAGTTGGGACCAGTACCAAAATCTGCACAAGAAATGTAGAGTGTAGTATGAGTACAACCGACTCAATGTACTCCGTAAGTGTCAAGCCTAACCTCGACGAGGTAGTGACGAGGCTATGACAGGACACCCACATAAATAAACCCTCACAGACGGAAATATACGTACAAAATAACAGTAGATAAAGAATTAACAAGTACTAGTGGGAGGGGACATGCGAAGGGGTACAAGATACGATAACTACAACATGGAATGATAATAAGAAACAATCAATAAACTTTCAATCAAGAAAATGAACAAACATAATGAATAAAACTACACGGCATCACCCTTCGTGCTTTTACTCTCAACCTCACTATGAAATAGTAATAACGACACGACATCACCCTTCGTGCTTTTACTCTCAATCTCACCATAAGATGATAAATACGACATTACATCACCCTTCGTGCTTTTACTCTTAAATATGGCATGGCATCACCATTCGTGCGTTAACACTAAAATACGGCACGACATCACCCTTCATGCATTAACACTCTCCCTTATCATGTAACAATGAACATATAACAACAGAGAGATAGAATAAGCAAGATCAAGTCTTATGTCAACAATGGTTCCACAACACCAACCTCTTCTTCAGCAAAAATATTCAATTATCACAGATAGCCTATAAATACGGAAAGAATGATCAATTTAGTAATTAACTAGTCTAAGCATGGATATCATGATCAAAGAAAGAAATAAATGACAAGAAACACGTCCCACCCGCATGCTTTAACCCAATAACAACGCATAAGTACTCGTCACCTCACATATACGTTGTATCCAACATTTAAACAAGGAGCAAATAGGCAAACAAATCCTAATCCCTCGAGTCAAGGTTAACCACGACACTTACCTCGCTTCAAAAGTCGACTCAAAGCTCTACCAGAGCATTTTCCCTAGAATCCGTCTCCAAACCACTCGTATCTAACCACAATTGACTCAACAATGTCAAATATTACTAAAGGAATCAATTACAATGCATAAATTTAAGATTTCCACACTTTTTCCCAAAAAGTCAAAAAATGACCCCGGGCCCGCTTGGTCAAAACCTGAGGTTCGGACTAAAATCCATTTTTTCTATCATGTAATTAGTTTCGGAATCCGACCTCAATTTGAGGTCTAAATCCCTGATTTGCAAAAACCCTCAATTCTTCCTAAATCCCTAGTTTTCTACCATGGAAGAACAAAGATTAGGGCTAGAAATTAATGGGTGATGTTAGAAATGGAAGAAAATAAGTTAAAGTGTACAAACCTATAAATTGGTGTTGAGTTTTCCCTTAAAAATTGCCTCTAGGCCGAGTTCTAATAGAGAGTTTATGAAAAAAATGCAAGAATCCCGTTTTTGGTCTATTTTAAGGTCTGGGCGTCAGACCTTCTTTGCGTTTGCGAAGGGCCTGCCGCGTTCGCGAAGTGCAGCAGCCTAAATGGCCTTCGCGTTCGCGAGTCATCCCACGTGTTCGCGAAGGCTGCTCTCCCCTGGCCTTCGTGTTCGCGAGCCAATGCTCACGTTCGCATAGAAGAAACAATGATCCCCTCTTCCCAGGTCACAATCCCACGCGTTCGCGGGAAGCTGGTCGCGTTCGCGAAGGGTAAGGCCCCCATTGCTCCGCGTTCGCGATGAAGAAAATCCCACCCAGCCCATTTCACTCTTCGCGTTCGCGGGAGTGCCTTCGCGAACGCGAAGAAGGGAACACCAGAAGCTAGCAGAAGTGAAAAACCAGCAAACTTTCCAAGTTCAAAAGGTCCGTAGGCTATCCGAAACTCACCCGAGCCCTCGAGGATCCAAACCAAATATGCACACAAGTCCAAAAACCTGATACGAATTCCCGCGCATGGTCAAAATACCAAAATAACGCCTAGAACTACGAATCGGGTACCAAATCAAATGAAATTTTCAAGAAAACTTTAGAATTTCTATTTTAACAAACGGACATCCGAATCACGTCAAATCACTTCCGTTTTGCACCAAATTTTGCAGACAGGTCATAAATATCGTAATGGACCTATACCAGGTTCCGGAACCAAAATCCGAACCTGGTATCAACAAAGTCAAACATTAGTCCAATTTATAAATTCTTTAAATCTTTAAACTTCAAATTTTCAACAAATTGCGATAACTCAAGCTAGAGACCTACGAATTCGATTCTGGGCACACACTCAAGTTCCAAATCACGATACGGACCTACCGGGACCGTCAAAATATGGATCCGGATCCGTTTGCTCAAAATGTTGACCGAAGTCAACTCAAATGGAATATTAAGGTAAAATTTCATATTTTATCAATTTTAACATAAAAGCCTTCAGGAAAAACACTCGGGCTGCGCATGCAAATCGAGAAATGCTTAAAGGAGCTATTAGAGGCTTCGAAACATAGATTTAAAGTTTAAAACTCTAGATGGCCTGTCAGGTCATCACATTGACACAATTAAACAATAATTGCTGAGTTTTTCTTAATTAAGTGCCTTCTTTCATTGCCTTTTTTCTTCTTCTTTTTTTCTTTAGCTTTTAATGTAGTTCCAGTCGACTGTAACTTTTCTTGAACCCAGCCGTTGGGATCAGTAACCCTTTATATGGTTACTCGTAATCCTTGATACGGCCACGTTATGACAAAAACAACAACCTTTTGTACGGATGCTCGTAGCCTTTTATTCAGCCACTAAAGTTTTGTGTCTCATATAACAAAAGTAGCTACTTTTTATACAACTGATCGTAACCTTTATATGGTTACCATCTCATAAAGATTCTCATTAACATATGCTCTTGAAAACTTTGACATATTCGTGATAATCAAGTTCAACACAATATATAATTATTACTTTAAAATATAAGGATTGAATCTTTCAGATTCTAAACAGGTGTGATGAACTTTAAGATTTTATTAATAGTTTATCAGTTAAGAACATGTAAACTTGACTTTTAGAGATAAAAAAATACTTCCTTCACAATATGTAACATGTAATGCTTAACTCAAACAACCATGGGTAATGTGAGCTCACTCGCTCTAACTAAGCTCATATTAACATTTATAAAATGTAATTAAATACCTTTTGGGCGTGACCTTGTGAGAAAGAAACTTTAGTAAGACTAAAGTCTTAACTCACCTTGATGTCTTCCTTTCGAAAACTTTTGTTTCTCCAATCCAAGGAGTTTAATTCTCCAACCAATCTCTACATTAGTTAGTTCAAGATACAATTCTAAAAGTCTCAAAATTTCCAACTTGAGAAACTCTATTTTTGATTCTACTCAATTTATAGGGTTCATGGTTAATCTAGATTTTCGTAAAACTTTCTAAGAATAAATATTTTGTATAATCTCCTTTAATAATCGTAGTTAAAAATGGTTAGCAAAGTTTACCTTGAATTACGAAACCTTATGCCTTAGGTCTTGAAGAATTTCCTCAATTTTTGGTAGAAACCTAGGAGTTTGAAATTTTAGGTGTTAGATGATGTTAATCTACTATTTCAAACGAAACTTTGATTAAAATCTTACATTGGGGTGAATAGGTGAAACTCTAAATCTCTAAAAATTGCTGTAGAACAAAGTGAATTTTTCTCTCCCCAAAGTGCTCTTTTAAATTGGCGTTTCAGGCCAAATTTATCCTGCCACGCTTCTCTGAACATGATACGTCACGAGAGATCTTAAGAGACTTATATTTCTGCACTTCTGAGCCAAATTTAGCATGTCCCGTCGCACCATGTGTCACGGGGCGTGCCACGTTAGAGTTTTTTTTGGCACGAGATTTTTATTCTGCTATATTTGAGTAAAAAAGTCATAACTTCTTTTAGAAATGTTGGAATGACAAGATGTTTGAAGTTATGTAAACTAGACTTGAAGAGCTTTTGTTTGATATATATTGCTCATAGCTCAATTAATTATATACTTGATATTATTAGGTAAGGAAAGTCAGTCCTTTCATTCTTCCTGAGAATAAATCCCCAATAGCTCGCAAATGAGGACTTCTTCCGCTACTACCCTTAGGTGAGCTAATCAGTCTTGCTTTGCCAAAAAATCTCTCTTCACTCTTCTATTTATTGACTTTTGCGGTAAGAAGCATCCAATTTCATGTCTTAAGCATGATTAGGGTTAAGGGAAGGATTGCAGCTAGATAGTAGGCTGCGGGGGAAAGCTAGCTGAAGATGCATAGAATGTCCTGTCAGGGAGAAGTCGATTTGCCACTTTAAGAAAGAATTTTCGAACTAATACCGCATCTTCTACTTCGACGGATGTATGATTGTATGAAATTGGGTCTTGTGCAACTATGATCATCTTCTCCCCTTAAACATTTTTAATTTGTTCCGTACCACCTCTCTCCCCATTCTAAACAACCATACTACCTTTTAAATCTAAGATTTAGGTATATTACACCTTTAATACTATTAGAATATCCTTGTTTTCAAATTAGATCGTGTACAAGAATATAATACTTAGTAAAAACAATTGAGACTTACAATCTCCCCTCTTACGCAACATTTGTCCTTGAATGTCGAATGAGTCACTTTAAGTTACAACCCCTACCATTAGGTGTCTCTTACTTTTGCATGATTTTCTTAAGACTCAAAATTGGACCAACACTGGAATTCCTTTAAAAAAATTGACAGAGTCTACTTTGTAACTAGAGCAACATCAAAAAATTCAACCCGTCAAATCTCAATCATTTAGTGCTCATTTGGCTATCCAATCATCACATATGACTAAGGCCTCTCATGATCACACATAGCTATAAAAACTTTCACACATGTGAGTAATGGAAACTTTCCAGGAGTTGGAACATTTACATACCTCTTTCCTCAAATAAATGAGGGTACCCTTTTCTATATATATTCTTCAGCTTCTCATGTTGCACCTTCTTAGTTTTTTCTTATGTCTACCATTTCTTGAGGGTAACATGGAGTATAACTTTACACATATGGATCTTTGGTGACTAAGAGAAAAATCTATAATACTAGAACCAATGAGAGTATTCCACCCATAAGTTCCCCTATCTCGTATGAAGTTACCATATTGTTACAATTTAATAATAATCTCCTTCGCTTGCAATTCGGTCTTTATGTTTGAATCAGCAACTCTCACTATTATGTTTGCGGCTTAAGCTTCCTCACTATTTAAATTCTCTTCTAATTGTTTTATTATGAAAAGGCTCATATAGGTGGGTCATGCTCCCATTTCTGTAGGACTGCTTATAAACACTATGTGAACTAAAAGTTACCTAAAAAATACGACTCATATTTAGTCGCTTCTTCCTTGCTTATTTTTGTATTTCTTCAAAGTCTAATGTGATTGAGGCATCACTTTGCTCTTCTTCCCGGAGCATATCTACTCTTCTCATAAACCATATAGTTTGAATTTATCATATCTCTTCACAACCTCTATTCTAAGACGTCATTCGTACATATAGGACTGCTTGCTGGTGTTTATAATTCATTTATATCTTTCCTGAGTATTTTCTTTTATCCCTTTTGAGACGTCTCTTCGTGTACTTGGTTGTTACATGTGGAGCTACATCTGAACCTTGCAAGATATTTAACTTGCAAGTGATTTGATGGGCTATATACTATCCACCCTTATAGAACTTGTTGTTAGCCCCAAAGTTTCATACACTAATTTTGATGATACCAAACCAACATAAGGTTTAATCAAAGAATATTTACTTGTGATAAATGTATTTTATTGGTACAAGTTTATTATGGAAAGCAGATGGAAGAATGATGGTTGATTTACTACAAAGCTGAGGAGGAAATATCTACAATGCACACTCTTTTATAGAGAATATTATTGGGATGATTTACTTTGCTGGAAGAAAGTTTCAAAATATATCAAAGAAGATATGCAAAAGAATTATAGAAAATCTTTAGAAGATTGGCACAAGAAAAACAAAAGGAAAGAAATGATAAGAATGGAGGAGATAACATGGAATATTTCAATAAGGAAATGTGCTACATTGATCAAGGAATATTGTGACTATCAAAAGGATGGAGAATATCTACTAGTGATACAAGGCATCACCATATATACAATATGGAGGAAATTAATAGCAAGACCAAAGAAAACTTGGAAAACTTTCCAGTACCTACTCTCTGAAGGAAAGAAAATTACCCTTAAATTAAGGGAATGCCAAATTCATGTAGTGCACACAAAAAAGTCCAAGTTCATCAAAGAATAAAGAAGGATTATCTAAGATTATTCCATTATGAGAAGCTACAACTAGAAGACTAATCTTATGGGTTATCGACAAGGAAAGGCGGCAAGAGTTATGGAAATATGAGATGTTGAAGAATATATTTTGGGTGCTCAAATAGAAAGAAAATATACAAGGATCGATACTACAGAGTTCAAGGCTATCAAAGAAATATCTTTATTCAAGGAAAATTATTTGTTCAAAGAAAATTATTTACTATATGAGGGAAATAATTTGAAGACCAATACGATTCTTACACAAGGCTATTAAAGGAAGGGTCAATCCAAGATCTCATAACCAAGGAAAAAAAATATTCAGACAAAGAAGTTATCAAGGCAACAAATAAAAGAAGTCCCACATTTAGTAGGGAAAAGAATCTGTTGTGAGTCAAAGAAGGAAATAGTAATCATTTACTATCTCCAACGTGAGTACATGGAAAGCTATCAAGAAGATTGAAGTATGGCTTTAAATAATGAATCAAGGAAGTTCAGTTAAGGCAAGATATATTTTAGACTCCATCAATATGATTCCTATGCCATTCAAATCTTTTGGGATATAATTGAAGTCAATAAACTTGAATTGATTGAAGATCTTCAATAACGAAGATATCCATCCAATAAGGCAAAAAAGATCTTACTGACAAAGCTTAAAGGAATATTCAAAGGGATCCAGATTTGCTATTAGCAACGGTCAAAATCAAAGGCACTCTAAATAGGAGCAGCTCAGGAAGAAGAAAAGTACCAGCTTCGTAGACAACTTTCCTACTCTTTCTACACCTTAATCAAACACTGTATTCTTAAGTTTACAAGTGTCATAAATATAGAGAGAAAGTGAAAAATACTGAGAGGTTGTGTCATTGTTCGTTTCTTTGGTGAGCGAGTGAAAACCAAAGTGTCGTTGTTGGTGAGCGAGTGAAAACCAACTCTTATACGTTGTTGGTGAGTGTGTCAAAACCAACCCTTGTTTGTTATTGGTGAGAGAGTGAAAACCAACCTAGTAAACGTTGGTGGTGAACGTTGAAAATCACAAAGGCCGTACAAACTCAAATTACAAAGAGCTCAAAGAGATAACTTCCTTGCTACCCAAGGATACTGGATTAAGATATCACATTGGTTCCGAACCAGTATTAAAATTTCTGGTGTCATTTACCTTATCTCTCTCATACTATATTCTGTGCCTTTACTGTTTGTTGTGATTTATACTTGTTTAAATCGAAAGGACTAACAGTTTTGTGCAGGTTGTCTCCGTATCAGTCGATTAAGCCTATACCGCAGTCAACTAATGTTTTAATAGGCCTATAAATAACCCCTCCCCTCTTGTACTTTCAATTGGTATCAGAGCAGGTCTCACATCTTTATTTTTGCTTAACACCAAGTGAGAAAAGTTCCATGGCATGTCTTCAAATTACTGAAACCGTACTTCAAGAGAGTTACTCAACAAGAAGGCCACCGTACTTCAATAGTCAATACTATAGCCATTGAAAAGAAAGAATGAAGGTTTCTGTTCAATCAATATTATCGAGCCTGGCTAATTATTCAGAATGGACCAAGGCTCATTCCGAACAACAGTGATGGAAAGAATCTTGTACAAGGGGCATCCATATTTAACTACACAAAAGAACAGTTAGATATTATGCAAATAAACGCTATAGCAATCAACATTCTCTATTGTGCGATTAGTGAAGAAGAATATAAAAAAATATCCACCTGTGAGACTGCTAAAGCTATATGGGACAGATTGGAAAATATCCATAGGGACATCAACAAAGTTAAGAAAATTGAATCCAAGTCAACTCTTGAAGAATCTGAAAATGGTGAAGATCGAGAAGACTTGGCCGTGATACCCAGGACAAGAAAAAAGAAGAGTAGAAAGGAGTAGAATAGAAAATCTCAATCTATCCATAATCATCAAAAGAACCACAAAAATGAGGTTCAACAACAAGAGAACATATGCTTCTACGAATGTGGTAAACCTAGACATATGAAATTAAAATGTCCTAACCCCAAGAAGAAGAATTATAGAATCTCAACTTGGAGCGACGAGAATGATCAAGAAGAAATGACAAACATATGTCTCAAGGAAAGAGGAGAAACTGACGAGGTATGCTTAATGCTATTCTGGATTGTGATCTCAAGAAAAGAATCACAAATCTTGGAGAGACGAGGATGAATCTGAAGAAGAAAACGATCACGAAAGAATGGAGAACCTATGTTTTATGGCAATAGGAGAAATTGACAAGGTATGTCCTACTCCTATAACGTATTGCGATAAATATGATAAATTATAGAAAAAATATTGAATTGGTTCTCAATGACCTTGAGAAAGTTCTTAATGAATATCATAAGTTGAGGAAAGATAAAAAGAATTGGGATATCCAACTTGAAGAATATAACAAGTTGATATATGAGAAGAAATATTGGGAGATCCAACTTGACGAATATAACAAGTTAAGAAATAAAAAGAAAGACTGGGATATTCAGCTTGAAATAAATCTGGTGAAGAACAACTTACTTCAAGAAGAGAATTCTGAGCTTCGCAAACAAATAACCAGCTTTCACAAATCCTCCAGCCACTACTTTGATCGATCAAAGTCGACTCCCAATTTTAACAGCCATAAGTCGACTGAAAAAAGGATCTACCGGTAGGCGTTCTATTTCAAACAAGTTGACTCGGGGAAGTTTCAAGTCGACTAATAAGGTATCTGCAAGTAAACACTCCTCTTCTCATATTACATGCCACTATTGTGGCAATTCTGGACATAAAGTAATTGCATGCAATTATGCCAAAAGTTATATTAGATCAAAATATATTTGGAGACCTAAATAGATACATGTATCTCCAATTACACTAGCTACTAACCATGAAGGACCCAAAAAGGTTTGGGTACTGAAAGCAAATTAATTTGTTTTACAGGAATTCTGAGTCCAGCCATAAAAAGGGATAAATGATATTTGCATAACGGCTAGTCTAGGAACATGCTTAAAGATGCTTCAAAGTTTACACATACTCTATAGAGGATGAAGGAACTATTACATGTGCTGGTAAAACTTGAGTGACCGGTATCATTTAAGTTTATCCAAGTTTCTTTTGATGCATTATGAGATGATGCGTATCTAGTTACTGTTTTTTTTAAGTGAAATATGATATATACATATTAGTTAAGTATATATTGCTTGAATCGACTAGCTGCATTATACTACAATTCTGTTTGGTGTTGTTTTTATCATTGACTTAGAGATTTTAAATAGCACGAATGCATGTCTTGCATGAACCATGTCATTTGTATTAACATTAGGATAAGTAAGCATACATGCATTTTTTATGTCGTCATTACTTATGATATTCATTCTCTTGGTGAGAGTATCAATACTTCTTTCAAACTCAAGAAGGTCGTTTAAGCTTGAGGCCACTAAGAATTTGTGCACACATGGAGATACTCGGCCATTTCTAAGACTCAAAAGCTTAGAAGGTACAAGTATATGTTTCTATTGATGTTTATCCATACTTTTGCTTAGGTTATATTTCTTATTAAGAAAATGATGCATTTGAAATGATCGTGGATGTGAGTTATAATGTTTGTTCGACATTTTTTTTGCGACAAATATGATTTCTCACATATTTAGTTTGGTGCATGAATTGAATGCAGAGCTGAAAAGAAAGCATCATTTTTGCATAAATTTTTAAATTGTCATCATTGGCTTTTATTTATCTTGAATGAAATTCTATTTGAGCTATGGGAAGAAAGAAAAATCAATTGATGGTTATCTTATCCCCTTTGGTTGCAACTGTCTTGGTAAGACTCTTGGTGTATTCCTTATTCGTTAATACTTACTATTTTATGAATTTAGAATATTAGTTGTAGAGAAATCTAAACATGCGTGTTTTCTTTACACTAATACTTTTCTAAGCAATTTGTGAATAAGGATGGAGAACTTATAGTTGATAGCTGACAATAAAATGATAGTGACACTGTCACGACTCCAAATTCTCTCCGTAGGATATCGTGATGGCACCTAGTCTCTAAGACTAGGTAAGCCTATCAATGCGGAATAATAATAAATATCTTAAATAAATAAACCACAATTCAAATAATTTTAACTCCCAAAACCCGGTAGAAATAAGTCACAAGCTTCTAAGAATTTATTTTTTATGTCTCTATACATCAGAGTCAAAAGCAAATAAGGAAGACAACATAGTAAGATAGAAGGGGACTCCGGAGTCTGCAGACGCTGGCAGATATACCTCGAAGTCTCCTCGTATAGCTAGTTTACTGATGCGTGGTCTGATAAGATGTACCTGGATCTGCACAAAAAGATGTGCAGAAGCGTAGTATGAGTACACCACAGCGGTACCCAGTAAGTGCCAAGCCTAACCTCGGTAGAGTAGTGACGAGGTCAGGTCAGGCCCTGCTGGAGAATAAATAATGGCATGGTAAAATGTTTAAACAATATTATAAGATAAAATGACAATGAAAATGAATCAAGTAGTATGTCACATTTAATTACATCAAATAATGGCAAATAAATACCTCGTTAAAACAAAACAGAATTCTTTTCAACTTTAAGAAAATCACAACAATAATCAAAGGCAACTACGGCCATAAATCAATATCAACAAGGGCACTCCCGAGGTACCGCCTCGTAGTCCCAAATCATAAATAAATTCACAATATCTCATTTCCTTATATCACCGCGGGAGCCTTCACAATTTATTTAAAGAAAATATTTTTTTTTCCGAAATAGCATCCCGCGTTTTAGCCACCCTTATCACACCGCATGACTTCTAGTAGTTTCCCTACTAGCCACGCGTATCAAGCCACCCTTATCTCACCGCATGCGTTTCAACACCCAGACCTTATACTACCGCATGCGTATCAATATCACAATATATCACAATTTGCACCTCAAGTGCTCAAATAATTTAACTTGCCAAAATAATTCAACAACAATATTTTTTCACAATAAAGAGCTCACGGCTCATGCCAAAACAAATCATCAATAATAGTTTTTTACAATAAAGAGCTCACGGCTCCCTCACAATGAGTATAAAAATATTCAGGAGTAAATAATTTAGGAAAATAATATTTCAAAATCTTTACTACGTTGCTTCAATATCAAGTTTAAAAATGTCAAATACTTCATATTAATAATATTTAATTTAAAGAAAATCAACCTTCAAATAATGCACAGAATAAAAGAAACCAAGTTTCAACTAAACAGGTAAAATAATTAGTAAGAAAAGATCAAACAAATTTGAAGTATATATCTCAGATCAATGATGAAGAATATAACAAGATAAAATAATTTAATAAATATGCAACAGTGATCTACACAATTTAAAAATATAATCTTTCGCAATTTAGCCCGTGTACACACTCGTCACCTCGTGCACACGACTTTCAACACATTTTCATAATTACATCAATACCAATCCTAGGGGAAATTTCCCCCACACAAGGTTCGACAAGTCACTTACCTTGACTTGCTCCAATTTAACCAAGTATTATGCTTTTTCCTCGAATTTCCGACTCCGATCGACTCGTATCTAGTCATAATTAATTCGATAGAGTCAACAAAAATTATAGTAATCCATTTCATAAGAAAATATTACATTTTCATTAAAATCCGAAATTAGCTCAAAATTTTCCCGTGGGACCCACATCTCGGAATCCGGCGAAACTTATAAAATCCGACAACCCATTCAATTACGAGTCCACCCATACCAATTTTACCAAAATCCGATAACAACTCGACCTCCAAATCTTAAATTTTTTTTTTGGAAGATTTTGCAAAAATCTTGATTTCTTCCATTTAAATCCGAAATAAATGATGAATATGACCATGGATTTATGAAATATAATCACATTTGGATATAGGACACTTACCCAAGTTGAAGTCTTGAAGAAATCCTCAAAATCGCCCAAGAACCGTGCTCCAAAACTCCAAAACGAAATGAAAGAAATGACCATTTTTGGTCCTTAAGTTTCTGCCCCCAAAACACTATTCCGGTCGCTAAAAGTCCAATCCTGTCGCTAAAAGTGTCACATCTGGTCGCTAAAGGTGCACACCATGACTATTTACACCAGCAGTTTTATTTCACTAAAAAGGCTCTAACTCCATCATACGAACTCGAAATTCGACGATTCTTATTCCTACGAGTCACAAATAAAACTACGAACCCACTCGTTTAATCGAAACTCAATTCGGAGCTCATTTGCTCAATATGATACCAATTTGGCTCGTTAAACAATTAACTCATATTTCGCGCTTAAAACTCAATCGCGACTTGATGAAATTAGACCAAACTTTCCAGATCACTCCTATAATTCATTATCAAAATGTCGAAAGTCTTGAGATCGAATTTCGATCTTAGAACTAAAAATAGACTTTTGGATCATTACATGCTTATGTTGAAAACATCAAACTCTTCCTCGACAGCCTGTAGTGTATCAATCATAACTTCTTGTACTCAACTCCAACTGCCAAACGGTTTAAAGTTCTACAAACTAGAATCAAAGAGCTACAACTTTCATGTTTTGATAATGTTCAGATTCCTTATAGATTTCGAGATATAAGCTTCCAAAGTCAGCTCTGCGATTGCACCGGTTGCTGTCCAAAAATAGCTTCTGCAGCAGAAATATTCCAGCAGTTCCTTTTTGTCCGAAATCCATTCCGTTAACCTTCCGAAATTCACCCGAAGCCCTCGGGACCTTAACCAAATATACCAACATGTCCCAAAATACAATATGAACTTAGTTGAGGCTTCAAACCATGCCAAACAACGCCGAAATTATGAATCGCGCATCGAATCGAATTATGAATTTTCAAATCTTCCAACTTCTATATTTTGCGCCGAAACATATCAAATCAATTCCGATTGACCTCAAATTTTGCACACAAGTCATAAATGACGTAATGGATTTATGAAAAATTTTCAGAATCGGATTTCGACCCCGATATCAAAAAGTCAACCCCTCGGTCAAACTTCTCAAAAATTCAACTTTCGGCATTTCAAGCCTAATTCCACTATGGACTTCCAAATAAAATTCCGATCACGCTCCTAAGTCCAAAATTACCATACGGAGCTGTTGAAATCATCAAAATTCTATTCTGGGGTCATTTGCACATAATTTGACATCCGGTCACTATTTGAACTTAAACTTTAAATTTTTTATCAAAATTCCATATCTCGGGTTAGGGACCTCGGAATTTGATTCCGAGCATACGCCTAAGTCCCAAATAACGATACGGACCTACCGGAACTATCAAAACACTTATCCGAGTCTGTTTGCTCAAAATGTTGACCAAAGTCAACTCAGTTGAGTTTTAAAGCTCTAATTCACATTTTAATCCATTTTTCACCTGAAACTTTTCCGAAAAATTTTTACGGACTGCACACTCAAGTCGAGTAATGGTAAATAGTGCTTAGATCACATAATTAATTATTAAATTTAAAGATGACATTTTGGGTCATCACATTCTCCATCTCTAAAACAAACGTTCGTCCTCGAACGGAGTTAGAAAAAGTACCTGAGTTGGTGAATAAGTGTGGATAACAGCTGCGTAAATCATTCTCGACCTCCCAAGTCGCCTCCTCGACCGGATGACCCCTCCACTGAACCTTTACAGAAGCAATGTTCTTTGACCTCAGCTTTCATACCTGCCTATCTAAAATAGCCACTGGTTCCTCAACATAACATAGATCCTTGTCCAACTGAACCGAACTGAAGTCTAACACATGAGACGGATCGCCGTGATATTTCCGAAGCATAGAAACATGGAATACCGGATGAACCGCAGAAAGACTAGGTGGTAGTGCAAGTCTATAAACCACCTCTCCAACTCTTTCAAGAATCTCAAAAGGCCCAATATACCTAGGGCTCAACTTGCCCTTCTTCCCGAACCTCATCACACCCTTCATAGGCGAAACCCGGAGCAATACCCGCTCACCAACCATGAATACAACATCACGAACCTTCCGATCCGCGTAACTCTTCTGTCTAGATTGAGCTGTACGAAGTCAATCCTGAATCAACTTAACCTTTTTCAAGGCATCCTGAACCAAGTCTGTACCCAAAAGTCTAGCCTCGCCTGGTTCGAACCAACCCACTGGAGACCGGCACCGCCTACCATACAAGGCCTCATACAGAGCCATTTGGATGCTTGACTGTAACTGTTATTGTAAGCAAACTCCGCAAGTGGTAAGAACTAATCCCAAGCACCCCCAAAATCTATCACACACGCACGAAGCATATCCTCCAGTATCTGAATAGTGCGTTCGGACTGCCCGTCCGTCTGAGGGTGAAATGTTATACTCAACTCTACCCGGGTACCCAACTCACGCTGTACTGCCCTCCAAAACCGTGAGGTAAACTGTGTACCCCGGTCAGAGATGATAGATACTGGTACACCGTGAAGTCTGACAATCTCGCGAATATATACCTGAGCCAGCTGCTCTGAAGAGTAAGTAGTAATCACAGGAATGAAATGAGCTGATTTGGTCAGCCTATCCACAATCACCCAAACTGCGTCCAACTTTCGCTGAGTCCGTGGGAGCCCAACAACGAAATCCATAGTGATCCGCTCCCATTTCCATTCTGGAATCTCTAACTTCTGAAGTAATCCACCCGGTCGTTGATGCTCATATTTTACCTGTTGACAATTTAAACACCAAGATACATACCCCACTATGTCCTTCTTCATCTACCTCCACCAATAGTGTTGTCTCAAGTCTTGATACTTCTTCGCAGCATCTGGATGAATGGAGTACCGCAAACTGTGAGCCTCCTGGAGAATCAACTCACGCAAGCCATCCACATTAGGCACACTTAGCCTGCCATGCATCCGTAATACACCGTCATCTCCAATTGTGACTTCTTTGGCATCACCGTGCTGAACTGTATCCTTAAGGACCAGCAAATAGGGGTCATCATACTGACGCTCCTTGATACGATCATAAAGAGAAGACTGAGAAACCACACAAGCCAAAACTTGACTCAGCTCGGAAACATCCAATCTGACAAACTGGTTGGCCAAGGCCTGAATATCCAAGGCCAAAGGCCTCTTTGCTACCGGTAAATATGCTAAGCTGCCCAAACTCTTCGCCTTACGACTCAAGGCATCGGCCACTACATTGGCCTTCCCAGGATGATAGAAAATGGTGATGTTATAATCCTTAAGCAACTCCAACCACTTATGCTGCCGTAAATTAAGATCATTATGTTTAAATAGATGCTATAGACTTCGGTGATCGGTGTAGACCTCACAATGGACACCGTACTAATAATGCCGCCAAATCTTCAAGGCATGAACAATAGCTGCTAACTCAAGATCATGGACCGAATAATTCTTCTCATATACCTTTAACTATCGGGACGCGTAGGACCCTACTGTCTTACATCAACATTGTACCGAGACCAATACGCGACACATCACAATACACAGTAGAAGACCCTGAACCTATAGGTAATACCAACATTGGGGCTGTAGTCAAAGCTGTCTTGAGCTTTTGGAAGCTCTCCTCACATTCCTTGGTCCATCTAAACGGAGCACCCTTCTGGGTCAATCTGGTCTTAATAGTTGTTCATAATCAATTACAAAATCGTCAATTAACTTCATGTTAACAAAAATCTCGTTGCAAACCTTCACAATACTGATAACTAGATGCGAGGCATGAAGACCTCATAATTAGTTATCCGAATTAACGAGTCACATTTAACGCCACCTAGGCGGGCACCTACCTCGTAGGTTAAAAATTAATAATTACAACACGAATTTGACAACTATGCACAGAGAATTTCATATAAGAATTTTCAAATAAGCCTAACAGGCATGACTTCCTATTAGTACTATAGTACATATTTAATTTCACAAGGGAGAACTTAAACACAAGAATTTTCCTCACAAGGATCTCGTCCTTATATAACTTCCACCGTATCTCGTAGCCCGGTTTAAATATATCAATTTATATAAAAAATATGAGGATCTCGTCCTCAGTGCTGAATCACAAGTAATATGCACATCGTGCCAATTGAAAATTTCCATTTTCTCCTTTTAAATAATTTCGATTACACCAAATCACAACACATAATGAACCCCACACCGCTAGGACATATAATTCACAATTTGCAATTAATTATTCGGAATTTACATCAAAATTTACTGAAATGAGTAACAGAAAGCCACATTTAGACTCGCAACTCTTATTATGACCAACACGAAATAATAGGCGTATTCCCCTCCATAAAATCTCCCAACAGTGGTAAACACATAATTAGATTATATAATTATGAAGCTCACTCATAAGTGGAGCACAATAGGAGGACTCATCTCGATACTCAAAACCGAATCAAGTTAAGGAAATTATTCCTTTATATAATATCAAGGTCGTACCTGTAACGACACCAACTGATGTAGCGACCTCCGCCATACCATAAAAGAAATATATCAATGGCTGGGTCTCCACCTCTAGGACGCCTTCTACCCGTCTTTTCTCCACTCCTAACTGGTCGTGTGAGTGGTGTAGTAACTACAATGGGGCACGTAGCCTGAGTGCTTTGATGAAATAAGTCTCTCCCAAGGCAAATTTCTTCTTTTGTTATGCTGACTCAACACGGCACACTGTTGAGCTGACCCATTTCTTAACATACTCGTCGACTCTTCTTTGGGATAACCCTTACCCCTATTTATACACAACGATCATAAAAGTAGAGCTCCATACTGACAAATCTTGTCATGAACCACATAGTCTAGACTCTCGCCAACAAGTGTACTTACTCCGAAGCACCCCAAAATCTGCAACAGTGACGTCCACGCTGAGTAGACCTTCTACAAATTTAGAGTTGTTTCTATAATTCCTTTGATATTGAAGTATAGGATTATTAAGGAGGCGTACATACCGCAAGTCCTAACCTTATTCTCCACAAAATCTCAGGTCATAAACATGTATAAATTTTAGGGAACCTTTCAGTACCACATATATACATTTCAGGCCAAAACTGATATAATACATGACCCCGCAATCCACCCATTGGTAGTGGACTCCCCCCACTCGGCGTGAAGTCATAGGTCACAACGTCCAATGATCCTCAATAATAACATTCACAGCTTGTATAAATCAACCAGACGCCAACGTCCGTTGCATCCCCGCATGATTCACTAGGTGATCTCTCAATACGTCCGCATCTTCAGTCAGAACCACACGTTGAGGCAATGTTTGAGCATCTCTGACTCCCTCATAGTCTATATACGACATTACAACCGTCGACGCACAACTGATACCGAGTGCGCAATGTCATACACGAGTGGATACAAAGGAATATAAGATATATGTTTCAAGCTAAATCAATGCCGCACGATAAGGAGTCAAAGAAGTGAATATTTCCTAACAGTTCCATAGCCTCTCGAAGATAAGTACAGACGTCTCCGTACTGATCCGTAAGACTCTACTAAACCTACTTGTGACTCATAACACCTATGAACCTAGTGCTCTGATACCAACTTGTCACGACCCCAAATTCTCTCCGTAGGATGTCGTGATGGCACCTAGTCTCTAAGACTAGGTAAGCCTATCAATGCGGAATAATAATAAATATCTTAAATAAATAAACTACAATTCAAACAATTTTAACTCCCAAAACCCGGTAGAAATAAGTCACAAGCTTCTAAGAATTTATTCTTTATGTCTCTATACATCAGAGTCTAAAGCAAATAAGGAAGACAACATAGTAAGATAGAAGGGGACTCCGGAGTCTGCGGACGCTGGCAGATATACCTCGAAGTCTCCTCGTATAGCTAGTTTACTGATGCGTGGTCTGATAAGATGTACCTGGATCTGCACAAAAAGATGTGCAGAAGCGTAGTATGAGTACACCACAGCGGTACCCAGTAAGTGCCAAGCCTAACCTCGGTAGAGTAGTGACGAGGTCAGGTCAGGCCCTGCTGGAGAATAAATAATGACATGGTAAAATGTTTAAACAATATTATAAGATAAAATGACAATGAAAATGAATCAAGTAGTATGTCACATTTAATTACATCAAATAATGGCAAATAAATACCTCGTTGAAACAAAATAGAATTCTTTTCAACTTTAAGAAAATCACAACAATAATCAAAGGCAACTACGGCCATAAATCAATATCAACAAGGGCACTCCCGAGGTACCGCCTCGTAGTCCCAAATCATAAATAAATTCACAATATCTCATTTCCTTATATCACCGCGGGAGCCTTCACAATTTATTTAAAGAAAATATTTTTTTTCCGAAATAGCATCCCGCGTTTTAGCCACCCTTATCACACCGCATGACTTCTAGTAGTTCCCCTACTAGCCACGCGTATCAAGCCACCCTTATCTCACCGCATGCGTTTCAACACCCAGACCTTATACTACCGCATGCGTATCAATATCACAATATATCACAATTTGCACCTCAAGTGCTCAAATAATTTAACTTGCCAAAATAATTCAACAACAATATTTTTCCACAATAAAGAGCTCACGGCTCATGCCAAAACAAATCATCAATAATAGTTTTTCACAATAAAGAGCTCATGGCTCCCTCACAATGAGTATAAAAATATTCAGGAGTAAATAATTTAGGAAAATAATATTTCAAAATCTTTACTACGTTGCTTCAATATCAAGTTTAAAAATGTCAAATACTTCATATTAATAATATTTAATTTAAAAAAAATCAACCTTCAAATAATGCACAGAATATAAGAAACCAAGTTTCAACTAAACAGGTAAAATAATTAGTAAGAAAAGATCAAACAAATTTGAAGTATATATCTCAGATCAATGATGAAGAATATAACAAGATAAAATAATTTAATAAATATGCAACAGTGATCTACACAATTTAAAAATATAATCTTTCGCAATTTAGCTCGTGTACACACTCGTCACCTCGTGCACACGACTTTCAACACATTTTCATAATTACATCAATACCAATCCTAGGAGAAATTTCTCCCACACAAGGTTAGACAAGTCACTTACCTTGACTTGCTCCAATTTAACCAAGTATTATGCTTTTTTCTCGAATTTCCGACTCCGATCGACTCGTATCTAGTCATAATTAATTCGATAGAGTCAACAAAAATTATAGTAATCCATTTCATAAGAAAATATTACATTTTCATTAAAATCCGAAATTAGCTCAAAATTTTCCCGTGGGGCCCACATCTCGGAATCCGGCGAAACTTATAAAATCCGACAACCCACTCAATTACGAGTCCACCCATACCAATTTTACCAAAATCCGATAACAACTCGACCTCCAAATCTTAAATTTTCATTTTTGGAAGATTTTGCAAAAATCTTGATTTCTTCCATTTAAATCCGAAATAAATGATGAATATGACCATGGATTTATGAAATATAATCACATTTGGATATAGAACACTTACCCAAGTTGAAGTCTTGAAGAAATCCTCAAAATCGCCCAAGAACCGTGCTCCAAAACTCCAAAATGAAATGAAAGAAATGACCATTTTTGGTCCTTAAGTTTCTGCCCCCAAAACACTATTCCGGTCGCCTAAAGTCCAATTCCGTCGCTAAAAGTGTCACATCTGGTCGCTAAAGGTGCACACCAGGACTATTTACACCAGCAGTTTTATTTCACTAAAAAGGCTCTAACTCCATCATACGAACTCGGAATTCGACGATTCTTGTTCCTACGAGTCACAAACAAAACTACAAAACCACTCGTTTAATCGAAACTCAATTCGGAGCTCATTTGCTCAATGTGATACCAATTTCGCTCGTTAAACAATTAACTCATATTTCGCGCTTAAAACTCAATCGCGACTTGATGAAATTAGACCAAACTTTCCAGATCACTCCTATAATTCATTATCAAAATGTCGAAAGTATTGAAATCGAATTTCGATCTTAGAACTAAAAATGGACTTTTGGATCATTACATGCTTATGTTGAAAACATCAAACTCTTCCTCGACAGCCTGTAGTGTATCAATCATAACTTCTTGTACTCAACTCCAACTGCCAAATGGTTTAAAGTTCTACAAACTAGAATCAAAGGGCTACAACTTTCATGTTTTGATAATGTTCAGATTCCTTATAGATTTCGAGATATAAGCTTCCAAAGTCAGCTCTGCGATTGCACCAGTTGCTGTCCAAAAATAGCTTCTGCAGCAGAAATATTCCAGCAGTTCCTTTTTGTCCGAAATCCATTCCGTTAACTTCCAAAATCCACCCGAGGCCCTCGGGACCTTAACCAAATATACCAACATGTCCCAAAATACAATATGAACTTAGTTGAGGCTTCAAACCATGCCAAACAACGCTGAAATTACGAATCGCGCATCGAATCGAATTATGAGTTTTCAAATCTTCCAACTTCTATATTTTGCGCCGAAACATATCAAATCAATTTCGATTGACCTCAAATTTTGCACACAAGTCATAAATAACGTAATGTATTTATAAAAAATTTCAGAATCGGATTTCGACCCCGATATCAAAAAGTCAACCCCTCGGTCAAACTTCTCAAAAATTCAACTTTCGGCATTTCAAGCCTAATTCCACTATGAACTTCCAAATAAAATTCCGATCATGCTCCTAAGTCCAAAATTACCATACGGAGCTGTTGGAATCATCAAAATTCTATTCTGGAGTCATTTGCATATAATTCGACATCCGATCACTATTTGAACTTAAACTTTAAATTTTTCATCAAAATTCCATATCTCGGGTTAGGGACCTCGGAATTTGATTCCGAGCATACGCCTAAGTCCCAAATAACGATACAGACCTACCGAAACTATCAAAATACTTATCCGAGTCCGTTTGCTCAAAATATTGACCAAAGTCAACTCAGTTGAGTTTTAAAGCTCTAATTCACATTTTAATCCATTTTTCACCTAAAAACTTTTCCGAAAATTTTTTACGGACTGCACACTCAAGTCGAGTAATGGTAAATAGTGCTTAGATCATATAATTAATTATTAAATTTAAAGATGACATTTTGGGTCATCACAGACACATCCATAGTAATTGAATCAGACAGTCATGAAGAAGCATTAAGAAATGAATGATGGATTCTAGCAATGCAATATTTATTTAACGAAGCTGAAAGAATCAAAAGAATGGAAATCTATTACCAAGCATAGGAGCTGCAATTATGGATATCCAACAAGAAACTTGATGAGATTGGTAAGTTTGTAAAAATGAAGGGTAAACTTGTAGCCCAAGGTTTCACAACAAAAAGGTTTATTTTTTCATGAAGAGTTTTGTTAGAATATTATTTTTCATGTGCATATTACAAAGTTTGTAAACTGTCTCTGTATGGTGTTGAAATATTTTCTGAATGGTTTGAAAATAGCAGAATATTATTCTCCAGCCTGTCTCTGGAGTTAAGGTTTTTGAACCACATTCTTGTGACCAAGATTCGTTATCATTTGAAAGAAATTCATGATTATCATTTGACGATTACTCTTTCCAAATATGCATTTACAAGAGCATATTTGTTTTGGTAATACTAACGAAAAACATGTCAAGCTTTAAGCCTCTGGAAGATGATCGGTTTGGAAATGAGCATGATAGAGAATTAACCTTCTTCTTCATGTTGCAAATAATGTAAAGCAAGGAGAAAATTGGTAAGTCCACCAATCAAATAAAGTACCAAGGTATGACTTACTCTCTATTGCATCTTGACCATAACAGATACTTTGGTATGCCCGATCCCCTTAAATTTACTCTATATTGCCACGAAAGAATATTGACATACTTGCTTGACTCTCAGAATCATGGCCTATTGTATCCAAGAACTAACTATTTTGATCTAGTGGGATACTGTCAGTTGCAATCCCTCCAAGCAACAAATTGGACTAAATAAGAATTACTGGAATAGAGTTTTTCAATTTGTCGTGTCATGAAAAAGGAAAAGGCAAGGTTCAACAGCCTTATCTATCCAAGAGAGAATACTTCTCCATGAGAAGTTGTTGCAGATATTTTCAATGAAATATCAGCTAGAACACATGCAAAGCATAAAAATGTATCATTAGATGTCTTGTGGCAGAAGGTAAGGTAAGGATATACCTTGAGGACGATGAATATCTACTTTCAGATATTTTCTCACTTCGAGAAAAGGAGTTAGTATGGTAATGAGATCGAATTTTGTATCCTTTCATGATGGAAACGATTTGTTACTCTCTTCAATCTTTATGTTTATCACACATGTGTTTCCAATATATGGTAGTATATATGAGAATCTGGTCAAAATATTTCAAAATTCTTTCTACCACTTTATATTCTTTTAGTTTAAATTTTTTTTTTCCTTAAATGTTTGGTTGAAACTATCCTTTGGCCAACTCAAAATAACTGAGTATTTGTGTGTACCTTGAATGATTTGCTGAGTTTAAGAGCTTTCAACTAGCTTAAACTTCTCTTTCCACTTAAGCTTTTTAAAGGTGATTATTATTACATGATTCTATGTATAACTCTTTGGATACGTAGAAGTAAGTATTATGGATTAATTATATGCATCTACACTTTAGTTGTGAATACTTGCTCGCATATCTCCTATATGATGGTTTCACCCTTTTGATGATGACAAAAGGGGGAGAGAATAAATGGTACAAAACCTTCCTTGCAAATATTAAAGATAAGATGCATGAGGATAGGGGTAGCATAACTGAGTAATGCATAAAGTGAGGGGGAGCCTTTACTTATTTCATCATTCATACATTGAAGAGATAACTTCGGGAAGTAACCAATTTATCTTACCTATCTCTTTAATGTGTTTCATTTGATATTTTTTGATTAAATTTTCATGTTTTGTACTTAATGGTTTGCCATCATCAAAAAGGGGGAGATTGTTAGCTCGAAAGTTTCATACACTAATTTTGATGATATCAAGCCAACATAAGATTTAATCAAAGAATATTTACTTGTGATAAATTTATTTTATTGGTACAAGTTTATTATGGAAAGCAGATGGACGAATGATGGTTGATTTACTACTGTGATGACCCAAAAGGTCATCTTATGTTTTAGAACTCGAATCTGCACTCTTAAACCTTAAAAATCTTATTTTTACCCTTCTCGATTTGTGTGCATAGTCCGGGCAGGTTTCCGAAAAGTTTTTATGTTGAAAACTAATGAAAATAAGAATTTTTGCCTTAAAAGTTGATTTTAGTTGACTTCGGTCAATATTTTTGGTAAACGGGTCTGGATCCGTACTTTGACGGTCCTGGTAGGTCCGTATCGAATTATGGGACCTGGGCGTATGCCCGGAATCGAATTTGGAGGTCCCTATCTTGAGTTACGAATTTTTGGTGAAAATTAAAAGTTTGAAAATTATTTGTTTTTAAGAATTGATTGATATTTGACATTGTTAGTATCGGGTTCGTATTTTGGTTCCGAAACCCGGTACAGGTTCATTATGATATTTAAGACATGTCTGTGAAATTTGGTGAGAAATGGAGTTGATTTGACGTGATTCGGACGTCCAGTTGAGAAATTAGAAGTTTTAAAGTGTTCTTGAGAATTTCATTTGAATTGGTGCTAAATTTAGAGTTCTAGGTGTTATTTTGGCAATTTGATCGCGCGAGCAAGTTCGTATGATATTTTTAAACTTGTGTGCATGCTTGGTTTGGAGCCCCGAGGGCTCGTGTGATTTTCGGATAGGCCACGGGATGTTTTAGACTTTGGAAATTTGGTTTTTTCTGCAGAGTCTGTGTTCTGGTATGTCCTTCTTCGCGTTCGCGAAGATACTCTCGCGAACGCGAAGAGTAAATTGGGCAGCTGAGGATTTCTTCTTCGCGAACGCGAAGGCTTAGTCGCGAACGCGAAGTGATGGGGGCGTTACCCTTCACGAATGCGACAAGCCCATCGCGAACGCGTAGTGTTAGGCACTGGGGAGGGGGAGTCAGCCTTTTCTCCATCGCAAACGCGAGCAATGTCTCGTGAACGCGAAGACCAGGGAAGGGTAGCTTACGCGAACGCGATGAACACTGTCGCCCAGCACTTAACAGAATTCAAAACGGGATTTTTGCCAAAAACTCATTTTTCTCAAAAATCAAACGGTGAGGGGCGATTTTTCAAGAGTCATTCCTTCCCCAAATTGTTGGTAAGTGATTCTAAACCATCTTCTTTTAATTACCCATTATATTTCTTGAATTTTCAACCTAAAATCTAGAGTTTTCATGGTAGAAAATAGGGATTTCGGGAATTTGGGAATTTAAATATCGATTTGAGGTCGGATTTCAAAACTAATTATATATTCGGGCTCGGGGATGAATGGGTAAATGAATTTTAGTCCGAACATCGGGTTTTGACCAAGCGGGCCCGGGGTCAATTTTTGACTTTTTGGAGGAAAATTTGGAAAATCAGTAATTATTCATTAAAGTTGATTCCTTTAGCAATGTTTGATATTATTGAGTCATTTTTGAATAGATACGAGTGGTTTGGAGGTGAATTCCAAAAGAAAAATTGCGATTGAGAATTAAGTGGCCTTCAGAGCAAGGTAAGTGTTGTGTCTAACCCTGACTTGAGGGAATTAGGAACCTTAGATTACTTGCTAAATGAAATTCCTATGAGCGGTGTATATGTGAGGTGACGAGTACTTATGCGTAACCAATTTACCTGTTTTTCCATGTTTATTAGTTTTTCTTATATTGTCTCATTCCTATGCCTAATTGCTATGTGTTAAACTAGTGTTGTTCAATTTATCGTTCTTATCATGTTTACGGATTTTCTGGTGATAATTGAGTTTTTATTTCAAAGTTGAGATTGATGTTATGGAACCAAATGTTGAAGTAAGGTTTGTACTTGTTATTCTATCTCCCTGTTGATATTTATGCATTGCATTATGGTAAGGGAGAGTGTTAATGCACGAAGGGTGATGTCGTGCCATATTGTGAGTGTTAATGTACGAAGGGTGATGCCGTGCCATATTGTGAGTGCTAATGCACGAAGGGTGATGTAGTGCCATATTGTGAGTGTTAATGCACGAAGGGTGATGCCGTGCCATAATATGAGAGTTAATGCATGAAGGGTGATGCCGTGTCGTTTCTATTAATTTTATGGTGAGATTGAGAGTAAAAGCACGAAGGGTGATGCCGTGCATTTTTCTTTACTGTATTCACTATTCCTGTTGATTCATGGTATATTGACTGCTCCAGTGATCATTCTGTTGTAGTTCTTTATCTTGTATTCTCCTCACTATGTCTCCCCTCCCAACATTTCCTGTTTAGTTCTTCATTCCTATTATTTGCGTATACACTGTTAAATTGTACATGTTGATTGTAGGTGCCTTGCCTTAGTCTCGTCACTACTTCGTCGAGGTTAGGCTCGACACTTACCAGTACATGGGGTCGGTTGTACTGATACTGCACTCTGCACTTTCTGTGCAGATTTTGATACCGGCTCAGGTTGGTCGAGATTTGCTATTGATCTGCTATCCGGAGACTCAAGGTAGATCTGTCGGCGTTCACACACCTTGAAGTCCCCGTCTATCTTTTTATGTCCTACTGTTTTCTTTCATTCAGACAGTTGTATTTCTTTCAGACTATTACTTGTAGCAAATTCTAGAATGCTCGTGAATTGTGACTCCAGATCCGGGTGGTAGTAATTAATATAGTTTTATGATATTCCGTACTTATTATATTTTATTTTAGTAAATTATTGTTATTTACTGAATGAAAATAAGGAATTGGTTTAATGATTCTCTAATGTTGGCTTGTCTGGCAAGTGAAATGTTAGGCGCCATCACGCTCCCGTCGGTGGAAAATTTCGGGTCGTGACAACTACAGAGGTGAGGAAGGAAATATCTACAATGCACACTCTTCTATAGAGGATATTATTGGGATGATTTACCTTGCTGGAAGAAAGTTTCAAAATATATCAAAGAAGATATGGAAAAGAATTATAGAAGATCTGTAGAAGATTGGTACAAGAAAAACAAAAGGAAAGAAATCAGAAGATTGGAGGAGATAGCATGAAATATTTCAATAAGGAAATGTGCTACATTGATCAAGGAATATTGTGACTATCAAAAGGATAAAGAATATATACTAGTGATACAAGGCATCACCATATATACAATATGGAGGAAATTAATAGCAAGGCCAAAGAAGACTTGGAAAACTTTCCAGTACCTACCCTCTGACGAAGGAAAGAAAATTACCCTTAAATTAAGGGAATGTAAAATTCATGTAGTGCACATGAAAAGGTCCAAGTTCATCAAAGAATAAAGAAGGATTATCCAAGATTATTCCATAAAGAGGAGCTACAACTAGAAGACTAATCTTATGGGTTATCGACAAGGGAAGACGGCAAGAGTTACGGAAATATGAGATGTTTATGGTTTATTGAGAGGTATGAGTATGACCTTTAGGAATTTGCATAGCATATATAATCTTTTTTATTTTACTTTGCACTAGACGATGCACTCACGATGTCCCCTTTTTATCATCTCTATATCCGACTCTCGATCTTAATTCCTTGATACGTGCTTAACATTCCTTGGTACTCTTGTGTTGGCTATCATTTTGGTATTGAATTCACCTCGATCATACATGCATCTCTAAAATTTGTGGACATGTTTGAACTTGCCAGTGACTTTATTTGGTGCTTTGCTAATCAATAACAACAATCATAGCTTTAACTCTTATAATGGGACGTTACAGCTAGCGTTCCTTATCATGAGCTTGTGGACTGAGATTACACGCACTTTTCTGTCATAATAATGGGACGTTACTTCGTTCCTTAATTATCATGAGCTTGTGTTCCTAATTAAGTGGATGAGATCTCTTCTTATGAGGAAACATGCATTTCCCTCTTTTCAGAGTGAACTTCTCACTATTCACTTTGGTACTTACCTTTAATTTGCGTACAAAATTTTCAACATATATATATTGATCATTAGGTCTAGACGCATTCTGGAGTCAATATCATCTGCTTCCCACACTCTCCTATTCTTTCCATATTAGTGTCGAGGCAATACTTTTCTAAGTGAAGCAGTACTTCCTAATTCATTATTCATCTCTATTAATGTTGTTGGCCAACCATTATCTCGACTAGTTGCTTTAAAATCTTTTTCCCCCTTTCTCTTTAGGCTATGCCCTCTGTTCCATTATTTAGAAAATTTCTTAGGGTATTCAAAATTTGCCATTAGGCTAACTTTTCTAGTATCTCGCTCCTTACAGCTTGGTTTTCCAGATGCTTCTTCCATGCTATGGCACCCCAGCCTGGCAGAACATTTACATTATTAATATATAAATGTTATACATTTCCTTGTGTATATGCATATATGCATACTACTATATAGTATTACTTTTGGATTTAGTTTAGTTTATAGGTGTGAGATTATTCTCTGTCTATCTTTTGAATTGCATAGGGCACCTTTGACCTATTTCAGTGCATAAATAAATACTAAATATAAGCTTTAATTTATTATGTATGCATGAATATTTCATAACCACTGTAATTTAATACATCTCACCACTTTTTTAAGACCCTGGGGCCTTAAGACAATGCATCCGACTAATAGCTTGTTATAAATATATTTTATATCATTCTTCTTTTTTATAAAATTAGTTTCTAGACATGTGCGTTGCACATGTATGCCGAATTATGTATATGAAAAAATATTTTAAAAAATAATTATAATGAATGAAATAAAGTATAAATTTGTGCGAATGATTAATATTGGGCCGTCGTATGGTAAATTTTAAGTCAGTATTAAGGTGATTGGATATTGTCTGAACATAAGAAGATGAACAGTCAAATTTTAATTAGATATATGTGTTTTTTGCTGCTTATTTTAATATTGTGAGGTACAAACATGTAATAAATATATTTCACATAATATTTTCTTATAGACGATATTTCTGCTATATATTTCTTTTCATCTGTTTCGGTTGATTCTCCGTGAACATCAATATTTATATCATTCTTAAAGTTGCAACATAAAGTTAGTCATGAGAGAAAATATATTACAGTAAATGTAATCCAACATTGGGGATTGATTCTACTTAGATAGTGTAGGTGGACAAACAAAAATAAAATATATAATGAACAATGTAAGATTAGGTTATGTTCTTTCTATTACAATTTAACATTCTTGTTTAAAATAGAAAAACAATTTTTAAAAAGTTAAAAACTTTAATTTCTTGCGCTAGCAATAGCTATTATTATTTTAGTTAGTATATTGAAAGAATTCTAATATGCAAAAATCATTTACCAGTTGTGCAACCGAGTAATCCAAGCAACCTGTTAGAAGAGTGCAAAATAAATTTACATTAGATGCAATACCAAATCTGGTGGGAAACAAATAATAATTTCAAATAAAAGTTTTTTTTTTGAAATAAAACTTTGAAAAAGAATAATACACTTTAAACAAACAATATAATACGTGAATGTGGTGCAAGGGCTAAAAAGACGAAACATAAGCTCACCCACGTCTTCAGAAAAATAAATGTATGAAACAAAACTGATTAGATTAGCAATTTAATATTTCACATAAAAACTTCTAAGGCTAATCAACGGAATAATAAATTTGAAATATCTTATTTAGTAATTAGTTGAAAATATCTTATTTTGAGATTATTTGACGGGGTCTTTTCTTTTCTTGTAATATTAGAAGTATTAATTCATTATCTCCATTAAACTACATAAAATAATAATAATAATAATAATAATTCTCTTTTCAAGTTAACAATTTTATTATTTGCTAAATGTGAGTAATCTAGTTTCGGATAACTTCATGATCAAAAAGCTACAATGTGAATCACAATATTATGAATACAAGATTTAATCATATATGCAATAGAAATACTTGTTGTCATGCTTTTTAATATGTTGTAATTTTTTTTTGTATTAATGAACAACATACATGAAGAACTATAATTAAAAAAAAAACTTCAATTACATATTGTTGTACAATCGTTAATGTTTTTTTCTGCCAACGATTTATTTTCCGACAACGAACTAATATTTTCTTTTACATTTTTTGATTGTCAAATATTATAATTATCATAATAACAAAGAATATAAAATAAAAGAAAATCAATATTTAAAGTAGCATAATCATTAATTGAATTAAACAAAGAAACGCATAGATTGAAAAATTATATTACAACTCACAATGTATTGTAATGGAAGTTTGTTTGACAAAAGAAGAGACGAGCAGCCGCCTGTGAAAATTTAACAATCAAGAAGACAAGAGAAGAAAAAAATGTGAGAAATTTAAACAAATATTTGAAGTGGGTATGAAAATAATATAGTGTTAAAATAAGAGCAAGGGTTGTTAATTAATTTATTTTGATATCAGCGGAAAGACATTGAAGTATATCTTAAAAGTTGTTTGTAAGGCATCGGAAAATTAATAACCTTTTATTAGAAATGCTCTTTAATATTGCTAGTTTTCAAATAAGAACAAAAAGACTATTCAGGATAGTATAACTAATATGCTTGGGATAGAGGAGTGTCTTTTGCTGACATCTAATTAAATGGTATTATAATCCCTAGTAATCCAAATGTGAGGTCTAAAACTGACCGAGCACTAATATTAGTTACTAAGGGTTGTATCCTTTCAAATAAATCTGTTGTTTTTATTTAATTTCATTTAAGTAAAATATTTAAACTATTTAGAAGGACATTTTAGTAATTTAACTTTGACTTTTAGGGTTCTCACTTTTATAATAATATAGATAAATATAGATAACACGGGCTTAATTAGATTCTTCTGAGTTCTTCAATTTAGTTTAGCCCTCGTCAGTTACTTACTCTATATAGTTTACACTAGTCTTCCTTATCTTTCCTCCAAATCATCCATACCTACAACTGTGCATAAATAATTTAGGAAAACTTGTCATTGCCAAATATTTGTAATGACTTCCCCATAAGACGGGGTACTATTCTTCACCTTGCACACAACTTGTCGATTACTGCCGTTTCGGCAAAAATTGGTTACATCTTACGAGCGCATATGTCTTTAACCATACTTTTTCATGTCTCACTCGTGATAGCTTTACTATATATGATTGATTGTCCTGGTGTTTCAAGTAACTCTAAGTCTGACTTCAGTACACATTGGATTATGTTCTTCAACTTATCTCGTTAGTACTAACTTTTGATTAGTTCCATGACAACTCTGATAGTATTTGGTGATGTCATCACCTTATCCTTTTCTTTTACAAGTCTTTGAAATATTTATGATATATAGTTTTAATATGTTATTATCGCTTGCTTTCTGGCCATCTTGGTCTTACCTTATTATCCTTTTCGGCCACATTTCTCTCCGTCTCTTTCCGACCTTCGCCTTCATTCTCCATTAAAGGCAATTGACACCTTACACCTCATATCTTTACTAGATGGTGATGTCATGTTAGCATCTCTTTTTAAATCCTCTGGTTGCACCGGGTATGTCAATTCTTCCATTGATAGATAGAAATAGGAGTTTGATTCTCACTTTAAGTTTTAGCGCACAATCTAGGATGAGAAAAAACTTTTCTTAATTGTCTGTAGTCCCTAGTTTATGAATATGGGGTTCATAGAACCTTAGGACTCTCTAAACTTGATGCTATGCTACCAAATTTGTCACGATCCGAGTTCTGACCTAGTTATAACCAGCATTTGGTGCCTTAACGTGACTGATGTTTGACTATAATTATATATTTTTAGTGCATTACTTACCTTACATTTTGGGGCTCTAATGCTAAATTGTACTATATTTGTGCTTAATTGAGTTTATTTTATGTGTAGGTACGTTGAAACGAAATTGGGACCAAAGTAGAGATTTTATGTGTATCTTATATACTACAAGAATGATTCGTGATTATTTGATGACGGAAAATATTATGATATATAATTGTACAATGTTTGAAGACCAACCAAAAGAAGACAAAAGAACAAATTGAAAAAAGAAGGGAATTATTGATGAAGAAAGAATAAATGAGAAAGAAGAAAGACAAAAGAAACGAGAATGAGAACTAGAATGAAAGTTAGGCAGCAATTCAAAAATGTAAGGAAAGCAACCTTCCAGGCGACGCGAGCCTTGTTGCTCGCTATATAGCAGGCGGGGCAAGCTTTCTTGCTCACGTGTGAGTGTGCGCCGCGAGGCCTACCATGAGGAGGAGCTCGCTACAGAGCTTGCGAGGCACAATGTAAAGCGAGGTGGAGCACGCTATAGAGGTCGCGAGGCGAGACCTGTAGCGAGGGTGTTCCTGATTTTTAAAGCCTATTTTGTCTCCTATTTGGTTTTGGACTTAGTTATTTCGTCTAGGTCTTTTCCCTACACATATAAATAGTCATTAAACACCATATTTAAGGAGGGACCGACTTTGGAGAGACTTTAGACGAAGGGAGAGCACGGAGCCGCCGTGGAGGCCGGAATTCATCAGATTCCATCTTTTTTCCATCAAACTTAGTAATCTTTACTTTTTCTTGATGATTTATTGTTTTGCTACCATATCTATGTGGAGCTAAACTTCACGTTCTAGGGTTGTGGTTGTCATGAATATTGAAGTTTATTAATTATATTACCGTTAATTCGAGTTATCATCTTTGGTTGTTTCTCTAGTTCTGTGCATAATTGCTTAATTGTTTGGCCAACAGCTGAGTTCTATTTACTATATATGCTACGCTTGAGAAAGTCATGTTTAGATTAGAATAGAATTAGAGAGAGCTTGTTTCTGAACCCATAGCTCGGGGAAAGATTTCGCGGTTAGGATAGGAATATACCTAACAGTCTTGCTTAGTTGAATACCGTATTATATTCATTCATAATAGATTCAAGACCATAGGAATATAGGGTTGATATATTATGGATAGACGGATAGTTTTGTGGGAACATGCTATCTATATAAAAGATCCGGTCAACTAGCAATCATAGATAATTTGGATTAACAGGTGTAATTTCGAACTCAATAAGATTGATAAACCGACCACAACCCTGGAATCTATATCTCCCTTGGTTACATGTTTGAATTTCGCAATAGTAGTTATAATAGAAAAGTTAAACTTTTGATCATCTTGGACAGTAAGTTGATTTTAGTTTACTTAGTTAACGATTAATCTAAGTCTCTGGGGGTTCGACATCCGACTTTCGAGTCACTTTATTACTTGATGGCCACGTATACTTGCGTGTACTTGGGGAACCAACAAGAGCGAACCAACTTGATAATTCAAACTGTTCCGACATGCCATGTATATTGTTCCATAAAAGTATATTTAACTTCTCAGCTAAATTTTTTATTTCAAATAGTATAAAAATGATCAATCTGTTAAAGCAAAAAAATACTATGACAAGTGTAATATTAAGTAATAGGCATATCTAGGCATATCCATGAACCCAAGCTCACTAATATTAACCCAAGCTCACTCTAGGCATATCCATGAAGCCTCTATTAGAGTATTAGACGAATTGTGCAAGACATGTGGTTCCGGCTAATCCTCAAAACTAGTAATGAACAAATTAACAACTACTACTGGCTAAATAAAAAGTAAGAAAACTCCATGACTAAGAGGGGAGCTCACCAGTCAGGGGGGAGGGGGGAGGCTCAATGAGTCCTTAATAAAGTTAGAACGAGACTTTAAATTAAATATGAATGCAAATATCATGAGCTCTACAAAAAAATACTTTTTAAAAAACTTAACATACAAATCAATGACATAGTTAAACAATAATTACTGAGTCTTTGTTAATTAAGTACATTCTTTCATTATATCTTCTTTATTCTTTCTTTAGCTTTTAGGTAGTTCTAGTCGACCGTAAGTTGATCCCTTCTTGTGATCGATTTTAGCACTAGCATGGTTCGCTTCGGCCGTGTCATTAGCGTCAATAATGATCTTTCATCTCTCACCAACGTCATGATCTTCTCCTTTAAAACGAAGCATCTTGCTGTAGGGTGACTGACGATGCGGTGATATTTGTAATACTTGGGATCATCCATCTCTTTTAGATCTTTCGCCGCATCGCTGAGATTCAATGGTCATTTAGGGGCCTTAGCTGGTGATTCTTGCACCAGTTGTGGCAATTGGTAATTCTTCATATGGTTACTCATAGCCCTTTATATGTCCACCAATTTTTTGCGCCTTTCGTTATAACAAAAATAGAGACCTTTTATACGGCTGCTCGTAGCCATTTATACAGCCACTAAAGTTTTGTATCTCATATAGCAAAAGTAGCTACCCTTTATGCGGATGCTCGTAACCCTTTGAACGGTTACCATCTCATAACTATTCTTATTAACCGATGTAAATTTATATTTTTGAATTCATCTACCGATATAACTTTACTTTCTATTCTACGAAAGAAACTTCATTATCTCCACTTTGTTTTTTATATATGCACATTCATTACTCATAATTTTAAATTTTCTGATTTGGATTCATTTAAAATATTGATATCTTAAACTCCATTTTGTGATTTTGTTGCGGGTGTAACATAGAGGTTGAAATTTTGCCTAAAAGAGATGAGGATGCAACAAGTGAAGCAGTTGAGTGCAAGTGGTTAGTTTCTCCTGTGGTAATGAAAAAATTTCTCACATACAAAAATATAAATTTATGCTAAGTTGATGTGTATTCTTTAATCATTTTGTTCTATGATTTCTTAAAATTTATGTTTAAAATAGCTTCACGAAACCTTGTATTTTATGATTAAGATATTCTTGTAATAGCCAATTGCATTTTTTCTATATTTGTTTGCAATTAAGTTGAAATAGGAGTATTTGCTTTGCGCGGTTCTTTTGTATTGGATTCTTTGCTATTATATTTACGGATTATCTAAAATAAAGGAACCTTAATATCTAAGGTATCCACAAACTTATGGTGTAAGGTTTCTTCTTTTATGAAATTTGCTAAGCAAGATCAACACATTATTTTAGAATTTGTAATTAAATTTTATGTTATAACTAAAAATATATTTTTAATAATATTTATGTTATTTTTAAAGTCTAATACTCGTTAGGGTGCCCAAAAACTAGTTACGTTAAAACACCAAAAGTCACCAACGTTCACCATTTAATATAAAAACGGTTATTGCCTCCACATAAAACTGAACCAAAGAGACTATGAGAAGTTGGATGTGGACTCTGCTACACCTACAGGTAAGCCTATGGACTCATTATAGTGTTGCTTTGACTCTGTCATGTTCAGTTTCTTCTTTAATTTTTCATTTCCCCCCCTAAGAATTTGTATATTCTTGATTGTTTGCCGTCTTGCTATAACAATTTATAGGTTTACAAGGCTCATCATTCTTAGTTTCTCTAATGTTTACTATTTATGCATTGTGTGCTTATTTTGCATAAGACCAACATTTTCTTGGAGTTAATTCCTTGGATTGTTATCCAAGTTATGAAAATTATTCTGTAATTTTTGAGATAGCATGCCCATATTCGCCATAAAATTAATTGCAGGAATTCCACACAATTTATTTGACCCATCTTAGGATCCATATTTTTAATCATACGACCAGATCCACAAACCCAAATACTTAAAACCCACATGTGACCCGGATCCAGCAAAAAATGGGTATGGTCAGATCTCATCCTTCTTTGCTTTCTTGTAATAATGTTTTATGGTTTGTTGTTCCATTTTTCAGCTTATAACTTTTATGTTAGAAGGAACAATAATCTGAAGCAGGAATGACAAACTTTAATGTCTGGTCTGGCTTTCTCTTTTTCATCTTATATTATACCTGTTGAAACTTTGATCTTTGCTTTGGTCAACGACTGACTGAAGAAATATACCCATATAAAGAAGAATACTTGGTTAGCTTATATCTGTGTACTGAATCTAGGTTACTAGTGAATAAGCTCTCCTTCTCCTTTAATATATTTTTGCATTTTCTGGATAATGGGTCATCCTTCTATCCGTCTCCACTTAAATACTACGTACTAGGTTTTTGTCTACATGATGTGCTCCGCTCTTACCACTAGACCAAAGCCCTAGAAGGCTAAACTCCCCAGTTCTCTTAGAGCCTAATTTCTGCTTACCAATTGATTTGTTAAAAAATTTGCAAGAATACAACAGAATTGCATTGGTAAATTTTTGGATGTTTAACAAAGTCAATCAGAAAACATGGAACATCGTATTTTTTTGTTATTCTTTTCTTTGTCCTATTCAGAAAGCAACCACAAAATCAAGTTTGTCTGCGTTCTTGCTCTAACATAAGTTTACAAAGCTGTTTGTTCTGATTTTCTCTAGGCTGCTAATGCTTGTATTTATGCATTATTTGCTTGTTTTAAACAAATATGATCGACATTTACTTTCTTGATGCTATGTTGGGGAAGCATTAGTTGTCCAATGCTTACCTTGCAGCAGGTCTTCAATCTTTATTGTAATAAATTTGTTAATGTGAATTTTCTTTTAATATTTTCCCCTGGTGTGTTTTGTTTGACCTGTTTAGAAAGGAGAACAGATGTTATTCAGATGTTCCTCGCAATTGAATAGCTAAATGCACTTTTTCTGTTCTAGTTTATATTAATTACACTATATAACTTTTATATCATCTCAAGTAGAGTGAATTATTTCCATAAATCGGCAAGTGTGCAATCTTCAAGAACTTAAAATAAGTCGAGAATATTAGATTATGAACTTAATCTTGCATAACATCTTTCCCGCGGATGCTCTCTCTTTGGCATGCTCCGATCAGCTTTTGTTTCTAATATGTTTCAACTCATTGTGCTTGCTCTCCTGAATATCTTTTATCTATTAAAACTACGTGATTAGATAGAGGGGCAGTTATGCGTTAATGCCGAAAGCTCATCACTACTTGGGAAATGTATGGTGAACTATGAGTTTAATTGGAAAGAAAATAGAGTAACAGCTTTTCTCCTCAAGTACAAAAACTGAGGAACTCTGGCTGTGGTGAACTCTGGAAGAATAATGAAACCTTAGTAGGAGATAGTTAATGGGCTTGCTTTGCAAATACTACCAGTGTTCTCTCCATGTGAAGTTTATGGTCCTCCTGTCTTTCAATCTATGTTCTTTCCTGATACTCTCGTCTGTATCATTATTTTGTCTCTCCAATATATAGAAAATGGTAAAATCGTATGCAGTTGAAAACATTGAACTACTTGTCATTAGGGGTGGCAAACGGGCGGGTCGGGTCGGATATGAGCGTGTCGAATGCGGGTAATTCAAAAAACGGATAAATTATCCGACCCAACCCATATTTGAGACGGATAAAAAACGGGTTATCCGGCGGATAATGTGGATATCCATATTATCCATGACTTCTTGAATATGATTATTTATGGGAGAATTCCTAGCCTCCCTAACTTGAGGAACCCCCAATTTGAGGCTTTACAAATGTAAAAGTTAAACGCATTAGTTATCCATTGGTTATCCATTTGGTTAACCATTTTCTAAGTGGATAATATGATTCTTATCCATATTCGACCCGTTTTTAAAAAGTTAATTATCCAACCCATTTTTTAATGGATAATATAGGTGGATAATTGTTCTCTTTTAACCATTTTGCCACCTCTACTAGTCATATACAGGTTGTGGATACATTGCTGAAATGTGTATTCATAATAATTTGAATTTTCCTTCAAATAGCTATTGGTTGAATACTGAATACTATGGAAGTTGACAAGTGCATTTCCTTGGTACTATTTGTTAATTTCCCTGATTTTAATTTTCAGAATTGCCTGCAAACTCGTCAGTATTAGACCATGAAGAGTGCTAGGAGATCTGATGTTGATACAATTAGCAACCTGCCATGTAATGTTGTGGATGAAATTCTAGGGTGCTTGCCTTTGAAAGATGCAGTGAAGACCAGTATCTTGTCAAAAGACTGGAGGTACAAATGGGTAACACGTCAAGAACTTGATTTTGGTTATAACTTTTTCGGGTCATTTGCACATGATCAAGAAGCTAAGACAATCATTTACCAAGTCCTATTAATCTATAAAGGACCAATACTGAAGTTTAAACTCGGAGGCTTTAACTTGAAAAGTTGTCCTGATATTGATCACTGGATACTCTTCTTGTCAAAGAAAAATATCCAGGAATTCACCCTTCACATATGGTCAGGCAACATATATCATTTACCTTCTCACCTTTTTACATTCCAGCAGCTAAGGCGTCTGGAAATTCATAAATGCTTGTTTTACCCTCCGTCCGGTTTCAAAGGGTTTGAGAAGCTTATTAATCTTGATTTTGATAGAGTCACTTTTGTTCCATCAATATTTAGGAATCTGATCTCTAAATGCCCATTGCTTGAACGATTAAGGTTGCTTTGGTGCACTGACTTTGACACCCTTGAAATTGTTGCCCCTAATCTCAAATTCTTTGAGTTTAGAGGAAAATCAAAGTCCTTTTGCTTCAAGAATGCCCCTGTGCTTAGTAAGGTTATCCTGTCTCTCAATTCACCAGTTTTGGCTGATGCATCTCCTGTTTGTTCAAATTTTATGAAATTCTTCCATTGCATGCCTTCCCTACGGGAACTGGATATACGTGGTTGGTTATTGGAGGTACGTAATGGAAATGTGTAATAATATTTATTAGTCTCGTGAAACTTGGTACATATCATAACCAAATGATTTATCTGATTCGTATCTTTAACTAATTTTTGACTTGCTTCTAGTACTTGACCAAGGGAGGTCTGCCAGAGAATCCCCCGACTGCCCTGAACAATGTGAAAACTCTCAAAACAGACATGTCTTTCAGAAATGTTGAGGAGGTTTCGGTTGCTGTTTACTTGATTACAAGCTGCCCTAAATTACAACAGCTTACAATTAGATGTGTAAGCACTCACTCTCCTATTTTCTCTTGAAAGTGACTGAATATGGTATTTTCCACTGAACTCGCCTAACCATTCTTCCCGAAAATCCTTTAGCAGTCAGTGGACAACGATGTGGAACCTGTTGTACATTTCTTACGAGCCCAATCATTCTCTGGTGGTGGTGTTGTGAAGCTGCTTCAAAGAGTACATATGAGTACTTTTAGTGGTCTTGAGATGGAAATGGAATTTGTGAGGTTTATACTAGCATCTGCACCATTACTTAAGCAAATTTTCATTTGGAATTATTCATGTTTCCTTCTTCGGCCGGGAAGACAACTGATGAATGAGATAAAACAATACCGTCGAGCATCACCCGATGTTGAATTCAAATTTGAAGAAGTTGATGTAGATGATCTTGTATGATTGAAGTCATGACTTTGATTATTAGTTGTTGTTGATATCGTATGTATTTATCACTTTCATTAAATTATCGTAATTTGATAAATTTTTCCGGACCGGAGGATCATGGCAGAGATAATGACTCTAAGAGTCGGACAGAGATTTGCCTAAGATGCCTAAGTATGTGAATCAATGTATCCTAATTTATGTTTCAAATAAGAGTTGAAGTAATTAAAACTACTGATTAGACGAAAACAACTTATCGAACACCTGGAATGCGGAGATGAAACTAAGATTTAACTACTTTTACCGACTTCTCACTGGAGCTTTGCCGGAAAACCATGGTCATTAGCCACTTTGTAATAGAAAAAGAATTTCGGGCTAATTTTCTCTTAATTAAAATTATTAGAAACAACTAACGTCTTAAAAAAGATCATCAAATGAAACTGAGGAACCCTATATAAACTCTTCCTGTTAACTTGACAAGTGGGAAGCCAAAGTTCTTAGTCGTTTTCTTACAAGAGTATGCACTGGTAAAGCCACCATTATCTCAATACATGCATGCATATCTCTGTGGGCGTGCGCACACACTATCTTGGGCGTTATAAGCAAATAATATATGAATTTGGTCTCTTCTTGGCTGTTATATGTTTAGGTTGATCATTAACTTCCTTGCACAAAATCTGTTGGCTTCTTTGATTTGAGCCTTGCACCACTATAAATTGGGAATTGCTTAAAATAGTTATATGAAAACTGTACCTCTAGTTTAGCAATAGTAGTACTCTTAGGGCTACATAGAAATGGATAGAATAGAATCTATCCACCCTGCATATACATTTTATACATACTTAAATTGAAATAAGTATAATTTAAAACACATAGGAGCATTATATAAGGTAAAAATACCGGATCCTAGATCCTAGGTTATAAAAGTAACTTGATACACTGTAAAAATACGTAAGATAGGCATCAAATACATTTTAGTACACAATAAAAATACATAAGATATTGATCGGTTGTGCATCAATATTCTGAAACAAAAGATTCTCAACTTCATGAGACTTTCAAATGCTTTATTTTAAAAAGGAATAATAAAGAAACCTTCACTTGCACCGGATGGAGTGAAGGAAAATTATCTTGGATTTGGGTATCTTTTTGCTTCTTTTTCTTCTTTTGTTTCTTATCAATTCCAGAGGCTGCAATCTTGGAATCTGCTGTCTTAATGAGTTTTACCTTGTTCTTCGCTATGAGATTGGTAGTTTATTTAAAGAAGGGAAGCGAATGGAGTTTTGGATGAGATTTTGCCTTATCTGACGAGAAAAAGAACGAAAAGGAAGGAATTTTTGGGTTCCTGATGGTGGAAAGATTAGTGGATAAATCCCTACAATTTTGAGATTTTGGTTGAATATGGGAGACTCTAACACATAAGCCCTTAAATCATGGCTCAGTTTTAAGAAATAAAGAATCTGATGGTGACGTACTATTTTTAAAATATGTTATATATGTAAATGAATTAGCTCTTTTAGAAATAAATCAAAAGTACTATTGTTTATATAATATTTGCTTACTAATTGCTTTATATAGTAAAAATATTTTCATATGATATGCAACAAATAGTAAAGCATATCGTTTTCTAGATCATAAATCAGAAATCCCAGCATTCATATTAATACGTTAATCGAATCAGATAATTCTGAATTCTCTGAGAATATTTATCCGTATAAAAAGTAATTTGAGTCGTCAAGTGAAAAATATAAGCGACAACGGGAAGAAGTAAAGGAAAGTACGTTTAATGAAGAAAATCCAAGACGTAATAAACATCAAAGTACATCTACTTCCTTTTGGACCAGATTTTCTAACATTCTTATTGGAAAATGAGCCTCAAACGTTTAAAGAATAATTCCTTGCTCGGAAGCACAATATTAGAAAAAGACAGTCAATAGTGAGATAGAATCCATACTAAGTAATCACACTTGGGAATTGGTTGATCTTCCTCCATGAAATAAACCTTTGGGTTCTAAGTGGATTTTCAAAAGGCAACTCAAAGTTGATGGTACTATTGAAAAATATAAGGCAAAGATTTATTGTTAAATAGTATAGACAACGAGAAGGTCTTGACTAATTTGACACATACTCACTGGTTTAAAGAATTACCTATATTTTGATGTTAGTAGCATTGGCTACAGTATATAGTCTTGAATTCATCAATTGGATGTGAAGACAACCTTCTTAAATGGGTATTTGGAGGAAGAAATCTATATGGAACAACCCGAAGAGTTTGTGGTTCTTGGAAAAAGGAAATAAGGGATGCAGACTTGTTGTGTCTCTTTATGGATTAAAACAAGCACACAAACGATCTTATCCAAAATTTGACCAAACAATGTTGTCAAATGATTTCAAAATTAATGAGTGTAAACAAATGTGTTTACGTTAAGAATACTCCTAGTCATATCGTCATTATTTATTTATACGTGTACGATATGTTGATAATCAGTAATTATCACGACCCCAATTTTCCTTTGTAGGATGTCGTGATTGCACCTAGTCTCTACAAATAGATAAGCCTAACATTTAATAACAACTTGACAGATGTAATTAACAAAACACTAAAACAAGTATGATAAACTCATACAAACTTCCGAAAACAGAATCTCAACAATACACTCCCCAAGACCGTTGGAATCGAGTCATAAGTTCTATAAAATAAAACTAGAATATCTAATACATCACTGACTGAAAGAAAATACAATAGAAAGTAAAAATAGGGAAGGTGACTCCGAGACCTGCGGACGTAGAGCAGGTAGACCTTGAAGTCTCCAAAGATAGCTACTCAATCAACTCTAGCGTCCGGCACGGGCCGACGTACCTGGATCTGCACAAAAAGATATACAGACTGTAGTTTGAGTATACCACAATGATACCCAGTAAGTATCAAGCCTAATATCGGTAGAGTAGAGACGAGGCTAGATCAAGACACCTACTAGGATATCAATAAACAGTATAAAAATGTAATAAGGATAAATAATGGAAAGCAGAGAAATAATTGATACGAAACAGTTAACAGCATGAACTAATACCGAAATTAGAAGCATAGAAATAACATAAAGAAATCAATTAAAGAGAACCACAATGATCATATACGGACAATAACTGACAAAATCAAGGAAGAACGAAACAATAAGAATCACAACGAGGTACCGCCTCGTGTACAATAAGAATCACCACTGATGTACCGCCTCGTGTACAATAAGAATCACCAGTGAGGTACCGCTTTGTGTATATATATCAAGAATCACAACCGAGGTACAGCTTCGTATTCACAATTCACAAACACAATCACAATCTTTCCTTATACCGTCGCGTGAGCCTTACATTTGAAATATATTTTGAAAACAGTTTTCCTGAAGTAGCTACATGCACTTTAGCCCACTTATAATGTTACATGGCTTCACGTAGTTCTCCTACAAGTAACACGCACATAAGTTCCACCTTATACCGCAACAGGAACATTAACCCCAAGCCTTATACTGCCGCATGCGCGTCAATATCATATCACAATAACAACTCGCACCACATATGCCCATATATCACAACTTTCCAACAATAAAAAATAATAATATTTCCACAACAATAGCTCATGGCTCCACCACAACATGTACAAGAATATGAACAATAACAGTGAATGTAAAATTCTCAACAAGGAAGATGTCTCAACAATAATAATTTTGTCTCAACCTGATAACGACTTTCACAACTTCAATACCAATAACTCAACAATGAGAGAGATAATGTATAACCACGATATTAAATGAGAATACTCACAATGGAAGAGATAACGTGCAACAATGACTGCAAATAATAAAAATCAATAATGAAAGAGATAACATGAACAATAACTTCAAGTAATGTTAATCAATAATAAAAGAGATAACATGAAACAATAATAGAGGCAATAAGTTCAATTAAAGCATGAGAGAAATTTATCAATTATGATGTAGAACAAGCGTTAACGAAATCATTTATAGCATATAAGAATAGACTAGCGCAAGTAAGAATAGATTGACTATGAGAATTTAGAACATGATACGATAATTCAATTAAAGCATGGAAAGAGTCTAAGTAGCCTAAACCGGTCAAATACCATGTATAACCCGTGGACCCACTCATCACCTTGCGTACACGGCTTTCACATAGCACCAAATGAATCAATCAATATCAATCCTAAGAGGTGTTTCCTTCACATAAAGTTAGGCAAGATACTTACCTCAACTAGGCCAATTCAACTCTCGAAAATAGCTTTTCCCCTAAAATTTGCCTCCACATGGCTCAAATCTAACCAAAATTGACTTAATATCAACAAACAATGCAAGAAAAATCAATTTCAATAGACAAAGCTATGATATTTACACTTTTCCTAAAAAGTCAACGAAAGTCAACTCGGAGCTCGTTCGGTCACAACCCGAGTCCAATTGCAGATTCTGACTACTCATGACCCCGCGAGTTAATATATGTGATTAGTTTCAAAATCCGAGTCCAAATCGACTCTTAAAACCCAAATTCTTATTTTTCAAAAACTTGACAAGGTTTCACAATTTTTCACTTTGATTCACATGATTTTGATGTTAAAATCTAAGATATGTTGATGGAATATGATTAGAAATAGTTTAGAGTCACTTACCCAAGGTGTATAGATGAAAATCTCCTCTCTAAATCGCCTTCTACCGAGTTTAGGGTTCAAAAATGAGAGAATGAAAGATGAAATCCCGACTTTCAGCCCTTATGTTCAGTTGAAGTTATCGCAATTGCAAAAACCCTCGCAATTGCAGCGCTGACAGGCCTGGGAAGCTCTTCGAAATTGCGAACCCTGCTGCCCTCGCAAAAGCGACATATTTATCGCAAATGCGCACTACCCAAAATCCCAGACCACTTCGCAATTGCGAGCCTGACATCGCAATTTCGACAACTGAGCCCCCCTACTAAGCTCGTAATTGCGAACCCGGTGTTCGCAAATGCGATACCTGAAGTATCAGCACACTAGATTCTACAATTTTAGTCCAAAACACTCTGAAGCATGTATGAAACTCATCTGAGCCCTCTCGGCTCCAAACCAAATATTCACACAAGTCTAAAAAGATCATACGAACTCGCTCGCACGATCAAAACACAAAATAATATCTAAAACTACGAATCGAACACTAAAATGCATGAATTTCCAAGTAAAATTCAAGAATTTCTAAAATTACAACTAAACGTCCTCATCCTATCAAATCAACTCCAAACGACGCCAAATTTTGCAGACAAGTCCCAAAAATCATAACAGACCTATTTTAAGTCCCAAAAATAAATTCCGAGCTCGATAGCTAAAAGTCAGCCTACGTTAAACTTTTCAACTTCAAATGTCCAAATTTCGGCAAATCAACACAAATCTACCTATAGACTTCCAAAATCAATTTCGGGCATACGCCCAAATTCGAAATCTGGATATGAAGCTATAAGAGCCATCAAAACACGGTTTTGGGGTCGTTTTCACAAAAGTAAAAGTTTGGTCAATATTTCTAATTTAAACCTCTAAGTCAAGAATCAAAGAGTCAAAATCAACCCGAAGGCTTCCCGGAACGAAAGTAACCGACTCCGCAAGTCAAAAAATCATAAACACATATGTGTAAAGTAATAAAAAAGGTAACGGGGCGTAATTACACAAAATGACCGGTCGGGTCGTTACATTCTCCCCCTCTTAAAACAAACGTTCGTCCTCGAACGTGCATAAGAACATACCTGAATTGGTGAATAGATGAGGATAACGACTCCCATGTCGTGCTCGGTCTCGCAGGTCGCTTCCTCAACCGGATGACCCCTCCATTGAACCTTCACTGAAGCAATATTCTTTGATCTCAACTTTCGAACCTATCTGTCCAAAATAGCCACTAACCCCTCAATATAAGTCAAATCCTCATCCAATTGGACTGTGCTGAAGTCTAGAACATGAGATGGATCACCATAATACCTCCGGAGCATAGAAACATGGAACATCGGATGAACCACAGATAAACTAAGTGGCAATGCTAGCTTGTAGGACACCTCACCGATCCTCTCAAGGCACTCAAAAGGTCTGATATACCTAGGGCTCAACTTGCCCTTCTTCCCTAACCTCATCACACCCTTCATGGGTGAAACCTGGAGCAAGACTCACTCTTCAACCATGACTGCAACATCGCAAACCTTCCGATCCACATAAATCTTCTGTCTAGATTGGGTTGTTCGAAACCGATCCTGGATCAACTTGACCTTCTCCAAGGCATCTCGAACCAAATATGTGCCTAATAACTTAGTCTCTCCCGGCTCAACCCATCCAACTAGGGAATGACATCGTCTCCTATATAGGGCCTCATAAGGAGCCATCTAAATACTCAATTGTAGTTGTTGTTGTAGGCAAACTCCGTAAGCGGCAAGAACTGATCCCAAGAACCCCGAAATCCATAATGCAGGCACGAAGCATATCTTCCAATATCTGAATGGTGCGCTCGGACTGTCTGTCTGTCTTGGGAGTGAGCTATACCACTCTCCAGAAAAGCGTTGTGAACTGTGTACCCCGGTCAGAGATGATGGATACCAGCACGCCATGAAGTCGGACAATCTCGTGGATATAAACCTGAGCCAGCTCCTCTGAAGAATAGGTAGTCCCTATAAGAATGAAATGAGCCTACTTGGTCAACCTGTTCACAATCACCCATACCGCGTCAAATTTCTTCTGAGTCCATGGGAGCCCAACAACGAAGTCCATGGTGACATGCTTCCATTTCCACTCGAGAATCTCAAGTCACTGAAGCAAACCACTCGGTCGTTGATGCTCATACTTCACAAGCTGATAATTTAGGCATCGAGATATATATTCTGCTATGTATTTCTTCATCCTCCTCCACCAATAATGCTACCTTAAGTCCTTATACATCTTAGCGGCACCCGGATGGATGGAGTACTGAAAACTATGGGCCTCCTGAAGAATTAACTCACACAACCCATCCATGTTGGGCACACATAATTGGCCCTGCATCCGCAACACACTGTCATCCCCAATAGAAACCTCATTGGCATCGCCATGCTGAACCGTGTCCTTGAGGACAAGCAAATGGAGGTCGTCATACTGACTCTCTCTGATGCGATCATATTGGAAAGACCGAGAAACCACGCAAACAAGAACTCGGCTGGGCTCCGAAACATCCAATCTAACAAATTGGATGGCCAAGGCCTGAACATCCAATGCTAATGGCCTCTCCGTTGCCGGTAGATATGCTAAACTGCCCAAACTCTTCGCCTTTCGGTTCAAGGCATCGGCCACCATATTGGCCTTCCCGGGATGATATAGAATGGTGTTATCATAGTCCTTAAGCAACTTTAACCACCTCGTTGCCGTAAGTTAAGACCTTTCTATTTGAGCAGATGTTGTAGACTCCGGTGATCGGTAAAGACCTCACAAGGGACACCGTATAAATAATGCTGCCAAATCTTCAATGCATGAACAATGGCTGACAACTCCAAGTCACAAACCGGATAATTCTTCTCATGGGTCTTCAGTTATCTAGACGCGTAGGCAATCATCCTACTATCTTGCATCAACATCGTGCCAAGGCCAACACGTGATGCATCACAGTACACGGTTTAAGACCCCGAGCCTGTAGGCAACACCAACACTGGGTTGTAGTCAAAGAAGTCTTGAGCTTTTGAAAGCTCGCCTCACACTCATCAGACCATATGAAAGGAGCACCCTTCTGGGTCAACTTGGTCATAGGTGCTGAAATAGATGATAAACCCTCTACGAAATAGCGATAATACCCGACCAAACCAAGGAAACTCAGAATCTCAGTAGCTGAGGACGGTCTGGGATAACTCTGAACTGCTTCAATCTTCTTCAGATCTACCTTGATCCCCTTACTCGACACTATATGACCCAAAAATACCACCATATCAATCCAAAATTCACACTTTGAGAATTTTGCATACATTTTCTTCTCTCTCAAGGTCTGAAGCACGATCCTCAGGTACTGCTCATGATCTTCCTGGATGCGGGAGTGCACCAAGATGTCATCAATAAACACAATGACGAATGAATCAAAATAAGTCTGGAATACACCGTTCATCAGGTGCATAAATACTGATGGGGTGTTGGTTAGCCCAAATGATATCACAAGGAACTCGTAGTGACCATACCGAGTCCTAAAGGCAGTCTTTGGAATATCCGGATCTCGAATCTTCAGTTGATGATACCCTTACCGCAAATCAATCTTTGAGAATACTCTGGCACCCTGTAGCTGATCAAACAAATTATCATTGTGCGGTAATGGATACTTGTTCTTTACTGTAACCTTGTTCAACTACCGTTAATCAATACACATGCTCATAGAACCATCCTTCTTCTTCAAAAATCGGAGCACCCACAGTGATTTACTAGGCCGAATGAAACACATATCAAGCAACTCTTGTAACTGCTCCTTTAACTACTTTAGCTTCGCTTGGGCCATACAATATGGTGGAATAGAAATGGGCTGAGTGACCGGCAACAAGTCAATACCAATATCGATATCCCTATCGGGTGGCATTTCTGGAAGATCCGCTGGAAATATATCTGGGAAGTCCCTCACTATTAGAACTGACTCAACAGTACGAGTATCGCCACTGACATCTCTCACAAAAGCTAGATAATCATCACACCCCTTCTCAACCATCCGCTGAGCCTTTAGAAATGATACAACCCTACTAGGAATATAATCCAATGCACCCCTCCACTCTAACCGTGGTAAACCTAGCACAGCCAGCGTCACAGTCTTGGCGTGACAATCTAGAATAGCATGATAGGGCAAAAACCAGTCCATGCCCAAGATAACATCAAAGTCTACCATACTAAGTAGCAATAGATCAACTCTGGTCCGCAACAGTAGAATCTCCCACAGGTGTGGACACATAAATAGGAGAACTCAAAGAATCACGAGATATATCCAAATACGAAGCAAAGTAAGATGACACATATGAATAAGTGGATCCCCAATCAAATAAGACTGATACATCTCTATGGAAAATCGGAACCATACCTTTAATGACTGAGTCTGAAGCAACTGCCTCTCTCCTACCTAGAAAAGCATAGAAATGGGCCTAGCCTCCCCCTCTAAGGTGACCTCTACCCGCATGTACCCAACCCCTAGCTGGCTATGCGGGTAGAGCAGCACCTGGGGTAGCAATCATAGCCTGAGAAGTCTGTGGACCTGACTGAATCCATGGAGCCTGAGTGGTCTGTGGAGTTGCACCACTCCTGAGTCTAAGGTAGTCTCTAAGCATGTGACGGGTATCACCACACTTAAAGCAAGCTCTCGATGGGTGTGGTTGCTAGACTGACCGCTGAAGGCACCCCATGCTGGAGGTGCACTAGAAAGTGTCTAAGCAAAGTGTGCAACCTGAGATCTTGGAATAACCGGAGCACCACTAGAAGATGGAAGTGCCGAGTGAACTTGATGGCTCATATAGCCCTTTCCATGAAGGGTTGTAGCTGCAACATGGCCACCACAAAATTCTCCAATACCTCAAGATCTTTTTACCTCCATGTCCTCTCTCTCATGGCCACACATACCCTCCAACCTCCATGCTATCTCTACCACCTGCTAATATGAGGTATCTCTCTCCAACTCTCAGGCCATGCTGAATCTAATATCATAGTTGAGCCCCTCGATGAATCGACGGACTCGCTCTCTGACTGTAGAAACCAAGGCAGGTGCATATCTGTACAAATCATTGAATCAGGTAGCATACTCTGACACTGTCATAGTACCCTGGCACCACTACTCAAACTCCGTGCGCCATGCATCCCTAAGGGTTTGAGGAAAAAACTCTCTCAAGAAAACTCTTAAAACCGAGTCCAGGTAAGTGAAGTTGCATTGGCTGGGCTACAACCCCCGCTCGTCTCTACATTACTCATGGTGCGGAGAATATGGTAGCACTCTTTAAGAAAATCATGTGCATCCTCTGAAGCTAAACCACTGAAAGTAGAAGGATGATACTTTTTGAAACCTATCGAGTCTAAGCTGCTCCTCCTCAGATGCTACTGCCTTAATCATGGGCTGAACTGGAACAATAGGATATACTGGTATAACCACTGGGACCTGATCAACTTGGACCCGCTGCTCTGGGGTATGGGCTGCGGGAGTCTGAGCTCCTCTCCCAGCCTGAGATGTGGCTGGTGCAAGTGGAATAAACCCCGTCTGAGCTAAGGTACAGAACATGCTCATGAACTGTGCGAGGGTCTCCTGAAGTGCTGGGGTAGCAACAGGTGCCTTAGGTACCTGTCCCCCAACTTGAGCTACTGGTGGCTCCTCAATCGCAGCTCGGGCAGGTGCTCTGGATACACCACGTGCACCTCCTCGGCCTTTGCCCCGACTCCGGCCTTGGTGCGGCTGTAGCAGGGGGGCGGGTGTTTGATTTTCGGATCCAGCGAGGTGTGTCCTCACTATCTGTGAGAGAATAGAAAGTCAAAGATTCAGTTTCGAAGTCAACCAATTCGCATGATAAGGAATCAAAGAAGTGAAGTTTTTCCTAACAGTTTTGTAGTCTCTAGAAGATAAGTACAGACATCTCCATACCGATCTACAAGACTCTACTAAACCTGCTTATGACTTGTAACACCTATGAACCTAGAGCTCTGATACCAACTTGTCACGACCTCAATTTTCCTTCGTAGGATGCCGTGATGGAACCTACTCTTTACGACTAGGTAAGCCTAACATTTGATAACAACTTGACAGATATAATTAACAAAATACTAAAACAAGTATGATAAACTCATACAAACTTCCGAAAACAGAATCTCAACAATACACTCCCCAAGACCGGTAGAATCGAGTCATAAGTTCTATAGAATAAAACTAGAATATCTAATACATCACTGACTGAAAGAAAATACAATAGAAAGTAAAAATAGGGAAGGTGACTCTGAGACCTGCGGACGTAGAGCAGGTCTATCTTGAAGTCTCCAAAGACAGCTACTCAATCAACCCTAGCGTCTGTCAGGGCCGACGTACCTGGATTTGCACAAAAGGATATACAGAACATAGTATGATTATACCATAATGGTACCCAGTAAGTATCGAGCCTAACCTTGGTAGAGTAGTGGCGGGGCTAGGTCAAGAAACCTACTAGGATATCAATAAACAGTATGAAAACGTAATAACGATAAATAATAGAAAGCAGAGAAACAATTGATACGAAACAGTTAATAGCATGAACTAATACGAGAATTGTAAGCATGGAAATAACTTAAAGAAATCAGTTAAATAGAACCACAATAATCATATACGGATAATAACTGACAAAATCAAAGAAGAATGAAACAACAAGAATCATAAATGGTACCGCCTCGTGTAAAATAAGAATCACCATCGAGGTACTGCCTCATGTACAATAAGAATCACCACCGAGGTATCGCCTCGTGTATATATATATCAAGAATCACAACTGAGGTACCGCCTCATATTCACAATTCACAATCTCAATCACAATATTTCCTTATACAGTTGCGTGGGCCTTACATTTGAAATAGGTTTTGAAAACAGTTTTCTAGAAATAGCTACACGCACTTTACCCCACCTTATGACACTGTGTGGCTTCACATAGTTCCCCTACGAGCAACACACGCATAAGTCCCACCTTATACCATCGCACACACATTAACCCCAAGCCTTATACCGTTGAATGCTCATCAATATCACATCACAATAACAACTCGCACAAGTGCCCATATATCACAACTTGCCAACAATCAACAATATCAATGTTTCCACAACAATAGCTCATGGCTCCACCACAATGTGTACAAGAATACCAACAACAACAATGAATGTAAAATGCTCAACAAGGAAGATGTATCAACAATAATAATTTCGCCTCAACGTGATAATGACTTTTACAACTTCAACATCAATAACTCAACAATGAGAGAGATAATGTATAACCACGATATTTAATAAGAATACTCATAATGGAAGAGATAATGTGCAATAATGACTTCAAATAATGAAAATCAACAATGAAAGAGATAACATGAACAATAACTTCAAGTAATGATAATCAATAATGAAAGAGATAACATGAAACACAAGTGACAGTTGCCCAAATACTGAAATCGTACAAATAGTCTTTCTGACCCCTTTTATTTAAAAACTAAACCCTCCCTTAATTACAAATCTACCCTTATGAAAAGCTATATATGGACACCCCCTTCCCTGATAACAACACGATAGGGGTCCGAGAATTACTAAAGAAAATCAAGAAACAAAAAAACAACGGAAAATTAAAGATAGATTGAATTCAAGAAAGAGTTTCTTGAATTCAAGAAGTCTATTCTTGAAGTTGAATCCTAACAACAACAATTAGCTAACAAAGAACTAATCGCCTTTGGTAGAGAATTAAAAACAAGAGATAGATTGTGAAACACGACCCTTTAGAATAACAAGAACAATAATAAGCCTAAACTTATCACCTTTCTTGAATACCTAGAAGTGATCTAAGATTTCAAAAGAGTTTAATCTTACCACCTTAAGTTGAGTCTTGAAGGTTGAAGAATAAATCCAAGAGTAGCCACACACAAGAGTGCAAGAAAAATCTCACAATTTTTTTATTGATATTGTCTATAATAATCTAAAATCTAAAAACAAAGAAGACACCCCTTTATATAGATAGGGGGTCACGAAATTCCTACATAAAACCAAGGAAATAAAGTCCTAAACTACTTTGGACAACAAGTCCAAATACCTTAGGAAAAGGAAAAATACTAGGAAACAAAAACCAAGTCAATCTTGGAAAGTAACTCCAACAATTTTAGGAAAAGGAAACATAACCTTAACTACCTAGGAAAGCAATAAATCTAGTACCAAAATATATGAAAATAAGTTAAAACCAATCTTGGATAGAATTTTGAAAGTCGCAAACCAATCGTGGATATAATCTTGGAAATCTTGAAAGCAACTTGCAAGCAACTTGTACCCAACTTGTACCCAAATTCTATCACGCCTATTGAACCTTTCTTGGGCAGAAAGTAAGTCCTTTTTATGTTATAAAAACGTGACTTCATATAGGACTTATTGGGCTGCATGTTTGGACAGATATTTAGGTGCCAAATAGGTCCAATAGTGGCCTGATTTGGACCTTCTTCAGAGGATGTCTCTTGGGATCTAATCCACCTTTTCTTGGACATGAATTTGGACCATAAAATAATTATAATACCTAGACAACTCATATCCTTTATCCTTGAGCTCTCCATCCCAATTAACAACTTCTTTATTTGCACTTGAAGTCTAATGACCTTGTTTTGTAACTCTTTAGCTTGACATCTTATTAAAGGCCCTCTTTGAGATTCCAAAGCTTCATTATTATCCTTGAATAGATTTGAGCTTCCTAGGATGATATCATTCCCCTCTTCTTGAAGAAAATTCATCCTCGAATTTCGACCTTGCAAGAAAAAGAAGTCACGCACTAGTAAATGGCATCCACTAATCTGAAAAAATGGTAGGAATGAAACAAGATAGTGACCATGTGTCCACTTAACCCAATTAAGCCTAATAGGTGTAAATACTCCTTTATAAAGCATATGGACATCATCATCCCAATAAAATTTATACCTACTTAGAGTTGTCCAATAAAAACCTCTCTTAGATATACTATGTAATGAAATTTGTAATGCGATCTTGTCAATAAGGTAGTCCAAACATGTGCATGCCAAAGAAATTACAAAATATTGGTCATGCATCCATTTAACACAAGTATCTCTACCACATGTATCAAATAATACATTTTTATGATATAGCCAAGTATCAATTATAAATCCCATGGATTCTTCTACATGTAAGTTATTCAAAGAAGCACATAAATTCTCAGAAAGGTCAGAAGAACCCATAAATTCCAAAATACAAATTTCAATACATTCAAGCTCGTGATTATAACTTTTTCCAATAATATTCGCAACATCAATGGATTCTACATAATTGCTCAAACTGTCACAAAAGAGCCATAGATAGGTTCATGAAAGAGTATTTGATCACTAACGTCACAATAATCATGCATATCCTCTTTAATAGTAGCAAACACTTTTACAGGCTCACAATCAACATGCCTAGAGGAATGACTTCCCATCAAACAACAAAACTCACATTCTAGCAATTTATTACATGAAAACTCATTAGACACTTGAATAAGAGAAGAAATAATATTTAACTCATTAGCAAGCCTCTTCTGATAAATTTCATGCCTCTTTCCACCAAGTTGAAATGCATAATCATCTATGTCATACTCAATTTCAAAAGGAAGCAAATTACTCTTGCACTTTAACTTAGGTATTACAGTTAATGACTTGATATGCATCAAAATATCATCATCCACAAAAATTATAAAGTCACCTACATAAGAAATAAGAGTATAGTTCATTACCTCCAAAAATACCTTAGGTGTTCTAGGAAGGCCAAGAATGTGAATGAACCAATTATACATATCATACTTGGACTTATTTACTAATGGAACAACATCACCTTGTATTTTTTTATGCAATGGTTCCAGCTTAGCAATGGCTTTAGGAAACTCCATGTCATAAACCTATAAATAAGAATTAAAATAGTCAAAAGGTTCAATAACAAAGAATTTAACCAAGCTTTTATCTTCCACCATCCAACAAGAATTAATTTCGCCTAATTCATGTTGGAATCCAATTGGATCCTTTACCACCATTTCTCGCGCCTCACCTCTCCTTTCAAAAGGTCTTTCAACACGTGGCTGCACAAAATCACAAGAACTAAAACAAGAATGAGTTAATGGGTTAGGAAGTAAAGAAATTTTATTCTAGCTTACACTCTCTTTGGCTTTTATCACAAAACTAACTTTTCCCTCACCCTTAGCCTCTTTTCTCACACTAAAGTTTTTTTCTTCTTCTTTACTCAAACCCTCTTGTTTTTCTCTCTCTACCTCAAAGACTTTTCTTACCTCATTGCCTTCTCTCTTTTCTTTTCCCTCAAGCTCACTCTTTTTCTCAATTGATATCCCATTCTTTTCACTCAATACAACCTCTCCTTTTTTCTCTCTTGGGATGTCAACATGCACTCTCTTACTCCTCTCATTCTTTTCTCTCTCATATTTTTTCATATTCTCTTTAACAGTCTTTTCATCTTCATAAATTTGTGAGGGAGTCAAAGGTCCAAGAATAAGTTTCTTCCCGTTAACCTCAAAAGAGTATCTATTTTTTTCTTGTTATATGAAGCTCTTCTATAAGTATACCATGGCTTTCCCAACAAGATATGATAATTATTCATGGGAATCACATCACACCAGATCGCATCCTCATACCTTCCAATAGAGAATAGTAATAACACTCTTTTATCTACCTTTACTCCTCTCAACATGTAGGGTTCAATATGCTCAACACAAGGCAAGTTCAATTTTTCAACCATATAAGTGCTAATTGAGTTATAGCCAAACTCTTTGTCAATTCTAAGGGCACAAATCACAGACATCACTTTAGCTCTTGTTTGAAAAATAATTTTACCATTATCTTCCTTCCATTCGGTATACTGTAAGTTTGACTTTTCAAGTTGTTGAGTCATAGCTCGCCTCCTTTCACTATAACTACCTGTTTGAAACATCTTAAACAAAGATTAGAAGAATTATGTATCTCTCAAATTTGGCTTTTTCCTCTAATTTTCTCGCCTCTCTTGCCTTTTTTCACTCAAAGCAACTCTTGGTCGTTAATCTTTAGATTTATTAAAAAACCTTACTAGTCACAACCCTTAGTGATAAGAATGTAGAGTTAGAAAAAGAAAAGGAAAGTGAAGGACCAAACCTTGGAAGAATAGGAATTGGTTATATAAAAAAATAATAAGGAAAGAATTTAGGAAACCCAAAACCCACAAGAATAAGGAAAGAAGTTACCTTAATCTTCAAGAACTAGGATCCCCTCTTCTTGTTTCCTTTCTTGACTTGGAAACCAAATAACACTTGAATTCTACAAATAATAATGCGCTATAATGCTTTTCTTTTGGCTGATTTTCGTTTTTTTTTTGGAGTTTTTTTTTTTTTTTGGGTTTTGTTTTGCTCAAGAACTTCCCAAGATTATCAAGATTGAAATCTTGATTATCCTATGCTCTGATACCACTTGATAACAACACGATAGGGGTCCAAGAATTACTAAAGAAAATCAAGAAACGTGCGGAAGCTATAAGAAAATAAAGAAACAAAAAAACAACGGAAAATTAAAGATAGATTGAATTCAAGAAAGAGTTTCTTGAATTCAAGAAGTCTATTCTTGAAGTTGAATCCTAACAACAATAATTAGCTAACAAAGAACTAATCGCCTTTGATAGAGAATTAAAAACAGGAGATAGATTGTGAAACACGACCCTTTAGAATAACAAGAACAACAATAAGCCTAAACTTATCACCTTTCTTGAATACCTAGAAGTGATCTAAGATTTCGAAAGAGTTTAATCTTACCACCTTAAATTGAGTCTTGAAGGTGGAAGAATAAATCCAAGAGTAGCCACACACTAGAGTGCAAGAAAAATCTCACAATTTTTATTGATATTGTCTATAATAATCTAAAATCTAAAAACAAAGAAGACACCCCTTTATATAGATAGGGGGTCACGAAATTCCTACATAAAACCAAGGAAATAAAGTCCTAAACTACTTTGGACAACAAGTCCAAATACCTTAGGAAAAGGAAAAATACTAGGAAACAAAAACCAAGTCAATCTTGAAAAGTAACTCCAACAATCTTAGGAAAAGGAAAACATAACCTTAACTACCTAGGAAAGCAATAAATCTAGTACCAAAATATATGAAAATAAGTTAAAACCAATCTTGGATAGAATCTTGAAAGCCGCAAACCAATCATGGATATGATCTTGGAAATCTTGAAAGCAACTTGGCACCAACTTGTACCCAACTTCTATCACGCCTATTGAACCTTTCTTGGGTAGCAAGTAAGTCCTTTTTATGTTATAAAAACGTGACTTCATATAGGACTTATTGGGCTGCATGTTTGGACAGATATTTAGGTGCCAAATAGGTCCAATAGTGGCCTGATTTGGACCTTCTTCAGAGGATGTCTCTTGGGATCTAATCCACCTTTTCTTGGACATGAATTTGGACCATAAAATAATTATAATACCTAGACAACTCATATCCTTTATCCTTGAGCTCTCCATCCCAATTAACAACTTCTTTATTTGCACTTGAAGTCTAATGACCTTGTTTTGCAACTCTTTAGCTTGACATCTTATTAAAGGCCCTCTTTGAGATTCCAAAGTTTCATTATTATCCTTGAATAGATTTGAGCTTCCTAGGATGCTATCATTCCCCCTCCCCTCCTCTTCATCATTTCTATACACACAACTCTCCCTCTCTATTCTAGTTCTCTCTCCCTCTTTCCCTTTTAAATTGTATCAAAATCCATTTTGCATAATGGATAGTCCTTCTCGTGCGCGTAGGCTTCGAAGAAGAAGTAAGGTGTGAAATTATTTTGATCAAATAAATACATATAGTTCAAAGTAAACTTTTTGTACGCAAACATATAAGCACAAACCTGAGAGGAGGAACGTGTATTCTGCTCAAACACTTGTTTAATAGGCACCAACATGGGATAGATGAAGTAGAAGGTCGCTAGAAGGTGAAAGTTTGAATTGAATCGGAAGGAAAAAACAAAGGAAGAACATAAGATCGTCCATAGATTGAATTTAAAAATTCTCTTTGTTTTTTAATTAAATTTATTAAATTAGAAAAATCATGTTTGCAAGCTTTGAATGAATTGGAGTTTGATTTAGTTGTTGTAAACTTTAAATTTGCAAAGTTTAAGAATAAAAATAGAACATGCAAATTGTATTAAAAGTCTTCATGTTTAAGGTATTATTTACTGAAATTTAAGGCTCTTAAGCCTTTGAAACTTTTATCCAAATATTAGTCTTAGTGTCTTATTTGCACTTAATAGTTAAGAAAAATTAAAATATTCATTTAAGATTTTAAGTTTTTTATACTTTACTCGTTAAAGTTTGAAATTTAATTAATTTATTTATAAGTTAGAAGTTATATATATATATATATATATATATATATATATATATATATATATATATATATCGGCCCTTTCCGGGCCAGATTTAGCCCCCCCAAAGACCGGGTCTGATATGCCGGGTACTGAGACCGCCCTGATTTTTTTTTTCCAGGACCGATCTGAACCGACCCGACATATTGATACCTTTATGAGAGATCTTAATTAAGCTTTTTATGTTTATTTGAATTAAAATGTAAAAATAAAGTCATGAAGTAGACAGTGTTTGGTCAAGTAATACAATAAGAAGTGGAATTACTTTTTTTTTTTCCTGAATTAGTTGCAAACGTTATATATTAGGTAAAACGGTCTCGGGACCACTTAAACTTGTACTAGTTCGTCATCCCGATATATAAACTTATAATTTTTCTATTTTAACACTTCTACTCGATAGAAAAAATATTAATAACTACATTTGACCGTTTGACTATACTTATGTTTATGTGGCTGAAGCATATCTGACGTGGACAAAATGCGTGCAAGTTACGCTTATATATTAATCATAACGTAGTTGGAAAGAATAATTAAACAATTTATTCCCCAAATCTTTTCTTTAAATGCATTAACGGAGGAGTTAAAAAATACGAAACGCCACCAACTTTCACCATTTTATGGCACTTGGCAGCGTTGTACCCTCCACCGAGAAATGAAGAAAAAGAACTGTAAAAAGGGCACTGAAAAGTTGTAGCTTTCAGATCTCTCTCTACTGGTAATTCTCTGGACTCCCTGATTTCATTATATACTTTTGCTCTTTAATTTTTTATTTTTCCCATTTTTAAAAAAATTTAATCTTGAGGGCCAGTGCCAGAAAGTTCAAAATTCGGTGGATAATAGGTCCGCTGTCTATCCTTCTCCCTTAACAGCTTATTTGGATGGTTGTTATCCGTTGTATTGTATTGTATTGTTATTTAAAATTGATTGTATCGTATTGTTAAATATATTATTCCGGAACAACCAAAAGCCCCATTTTATGAAACAACGGTGTGGTGAGATCGTTTCCTATTTTCTTTTCTAATTATGCCCTTACTTATTACTCCATAATTCTATTTTATCATTTAATTTTTATTTTATTGTAACTCCAAATCTCCAACCTATTGACCTACTTTGTCTTCTTCCATCTTTTCTATAGTTGGTTTGCCCAGTTCTTTTTATTATCCAAGTCTCCGTTCGATTCTTTGTCTCTTTTCATCATTTTAATTTTTTTTTTGGTGTTGCTAATATTAGTTAACCTTTTTTTTCCAGATTTTTGCTTTTATTTTCAGGCTACATAATTAATGATAAATTAGTAGAAAGAGGGTTTCTTAAATATTTTTTATGTGTATTTTTGATAAATTTTATTTAAAATAATTGCGGGTATTTTAGTGAACTTATCAGTTACAGTACTGTACAATACCGTCAAACTAACAACAAAAATGTTATTTAACAATAGCAAACGATACAATCTATTCAAACGTTATATCCATAAAACGATACAATACAATATAGTACAGTATAATATAATATATTATAAAACGATAGATAATAATGATCCAAACATAGTGTAAATAGGGAGGTCACGCTGGCGGTGCGGGTTAAGACACATAAGGGGCTATGCGGGTTTAAAAACATGCGGTTTGGGTCGAAATTAAAAAAACATTGCGGGACCGGTGCAGGTTAGGATTTTAAATTTGTACAAAAATTAGAGCTTTTAAGCTATTGCTAATTATCTTCGGCCTTCGCCTTTTAACTTAAAATTTCTGATTGTTCTCTTAATGATCTGGAAAGATTGGCTTTTTTTGCCTGACTGTACTGTTTCTTCGTCTCCTTTGCATAGAAATACAAACCTTACCGTGTTCAATTTCAACCTCAACAAATTAATAGAAATATTTCTCAGAGCAATTGTGTAGCTCTTTATTTGTTTGCTGAATGTATTTGTCCAGAAAAGCAAGTTCATGTCTTTTGTCACAGTCTAGTAATCTAAGATCACGATAATACGAAATTATCTTTTTTTTTTGGTTTCTTTGTCCTAAGCTTTGAGATGTGAATGCTAATTTACGTGAACAACAATCAATATTCCACCAGAAATAGAACGTATACCAAACTAAGCTACTATTCTTGGGATAAAAAAATGTTGCATAAGATGAACTCAAAGCTAAGTGCTACTTGGAAATTCTGGCATTTACTTAAACCTGTAAAAAGCCTTTCGATGTCTCATCAAAGAATGGTTTCTTCATTTAGCTGCTTATCCTAATCATAGCTTCACTCACAGATACCATAGTTCATCAATAATATGTACTTAATTAAATAATGATAACATTTAGAACATCTTCAACATGTGTTTTATAAGATGGTAAAAACCTTTTAAATTAAATTAATACTACTTAGCAGAAAAATGAAAAGGAATGTTATGAGTTTCATATTTTACTATCAAATTCATTCAAAAAAGAAAAAAATTAAAACAATTTAAGCGGGGCGTGGCCGGACGGGTTGAAAACAACAGATTATGCTATGCGGGGCGGGGCGGGTTAAAAACAACATATTATGCTATGCGGAGCAGCGCAGATTGAAGTCTTCACGGGTTTATGCGGGTTTGCCCTGCAACCGCATCGCGCAACACCGTTTGCCATCTTAAATACGAGTTTTTGGTACTTTTACAGTACATTTTTGGTACTATTTAATAAAAGTTATCTTTTGATCAAAGAAAATTCGCAAGAAATTTGGGACAAGCTACAAAAGAATTTCATTTACCATATTTGGTTATATGATGTTTATCAAAGTCAATAAGAAAACACGAGACATTTGGTTTTCAAATGTATTTTTGTTTTGTTGTTTCCTTCCCTATTCAGAAGAATTAAGTTTGTTTTGCCGCCTTGCTATAACATTTTATAGGTTTACAAGGTTGATCATTCTTATAGAAGTTCAAAATGTCCTCTTGAATCAATTCCTGGTTCTGCATCATTCTTCATGCAGGCATGAAAATATGAAGAATTAGAATCCCCTAATTTCAACCACTGCACCCCTTGATTTCTGGTGTAGAATACTTTCCTCAACTAGTGTCCACTTCTCTAGCCGCATTCTGAGTTCCTTTTCATTATAATGTACAAGATCCCTCATTTTTTCTTGAACCTGCTGTAGAATATTGAGTATTCAGCTCCATAATGCTACAGTCAATCCTTGTGAATTCCCACAATAGCCAAATTCTGCCCCTAGCACAGCAGGCATATTTGGATCACCATTCCCATCCAGTTGCAATTCTCTTTATTATCTGGCCAGCCTTGTTGTCATTTACTCTATGCTCTAAAACTGCAACTAATACTACATTATTTTCTCTAAGGAGCACCTTTAACTCTTTTTGCTTCTCTGAGATGGAATGAGTAGGATCCACCTGCTGTGTCTCATTTATAGCAAGGGGACTGGATCCCATTAGTAACAGTCACAGTACTAAAATTCTGGAGCATCAACTTGTGCAGTCTTTTTCTCTCTCTAATTTCTTTCCTGCCCTCCTTGTGTAACCTGCTGGCCTACATTTGATCTAATCTGCAAGCCTACGGCTCTGCATAATTTGGTAAATACCGAATTACCGTACCGAAATCATAAATTTTGGTATTTGGTATCCGATATTTTGGTATTCGGTATGGTATTTGGTTTAAGTTTTAAAAAAAAATTGGTATTAGGTATGGTATTTTAAAATGAAATACCGAAATAACGATAGCGTATTGAAATATATATTATATTACACAATACACATTATTAATTATAACATAAATTTAAAAAATCTATAATTTTACTTTCCCTTATTATCTAAGTTCATCCATTAACTCTAAGCAAGTAACGAGGTATTTCTAATGATCAAATTTATTCCTTTATGTACAGTTTTCTCTCTCTAGGTTGATATTTGCTGGTTTTGGACAAATCTTTTGTCAACAATCGTTTTTAGTTTTGTACTTTTGAGTGCTTTAATTAAGAATATTACAGTCTATGACTCTATGCACTAGTTAGTATTCAAACCGAATAAACCGAAATTAACGAACCGAATAAACCGAAAAAGAAAAGAGAAAAATCGAATCATACCGAATTTAATTAGGTACGGTATTGATATAGCATTTTAAGAAACCGAATACCGAAAATACCAAACCGAAATATCTAAATACCGTACCGTTCCGACCGACGAACACCCCTGTCTACCCCTATCTGCAGCTGTTGAGAATCACCTCCTATATTAGACCCCTGCACAGACTCCTGCCCAGATATTCTCTCCCTGTGTCCATCTTCCTTTGAGCCCTGCTTCACCAACTCCATTCCACCCTTAGCATTTCTCATTTTGGGCTGTGGAACTGGTGGTTTGGGATTCTGACATTTGTGCCCAACCTGTAAGCTAATCGAGCAGTACTCTGGCACCCATCTGGCACCCATTCATACTCGATCACTTGGTCAACTCCATTAGGATCCTGGACTTCAATTGTGCTAGGGACTGTTCCTTTTATGTCCATTTCTACCAACAATCGAGTATATGAGATACGAGCCACACTAGAAGTACATTCATCTGCATGCAGAGGGATCTCCAAATCCATTCCCCACTGGAGCAACTGGAGCTGCAGCTTCAGCTTCAGCCCCAGTTTGCTGTAATTGTGACTCTTTTTCCCTTGAGGCATTATCAGACTTTGGAATAGGTGTTGCAATAGACCTACTATTACTTGTTCCAGCAGTCGAAGCAACTGGAACTGCAGCTTCAATCTTCCGTTTTCTGTAATTCAGCTCCGTATCCCTGAGACATTGATGATTGATAGGCTTTGGAATAGCCCTCTCTTGAGTTGCAATAGGCCTACCATCGCTCGTTCCAGCAGCTGGGAGGTTTGTGAAAAGTCCTTACCACTCGAGAGGCGGCCATTGTTCCGTGTCAAAGATCTCATGTACCTTTATTTCCAGACTTTCCCAGATCCAGATTCCTTTTCATTTGCTTTCTCTGTCGTGTGGGTCGTCAGTTGGTTCTTATTTCCGGTCTTTTTTGGCCTCCCTCCAAACATTTCTGGTAGGATGCGCACTATGAGGTTTTCTCTTTTCATTTCCCCGGTGGTGTGTTTTGTTTGACCTGTTTAGAGATGAGAACAGATGTTGTTCGGATGTTCCTCACAATTGAGTTTCATATCCTAGTTTATGTTACCTATATAATTTTTTCATATCGAGAGAATGACTTATCTCTATAAATGGGCAAGTAGGCGATCTTCAAGAACTTAAAATGTCATAAGAGAGTATTCCTTTTTAGAATTTTAACATCTCCCTTGGGTGCTCTCTCTTTCAGATGCTTCAGCTTGTATTCCTAATATGTTATGTAACTCTTGGTCTTCTAAGTTTCATTTATCTGCTAAAACAACATGATTAATTAGAGTATATTTTACTTCTATCTTGAATTCCCTACACGCATGAGCGCACTTCTTTAATCTCCTTGATTAAATTCCTGTATGCACCACTGCTATCTCCAATCTACGTTCTTTCCTGGTACTCTTTGATGTATCATGATTTTGTCTCTCTGATATAGCTAAACAAACAACAACGACAGCTACTAATACTCAGTCCCAAACAATTTGGGATTGGCAATGTGAATCCTCATTTCATCATCATTACCAAAATAACTCCGATGGTAAAACGCTAAAATTTTATGTAGTAGAAAACGTTGAACTACTAGTTATTATAGTTATGCATACATTGTTGAAATGTGTACTAATGAGAATTTGGATATTTTCTCTATCCCAGATTTTAATTTTCAGGGTAGCCTGCAAACTCGTCAGTACTAGACCATGAGGAGTGCTAGTAGATCTGGTGTAGTTACAATTAGCAATTTGCCTTGTAATGTTGTGGATGGGATTCTAGGGTGCTTGCCTTTGAAAGATGCAGTGAAGACCAGTATCTTGTCAAAAGACTGGAGGTACAAATGGGTAACACGTCAAGAACTTGATTTTAGTGATGAGTTTTTCAAGTCTTTCAAAGAAAAACAAGAAGCCAAGGCAATCATTTACCAAGTCCTACTACTCCATAGAGGACCAATACTGAAGTTTAAACTTGGAGGTCGTAACTTGAAAAGTTGTCCGGATATTGATCACTGGATACTCTTCTTGTCAAAGAAAAATGTCCAGGAATTCACCCTTTACATGTGGTCAGACAACAAATATTATTTACCTTCTCACTTGTTTACATTCCAGGAACTAAGGTATCTGGAAGTTAGTGAATGCTTGTTCCACCCTCCACCCGGTTTCGAAGGGTTTGAGAAGCTTATTAGTCTTGATCTTCAGCATGTCACCTTTGTTCCAGCAACATTCAAAGATTTCATCTTAAAATGCCCATCGCTTGAAAGATTAATGTTGCGTTGGTGCACAGACTTTGACACCCTTGAAATTGATGCCCCTACTCTCAAATTCTTTGATTTTACAGGAGAATCAAAGTCCATTTGCTTCAAGAACGCTCCTATGCTTGAAAACGTTTCTGTGTATCTTTCTGTTTCACGAGTCTTGCCTTATCCATCTCATGTTTGTTCTAATCTTACAAAGTTCTTCCATTACATGCCTTCCCTGAAGGAACTGGATCTATGTAATTCTACATTAGAGGTAATGTACATTTGTGATACTATTAATTATAGTCTAATGAAACTTTCTACGTATCATAACCAAATGATGTATCTGATTCGTATTTCAAACGAATTTTTGACTTGCGTCTAGTACTTGATCATGGGAGGTGTACCAGAGAGGCCCCCAACTGCTCTGAACAATATCAAATCTCTCAGAATGTCGGACATGTCTTTCAGAAACGTTGAGCAGGTTTCAGGTGCTGTTTACTTGATTACAAGCTGCCCCAAATTACAAGAGCTTACAATTGATATTACTGTAAGTACTCTGCTTTTTTCTTATTAATGTTATTGAATATGGTTTCCTCATTTGGACTCACCTAACCATTCCTTGATAACCCATTAGGTTTCAGCGGGAAATGTTGTGGAACCTGTTGTACAATTCTTACGAGCCCAATCAATCTCATGTGGTGTTGCGAAGCTGCTTCAAAGAGTGGAGATGAGTTATTTTACTGGTGCTGAGACGGAAATGGAATTTGTTAGATTTATATTGGCATCAGCACCTGTACTCGAGGAAATCTTAATTTGGAATGTTGCGCATCACTTTCATCGGAGTACTCAGATGATGGATGATGAGATGAAACTATTCGGCCGAGCATCACCCAATGTTAGAATCATACTTGAAGTTTTCACAGAAGAAGACTGTGTGTTACTTGAACCCGAAGAAGTCATGGATTAAGTGCCATGGCTTTGCTTATTATTTTTACTTGGTCTAGTCCATGTTCTTCCCTAATACTCTCTCATCTGGAGGTTTGTGCTCTCTGATAAAATCGTATGTTGCAATTACTAATAGTTGAACTAGTAGTTGTATGGCTATGGAGACATATCAAGATTTTGTATTCATGGCAAGTCTTTTGGATAGTCTTTATATAGTAAATTTAATGTGGGAAGGCATTAATTTGCTATGTTCAATTAGTTAACTTTCCTGATGTTAGTTTCCAGAAGTGTTAGCAAAGTCGCTAGTATTATACCATGAGGATTTCTCAGCGCTCTGTTGTAGATATTGTTAGTCCCGCCAATATTGCTGTATTTATAAATAATAATTCTGGAAAATATAAGTTATCGCAATGAAACAGTAATTAATTCGAGCCCACTGAATTCACAGTGTTTCCTTAAGGAATTTAATCCCCTCCTAGTACCCAAGGTTATGGATTATTTCCTCCCAGGATAGAACGAATAACACACTGATGTAGCGGTACTTCAAACCCCAGTGTTTCAGCGAACACAAAGTTCGGTAGCAAATCACACTTACAGTTGCTTTGTTTGAAGTTAAAACAATGCAGAACAAAGGAGTAGAAACTCAGAAAATCGTATGGATGCTGAGAGGAAGGAGTGCAATGTATAGCCAAATCTGTTGAGCGATTTCAGTTTTGTGTCTTGTGTATTGTGTGTGTCTTTCTTCAACAGCTGCTGCACATATATATAGCAGCCAGTGTTGAAGAAGAACAAGCGTCCACCCTCCATGGTGGAGCAAGCATTAGCTTGTTTGTGGAGCAAGCACTTGTTTGTGGAGCAAGCACATTCATGGTGGGAAGAGCATTAGGCGGCTGCCTGGTGGTCAATACATGGATTGGAAAATATCCGTTATAAATACGGATAATCTTACGTTAATATTTACTATTAACAAATAAATTTGGTCCAAAAAATTAATCAATCAATCATTTGACCGAATCCGAATCCGAATCCGCCGAAGCCGAAGCCGAAGCCGTAGCCGAAGCCGAGCCGAGCGAGCGACGACGACGACGGCGCGAGGCTTGCTTTCTTCTTAACTCCTTAAGAGCTACAAGAAGAGCAATTATATATATACCCACCAAAATTTTTTTCCTCTTCCAATATGGGACAATGTCTCATTGTCAAGAGGGGGAAACTTAAAATTTTACTCAAAAAATTTCATTTTCCCTCCATTTTCCATTCACCCTCATTTCAAGACTATTTCACCTTAAAAACAAAACCTCAACAATCCCCCACATGAATGGGGAATGGCTATATCACGGAAGTATGCATGGAAAAACTGTGTGATTTGCAAGCAAGGATTAATCGCATCTGGATAAGTAGGTTTCCCTTTGAACTTTTCGTAGTAAACTTATGTCGGATATACTCGGTCAATCGGAAGATTTGATATCTTTGAACCGTCGATCTTTGGTGTATACCTAGACAACCATAAGTCACACAATCAACCCTTAACTGTCTTTGGTTTTCATTGTTGTGTTCGTTTCAGCCATGAACACCGCCTGGTTTCATAAGTGCGTAGAGAACTGGCCTTACAAAATTCTCCTTGAAGCGGCTAACACTTCACACTTACATAGGTGATTCCTAAACATGTCATCCTGTAGATACACTATTTGATATACCCCGTATCAAATTTAGAAATCATTAAAAAGCCTTAATGCTTTATCATTGGTACTGAACATTGTCTCATCACGAGAACGGACTAAAATTTTATTTGACAATGTTGAACCGTCATTAATGACTTTGTTTGATCTCCTTGAACCTAGATCTTGAGATCTCCAGTCTTCTAGGTAGAGTTACCGCCACAATGACTTGTTCTCGGCCATAGCCCCATTCCCCTTGATGATTTCTCAACTACCTCTCTAGTTAGACCTTTTGTAAGTAGATCCGACACATTATCACTTGACTTTACATAGTCAATCGTGATAATTCCTCTAGAGAGTAATTGCCTAACGGTTTTATGTCTTCGTCGTATATGACGAGATTTACCGTTATACATAACGCTCCCAGCCCTTCCAATTGCTGCTTGACTATCACAATGTATGCATATTGGTGCCAACGGTTTGGGCCAAAATGGAATGTCTTCCAAGAAATTCCGGAGCCATTCAGCTTCTTCACCGGCTTTATCTAAGGCTATGAATTCAGCCTCCATTGTAGAGCGGGCAATACATGTTTGTTTGGACGACTTCTAAGATACCGCTCCTCCACTAATAGTGAATACATATCCACTCATGGACTTAGAATCAGTTGAACCGGTGATCCAATTTGCATCACAGTATCCCTCAATCACCGCAGGGAATTTACTGTAGTGCAAGTCAAAATTCTGGGTATGTTCTAAATATCCAATGAGATTGGCCTGGATTGCTCGTATATCGACTCAGTTTACTTATAGCACAAGCTATATCTGGTCGTGTACAATTCATGATATACATTAAGCATCCCAATACACGAGCATAATCCAATTGTGATATGCTTTGGCCTTTGTTCTTTGCTAATGCAAGATTCACGTCAATTGGAGTCTTTGCAACTTTAAAGCCCAAGTGCTTGAATTTTTCAAGTACTGTCTTAATATAATGAGATTGTGACAATGTCAGACCTTGAGGAGTCTTATGGATCTTAATTCCCAGAATTAAATCAGCAACTCCCAAGTCTTTCATATCAAACTTGCTATTGAGTATACGCTTAGTAGCATTTATGTTGGCAATGTCATTACTCATTATCAGCATATCATCCACATATAGGCAAACAATGACTATGTGATTTGGAACATTTTTAATGTACACACATTTATCACATTCATTTATCTTAAAACCATTTGACAACATTGTTTGGTCAAATTTCGCATGCCATTATTTGGGTGCTTGTTTTAGTCCGTAAAGAGACTTAACAAGTCTACATACCTTCTTTTCTTTACCTGGAACCACAAACCCTTCAGGTTGTTCCATGTAAATTTCTTCCTCCAACTCTCCATTTAAGAAGGCTGTCTTAACATCCATTTGATGAATTTCAAGACCATACACTGCAGCTAATGCTACTAACATCCGTATGGACGTAATTCTTGTAACTGGAGAGTATGTATCAAAGTAGTCTAGACCTTCTCGTTGTCTATACCCTTTGACTACGAGTCTTGCCTTGAATTTATCAATAGTGCCATCATCTTTGATTTTTCTCTTAAAAATCCATTTAGAACCCAAAGGTTTATTTCCAGGAGGAAGATCAACCAATTCCCATGTATGGTTGTTCAATATGGATTCTATTTCACTATTGACTGCCTCTTTCTAAAACAATGATTCGGAAGAAATCATAGCTTCTTTAAACGTTTGAGGCTCATTCTCCAATAAGAAAGTCACAAAATCTGGTCCAAATGAAGTAGAAGTTCTTTGACGTTTATTACGTCTTGGATCCTCCTGATTACATGTACTTTCTTTTTTTTCTTCCCGAGGTCGTTTAGATCCTTCACCAAACGACTCATATTCCTTTTTATACGGATATATATTTTCAAAGAACTCAGTATTATCTGATTCTATAACCGTATTATTATGAATGTCGGGATTTTCTTATTTATGAACCAGAAATCGATATGCTTTACTATTTGTCGCATATCCTATGAAAACACAATCAATGATTTTTGGTCCTATCTTTATCCTTTTGGGTTTAGGAACTTGCACTTTTGCCAAACACCCCCACACTTTAAAATAATTCAAGTTGGGCTTCCTTCCTTTTCATTTTTCATATGGAATGGATTGTGTTTTGCTATGGGGCACTCGATTTAATATTCGATTAGCCGTAAGAATGGCTTCCCCCCACAAGTTCTGTGGCAAACCAGAACTTATCAACAACGCGTTCATCATCTCCTTTAATGTGCGATTCTTTCTTTCCGCAATCCCATTAGATTGGGGCGTGTAAGGGGCTGTTGTTTGATGAATAATTCCATATTCTAAACATATTTCTTCAAAAGGAGATTCATATTCACCACCCCTATCACTTCTTATCATTTTTACTTTCTTGTTAAGTTGCGTTTCAACTTCATTTTTGTATTGCCTGAATGCGTCTATTGCTTCATCTTTACTATTCAGTAAGTAAACATAGCAATATCGAGTACCATCGTCAATAAAAGTTATGAAATACTTCTTTCCACCGCGAGATGGTATTGACTTCATGTCACAAATATCTGTGTGAATTAAATCTAAAGGATATGAATTCCTTTCAACTGACTTATAAGGATGTTTAACATACTTAGATTCCACACATGTTTGACATTTTAATTTTTCGCATTCAAACTTAGGCAGTACTTCCAAGTTAATCATTTTCCGCAAGGTTTTATAATTGACATGACCCAAACGTACATGCCATAAATCATTTGACTCAAGTAAGTATGAAGAAGCTAAAATATTATTATTATTTTCCACAGCCATTACATTTAGATTGAAAAGGCCCTCGGTGAGGTAACCTTTTCCTACAAATATTTTATTCTTACTTATGACAACCTTGTTGGACACAAAAACGCACTTAATACCGTGCTTAACAAGAAGTCCAGTAGAGTCTAAATTCTTTCTCATTTCAGGAACATGAAGGACATTGTTCAAAGTCATGACCTTGCCAGAAGTCATTTTCAGAAATATCTTCCCAATCCTTTATCTTTTGCTGTTGAAGCATTTCCCATATAAACTGTTTCTCCGGGTCCAGCAGGAGCATAAGTAGCAAAAGCTTCTCTAACTGCACAAACATAGCGAGTGGCTCCTGAATCAAACCACCACAGTTTAGGATTTCCCACCAAGTTACATTCAGAAAGCATGGCACACAAGTTATCAACATCATCATGCTTTACTACCATGTTTGCTTGACCCCTTTTCTTGTCTTTCTTCGGAGCACGACACTCCATAGATTTGTGTCCGTTTTTCCCACAGTTATAGCAGTTTCCACTGAACCGCTTCTTGCTTGGGTTGTATTTCGGACCCGAAGCCTTCTTCCTCTTTTTGTTATCTTCAACAATATTTGCTCCCATTATTGTTGAATTTCCACGGCCTCTCCTTTCAGCAGCTTTATTGTCCTCTTCGATTCTCAACCGAACAATGAGATCTTCAAGGGACATTTCCTTTCGTTTGTGTTTCAAATAATTTTTGAAGTTCTTCCACAACGGAGGCAACTTCTCAATCATTGCTGCTACTTGGAATGCTTCATTGATGGCAAGACCTTCAACAAGTAGATCATGAATAATCACTTGCAATTCCTGGACTTGGGTAATAACAGACTTGCTATCTACCATTTTGTAGTCCAAAAATTTTGCGGCAACGAATTTCTTCATCCCGGCATCTTCAGTTTTATATTTCTTTTCAAGCGCATTCCACAATTCTTTTGACGTCTCCACGCCACTGTATACATTATACAGATTATCATCCAGTCCGCTAAGAATATAATTCTTGCACAAAAAATCAGAATGCTTCCACGCTTCAATCACGATAAAGCGTTCATTCTCTGGAGTTTTATCTGGCAGATCAGGAACATCTTCCTTGATGAACTTCTGTCGACATAACATAGTTAAGTAGAAGAACATCTTCTACTGCCAGCGCTTGAAATCAATCCCGGAAAAGTTTCCGGGTTTTTCTGTCGGTGTTCGGCTTGTCGATGCATTGGCAGTCACCATCGCAACAGCTTGGTTTTCGCTTTCAGTCGTCATTTTTTTTCTGTAAAAGAATGACACAAACAAACGTTTAATACACGTTTTCAAACTGGAGTAAAAATCACGTAGATTTTAATCTCCAACAAAATGCCACGAAGGCTTTACTCTCCAAAATGGGAGTACACAAAAGCACAAAGGTTTTAGTTTGCAGAATAATAAGAATAACACAAATACAGAAATAAATATTAAATTCCTTAAGATTGTTAGTCCCGCCAATATTGCTGTATTTGTAAATAATAATTCTGGAAAATATAAGTTATCGTAATGAAACAGTAATTAATTCGAGCCCACTGAATTCACAGTGTTTTCTTAAGGAATTTAATCCCCTCCTAGTACCCAAGGTTATGGATTATTTTCTCTCAGGATAGAACGAATAACACACTGGTGTAGCGGTACTTCAAACCCCAGTGTTTCAGCGAACACAAAGTTCGGTAGCAAATCACACTTACAGTTACTTTGTTTGAAGTTAAAACAATGCAGAACAAAGGAGTAAAAACTCAGTAAATCGTATGGAAATGCTGAGAGGAAGGAGTGCAATGTATAGCCAAGTCTGTTGAGCGATTTCAGTTTTGTGTCTTGTGTATTGTGTGTGTCTTTCTTCAACAGCTGCTGTACATATATATAGCAGCCAGTGTTGAAGAAGAACAATCGTCCACCCTCTATGGTGGAGCAAGCATTAGCTTGTTTGTGGAGCAAGCACTTGTTTGTGGAGCAAGCACATTCATGGTGGGAAGAGCATTAGGCGGCTTCCTGGTGGTCAATACACGGTTACTATTAACAAATAAATTTGGTGAAAAAAATTAATCAATCAATCATTTGACCGAATCCGAATCCGAATCCGAATCCGAATCCGAAGCCGAAGCCGAAGCCATAGCCGTAGCCGTAGCCGAAGCCGAGCCGAGCGAGTGACGACGACGACGGCGCGAGGCTTGCTTTCTTCTTAATCTTTAAGAGCTAGAAGAAGAGCAATTATATATATACCCACCAAAAATCTTTTCCTCTTCCAATATGGGACAATGTCTCATTATCAAGAGGGGAAAACTTAAAATTTTACTCAAAAAATTTCATTTTCCCTCCATTTCCCATTCACCCTCATTTCAAGACTATTTCATCTTAAAAACAAAACCTCAACAGATATGATTAGTAATTTATCCTGTAATATTGTAGAGAATATACCAGGTGCTTGTATTTGCGAGCTGTAATGAGGACCAATATCTTGTCAAAATACTAGAGATACAAATGGGTCAGGCGTCCAAAACTCGAGTTTGGTAATCATGAATTCGAGTATTTCCCATAAAACCCGATACCTAAGACACTAATTTACAACATACCTGCTACTCCATGAAGAACAAATACTAAAGTTTAGTCTATGGGGCCTGGAAGAGTTGTCCTGATTTTGACCATTGGATTTTGTTTCCCTCGAAGAAAGGTGTCAAGGAGAATATTCTACAATTCATAAAACCCCAAGCAAACTCATAAAAAGTATGTATGTTCCGGATTTGTGATGGTCTTGAGCCGCCAATGGGATTTTTTGAGATTTATATTGTCATCTGCACTTGAAGAAATCTATATTTAGAATCACACATTCTTTTGTTGATCGGGTTATGCTGATGATCCATGAGATGAAATAACTTTTGCGTGCGTTGTAACGACCCGACCATCGTTTTGTATATTTAAGCCCCGTTCCTCTATTGATGCTTTCGGTATGTGTGTTTGATATTTTATGACTTGTGGGATGGTTGGTTTAGTTTTGGGAATGTTTGAGAGTAATTTGGAACACTTAGGGTGTGTTTGGTATAACAGAAAATATTTTTCGTGGAAAATATTTTCCAAGAAAATATTTTTTTTGGAAAACAAGTAGTAATCTTACTCATTTTCCGGTGTTTGATACACAAATTAAGGAAAATAACTTCTCAAGAGTATTCATAAATTATAATTTAGATACAATAAACATGAAACCATAAACTTTCGAACCAACAACCTTCCGAACCCATAAATTTCATAAACTTTTGAACTGCTAAACTTTCGAACCCGTAAACTCTATAATTTTTAAACCCGCAAACTTCCATACACATAAACCTACGAACTCATAATTTTGGAACTCGTAAAATTTCGAACCTGTAAATTAAAAAATAAAAAAACCAGAATTGAAAATCAAAAATACAAAAAAAAAAGTAATTTTTTTGCGGGGGGGGGGGGGGGGGGGTGGGTGGGTGGTTCAGAAAATTAAAAATACAAAAAAAATTATGGGGGTGGGGGGTGGGGGGTGGGTGGGTGGCGTAGAAAAACAAATAGAAAATTAAAATTGGAGGGGGTTGGGGTTAGATGTGAGGGTAAGTTGAGTTTTTGAAAAATATTTTCCTAAATTTTTCTAGGGAAGTCATTTTCCTCCAATTTCAGGAAAATGTGATATCTAGGAAAATATTTTTCAAACTATTTTATGCAACCAAACAGTGGAAAATGGAAAAACATTTTTCGAAAAATGTTTTCCGTCATACCAAACACACCCTTAGTCTCTTTTTGGATGTTTAAATTGTAAGAGTTGAATTTTGAGTAGATGACCTCGGATTGGTGATTTGATAGTTTCAATAGATTAGTATGGTGATTTTGGACTAAAGCGTATGTTCGGATATGGATTTAGAGGTTCCTATAAGGTTTCAGCTCTATTTGCCAGAAGTTGGCAATTTGAATGTTTGGAGAGTCCATAGGTTTGACCGGGAGTTGACTTTGATATTATCAGGTTCCCATTTGTATTTTGGACTTTGGATAGGTTCATTTAGTTGATTGAAACTTGTGTGCAAATTTTGGTTGTGATCTAGAATGTCTAAGTATGATTAGGATGCATTTGACAAAGTTGGGTTATTTATAGATCTTTGATTTTTGATTTTGATGTTATTTGTGGTGTTTAGGGCCTTTGGATAAGTTTGAATTAGGTATATGGACTTGTTGGTAAGATTGGACAGGGTCCCGGAAGGCTCGGGTGAGTTTCGGATCACCTGGAGCATGTTTGGAGATTGCCGATTTATTTGATGTTTGGTGTTACATCGCATTTAAGAGGGGTATTGATAACTAGGGGTTTTAGCCTATTATTTACTCTCTTTTGCTTAGGTTTTGGGTAAAAAATGTGTAAAGGTATTCCCAAAAATTAAATTAATGTGCTTGCTTGCAGGGTTTGGTCAAAATGAGGCAAAAAAACCATAATCAACTCGTGAAGGAGTCAAACCTGCACGAATCCAAGGTTGAGACTGGAGCGCTGAGAACGGCAGAAAAGCACGGCCGCGTAAGGACCACCGCTGAGGTGGCCACTATTACCCGGTACGTGAAAGTAGATTCAGAGAAGCTACTTTGAGTACTAAAATCACCGCTGACCGCGTTGGAAAAATGCGGCCGCAAAATCTTTGGCGTGGCCGCGAAGGGATTTCTCGTTGAGAGCGCATCTTGAGGTTCAGAGACCCTGCAAGTCAGGCTTAACTGAAGAACGCGGTCCGCATCCAAATTATGCGGCCGCGATAAAAGCACACGCGGACGCGGTTGAAATTACGCGGTCCGCGAAATTAAGCCCAATCCAAGCCCAATATTGAAGAAACATGGACCGCGCTAATTATTATGCGGCCGCGAAAGCTCAAGCGCGGATGCGGTCAGAATTACGCGTTCGCGAATCCTCCGCAGGGGCATTTTTGTCCGAAAATTTCAGCATAGTATAAATAGATCCTTTTATCAATTTTAGGTCAAGTTTTGTAAAAGAGAGCACGTGAAGAGCTGGTTTTTCCCTTTTTGGGCAATTTTAGAGTAGATTTACCTTCAAACTTTAGATTTTCATCTTGTACTTTAATATTATGGCTTATATTTCATCTTTATCTTTGATTTCTGCTGCTATTATGAGTAGCTAGACCCCATAGCTAGGGTTGTGACCCAACCCTAGTGTGGGTATTTAATGGGTCTTGAATTTTAGGGCTTAATTGTTTATGAGTTAGTGATATTTAGCCTAATTTATGCCAAAATTATAGAATTAGTGGGTGCAAGCACTGATTCATGCCTTTATGACTTAGGCTCTTCTTGAGAAAGAGGGACTAAGTCTAGGAAAATTAGGCTAATAAGAAATTTGGGTGAACTCAAGAGATTGATAGCCCCAATTAAAGGGTTAAACCTAGATATAGTAATACCCGACTTGAGCAAATTTCACTTGTATTGTATGAACACCCATTTGGGCCTGAGAAAGCCAAATCAGGCAAAGTCACTCAAACTACCGAGAGGTATAGAGTGAGCATTTATGTGTGATGGTTATATCATGACTCCAGTCATAACAAGCTTGTCCTAGATTCTTGATACCCATTAGATACTCACCTAGGCGGAAGTCACTTCCTCAGTGCCTTTTAACACTTGAAAATTCTCACCAATAATATTGTACTTAGCTTACACTCAACATACTATAGTATAAAATTAGAATAGAATTAATCGCAACAATGTTTGGAAATGCAATTAGGAACAACACGCACATCTAGATTAGTTAGATACCCAACTCCAAACCAAATTATCTCCCTGTGGAAATCGATCCCGACCTCGTTGGGTAAAACTGCATCGACCATCCTCGCTACTCTATAGTGGTGTAGGTTTGGACCCGATCACTTTTTGGCGCCGTTGCCGGGGAGTTAGACGGTGTTGGCTATCTATCTAACTATTTGTGTGTCTTGTTTTTCTTTCCTTATGTTTTTCTAACTTTTGTGTATCTATCACTTTAAGTACCAAATGGTTCATAATGATGCTCTCGGACATGTTCTTCCGGGGGAGGAGGTAGATGACAATGGTGAGGATGAGGTTAATCTAGAACCTCAAGTCCAAATAAGAGGTCGCCGGGTTAATGAAAACATTCCAAACCCTCCCCCACCTCCTCCACGGGCAACACATCGTGTGCTACCCAATGAAGGTTACGCAAGTGAAATTGTCCCGCCCCAAATTTGGGCGGGAAATTTTTAAATTACAAATGTCATGCTGACCCTATTGGAGCAAATGGGCTTCTTCACTGGAGCTCCTCATCAGAATGCATACAAGCATCTAAAGGGTTTTGTAGACACATGCTGGGGGAGCAAGAAGACGAACGTGTCGGAGGACGCTCTGAGATTGAGACTTTTCCCATTTTCAGTTAGAGGGAAAGCTTTGGACTGGCTCGAGAGGCTACCCAACCACTCCATACACACGTGAAAATTCCTTATGCTGATGCTTGTGACATACTTGATGAGATGGCTGACACATCCTCAGCTTGGCAGAGTCGGGCAGATATTCCTCAAGGTGACCCGAATGTCATCCATCGTCACAAGGAACTTCATGATCACGGACAAGCCATAGGTGAGTTGACAACTACTATGAATCAGTTAGCGAAGGCCCAACTTCAGCAAGTTCAAGAGATAAAGCAAGTAAATGCCATTGAAGGGGTAAATGTCATGGTCAACTAGAGGAGACAGCATGGTCAACAAGTGCAAAACAATCAAGATCAATATGAGCAAAGTGGCAGTGGTTACAATCAAGACGATTCTTATGATGATCAAAGTGAGGAAATGTTATATGCCAATAACTGCCAAGGTCAACGGAGCAATGCTCCAACTCAACAATGGAGACCACAAGAGAACAATCAAAACTGGGGAAACCAAGGCCAAGGAAATTGGAATAATGACAACAACAACAACTGGAACAATTGGGGGAACAACAATCAAAATTGGGGGAACAATAATAACAATTGGGGCGGCAATGGAAACCAAGGGGGTTAGAATAATAATAATCAAGGCAACCAGGGGCTGGGCTTTCAAAGGCCCCCGATGTATCAACAACCCAACAATCCACCTCTATATTCGTCTCAAGGGCAAAGTTCCTCAAACAATGAGATGGGGCGGATAGAGAATATATTTAAACAAATGATGGAAATGAATGCTGACTCTGATGCCCAAATAGCTTCCCATACTACCTCTATTTGCAACTTGGAAGTACAAATGGGTCAAATTTCTCAAGCATTGAATACTTGACCAAAAGGGTCACTACCAAGTGATACGGTAGTAAACCCGAAGTGTGGGAACAATACAAGCCATGCTATGGTGGTGACCACAAGAAGCGGTAGAGGTGGAGATGCAAGTACCTCTAATCCAAAGAAGATTGTGAGTGATGATGTTGTGTTGCAAGAAGATAATGAGATTCAAGCCAATGATGAGAATGTGAATAATGAAGTGAGGATCGATATTGATGATAACATGGAGGAGGCTCAAAATGATGTGAACCCGTCTAGGGAACACGTGATAGATATACCGGAAACGGTAGTGCCTAAAGCCAAGGCCCCTTTGCCAAGGCCTCCTCCACCGTATCCTCAAAGGCTTGCAAAGCAAAATAATGAAAATAAATTCAAGAAATTTATTGAGATGATGAAAAGTTTGTCAATCAATGTGCCCTTGGTGGAAGCTCTCAAACAAATACCGGGATATGCCAAGTTCATGAAGGACTTGGTAACTAAGAAGAGGTCTATGAATTGTGAGACCATCAAAATGACTCATCAAGTGAGTGCCATTGTGCACTCGATGGCTCCAAAGCTTGAAGATCCCGATGCCTTTACAATTCCATGCACCATTAGTAGCGCCGATTTTACAAAATCCTTGTGTGATTTGGGAGCAAGTATTAATTTGATTCCATATTCCATGTTCACCGGTACAATGTGTGCCGAAGAAGAGGGGTATGACTGTGGTCACAAATGAGAAAAATGAGTTGATCCCCACTCATACTGTCACCGGATGGAGGGTATGTATGGACTACAGAAAGCTGAACAAAGTGACCCGCAAAGACCACTTTCCATTGCCCTTTCTTGATCAAATGTTGGACAGACTTGCCGGGCGTGCCTACTATTGTTTTTTGGATGGGTACTCAGGGTACAACCAGATTCGCATTGCACCGGAAGACCAAGAGAAAACCACCTTCACATGTCTGTATGGCATATTTGCATTCTCACGGATGCCATTTGGTTTGTGTAATGCACCGGCTACTTTTTAGCGGTGTATGATGGCAATATTTACGGATATGGTGGAGGACTTCCTCGAAGTGTTCATGGATGATTTTAGTGTTGTGGGGCACTCATTTGAAGAATGCTTGAATCTTGACAAAGTGTTGGCCTGATGTGAAGAGACCAACCTAGTGCTTAATTGGAAAAAATGCCACTTTATGGTTTATGAGGGCATTGTCCTCGGCCATAAGATCTCAAAGAACGGTATTAAAGTGGACAAAGCAAAAATTGAAGTTATTTCAAATCTCCCTCCTCCTACTTCTGTCAAGGGAGTTAGGATCTTTCTTGGGCACGCGGGGTTCTACCGAAGGTTCATCAAGGATTTCTCAAAAGTGGTGAACCCCTTGTGCAAGCTGCTAGAAAAGGATGCAAAGTTTGTGTTCAATGAAGATTGCATAAAATCTTTTGAGCTTCTCAAGTATAAATTCACAACCACTCCCATCATTACCGCACCCAATTGGAGCTTGACATTTGAGCTCATGTGCGATGCTAGTGACGTTGCGGTAGGACCGGTTTTGGGGCAAAGGGTTAATAAGATATTTCATCCGGTCTATTATGCAACCAAAATGAGGAATGACGCCCAAGTCAATTATACTGTGACCGAAGAGTTACTAGCTATTGTCTTCACCATGGAAAAGTTCAGGCCATATCTCATGGGCGTCAAAGTGATTGTGCACACCGATCACGCGGCACTCCGTTACTTGATGACAAAAAAAGACTCGAAGGCTAGGTTGATGAGATGGGTTATTTTGCTTCAAGAATTTGACTTTGAAATCACTGATAGAAAAGGAAGTGATAATCAAGTAGTGGACCACTTGTCCCTCTTAGAATAGGAGGGGAAACCCTGCGATAGTCTCGAAATTAATGATTCGTTCCCGGATGAAAAACTCCTCTCTATGTCTTTGAATGGTATGCCTTGGTTCGCCGATGTGGCTAACTTTCTTGTGACCGGCATTGTCCCGAGTGAGCTCTCTTCAAACCTAAGGAAGAAACTCAAATGGGACAACTTGGATTATTATTGGGACGAGCCCTATCTTTTCAAGATTTGCAATGATGGTGTGATCCGGAGATGTGTTCTGGAAGAGGAGCAAATGAATATTCTTGATGCTTGCCATTCCTCGCCCTAAAATGGTCATCATGGTGGGGCGAGAACTTCTTCAAAGGTTCTTAGCTATGGATTTTATTGGCCTACCCTATATAAAGATACAAGTGAGCTTGTTAAGAGGTGTAATGAATGCAAAAGAGCTGGTGGAATTTCCAAGAAGGATGAAATGCCTCTCACCACTATTCTGGAGATCGATAATTTTGACGTGTGGGGCATAGACTTCATGGGGCCTTTTGTGAGTTCGTGTGGTAACACTTACATTCTGATTGCTGTTGATTATGTTTCCAAGTGGGTTGAAGCTGTAGCTTTTCCCAACAATGAGGCACAGAGTGTGGTGACTTTCTTAAAGAAAAATATCTTCACAAGATTTGGCACTCCTAGGGCGATCATCAGTGATGGGGGTTCTCATTTCTACAACAAGGCCTTTAACACTTTACTTTTCAAGTATGGTGTCAATCATAAGGTGTCAACCCCCTATCATCCCCAGACTAGTGGACAAGTTGAGGTCTCCAACAGGGAGATAAAGATCATATTATCAAAAACTGTCAATGCAAATCACACTGATTGGTCAAGGAAACTTGACGATGCGTTGTGGGCTTATAGAACTGCGTAGAAAACTCCAATTGGTATGTCTCCGTACCGGTTAGTATTTGGGAAAGCATGCCATCTTCCGGTTGAGTTAGAGCACAAGGCCATGTGAGCGCTCAAGAAGTTAAACCTTGAATGGGATGTAGCAGCCAATCTCCGGGTAGAGCAACTCAATGAACTTGATGAATTCCGGTTTCATGCCTATTCCAGCTCATCCTTGTATAAGGAAAAGTTGAAGTACTTACATGAAAAATATGCCCGGAATAAAGAATTCAAGGAGGGTGACTTGGTTCTTCTATTCAACTCTCGGTTACGACTGTTTCCGCTTTTCGGAAAAGCTCAAGTCAAAATGGAGTGGCCCTTTTGAGGTGGTGCACGTGACTCCGTTTGGTGCTCTTGACCTGAAAAACAAAAATGGTGAAATCTTCAGAGTTAATGGGAACCGAGTGAAGCATTACCTCGGCAAGTTTGATGACAGCCATGTGGTAGCATTGATCAAATTACAATGATATTGGTAACATGCGTCGTGCCGCGATGTTAAATCAGGAACTTCTTGGGAGGCAACCCATGTGTTTTTCTTTCTTTTTTGATTTTCTTTTTCTTCTTAGATCAAGCTTTATTTTGAACTAACTGGTTGTGAGCTTTGTGTAGGAATTTCTTGTGCAGTACAAGATTGTTGCTAGAAATATTTTCCTAAGTGTAGGGAATTACGCGGATCGCGCTCAAAATTTCGCGGCCCGCGAGAGTTTTTTGCGGGGGCGCAATTTGTCAGCGGACGCAGACTTGAAAAGTCCAGAATACAAACTCTCTGAAGTTTTATTCACGTCCGCGTTCATAATTTCATGGTTCGTGTTGATCTTATGCGGCCTCGCCCGTTAATCCGCTCTCAATGGTCCTGTTTCTGAAAAGGCTCTTCGAAAGGTAAAAAGTGCGGACCGCGGTGGAATTTCGCAGACCGCGCTCAGGTAAGTCGGTGGAACCTCTTGGGTTGGTATAAATAGGAAGTCTTTAGGACTTTTACACTTTTCGAACCCGACACTCTCACCGAAATAGACCACTGTTCATCTTTACCTTCTTGCACTTTCAACTTCATATCTCATTAATCAAGAAGCAATTTCCTACTACAAATCCACATCTGGTATGCTCAAATCTTTACATTAATTTCATCTTTGGATTTTCTTTTCTTCTAGTTTTAATTTTTCTTTTTAGTTAGGGTTTAATACATGCCACAATCTCAAAATCATGCTTACTTGATGCTTAAATTCATATGGGTAATCGCTTTACTTGCCTAATGGGGGATAGGGTTATTAACTATGCATGTTAATTGCATTAATCTTTGCACTTAGTGAAAACCCTAGGTTTCAAATGTACCAGTACCAGCTTTTGTTTGAATTTTGCGGACCGCAGTCCATTTTACGCGGTTCGCATTCTTTAATTTGTGAGAGATGAGTATGGTTGCATCTTCGCAGACGTGATGATTCTTCCGCGGTCCGTGTTTGAACTTATGCGGCCGCGTCCAAAATATGCAGTCCGCGCTCGTGAGTTTTAGAGAGTTTGACAAATTGATTTCGTGGTCGCGTTCATATTTACGTGGTCCGCGCTTTATCTTTCGCGGCCGTGTCCCAAATTACGCGGTCCGCGGAAGACCATGATCAGAGAGTTGGTAGTCTGAGTCCAACCTCTTTTGCGATCACGCTCCTTTTTACGCGGACCGTGTTGACCATTCCACGGACGCGCTCCTTTTTACGCTGTCAGCGGATCCCTGCTTTGAGAAACAATGTGATCATATCATCTGCTTTCCTTTGTTGATTCATTGAACCACAATACTAATAAGCTTTCACTGATTGTGTATGCAGATAATGGTACGATCTCGTGGCGGTCCTGAGAAATCACAAGGGAGGGGAGAATCCTCCCGAGGCGGGCAGAGGGAAATAGACTACATGCTTAGCACCTAAAAAGGTCATTGGCAAGAAATAAACCATCCGAAGACCCACTCCCGACTCTTCTGAGACTAGTGAGTATGTCCCCTCCTGGGAGATTTCTGAAGGGGAAGCTGCACAACCCCAGCAAGAGGCTCAATCACTGCCCTACCGCCTCGTCGATGAATCTACCTCTATGTCTTGGTCATCTGATGGCTCAGGAGGAGGTAGTGCGACTTCCACACCACCTGCCCCACCTGCTGCAACTCTGGCCTCAACAACGTCTCCAATTAATATTGATGAGAAGAGGATGTCCCAGATGACGGGAGAGGTGGTGATACCCGGGTTGGAGGTTTGATTAGATCAAGGAAGCCGGTAGTGTGGCAAGATAGGTTCGTGAGTGAGAAATCGTACCATAAATTTCGGGAATGGTGTCCACAAAGGCCGCTCACCCTTGAGCGGTATTTCATAGAAATAGATCTTCTACCCCCCAATACCAATGTGAAGAAGCAATTTGATGAAAGAGTAGGGTGGAAATTCTTCATTAGCAAGCTACCGGAGGCCAATGAGTACTTAGTCAAAGGATTCTACACCAATGTCACCCACATAAAAAAGGGCACCTATGTGACTAAGGTACAGAACTGGAAGATCAGATTTGATGGCAAGACACTGAACACATATGCCGGGTTCGATGATGTGAACGAATCCTTGTACTTGGAGAAGTTGGCATTAGATGAGGCAGCCCATCTATGGCTTGCAGAGGTAATAGACATCCCTGGGTCAACACCGGCTTGGCTTACACCTGGGGTCCATATTGCTAGAAACACTTTGAGCTTTGAAGCAAAAGGGTGGTGCACCTTCGTCTGTAGCCCCTTGATCCGTGCCTGCATGGCAGTGACATTCCACTCTCCCGGGCGATCCTCATAGCGTCCATCATGGCGAGGTACCCAATAAATATGGGGAACCTCAATTTATATCTAAGGAAACCGAGAAGGAAGAAATATCCTACCCTTACCCCAATTTCATCACTATGTACCTAGAGGACCAAGGGGTTGATGGGAGACACTTTGACATGAAGGTGAAGCCGAAAAGGCCCTTCTCTTGGTACAACCTTCAGGGAGCAGACAATTCCAAGTCCAAAGGCAAAGCCACTACCTCCGCTGGTCAGTATGAAGAGCCAAGTGTAGTGGCTACTGGGTTCGAGCCTTCCACAGCCGAAGGTTCATCTGCTGATATGCCACCTCCGTCCTCAGGGCCATCAGTCACTGCCCCACTATCTGTGTCTTCCTCCTCAGCTTACCCTCAGACTGCACTGCGAGTTAATCAGACTTTATCCAGCATCAACAACTGGATGCAGGTAGCTACATCAAAGCTATCTACCTTATCCAGTGCAGTCGCAACACAGGTAGCTCCAACACAGCTTCAGATGCCTCCGTCAGTGGAGGATTCATTGAAGAAGATCCTTGACAACCAAAAGCAAATTCTGGAGACTATGAGTACTCATGCGAAGGTAATCAAGGAGATGGGAAAATATGTCAAGAAGGTGAAGAAGAATCAAGAGCTGTTAAAGAAAGAGGTGGATAAGCTTACTTCCACCGACGATATTCCTCTGGACCTCCTTATGGAGGAGAGTGCACCGGCAGCTCAAACAGCACAGACATCAGAGCAGGAGGCTGACAGAGAGCCGATGAGAAGATTTGTGATACCCCAGACCGAGGACCTAGAGATCCAGTTAGAGGATCCTGATGGTGCTGAGACAAATACCACATAGGGAGTTTTCTTTACTTACTATCCCTCCCCTGATCTTATTTTTACTTTTAGCATTGAGGACAATGCTAAATTTTATTTGGGGGGGGGGGGGGCTTGGTCTTATTTTGATTTGATGACTAACATGTAATAATAACAATACTATTTTTCTTTATTTTTACTTATTGTTATTTTCATTTTAGTTATTTTTCACTTTTGGTATGTATATAACTTTACCATTCCATGTATATATTCATCCCTATTTGTGTATATTCCTTTCACTCCCCTATTGTACATATTTATTTTACTTTCCGTATTTTACTTTATAACTTCTTTTATAATTTTCCTTAATAGTTTAGCTTCTTATTTCCTTTAGTAGTTTCTTTTTGAGTTTGTAGCCTCTTTTTACATTTCTGCATGATCAATAAGCCTTTGGTTTTCTTAATGACACGGTTCTTTCCAAAGGTGGATGTTGTGTGAACCGGTGGCTCTTCCCAACGATGGATGGCGTGACAACCTTCTTAAGGGATTGAGTCTGTTTTCTTTTCTGTTTTGATATATAGTAGTAATGAATAAAAGTGTCTCAAGCAGGCTTCTGTTGGCACTAACACACTTACCTTCGACCTCATGGTTATAGACAAGTTTGTTGACGAGATTAGCTCTAGTTGTGACCTTTAGACTCTTGAGTTGACTAAAACTATCATCAAGTAGTTTCCTTGAGCCATTTGTGATATTCAATCTTAGCTAGGGTTGTTGTGGGCCCTCGACTCTGTTCTCTTTAACAATCCATTAGCTTGAGAGGGAGGTGAGGTATTGAATTGCAAGTCCAAGTCCCGTGCCAATAAGTCTAGAACTTGCCCTGAATGTTTGTCTAGGCGAAATTCTAAGTGTAGCTCGACTTGAGAAGTGATTATAGGCTCTCCTTAGTCCCATTTGAACATTTGAAAACTTCCGTAACCTACCATTATGATATATTTAGTCAACCCCTTTGAGCCTAAGCCTTTTTCATTCAGTAACCTCATTGCAAGCCCTCATCCATTTTATAATGACCCTCTCTTGGCACCTAATCTTTCCTTAGCATTCATGGTGAACATTTGGCAAAAACATAAGTTTGGGGGAGAGATGAGGAATTACAAAGTGATGAAAGGTTCAAAGAAAAAAAAGAATTGATGGAAAGGAAAGGCAAAGAAAGGATGAAAAACCAAAAAGAAGCATGTCAAAAAGAAAGTAAAGGTTGAAAGGATTCAAGAAAACAATGTTGAAAGGCAAGGAATGATGAGAAAAGGAGAAAAATGATTGTCATGAACAAGAAAGAGTGACAATGTGTCTCTCTAGTTCCCCTGAGGAAGAAGAAAATAACTCAAATATTAAAGAAAGTATGAACCGAAATGAGAAAATGGAGTGCTTAAGGAAAGATGAAACCATCATAGTTCATTGTATCCTACCTTGATCCAAAAAGCCTTCATTATATCCTGCTAAAGCCCTATATGATTTCAAGTTGAGTGAGCTTGCATTAGTGGTGATTTACATAAGGGGCAAGCTTATGTTACTTAGAGCCGGACTTGTGGCATTCTTTTGACAGTGATGAGCGCACTTCTTTACAATCCTTGTTTTGAGTGTCACATTCTATAAAGTGAGATTTGCTCATGGGGAGTAGAGGAGGAGGAGTTTGGGATCCACAATGACCTAAGTGAGAGAGTGAACTTCTTTGATGAATTGAGTCAACTCTTGATGCTTTTGTGTCACATTAGAACTATGGAAGTCATAACATGATGTTGTTGATAATGCATTTGTGTTGAGGGTAATTGTTAGTCCCAATTGATGTTTGATGAAGTCACCTTAGGAAAGCTGAAATTTTCATTTCTTTTTTCTTGTGTAGGTAGGAATTACCTTGTTTGCTTGAGGACAAGCAAAATCTTAAGTTTGGGAGAGTTGATAACTAGGGTTTTAGCCTATTATTTACTCTATTTTGCTTAGTTTTTAGCCTATTATTTACTCTCTTTTGCTTAGGTTTTGGGTCAAAATGTGTAAAGGTATTCCCGAAAATTAAATTAATGTGCTTACTTGCAGGGTTTGGTCAAAATGAGGCAAAAAAGCCATAATCAACTCATGAAGGAGTCAAACCTGCATGAATCCAAGGCTGAGACTGGAGCGCTGAGAGCGGCAGAAAAGCGCGGCCGCGTAAGGACCACCACTGAGGCGGCCACTATTACGCGGTCCGCGAAAGTAGATTCAGAAAAGGTGCTTTGAGTGCTAAAATCACCGCTGACCGCGTTGGAAAAATGCGGCCGCAAAATCTTTGGCGCGGCTGCGAAGGAATTTCCGCCGAGAGCGCATCTTGAGGTTCAGAGACCCTGCAAGTCAGGCTTAACTGAAGAACGCGTTCCGTATCCAAATTACACGGCCGCGATGGAAGCACACACAGACGTAATTTAAATTATGCGGTCCATGAAATTAAGCCCAATCCAAGCCCAGTATTGAAGAAATGCAGACCGCGAAAGCTCAAGCGCGGACGCGGTCAGAATTACGCGTCCGCGAATCCTCCGTATGGGCATTTTTGTTCGAAAATTTCAGCCTAGTATAAATAAACCCTTTTATCAATTTTAGGTCAAGTTTTGTAAAAGAGAGCCCGTGAACAGCTGGTTTTTCCCTTTTTGGGCAATTTTAGAGTAGATTTACCTTCAAACTTTAGATTTTCATATTGTACTTTAATATTATGGCTTATATTTCATCTTTATCTTTGATTTCTGCTGCTATTATGAGTATCTAGACCTCATAGCTAGGTTGTGACCCAATCCTAGTGTGGGTATTTAATGGGTCTTGAATTTTAAGGCTTAATTGTTTATGGGTTAGTGATATTTAGCCTTTACAAACACTGATTCATGCCTTTATGACTTAGGCTCTTTTTGAGAAAGAGGGACTAAGTCTAGGAAAATTTGGCTAACAAGGAATTTTGGTGAACTCAAGAGATTGATAGCCCCAATTAAAGGGTTAAACCTAGAGATAGTAATACCCGATTTGAGCGAATTTCACTTATATTGTATGAAAACCCATTTGGGCTTGAGAAAGCCAAATCGGGCAAAGTCACTCAAACTACCGAAAGGTATAGAGTGAGAATTTATGTGTGATAGTTATATCACGACCCCAGTCATAACAAGCTTGTCCTAGATTCTTGATACCCATTAGATACTCACCTAGGCGGAAGTTACTTCCCTAGTGCCTTTTAACACTTGAAAACTCTCACAAAAAATATTGTACTTAGCTTACACTCAGCATACTATAAAATAAAATTAGAATAGAATTAATCGCAACAATGTTTGGAAGTGCAATTAGGAAGAACACGCATATCTAGATTAGTTAGATACTCAATTCCAAACCAAATTAACTCTCTGTGGAAATCGATCCTGACCTCGTTGGGTAAAACTGCATCGACCATCCTCGCTACTCTATAGTGGTGTAGGTTTGGAACTGATCAGATATCTCGCATTCGCGATAAAGGATTTTGGGGCTGGGGAGCCACGCTCGCGAAGGGGTGCTGCGTTCGCGAAGGAGGAGCTGAGGCTGAGGTTGTTGCTCTTCGCGTTCGCAAAGTGGCGGCCGTGTTCGCGTCGAGAAATCTTGGTCGGGAGGTTTTGGCCTTCGCATTCGCGGAGCTTGGTCGAGTTCACAAATAGGTGAGGCGGTATGACCTTAGTGTTTGCGAGGCTCATGTCTCGCTCGTGAAGGAGTATTTATGGGCGAGATTAGTTTGTGCGAGGCGTGGGCCGCGTTTGTAGAGGTTAGTGTTGAGCAGACCATTTAAGTATTATATTTCAGAATTTTACCCATCTTTTTATATTTTGAACCATAGACTTCGAGAGCAGGAGATTTGGAAGAGCAATTTTAATACTACATTGGAGATAAGGAATTTTTACTTAGATTTGGTTATATATTTTGAATCTTCATAGATTTCCACACCTGAAAATTAGAATTTTAAAGTGAAATTTGAGATTTTTGTCTACAACTTAATATGATATATTTTGGAGATTTGAGGAAATCGACTCGGTTTGGAATCTAATCATGTATTTGGACTCGTAGGGTTATGGGTAGTCGGGGTCTACCCCTTGAATCGGGTTTTGACCATGTGGGTCCGGGTTGATATTTGTTGACTTTTGGGGATTTGATTAAAGATTGAAGCTTTATTTTTTGGAATTGATTCCAATGACTTTGTTTGATGTTATTGAGTTGTATTTGACTAGATTCGAGTCGTTTGGAGGTTGATTTGAGAGGAAAAACTATTTTGGAAGGTTGAAGCTAGGTGTGAAGAGGTAAGTCTCTTGTCTATCCTTGTAAGAGGAAATTCTCCCTATAGGTAATCTATTTTCTACTTGTTGCTTGATTTAGGAGCTATGTATATGCGAGATGACGAGCGTATATGCATAGCTAGGTTATGACCGTATCCAGTAGTGTTGACTTGAGTTATGCCTTGTTTGGATTATGTGAAATTATTATCCATATTTCAAATTGATTCTATGGCTACATGATAATTCATAATTATGATTTAGGAGCATGCTTAGCGTTATGACTTATTGAATTTGGCATTAGGGATTATTTTTCCATGTTAAGATTTATTATTAATCCATAGCCATACACTTGTCTTATTTGCTCCATGATTTTGTGGCCATATGGCTTAATTTACTCATGCTAGATAATATGATTAGATTTGTGCATGCTTCAATAGCTTACTGAGCCATTGTGATAACTTGAATTACATGATTAGCCATAGCCATCTTTTAACCATATAAGCTTTAATCTGCATTCTTATTATTATGTTTGGTGCTTCTTTCATATATTGTTTCATAAACATATGCATGAGTAAAGAGTTGGTGTAAAGCCCCGACTATTTTAGTGACTTCTTAAACCTTGAGTTAATACTTGTACTACGAATTATGAAAAAGAGTTATTTCAAAATCTTAAGTTGGCAAAAGTGCTTATATAGATGTTAAATGATGATTTAGAATCAAGTTATGCGAGTACAATGGGTGAAAAGATGGGAAAAAAGTATTAGAGGCCAAGTGTAAAAACAACTCAGTTTTACTTCAATACTCGACCACCACGCTACCCAAATTTGGTTAGGTGCAGAAAAACAGCTCAGTTTTACCCCAGCACATGACCACGACGCGATCACCTATAGTTATAAATTTCGGATTTTGGGAAAGACTCTTATTTTAGGGTTTTAAGCATTGAGTCTTCTCCTCCATAGCAAGCACTAAGTTTGCAAACTCCCACACTCAAAGATGAGTAATTCGTGGGAAAATACATAGATTTTCATCATCTAATCATACTCCTAACATCAAATTACTTGGAAAATTCCTAGATTTCAAAAAATATTTCCAAGAACTCAAGAGAAGGAAATACCTAGGATTTTGTGGGAACTTCGCCCAAGGTAAATTTTACTACTCTCAGCATTAAAGTTAGAATCTTTTGAACGTATTAAGATAATAAAATATAATAATTGATGAAGTTATATGTGAAAATTAACTTTAAGCCCGGGATGACTAAATAAGACTTTGATAGAGGAATTGAGTTGAATGAATAGTTAGGGTTAATGGTTTTAAGACCTTGAATTATAGATTTTGAAAAGTTGACTACGCGAGATCGTTGAGAGAAGACTTGGGCAGTTGTTTCGTGGTGAGTTGAGGTTTCTTCCCTATGTCAAGGGCTAGATTAGAATGTGCATAGTAATTGTCTGTTTATTTGCTCTATTTATAGAATAAAAAAGTATATATACAAATTAAAAACCTTTACGGCAGATGATGAGTAGATCGCATGACTTGTAGTAATTATTTGCTTATTTGCAACTACTTCTATTTGTGCAATTGCTTGTATGACTCAGATATTTTATTCAGATTCAGATAAATATGATCATATTCAGAAAGGGAGAAGTAGCCAACCTCTCCGAGTATGAGCGCCACGGTAGCTAGGGTTAGCTACCCTATACTTGCATGTGCTAAATTGTTTGCTGGGGAGATAGGATGATACTTTCCTGTGTGCGTTCCCAAATGCTCACGTACACAGGGCCACTATGTGTGAAAGTGTTAGAAAATTTATTTCTTTAAAACTAACTCAATTTTCAGATTTAGTTTCAAATACCAGTTTGACTCATCTTTTAGTTTTAATCTCAGTTACCAAATAAAGAATTCAGTTTTCAGCTTTAGCTTTCAATTATCAAATACAGATCCAGTTCAGTTTCAATTATAACCGTTGAAATAAATTTTTAGAACCAGTTTTAGTTTTAAGACTACTCAATAAGTGCTATGAGAATTGCCTGCCTTAATTGTTGCATTTTATTATGTTAATGTATTTAGCCCATGCTAGTTTGTCCTCCGCTTAGGGAATTATCAACGAGACTTTCTAGGTGTCCTTTGGTGGTGTTTAGCTCGTTTGGCTCTGCACGTTATGTGGTAGGCATTGAGTTTGTAGGTGACGGAGCACGACGGTTTCCGTTGACTTAGTGGTGAGTCGTTGATTGTTTCCAACAGTGTCAATATTCTTTTCAGACCTTTAGCTATAATTAGATACTAAAAACATTCTGGAGAATGCCCTGAAGGCTTATGTATCCAGACATCAGTTAGAGGCTCGTGACTTTGATAATGGGTTTAATTGTCAAACATGTTGAGTTTTGTGTTATGATTTAGTTTTCCGACAGTTATTGTCTTAAGATTTATTTGTAATTTTTCATGGGAATGATATTCTGTTTAAAATTTTTAGTTAGTTAGAACAAGGCTTGCTCAACGACTAAGGTAGGTTGAGTGCCATCATGTCACACTCCAGTTTTGAGGCGTGATAAGTTAGTATAAAGATCCGCTAGTTTTAGGGGTCCCAGGGAATCATGAGCCGTGTCTTTTAAAGTACTACATATAAGTGTGTAGCGCATCACATCTAATACTTGGGAGGCTATATGACATACTAGAAAAATTCTAATTTTTTCTTCTCATGTCGTGCGTTAGTGCTAGAATTTCAAATGATATGACAATTTCCAATCTCGTTTTAGAAACATGATGGTTAGAAAAAGATTGACTTCGTCCTCTGCTGCAAACAATGTCGGAGTACCAAAGTGCTAATCACCAAGATGTGCCTTCAGTGGTGGTAGATACACCAGTTGCCTCGGTGGCACCAACTGTAGCTAGAGGAAGAGGTAGAGGCCGAGGTAGGACCAGTGGACAGAACGTCAGTGGAAGGGGTATCAAGGAAGATGTATGGCTGCAGGGTGAGGATAAGCTCCACCTCAGCCAGTTGCTGAGGAGCAAGCAGAGATTTCACCTCTTCTTATCCCAAACTGGGAAAATTAGTCCCAACAGCTAGATGCCCAACTCGAGAGGATTCTTGAGTTCTTAGAGTCACTAGCCCCTCTAGCTCATGGCCAGGCACCATCTTCTCATGAGCCGATTTAGGATAAATACGATTCAGATGCAAATGTAGTGGAGAATGACTTTCAGAATTCTCAGCTTATATGGCACAACCAGTTGTTCTGGCTAATATTATTAGGTGGCCCGCAGTTAGAGTTAAGCCAGGAGACTTCACTGGGCTTTACCCTGCCACTTCACAAGCATGGACCCGAAAGCAAAATCGATGCAATTTTTGGAATAAATTGAAGAGATGTTTATTTCCTTAGGTTCTCTAGATACTTTAGTTTTTGAGTTAATTGGGTATCATCTAACTCAAGCTGCAGGAGTCTGGTGGAGAACTTACAAGAAGAGAAAAGGTCCTAATCTACCACCGATCTCTTGGCCATAGTTCAAACATGCTTTCATGGAAAGGTTTTTACCCAGCAACCGATAAGATGAACTCAAATGGGAATTTAAAAATCTTAAATAGGGTACAATGACAGTTTTTGAGTATGAAATGTAATTTAACAAATTAACAAAGCATGCTCCCACCTTGATCCCTTCAGAAAGGGAAAAAAGGGTCAAAAGATTTATGGATGGTCTTAATACTTACACTGCCAGGGATATGGCTTCACACATGGAGGATAAGACTTTTCTTCAGGTAGTGAACATAGCTAAACACAAAGAGGGTTTTGAAACGATTATTAAATAATCTCGAGAGGTTAACCAAAAAGCAAGGACCGTAGGTGGATATAGCGGGGAGACAGGTAGAGGAAAGAATAGAAATCACATAGCTCAGAGTCAATTAGTGTCTCATTCTTCTTCGTACCCAGTTCCATCTAGGCAAAATTAGCAGGCTCGAGATCAGGTTTATCAAGGGCACAATGCACCTACTCAGAGTCAGATCGTTCAGTCATACCCCTAGTGCTCCATTTGTCAGAAGAGGCATCACAAACAGTGTTGTTTAGATCAGAGAGGCTGTTACCAATGCAATAATCTGGTCCATATCATGAGGAATTGCCCTCATCTCAGACAGACCATAGGGAAGGCTAGAGCCACTCAGTCAGCTTCCAAAACTACTACTCCCACTGCACCTCCTCTAGTTTGGCCTAATAACCCAATGGACCATGGTGCAGGTAGTAGAGGAGCTCAGGTCAGTGGAAGACCAGATAGACTCTATGCCGCCATAGACCGACAAAATGAAGAGGCATCAAATGCAGTCATCACATGTACTTTAACAGTATGCAATCGTCTTGCTTATACTTTGATAGACACAGGTTCTACTATCTCGTATGTATCTTACTTTTTCGCCATGGGACTAGGAAAACAACTTGAAAACTTAGAAAATAATTTTAAGATTTCAAATCCTATAAGGGATTTAGTATCAATCAGAAATTGTGTAATCTTAGTCAAAGGTAAAGACACTCTAGCAAACTGCACTTGTTAGACATGACAAATTTTGATGTCATAGTGAGCATGGATTGGCTAGCTTCATGTTATGCACTTATTTATTGTCATGCCAAAATGGTCAAATTCTCATTTATGGGTGAAGATCGAGTTATAATTAAGGGTGAAATTGGTTTGCCTATGGGTAAGTTTATTTCTTACCTTAAGGCCAAAACATTGATAGGGACCAGATGTTTGTCATATTTAGATCACGTGCATACCTCAAGGGCTTACTCCCTAATACTCGAGTCAATAACTGTGATGAGGGAGTTTCTGAAAGTATTCCTGGAGGATTCAGGATTATTACTAGTTAGAGAGATTTAATTCGCATAAACACTTTGACTGACACTCAGCCCATCTCAATACCTCTTTACAGAATGGATCCAACAATGTTGAATGAACTTAAGAAGCAGTTGCAGGATCTCTTGGATGAGGGCTTTATCAGGGAAAATGTATCCCCATGGGGGGCTCCAGTATTGTTCGTGAAGAAAAAAGGTGAGTCATTACGGATGTGTATAGATTATCGACAACTGAATAAGGCCACTGTTAAAAATAAATATCTACTCCCCATGATAGATGACCTATTCAACCAATTACAAGGTGCTAAGCATTTTTCGAAGATATATTTAAGATTAGGATATCATTATTTGAAGATTAGAGAGGCAGACATCCTGAAAATAACCTTCAAGACTCACTATGGTCGCGATGAATTTTTAGTGATGTCCGTCGGGATGACTAATGTACTTGTAGCTTTTATGGACTTGATGAACAGAGTATTCAAGCCATTTTTGGATATCTTTGTCATTATCTTTATTGATGATATTTTAGTATATATCCGTAGCCAGGCAGAACATGAAGAACATTTAAGCACAGTCTTGCGAATTCTTCAAGACGCTGGTTATATGCAAAATTTTCTAAATATAAATTCTGGCTTGACACTATCACATTTTTTGGGCATGTGGTCTCAAGCAAAGATATAAAGGTGGATCCACAAAAAATTGAAGTAGTTAAGAGTTAGCCCAGGACGAAAACACCGACACAAATCAGAAGCTTTTACGGACTAACGGGTTATTATAAGAGTTTTGTTGAAGGTTTTTCTTCACAAGCTGCACCGTTAACAAAACTAACTCAGAAAAATATTAAGTTCGAGTGGTTTGAAGCGTGTGAGAAGAGTTTTCAAGAGCTCAAGAATAGGTTGACTACGGATCCGGTCTTGACTTTACCTACTCCTACGGGTAGATTTGTAATCTATTGTGATGCCTCTAGAGTGAGATTAGAATGTGTGCTTATGCAAGATGATAAGATTGTTGCATATGCCTCTAGGAAGCTATAAAACCACGAGAAACATTACCCAAATTATGACCTGGAATTGGCAGCAATGATTTTTGCATTAAAATATGATGTCACTATCTCTATGGAGTGCAGTGTGATATTTATACAGATTGCAAGAGTCGGTAGCATATTTTCAAGCAAAGAGAGTATAACCTGAGCCGAAGAAGGTGGTTAGAGCTACTTAAGGATTATAACTGTAATATCATTTACCACCGGGGCAAAGGTAATATAGTTGCTGATGCTCTAAGTAGAAGATCTATGGGAAGTTTTGCCCGATTGTTCGTGATCGAACGTCCAGTAGTGAGAGAGACCCAACAAATAGCTTGCCAAGGTTTTTATGTTGATGAAGCAAATCTTGGTTTCCACATCTATCTTTGTAGAGCAAGTGAAAGCCAAATAATTAAACGATTCAAACTTATTAAAAATTAAGGAAGGTGTCCTTAGTGGGAAGATCACATGTTTTAACATTGATGGGAATGGTGTGTTGAGGCTTGGAAATCGTTTATGTGTGTTGGACATAGAAAACCTCCGAAGAGGAATTATGGAGGAGGCTTACACCCCAAAATACACGATGCAGCCGGGGTCTAGTAAGATATATCATGAAATTAAGAATACTTACTGGTGGAATAATATGAATGAAACAATGCAGGTTTCGTGTCTCGTTGCCTTAACTGTCAATAAGTAAAGGTTGAACATCGGATACCGGGCGATTTGGCCAAGCTAATAGAAATACCAGAGTGAAAATAGGAGAGAATAAATATGGGTTTTATGGTTGGACTTCCTAAAACATTCAAGAAGCACAACTCTATTTGGGTCATTGTTGACAGGTTGAAAAAATTATCTCACTTCTTACCTGTTAAGAAAACTTATATGTCCTCTCAGTATGCTGCTATTTATATCAAAGATATTGTGCGGGTGCAAAGATTACCAATGTCTATTATTTTCGATAAAGGGGCACAATTCACTGATCCGTTCTAGCAGAGATGTTAGGAAGGTTTAGGCACCAAAGTTAATTTAAGCGCGACTTTTCACCCCAAACAAACGAACAGGATGAGCGGGAAATTCAAACTTTGGAGGATATGTTATGAGCTTGTGTGCTTGATTTTAAAGTAAAATGGGATGATCATTTGCTGTTGTTAGATTTTGCATACAATAATGGCTATCAGTTTGAAGCATTGTATGGGAGACGATGTCGTTTCCCTATATGATGGTTTGAAACAGGTGAGAGAAAACTAAAGGTCCGAAGATAGTTCAAGATGTATTGAACAAGGTGAAGATTATTCAAAAATGACTCAAACAACTCAGAGCCACCAAAAAACATATTCAGATACAAGGCATCGCGGCCTTGAGTTTAAAGAAGGTGACTTCGTGTATTTGAAAGTCTCACCAATGATGGGCATCATGAGTTTTAGTAGGAAAGGAAAACTTAACCCTAGATATATTGGGCCTTATCTGATTCTCAAAAAGGTCGGAATCGTTGCGTATTGACTAGCACTACCACTAGAATTATCATCAGTGCATCTAGTATTTCATGTGACAATGTTGAAGCAATATTTTCACAACCCGAGTCAAGTCATTAATAGATTAAAGTGCATCTAGTATTTTAAGAGATCAAAGTTGATGATACTCTATCCTATGAGTAGGTCCTTATAGCGATTGTGGATAGGCAAGTTCGTACGCTTCGAATTAAAGAGATTGCTCCAGTAAAGGTTATGTGGAGAAATCATTCAATTGAGGAATATACTTTGGAATCTGAGCAATACATGAGGGAAAAATATCCCTTCCTCTTCGAAGATTCAGGTACATGACACCTGTTATGCTTTAATATGGTAGCTAGTTCACTAAGTGATATTGATGCTTACATGGTTATGTATGGATAAATATAGTGAAGTTGTAATGTTCTTCTCATTCATATAACTGACCAAAAGCTAACATTCAAGGACGAATTTCACATGGGGGGGGGGGGGAGGGGGGAGGGGATGTAAAGCCCAGATTATTTTAATGACATCTTAAGTCTTGAGTTAACACTCGTACTAAAAATAATGAAAAATAATTATTGCAAAATTTTAAGTTAGCAAAAGTTATTATATAGATGTTAAATGATGATTTAGAATCAAGTTATGTGAGTACAATGGGTAAAAAAAGTGGAAAAAATTATTATAGGCCAAATAACTCAGTTTCTCTTCAACACTCGACCACCACGCGACCTGAATTTTGTCAAGTATAGAAAAATAGCTCAGTTTTGCTCCAGCACGCGACCGCCACGCGATTACCTGTAGTTATAAATTCCAGATTTCTGGAAAGACTCTTATTTTAGGGTTTTGAGCATTGTGTCTTCTCCCCCATAGCAAGCACGAAGTTGGACAAACTTCCACACTCAAAGGTGAGTAATTCATGGGAAAATATATAGATTTTCATCATATAATCATACTCCTAACATCAAATCACTTTGAAAATCCCTAGATTTCAAGAAACATCTCTAAGAACTCAAGAAAGGGAAATACCTAGAATTTTGTGGGAACTTCGCTAGGGGTGTACGTTAACGGTTTGACTTAGCGATTATCGGACGGTTATTCGATAGTTTATCAGCTAATTCAAATAGACAATAAAAAAGAAGTTGAGAATTAGAAAAAAGGAAAAAATTGGAGTAAAGCATTACATCTGCTTGGTGCTCGCCTCTCTCTAGTTGAGCATTTATATAATCCAGTTGGTTTTAGCAATGTTGCTAATAAGAATTTCATGTACAGAGAGAGATATATAGGCTTCTTTATCTCAATAGACAATTCTTGTAAAATAAAGCTCTTTTTTTTCTCTTAGATGGCAATGATGATCAGCATCTTTTGTTGATCATAAAGTTCTAGATTGTGGCTTAAGCATATGCACTCTACATCTGTTACTTACCAGATCATGATAGCAAATAAAATGATGACGTACAGTTGCAACACAATATACAGATCTTGTTCTATGAAAGCTTAGGCTAAATCACCACCACTATGTTGCCACAAATTGATGATGTTTTGTAGCCTAATTAAGAAGAATAGTCATATGCCTCTGTGATCAGGGCAGATCTATGTAGAGGAGATAGAGTGGTACGCCACCCGATCACTCAAGTAGAATTTCATGTACCAGTGGTACTTCACTTGTATTTCATGTACGTAGATAAATTAAAAATGGTACCCTAAGTCACAAAGTAGCCATAGGTGCCATGGTTAACGTGCTCTTCACAAGGCCCAAGACCCAAGATCAACCCTTACTTCACTCATAAATAATGCAAAGTCAATTTTACTTTTCCTTTTTCTAGATTGTTTTCTTTTCTTTTCTTTTTCTTAATTTCTTATATCTTCATCTTGAATTTTCTCTCTCTGTGTAATCTTGTTTTTATTAGTTATTTTGATTATAAAAGTATATTTGCTTATGTTTTCTTGTTCTAGATCTCAATTTTTTTTATTTGAATATGCTTTTAATCTTTTTATATATATCAATCTAATATTTTTCTTTCTTGAAAGACCTGTTAAGAACTCTGATATCCAAATGATTAAAGTAGTAGAGATGGGGATATTGAGGTGGATGTGAGGGAACACTAGGATGGATAAGATTAGAAATAAAGATATTCGGGATAAGGTGGGTATAGCCCCTATGGATGATAAGATGCAGGTAGCATAGCTCAAGTGGTTCAAGCACGTGCGAAGAAGAAGACCGGTACCTCGGTGGGATGCATGAGAGGTTGGTTTTGGCAGGTACAAGAAGAGGTAGAGGGCGGCCTAATAAGTATTGGGGAGAAATAATCATGCAGGATATGGCATGACTGTAGATTTTCGAGGATATGGCCCTTGATAGGAATTAGGATTGTAGGCTAGGAGGTAGTCGAGCGTTTTTCTACTTTGATCCGGGGGTGAGGCTAGTTTGTGAGGGTTGATCTTATACGGCTAGTGGTTAATGTTGTGTTCACCCTATCCTTCTGTTTTTCATAGCACCGTGCCTTAATTACTGATTATTATTATTGCATGTCATCTATTTTCTGATTTTTATGATGCTGCTATTATTTCTATGATTTCTGTTGACGGTACTGATATATTGTCTCTTCTCGTCTTTTCAGTCTTCTTGAGCCGAGGTCAATCAGAAATTGTCTCTCTACCCCATCGGGGTTGGGGTATGGTTTGCGTAAACACTACCCTCCCCAGACCCCACTTGTGGGATTTTACTGGGTCGTTGTTATTGTTATTGTTGTTGTTGACAAAACAAAATTCAGTTTGGTTATCGTCAATTTATTTATGCATAAATTATTTTTGTAAAGCAAACTGAATTAATTAAAAATTGATCCAACCGAACCAAACCAAATTAATTCAAAATAGAGCGAACCAATCAAACGTACACCTTAATTCAACCTCCTTGACTACTGGCAAGTTTAAATTAAATACAGTGGAACACGTAACTATTAAATCCTAGATCAATTTCTTTCTGTGATATCCAAGGTTTACTCTCCAGCATGATTTTAAAAACCATTTCCATGGGAAAATCAAACAAATCTAATTATACATCAAGGTATACATCTGTTACTTACCATGAAATCCAATCATACATCAGATATACTTTTATATACATAGGGGTAAAACTATAAAAATTCTTAACGGGTTAACTGTTTATCCGATAAGAAATTTGAGTAATCCGCCCCCAAACAGTTAAGCCTTTAATTGTAAAATTTTAATCCGTTAACCACCATTACCCCGATAACCAGATACCAATAAGCCAATAAGACATTTTGAAGTTCGGTTAACGGTTACAGTTCGATTTTGAACAGCCCTAAACTTCGCCCAAGGTAAATTTTACTACTCTTCAGCATTAAAGTTAGAATCTTTTGAACGTATTAAGATCATAGAATATACGAATTGATGGAGTTAGAGGTGAAACCTAATTTTAAGCCCTAGATGGCTAAATAAGACTTTGATAGAGGAATTGAGTTGAATAAATAGTTTGGGTTAATGGTTTTAACCCCTTGAATCGTAGATTTTGAAGAGTTAACTACGTGAGGTCATTGAGAGAAGACTTGGAAAGTTATTTCGAGGTGAGTTGAGAGTTGTTCCCTAAGTCAAGGGCGAAATTAGAATGTGCATAGTAATTGTCGGTTTACTTGCTCTATTTATAGAATAAAAATTATATATACAAATTAAAAACCTTTATGGTAGAGGATGACTAGATCGCATGACTTGTAGCAATTATTTGCTTATGTGCAACTACTTTGGTTGTATGGCTCAGACTTTTCATTCAGATTTAGATAAATATGATCACATTCAGAATGGGAAAAGTAGCCAACCTCCTCGAGTTGGAGTGCCACGGTGAACAAGGTTAGCTACCCAATACTTGCAGGTGCAAATTGTTTGTTGGGAGATAGGACGGCACTCTGTCGTGCGTGTTCCTAGATGCTCACGTACGCAGTACCAAATTATATGTTGGGGAGATAGGCCGATACACCTTCGTACGTGTTCCCAAATGTCCTGTATGCAGGGCCACTATGTGCAAAGTTTTCAGAAAAGTTATTTCTTTTAAAATAACTAAATTTTCAGCTTTAGTTTCAAATATCAGTTTGACTCAGCTTTCAGTTCCTATCTTAGTAACTAGTTACGAAATTCAGTTTTCAGCTTTAGCTTTGAGTTAACAGATTCAGTTTTAGTTTCAGTTATAACTGTTGAATTAAATTTCCAAAATTAGTTTTCCTTTCTAGACTACTCTGTATGTGCTATGTGAATTGCTTACCTTAATTGCTATATTTTATTATATTTATGTATTTAGCCCATGATAGTCTTGTCCTCCGCTTAGGGATTATCAATGAGACTTTCTGGATATCCTTTGGTGGTACTTAACCCATTTGGACCTACCACATTGTATGGTAGGCATTGAGTTTGTAGGTGACGAAGCACGTGGATAGAGACGCGTTTAGTTGACTCAGTGGTGAGCAGTTGATTGTTTCCAACATTGTCAATATTCTTTTCAAATCTTTAGCTATTACTAGATACTTAAAATATTCAGGGGAATTCCCTGAAGACTTATGTATCTAGACATCAGTTAGAGGTTCATAACTGTGTTAATGGGTTTAGTTGTCAAACATGTTGAGTTTTATGTTATGATTTAGTTTTCAGACAGTTATTGTCTTAAGATTTTGTTTTTTTTGCAATTTTCCATGGGAATGATATTCCGTTTAAAAATTTCAGTTAGTTAGAATAGGGTTTGCTCAATGAGTAAGATAGGTTGAGTGTCATCACGTCCCACCCAGTTTTGGGGTGTGATAGTTGGTTATTGAGGAAAGTTGAGGATTTTAGCACTACCGACACTATGTGCGGATATTGATCATTGGTTATTGATCATTAATTATAAAATGACCAATGCTTGGATATGGATCCGTACCTCTAGAGTAAGGCTATTAGCCATGTTACTTTGGGCCCCGTGAGCTTAGGCACCCTGGTTTTTGGTGCTTGGTTTAGACACATGGCCTATGTCAGGCACATGAATTTATGCTATGAGATATTCAGAAAGGATACTGAGCATACATATATATATATATATATATATATATATACACACACTTTGACTCATGTAACAGTTTTATATAAGTATTGTTGACATGTAGTATGTCTTTATATGAGGTTTGAGATATTGATATATCTCCTTTATATATAAAGCATGCCTAAATTTCATATGAACTATGTTCTGAGCTTTCATACTCATTTGACAATGCCATGTTTTATTCGTATCTTATTTATGCTTTCACCTGATTATCATACTATTAGTAAGTGTCGATGTCGATCCCTCGCCATTGCTTCTTTACGGTTAAACTTGATACTTATTGAGTACCATATTTTTGCACTCATATTAAAATTCTGCACATTTTTGTGCAAGTTTTGAGGCCGGTATTAGTGGTGTTCATCCATCAGAGTAGGAGATCTAGTGGGAGACTTCGTGGTGAGCTGCTTTACTTGACCCAATCTGCAGCACATGGAGTCCTCTTTATAATAATCTGAAAATCTGGATTAGGTGTGGATGCCTAAATGAGTATTAATGTGACATTTTAGACATGTGAAGTCCTATCGGGATGAGTATGGGTGGTATAGTTATTTTGGAATCAAGACGCAGAATGAGGTGCATAAGATTCGATAGAATTAACTAAGTTTATGGAAGGTCTGTCTCATAACCTTAGACAGTGCAAGACCATAAAAACTCACAACCTTAGACAGTGCAAGGCCACAAAAACTCAAATCCTTCGACAGTGCAGGCACTATATAGAGCACTAACTTCAACGCCGCTGACGATGCAAGGCCGTGTAGTTATGGCGCCTCTGATGGCGCCTTGCTTTGATATTTTGACACCTCTGATGATGCCTCACGCTGATGATGTTTATCGGAGCCACTTTTATTTCCTCCTTAATTTGTGGAAATGTACACTTAATTAAAATCCTTATCTCATTTCCACACCCTAAACACGTATATTTGCTATAGAAAGGGCAACTCTCAAGAACCCAACTTCTTCCAAGGTCCCTCCATCATCCATGGTGAGTTCTAATGATGATTCTAAGTTAATTTTAATTCTCTAACACTTTGTTAACATGGCTAAATCTTTCAAATCATTAGATATTCGATCGAGACATCATTGTTGAGAAAAGAAACCCTAGAACTCGAATTCAAGAGGATTGAACTTCAAAAAGGTAATGTTTCTACTCCCTAATCATTTATACCTGTGAATTCATGAGATCTTTGGAGAATAGTAAGTGGGTTTGATAAATAGAATCATATGAACTATTTGGGCTGTTGACTTAAGATTGTTGTAAACATTTGGGTGATAAGAAATGGTGTTAGTTCAGGATTGTAGAATCACCTAGAAATAGTAGAATGGGAATTGGGTGAAAGAAAACACAATTAATAAGGGTTATAAAGCTTTATGCCCACCAAGTGGTTGATAAAATGCCTAAGTGACCAAAACATGAGTATTATTGCTAATGTGGAATCCCTTTGACTTGTATTATTATAGATTAAAGTTGAAAGGGTTGTAGAACATTGTATTACTCTCAAGAGCAGGAAGTTAAGGTATGTGAGGCTAACTCTCTATTTCTGGGAATGTTAATGATTCTCCCTACACTACGTTTCTTTTACAATGTTACTAATTGCCTCAGAAATATAATTAAGCTTAGTTCCTTGAATAGTTACATAACTTCTATTCTCTAGCTTCATAATTCGTTCATGAATTTCATTTAGAACGTTGTGAGATCAGTACGTAACTAATATAGACTTGTGTTTGAAGCCCATGAGTCTTAGTCTAGATTACTCAGCATGTCATAAATAATTGAAGTTTCAGTTTTCATATTAATTCATGAATACATGTCTCAGTCTAGTCCTATTCAGTATTCCAGTATCATGTAACTCAGTATCATTCAGTATTTCAGCATCACATATTGTAGTATGATACTTAGTTCTTGATTTTAAATCCCTAAATGTTGAACACATTTATTTGGGCCTGAGGCCGTAGTTTATGCTTTGTGCATATTTGAGCATGAGGCCATAGTTTATGCCTTATGCATCTTTGGTCCTGAAATCGCAGTTATGTATACATATACTTAGGATCAAGGCTGTAGCTTGTGCACATATATATTAGGCCTGAGGCCGTAGTTTATTTATTCAAATAACCAAGTGGTTCATCATTCAGAAGAGGGAGTATATCCTTGCTACCTTGTTCAGTTATCAGATCAGTTTTAGTTTTAGTATTCATAGTTATTTCTTTCAGTTGCTTTACATACTAGTGCAATTCAAATGTACTGATGTCCCTTTCGCGTGGGGCTTGTACCAGCTATTTGGTGAGCCCCACTTCTTTTGGGGCATTATCATTACTTTACAGTCATTCAGTATTTGTAGACAGTCAGAGTTTTCAGTACTTAATTAGAGGCTTCATAGATTAGAGTAACAGTTAGACAGAGTCACATGCTTTTCATGTTAAGCAATGTTGGCTACAAATATGTTTCAGATTTATATTAGTGTTTCTACACTTGATTTATATCATTTAGACTTTTAATATATCAACATGTATTAGTTTATCTCCCGCATTCAATGTGTTATGATATCACATGTTGATTCAGTCAGTCTGTTGGTTCACTCGGTCATATGTAGTCAGACACCGGGTGGCGTATTACGTCCAGGCCCAAATTCGGGGCGTGACACTTTTCCCTACTTATCTATTATATCTATCTATTTCTTTTCAGACATAAATTGTTATTCAATTGACACTCTTTATCCTTGTTAGATGCTTGTGATAATTGTGACACCGAGTTTTGAGCATTGTAGATTGTTAAGGTCGTGTTTAGACCTTGTCTCAGACATTTACATTTATGATATTAGTTTTAAGACTATTTCTACTTTCATATTATATCATGATTCTATTAAAGATTAAAATAATCTGCCTAAATTATGGTTGATTGAGTATTGGCTTGCCTAGAAAGTGTGTTAGGCATCATCACAACCTTTGGTAGGATTTTAGGTCATGAAAAGTTGGTGTCAGAGCTCTAAGTTATAAGGGTCTCACAAATCACGAGTAGGCCTAGTAGAGTCTTGTGGATCGGAAGAAAGACGTTAGTATCTTTCTGCGAGAGGCAATAGGGCTATAAAAACTTTCCCTTTCTTGATTCTTCATCGTGCTTTGAGTATTGTATGCGTCTAAATCATTCTCTTATACTCTCTCAGAGATGGTGAGTATTCGCGCTTCAGTAGTGGGTGCTGGAGAGGCAGCACCATAGGCTGTAGTCGAAAGAAGCAGGGCCCATGGTAGGTCCAAGGCTCCTACCGGGGGCCACAATGTCATAGCTAGAGATGGAGCATCCACCGGAGCCTGTGGCCATACTAAGGTAGTTGCAATGGACCCACTTACGGATCATGTAGAGGATCGGATTATGGATAAGCATGTTAAGGTTCTAGTGCACACCCAGCATCTAGAGGGTTTCGTAGCTACACCTGTATTTCAGGAGGCCATGGTTAAGATGGTTAGCTTTATTGATGCATTTACCCAGGCTGGAGTGGTTCCAGTGACCCTAGCAATATCTCTGGATGGAGCGGGAGCTCAGACCCCTATCACTCATACTTCGGAGAAGTCGATTATAGTAGCTAGACCTTAGATTATGCTTGATGGTAATGCTTCAAAGAATGCCTAGGATGTTTTAGATCGATGTCATCAGAAGCTTCGTGATTTGGGATTGGTAGAGTCGAATTTAGTGGACTTCACTACATTTCAGCTGAGCGGAGCTTCTAGGAGATGGTGGCAGACTTATGAGCTGGGCAGACCAGCTGGTTCATCTCCTCTTACATGGACTCAGTTTTCACATTTGTTTCTTTAGAGGCACATACCATTCACCATGAGGGATGAGTTGAGACGCTAGTTCGAGCACCTGTGGCGGGATCATAGGTCAGTGGCTGAGTATGAGGAGATATTCACAAAGTTGTGTCACCATATATCTTTCTTGATCCCCATCAAGGCGAAGAAGGTGAGGCAATTCATTGAGTGTTTGACCTATGGCATCAGGGTTTCTATGACACAAGAGTCAGAGGTTGGGAGTACTTTAAATCAAGCTAGAGATAGGTTGGTGGATCGAGCGTATCGTAGCCAGGGGAGAGAGGCCATGATGAGAGACAAGAAGCCTTGTTGTTCTGGTGGTTTTGGTGGTACTTTATCTGGAAGTAGAGGTTAGATTAATAGAGGCCATCATGGTAGGCTAGCTCATTTTATACAGCATGGAGCCTGTAGTGCAATGGATCAACCATATTTGAACATTCCAATTCCATTATATTTTAGCAAGCTCGTATCGTGCTCTTTCTGTTTAGAATTCCTCCAGTGGGTATTCGGGTCATTAGCGACAGTACTAGTCTCAACAACCTCATTCATCTAGAGGTGTCTACAAGTGAGGAGAGTTCAGCCATGTGAGAAAGTATTTCCCCAGGCTTGGTAGAGGCACAACTCATCAGAGTTCCTAGTTAGTGATTCCCGCACCAGTTGCATCACCCCAAGGGGTGGACATTCGGTACTTCAGTTCGGTATTTCGATATTCGATTTATCAATTGTGTATTCCAAATACCGTACCAAAGTAGTTCGGTACGATTAGGTATTTATTATTTTGGTTCAGTACGGTTTTGGTATGATTTCGGTTTGATACATAATGTATCCCGTTGTGCTAATAACACTGCTAAGAGCCTAAGCAAACAGAAACAAAAATAGAATACCACCTTGATTTACATCCTTTCCTAAAGTGACAGCATCATGAAACATGTCAAATTGGCAATAGTAAATTTTGACTCAAGCAGAAGAATAGTCAGTGAGTCAGATTCACATGATTATGTGCAAAATAAGGAACCAAGAAACAAGAAACTTAGCAACCAGTAGTAACGACTAACGAGCAGCAGCTCAGCAGAATTTCTACCCCAGCAACATATTTTTTAATTCAAGTTTACACTTTACACAGCTGCAACAAAAATACAAATGCATGATGCATCATACAACAACCACTAATGAGCAGCAGGCAACAATAGATTAAACACAATGCAACATCACGAGCAACAACCCAGCAAAATTTCTAACCTAGCAGCGGATTTTTTAATTCAAATTTATACTTTACACAACTGCAACAAAAATATAAATGCATGATGCATCATGCAACATCCACTAACGAGCAGCAGGCAACAACAGATTAAACACAATGCAACATAACAGAGAAGGCATAAACCCGCCAAACAGAATTCAAGTATACACTAGTAACAACTAAAGGGTCACAGTCTTAAATACGGATTCCTGGATTACGCTCAAGACAACCTCTAATATGCTTCCTTAAATAATATGTTCCAACCCTCTTTGGATGAACATTATAGACTCGACCACAATGCTTACACTCTACTTTGCGAACTTCACTATTATCTTCTACCACCTCAAAGTGTTCCCAAATATGAGAGCGTACTTTAGGAGCACGAGGCATGATTGAACTTGAACATAAAAAAAAAGAAGATAAAATCATAAGTTAGAATATTATTTTTTTATGATAAAAGAACAAAACTACAAAATTATATCACCAAACAAATAGAGTATTAAACTTACCACTCAAATTGCAGCTATAGTCTATGCATCAACAATGCTAATAATTCTTCCATTATTTTCCATATCTAGAGATAATTCGACCAAATATGTCATACAAATAAACAAGTATAATATATTATTTTGAACTAAAATACACACAAAATATTAAAGTTTACGAAGCTCGAGTTCCTCAAGATATTCCCACTCTTCTTCAATACTAATAGGATTCTTCTCTTCTCTAAGCCAATCTTGAACACAAATAAGAGCTTGCATGTATTTAGGAGTCAATGAACTCCTAAATGAATCAAGAATACGGCCACCGGTGCTAAACGCACATTCCGACGCCACACTAGAAATTGGAATGGCCAACACATCACGAGCAAACTCTGAAAAAATAGAAAATCTAGGAGCATGTATTTTTCACCAACTTATGATATCAAATTCTTCACTAAAAGGCTCTTGTTCTTCACTAATGTATTTATCCAACTCTGATTTATTACCCCCCCACTTTCATTGTCTTTCTTTTGTTTCTTTAAGTAAAGCTTTGTCCCACTAGATGTATTAGATGTGTTATCAGATGAAGTAGATCTAGATGGAGATTGAGGACAAGATCCTGTTAAATACTTTTTTAGATACTCTCCAAACAAAGAATTCATATAAGCATACACCTCACCATTTATTTTCTTCCATTTTTTATCCCCAAAAAGTTCTTCAAGTGCAAGGCTAACATATTCAAACTTGTTACATGGATCCAAGATGGAAACAATAAAAATTATTTTATTCCTCTTTTCAGGCTCACCCCAATACTTCTTGAACTTTTCTTGCATCCGCTTTGTCATTTTTCTCAAATTCTCATCCTCATTAATTAAACACAATTTCAAATGACAAAAAAGTTCATATACATCCTCAAAATGAGAATTACAAATGACATAACGTGAACCTGAAACCTTTTTGGTGAGATCATGAAATCTTGCAAGAAACTTTATCACGTTCCTCACATTCACCCAATTATCAGATTCAAGAGGACCGGCACTACTACCGTCTTCACAAAGATGAGAACAAAGATAAGCAGAAAATCCATCATCAAAAAGATGAAACTTGTCAAAGACCTTTTCAAAGTTTTCCGCTGTATCCAACATCAAATAGGTAAAATTCCACCTAGTAGGAACATCCAAACACAATATTTTTTTACATTCTACCTTTACATGTGCACAATATTATTTAAACTTTAAGGTCCTTGTAGGCGATGATCTCACATACCTCACAGTATTTCTAACACGTGTGACAGAAGCATCAATTTCTTTCAAACCATCTTGCACAATTAGATTAAGTATATGAGCCATGCATCTCACATGATTGTGACATCATTTGAAGAAGCATTGTCTACGGTAATAGTGAACACCTTGTCTAATTTCCATTCAAGCAAACAATTTCCAATAGCTTTAGCCATCTCTTCACCCTTATGACTAGTGATAGGACAAAAATTTAGTATTCTTTTCTGCAACTTCTAATCCCTATCAATGAAGTGGGCTATGAAACACATATAATTTATTCTTTGTAATGAAGTCCAAGTGTCTGTTGTGAGGCAAATCTTTAGTTGTGCTTCTCTAAAAGACCTTCTTAGATTTTTCTTCAATTCACCGTAAACTTCATAACAATCCCTTGTTATTGTTCTATGAGAAGGAAGACGAAATAGTGGTTGAGCTATTCTCATAAACTTCATAAAGCCTTTCTTTTCTACAAAGTTAAATGTTTGTTCATCAATAACTATAATCTCAATTAAAGCCCTCCTAACCCCTTCTTGATCAAATTTCCAAAGCGATCCTCCGTCCTTTTGGCAAGATTGAAAGTTTATACTTGTTTGAGTATTATCTTTATCAATGTTAGGTGGGTATTCTTTGCATCTAGTCAAATAATTTCTCAATCCTGTTGTTCCATTCCTAGATGAATTAACAGCATAAGTTTGTTTACAATATTTACACCTCGCTTTACCGACCCCATTTTCCTCAAATTTATCAAAATATTTCTAAACTTCAGATCTAGGTTCTATGGCTTTTCTTTTCTTAGAATCTTGAGTATCAAATGTGTTGGCATTGCTATATTCAATAATATGTAAGCTTTCAGTTAAATCGACATCACTTACTCTACTTTCATCCGCCATCTATACAAAATTAAAACAGATACAAACACAAATTGAGACTAGAGTTGAGTTTAGATATACATCTTATTAGTTACTTTCTTAGCAGCAAAGATTGCACCTTTAATAATACTAAAGCAAAAATATACTAATTTCTATCAATAATTTCTTAGCAGCAAAGATAAAACATGCAAATCAAAACAAAAATTGTTATATATGGGTTTGTGAGGATCAAATTAAAAATAAATCATCCAAAACCAATTATAAATCCACAAAGCAGATACAAGTATTTAAAATTACTTCCAATACACTAGATAACAATGAATTGATCAAAATTAAAAAATATCACAATCCTAACTCTTACGACCTTTTGCTAGATTCTTGGCTATTTAAGACTTTAATTGTCAGAAGCTTAATTTTTTATCTAAGAAAGACTCATCATCATTGGTTAACAACGGATTGATAAGAAAGACTTTTTTTCATTATATTTTTGAAGATTGCATAATCATTTTTTATTTTATTTTTTTAACTAAAGTATTGGGTTTATTACTTTATAGTTTATACAGCCTTTTGTACCCAAAAAAGAAGCTATTGGTTACAAAATACAAATTGAATATTAAAGAATAAAGAAGTTGTGAACATGTTGAAGAGTTGAAGATTGAAGAATGAAGGTAAAAAATGAGAAAACAAGTAGTCACACTTGAGAGTCATCGGCGCCGAGGTCGTGAAGTCTCTGTGACAATCTGTTCTTCACACTCACTGCACTCGCACTCTCGCAGTCGCAGGCAGGCGGTCTGTGACTGTTCTTCACTTCTTTGTTTGGGAAACCTAATTCTAAATTTCTAATTGGGAGTAAGACACTAAGATATTGGGCTAAGAGAGTAAGGGAATTGGGCTGTCTTATTGGGCTAGAAATACAATATTGAAATTTTGGGTTGGGCTAGGGGCAGGGCAGTGTAGTACTAGGATAGGAATTAGGAAGAAGCACATAAAATACTTAAATAATTTGGTATTTCAGTATACTGAAATATCAAAATCTTAATACCGAGGACCGTACCGTTATACCGAATAACCAAAAATTTGATACCGAATTATACTGAAATACCAAAAAATCCGAAATCGAAATACCGAATTAAATCGGTCTGGTTCGGAATTCGGTTTTTTGAATTTTATGCCCACCCCTAATCACCCCTACCCAGACAGCTAAAAGGGAGGGCATGCGGTAAGAGGTCGCCCTAGAGGGGAAGGTCAGGTTGGTGGAGGCTTGACCAGTGGCGGTCAGGCCCATTGCTGTACTTTTTCAGGTAGACCCGAGGTGGTGGCCTCAGATACTGTGATCACGGGTATGATTTCTATCTATCATAGAGATACTTCTGTGTTGTTTTATCTAGGGTCTACTTATTCATCCGTGTCATCATATTTTTCTCTTTATTTAGATATGCCTTGTGATTTCATGGTATTCCTATTCATGTATCTACACATGTTGGTGATTCTATTATGGTAGATCGTGTACATCGGTATTTTGTGATTACTATTGGGGGTTATGAGAGTATGTTTGATCTTCTATTACTTAATATAGTTGACTTTGAGGTGATTTTGTGTATGGATTGGTTGTCTCAAGACCATGCTATTCTTGACTGTCATGTTAAGATCGTGACGTTGGTTATGCCGAGGTTGCCGAGGTTATAATGGAGGAGTTTTCTTGGTCGTACCCCTAGTAGGGTAATTTTATTCTTGAAGGCTCAACGGATGGTTGAGAATGAGTATTTGGTGTATCTGAATTTTGTTAGAGATACTAGTGCCGATACTCCTACTGTTAACTTAGTTTTAGTGGTGAGGGAGTTTCCTGATGTATTTTGTGCAGACCCATCAGGCATGCTACCCGATAGGGATATTGATTTTGGTATTGACTTTGTGTTGCGCACTCAGCCCATATCTATTCTACCATATTGCATGGCTCCAATTGAATTGAAGGAGTTGAAAGAGCATTTGCAGGAGTTGTTGGATAAGGGATTCATCATGTCAAGTACTTTTCCTTGGGGTGCACCAGTGTTTTTTGTGAAGAATAAGGATGGCTCCATGAGAATATGCATTGATTACAGACAGTTGAACAAGGTCACTATCAAGAACAAGTATCCAATGTCTCGTATTAGTCATTTGTTTAATCAGCTTTAGGGTGCTAGAATATTCTCGAAGATCGACTTGAGATCGGGTTATTATCTGTTGAAGATTGAGGTTTCAGACATTCCTAAGATGCCTTTCAGGACTCGTTATGGGCATTATGACTTTTTGGTGATGTCTTTTGGTTTGACCAATGTCCCAATAGCTTTCATGCATTTGATGATCAATGTGTTCCAGCCTTATTTGGATTCTTTTATATTGCATTCATTGATGATCTTGGCATCTTCCCGTATGGTGAGGATTTGTGCTTCATATTTCGAGGGAGAAGAAGTTGTATGCTAAGTTTTTTAAGTATGAGTTTTGGTTGGACTCTGTGGCATTCTTGCGCTACATGGTGTCTACTGATAGGAACAAGGTGGATCCGAAGAAGGTTGAGGCAGTTCAGAGTTAGCCTAGACCTTTTATTGTTAGAGAGATCATGTGTTTATTGGGTTTGGCTGGCTATTAGAATCGCTTTGTGGAAGGGTTCTCATCTAGCGCAACTCTACTGACCAAGTTGATTCAAAAGGGCGCATTCAGATGGTCTTGACGAATGTGAGGAGAGATTTTAGAAGCTCAAGACTGCTTTGACTATAACTCTAGTTTTGGTATTACCCTAGGATCAAAGATGTATATTGTCTATTGTGATGCTTCATGTGTTGGCCTTGGTTGTGTGTTGATGTAGAACAGTAGGGTGATTGCCTATACATCGCTCCCGTTGAAGCCCCAAGAGAAGAACTATCTAGTACATAATTTCGAGTTAGCAGCTATTGTGCACGCGCTCAAAATTAGGAGGCATTACTACTTATATGACATGTCTTGTGAGATTTACACTGATCATCAGAGTTTTCAATATCTATTCAAGAAAAAGGATTTGAATTTGAGGCGGCAGAGGTGGTTGGAGTTATTAAAGAATTATGATATTACTATCCTGTATCATCCGGGCAAGGATATTATAGTTGTAGATGCCTTGAGTAGGAAGGCAGAGAGTATGGATAATGCGTCATTTATTCCAGTTGTGGAGAGGTCTTTGGCTATGGATGTTCAGACTTTGGCAAATAGATTTGTGAGGTTGGATATTGTTTAACATAATAGAGTTCTTGCTTGTGTTGTTGCACATTCATTCTTGTTTGAGCGTATTAAGGCTCGCTAGTACGATGATCCCCATTTTCTTGTCCTTAAGTACATGGTATGGCTAGATGGTGCTAATGAGGTGGTCATTGGTGATGATGGTGTATTGCAACTTAGGGTCAGATTTCTTTTCTTAATGTGAATGGTTTGAGGGAGTTGATTCCTGAGATGGCTCATAGTTTGCAGTATTCTATTCATCTATGTGCTACAAAGATGTATCGTGATTTGAAAAAATATTATTGGTGGTGGAGGATGAAGAAAGATATTATTGGGCACGTTTCACGGTGTTTGAATTGTCAGCAGGTCAAGTATGAGTATTAGAAATCTGGTGGTTTGACTCAGAGATTTGTGATATTGGAGTGAAAGTGTGAGAGAATTATTATGGACTTTATGGTAGTATTTCCACAAAATTTGAAGAGATTTAACGATGTTTGGGTCATTGTGGACCAAATGAATAAGTCTACGCATTTTATTACGGTCATTACTTCTTACACTTAAGAGAAGTTAGCTTAAATCTACATTAGAGAGTTTGTCCATTTGCATGGTATGCCTGTTTCTATCATATCGGAATATGGCACTTAGTTTATATCGCACTTTTAGAGAGTTTTCATCCAGAGTTGGACACGCAAGTGGAGTTGAGCACTACATTTCACACTCATACGGATGGGCATTCCTAGTGGACCATTCAGATCCTTGAGGATATGTTGAGATCATGTATTATTGATTTCGCAGGCCAGTGGGACCAGTTTCTACCATTTGCGGAGCTTGCTTACAACAATAACTACTAGTCTAGTATCTGGATGTCTCCATATAAGGCATTATATTGGAGGCCATGTCGTTCTCCAATTGGTTAGTTTGAGCCTGGTGAGGCTAGGTTGTTGGGCACAAATTTGGTTCGTGATGCTTTGGAGAAGGTAAAGCTAATTCAGGAGTAGCTTCGTACACCGCAGTGCAGGTAGAAGAGTTATGCTGATAAGAAGGTTCGTGATGTGGCTGTCATGGACTGTGAGAAGGTTCTTTTTAGGGTTTCACCTATGAAAGGCATGATGAGATTTGTGAAGAAGGTTAAGTTGAGTCCTCGATATATTGGCCCATTTGAGGTGTTAGAGAGAGTTGGTGAGGTATCTTACAAACTCTCTTTGCCACTCAAATTGAGGTCTAGCTTATGAAGAAGAGTCTATGTCCATTTTGGATAGGCATGCCGGAAGTTGAGGTCGAAAGAGATTGCAACAATGAAGGTTCAGTGGAGAGGTCAATCGGTCGATGAAGCAACTCCAGACACTAAGCATGATATGTGAAGCAAATATTCTCATCCTTTTGTCATTTTAGCCATGATTCTAAATCTGTTCGAGGATGTATGTTTGTTTAAGAGGAGAAGAATATAATGACCCGACCAGTCATATATTTGTGCCCTGTTACCCAATTTGATATTTCATGTATGTGTTTGATGTTTTATGACTTGCAAGGATGGTTGATTTTGTTTTGGGAAGGTTTGAGTGTAATTTAGAACACTTAGTCTCTTTTTGGAAGCTTAAGTTGTAAGAGTTGACCAAGGTTTAAATTTGAGTAGGTAACCTCGGATTGGTGATTTGATAGTTCCAATACGTTTGTGTAGTGATTTTGGACATATGCGTATGTTTGGATTTAGAGGTTCCTAGAAGGTTTTGGCTTTATTTGCTAAAAGATAACAATTTGAAGGTTTAGAGAGTTCATAGGTTTCACTAGGAGTTGACTTTGATATTATGGGTTTTTGATTGGTGTTTTGGTGTCACGGTCCGAATCCCAACTTAGGAGTCGTGGTGACACCTAATCTCTAAGACTAGGTAGCCCAATCACTAATAACGTTAAATCAACAAAACATGATATAATAAGACAAAATTTAATGTAACAACGAAAGTAATGATAACATAAGCCCAAAATAGCAAAAACGCTATACAACTTCCCAGAACTAGGTAGCACCGAGTCATGATCCCTAAACTGATACATAAGAAGTCGCGATATATAGTACTTTGAATATGAGAAAATAACAATATCAATGTAGGGATGAACTCCAAGAGGCTATGACAGTCATGCATCTCTACCTTGAATCCTCGTGGTCAATGTAAGCTCTAACTGCCTAGGTCTGTAGCATCTAACACCCGGATTTGCACAAAAATGTGCAGAAGTGTAGTATGCGTACTCCACAATCGGTACTAGTAAGTATCAAGACTAACCTAGGTGAAGTAGTGACAAGCTTCAAGTCATGTGATACTCACTAGTCAAACACCTTGTGAAATATATCAATAACTAGCAATAGAATATATAACGTAAAATGATATCAACAATCTCTTTAGAGCATGCGATAACAACTCAACGCAAGTAAAGGTTCAGTTTCGATAATAAGTCATCAAATAGGAACACAACTATATAACACCCGGTATCCACGTCTTTGTCACAATAATAATATCCGCCCTTATCACTCCGTACTAGACAATAGTAACAATATCCACCCTTATCGGTCCTCACCTGACACAATAGCAATATCCACCTGTATTGCCCCGCACCCGACACAATACCAATATCCACCTGTATTGCTCTGCACTCGATAATATAGCAATATCTACCTTATCGCTCTGCACCCGACCAATGTCAATATCCACCTGTATCGCTCTGCATTTGACAATAATAACAATATCAATCACAATCTCACGGCAAAAACCTCGTGCCAATACCCAACCAATCCGCCCAACATGACCACATGTGCCAAAATTATCACAAAATAATAATGCCAAACTTTCATCGAAGTATTAGCTCATATTTTATCAACAAGGTGCACAAGGACATGACAATAGTAAAATGCGGATGAGTGTTTAATATATAAAGCATTACTACGACTAAATCAATTGTACAGATCATGTTCACGTTGACACAAAGTAATTAAGAAGGTTTTATAGAAAGCACATCCTCAAATTAAGGCATATTAATAGTCAAAGGTCTAATCTGGTCATAAGCCACACATAGAACCCGTATACACGCTCGTCACCTCATGTACACATTGCTTTTCACCTAACACAAATAAATAATTAAGGCCAAATCCTAATGGGTATTCCCTCACACAAGATTAGGCAAGATACTTACCTCAAACAAGAAAAATCAATATTCTAAAAAGCCATTGCCTCTCGACTCGGCTTCAAAACGGGTCAAATCTAGCATAAAATAACTTAATAACATCAAAAAAGGCTACAAGAATTGATTCCAAGTAATAAATCTACAATATTTATCAAATATAAAAAATCCACCAAAAAGACAACCCAGGCCCACCTCCCGGAACCCAATAAAATTCACAAATCTCGACTACCCATTCGAATACGAGTCCATACATACAAGTTTTCTTCGAAAATCAACTACAAATCGGAGTTCAAATCTCCATTTTTTACTTTAGAAAGGTTTTGCCAAAATATCCAATTTTTCTCTCTTAGATTCACTAATAAAATGTCAAAATCAAAGATAGAATCATGAATAATAACTAAATCCGAGTAAACAATACTTACCCAATCTAAGTGGGTGAAAATCGCCTTTAAAATCACCTGCATCCGAGCTCCCAGACTCAAACTATGATAAAATGAGCCCAAAGTCGCAAAAATGATAACTTACAACTCTGCCCAGTTTACCTGTCATGAACGTGGCACAAGCCTTGGCTTTTCGAAGCACGAAATTATACTGCCCAGAAAATAGACTTTGCAAACGTGGTCCTCACCCCGCGAACGCAATGCACAAGCTCCCCCATGTTTACACGAACACAATAAGCCATTTGCGTACGCGAGGGCTTAGCTCTAGCCTGCTCCCAACCTTCCTTCCTCCTAGGCTAACACGATGCCCATGTCACGAATGAGAAGGCCACTGCTCACAAAGCTTCGTGAATGCCGCCCTTTAATCGCGAACGCAAAGAGAAAAAAGACACTGTCCCAAAAATAGCCTTCGAGATCGCGAGACCTACTCCGCGATCTCAAAGCACACCAGACACCAACAACTTCATTCCAAACTTCACCAAATAGTCCAAAATCCATCTGAAACACTCCCGAGCCCCCTCGAACCCAATCCAAACATACCAATCAGTCTCAAAATATAACACAGACCTACTCGAGGTCTCAAATCACATAAAGTAACATCAAAACTACAAATCACACCTTAATTCAAGCTTAATGAACTAATCAATTTCCAACTTCTAAAACTCATGCCGAACTACCTCTAACCAACTCGGAATAACCCAAAATTTTGCACACAAGTCCCAAATGACATAAAGAACCTACTCCAACTCCCAAGACAATAATCTGAACATGATAATATCAAAGTCAACTCACGGTCAATCCTATGAACCGTCTAAACCTCAAATTTTCAACTTCTACCAATTAGAGCCAAATCAACCTATGAATCCCCAAATCCAAATCCAGACATACATCTAAGTCAAAAATCACCATACGAATCTATTAGAACCATCAGATGACTAATCCGAGGCCTTCTACACAAAAGTCAACCCTCAGTCAACTCTTATAACTTAAGCATTTATTCCAAAACTTTATCTAAACCAAACCAACCATCCCCGCAAGTCATAATACAATAAATAAAAATATCAAATAAGGAAACGAGACTCAAATACACAAAATAACTAGCCGGGTTGTTATGTTCTCCCCCTCTTAAACAAACATTCATCCTCAAATGACTTTAGAATCATACCTGGGATATCAAAAAGATAAAGAAATCTGCTACGCATATCATGCTTCTCCCAAGTTGCCTCCTCAACTGGTTGACCTCTCTACTAAACCTTCACCCATGCAATATCCTTCAACCTCAACTTTCTAACCTGCCTATCCAAAATTGCCACTGGCTCCTCATCATACGTCAAATTCTTGTCCAACTACACCGAGCCGTAACCCCAACACATGTGACGGACCCTTATAGTACTTCTGAAATATGAAAACATGAAATATCAGATAAACTTCTGATAAGTTGGATGGCAAAGCAAGTTTGTAGATCACCTCACTAACTCTCTCCAACGCCTCGAACAGACGAATATACCAAGGGCTCAATTTTCCCTTCTTCCCAAATCTCATAACACCTTTCATGGGCAAAAATCTGAGTAGAGCCGTCTACCCATCATGAATGCCACATCATGAGCCTTCCTATCACTATAAGTCTTTTTCCTAGACTGCGATATACGAAGACGCTCCTTAACTAATATCACATTCTTCAAAACATCACAAACCAAATTTGTGCCCAATAGCTTAGCATCAGCCAACTCAAACTAACCAACATGAGAACGACATCACCTCACATATAATGCCTTATATGAAGCCATCCGGATTCTCGAATAGTAGCTGTTGTTGTAGGAAATTTTTGCTAAGAGTAGAAACTGATCCCACTAGCCTCCAAAATCAATGATGCAGGCTCTCAAAATATCCTACAAAATCTAAATGGTTCGCTCGGACTGCCCATCCATCTGAGGGTGAAATGCAGTTCTCAGCTCAACCTGCGTGCCCAACTCACGCTGAACAGCTCTCCAGAAATGCAAAGCAAATTGAGTGCCTTGATCTGAGATAATATTCAAAGCCACACCATGTAGGTGAACAATCCTTCTAAGATAAATTAGAGCCAATTGCTCAGTGGTGTAGGAAGTCACGACCGAAATTAAACGTGCAGACTTGGTCAGTCTTTCCACAATGATCCACACAATATCAAATCTCCCTAAGCTCCGTGGCAGCACAACCACAAAATCTATAGTGATACGCTCCCACTTTTACTCTGATATATCTAGCCTCTAAAGAAAACCACCCATTCTCCGATTCTCATATTTAACCTATTGATAGTTCAAACGCCGTGTAACATTCTCCACAATGTCCTTTTGTATCCTCTACCACTAGTAACGCTGCTTCAAATCACACTACATCTTTGCAGCATCCGGGTGAATAGAATACCGTGAACTATGAGCCTCCTTAAGGATCAACTCTCTCAGCCCATAGACATTAGGATAAAAAATTCGGCCATGAAGTCGCAATACACCATTATCACCATTATTAACCTCTTTGGCACCACTTCGATGCACCATGTCCTTAAGGATAAGCAAGTAGGGATCATTATACTGATGAGCCTTGATGCGCTCAATAAAGGAAGATCGTGATACAACACAAGCAAGGACTCTGCTAGGCTCCGAAATATCCAATCTCATGAACCTGTTAGCCAAAGCCTGAACGTCCATAGCTAAAGGCCTCTCCCCAATTGTAATAAAAGCAAGACTTCTCATACCCCCCCCTTCCTACTCAAGGCGTCGACCACCATATTAGCCTCCCCGGGATGATAAAGAATGGTGATATCATAGTCTTTCAATAGCTCCAACCACCTCTGTTGCCTCAAGTTCAAATCCTTTTGCTTAAATAGATGTTGAAGACTCCAGTGATCCGTATACGCCTTACAAGACACGCCGTATAAGTAGTGTCTCCAAATCTTAAGCGTGTGTACAATAGCTGCTAACTCCAATTCATGCACTGGGGAGTTCTTCTCTTAGGGCTTCAACTGACGTGAAGCATAAGCAATCACCCTGCCATCCTGCAGCAACAAACACCCAATGCCAGCCTACAAAATATCACAATAGATTATATATGAACCCGACCCCCAAGGCAAAACTAAAACTGGAGCTATAGTCAAGGTAGTCTTGAGCTTCTAAAAGCTCTCATCACACCCATCAAACCACCTGAATGGGGCACCATTCTATGTCAACTTAGTCAATGGGGATGTGATAGATGAAAACCCTTCCGCAAAGCTGCGATAATAAGCAACCAACCTTAGGAAACTCTGGATCTTTGTAGCGGTAGAAAGTCTAGGCCAACTCCGAACTGCCTCAAGTTTCTTTGGATCCACCTTAATACCCTCATTGGACACCATGTGGCCCAAGAATGCCACCGAATCTAACCAAAACTTGCACTTGGAGAACTTAGCATACATCTTCTTCTCCCTCAGACTCTGAAGCATAATCCTCAAATGTTATTCGTGCTCCTCACTACTATGGGAATACACCAATATATCATCAATGAACATAATCACAAAGGAACCCAGATAAAGCTGAAATACACAATTCATCAAATGTATGAAAGCTACTGGGGAATTGGTCAGCCAAAAATTCATCACCAAGAATGCATGATGCCTATAACGGGTCCTGAAGACCGTCTTAGGAATGTTTAAAGACCTGATTTTCAATTGATGGTACTCCGATCTCAAGTTGATCTTCGAGAACACCCTAGAATCCTGAAGCTAGTCAAATAAATAATCAATACGCAGTAGTGGATACTTGTTCTTGATGTGACATTGTCCAATTGCCTGTAATCAATGCACATTCTCATGGAACCATTTTTTTCTTCACAAATATAACTGCAGCACCCCAAAGAGACACATTCATCCGGATAAAACCTTTATCTAGAAATTTCTGAAACAGTTCCTTCAACTCTACTGGAGCCATGCAATATGGTAGAATAGATATGGGTTGAGTGTCTGGTGCCAAATTAATTTTCCTATCAGGTGGCATGTACGGTAGGTCTGCAAGGAATACTTCTAAAAACTCTCTCACCATGGGTACTGAATCAACCATGGGAGTATGAGTACTCATATCTCTAACAAAGGCTAAGTACGCCAAGCACCCCTTTTAACCATTTGTTGAGCCTTTAGAAAAAAAAACCACCCTACTAGGAATATGACCTAAGGAACCTCTCCATTCCAACCTCGGCTACCCCGACAAAGCCAATGTCACGGTCTTAGCGTGACAATCAAGAGTAGAATGGACAAAGATAACCAATCAATATCCAAAATTACATCAAAATTTACCATATTAAGCAATAGAAGATCAACCCTAGTCCCGAAACAATACTTGAAATGATTGTATCTAATGCAACCGCCTCAGTCCTACCAAGGAAAGCATAAAATTGGACCTGACCTCCCCCTTCAGGATGACTTCTACCTACCTAGGGCCCACCTTTAGCTGGCTGTATAGGTAGTGTAGCATCTGGAGCGGGAATCATAGCCTGAGTACCCTGCTGAGATCCACCCATCCAAAGTCTAGGACATTCTCTTACCTTGTGTCTAGTATCACCACACTCAAAATAACCTCTTTGAGGGCATGACTAATGGTACCGAGTCTGTCCTGGACGATTGGAATAACCGAGATAGGAACCCCATGAAGGTGCACTGAACCATGGTTGTCTGGTACGAGTGTGCTGAGATCCATGGCTAGATCGAGCACTATGGGAAACCTAACGTGCTGACTGAACTGGTTGACTGATAGAGTCTATGCCATGATGGGTCTGAGCCACAAAGTAGAAACCACTAAATCCTCCAAGACCTTGAGGCTTCTTAGCCTCCCTATCCACCCTCTCTTGCCCGCGAATATAGTCTAACCTCTTAGCAATCTCTATAACATGATGAAATGGAGTCTCACTCTCCAGCTCCCGTGTCATCCCAAATCTGAGATTATAGGTGAGTCCCTCAATAAATCAACAGACTCTCTCTGTCAACGGAAACCAAAGGAGTTGTATGACGAGATAACTCTGTAAACCTCATAACATACTTGGACACAATCATTATTCCCATGGAGCAAATGCTCAAACTCACTGCACAACTCGTATTTGTAAGTCTATGGAATAAACTCCCTTAAAACAAGATCAGAGAATTGGGACCATGTAAGTGGTTCTGCGTCAACTGGCCTACTCGTCTCATAAGTCTGCCACCATCTGTATACCGGCCCCGTCAACTAAAAAAATAGTAAGGTCGACCCTGCTCGACTACACCAAACCCAAGGTACACATAATGCAATTAAACTGATCCAAAAAACCTTGTGCATCCTCAAAAGCCCCTCCACTAAACTGGGGAGAATGAAATTTATAAAACCTCTTCAAACTCTTCTGCCCCTCAACCGACACAACTGGCCCTACCTCGGGCTGAAATGCAACGATTGGCTGTACCGGCACAACATTCGGTGTCTAATAAGCATGAGCTAGCTGCTCTAGTGTACGAGCGATGAGAGTTTGAGCTCCTCCCCTAACATATGAAGTAGCTAGTGTAACCGGAATCAACCCTAACTGTGCCAAGCTCCCAAACATACAAAGAAGTGTGCTAAGGTCTCCTAGAGCCTCAGTATAGCAATAGGCCCCTCAGGTGCTTGAGCGGATCCCACTTGCTCAACATGATTAGGCTTTTGCTCCTCAACTGGATCTATCTACTGGTGGAACCACCACTGCTGTTCTATTAGGTGCTCTAGTCACGACGTTCCCCTCCTCGGCCTCAACCTCGACCCTGACCTCTCGCGACTCTAATAGGGGGTGCTGGTCCCTACTCAGCTTATCTGGCAGAATGTGTCCTCACCATCTATGAGATAATAGAATAGTAAAGATTCAACTTTGGAATAAAAAATGTGCATGATAAAGAATGAAAGAAAGTGATGTTATCTAATAGTTTGGTAGCCTCTCGAAGATAGGTACATACGTCTCCGTACCGATCCGCTAGACTCTACTAAACTTGTACATGACTCGTAGGACCTTGAACCTGGCTCTAATACCAACTTGTCACAACCCGAATTCCACCATAGAAGCCGTGATGTCACCTAATATCTATGACTAGGTAAGCCAATTACTAACAACTTAAATCAACAAAATATGATATAATAAGATATAATTTAATATAAAAGCGGAAGTAATGATAACATAAGCCCTAAATAGCCAAAATGCAATACAACTTCTCAGAACTAGGTAGTACATAGTCATGAGCTCTAAACTGGTACATAAAAAGTCTCGAGATACAATACTATTTGAATATGAGAAAATAACAGTATCAATGTAGGAATGGGACTCCAAGGGACTGCGATGGTCATGCAGCTCTACTTTGAATCATCGCGGTCAATGTAAGCTCTCGCTGCCCAGGTCAACTGGCTCCAACATCTAGATCTGCACAATAATATATAGAAGTATAGTATGAGTACTCCACAATTGGTACCCAATAGGTATCAAGACTAATCTCGCTGAAGTAGTGACGAGCTTCAAATCATGTGATACTCATTAGTCAAACAACCTGTGCAATATATCAATAACTTGCAATAGAATGTATAATGGAAAACAATATCAACAATCTCTTTAGAACATGTGATAACAACTCAACACAAGTAAATGTTCATAGGAACACAACTATATAACAACCCCTATCCACATCTTTGTCACAACAACAAATCTGCCATTATCATTCTGCAACCGACAATAGTAATAATATCCGCTCTTATCACTCCACCAGACATAATAGCAATATCCACCCGTATCACTCCTCACCCGACACAATAACAATATCTACCCATATCACTCCATACCCAATAATAATAACAATATCAATCATAATCGCACGGTAAAAAGCTTTGTGCCAACACCCAACCAACTAACATGTCCATATGTGCCACAATTATTACAAAACAATAATGCCAAATTTTCATCAAAGATATAAGCTCATAATTTATCAACAAGGTGCACAAGGACATGACAATAGTAAAATACGGATGGGTGTTTAACATATAAAGCATTACTACGGCTAAATCAATTGTAGTGATCATGTTCCCGTAACCACAAAGTAATTAAGCATGTTTTACAGAAAGCGGATCCTCAAATTAAGGCATATTAATAGCCTAAAGGTCTAATCCATTCATAATCCATACATAGCACTCGTGTACATGCTCGTTACCTCGTGTACCCGTCGTTTTTCATCTAACACGAGTAAACAATTAATGCCAAATCCTAAGGGGTATTCTCTTACACAATATTAGGCAAGATACTTACCTCAAACAAGATAAATCAATACTGTAAAAAGTCCTTGCCTCTCGAATCGGCCTCCGAACGGGTCATATCTAGCAAAAAACAACTCAATAACATCAAACAAGGCCATAAGAATCGATTCCAAGTAATAAAGCTCCAATCTTTATCAAATATCAAAAAGTCAACCAAAAAGTCAACACGAGCCCGCCTCCTGGAACTCAACAAAAGTTAGAAATCTAGATTATCCATTCGAATATGAGTCCATATATACAAATTTAATCCAAAACTGACTCCAAATTAGGGTTCAAATCTCCATTTTTTGCTTTAGAAAAGCTTTGCCAAAACTCCCAATTTCTCTCTTAGATTCATTAATCAAGTGTAAAAATCAAAGATAGAATCATGAATAATAATTAAATTCGAGTTAAAAGTATTTACCCAATCCTAATGGATAAAAATCGAGTGAAAAATCACCTCAATCTGAGCTCCCATTCTCAAAATATGATAAAATGAGCTGAAAGTCCAAAAAATGATAACTTATAACTTTGCCTAGTTATACCCTTCACGAACACGGCATAAGCCTCACATTTGAAAAGCACAAAATTACACTGTCCAAAAAATACACTTCGCGAATGCGGTCCTTACCCCGCGAACGCGATGAAAAATCTCCCCCTCAACTACACGAACGCGATAATCCACTCATAAACGTAAAGGCTTAGCTATAGCTTACGCCCAGCCTTCCATCCTCTTATGCGAATGTGATGCCCACGTCGCAAACATGAAGGCCACTACGCACAAAGCTTCACGAATGCGGCCTTCCAATCGTGAATGTGAGGAACAAAATGACACTGCCCCAAAAATAGCTTTGGCATTTGCAAGACCTGCTCTGGGATCGCGAAGCACACCAGACACCAGCAACTTCAGCAGTTCCAAACTTCACCAAATGGTCTGAAATCTATCCGAAATACTCCCGAGCCCCCCGGGACCCCGTCCAAACATGCCAACCAATCCTCAAATATAACATGGACCTACTCGAGGTCTCAAATCATACAAAGTAATATTAAAACTACAAATCACACATCAATTCAAGCTTAATGAACTAATCAACTTCTAACTTCCATAACTCATATTGAACTCTAACCAACTTGGAGTAAACCTCTCCTGCCCACTGATATGCTCCAACCTCCTAGAAATATCTACAACCTGATGGAATGGAGTCTTAGTCTCCAACTCTCGTGCCATCCCAAATATGAGGTTGTAGGCGAGTCCCTAAATAAATCCGCGGACTCTCTCCCTCTATCAGTTGAAACCAAGGCAGGTTCATAACGAGATAACTCCGTAAACCTCATAGCATACTCGGACATATTCATACTCCCTTAGCGCAACTGCTCGAACCCGCTGCGTAACTCATCCCTACCGATCTGTGGAATAAAATCTCTCAAGAAAAGATTAGAGAACTGGGACCATGTAAGTGGTACTGCACCAGCTGGCCTACTCGCCTCATAAGTCTGCCACCATCTATATGCCGATCCTGTCAACTGAAAAGTAGTAAGGTCAATCCCGCTCAACTACATCAAGCCCATAATACGCATGATGCAGTGACATTTATCCAAGAAATCATGTGCATCCTCAGAAGCCCCGCCATTGAAATAAGAAGGATGAAACTTTTGGAATCTCTCTAACCTCTTCTTCTTCTCAACCGACACACTGGCCCGACCTCGGGCTAAACTGCTATAACGGGCTGAATTGGCATAACAATCGGAGCCTGATAAATATAAGCCCGCTGCTTTGGAGTTTGTATAGAGGGAGTATGGACCCCTCCCCAAGCCTGTGAAGTAGCTGGTGCAACCGGAATCAACCCCGCCTGAGCCAAAGTCCCAAACATGCTCAAAAAGCGTGCCAAGGTCTCCTAAATTCCAGAGGTAGCAACGTGCCCCTCAGGTTCCTTCTCCCCAACTAGAGCTACTGGTGGCTCCTCAGTCGCGACCTTGATACGGCCCCTCGCTGCGGAGCGTGCTCCACCTCTTTCTCTGCCCCAGCCTCTAGCAACACCGACCCCGGGGGCAGCTTTATCAGTAACTAAAGCTCGTGTCCTCACCATCTGTGAGAGAATAGAAAGGCAAAGGCTCAAACTCTGAAATCAATAAATCCACACGATAAGGAATGTAAGAAGTAATATTGTCCTAATAGTTCTGTAGCCTCTTGAAGATACGTACAAATATTTTCTTACCGATCCATTAGACTCTACTAAACTTACTTATGACTCTTAGAACATATAAACCCGGCTCTGATACCAGCTTATCACGACCCAAATCTCACTATAGGGGTCATGATAGTACCTAATCTCTAAGACTAGGTAAGCCTATTACTCAACAACATTAAATCAACAAATCTTGACATAGTAAGACAAGAATTAATATAAATGCGAAATATAGAGTTATTACAATTCAAAGGCAATACTCAAGCATCTCCCTAGAACTGGGTAGTACAGAGTCATGAGCTATAACTGAATACATACGAAATATCGAAATACATACAATATTGTTCGAATGCAAAATTGACAGTATCTATATAAGAGATGAGCCTCCAAGGGACCGTGACAGCATGCAACTATACCTTGAGTCCTCGCGAACAAGGAAGCACTCACTCTTGGGGTTTGCTGTTACCAACACCTGGATCTGCACAAAAATATACAAAAGTATAATATGAAAACACTACATTCGATACCTAGTAAGTATCAAGATTAATCTCGATGAACTAGAGACGAGGATCAAGTCATATGATACTCACCAGTTAATAACTTGTAATATATCAATAACTGGCAATACAATATAAAAGGAAAAACAATATCAACCATCTCGTAGAGCATATGATAACAACTCAGTATAGAAAAACTCGTCTTTATCAAGAAATCATCAAATAGAAGTGGGGTGTGAGACAATATGTCAAATTCAACTAAGAACTCATAAAAATACAAGACGGAAACTTTTAAGAAACAAGTATGCGATCAAAATATCAACCCGATTTCTACACATAAACAACATCAAGAAATGCATCCCCGAATCATCACATAACATCATCAACAATGCCGCTCTTTATTTCGCTGCATGTGCATATAACAATGAAATGCCTCCCTTATTTCATTACATGCACATATCGCCACCCTATTTCGTCGCATGCGCATATCGCCACCCTTATTTTGCCCCACGCGCACAACAATGGACACAATCGTACGAAAAAGATCTCGTGCTAACACTCCCAATCAATCAGTAACATATACCATAATTATCATAAAAATAGCAATACCAAAACCTCATCGAAAGTATAAGCTCATAATTTATCAATAATGTGCACAAGGACATAAAAATAGTAAGAATGCGGATAGGTGTTCAACATATAAAGAATTTCTACAACAATAAAATTGCGGTGATCATGTTCACGTAGTGACAAAGTGATTAAGCATGTTTCATATAGAAAACAATCTTAAATTAAGGCATATTAATAGCCTAAGGTCTAATCCGGTCATAAACCATATACGCCTGTGTAGATGCTCATCACCACGTGTACACGTTGCTTTTCACATAACACAAATAGGCAACTTAGGGCAAATCCTAAGGGTTATTTCCCTACACAAGGTTAGGCAAGATACTTACCTCAAACAAGCCAATTTAATACTACAAAAATACTTTTCCTTTAAAATTCGACTCCGTCTACCTCAAATCTAGCCAAAAACGACTTAACAATATCAAACAATACTAAAGGAATCAATTTCAAATAATAAAGGTCCAATCTTTACCTAACTCCCGAAAAGTCAACAAAAGTCAACCCCGAAAATGCGAGGTCTGCAATACCAGTAATACCTGAAGCTAACCAAAACACTCCGAAATCTTTTTGAAACTCACCTAAGCTCCTCGGGCCCCACACCAACCGTCCACACAAGTACATAAATATTATACGAACTTGCTTGTACGCTCGAAACATCAAAATAACATAATAAAATCAAGAATCGAACGCCAAAACGCTTTATGCAATCTATGAAACTAAAGAACTTCAACATTCACAACCAAGCGTCTGATTCCTACCAAACCGACTCGGAATGATATCAAACTTTGCACACAAGTTCTAAATGATAAAACAAATATATTTCAAGTCCCAGAATAATAATTTGAACCTGATAGCCACAAAGTCAACCCAAGGTTAAACTTATAAAATTTCTAAACTTTCAAATTGCCAACTTTCGGCAAAAAAGAGCCAAATCATCCTAGGAACCTCGGAATTCAACTCCAAGCATACGCCCAAGTCCAAAATTACCATACAAACCTTTTGGAACCATCAAAATACTATTCCAGAATCGTTTTTACAAAAGTCAAAACTTGATAAACTCTCATAGCTTAAGCTTCCAAACTAGGAACTAGGTGTTCCAAATCAATCCAAAACCTCCCCGAAACAAAACCAATCATCCCCACAAGTCATATAATGACAAATACACATAGACGCATCAACTAAGGGAACGGGGCTCAAATATACAAAAAGACCGATCAAGTCGTTACATTATCCGTGTTTGCCAAAAGTGTTGACTTCAATATCGATTGAAAGTGGTCGAAATACTGGAAGAGTTTCTTCAGGTTTAACTGACCCACCGAAATCAACCGGTAAAGTCTAAATTTATTTAAATTCTTTTTAGTTATCTATGCAAAATGGAAGTCTAGCCATCTTTGCTCAAAGTTTGACTAGTTAACTGACTGATATTGGTCGATATATTATACAATTGGTCGCAAAATTGTAGTTTCCCAATTTGGCGCTAAAATAACCGACCAACTTCAGTCGGTGTCGGTGCACTTCTAAAAAAGAAAAACATAATTTTGGCCTATTCCGACCGATAGTGGACGGTTATTCGGTCGGTTTGTGTTCCTACCGAAACTTGCGGGCGGGTTTTGGCAAATTTCTAGTAGTGGACATGGTTTATTCAAAAATCTAAGTCGGTTTGCTTTGCAAACAGAAGATATCAATGGATTTCTTGTAAAAGGGTTAAAATCAAAATTCAACCAAATATCTTGATCATGGAATATCATTGAAGAAAAGCAATCCAGATTATCAAAGAACTTCTTAAGACTATTGCTAATATGTTAGTTGTTTATTTCATACAAAGAAAAATAAAGAGTTGGCCATTTTCTTATTAAAGATAATTTAAATTGAACTCACACCAAACCATCTAGGCTTTAAATAAAACTATGAAAGTTCATGAAGTCATTGCATAACTTTTTATAGTTTTTCGCTGCTTAGCCTAGGTGATGAATAAAAAAGTACCTCACTATGAAGTCATTGCATAATAGTTTGCATTTTCTGATGCAAATTTTAACTTCATCTATATTTTCCCTTCCCTTTTTTTTCTTAGAAGTTTCATTATCAGTGTACATAAGAAAAGAGGGCTATGTTATACTATTCTTAGCATTTGGTTATTAAGAGCAAACTTTGCGATATTTCTCATAATTATTATGTGGTATTAAATATATTTGAATAGTAAACCATGTCTTGAATGGACTTCTAAAATTACCTTAGTTCATATTAAAGTTGGTGAGGTCCAAAATTGAGCGAAAAAATCAGATTGAATGAATATAGGTCACCTTTGCAACATCTTAACACGGTTTCGCTACTAAAAGGAAAATAATCAACCGAAATATCATTATTTTCAAGACATTCCTATAAAATAGCATCATTGAGCAACCAAATGAAATTTTACCGGAAAAAGTTAGTGAGTCTGAATTCAAAAATCAGAATACATGGCAATAAAATAAGATTGAGTGTATGCAATTTACCTATTTATCACTCTTACTTTTTCTTTTGAAAAGGAAAATCCCAACTAAAATATCATGATTTCCAGTTCTTTGTAGAAAGATTAAATCAAGAAACAAAAGAATAAGACCAACAAACGAAAAATAATTAAAACTTTATAGAAGCCAAATTCATACATAAAACTGCTTAAATAATATGAAAACCAAATTCTAACTAAACACTTAATTCAGTGCTTGGTACAATCAGTAGGCAAGAAAGAGAGTCTCTCGTGTATAAGATCATATCCAATAAGGTAATTCACTTGCGCCAAGTTTCCAAATATAGCAATTTCATCGGCTGGCACAATTGTCAAACAAGCCAAACCTTCATCAATTTCTGCAAATGTACTCGTTGGTAACAACCCAACATCAGCATTCGTGAAATGGAACACAATCTCAGGAGCATTAATAACACCATTTTTCGACTCGTAACATAGTGCAAAAGTGCCGGTTGGATCCTCCTTTCTCTTACCTGTCGAGAAATAATATAATTAAATAATTAAAATTGGAATCTGTCGATCTATATAACAGCCAAACCTTTTAATGAAATGGTCACACAATTTAACTTTACCTTTGATCGTATCCACCAATGTTGATTCCAAATTCTCGTAAAAATCACTAGGGAGAAGTGTCAATGTAGTCCCAGAATCAATTATCATATTCCCTAATTCACCATCAGCAGCAAAAGAACTTAGTCTCGAACTCTTGAATGCCAACTTCTTTTTCCCAACACTAACACTTTCAAGATTTATATAGTAGTACGTTCTGGGCTCCTTTAGAATTATAGGAGTTGTAACAACTTTAGGTCCAGAAACACGTGCTAAAGGTCCAAAACTAATATGACTTGTAGCATTAGAAGCAGAAGAAGATGATAAATCCAATGGGATTAAACAATAAGAGAATGATCCAACCACTTCTTTTTCGAGTTGTTTAACGATTGAGAGATTCGAACCTCCTAATCCAACGATCCCAGTAGTCAAATTTGTGAACGTGCCACCATTATCATGGCCACAACCAAATACAACATCAGGAAAAGAAATTTTCCTTTTGTCAGATTTTGAAGGAAAATTTAAGGTATCAAAAGTGAAGGTCTCAAAAGCAACATCACCAACACTATGTGATTGGTCACCATAGCTCATCTCATATTCACAAACATTTTTTCTAACACAACTTGTACTCCCCACTATCTCACATGCCTTAGTATCACACTTGACGGTTTTATAAGTGGAGCTTTTTCTAGAATCAAAGAGGGGTGCTGTTTGTTTAAAACAATCGGCACAAGGCTTGCATTGTATCCATGTCAAGTCACTGCCAGTATCAGCAATCGCAACGGTTTCCACGGGGGGTGTACCAATTGAGAATTTCATTAGGTATTCACCGGGGATTGGAATGACATCAGATTGAAATTCTTTTTGGTGGATAAAGGGACGCTCTCGCTCTGATGCGGTGCCAGCTTTGAAAAAAGTTGCACGGGAAAAGGACCTGTGGTAGGCTTCTCTAAGGCGTCGGGAAGGGGTGATAGAAGGGTTGTACAAGGGAGAAAAAGGAGAATCGCGGTGGATGAGATCAAGAGTGAATCCTTTTACATCATCGTTGCTTTTGGTTTTTCGACAAGAAACTAAAGCAAGATGAGAGAAAGCTAAAATGGCTAAAAAGAATAAGAGAGTAAAAGAGTTTTTGTGATTCATCTCCATGGCTAGGGTTTAAGAATAGTTGTACAACTTGGGAGGATTTATGCAAAACAAAAGTTGATAATTGGTCCCGTTTTATAGGCAAAAAGAATAAAAGAGTGAATGCATGTACGAATATGTGTTCTGGTTATGAGGAAAACGTTGCATGTAAGAATATGGAAAGTCCGGGAAATAGGGAATTTCGATCGGCGAGGGGGGTGAATATATATTAATTTTGGCAAGAAATATAGAAATACCAAATACACAATGGGAAGTGAAATTATTTAAATTGATTGCATAAAGATTTTTCCCATAAAAGAGATGGACACAAATAGGTTAATTAATTCTGCGAAGATACATGTAATAAAAATGAGCATTTTTGTTTGTACATACTTCTTCCACGCCATTTTTAATGCAGATCTTGTCCATGTTAAAAACGACCATTACGCCTGTTTGGAAATCCACCCTTTAATTGGATTTAAGTGTAATTGAATATAATTGCATAACTTTGGTATGTTTCTCTAACCAAATAATTACTTAGTCAGCATGTAATTGGGTGTAATTGAGGGGTGTAATTACACTCTTTAATTCTTGGAGGGGGGGGGGAAGGGGAGGAGGGGGAGCTGAGAATTACTTGTAATTACATGGTGTAATTACACGATTATTTTTTGAATCTATTTTCTTTTCTTTTTAATTTACTTTTTATTTCTATTCTTTTTTTCCTTTTTAATTTATTTTAATTTAACTTTTTAAATTCTTTTTCTTACAAATGTTATTCTTTTTACATTATTTGTCTTTTATTTTCTTATTTTTCATTTTTCAACCTTTACTTCATGTGTTTCTACATAATCTCTTATATTTTATTTGTTTCTTAATTCTTTTATTTTATATTTTTTTATTACACTTAGTATGTTATTAATCTATTTAAAAAAAAAATTATACTCATAATCTTAGAAAGAATAAGTTATCCATAAACTTGATTTATAATGAGTAATGTCATGTTACACCCCGCACTCTTTATCCACACATGAAGTTGAAAGATTATAAGTTTGTCTTACAGTCAATCAGCTAGCGACATGCTAATTGGACAAAAAAGTGATTACATTTCACCAGATTGCGCCAGATGCCCAATCGGGTACACTGGCCGGTGCAGAGCGATCGGTTTGATGCATAGGGCGGTGGAGTTTCTAGATTTGATATAAAATGCAATACAACTTCCTTCTCTTACACAATTACACGATATTACCAGCTTTAGTTTTTCCCAAAAAAATGCTCTCAAGCTTTCTAAGAACTCCCTAAACAATTTAGCGCTAGAATCAAAAGCGAAAAAGAGGCTCGTGATCATTACTCTATCATCTATATTCTTGTAGTATTGATGTTGGAGACTCCTTGGAGATGGAAATAATCACCAGAAAAGTGTAAGAATTCAGGAACCGTAGGTAAAGGTATGTAAGGCAGTCTTCTTCCTTGGCATGACTTGATATAAACGCTTATTTCCAAATGATCCTCATGTTGTACGCCTGAATTGGTCTAAGTCTTTCTTGAAATATTTTCATGTTCTTGTATGTTCTTTACCGGTGACATTTTCTTGTCCAGTCTAAGATGTTTCCGAATAATATCTTGAGGTTGTGAAATGTAGTTCATTCTAAGTCTAACTTTCATATCTTTTGTAATTGACCTTGCATTGTACTTTTATATATGTGTATCTATTTTTCTTAACCGAGCTCCTGATGAAGCCTGGTACGGAATGATGTGTTAGGCGATATCATCGATCCCTCTATGAGGCCGGACATGGAATAATGTGTTACGTGATATCATTGAATGCTTTTGAGGCCACGCACAACCTAGACCTCACGAAGCCAGGTACGGTGGGATGAAGACGTGAGACTTTACTGAGTCCTCAGAGCCTGGGTACGACATGACATGAAATGCTCCAAAGAGTGGCTGAACATGATATGAGATGATATGCCCCAAAGAGTGGTTGAACGATATTATATTATATTAAATATTTTATGCATAGCCCCAATGAGTGGCTTGATTTTGTACAAAACTTGCATACATTCATGATTCATGGTTATTGTAGTGCACGCCCCCGATGGCTTGTCTTTGGTGTCTAGGTTAAAATTGGGTATTCATATCTCTAATGTTATGCTTTTTGTATACATTTATATTATCATCTTTACATACTTAGTAAATCTCTCGTACTGACGACCCTTTATTTTACGCGTTGTGTTTATGCCCACAGGTACAGATACACTCTGTGACGTCCCTCCCCAGTAGGGTGCATGTTCCAACTGTTGGTTGTTGCACTCCACTTCTCCGGAGTAGCTGTACAAAAGTCGATAGGTACTAAAGCATATGTTTCTTTTGTTTGGGTATGGTGGGGCCCTGTCCCGACCAAGTGTAACGACCTAGTCGGTCGTTTTGAGAGTATTAGTCCCGAATCCCTATTTATTGCTCCCTCTATTTTCATTTTATGGATATGTGACTTGCCGGGGGGATTTAATTTTGGTTTCGGAGTGAAATGGGACACATAGTCCCTAAAATAGAAGTTTAAGTCGTAGGAATTGACCGTAGTTTGAATTGTGTGAAGACGATTACGGAATAGAGTTTTGATGGTTCCTATAGCTCAGTAGGGTGAATTTGGTCTCAAGACCGTGTTTGGATGTTGAATTGGAGGTCCGTAGGTCATTTTATCATTAATTGGCGAAAGTTGGAAAATTGGATGATTTTTTTAAAGTTTGACCGGGGGTGGACTTTTTGATATCGGGATCGGACTAGGATTCCAAAAGTTGAAGTAGGTCTGTAATGTCAATTATGACTTGTGTGAAAAATTTGAGAGAAATCGGACTTGATTTGATAGGTTTCAGCATCGGATGTAACGGTTTGAAGTTTTAAAGTTCATTAGTCTTGAATCAATATGCAATTCGTATTTTTAGCGTTGTTTGATGTTGTCTAAAGGCTCGACTAAATCCATATGATATTTTAGGACTTGTTGGTAAGTTTGGTTGAGGTCCCGGGGGCCTCGGGTGGATTCCATATGGTTAAGGATCAAATTTGGACTTGTGAGAATGGCTGAGGGTACCAATTCTGGTGTAATCGTACCTGCACAAGATTGACCGCAGGTGCGAGCTCGCAGAAGTGGGCGTGGCAGCGCAAAAGCAGAAAAGGGATAGGGGAGCGGTGGTCGCAGGTAGGGGAAAAGGTTCGCATCTGCGTAATCGGAGATGCAAACAAAGAGGTCGCAGGTGCGAAGGAGCCGCAGAAGCGGACTGCTTCTCGCAAAAGCGGATTGAAGATCGGAGAAGCGGAGGCAAGGAAGCATGGGCAAAACCGCATAAGCGCTGCATTATCCGCAAAAGTGGGATCGTAAATGCGGTCAGGTGATCCGCAGAAGCGAAAACACTAGGCAGACACTATTAATTCAAGGGTTCGGGATTTTTATCATTATCGGATATTTTGAGCTCCGGTCTTGGCGATTTCTGAGAGCATTTTCGAGGGATTTCTTGAGGTAAGTCTCTTGTACTCATTTTTTTTTATAAATAACCTTGTTTTCCCATTGATTTTCCCACCTAGTTTGTGTGTATTTAAGGTAAAATTTGAGAGTTTGAGGCTAGGGATTTGGAGAGTTTAATTTGGGAATTTGAATGGCGATTTGGTATCGGAATTTGGTAAAAATGGTATGTTAGACTCGTGGTCGAATGGGGTGTTCATAATTTGTGACTTGTATCCGATTCCGAGACGTGGATCCGGGTCAACTTTTTGGGCAGAATATTCAATTATTTGCTTAAGTCGCACTTTTATTATTTAAATTAGTTTCTTGTAGTTATATTTATAGTATGAAATTGTTTTTGTTAGATTCGAGGCGATCAGAGTTGGAAAGTCGAGGGAAATGCATTCTTACCGATTGATTGAGCGAGATTTGAGGTAAGTGACTTGTCTAACTTTGTGTGGAGGAAATCTCCTAAGGATTTGGTACTGTGGTAACAATTTGTGATATGTGAGTACTGTGTACGCGAGGTGACGAGTGCGTACACGGGCTAATTGTGGAAATTTCGGTTCTTGCTGAGTGGATTTCTTTTGAATTCCTTAACTAAATTGCCTTAGCATGTGTAGCTATCATGTTTAGTCTAGTATCGCATGTCCACGTGTCTTAACCTCTACTTGAAATTTGTGCAACATGCTTAGTTGAATTACATGTTTCATTGATTATTGTATTCAGTCCTTAACTGTAGGATTCCTTGCCGTAAATTTGTGGTTCCATAATTTATGAGTTGCATATTTATGTTTGGGACTACGAGGCGATACTTCGGGAGATCTCACTGCTTGCATATTTACTTTAGGACTACAAGGCGGTTCCTCTGAAGATTCCCATGTCTTGTATATTTACTTTGGGACTACGAGGCGGTTCCTCGGGAGATCCTCCCTGTCTTGTATATTTACTTTGGGACTACGAGGTGGTACTTCGAGAGATCCCCATGTCTTGCATATCTACTTTGGGACTACGAGGCGGTACCTCGGGAGATCCCCCTTGTTGTGTATTTACATTTGGGACTACGAGGCGGTACCTCGGGAGTGCCCCTGTTGTTTACCTCTATTTGTTGTGCTGCATTTCTGAAACTTCTTGTTGTTTAAATTCTCAGTCATTTCCAAATATTATTATATCTTCTGCCTTGCTTTTCTTTTAAACCAGTAGGCCCTGACTTGCCCTCGTCACTATTCTACCAAGGTTAGGCTTGGCACTTATTGGGTACCGTTGTGGTGTACTCATACTATATTTCTGCACATCCTTTTGTGCAGATCCAGGTCCTTCCTACCAGGCCAGATACCCGTGAGTTGGACTGTATGTGGAGACTTCAAGATATATCTGCTAGCATCCGCAGACCTCGGAGTCCCTCTCTATCTTTATTATGTTGTTTTCCTTACTCTCTTTAGACTCTGATATATAGAGACACTTAGTATTTTCTCTTAGAATCTTGTGACTTATTTCTACCAGATTTTGGGAGTTGTAATTATTTGAATCGCAGTTTCTTATTATATATCATGTGTTGAGATTTGAGCTCATTTTTCTATTCAGTTATTCCGCAAATTATTAGGCTTACCTAGTCTTAGAGACTAAGTGCCATCACGACATCCTAGGTTCATAGGTGTTATGAGTCATAAGTAGGTTTAGTAGAGTCTCGCAGATCGGTACGGAGATGTATATACTTATCTTTGGGAGGCTATGGAACTGTTAGGAAAAGTTTCACTTCTTTGATTCCTTATCGTGCGAGATTTTGACTTCGGACTCTAATTTTCTGTCTTTCTATTCTCTCACAGATGGTGAGGATACATACAACTGGATCAGATGACCAGACACTCGCGCCCGCTGTTAGAGCCGCGAGAGGCCGGGGCTGTGGTAGAGGCCGAGGACGTCCACGTGGTGCAGCTAGAGCACCCGCACAAGCTACTACAGAGGAGCCACCAGTAGCTCCAGTTGGAGGGCATGCACATGAGACGCTTGTTACTGCACCAGCCCTCCAGTAGACTCTAGCCCAAATTCTGAGCATGTTCAGTACCTTGGCTCAAGTAGGATTGATACCACTTTTTCCTGCCACATCTCAGGCCGGGGGAGGAGCACAGACTCTCGTCACTGGTAGCCCAGCGCAGTGGGTCCAAGTAGACCAGGTTCCAGAGATCGTACCGATGCAGCCTGTAGCTCCAATTCAGCCCGAGGTTAGGGCAGTAGCTTCTAAGGTGGAGTAACTCAGGCTCGAGAGGTACAAGAAGTACCACCCTCCTACTTTCAGTGGCTTGGCATCGGAGGATGTCTAGGTATTTCTTGAGGAGTGCCACTGTATCCTCCGTACTATGGGTGTTGCAGAGAATAGCGGGGTTTCTTTCATTACGTTTCAGCTTAGAGGAGCAACCTATTAGTGGTGGCGCACATACGAGTTGGATAGTCCGGCTGAGGTAGCTTCACTCACTTGTAATCAGTTCTCAGATATGTTTTTGAGGGAGTATGTTCCCTAGAGTCTCAGAGATGCATGGTGCGCAGAGTTTGAGCAGTTGCGCCAGGGTTCTATGATCGTGTCAGAGTATGCGGTCCAATTCATTGATTTGGCTAGGCATGCACCGGCCTTGGTTGCTACTATTCGAGAGCGGGTTTGTCGGTTTATTGAGGGGCTCAACCCTAGTATCAGATTGAGCATGGACCGAGAGTTAGAGATGGATATTGCGTACCGGCAGGTAGTAGGGATTGCTAAGAGGTTGGAGGGTATGCTGACTCGGGATAGAGAGGAGAGAGAGACCAAGAGGTCTCGAGAGTCTGGCACTTACAGTGGTACTTGTGCCCCAGCGGCAGCTCGTCAGGGCAGGGGTTATATGGGTCACCCTGTTCATTCAGCACTTCTAATCGCCAGTGGTGCTCCGGCCACTACTAGGCCCCATGATCCTTATTATGCACCGCCAGTGTCTAGTGTGCCTCTTATACGGGGTGCTTTCAGTGGTCAGTCCAGTCGATCAGGCCCGAGCTAGTCACATCAACCACGTCCTCCGAGATCTTATTTTGATGGTTATAAAACCAGCTACCACCCCACCGCCACAACCAGCTAGATGTGGAGGTCGGACAGGTAGAGGTCACCCTAGGAAGGAGGCAGTTGCCTCAGATTCTATTATCACAGGTATTGTTACGGTCTATCATAGAGATGCATCAGTCTTATTTGATCTAGGATCCACTTATTCCTATGTGTCACCTTATTTCGCTTCGTATTTGGGTGTATCCCATGATTCTCTGAGTTCACCTATCTATGTGTCTACACCCGTGGGTGATTTTATTGTTGTTGACCGTGTGTATCGGTCGTGTTTGATTGTTCTTAGTGGTTTTTAGACTAGAGCCAATTTATTATTGCTTAGTATGGTGGATTCCGATGTTATTTTTGGCATGGACTGGTTATCGCCCTATCACGCTATCCTTGATTGTCACGCCAAGACGGTGATGTTGGCTATGCCAGGTCTACCGCGGCTAGAGTGGAGGGGTACCTTAGATCATGTTCCTAGCAGGGTTGTCTCATTTCTTAAAGTGCAGCGAATGGTTGAGAAGAGGTGTGATGCTTATCTGGCCTATGTGAGGGATGTTAGTGTTGATACTCCTACCGTCGAGTCAGTTCCGGTAGTAAAGAATTATTCATACGTATTTTCGGCGGATCTTCCGAGCATGCCACCTGATAGAGATATTGACTTTGGCATTGATTTGTTACCGAGCACTCAGCCCATTTCTATTCCACTTTATCGTATAGCCCCAGCCGAGTTAAAAGAATTAAAGGAACAATTGCAAGAGTTTCTCGATAAGGTCTTCATTCGGCCCAGCGTGTCGCCTTTGGGTGCTCCTGTCTTGTTTGTAAAGAAGAAGGATGGTTCTATGCAAATGTGTATTGATTATCTCCAGTTGAACAAGGTTACAGTAAAGAATAGGTATCCATTTCCACATATTGATGACCTATTTGATCAGCTTCAGGTTGCTAGAGTGTTCTCTAAGATCAACTTGCATTTAGTCTATCATCAGTTGAAGATTCGGGAGCTAGATATCCTGAAGACTGCTTTCAGTACTCGGTATGGTCATTACGATGATGTCTTTTGGGCTGACCAACGCCCCAGCAGCATTCATGCACTTGATGAACAGTGTATATTAGCCCTATCTTGACTCCTTCGTTATTGTGCTTATTGACAACATTCTGGTGTACTCCCGGAGTCGGGAGGATCACGAGCAGCACCTGAGGACTGTGCTTCAGACCTTGAGGGAGAAGAAGTTATATGCAAAAATTTTGAAGTGTGAATTCTGTCTAGATTCAGTGGCATTTTTGGGTCACGTAGTATCGAGTGAGGGGATCAAGGTAGATCCGAAGAAGATTGAAGTAGTGCAGAGTTGGCCTAAACTGTCCTCTGCTATGAAGATCTGGAGTTTTCTTGTCTTGGCGGGGTATTACCGTTGATTTGTAGAGGGTTTATCGTCTATTATAGCACCCATGACCACATTGACCCAGAAGGGTGCTCCGTTCAGGTGGACCAAGGAGTGTGAGGAGAGCTTTCAAAATATCAAGACTGCTTTGACTACATCCCAATTATTGGTGTTGCCTACTGGTTCGGGGTCCTATACGGTGTATTGTGATGTGTCGCGCATTAGTCTCGGTGTGGTGTTGGTGCAGGACGGTAGGATGATTGTCTATGCAGCTAGTCAGTTGAAGGTACATGAGAAGAACTATCCTGTCCACGACCTTGAGTTAGTAGCTATTGTTCATGCCTTGAAGATCTGGCGGCACTATTTGTACGGTGTCCCTTGTGAGGTTTTCACTGATCACTGGAGTCTACAATATCTGTTTAAATAGAAGGATCTTAACTTACAGTAGCGGAGATGGTTGGAGCTGCTTAAGGATTATGACATCACCATTCTCTATCATCTTGGGAAGGCTAATGTGGTGGTGATGCCTTAAGTCGCAAGGCGGAGAGTTTGGGCAGTTTAGCATGTCTACGAGTAGCAGAGAGGCCTTTAGCCTTGGATTTTCAGGCCTTGTCCAACCGATTTGTCAGATTGGATGTTTCCGAGTTGAGCAGATTTTTGGCTTGTGTGGTTTCTCAGTCTTCTCTTTATGATCATATCAGAGAGCGTTAGTATGATGACCCCCATCTGCTTGTCCTTAAGGACACGGTTCAACACGGTGATGCCAAGGAGGTCACTATTGGATATGACAGTGTATTACGGATGCAGGGCAGGCTATGTGTGCCTAATGTAGATGGGTTGCGTAAGTTGATACTCTAGGAGGCTCACAGTTCGCTGTACTCCATTCATCTAGGTGCCGCAAAAATGTGCCAGGATTTGAGGCAGCACTATTGGTGGAGGCATATGAAAAAGGACATAGTGGGTTATGTGGCTCCTTGCTTAAATTGTCAGCAGGTGAAGTATGAGCATCAGCGACCGGGTGGATTGCTTCAGAATTTTGAGATTCCAGAGTGGAAGTGGGAGCAGATCTCTATGGATTTTGTTGTTGGGCTCCCACGGATTTTGAGGAAGTTCGATGAAGTTTGGGTGATTGTGGATAGATTAACCAAGTCAGCTCATTTCATTCCTGTGGTTACTACTTACTCCTCGGAACAGCTGGCTCAGGTTTACATTCGTGAGATTATCAGGCTTAATGGCGTACCGGTATCTATCATCTCTGACCGGGGTACGTAATTTACATTGCGGTTCTAGAGAGTCGTACAATGTGAGTTGGGTACTCGGGTGGAGTTGAGTACAACATTTCACCCTCAGACTGACGGGCAGTCTGAGTGCACTATTCAGATATTGGAAGATATGCTTTGTGTGTGTGTGATGGATTTTGGGGGTGCTTGGGATCAGTTCTTGCCACTTGCGAAGTTTGCCTACAACAACAGTTTTCAGTCAGGCATTCAGATGGCCCCGTATGAGGCTTTGTATGGTAGATTGTGCCGGTCTCCAATGGGCTGATTTGAGCCTAGTGTGGCTAGACTATTGGGTACAAATTTGGTCTAGGATGCTTTGGAAAAGGTTAAATTGATTCAGGACCGACTTCGTATAGCCCAGTCCAGGCAGAAGAGTTATGCGGATCGGAAGGTTCGTGACATTGCATTCATGGTTGGGTGGGGGTTTTGCTCCGGGTTTCGCCCATGAAGGGTGTTATGAAGTTTGAAAAGAAGGGCAAGATGAGCCCTAAGTATATCAGGCCTTTTGAGATTCTTGAGCGGGTTGGAGAGGTGGCTTACAGACTTACACTGCTACCTAGTCTCTCTGTAGTTCATCTAGTATTCTATGTTTCCATGCTCCGGAATTATCACGATGATCTATCTCATGTGTTAGACTTCAGCTCAGTCCAGTTGGACAAGGATCTATCTTATATTGAGGAGCCAGTGGACATTTTGGATAGGCAGGTCTGAAAGTTGAGGTCAAATAACATCGCATCAGTGAAGGTGCAGTGGAGGGTTCATCCGGTCGAGGATGGGACTTGGGAGACCGAGCATGATATGCGCAGCCGTTATCCTCATCTATTCACGACTTCAAGTATGTCTCTATACTCGTTCGAGGACGAATATTTGTTTTAAGTGGGGGATGATGTAACGATCCGGCTGGTCGTTTTGAGAGTATTAGCCCCGAACCCCTATTCATTGTTCCATCTATTTCACTTTGTGGTTACGTGACTTACCGGGAGGATTTATTTTTGATTACGAAGTGAAATGGGACACATAGTCCATAAAATGGAAGTTTAAGTCGTAAGAATCGATCGTAGCTTGAAGTGTGTGAAGACGACTTTGGAATGGAGTTTTGACGGTTCCTATAGCTCCGTAGGGTAATTTTGGTCTTGGGAGCATGTTCAAGTGTTGAATTGGAGGTCTGTAGGTCATTTTAGCGTTAATTGGCGAAAGATGGAAAATTGGATAATTTTTGGAAAGTTTGACCGGGGTGGACTTTTTGATATCAGGATCGGACTCCGCATTCCAAAAGTTGGAGTAGGTCTGTAATGTAAATCATGATTTTTGTGCAAGATTTGAGGTCAATCGGACTTGATTTGATAGGTTTCGGTGTCGGATGTAGAAGTTTGAAGTTTTAAAGTTCATTAGGCTTTAATCGATGTGCAATTCATATTTTTAGCGTTGTTTGATGTGATCTAAAGGCTCGACTAAGTCTGTATGATGCTTTGGTACTTGTTGGAAAGTTTGGTTGATGTCCCGGGGGCCTCGTGTGGATTCCATATGGTTAACGGATGAAATTTGGACTTGTGAGAATGGCTGAGGTCACCAGTTCTGGTGTAATCGCACCTGCGCAAGATTGATCATAGGTGCGATCTCACAAAAGCGGGCATGGCAGTGCAGAAGTGAAAAAGGGAGAGGGGAGCAGTGGTCGCAGGTACGAGAAAAGGTTCGCATCTACATGACTGCAGATGCGGACAAAGAGGTTGCAGGTGCGTTGGAGCCGCAGAAGCGGACTGCTTCTTACAGAAGCGAGTCCGCAGAAGTAGATAGGAGATCACAAAAGCGTAGACAAGGAAGCATGGGCAAAACTACAGAAGCGGTGCATTATCCTAAAAAGTGGGACCATAAATGCGATCAAGTGATCCACAGAAGCGAAAACACTGGGCAAACACTATTAATTCAAGGGTTCGAGATTTTTATCATTGTTGGATATTTTGAGCTCGAGTCTTGGCGATTGTTGAGAGCATTTTTGAGGGATTTCTTGAGGTAAGTCTCTTGTACTCATTTTTTATCAATAACCTTGTTTCCCCATTGATTTTCCCACCTAGTTTGTGTGTATTTAAGGTGGAATTTGGGAGTTTGAGGCTAGGGATTTGGAGAGTTTAATTTGAGAATTTGAGTGGCGATTTGGTGTTGGATTTTGGAAAAGATGGTATGGTTGGACTCGTGATCGAATGGGTGTTCGTAATTTGTGACTTTTACCCGATTCTGACACGTGGGTCTGGGTCGACTTTTTGGGCTAAATTTTCAATTCTTTACTTAAGTCGTAGTTTTATTATTTAAATTAATTTCTTGTAGTTATATTTATAGTATAAAATTATTTTGGCTAGATTCGAGCCGATCGGAGTTGGAAATTCGAGGGAAAGGCCCGATTGATTGAGCAATATTTGAGGTAAGTAACTTGTCTAATTTTGTGGGGGGAGGGGGGAAATCCCCTTAGGATTTGGTAATGTGGTAATAATTTGACGGTTCCTATAGCTACGTAGGGTGAATTTGTTCTTATGAGCGTGTTTGGATGTTGAATTTAAGGTCCGTAGGTCCTTTTAGTGTTAATTGCCGAAAGTTGGAAAATTGGATGATTTTTGAAAAGTTTGACCGGGGGGTGAGCTTTTTGATATCTGGATTGGACTCCAATTCCAAAAGTTGGAGTAGATCCGTAATGTCAATTATGACTTAAGTGCAAAATTTGAGGGCAATCGTACTTGATTTGATAGGTTTCGGCGTCAGATGTAGAGGTTTGAAGTTTTAAAGTTCATTAGTCTTGAATCGATGTTCAATTCATATTTTTAGCATTGTTTGATGTGGTCTAAAGGCTCGACTAAGTCCGTATTATGGTTTAGGACTTGTTGGTAAGTTTGGTTGAGGTCCCAGCGGCCTCGAGTAGATTCCATATGGTTAACGGATCAAATTTGGACTTGTGAGAATGGCTGAGGGCACCAATTCTGGTGTAATCGCACCTGCGCAAGATTGACCGCAGGTGCGAGCTCGCAAAAGTGGGCGTGGCATTGCAGAATCGGAAAAGGGATAGGGGAGCAGTGGTCGCAGGTGCGGGAAAAGGTTCGCATCTGCGTGACCGCAGATGCAAACAAAGAAGTCGCAGGTGCGCTGGAGCCGCATAAGCGGATAGAAGATCGCAGAAGCGGAGGCAAGGAAGCACGGGTAAAACTGCAGAAGCGGTGCATTATCCGCAAATGCGGTCAGGTGATCCGCAAAAGCGATAACACTGGGCAGACACTATTAATTCAAGGGTTCGGGATTTTTATCATTGTTGGATATTTTGAGCTCGGGTCTTGGCGATTTCTGAGAACATTTTCGAGAGATTTCTTGAGGTAAGTCTCTTGTACTCATTTTTTTATCAATAACCTTGTTTTCCCATTAATTTTCCCGCCTAGTTTGTGTGTATTTAAGGTGAAATTTGGGAGTTTGAGGCTAGGGATTTGGAGAGTTTAATTTGGGAATTTGAGTGGCGATTTGGTATCGAATTTTGGTAAAAATGGTATGTTTGACTCGTGGTCGAATAGGTGTTCGTAATTTGTGATTTTTACCCGATTCCGAGACGTGGGCCTGGGTCAACCTTTTGGACAGAATATTCAATTCTTTGCTTAAGTCGCAGTTTCATTATTTAAATTAGTTTCTTGTAGTTATATTTATAGTATGAAATATTTTTGGCTAGATTCGAGGCGATCAGTGTTGGAAAGTCGAGGGAAAGGCATTCTTACTGATTGATTGAGCGAGATTTGAGGTAAGTGACTTGTCTAACTTTGTGTGGGGGAAATCTCCTTAGGAGTTGGTACTGTGGTAATAATTTATGATATGTGAGTACTGTGTACGCGAGGTGACGAGTGCATACATGGGCTAATTGTGAAGATTTCGGTTCTTGCTGAGTAGATTTCTTTTGAATTCCTTAACTGAATTGCCTTAGCATGTGTAGCTATCATGTTTAGTCTAGTATCGCATGTCCACGTGTCTTAACCTCTACTTGAAATTTTTGCAACATGCTTAGTTGAATTACTTGTTTCATTGATTGTTGTATTCAGTCCTTAACTGTAGGATTCCTTGCTAAATTCGTGGTTCCATAATTTATGAGTTGCATATTTATGTTTGGGACTACGAGGCGATACCTCGGGAGATCCCCCTGCTTGCATATTTACTTTAGGACTACAAGGCAGTTCCTATGAAGATTCCCCTGTCTTGTATATTTTCTTTGGGACTACGAGGCGGTTCCTCGGGAGATCCCTCCTGTCTTGCATATTTACTTTGAGACTACGAGGCGGTACCTCGGGAGATCCCCCTGTCTTGTATATTTACTTTGAGACTACGAGGCGGTACCTCGGGAGATTCTCCCCCCCTCCTGTTGTGTATTTACATTTTGGGACTACGAGGTGGTACCTCGGGAGCGCCCCTGTTGTTTACCTCTATTTGTTGTGCTGTGATTTTCTGAAACTTCTCGTTGTTTAAATTCTCAGTCATTTCAAAATATTATTATATCTTCTGCCTTGCTTTTCTTTTAAACCAGTAGGGCCCTAACCTAACCTCGTCACTACTTTACCGAGATTAGGCTTGGCACTTACTGGGTACCATTATGATGTACTCATACTACACTTCTGTACATCCTTTTGTGCAGATCCAGGTCCTTCCTACCAGTCCAGATACCCGTGAGCTAGACTGTATGTGGAGACTTCAAGGTATATCTGCTAGCGTCCGCAGACCTCGGAGTCCCCCTCTATCTTTATTATGTTATTTTCCTTGCTCTCTTTAGGCTCTGATGTATAGAGACACTTAGTATTTTGTCTTAGAAGCTTGTGAATTATTTCAACCGGGTTTTGGGAATTATAATTATTTGAATCTCAATTTCTATTTATATATTATGTGTTGAGATTTGAGTTCATTTTTATATTCAGTTATTTCGCAAATTATTAGGCTTACCTAGTCTTAGAGACTAGGTGCCATCACGACATCCTATGGAAGGAAATTGGTGTCGTGACACCAAGTTATGTAATATGGCACTCTTAGAGGCTTGCAGACTAGGGTCCGGTGTGTATGTAAATATTGGTTATGACTTTATTAGCAATGTGTGCACACACACACACACACACACACACACACACACACACACACACACACACACACACACACACATATATATATATATATATATATGTGTGTGTGTGTGTGTGTGTGTGTGTGTGTGTGTGTGTGTGCATACATATATATATATATATATATATATATATATATATATATATATATATATATATATATATATATATATATATATATGTGTGTGTGTGTGTGTGTGTGTGTGTGTGTATCAAAAATTATGAGCCTTATTTTTAAATTTTGGTATTATACTTGGAGGTCTTGTCGGCCTAGATCTCACGTTGAAAGGTCTAAATATGGATGTTGGTTCGCACAGGACTTTAGGCGTCGTGTGTCGGTCGCACCTCCCAAAGTTGGGACGTGATATGTCATTAAAGTTGAACTTTGTTATTGGATGAGGTTATATGAAAACTTAACTATGTTAAAATAATAGATTACTTTTTTAATATTTAAATAATATATTATTTTCCAATTTTATATGATTTCATGTAGTTGCTCATATTTTTTATTTTTTTTATTTTCTTCATTTAGCATAATTATGTTATTATTCTAGTTTTGAAACTGCATCTTCTAATATTAGAAATAATGAGTCATTAATAAACTTAGCATGCAATGAGTGATGTCATTAAAATAGAATTTCATTGTTGAATGAGTTATACACTGATGGTTTCATATTCTTTTGAATTACATTTACTTAAATTATGTTAAACTTATTTTATGTTATGTTGTAACTTTACATAAGAGTATCATATTTATTTTTTTTAGATTTTAATTCATGTTTTATTTTCGGTTTTATTTTATTTGCTTTAGTAGTACTGACTTATTAATTCAGATTGTACGCCATTCATTTTTCAGTTAATTAGATTATTTTTTCGTAAAATATTTGTGTAATATTATGTAATTATATATAGATATTAATCATTTTATCAAGAATTTAGTCCATGTTGTTCTTACAAAATATGCACTTTAGTTATTATAACTAATTAAAATAAATATTATTAATTTTAAAAAATATATGTCAATTATTTTTACAATATTAGTTACAAATATATGATTAGTACTTAATATATTTTCAAAAAATAATATGTATCTTAAATGTCATATTTAATATCATCTATAAAGGCATATTTGTTAAATACAACTTATAATTTTTGATAATTAACTTTATATTTAAAATTTAATCTAACTGTGTAATTACACTTGTGCAACCAAACAATATACTTATAATTACATTGTAATTATATTATGACAAACAAACAAGCCGTCTTAATTACAATACTATTTAATTACTAGGCTGTGTAATTATTATCTTAGTAATTACATCAATTCCAATTGCTTTGTGGCTTTCCAAACAGACCCTTATTAAGGTTTTTAAAATTTTCTAGGCGTTCATGTTACTTTGACCCTTGTTTAAGAATGGAACATGATAACTACTTAAAACTGTTAATATATTTTCCTCGTGGAAAGATACTAATTAATTGTTGTGCACACTATGAATTCCTTTGAGTGATATTGGCTCGGCCTTTGGTCTGAATACATATGAATTTAGGGGCAAACGAATTTCATCTTGATTCAATGAAAGAGCTTTGGAAGTTTTCACACAAAGGGATTTAACTTCTACGCGTTATTTATTGTTATCTAGCTTTAGTTATTAATACAACATGATAATTTACTATAAATACACTTTCAGTATGAAAAGATACAATAGCGTGATTTACAATATAATTGTCCATATGATATTCACATGTGTGGCCGTTGTAATTATTATTATTACTAGTCTCTTGGTACGCACGTTACGCGTGTATTTCGTGTCAACGAGAATAAAGTTTTTAAAATATATAAGTAAAATTCAAAATATGTATATGAATTATAAAATAATAAAAATTAAGACAAAATTGCAAGTTTTTTTTTTTAAAAAAAAAGATAAATATAAATTATATTTAGGGGTTTAATTGAGCCCAGTCTTGTAGTCGTTTATCTTTATATGGCACTGTTTTTAGCAGAAAAAGGAAATTATGTATATTAAAATATGCATTGTTTAGGAATATTACAGACCATAGTTATGTCATCTAGGACATTTTGGTTACCAAGTCGAGCCAACTTAGTACAAATACTATTCAAATTACTTTAACAAACTTTGTTCATGGAACTTGAATAAACAACATATAATTCATGATAATTATTACTATGATAGATTAACAACAAGTGAAATATTTGTCTCTTGAAACTTTTATCCTTTATATCTTCCTAGTTGTCCTTAGCACAACTTACTTTGGATCTATTCCAAATTGGGGTGATATGTGGGTTGATAGAAAGATTGTTTTATCAAAATAATGAACCTACCTAGTAGCAACCATATTTTGACAATGCTTAACAAACCTCTAATAAAAGATGAAAGTATTACTTTATCTAACCAACTTTATCTCCTCTGAATTCTCTAGTCATGATACTACCAGTTGTAATGACCCGATCGGTCATTTTGAGTATTACAACCCTGTTCCCCCATTTACTGCTTATCCTGTGCTCAATTATAATTTTGTGACTTGTTGGGGAGGTTTCAGAATGAATTGGAACACTTAGTTCCAAGGTTTAAAGCTCAGGTTGAAATAGTTGACCGGGTATTGACTTATATGTAAACGACTCCGGAATAGAGTTTTGGTGATTCCAATAGCTCCGAATGGTGATTTTGGACTTAGGAGTGTGTCCGAAAAATTATTTGGAAGTCCGTAGTTCAATAAGGCTTGAAATGACGAAAATAGGAAATTTAAAGTTTGGAAGTTTGACCGGGAGTTGACTTTTTGATATCGGGGTCAGAATCCGATTCTAAAAATTTGGAATAGGTCCGTTATGTCATTTATGACTTGTGTCCAAAATTTGAGGTCAATTGGACTTGATTTGATAGGTTTCGGCAGCGAAAGTAGAAGTTGGAATTTGTTAGTTTTTATTAGGTTTGAATTGAGGTGCGATTAGAGATTTTAGCGTTGTTTGATACGATTTTAGGCTTCGACTAAGGTCGTATGATGTTTTGGGACTTATTGGTATATTTGGTTGAGGTCCCGGGGGCGTCGGGTGAGTTTCAGATAGTTAACAGATTGAAATTTGGACTTAGAACAAATCTGAAATTTTGGCCTTCTGGTGCAATCGCACCTGCGAAATTTTGCTCGCAGGTGCGAGCTCGCAGAAGCGATCTTTTTATCGCAGAAACGTGAGGTCCGCAGAAGTGGACAAAACCTCGCAGAAGCGATACATCCATCGTAGAAGCGGAAAAGGGAAGGGGCTGCCTCATCGCAGAAGCAGACACCTTCTTCGCAGAAGCGAGTCTGCAGAAGCGCCCTGAGCCGCAGAAGCATTGAATCCCTCACATCTGCGAGACCGCAAATGCGGCCAAGTGAGCCGCAGATGCAAAAACCCCTAGACAGAATAAAATCAGAGGGGTTCCGAGCTTTTGCCATTTTTGGACATTTCCAACACGGGTTGAGGCAATTTTTGAGCGAGAATTCACGGGAAGGCTTGAGGTAAGTCACTTGTGATCATTGTTAGTCAATAATATTGAATTATCATCGATTATTCTGACTAGATTACGTGTTTTTGAGGTATAATTCAAGAAATTGGGCCTAGGAATATGATAATAAGATTTGAGATTTGGAGGTCGAGTTTATGTAGGAATTTGGTAAATTTGGTATGGTTGGACTCGTGGTTGAATGGGCGTTCATATTTTTTAACTTTTGTCAGATTTCGAGATATGGGCCCCACTGATAATTTTTTAATTGAATTTCGGATTTTATTGGAAAATTAGTATTTTTATATGGAATTAATTCCTATAATTTGTGTTGGCTATATCGAATTAATTGTGACTAGATTCGAGGCATTCAGAGGCCAATTCGCAAGGCAAAGGCATATTGGAATAAAGAACTTGAATGGTGTGAGGGAAGTAACACTTCTAAACTTGGTTCTGAGGGTATGAATCCCTGAATTTCGTGTTATATGAATTGTTTGGAGGTGACGCACATGCTAGGTGACGGAAGCTTGAGCGTGCACCAAAGAAATTGTGACTTAATTGATTCCGTGGAGTTGCATAATCAAATAATCATGTCATTATCTACATATCCTCCACATGTTAGAGAAATTGAGTTGAGACTCGTATAAAAGATCATGTATAGGCTACGTGCCGATATTTTTGGACCATACAGTCGTGTTGCTGTTGAATTAATTATTTTAAAATATAAACTTCATACTCAGTCATGTTCATCCATGTGATGACCCAAAATGTCATCATATATTTTAGAACTCGACTCTGCGCTCGTAAGCCTTAACATCTTATTTTGTATCCTCCTCGATTTGTGTACGCAGTCCGGGTAGGTTTTCGGAAATCTTTTATGTTAAAAACTAATGAAAGTAAGAATTTTTACCTTAAAAGTTGATTTTAGTTTACTTCAGTCAACCTTTTTGGTAAACGGGGCTGAATCCATATTTTGATGGTCCCGGTGGGTCCGTGTCAAATTATTGGACCTGGGCGTATGCTCGGAATCGAATTTGGAGGTCCCTAGCTCAAGTTATGAATTTTTGATGAAAATTAAAAGTTTGAAAAATATTTGTTTTTAAAAATTGATTGATATTTGGCATTGTTAGTATCGGGTCCGTATTTTGGTTCTGGAGCCCGGTATAGGTTCATTATGATATTTAAGACCTATCTGTGAAATTTGGTGAGAAACGGAGTTGATTTGACGTGATTCAGATGTCGAGTTGAGAAAATAGAAATTTTAAAGTGTTTTTGAGAATTTCATTTGATTTGGTACTAAATTCGTAGTTCTAGGTGTTATTTCGGCGATTTGATCGCACGAGCAAGTTCGTATGATATTTTTAGACTTGTGTGCATGTTTATTTTGGAGCCCCTAGGGCTCGGGTAGTCTTAGGGATTGGGGAGAGGGAGTTAGTCATTCCTTCATCGCGAACGCGAGCAGTGTCTCGCGAATGCGAAGGCCAGGGAGGAGTAACTATCGCGAATGCGAGCTGGGTCTCGCGAACGTGAAGGCGTGGCAGCCAGTATCCTTCACGAATGCGACAGTGCTCTCGCGAACGCGATGAACACTGTCGCCCAGCATTTAACAGAATCCAAAAACGGGATTTTAGCCAAAAATTCATTTTCTCAAAAACCTAAACCTCAAGGGGCGATTTTCCAAAGACCAATTCTTTCCCAAATCATAGGTAAGTGATTTTAAACCATTTTCTTTCAATTACCCATTACATTTTATGAATTATCAACCTAAAATCTAGAGTTTTCATGGTAGAATTAGGGGTTAGGGTAGAAACTAGGGATTTCAGAAATTTAAGGATTTAGACCTCAATTTGAGGTCGGATTCCAAAGCTAATTACATATTCAGGCTCGGGGGTGAATGGGTAAAAGAATTTTGTTCCGAACCTCGGGTTTTGACCAAGCGGGCCTGGGTCGATTTTTCAACTTTTTGGAAAAAAAATTTGGGAATTTAATTTATGCAATATAATTGATTTCTTAAGGCACATTTGATATTATTGAGTCATTTTTGAATAGATAAGGGTGATTTGGAGGTGAATTCCAAAGGAAAAGCTATAATTGAGAATTAAGTGGCCTTCGAAGCGAGGTAAGTATTGTTTCTAACCATGACTTGAGGGAATTAGGAACCTTAGATTACTTGCTAAGTGAAATTCATGTGAGCGGTGTATATGTGAGGTGACGAGTACTTATGCGCCGCAAATTTACCTGTTTTTCCATGTTTCTCAGTTTTTCTTATATTGTCTCATTCTTATGCCTAATTGCTATGTGTTAAACTAGTGTTGTTCAATTTATCGTTCTTATCATGTTTACGGATTTTCTGGTGATAATTGAGTTTTTATTTCAAAGTTGAGATTGATATTATGGAATCAAATGTTAAAGTAAGGTTTGTATTTGTTATTCTATATCCCTATTGATATTTACGCATTGCATTATGGTAAAGGAGAGTGTTAATGCACGAATGGTGATGTCGTGCCATATTATGAGTGTTAATGCACGAAGGGTGATGTCGTGCCATATTGTGAGTGTTAATGCACGAAGAGTGATGTCGTGCCATATTGTGAGTGCTAATGCACGAAGGGTGATGCCGTGCCATATTGTCAGTGTTAATGCACGAAGGGTGATGTCGTTCCATGATATGAGAGTTAATGCATGAAGGGTGATGCCATGCCGTTTCTATTTATTTTATGGTGAGATTGAGAGTAAAAGCACGAAGGGTGATGCTGTGCATTTTTCCTTATTGTATTCACTATTCCTGTTGATTCATGGTATATTGACTGCTTCGGTGATCATTCTGTTGTAGTTCTTTATCTTGTATTCCCCTCAGTATGTTCCCTTCCCGACATTTCTGGTTTAGTTCTTCATTTCAGTTATTTGTATATATACACTATTAAATTGTACAGGTTGATTGTAGGTGCCTTGCCTTAGCCTCGTCACTACTTCGTCGAGGTTAGGCTCGACACTTTCCAGTACATGGGGTCGGTTGTACTGATGCTGCACTCTGCACTTTCCGTGCAGATTTTGATACCGGCTCAGGTTGATCGAGATTTGCTATTGGTCCGCTGTCAGGAGACTCAAAGTAGATCTGTCGACGTTCACAGACCTTGAAGTCCCCGTCTATATTTTTATGTTCTACTGTTTTCTTTCATTCAGATAGTTATATTTATTTCAGACTATTACTTGTAGTAAGTTCTAGAATGCTCGTGAATTGTGACTCCAGATTCATGTGGTAGTAGTTAATACAGATTTATGATATTCCGCACTTGTTATATTTAATTGTCATTAATTAAATGTTAATTACTGAACGGAAATAAGGAATTGGTAAGTGATTATCTAACATTGGCTTGCCTAGTAAGTGAAATGTTAGGCGCCATCACGGTCCCGTCGGTGGGAAATTTCGGGTCGTGACAGTTGGTATCAGAGAATTAGGTTACATAGGTCTCACGAGTCACAAGCAAACTTAGTAGAGTCTGAAGGATCGGTACGGAGACGTCTGTATTTATCTCTCAGAGGCTATGAAGTTTAGGAACAATATCACTTCTTTCATTCTTTATCATGCAACATTGATTTTTGCTTGAAACCTATATCTCGTATTCCTTTGTATACACTCGTGTATGACATTGCGCACTTGGTATCAGTTGTGCGTCGACGGTTTGTGATGCCGCAGATGAACTACGAGGGAGCCAGAGATGCTCAAACAATGCCTCAATGTGTGATTCCGACTAAAGATGCGGACGTATAAAGAGATCACCAGTGAATAATGTGAGGGGTGCAACGTACCTTGGCATCTGGTTGATTTATACGAGTTTTGAAGGTTAGTATTGTGGACCATCGGACGTGGTGAACTATGACTTCACGTCGAGTGGGGGAGTCCACTATCAATGAATGGATTGCGAGTCATGTGTTACATCAGTTTTGGCCTGAAATGTATATATGGGGTACTGAAAGGTTCTCCCAAAATTTACATGTGTTTAAGGCCTGATATTTTGTAGAGGATAACGTTGGGACTTGCGGTCTGTCCGCCTCTATAATAATCTTATACTTCAGTACCAAAGGAGTTAGAGAAACAACATTAAATTTACAGAAGGTCTACTCAGCGTGGACGTCATGGTTGCGGATTTTGGGATGTATCGGAGGAAGTAAAGTGGTTGACAAGATTCTGGACTATGTGGTTTATGCCAAGATTTGTCTGTATGGAGCTCTACTTTTGTGATCGTTGTGTATAAATATGGGTAAGGGTTACCTCTAAGAAGAATCGAAGAGTATGTTAAGAAATAGGTCAGCTCAACAGTGTTGAGACAACATAACAAAAGAAGAAATTGGCCTTGGGAGAGATAATTCTCCATAGGTGTCTGTGGCAAGCCTATGAAGAGGGCAGACCAGTCAATACAACACTGCCCACTTGGCTCGGTTCTCAGAAATACTTTTGAAAGAGTTTGTTTCCCGGACTCTCCGTAATGCATGGCGCATATGGTTTGAACGATTACGTCAGGTCACCATGATGGTGTCATAATATGCTACCGGGTTCAATAAGTTAGCCTATTATATTCCTACTTTGCTTCCTGCAGCCAGAGAGCGAGTCCACAGACTCATTAAAGGACTTAATTATGATCGTAAAATTTTGTATGACTCGGGAGCTTCAGGTTGATACTTCATTCCCACTAGTGGTAGAAATTACCAAGATATTAGAACGTGTTCGGGGTGAGGAAAAAGGAAACTAAGGAGACCAAGACGTCTCGAGGTTCTGGGGGATTCAGTGGATTTTACTCTGCGAATATAACTCATTATGGGGGGGGGGGCTCGGGTAGTCGGCCAGCCAAGTTCGCACATCGGATTAATCGAGGTGCTCCAGTAAGTTCTTTTAATGCACTACTGACATGAGTTTCCTACAGTGGTTATTCTAGTTATCTAGCACAGACTCAATATGAGAAGCCAAGCCCACAAAGGGGTTGTTATGAATACGGCGATACTAGGAACATTATGAGAAAAATTATCCCAAACTTGGGAGAGGCATATTTCATCAAAGCACTCAGGCTACGTGCCCCATTACAGTTACTACACCACCACACGATCAGTTAAGGGTGGAGGACAGGCGGGTAGAAGGTGTCCTAGAGGTGGAGACCCAGCCGTTGTTATATTTGTTTATGGTATGGTGGGGGTCATTACATCAGATGGTGTCGTTATAGGTACGACCTCGATTTAAAATAAAGGAATAATTTCCTTAACTTGATTCGGTTATGAGTATCAAGACGATTCCTCCTATTGTGCTCCACTTATGAGTGAGCTTCGTAATTATATAATCTACTTATGTGTTTACTTCTGTTGGGAGGTTTTATGGAGGTAACTACACCTATCATTCCATGATGGACTCTAATAAGATCTGTGAGTCTAAAGGTGCCTTTCTGGTACTTATTTCAATATGTTTTGATGTATTTTCGGATAATTAATTATAAATTGTGCATTATATACCCTATTGGTATGTGGTTCATTATGTGTTGTGATTTTGTTTAACGAAAGTTATTTAAAAGGAGAAAATGGAAAGTTTTGATTGGCAAGATGTGCATATTACTTGTGATTCAGAACTGAGGCTGAGGTCCTCGTATTTTAAAATAAATTGATATGTTTAAACCGAGCTATGAACTGCGGTGGAAGTTATATAAGGACGAGATCCTTATGACAAAAAAAATCATGTGTTTAAATTCTCCCTAAATTCTCCCCTGTGAAATTAAATTTGTACGATAGTACTAATAGGGAGTCATGCATGCTAGGCTTATTTAGAAATATTTGTATGAAATTCCCTGTGCATACTTGCCAAATTCGTGTTGTAATATTGAGTTGTAACCTACAAGGTAGGTGCCCGCCCAGGTAGCGTTAAATGTGACTCATTAATTCGGGTAAATAATTATGAGGTCTTCATGCCTCGCATCTCGTTATTAGTATTGTGAAGGTTTGAAACGAGATTTTTATTAACATGAAGTTAACTGACGATTCTGTAATTGATTATGAACAACTATTAAGACCAGATTGACCCAGAAGGGTGCCCCATTTAGATGGTCAGACGAGTGTGAGTTGAGATTTTAGAAACTCAAGACCGCTTTGACTACAACGCTAGTGTTGGTATTACCCACAGGTTCAGGATCGTATACGGTATATTGTGATGCCTCTCACATTGGGCTTGGTGTAGTATTAATGCAAGATGGTAAGGTAATTGCATATGCGTCGCGGCAGCTAAAGGTTTACGAGAAGAATTACCATGTTCATGATCTAGAGCTGGCAGCCATTGTTCATGCCCGGAAGATTTGGAGGCACTATCTTTACGGTGTGCCATGTGAGGTATTCACTGATCATCAGAGCTTGCAGTATTTGTTCAAGCAGAAGGAACTCAATTTGAGGCAGAGGAGGTGGCTGGAGCTATTGAAAGACTATGATATCACCATATTGTATCATCTCGGGAAGGCCAATGTGGTGGCCGATGCTTTGAGTAGAAAGTCAGTTAGTATGGTTAGCCTTGCATATATTCCAGTTGGTGAGAGACCACTTGCATTGGATGTTCAGGCCTTGGCCAACCAGTTCGTGAGGTTAGATGTTTAAGAACCCAGTCGAGTTCTAGCTTGCACAGTCGCTCGATCTTCTTTATATGAGTGCATCAGAGAGAGGCAGTTTGATGATCCTCGTTTACTTGTCCTTAAGGACACGGTGCGGCACGGTGATGCCAAACAGGTTGCTGTGGGGGAAGATGGGGTTCTGCGAATGCAGGGTTGTATTTGTGTGCCTAATGTGGATGGGCTTCGTGAATTAATTCTTGAAGAAGCACACAGTTCTAGGTATTCTATTCATCCAGGTACCGCCAAAATGTATCAAGATTTGCGGCAACATTATTGGTGGAGGAGAATGAAAAAGGATATAGTTGCATATGTAGCTCGGTGTCTGAATTGTCAGCAAGTTAAGTACGAGCATCAGAGACCTGGTGGGTTGCTTCACAAGTTAGAAATTCCTGAATGGAAATGGGAGCGTATCACTATGGATTTTGTTGTTGGATTCCCATGGACTCAGAGAAAATTTGATGCAATTTGGGGTCATTGTGGACAGGTTGACCAAGTCAGCACATTTCATTCCAGTGGCGCTACCTATTCTTTAGAAAGGTTAGCTGAAATTAACATTCGTGAGATTGTCCGCCTTCAGGGGTGCCCGTGTCTATTATTTCAGATCGAGGTACGCAATTTACCTCGCACTTATGGAGGGCAGTACAGCGTGAGTTGGGTACGCGGGTTGAGTTGAGCACAACACTCCATCCTCAGACGGACAGGCAGTCCGAGCGTACTATTTAGATCTTAGAGTATATGCTCCATGCCTGTGTTATTGTCTTTGGAGGTTCTTGGGATCAGTTCTTGCCGTTAGGGAGTTTGCCTACAATAACAACTACCAGTCGAGCATTCAGATGGCTCCATATGAGGCATTATATGGAAGGCGATGCCATTCGCAAGTTGGCTGGTTTGAACCAGGAGAGGCTCGATTATTGGGTACTGATTTGGTACAAGATGCCTTGGATAAGGTCAAGATTGTTCAGGATCGACTTTACACAGCTCAGTCTAAGCAAAGATTTATGCCAACCGTAAAGTTCGTGATATTGCATTCATGGTTGGAGAAAGAATATTGCTTCAGGTATCACCCATGAAGGGTGTTATGAGAGTTGGGAAGAAGGGCAAGTTGAGCCCTAGGTATATCGGGCCATTTGAGATCCTCGAGAGAGTGGGGAAGGCAGCTTATAGACTTGCGTTGCCTCCAGGGTTATCCTTAGTTCATCCGGTATTCCATGTGTATATGCTCCGGAAATATCATGGTGACCCGTCCCACGTGTTAGATTTCAGCTCTGTCCAGTTGGACAAGGATTTGACTTACGAGGAGGAGCCGGTGGCAATTCTAGCCCGACAAGTTCGCCAGTTGAGATTAAAGAGTTATCCTTCAGTTCGAGGGTAGTGGAGAGGTCAGCCTATTGAGACAGCTACTTGGGAGTCCGAGTTCGATATGCGGAGTAGATATCCCCACCTTTTCACCAGCCAAGGTACTTTTCTATATCCGTTCAAAGACGAACGGTTGTTTTAGAGGTGGAGAATGTGATGACCCAAAAGGTCATCTTATGTTTTAGAACTCGAATCTGCGCTCTTAAGCCTTTAAAATCTCATTTTTTACCCTTCTCGATTTGTGTGCGCAGTCCGGACAGGTTTCCAAAAATCTTTTATGCTGAAAACTAATGAAAATAAGAATTTTTGCCTTAAAAGTTGATTTTAGTTGACTTCGATCAACAATTTTGGTAAACATGCTAGGATCCATATTTTGACGGTCCCGGTAGGTCCGTGTCAAAATATGGGATCTGGGCATATGCCCGGAATCGAATTCGGAGGTCCCTAGCTCAAGTTATGAATTTTTGACGAAAATTAAAAGTTTGAAAATTATTTATTTTTAAGAATTGATTGATATTTGGCATTATTAGAATAGGGTCCGTATTTTGGTTCCGGATCCCGGTACAGGTTCATTATGATATTTATGACCTGTCTGTGAAATTTGGTGAGAAACGGAGTTGATTTGACGTGATTCGGACGTCTAGTTGAGAAAATAGAAATTTTAAAGTGTTCTTGAGAATTTCATTTAATTTGGTGCTAAATTCATAGTTTTAGGTATTATTTTGGCAATTTGATCACGCGAGCAAGTTCGTATGATGTTTTTAGACTTGTGTGCATGTTTGGTTTGGAGCTCCGAGCACTCGGGAAAGTTTCGGATAGGCCACGGGATGTTTTGGACTTTGAAAATCTAGTATTTTGCTGCAATAGGTGATCTGGCATGTCCTTCTATGCGTTTGTGAAGGTCCTCTCGCGAACGCGAAGAGTAAACTGATGAGGCAGGGATTTCTTCTTCGCGAACGCGAAGGTTTGGTCGCAAATGCAAAGCGATGGGGGCGTTACCCTTCGCGAATGCGACAAGCCAATTGCGAACGCGTAGTGTTAGGCATTGGGGAGGGGGAGTCAGTCATTCCTTCATCGCGAACGCGAGCAGTGCCTCGCGAACGCGAAGGCCAGGGGGGAGTCGCTATCGCGAACGCGAGCTGGGTCTCGCGAACGCGAAGGCTTGGCAGCCAGAACCCTTCGCGAACGTGACAGTGCTCTCGCGAACGCGATGAACACTGTCGCCCAACACTTCACAGAATCCAAAAACGGGATTTTAGCCAAAAATTCATTTTCTCAAAAACCTAAACCTCAAGGGGCGATTTTCCAAAGACCAATTCTTCCCCAAATCATAGGTAAGTGATTTTAAACTATTTTATTTTAATTACCCATTATATTTTATGAATTATTAACCTAAAATCTAGAGTTTTTATGGTAGAATTAGGGGTTAGGGTAGAAACTAGGGATTTCGGAAATTTGAGGATTTAGACCTCAATTTGAGGTCGGATTCCAAAATTAATTACATATTCGGGCTCAGGGGTGAATGGGTAAAAGGATTTTGGTCCGAACCTCGGGTTTTGACTAAACGGGCCCGGGGTCGATTTTTCAACTTTTTGGAAAAAAAATTTGGGAATTTAATTTATGCAATATAATTAATTTCTAAAGAAATATTTGATATTATTGAGTCATTTTTGAATAGATAAGAGTGGGTTGGAGGTGAATTCCAAAGGAAAAGTTGTGATTGAGAATTAAGTGGTCTTCGGAGCGAGGTAAGTGTTGTGTCTAACCCTGACTTAAGGGAATTAGGAACCTTAGATTACTTGCTAAGTAAAATTCATGTGAGTGGTGTATATGTGAGATGACGAGTACTTATGTGCCGCCAATTTACCTATTTTTCCATGTTACTCAGTTTTTCTTATATTGTGTCATTCCTATGCCTAATTGCTATGTGTTAAACTAGTATTGTTCAATTTATCGTTCTTACCATGTTTACAGATTTTCTAGTGATAATTGAGATTTTATTTCAAAGTTGAGATTGATGTTATGGAACCAAATGTTGAAGTAAGGTTTGTACTTGTTATTCTATCTCCCTGTTGATATTTATGCATTGCATTATGGTAAGGGAGAGTGTTAATGCACGAAGGGTGATGTCGTGCCATATTATGAGTGTTAATGCACGAAGGGTGATGCCGTGCCATATTGTGAGTGCTAATGCACGAAGGGTGATGTCGTGCAATATTGTGAGTGTTAATACACGAAGGGTGATGTCGTTCCATGATATGAGAGTTAATACACGAAGGGTGATGCCATGTCGTTTCTATTTATTTTATGGTGAGATTGAGAGTAAAAGCACGAAGGGAGATGCCGTGCATTTTTCCTTACTGTATTCACTGTTCCTGTTGATTCATGGTATATTGACTTCTCCGGTGATCATTCTGTTGTAGTTCTTTATCTTGTATTCCCCTTAGTATGTTACCCTCCCGATATTTTCGGTTTAGTTCTTCATTTCTGTTATTTGTATATATACACTGTTAAATTGTACAGGTTGATTGTAGGTGCCTTGCCTTAGCCTCATCACTACTTCGTCGAGGTTAGGCTCGACACTTTCCAGTACATGGGGTCGGTTGTACTGATGCTGCACTCTGCACTTTGCGTGCAGATTTTGATACCGGCTCAGGTTGATTGAGATTTGCTATTGGTCCGCTGTCAGGAGACTCAAGGTAGATCTGTCGACTTTCACAGACCTTGAAGTCCCCGTCTATATTTTAATGTCCTACTATTTTCTTTCATTCAGACAGTTGTATTTATTTCAGACTATTACTTGTAGTAAGTTCTAGAATGCTGGTGAATTGTGACTCCAGATCCGGATGGTAGTAGTTAATACAGATTTATGATATTCCGCATTTGTTATATTTCATTGTAGTTAATTAAATGTTAATTACTGAACGAAAATAAAGAATTGGTAAATGATTCTCTAACGTTGGATTGCCTAGTAAGTGAAATGTTAGGCGCCATCATGGTCCCGTCGGTGAGAAATTTCGGGTCGTGACAATTCATTTGTGAGGATATTTATAGGATCGAGCTGCACACCGCAGCAGGCCATATTGGCTTTATATTTATTATTATATTAATCGAGGTTGCATGCCGTAACAGGCCTTATAGGCTTTATTATTATGGAATCGGACTGCACGCCGCAGTAGGCCATATCGGCTTTATATAGCGCTTGGGCTGAAGGAGCCCCTACGGATTCTGCACCCCCCACAGTGAGCGCATTTGATGTTTATATTTGGGATGGACTTCCCAGGCCATGGAGTTGCCTTATTTATTTATTTATTTATTTATCTTAGAGATGGATCTTCCCTAGGCATGGATCTTGTCCGAAGCATTTATATTTTTGGGTTGGATTGGCCTTATACAATACTGAGTGGCTGACTATCAGTCGATGCATATATATAGGATGGATCTTCCGTGGGCTGGATTGGCCATATACAGTACTGAGTGATTGAGTATTTTGAGATTGTGAATACATAAGGTTTCCACTGAGGTGCATCACATACAACATATACATTGGCATATAGATATAGAGATGTCATATTCCTCATATCATTCAGAATTGATCTATTTTACTTGTACCGAGTTTAACTGTTGAACTTGAAAGCATGTCTACATTTCTGTATTGTTATTCCTATACTGGACTGCACCTGTTGAGCTCGTCACTACTTTCAGTCCAAAGGTTAGTCTTGTTACTTATTGAGTACATGGGGCCGGTTATAATCACACTATACTCTGCACTTCGTGTGCAGATCCAGGTACTTCCGGATACGGCAGCTGCTAGATTTCGGGGTTTTATGTGTTGGAGACTATCGAGGTAGCTGCTTAGCATCCGCAGACCTTGTCTCACTTTTCTTTCAGATGTTTGTACTATTCTATATTTTCATACAGTGTTTTATCAGTCAGACTATGTTATTATTTAGATGCTCATGTACTCAGTGACACCGGGTTTGGGAGTATATTTATAACACTATTTGTGGGAATTTCTATTAAATTTAAATATTATGTTTTTCAAATTTAAAAGATTATAGTATTTTATTGAGGTTATCGGCTTGCCTAGTATTGAGATAGGCGCTATCACGACATGTGAATTTTGGGTCGTGACACCAGCTATATCTTGTAATGTTATCCTTTTTAAATTTAATTAGTCCACCCGAATATACTCAAGTCACGTGTTTCGAATATGACATACTGAGCAACTTGAGCTGGCACAACAATTAACAATTTTAATAATAAAACATAAGGCAAAATAATCTTGAAGTAATAAGATATTGAATTTATATTATGAGTTAGAATTCCTAACTATTTTCTTTTGTTACGTAATGCAATGGTCTAAAGTCTAAACAACTTGTACAAAATCTGTAAATAAGTCATTAAACTGATATCATATATGAAAATTGTAAAAAAAAATACAAAACTAACAACTTTTCAATTTGTAATAGTATGCCAAGAATACATGAGCCGTTATTATTACTTAACTTCAAAAACACACTAAAGATTAAAAGGTTTACCTCAAATATAAATAACTTTTGTCTCTAGAGATGTTGTTACTGTCGTATCCAAACCCACAAAATTTTAAGAGCTTCTTCCAATGATCAATTGTAAGATACCTACACCAATTAAAACGAAAATAAAAGTTGTTAACAAAATAAAGCTACATACAAATTTAAAACGAGAACAAAGCTTATACAAAATATCTGTAGCATAAGGAAATTTTGATAAAGGATCCTAAATCTAAAGTAAATCGTAAACCTAAAGAAAGAAGAGACACAAGTAAATATTTATTGGTAAAAGAATTCTAAACTTAAAGTGAAACCTAAACCTACATAAATAAAAGGCCGTATGCAACTATAAAACGGAAATAAACGGCTATTTTTTGTTTTATTCCATAGGATTTTTTTAGAGTTTATAATTACAATTTTATCCAAAATAGAATACACTTACGAAAGGTAAAAATGCACTTTTAGAGTACGTGCGTTGCACGTGTATTCCACGCCAATCAATTAAAATTTGTATACAAAAAGAACGACTTATATGAAATAGTAAGGTATATTAAAGAATATGCGACACTCATAAATTCTAAAGTAATTCTTTACCAACTACTATTTTCATAACTTGATAAGTGTAACGTGATTTTATCAATTAATTATTTTTAACTCATTTATCCTTCAATAACAAATCAATTTCCTTAAAAAAATAATTTACTGATTAAGACTGAAGAAAAAAGTATTACTGACTTAAATTACAGAGAAAATTTTCATTGAGAATTTTAAACACCATGAGAAAAGCAGAAAAAAATAACAAAACTTATTTTTGAACAAAATAAAGAAAAACATCAAATATTACATTTAAAAAAAAGAAGAAACAAAATACATATCTTACCAAAACTCAAAATACATGTCATGATTCCCTGTAGGCTGGGAATTACTCTTATAATTTCCTAGCTCTTGGGCTCTAGCTCTAAATTTTCAAAACCTTCTTCAAAATCTTTTGTTCCTCCGCTAAAAAGACTTTCATAATTCTGTATTTGATGTATACCTGGCGTGGAAGCAGACATCAAGTAACATATATATGTATAAAGTTAGAAACAAGAATCCTAAAAATTATAAACCGTGTTTGCATGAAAGCATGAGGCAGAAGAGCATCAAGGTAAAAATAAGTATTGTAAAGAGATAAAGCTAATCACAATTTATAATGTAAATTTAACAGGCATTCAAGATGTGACAATGCCATCACATGCCATAATGTTTAAACGTGAAGTGCTTGTCAAACTCCTTAAACTTTGTCTACAAGTAGATTTCTTGTATAATCATAACAAAATCAACTTTTAATCATTAGATAAAATAATTCATCTCCAATAAAGTATCGTTCTGTAATTTAACAACAAACATGAAATAAGATATCTATTTCTGGCTAAACAATATCCCCAAAAATTATAAAATCAATACGATTGCATAAAATTTAATTCAGACATCAACTCAAAAATAAAATTGCACCTCTACTCCAAACTAAAATGTAACGACACGACCGGTCGTTTTGCCTTTTAGATACCTGTTCCCCTAAATAAGAATCCCCGTATGTACTTTTTCTATTTTATGACTTGCGGGGATGGTTAGTTCGGGATTTAAAAGGGTTCGGGTTGAAATCGGAACACTTAGTTCCTTAATATTGGCTTTAAAAGGGTAAGTTTGATTTGGGTCAACATTTCTAGTAAACGACCTCGGAACCGAGATTTGTCGCGATCCAATTTCTTCTATAGGCCATGATGGCGCCCAACATCACCGCTAGGCAAGCCAACGGTGAACTAACTACGTGATTACCCATTTTTAATAAGTTTTCAAGTAATTAAATTTTATTTTATAAGAGATTAAAGAAGTAGAAAGTTTAATAAATAAAACGAAAGTAACTGAGTGCAATCATAGATATATAAATACTCCAAAACCATAAAGTCTACTAGAATGTGTGCTAAGACCTGGTGTCACAAGTGTATGAGCACTAGTAGAATATACAAAACTCTAACTACAGTCCGAAATAAAATAGACAAAAAATAAGTACAAAAGAAAGGCTCTAGGTGCTGCAGAACGGCTCAGGAAGCAGCTCACCACTAGGCCTCAGGGTATCGGGGATGCGCGTCAGTGTGACCACTAGATGCACCTACCTCAGATCCTGCACGGTTAGTGCAGAAGTGTAGCGTGAGTATATAAACAACATGTACCCAGTAAGTATCAAGTCTAATCTCCAAGAAGTAGTGACGAGGGGTCGACGTCGACACTACTATGGGCTAACAATAAAGAAATACAGAAGCCATAAATAAGCATGGGCTATGTCAATAATAATAATAACTCAATAAAAAGCAGGAAGTAAATAATTCTTTCACACATGGTAAGTGCCAAATTACTTTTTGTCTTATACAATTTTAGCCTCTCAAGCCATGAAAAGACATCAAATATATAATTAAACTCGGAGTGTTATCACGCACGATTATGCCGAGGTCGTACGGCCCGATACAGAATAATGTGTACACTGCCGAGGGTCGAGCGGCACGAACCGATCGTTTTGAGCTCTAGCGTATCGTTCAGTAGCTTGAGGCCTTGGGTAGCTTCACTTCGGGTGCTATGACTTTTACGTGTGGTCGAAATTGAATTTCGGGATGTTCGGAGTTGATTTGAAAAGAAAATTCTAATTTCGGAAGCTTTAAGTTGGAAGAATTTACTAAGGTTTGACTTTTGTGTAAACGACTTCGGAATCGGAATTTCAAGGTTCCAACAGGTTCGTATGATGATTTTGGTTTAAGGAGCATGTCCGGATGTCGATTTGGAGGTAGGTCATTTCAGCGTCAATTGGTGAAAGTTGGAAATTGGATAATTTTGGAAAGTTTGACCGGGAGTGGACTTTTTGATATCGGAGTCAGATTCTGATTCCGGGAGTGAGAGTAGGTCCGTAATATCAACTATGACTTGTGTGCAAGTTTTGCAGTTAATTGGACTTGATTTGATAGGTTTTGTCGTCGAATGTAGAAGTTTGAAGTTCTAAAGTTCATTAAGCTTGAATTGGGGTGCGATTCATGGTTTTAGCATTGTTTGATGTGATTTGAAGGCTCGACTAAGTTCGTATTGTATTTTTTGATGTCTTGGTATATTTGGTTAAGGTCCCGAGGGCCTCGGGTGAATTCCGAATGGTTAACGAATTGATTTTTGGACTTAAGAAATGTTGAAGTTGGGCAGCAACTGGTGTGATCGCTTCTGCGATGTCTTGGTCGCAGAAGAAAAATGGGGAAGGAACAAGGCAGTGGTCGCAGGTGCGAAGAAATTCCTGCACCTGCGGAATCGCAGAAGCGAGAAATGAATACGCATAAGTGGCTGGTCCGCAGATGCACGATTGGCCATCGCAGAAGCGCCTGCGCACAAGCGAAAATGCTTCCGCAGATGTGAGGTCTCAGCTGGGAAGTGTACTCCGCAAATGTGCATTTTGGCTCGCAAAAGCGAGGCCGCAAATGCACAAATATGTCCGCAGAAGCGGAAATTGTGCAGAACATAAGGGGATCAAACTTGGTCATTTCTTCATTTACATTTGGAATTTTTAGAGCTCGGTTCTTGGGCAATTTTGAGGAATTTTCATCATGTAACACAAGGTAACTAATTTCCCACTTGCTGTGAGCTTAATGTAAATTTATATGTGGATTTAAGGAGGAAAATTTAAGAAAATATTGAGATTTTGGTAGAATACCTAGAATCTATAATTTTTTATTTTGACCACGATTTTGGAAATGGAATTAAGCATAAATTATATATTTGAGTTAGTAATGTTATGGGTAAGGTTTATCTTTGAAAATTTTTGGAATCCGGGCACGTGGGCCCGAGGGGTGACTTTATCGACTTTTCGAGCGGAGTTGAGAATTGTTTATATTGATTAATTATGGGTATTAGAGTATATTTTGACTGGTTTACACCTTGTTTGACTAGTTTTGGATCGACGGGCATCGGTTTGAGGTGTTAGAGAGGCTTTGGAGCTGGTTATGGAACTTTGGAGCGAGGTAAGTCTCCTGTCTAACTCTGTGAGAGGGAAACTACCCCTAGGTGATATATTTGATATGTTTTACTTATTGCGGGGGCTACGTACGCACAAGGTGACAACAGTCCGTACGTAGCTAAATCCATGTTATTGTCCAGGTAGACTTAGGTTCACACCATGCTATAGTTGTACTATTTGAGTTGTCTCCTGCCTATTAAATTCCTTTATTTTATGTTGCGACTTGAGACTAGACTTGTGTAGAGTGAAAGACTTGCTACTGTAGAGAATCGATAGGCTTCATGATTAGCCGCAAAATAATTATACTCCTCTTACGAATTTCTCTCTCGCTTTGCGTTCTCATCGAAAGGTTTTCCCAAAAATTTATAACACACACGTCTGTTCGTGAGTGGGGCCAAAGACCCGTCAAAGCTTCTTATTCTAATGGGATCGGGCCGTTCGCCTCGGCATGATATGCTAGATACTTACTGGGTACGCGTTGATTTACGTGCTCATGCTACACTTGCTGCACTTTTTGTGCAGGTACATGTATGTCTGGTGGTCTTTTGGGCGCAGAGGCGCGGCTATTGCGGGGAATTTACTGTGAGCTGCATTTTATGTTACGATCTGCAGCCTACAGAGTCTCCATCAGAATTATTTATTTTCTTCTGTCTAATTTGTATTCCAAACAGATGTTGTAGTTTATTATATTTCCTAGTTGATGCTCATGCACTTGTGACACCGAGTTTTGGGGGTTCCTACGGGTTGTTCATTATTGTAGTTCCTGTAAATATTATTATTTACCCTGTGAATTCTATTTCATACTATATGATTAATAAAAATTATGATTTCAAAGTAATAAAATGAGTAATTAAATTGATCAATCACTATTGGCTTGCCTGACGGCAGCGTTAGGTGCCATCACGACCTATAGTGGGTTTTGGGTCGTGACAGATACTTTATGAACAACCGATATAGGAGCTAATACAAGGATAATGTATAACGGAACACAATTCTTATTAACGGTCAGGTAACTCGCCAAAACTCAAGTAAGTGAAATTCGGTCTTTTACAATTCCTTTATCAAGTTCCAATATAATTTAGGCACTTTAATTAACAAGTAGGGTGCAAACATTACAAGTATTTTATGATTCAGGTCCTAAACTACCCGGTCATAAGCATAATTAGTAGCTACGCATGGACTCTCGTCACCTCGTGCTTATGTAACCCCTACCATTAGAAGCAAATAGCAATTTAAATTACCTATGGGGTAAATTCCCTCTTACAAGGTTAGGCAAGAGACTTACCTTGTCTCAAAGCTCGCTTTCCGGACTCAAATTCACCCTAAAGCCTCAACCAGGTGCCGAACAATCCGAAACTAGTCAAATATTGTATAAATAAATCAATATACGCTAAAAAATTAATGATTAAGCTATTAGAGTAATTACCTAACCCAAATTGGAAGATTCTTAAAATTCACCCCCGGGCCCACGTGCCCGGATTCCGGAAATGTTTGAAGAAAGTTGTTACCTATAACTTCACGAACTCAAATATATACTTTTCACTCAATCCCATAACCATATTCGTGGGTAAATCCCATTTTTATCAAAACCTAGGGTTATTCATCTAAACCCATAATTTTTACAATTTGACATGTTAAAATCTACCCATAATCTATGTATTTAACTTACATTGGATAGAAGTTACTTACCTCCAATAGCTAGGTGGAAATCTCTCTCTAGGAAGCTCCAAAATAACCCCAAGAAGTGAAATAAATGAACCAAAAATGACCTTAAGTCCGAAATAAATGGACCTCACTGCCTCCAGGACTTTCGCATCTGCGGTCCATGGGCCGCATATGCAGCTCCGCATCTGCGGAGGTTTCATCGCAGACGAGGTCCACTCTTGGCTAGCCTAAATCTACATTTGCGGAAGAATGGCTCGCTTCTGCGAGCTCGCTCCTGCCGCACGCGAGCCGCACCTGCGCCCTTCCTCGCATTTGCGGTCTCTCATCTACGCCCACCGCGTCCGCATATGCGATTGCTAGGATGCCTATGCTTGGCCACATCTACGGCTTCTGGCTCACTTCTGCAAGCTCGCACCTGCGGCAGGCCCTCCACAGGTGCGATTGCACCAGAAGCTGGAAGCTTCAGCTGATCACCCAAGGCTAAAACAAACAAGTTTGTAACCGTAAAACGGACTCGCTCGCACCCTCACAATTTGGAAAACAATATTAAAACTAAGAATTGCAACCCAAAACCAATAGGATCCACTTATGAATTTCAAATTCATCCAACTTACTCTGAACGCACCGATTCATGCTTAAACTACTCAGAATGGAACCAAATTTTGCATGCAAGCCTTAAATTACCATATGGAACTATTTTGAGGCTCGAAATCACAAACGAACCTCGATAACATCAAAATATACTCCAAACCAAATTCAAAGAACTTTTTAACCTTCAATAAGTCAACTTTTAAAATTAAGCGCTGAAACTCTACTGGGTCAACCAATACCCAATCCGAACATACGCCAAAGTCCCAAATTGTCATACGAACCTATTGGAACCGTCAAATCTAGGTTCCGAGGTTGTTTATTCAAAATGTTGACCGAAGTCAAACTTAGCCCTTTAAAGCCAAACTAAGGAACCAAATGTTCCGATTTCAATTCGAACCCTTCCAAATCCTGAAGTAACCATCCCCGCAAATCATAAAACAGAAAAAGCACATACGAGGAGTCTTATTTAGTGGAACGGGGATCTAGAAGGCAAAATGACCGGTCGGGTCGTTACATTCTCCTCCTCTTAAACAAACGTTCGTCCTCGAACGGGTCTAGAATCTTACCTGGAGTGCTGAATAGGTGTGGATATCTGCTCCACATGTCCTCCTCGACCTCCCAAGTCTTCTCTTCAACTGGTTGGCCCCTTCATTGAACTTTTACAGCAGAAATATTCTTGGACCTCAGCTGGCGAACCAGACTGTCGATAATGGCAACTGGCTCCTCCTCATAACCCAGGCTCTCCTCTAGCTGAACCGTGCTGTAGTCTAACACATGCGACCCGTCGGCATGATACCTCCAAAGCATGGACACGTGGAAAATCAGATGAACTCCCGATAGACTGGGAGGTAAAGCAAGCTCATAAGCAGCCTCTCCAACTCGTCTCAATGCCTCAAATGGACCTATAAACCTTGGGCTCAACTTGCCCTTTTTCCCGAACCTCATGATTCCCTTCATCGGCGAGACCTTCAAGAGAACTTTCTTGCCCACCATAAATGATAAATCATGCGCCTTCTGATATGCGTAACTCTTCTGTCTGGACTGTGCTGTGTGATGTCGCTCCTCAATCAACTTTACCTTTTCCAAGGCATCCTTTACCAAATCAGTACTATATAACTTAGCCTTGTCTGGCTCAAACCATTCGATGGGCGAACGACATTGCCGACCATATAAAGCCTCAAATGGAGCCATCTCGATGCTGGACTAATAAATGTTGTTGTAAGCAAACTCGGCCAAAGGTAAGAATTGATCCTTTTGCCCTCCGAAGTCAATCACACATGCTTTGAGAATATCCTCCAAGATTTGAATTGTCCGCTCCGACTTCCCGTCAGTCTGCGAATGTAAGGTTGTGCTGAGCTCTACCCGGGTCTCCAACTTACTCTATACTGCCCTACAGAAACGCAAAGTAAACTGAGGGCATCTATCTGAAATAATGGAGACAGGAACACCGTTCAACCGAAAAATCTCCTGAATGTAAATCTGAGTCAACCTTTATGAAGAATACATGGTAACAATTGTAATGAAATGTGCCGACTTGGTCAACCTGTCAATAATGACCCAAACTGCATCAAACTTCCGCAAGGTCCGCGGTAACCCAACTACGAAGTCCATAGTAATGCGCTCCTATTTCCACACAGGTATAGGCATTTGCTGAAGTAGGCCACATGGACTCTGATGCTCATACTTAACCTGCTGGTAATTTAGGCACCTCGCTACATACTCAACTATGTCCTTCTTCATCCACCGCCACCAATAATGCTACCTCAGGTCGCGATACATCTTTGTAGCACCTGGGTGAATAAAATACCGAGAAATGTGTGCCTCCTCTAGAATCTTTTACCTTAATGCATCAACACTAGGGACACATAGGCGACCCTGGAGTCACAGAACACCATCCTCCCTGATTGTTACCTCTTTGGCACCACCCTGTAGTACCGTTTCTCTGAGAACCAATAAGTGAAGATCATCAAACTGATGAGCCTTGATCTGCTCGAATAGTGAAGGCTGGGCGACAACGTATGTAAGAACTCAGTTGGGCTCTGAAATATCCAACCTCACAAGTCTGTTAGCCAAGGACTGAATGTCCAAATCTAGTGGCCTCTCCTATACTGAAATGAATACCAAACTGCCTACTACTCAAGGCATCCGCAACTACATTAGCCTTGCACGGATGATAAAGGATGTTAATATCAAAACCTTTTATTAACTTAAGCCACCTACGCTGCCTCAAATTGAGATTCCTCTGCTTGAACAAATGTTGCAAGTTGCAATGATTGTTGTATGCCTCCAGATCTTGAGAGCATAAATAATAGCGGCCAACTCCAAATTGTGTATAAGGTAATTCTTCTCGTGGGGCTTTAACTGACGTGAAGCATATGCAATAACACGACCCTCCTACATCAATACACAACCCAAACCAATGCGTGAAGCATCACAATACGCAGTATACATCGCTGAACCGGAAGGTAACACTAACACTGGTGCTGAAGTCAATGCGGTCTTGAGCCTCTGAAAGCTCGCCTAACAATCATTGGACCATCGGAACAGAGCACCCTTCTGGGTTAATCTAGTCAAAGGTGCTGCAATAGACTAGAAGGCCTCCACAAACCGGCGATAATAACCTGCTAACCCTAGGAAGCTCCTGATCTCAGTCGCCGTGGTAGGACGAGGACAACTCTGAACTGCCTCGATCTTCTTGGGATCTACCTTAATACCCTTGCCTGATACTACATGTCCCAAAAATGCCACAGAATCTAACCAGAACTCACACTTAAAGAACGTAGCATATAGCTTCGGTTCCCGCAAGGTCTGAAGCACCACTCTCAAATGATGTTTGTGCTCCTCCATGCTACATGAGTAGATCAAAATGACATCAATGAAGACAATGGCAAACGAATCAATATATGGCCTAAACACCCGGTCCATCAAATCCATAAATGCCACCAGGGCGTTAGTCAAACCGAAGGACATTAGTAGAAAATCGTAATGGCGAAATCTAGTCCGAAAGGCCGTCTTCTGAACATCTGAATCCCGAATCTTCAACTGATGGTACTCTGATCTCAAATCTATCTTAGAGAACACCCTAGCACCCTGCAATTGGTTAAACAAATCATCAACACACGACAACGGGTACTTGTTCTTAATGGTAACTTTTTTCAACTGGCGGTAATCAATGCACATCCGCATAGTCCCATCTTTCTTCTTCACTTATAACACCTATGCACCCCAACGCGATAGACTTGGTCTGACGAAACCCTTTGCTAGCAACTCCTCAAGTTGTTCCTTCAACTCTTTCGGAGCCATGCGATACGATGGAATAGAGATAGGCTGGGTACCTGGAGCCAAATCAATACAGAAATTGATATTGCGATCTGGTGGCATGCCTGCAAGATAGGAAGAAAACATATCGGAGAACTCCCGAACTACAGGCACTGAATCAATCGTCGGAGTCTCTGTAGTAGTATCTCAAACATAAGCTAGATAAGCCAAACAACCCTTCTCGACCATGTGTCGAGCCTTCAAAAAAGAGATAACCCGACTAGATGTAATGACAGACGAACCCTTACACTCCAATCTAGGCAACTCTGGCATTGCCAAGGTAACAGTCTTGGCATGGAAATCAAGGATGGCGTGATATGGAGACAACCAGCCCATGCCCGGGATGACCTCAAAGTCGGTCATATCGAGCAACATAAGATCCGCTCTGGTCTCATAACCACAGAAAGTAACAATGCAGGACCGATAGGTCGGATCCACAAATACAAAATCGCCCACTGGTGTGGACACATAAACATGAGTACTCAAGGACTCACGAGCTACTCCTATTAAATGAGCAAACAGAGATGAAACATATGAATGTGTAGACCTTGGATCAAATAGTACCGAAGCATACCTACCGCAGACAGAAATAATACTTGTCATCATGGCATGTGAGGCTACTGCATCAGGTCTGGCTGGGAAGGCATAGAATCTGGCAGGAGCACCTCCTGGCTGGCCTCCACTTCTAGGACGACCCCTACCTACCTGCCCTCTGCCTCTGGGCGGCCAGACGACTGGTAGGGAAGCTGGTACCGTAATCATAGGTTGATGACCCTGTTGCACTGCCTTGCCCTGAAGCCTGGGGCAGAATCTCCGCACATGACTAAGGTCCACGCACTCGAAACAACCTCTTGGTACGGTGGACTGCTGACCTGAAGTCTGACCCTGATGGCCTGAATACCCACTGGAGGAACCCTGAATAGCTGGTGGGAGCTAGGAACTCTCTAGCATGGCGCTGAAATAAGGTCGCACTGGAGCACCGTGGGGAGGAGGCGGCGCTGGATATGTGGTCCTTCTAGACTGACCCCTCACGAACTGACCTCTGCCCCCAGCCGGGGCACCACTGAACTCTCGGGAATATCAAAACCGCTTATACCTCGTTGCCTACTCTCGGCTTAGCTTATATAAACCCTCGATCCTACGAGCTATCTCCACATTTAGCCCGTAAGAAGTCCCCTTCTCCACTTCTCGAGTCATGGTGGCCTGGATACCAGAGTGCAAACCGGCAACAAACCTCCGCACTCTCTCTGAATCGGTAGGAAGTATCATAAGTGCATGGCGAGAGACCTCAGAGAATCTCGCCTCATAGTTGGTCACCGACATCTTGCCCTACTGAAGCTGCTCGAACTGAAACTGCAACTCTTCCCTCTGAGAGGGTGGAATATATCTGTCCAAGAAGAGGTGTGTGAACTGATCCCAAGTCATGCAATCCCATATCTATCCATACCTGGCCCTCCGCAAGTGCGATTGCACCAGAAGCTGGAAGCTTCAGCTGATCACCCAAGGCCAAACGATTTCCGCACATCGTCTGAATGGCATCTGGGGTCCCCAAGGACCCGTTCAAATATACAAACAAGTTTTTAACCATAAAACAGACTCGCTCGCACCCTCGGAATACGAAAAACAACATTAAAATTAAGAATCGCAACCCAAAACCAAAAGGATCAAATTCATCCAACTTACTACGAACGCGTCGATTCATGCTTAAACTACTCGAAATGGCACCAAATTTTGCATGCAAGCCTTAAATCACCATATGGAACTATTCCCAGGCTCGGAATCACAAACGGACATCGATAACATCAAAACCTACTCCAAACAAAATTCAAAGAATGTTTTAACCTTCAATAAGCCAACTTTTAACATTATGCATTGAAACTCTCCCGGGTCATCCAAAACCCAATCCGAACATACGCCCAAGTCCAAAATTGTCATACAAACCTATTGAAACCATCAAATCCAGGTTCCGAGGTCGTTTATTCAAAATATTGACCCGATTAAAATTTAGCACTTTAAAGCCAAACTAAGGAACCAAGTTGTTCCGATTTCAACCCGAACCCTTCCAAATCCCGAACTAACCATCCCCGCAAGTCATAAAACAGAAAAAACACATACGAGGAGTCTTATTTAGGGAAACGGGGATCTAGAAGGCAAAACGACCGGTCCGGTCGTTACATTCTCCACCTCTTAAACAAGCGTTCGTCCTCGAACGGGTCTAGAATCATACCTGGAGTGCTGAATAGGTATGGATATCTGCTCCACATGTCCTCCTCGACCTCCCAAGTCTTCTCCTCAACTGGTGGGCCCCTCCATTGAACTTTTACCTCAGAAATATTCTTGGACCTCAGCTGGCGAACCTGACTATCGATAATGGCAACTGGCTCCTCCTCATAACCCAGGCTCTCCTCTAGTTGAACCGTGCTGTGTTCTAACACATGCGACCCGTCGGCATGATACCTCCGAAGCGTGGACACGTGGAAAATCGGATGAACTCCCGATAGACTGGGAGGTAAAGCAAGCACATAAGTAGCCTCTCCAACTCGTCTCAACGCCTTAAATGGACCTATAAACCTTGGGCTCAACTTGCCCTTTTTCCCGAACCTCATGATTCCCTTCATTGGCGAGACCTTCAAGAGAACCTTCTCGCCCACTATAAATGATAAATCACGTGCCTTCTGATATGCGTAACTCTTCTGTCTACACTGTGCTGTGTGAAGTCGCTCCTCAATCAACTTTACCTTTTCCAAGGCATCCTTTACCAAATCAGTACCATATAACTTAGCCTCGCCGGGCTCAAAACATCCAATGGGTGAACGACATCGCCGACCATATAAAGCCTCAAATGGAGCAATCTCGATGCTGGACTTATAAATGTTGGTGTAAGCAAACTCGGACAAAGGAAAGAATTGATCCTATTGCCCTCTGAAGTCAATCACACATGCTCTGAGCATATCCTCCAAGATCTGAATTGTCCGCTCTGACTGCCCGTCAGTTTGCGAATATAAGTCTGTGTTGAGCTCTACCCGAGTCCCTAACGCACTCTATACTACCCTCCATAAACGCAAAGTAAACTGAGGGGCTCTATTTGATATAATGGAGACAAGAACACCGTTCAACCAAAAAATCTCCTGAATGTAAATCTGAGCCAACCTATCTGAAGAATACATGGTAACAACTGGAATGAAATGTGCCGACTTGGTCAACCTGTCAACAATGACCCAAACTGCATCAAACTTCCACAAGGTCCGCGGCAACCCAACTACGAAGTCCATAGTAATACGCTCCCATTTCCACTCAAGTATAGTCAACTACTGAAGTAGGACACCTGCCTTTGATGCTCATACTTAACCTGCTGGCAATTTAGGCACCTCGCTACATACTCAACTACGTCTTTCTTCATCTGCCGCCACCAATAATGTTGCCTCAGGTCGCGATACATCTTCGTAGCACCTGGGTGAATAGAATACCTAGAACTGTGTGCATCCTCTAGAATCGTTTCTCTTAACCCATAAACATTAGGGACACATAGGCGACCATGGAGTCGTAGAAAACCATCCTCCCCGATGGAAACCTCTTTGGCACCACCCTATAGTATCGTCTCTCTGAGAACCAATAAGTGTGGATCATTAAACTAACGAGCCTTGATCTGCTCGAATAGTGAAGACTGGCCGACAACGCGTGCAAGAACTCAGCTGGGCTCTGAAATATCCAACCTCATAAGTCTGTTAGCCAAGGAATGAATGTCCAAATCTAGTAGCTTCTCCTCTGCTGAAGTGAATGCCAAACTGCCCATAGTCTCTGCCTTTCTGCTCAAGGCATCTGCAACTACATTCGCCTTTCCCGAATGATAAAAGATGGTAATATCATAGTCCTTTAGTAACTCAAGCCACCTGCGCTACCTCAAATTGAGATCCCTCTGCTTGAACAAATGCTGCAAGATGCGATGATTGGTGTAAACCTCATAGGACACCCCATAAAGATAATGCCTCCAGATAGCATGAGAGCATGAACAATTGCGGCCAACTACAAATCGTGTACAGGGTAATTCTTCTTGTGGGGCTTCTTCTGACGTGAATCATATGCAATAACTCGCCCCTCATGCATCAATACACAACCCAAACCAACACATGAAGTGTCACAATACACAGTATATATCCCTAAACCGAAAGGCAACACTAACACTGGTGCTCAAGTTAATGCAATCTTGAGCTTCTGAAAGCTCACCTCGCAATCATAGGCCCATCCGAACGTAGCACTCTTCTGGTTCAATCTAGTCAAACGTGCCGCAATAGATGAGTAGCCCTCCACAAACCGACGATAATAACCTGCTAACTTCAGTAAGCTCCTGATCTCAGTCGTTGTGGTAGGACGAGCCCAACTCTGAACTGCCTCGATCTTCTTAAGGTCTACCTTAATACCCTCGCCTGATATAACATGCCTCAAGAATGCCACATAATCCAACTAGAACTCACACTTGGAGAACTTAGCATATAACGTTTGTTCTCGCAAGGTCTGAAGCATCACTCTCAAATGCTGCTCATGCTCCTCCATGCTACGTGAGTAGATCAAAATGTCATCAATGAAGACAATGACAAATGAATCAATATATGGCCTGAACACCCTGTTCATCAAATCCATAAACGTCGATGGGGCATTAGTCAAGCCGAAGGACATCACTAGAAACTCATAATGGCCATATCTAGTATGGAAACTATTCTTCGGAACACTGGAATCCCGAATCATCAACTGATGGTACCCTAATCTCAAGTCGATCTTAGAGAACACTCTGGCACCTTGAAAATGGTCAAACAAATCATCAATACGCGACAACGGGTACTTGTTCTTAATGGTAACTTTGTTCAACTGGCGGTAATCAATACACATCCGCATAATCCCATCTTTCTTCTTCACAAATAACACTGGTCCACCCCAAGGTGATACACTAGGTCTGACGAACACCTTTGCTAGCAACTCCTCGAGTTATTCCTTCAATTCTTTTAACTCTCTTGGATCCATGCGGTATGATGGAATAGAGATAGGTTGGGTGCCTGGAGCCAAATCAATACAAAATTTAATATCATGATCTGGTGGCATGCCTGAAAAATCAGAAGGAAAAACATCGAAGAACTCCCAGACCACGGGCACTAAATCAATCGCCGGAGTATCTGTAGTAGTATCCCGAACATAAGCTAGATAAGCCAAACAACCCTTCCCGACCATGTGTCGAGCATTCAAAAAAGATATAACCTGACTAGATGTACTGATAGACGAACACTTCCACTCTAATCTAGGCAACTCTGGCATTTTCAAGCTAACAGTCTTGGCAAGGCAATCAAGGATGGCATGATATGGAGTCAACCAGTCCATGCCTAGGATGACCTCAAAGTTGTTCATGCCTAGTTTATAGCTTGGTTTCTATCCAAGATGATCAACAGTTTAGAATTGCGTGATTAAAAAATACAATTAACTAAGAATTTACGGTTATTGACTAATGACAAGCGAACAAGAAGCAAGCAAAGACAGTTATCAGTGGGAGAAAATAGAGTTTTGATAGGATAGGTGTAAGAATATTGTCTGGGATTTAACTCTAGATAATTCACTTCTAATGTTCAAGTGAGTCTCTCGGATTCACTCAATTATTAGTTCAAACGTTTAGTAGAAACTCCTCTCTCGATTAAGTCTCAACCTCACAAGATGAACTAAATTAAGTTCGGTGAAGATATGCAAGAATTCGTAGTGGATTGGTCTTTAGGAGAACCTCTTTCGATTATCCTCCTAACTAGGTTTAATCAACAATTCAACTAGCCTCTTCCAATTACTAAAAGAATTACTGAATTCACCCAATAAAATATAATGCAAGGATATCACAAGTTATGCCTCTCTCGATTACATGATCAAGTGAATATAGATGCAACAATTAAATCATCCACAATGATTCAATACATAAGCCTAGAGTTAATATCCACAAACAAGTATCAATACACCAAATCCATCAAACTCTAAAGAGAACTACTCCATAGATATGGAGCAATTCATCAAAAATATGCTTAATGTAAAGAAAAACATAAATGTGAGTATTGAATGATGAATTCCTTGTGCTTCATCTTCTCCAACTCCTCCTTAGCCTCCTTAGGTCTTAGATGTGCCAAAACTCCCAAAAATAACGTTTTTCCATGCATATATACCAAGTAGGGTCGGGCCCAGACGAAAACACTTTTTTCTATGCGAAATAGGACAATTTATGGAATAGGATGTGTGCGGCCGCGCACCTGGAGGTGTGCTCGTGCATATGAACGCACACCTTGGCCAGTCTACTGCTCTACTTGCGCGCCCAGTGCGCGATCGCGCACCTAGGTGGCTTCCTACTCAATTCATCATTTCTCTCGTTAAGTGCACTATTGTCCGTTGATCCCCGAACACGATCCCAACTTAATCCTTGGGATTTTACTCAGACTTCAAAGCTCCAGAATAGCTTGAATTCATTCCATAACATCTACATAGCTCGGAATCCCTCCTACAAGGCATAAAACACATAATTAGTGCAAAATACTAGCGATTAAAGCTCAAACTCAATTAAAGTGCAGTAAATTAGAGTACGATAAACAACTAAAACACGCAATTATATCCCACCATCAACACCCCACACTTAAACCATTGCTCATCCTCGAGCAATCAAACTACACTTTATATAGACACGACCCTATTACACAACTCTCATAACTCATCATACCAAGAATATTTAAAATAGATTAAGCACAATAGTGTAACATCCTAACCTCAATATTTGACTCAAAAGTACCACACATTATTCACAACTCGCTCACTTACTCCAACATAGAGGTCAACAACATTACCTTTCCTTCATGAATCAAGTGCCCTCACACAACAATCGAGAGTAGTTCCATACACAATAGATATTAAGAACAACTAGGAACTCAAGATAGAAAGAATTCACTCACTCTAGAAAATAACATTCATATGCCACAAAAGATGAACCATAGACTTGCCCGTAGTGTACTACTCTACTAATTGAGCTCATTCAGTCGAGGATCAAGTAGGACTTTAATTCGTTGTAATGCAAGCTGCGGGATGGGTAGGATACATTTAGATATAAGAGTGACTACACCTCCCTAAGCACTTTAATACATACACTTTACCTTCCAAAACTCCACACTTATGTAAAACCATAACTCCACCTTCACATCAATATATTTCAACTTGTTACTTCTTTAAGCACAATTACATCGGGAGTCACCACTATCAAAGAATATTTTGCACAACAATACACTATTTTTTATTTCTTTTTCAATTCAAGTGGCTCTTGATTTTTACAAACAGTGCACCTTTCTCCTTATTTCAATAGCTCCACTCAAAAGCCAAACCAATCACCCCACACTTCAACTTTAACAATTTCAAGTGCTCATGAGAGGTACAAGGTTCAAATAGATGGTCAATTCAAACAAATAGGTAAGTCTTGTAATGTGGTTGCCAAAGAAACAAGATTGCAGGCTCAACGGGGTTAACTAAGATACATAACAATTAGGTGGGTAAACACATATATCTGGCTCAACAAAGAAATGCCTATATTTTGAGACTTCATAAAACTACTATTTATCTTTGCAAACACACGGGGCAAGTTCTAGACATCAAATGCAATGCACAGAATGACACAAACCTCACACATACATGGCACATAACTCACTCAAGATTAGATTATATGTCGGTTTCAGTTCGAGCAGCTCCAGCAGGGTTAGATGTCGGTGATCGACTATGAGGCGAGATTCTCTGAGTTGTCTCGCCGAACACTTATGATACTTCCTACCAATGCAGAGAGAGTGCGGAGGTTTGTTGCAAGTTTGCACTCAAGTACTCAGGCCAACATGGCTCGGGAGGTGGACATGAGGAGTTCTTACGGTCTAATTGTGGAGATAGCTTGGAGGATCGAGGGTGTCTGTCAGTGGAGCCGAGAGCAGGTAACGAGGGATAAGATGTTTTGATATTCTAGAGAGCTCAGTGGCGCCCCGGCTGGGGGCAGGGGTTAGTCTAGAAGGCCCACGTATCCAGCACTGCCACCTCCTCAGGGTGATCCAGTGCGACCATATTTTGGCGCCATGCCACAGAGTTCGTACTGCCCACCATCTATTCAAGGATCCTCCAGTGGGCATTCACGCCATTAGGGTCAAACTTCAGGTGAGCAGTCTACGGTACCGAGAAGTTGTTTCGAATGCAGGGATCTTAGTCATGTGCGGAGGTTCGGCCCCAAGCTTCCGGGCAAGGCAGTGTAGTAGGGTCAGCAGCCTATGATTACAGCACCAGCTACCCCACCAGCCGTCCGACCACCCAGAGGCAGAAGGCAGGTGGGTAAGTGCGATGCTAGAGTTGCCTAGATTGGAGTGGAAGGGTTCGTCTGTCAGTACATCTAGTCGGGTTATCTCTTTTCTGAAGGCTCGACACATGGTCGAGAAGGGTTGTTTGGCTTATCTAGCTTATGTTCGGGATACTACTATAGAGACTCTGGTGATTGATTCAGTGCCCGTAGTCAGAAATTTCTCCGATGTATTCCATTCTGATCTCCCAGGCATGCCACCAGATCGTGATATTGATTTCTATATTGATTTGGCTCTAGGCACCAAGCCTATCTCTATTCCACCATACCGCATGGGTCCGAAAGAGTTAAAGAAGTTGAAGGAACAACTTGAGGAGCTGCTAGCAAAGGGTTCGTCAGACCGAGTGTGTGGCCTTGGGGTGCACCGGTGTTGTTTGTGAAGAAGAAAGATGGGACTATGTGGATGTGCATTGATTACCGCAAGTTGAACAAATTTAACATTAAGAACAAGTACCCGTTACCGCATATTGATGATTTGTTTCACCGGTTGTAGGGTGTTAGGGTTTTCTCTAAGATAAACTTGAGATCGGGGTACCATCAGTTGAAGATTCGGGATTCGTATGTTCCGAAGATGGCTTTCCTGACTAGATATAACCATTATAAGTTTCTAGTGATGTCCTTCGGCTTGACTAACGCCCCTGCAGCATTTATGGATTTGATGAACCGGATGTTCAGGCCATATATTGATTCGTTTGTCATTGTCTTCATTGATGACATTTTGATCTACTCGCGTATCATGGAGGAGCACGAGTAGCACTTGAGAGTGATGCTTCAGACCTTGCGGGAACAGAGGCTATATGCTAATTTCTCCAAGTGTGAGTTCTGGTTGGATTTTGTGGCGTTATTGGGGCATGTTGTATCGGGCGAGGGTATTAAGGTAGACCCCAAGAAGATCGAGGCAGTTCAGAGTTGGCCTCGTCCTACTACAATGACTGAGATCAGGAGCTTCATAGGGTTAACAGGTTATTATTGTCGGTTTGTGGAGGGCTTCTCATCTATTGCAGCACCTTTGACTAGATTGACCCAAAAGGGTGCTCCGTTCCGATGGTACGATGATTGCGAGGCGATCTTTCAGAAGCCCAATACCGCATTGACTTTAGCACCAGTGTTAGTGTTGCCCTCGGGTTTAGGGATGTATATTGTGTATTGCGATGCTTCGCGCGCTAGTTTGGGTTGTGTATTGATGCAGGAGGGGCGCGTTATTGCATATGATTTGTGTCAGCTGAAGCCCCATGAGAAGAATTACCATGTATATGATTTGGAGTTGGCCGCGATTGTTCATGCTCTCAAGATCTGGAGGCACTATATTTATGGGGTGTCCTGTGAGGTTTACACCGATTATTGCAGCTTGCAGCATTTGTTCAAGCGGAGGGATCTCAATTTGAGGCAGTGTAGGTGGCTTGAGTTACTAAAAGATTATGATATTACCATCCTTTATCATCCGAGCAAGGCTAATATAGTTGCGGATGCCTTGAGCAGAAAGGCGGGGAGTATGGGAAATTTGACATTCATTTTAGCGGAGGAAAGGCCACTAGATTTGGACATTCAGTCCTTGGCTAACAGACTTGCGAGGTTGGATATTTCATATCCCAGCCGAGTTCTTGCATGCGTTGTCGCCCTGTCTTTACTATTCGAGCAGATCAAGGCTCGTCAGTTTGATGATCCGCACTTATTGGTTCACATAGAGACGGTACTACAGGGTGGTTCCAAAGAGGTTACCATCGGTGTGGATGGTGTTATGGGACTCCAGGTTCGCCTATGTGTCCCTAATGGTTATGGATTAAGGGAAAAGATTCTAGATGAGGCACACAGTTCTCGGTATTCTATGCACCCAAGTGATACGAAGATGTATCGCGACTTGAGGCAGCATTATTGGTGGCGGTGGATGAAGAAGGACATAGTTGAGTATGTAGCGAGGTGCCTAAATTTCCAGCAGGTTAAGCATGAGCATCATAGGCCAAGTGACCTACTTCAGCAAATGACTATACCTGTGTGGAAATAGGAGCGCATTACTATGGACTTCGTAGTTGGGTTGCCGCGGACCTTGCGGAAGTTTGATGCAGTTTGGGTCATTATTGACAGGTTGACCAAGTCGGCACATTTCATTACAATTGTTACCATGTATTCTTCATAGAGGTTGACTCAGATTTACATTCAGGAGATTTTTTGGTTGAACGGTGTTCCTGTCTCCATTATTTCAGATAGATGCCCTCAGTTTACTTTGAGTTTCTGCAGGGCAGTATAGAGTAAGTTGGAGACTCGGGTAGAGCTTAGCACAGCTTACATTCGCAGACTGACGGGAAGTCGGAGCGGACAATTCAAATCTTAAAGGATGAAGAAGGACATAGTTGAGTATGTAGCGAGGTGCCTAAATTTCCAGCAGGTTAAGCATGAGCATCATAGGCCAAGTGGCCTACTTCAGCAAATGACTATACCTGTGTGGAAATAGGAGCGCATTACTATGGACTTCGTAGTTGGGTTGCCGCGGACCTTGCGGAAGTTTGATGCAGTTTGGGTCATTGTCGACAGGTTGATCAAGTTGGCACACTTCATTCCGGTTGTGACCATGTATTCTTCAGAGAGGTTGGCCCAGATTTATATTCTGGAGATTGTTCGGTTGCATGGTGTGCCTGTTTCCATTATTTTAGATAGAGGCCCTCGGTTTACTTTACACTTCTAGAGGGCAGTACAGAGTGAGTTGGGGACACAGGTAGAGCTCAACACAGCCTTTCATCCGCAAATCGATGGGCAGTCGGAGCGGACAGTTCAGATCTTGGAGGATATGCCCCAAGCATGTGTGATTGACTTCAGAGGGAAGTGGGATCGATTCTTTCCTTTGACCGAGTTTGCTTACAATAACATTTATTAGAATAAAGACACTTAGAATAAATTCTTAGAAGCTTGTGACTTATTTCTACCTGGTTTTGGGAGTTGTGTCTATTTGAATCGCGATTTGATTTATTTATATGTTGAGATTTGAGTTTCAGTTTTGTATTCCGCATAATTGATAGGCTTACCTAGTCTTAGAGACTAGGTGCCATCACGACATCCTACAGAGGGAAATTAGGGGTCATGACAAAAAAAGGCGAACGACATTTTGATAGGGGATTCGTGCTTTTAATATAGTACTAATATTTATGAACGTGCGTTGCACGTTAATAATGGCACGCGATGATTTAAATATTTATTTATATGAAGGAACAATAAAATTTAATTAATTAGGAAAATTTTATGTATAATAATACAACAATCGTCTAAATGCCGAAAAATATTATTACATTAGCATAATTCGTGAATTCAAAATGAAAGGATATCATCAGAACTTACACAAACGATAAATTTAGATAATTATGTATTACAGTTTGAAAGTATTTAATATGATGGTATCTTAACGAACACTTCTTTATAGACGATATTTTTATGTATGTTTGCTTTTAATGCTTTAGCTGCTCTGCAATAACCATCACTCTTGTTGTCGATATTGATATCCCTCTCGAAAGAGCAACATATAATTGTTCGTATAATAAAATATATTGCAGTGAATATAGTTTAATATTTAGGATGTTTCTCCTTGTGCTTTATTTATTATAATTGTAAAACATAAACATACTGAAAATTATTTTCACAAAATTTAAAAGGATATTATTTAGTTTCGTTGAATTTGGGGATAAACATATATATAAGAGTACAGTGACCAGTATCATTATTTCTGTATGTATGACGGTATTATCAAAACTTCTATATACCGTCTGGGTGATATTAAATAAGCTATTTGGTGGGTCTATATTTTTCAGTAGCATGACAAGCAATGTTTTCTTCAAAATCAATCTATATGCAATGGAAGATCAATTTTAACTTAGTCTATTACATTTACGGTGAAACTGTCACGACCCAAAATCCGACTAGTCGTAATAATACCTAACCCAACCCGCTAGGTAAGCCAATTAACCAATAACCAATTCCAATAACCATTAATAAAGCAATTAAGTAAAGAAATATCTGAATCTAATACATTCCCCAAGAATTAGTAGTACAAATCATGAGCTTCTAAGAATAGAGTTTAAAAAGCGGAAATCAAATAAATACATTGTCTATTTAAAAAGTACATAAACAGAGTTTTATAGATCTAAGGATACCAGGAACAAGAGGCAGATACAACTAGGACGCATGTACATCTTCAAATCCAGCTCTCATCGATCACAACAGTATCAACAGCCAACATCTGCATGCAAGGTGTAGAAGTATAGTATGAGTACAACCGACCCCATGTACTCAATAAGTAACAAGCCTAACCTTAGGTTGAAAGTAGTGACGAGCTCGTACCAAGGTCAGAGTCCAACTTCCATAACCAATAATAGTTCATAACAATATAAAACAAGTAATACCCGAAGTAACTCATAGATAAAATGCTCAATAAAATCATGATTTCTAAAAATAGTTATGCCTTTCAAGTACATCAGTGAAAACCCAAATCGTTTACCGAAGTTGCCAAAAATATGAGTAAGTTTGAAAACAGTAATTTTCCCAAAAATCCATTCAATAATAATAAAGATGTTTCACTTTCTTTCCAGATAACTAGTGTAAAACCAATGCATCACTATGCCCATATGTCAACATGTGTGAGAAGTTATAAATGACGTAATACCGTATAGCATGAGGAAAAATACATCTCTACGCCTGTATGTCATGTGTGCATGCCAATGCAATATATCTCAGAGATGAACTCATGTACTCACATTCTCAGAGTAATCAATCTAACTTTCTCACACATTCCACTCATCATGCTCAATCACTTGGTACTGTATATGGCTAATCCGGCCCAGGGAAGATCCATCCCAGAATATACACATCAACTGATCATCAATCACTCAGTACCGAGTAGGGCCAATCCAGCTCGTGGAGAAGATCCATCTCCAGGTATATAATGCTTCGTACAAGATCCATGTCCAGGGAAGATCTATCCCTCAATAATATCAACTGCGCTCACTGGGGGTGTGCAGACTCCGGAGGGGGTCCTTCAGCCAAAGCACTATAATATAAACCACACGGACAACTCACGTGCTATAATATCAACAACTTGAATCGCACAGACAACTCACGTGCTATAGTGACAACATCCTCACAAACAGGCCCCTGGCCTCACTCAGTCATCAATCTCTCCAGTCTAACTCACGGACTCAAAATGTCATGAAACTAGCCCGACAACAATGATATGAGGTATCGATAAATAACTGAGACTGAGATATCATATGAATGCATGAATATGACTAAGTACGAAATATCAATGAAATCAGTAAGATGACAGTAAGAAACAACCACTATTGGTCCAAACAATATCGGCATAATGCCTAAACATGATGTCTAGGATGATTGACAGCTTAACTACTTTATCACATGGCAAAAACACGCATATCAACAAAGTGGGACCACTATACAGTGCCATGGAAACAACAAAGTCCCAATTCACATGGTGCACGCCCACACGCCCGTCACCTAGCATGTGCGTCACCTCAATACCAATCATATAACATTTATTTTAGGGTTTCATACCCTCAGCACTAAGATTAGAAGAGTTACTTACCTCGAACAAGCCAATACCAATGCCGAGCAAGCCAAGCGACGCTCCAAAGAATCCATCCCGCGCATTCCGACCTCCGAACGGCTCGAAACTAACCAAAAATAACTCAAATGCATCAAACAATGCTAAAGGAACCAATCTCGATCGAAAAAGATCAAATCTTGAATCAAAAGCCCAAAATCGGCCCGCATTTCGGAACCCGATAAAATTTACAAAATTCAACAACCCATTCAATTATGAGTCCAACCATACTAGTTTCACTCAAATCCGACTCTAATTCAATGTTCAAAACTCAAAAATTCATATTATGAAACTTTTAGGCCAAAACCCCCAATTTCCTCTTTAAAATTCACAATTTAATTACCAAAATGAAGGTAGATTCAAGGAATAAGATCAAAACCAAGTGTAGAACACTTACCCCAATCCTTGTGATGAAAAGTGCTCCAAAAGTCGCGTAAACCGTGCTCCAAAATCCGAAAATGGGTGAAAAATCGCGAACCCTCGAACTTAAAGGGTTCTGTCCAGTCAATCCGCACCTGCGGGAAAAATCTTGCTTCTGCGAGAACAGCTTGGCCAGCCTTGATCGCTTCTGCGATGTCTAGGACCGTACCTGCGGTCGCGCTTCTGCGCGCATTGGCCGCTTTTGCTCATGCGCATATGCGCCCTGGCTTTCGCTTCTGTAGGCCTCCTCATCCAGATCTCATCTCGCATTTGCGACGCTTTTGTCGCACCTGCGACCATCGCACCTGCGAGCCCATTTCCGCATGTGCGGAAACACCAAAACCAACAGCCTTCAACAATGCAATAAGCAACGAAATTGATCTGAACTTCGTCTGAAACTCATCCGAGCCACTCGGGACCCCGTACGAATATACTAACAAGTCCAATAACATAACACGGACCAACTCGAGGCCTCAAATCACGCATAACAACATCGAAACGATGAATCGCACCTCAAATTGAAATCTTTAAACTTTGAACTGTCAAATTCAATAACTCGTGCCGAAACATAGAAAATCAATCCAGAATGACTTCAAATTTTGCGCACAAGTCCCAAATAACATAACGAAGCTATTCCAATTTCCAGAATCGCCGACCCCGATATCAAAAAGTCAACCCCCCGGTCAATCTTCCCAAAAATTTAACTTTCGCCATTTCAAGCCAAAATCAACCACGAACCTCCGACTCACAATCCGGACGCGCTCCTATGTACAAAATTACCCAGCGGAGCTAACAGAACCATCAAAACTCCATTCCGGGTTCAAATTCACAAAAAGTCAAACTTGATCCAATTTAAAGCTTCAACAATGAAATCCATTCTTCTAATTCGATTCCGAATAACTTGAAAAATCAAAACCGACAATTCACATAAGTCATAATGCATCATACGGAGCTGCACATGCCGTCAAACAACCGAGCGAAGTGTAAATGCTCAAAACGACCGGTCAGGTCGTTACATCCTCCCCCACTTAAACATACGTTTGTCCTCGAACGTGCCAAGAGTTGTTTCCAAGCCACCAAATCACTATTCCATCTTACCAAGCACGTACCCGGGGGTGACCCCACGTCACCCTATCCCATATAGGTCTGATAGCACCACATAACTGAAATTTCTTAATTCAACCTATCCCACAAGCCTTAGAATCCAATTTCCAACATCCGGAATTTCTTATAAGATCTGAATCACGCAACCTACACACAGTATAAGTCTGAACAAGTTGTACCAAAAGTCGTAACCATAACTCAAATAGTCAAAACTCAAATACCACATAGCTCAAATGCTCGAAGCAATGATTTCTAATCACAGTAGCTGCTCAAAACAACCCAATGCCGGTAACAAACCTCATATCAAACAAGACTTTATTTTAAAACCTTCGTACACTACCGATAATGAATGAAACAAGCAGAAACTTGTAACCATTCATCAGAACCACCAATCGTGGAGCTCACTCTCCTTCGACAAGAACCATAGCAAATTTCTAAGCCGACTTTCGATATTATCATTCCAAATATACCACAATCAAATCTGATAGCACCCATCCTAGATCTGACGACTTCATCTTATCAAATACTAGCTACTCTACTGACATGCCACACCAATACTATCTAATGCCACAACCTACGCAATCTGTGCACCAAAAAGCAACATTCCAGATGTACTCAATCACGAAAATGACTCAAACAAAAGAACCGTCCCGCAAGCTCGACTTGTACCACCCCAACGCAATGCTAAGAACCCATCACACACCGTAGAACCATAACACTCGAATATAACATAAAGGATAATATCTCAACATAACCCTGTCGTAATGTACGACCCCATCCAAACAATATTCCATATGAAATACCTCAGCCACCATGCTCAAAATCAATAACTACGCGCAATCCGACATCAAGTACTCACAGTGCATTACCATAACCATGGAGAAGCAAATGAAACAATGCCACACAAACCTGAAAGAACATAACCAATGCGCAACCACTCATGCATCACCCAAATACCCATCTCGCACAAATTCCGCTATAAGGCCCCAATAGAACTGCACCAGGTGTGCTTATAACCAACGAATTACAACTCCTCATAGCATAGAAGAGTAACTCACCGAACATAATAGAACACGAATAAGCTCAACCACAACCGAATGACACATCCCTCAACAAAAGCAGTATGGAGCCAACCAATCCGTCTCGGCATAGAATATACATCCTAATTGGGCCTACCAATGGACCCCCAAATCAACTTCGGGTACCCACACATGGATAAATAACCCTCCAACAGCCAACAATGACTGAATCATAACACATACTATCATGTAGCTAGCTTCGGCCATGACATCACAGTCCACAACCATGAAAACAACCTGCTCTTAAGAACTCCCAGTCTCCAAATCCATAGAACATACAAATCTCATATCTGATCTCAACTCCACCGCCAGAATGTCTAACACATCTCTCATATATGATCATCCCACGAGGAATACTTCTAAAATTCTTCCGTGCCACCTAGCTAAATTTGAATATCAGCAATCGATCAACCAGGAGAGTGTCGTAATACCAATGAAGTGCCCATAAATCAAAACACATTGTCCCTTATCAAATGTATACTCTCATCAGGCCATACCGATTAGTAATATCATTTTCCTAGTCATCTAAAACTGTCCATGTTGACTATGAATTTATGTCCTTCCCCTCAAAACTGAACTGTGGCCTTGCACAAGAAAATCTCAATCCCACGCAATATACTGCGTCTACCATGCCATCCTGCAAAGAGTACAAGAATCTCATAATCAACTCTGAGTCACAAGCAGAATACATATCCGATCAGTCAGAAACCTTCCATTTGATCTCATCCCAGAGAAAATTCCAATATGCAACAAATTCCTCACGCCGGTAGGAAATATACCCCTCGAACCATGGTAAAAACCATTGAGAACTCTTTGAAACCCATTTTCACACAACCAAGCTATTAGAACTGAATCTCTCTAACTTAACCCAGATAAGCAGGTCGCCAAAACCCAAGAGCATTGCCACGAAACACCTGTGGAGGATAGCCACATCATAAGTACCCAAATAACCGTTTGTACCCATTACTGTGTTGATCCAACCTACCACCACGCTGTCCTATTTCTCTAAGTCCCTTCCAAATTGCCTTCAAACTGATACTTCTCCTTGCTGGAACACCACGACCCTTAAAAACAATTCACCACACAAGATACCCTAGTATAAAACCACAATGCCCGAAGGCCCATAAACCGCTGAATTCCCTTTTAAGTACCCCCAAAAGCACTGCAACCGAGACATCCACTCTGTAAGACCTTATGTGAATTTAAAATTTTTCCTCTTCCCTTTTTATTATACTAAAATGTAGAATTTATAGTCATACAGAATTACTACAAGTCTCGACACCATCCAATGTAACTCTCAGTTTCTATCCATATACATATCTTGAAAATTCCAAATCGCTATATATAAATCTTGAATCTATTAGAACCATTCTTGAGAGTCATCCACTCTACTCAAATCTTAATTAAACCGACCGAATGACCTGTGGCCCATTAGCCCAACACCCAAAGAAGTAACATTGTCTTAATACCACCAATCGAATTCATACTCTGTGTACACTACATCCTTCGCGAATAACCACTCAATTATTTTATGATTCCATGATTTTCATATACTCCTAAAGTGCCATAACCCGCATCCAGAAATGTCCTTACTCGAGTCATTCTCGAACTCAACCTCTGAAAGTCATAACTAATCCACAAGTATGCCTCAGACCAAAATTAAAATTTAACACGTAACCATGAAATTAGATTGTCAATAGCAAGCTCCCCCACTTGGCTCAAAGTCATAAATTAAAACACTTGATAACTCACAATACCCATACTCTATTACTGTCATAATACCGTAGTCAGTACAACAAAAAATCTTCTCAAGCTCATACAACGCCAAAAATAAAGATACCTCAATCGTCCGTTAAGCTAGCATTCATTCTCTTAACACTCAGGTCAACTTTCTCAACCAGATTCAAATTCAAATCCCAACAAATACGCCCCGTCGGCAGAAAAGAAACTCTCTACTCATATCATAAGGAATACACCTACGTAGATTACTCCACAGGGGATAACCCACCTGCTTAACCTTAAATCGATATTTTGCTAAACCCTTTCGCAGTTACAATTACTATGAAATAACTTAATCTTTATGAGTCCAACTCATTAACCAGACATGAGAATTAAATTTTCCCCAAACTTTAACAACGTGAAAGATCCTTCAAAACATTAATACTCAAGACTGTACGTCACATCAAAATGAAAATCAAGCACCCAATGTCCTTTCCTTTACATTACAAAGAAATCCTTCTCGTCACATTCAAACAATCTGAACACATCTCGCAGTCACATCACACTAACCACGTAGTCATTCCACCTCTCATCAAGCCATAAATTCCACTCGTAGGGACATTACCGGACATATGAGTCCAATTATACAAGTTACCACTGAAGCTACCGAGCTCAAGCTGCGATCTAACCATGGCCGCAAGTCCTCCAGACTGGCCCTTCACCAAAACACAGAATACACATCTCGAACCTCATTCATAGAATCACAAGCTGCCGGCGCACAATCGATACCGAGCACTCACATGCGCATATGAATGCGTGGAAGGAATTCAAAGAGTTATGCTTCAAGCTGAATCAATGCCTCACGATAAGGAAAGAAAGATGGGTAGTATATCCTAAATGTCCTGTAGCCTCTCGAAGATAGGTATGGACGTCATCATACCGATCCGCAAGACTCTACTAGACACTTGCTCATGACTTGTAGAACCTATGAACCTAGAGCTCTGATACCACTTTGTCACGACCCAAAGTTTGACTAATCGTGATGGAACCCAACCTAACTTAACCCGCTAGGTAAGCCAATTCACCACTAAACAATTCCAATAACAATTAATAAAGCTATTAAGTAAAGAAATATCAGAATCTAATACATTCCCCAAGAACTAGTAGTACAAATCATGAGCTTCTAAGAATAGAGTTTACAAAGCAGAAATGAAATAAATACATCGTCTGTTTGAAAAGTACATAAACAGAGTTTTATAGATCTAAGGCTACCACGAACAAGAGGCAGCTACCATCGGGACGCATGTACATCTTCAAATCCAGCTTCCATCGATCACATCAACATCAGCAACTAACATCTGCACGCAAGGTGCAGAAGTATAGTATGAGTACAACCGACCCCATGTACTCAATAAGTAACAAACCTAACCTTAGGTTAAAAGTAGTGATGAGCTCGCACCAAGGTCAGAGTCCAACTTCCATAACCAACAATAGTTCATAACAATATAAAACAAGTAATACCCAAAGTAACTCAGAGATAAAATGCTCAATAAAATCATGATTTCTGAAAATAGTTCTGCCTTTCAAGTACATCAGTGAAAACCCAAATCGTTTACCGAAGTTGCCAAAAATATGAGTAAGTTTGAAAACAGTAATTTTCCCAAAAATCCCTCCAATAATAATAAAGATGTTTCATTTTCTTTCCAGATAACCAGTGTAAAACCAATGCATCACTATGCCCATATGTTAACATGTGTGAGAAGTCATAAATGAGGTGATATCGTACATCATGAGAAAAAATACATCTTTACGCCTGTATGTCATGTGTGCATGTCAATGCAATGTATCTCAGAGATGAACTCATGTACTCACACTCTCAGAGTACTCAATCTCACTTTCTCACACATTCCACTCATCATGATCAATCACTTGGTACTGTATATGGCTAATCTGGCCCAGGGAAGATCCATCCCGGAATATACACATCAACTGATCATCAGTCACTCAGTACCGAGTAAGGCTAATCCAGCTCGTGGAGAAGATCCATCTCCAGGTATATAGTGTTTCGGACAAGATCCATGTCCAAGGAAGATCCATCCCTTAATAATATCAACCGCGCTCACTGGGGGTGTGCAGACTCCGGAGGGGCTCCTTCAGCCCAAGCGCTATATTATAAACAGCACGAACAACTCACGTGCTATAATATCAACATCTTGAATCGCATGGACAACTCACATGCTATAGTGACAACATCCTCACAAACAGACCCCCAGCCTCACTCAGTCATCAATCTCTCCAATCTCACTCACGGGCACACAATGTCATGAAACTAGCCCGACAACAATGAAATGATGTATCAATAAATAACTGAGACTGAGATATGATATGAATGCATGAATATGACTGAGTACTAAATATCAATGAAATCAGTGAGATGACAGTAAGAAACGACCACTATGGGTTCAAACAATATCGGCATAATGCCTAAACACGATAACTAGCATGATTGATAGCTTAACTACTTTATCACATGGTAAAAACACGGATATCAATAAAGTGGGACCATTATACAGTGCCATGGAAACAACAGAGTCCCAATTCACATGGTGCATGCCCACACGCCCGTCACCTAGCATGTGCATCACCTTAATACCAATCACATAACACTTATTTCGGGGTTTCATACCCTCAGCACTAAGATTAGAAGAGTTACTTACCTCAAACAAGCCAATACCAATGTCGAGCAAGCCAAGTGACAATCCAAATATGCCATCCCGTTCGTTCCGACCTCCGAACAACTCGAAACTAACCAAAAATAACTCAAATGCATCAAAAAATGCTAAAAGAACCAATCTCGATCGAAAAAAATCAAATCTTAAATTAAAAGCCCAAAATCGGCCAAAAGCCCAACCCAGGCCCGCACCTCGAAACCCGACAAAATTTACAAAAACCAACAACCCATTCAATTACGAGTTCAATCATACTAGTTTCACTCAAGTCCGACTCTAATTCGATGTTCAAAACCCAAAAATTCATACTATGAAACTTTTAGGACAAACCCCCCAATTTCTTCTTTAAAATTCACAATCCAATTACTAAAATGAAGGTAGAATCATGGAATAAGATCAAAACCAAGTTTAGAACACTTACTCCAATCCTTGTGATGAAAATTGCTCCAAAAGTCGCCTAAACCGTGCTCCAAAATCCGAAAATGGGTGCAAACTCGCGAACCCTCGAACTTAAAGGGTTCTGTCCAGTCAATCGACACCTGCGGACAAGAGGTCGCATCTGCAACCTTCACTTCTGCGGAAAAAATCTCGCTTCTACGAGAACAACTTGGCCAGCCTTGATTGCTTCTGCGATGTCTAAGACCGTACTTGCGGTCGCGCTTCTACGCGCATTGGTCGCTTATGCGCATGCGCATATGCGCCCTGGCTTCCGCTTCTGTGGGCCTCCTCATCCAGCTCTTATCTCGCATCTGCGATGCTTTTGGCACACTTTCGACCATCACACCTGCGACCATCACACCTGCGAGCCCATTTCCGCAGGTGCGGAAACACCAGAACCAGCAGCCTTCAACAATGTAATAAGCAACGAAATTGATCTAAGCCTCGTCCAAAACTCATCCGAGCCACTCGGGACCCTGTCTGAATATACTAACAAGTCCAATAACATAACACGGACCTACTCGAGGCCTCAAATCATGCATAACAACGTCGAAACGATGAATCGCACCTCAAATAAAAATCTATGAACTTTGAACTTTCAAATTCAATAACTCGTGCTGAAACATAGTAAATCGATCCGGAATGACTTCAAATTTTGCGCACAAGTCCCAAATAACATAACAAATCTATTCCAATTTTCATAATCGGATTCCGACCCCGATATCAAAAAGTCAACCCCCCGGTCAAACTTTCCAAAAATTCAAGTTTCATCATTTCAAGCCAAAATCAACCACGCACCTCTGGATCCAAATCCGGACGTGCTCCTAAGTCTAAAATCACTCAACGGATCTAACGGAACCATCAAAACTTCGTTCCGGGTTCAAATTCACAAAAAGTCAAACCTGATCAACTCTCCCAATTTAAAGCTTCAATAATGAAATTCATTCTTCAAATTCGATTCTGAATAACCTAATCAAAACCGACGATTCACATAAGCCATAATGCATCATACGGAGCTACTCATGCCCTCAAATAACCGAGCGAAGTGTAAATGCTCAAAACGACCGGTCGGGTCATTACAGAAACTAACATACGTAAGAAATAATAAACTTGACAAACAAACTTGTATGGTAGAAGGCCATTTGATATTATAGTATTTAAGTACTGTTCTTGGTAGTAATGATTTGTATCATCTTTTGCTAAGTCAAAAACTGAAAATACTTTTATTTTTTACCATGAAACTTAGCAATTAACCTTTTTATTTAGTTGACCAACATATTCATTTCTGCCAGCTAAGATAGCTCTTTAATTTTTATCATGTAATTTGTACAAATTGCGTTTTAATCCAATGATGAAAATATTTCCCTTATTAAATAGACTATTATTATAATTGGGGTTGATAACAAAGTGTTCTGGAAGAACTAAATCATCTTTTATTGGATGCTCTTCTTCGTTTTCGACATGGAGCAAGAAGTCACTGAATGCTGGATATGTTCTTCTTTTTATATTTCTTGTCAGTTGAATTTTTTTCATTTGAGGCGATACGTATAATTTTGGCAAGCAAGCTTTTACAGTCTCTTCTTTTGTTGATTTTGGAACTACTAGTAGTACTTGACATAAATCACCTCCCAACCATTACTTTTCCACCAAATGGTTTATTGATATCCAATGTATCTCTAAAAGTCCGATCAATTATTTCGATCATTTGACGTTTAGCCATAAGCGCTTCATCCCATATTATTAATTTTTTTTCCTTGTAAATTTAGCATAATTGTTGTTCTTTAATATATTTGTAATTATTATCTCAGTTGTTTGAAGAGGTATATCAAATCTAAAGTGGGTTGTACGACCTCATAATTAAATCATTATTGGTATACCATTTGTTATTATTGTTAACAGTATCATGCCTCTTGATCTAACATTTACAAGTAATGCATAATATAGGAATATTATTTCGATTCCTTCGGAAGCATATACAAAGAATAATCCTGCAATACAAATGTCGACTCTTTATAATATAATATTGAAAGCTTTGAGCTATGATTGTATGTGATGACCCAAAATGCCATCTTTAAATTTAATAAGTAATTCTATATTTTAAGACCTCAAAAAGCACCATTTATCATTCCTCGACTTGCATGCGCAGTCCGTAAAATTTTCCGGAAAATTTTCATGTGAAAAATGGATTAAAATGTGAAATAGAGCTTTAAAACTCAACTGAGTTGACTTTGGACAACATTTTGAGCAAACGGACCCAGATCAGTGTTTTGACAATTTTGGTAGGTCCGTATCGTGATTTGGGACTTGGGCGTATGCCCGGAATCAAATTCCGAGGTCCCTAGCCCGAGATATGGAATTTTGATAAAATATTAAAAGCTTCAAAGCTTAATGATTTCTAAGAAATTACTGATGTTGGATTTATTGACCTCGGGTCCTTATTTGGATTCCGGAGCCCGGTATAGTTCCACTATAATATTTAGGACTTGTCTGCCAAATTTGGTGAGAATCGGAGTTGATTTGACGTGATTCGGACGTCCAGTAGTAAAAATATAAGTTTTAAAGTTTTCTTGAAAACCTCCTTTGATTTGGTGTCCGATTCGTAGTTCTAGGTGTTATTTTGGCAATTTGATTGCGCGAGCAAGTTCGTATGATGTTTTAGAACTTGTGTGCATGTTTGGTTTGGAGCCCCGAGGGCTCGAGTGAGTTTCGGATAGGCTACGAGATGATTTCAGACTTAGGAAATCTGGTTTTCTGCAGACTTTGGGCTTCTGGTATTTCCTTCATCGCGTTCGCGAACGTACTATTGTGAATGCGAAGAGCAAACTGAGCTGGCCGAATTTTCCTTCTTCGCGAACACGAAGATTGGACCGCGAACGCGAAGCTATAGGGACTTTACCCTTCGCGAACACGACCAGCTCAACGCGAACGCGAAGCTTTAGAGGCCTGGGGGAGGGGTCAGTTGTCCTTATACGCGAATGCGAGCACTGGCATGCGAACGCGAAGGCGAGGGGGAAAAAGCCTTCGCGAATGCGAAGTAGGACTCGCGAACGCGAAAGCCACGGGCTGCTAACCATCGCGAACGCGACAGGCCCTTCGCGAACGCGAAGAAGGCCTGACCCCTGTGACTTAAAACAGAACCAAAACGGGATTTTTGCCATTTTTCACAAACCCTCAATTATAACTCGGCTTAAGGGCGATTTCAAAGGAGTTTTTCACGATTTCGAATTGGGTAAGTGTTATTTATCATATAGTGATTGTATTTCATAAATCTAAGACTATATTCATCATTTATTTCGGATTTATATGGAAGAAATTGGAATTTTTATAAAATTTTTCAAAAACGAAAATTTAAGATTTGAAGGTCCATTTGATATCGGAATTGGACAATTTTTGTATGGTTGAACTCGTATCGGAACGGGTGTTCGGATTTCGTAAGTTTTTTTGAGATTTGAGTCGTGGGTCCCACTGTCGAATATTTTAATGAATTTCGGATTTTTATCCGAATAATTAGTAAATTCATATGGAATTAATTCCTATTATTCGTATTGAATATATCGAATTGTTTGTGAATAGATTTGAAGCTTTTGGAGACAAATTTAAAAGAAAAAGTTGTGGTTGAGTAATTGATTAAAATTTACAAAGCGAGGTAAGTGTCGTGGTTAACCTTGACTTGAGGAAATAGAACCCTTAAATTATTTGTTATGTGAATTGCATGTGAACGACATATAGGTGAGGTGACGAGTGTCTATACGTCGTCAAATTAATTATTTGTCTGCTTACTTGAAAAATCATAAATTATTTTAAATCATGAATTAATTATTATAATAATTGTTTCTCTCCTATTCTTTGTCAAATATTAATTATTGAATTCCTGCATTAATTGTTACATGCTATTTGAATTATGTACCTTATTGTTAATTGACATTTAGCATATTAAATATTAAACTGTATATTTTCTCTCTGATTTTCATAATAATAATTTGCTATGTGCCTCTGTTTGTTTCATAATTAAATCATAAATTATTGTATGTTTGTTGTCTTATAATTTTATATAAATTGTTGCACTTATTGGGGAAATTTTTTCTATAAGAATTGGTAAATGAATATGTTGGAGGAGCGGGTTGCACGCCGCAACAGAATTGATTATAATGAACATATTGGAGGATCGGGTTGTACGCCGCAACAGACTTATTAAAAGTCCATATTGGAGGATCGGGTTGCACGCTGCAACATACTTATTTAAAAGTCTATATATATACTTGATTGAAATAAATATACAACAGACTTATTAAAAGTCCATATTGGAGGATCGGGTTGCATGCCGCAACAGATTTATTAAAAGTCCATATTGGATGATCGGGTTGCACGCCGCAACAAACATATTTAAAAGTCGACATACACACATATATTGGTGGAGCGGGTTGCACGCCGCAACAGAATTGATTATAATGAACATATTGGAGGAGCGGGATGCATGACGCAACAGAATTGAATGTGAATATATTGTGAGAGCAGGTTGCACGCTGCAACAGAATTGAATGTGAATATATTGTGAGAGCGGGTTGCACGCTGCAACAGAATTGATGGAAATGATAATTGGTTATCACTGCTGAGTTGGCTTAAATTATTATAAATGAGTTACCTGATTTATTTCTACTATTTATTGTTGTTACTAATATTGCGTACATGTAATGTAAGTGACCCGCCTTAGCCTTGTCACTACTTCGTCTAGGTTAGGCTCAGCACTGACCAGTACATGGGGTCGGTTGTACTAACACTACACTCTGCACTTCTTGTGTAGATTTCGGAGTTGATCCCAACAGCGCACCATAGACTTGCTCGATTTTCAGCTACCAGAGGAGACTTGAGGTATAACTGCATGGCGTCCGCAGTTCTGAAGTCCCCGTCTATTTTACTTTAGCTGTGTGTGTATTTCCAGACAGTTTTATTTTATTCAGACCTTTATTTGTATTATGTAGAATGCTCGTGAATTGTGACACCAATTCTGGGATGGTATTTAGACACCGTTGTTTTTATAGATTATTTCACTATCTTTCAAACTTTGCTTCCGCTTTTGTTTCCTTGATTATTAATAATGTAAAGATTGTTTAAAAATTAATTAATATTATTCTAACGTTGGCTTGCCTAGCAAGTGAAATGTTAGGCATCATCACGGTCCGAAGGTGGAAATTTCGGGTCGTGACATTGTACTTTCTCAAACATTTGTATAGCTTTTTTATTCTTAATAATATACTAACCCTTTTTAGTTTGTGTTTAAATTTTTTTAATCTCTAACGTTCTTTTCATGGAATAAATTGATATACCCTAAGACTTCTTTTAACTTAAAAATAATTTTACTCATATGATGAATTTAAAAAATAATTTAATTGAATTCTCTTGCTAAATAATTAATTAAAAAAATTAATTATTTGTCCTTAACATAAAGAATAATTTATTTTATGTTGATTCAGATTCTTAATATTAGTTCATCTCTTATTTTGAATATTTAATTAAATTATAATTTTATCCACCGTAAATTTTATTTTCAAAGAGTAAAAAGATCGATCTACATTCTAATTATAGATCTTTATGTTTGTATGATCATTAGTGGTATTGACTCTTACCAACTATTTTTCTTTTTCTTTCTCACATATTTATATTCTTAAATATTTTCTTAGTTGTTTTAAAATAATGGGATGATAAAAAGAGGGTGATTTCCTGTGTTGCACTGAAAAAAAGGACCTAAGAGACGAGCGTCTTCTCTTAGGTTTCTTCCTCCCCCGACCGTCGCCGCCCTGCTCGACTTGCCCGCACATCGTCTTTTTTGAGAGAAGAGCTACTTTCGCCTCGGTAATTACCTAACGAGAGAGAGCCGATGCAAATTTTTCAGGGGGAGATCACTACCCTTTTTGAGATTTGGTATATTTTTTAATATTATCCAAACATTAATAATAAAAAACATTATTTGAGTAAGAAAGAAGATCAAATATAATATAAAAATATCTTATTGTGGAGATATTTTTTCTCAATTTCAATGCTTTATGCAGTCCATTTAATATTTCTTTTATTTTTCTTGTATTGGACATTATGGAGTGAAAATGTATTAGCAATATGGAGGATTCTTATGAAATTAATTTTATTAGACCTACATACATATTTTTAATAATAATTTAATAGACAAAATTTTATTAATTTTAAAATCTTAAATATTAAAACATTTTAACATATAAGGTATTATAGTCCAAAATAATAGTTTATTACAATTAATAATAATAATAATAATAATAATAATAATAATAATAATAATAATAATAATAATAATAATAATAATAATAATAATAATAATAATAATAATAACAATAATAATAATAATAATAATAATAATAATAATAATAATAATAATAATAATAATAATAATAATAATAATAATAATAATAATAATAATAATAATAATAATAATAATAATAATAATAATAATAATAATAATAATAATAATAATAATAATAATAATAATAATAATAATAATAATAATAATAATAATAATAATACTAAATGGATTTGGACAATATAAAACGTTGTCAAATTAAATTAGTAATAGGAACTTTTAAGAAGTATATCCTAAAAGTAATAGAATTACATGGCTAAAAACACGTCTCTATTCTGAAAGTAATTATAGTAATAGGAAACCTAACGTATTCTTAGAGATATTAGGTTTACATGCTAACATGTAGTATTATATGTCTATGCCCAAAGGTAATTATACTAATAGGATTCCTAAAGGTAATCATGTAGGATTCCTAACGTGTAGTATTATGTCCTAAAACTAATAGGATTACAAGGCTTATGTCTAGAATTCCATTTATGTTCTTTTATTTTGAGTTATTATACTTAATATTATAAGGTTATTTTTGTAAACCAACATTATATTCATGCTTTTATAATAATATAGATAGATTATTATTGGATAGTTGTTGTTAATATTGTACTTGGTACGTGTAACGACCCGACCAGTTATTTTACTTTCTAGATCCACGTTTCCCTAAATAAGACTCCACGTATGTGCTTTTACTGTTTTATGACTTGCGGGGTCGGTTAGTTCGGGATTTGGAAGGGTTCGGGTTGAAATCGGAATACTTAGTTCCTTAGTATTGGCTTTAAAGGGCTAAGTTTGACTTGGGTCAACATTTCTAGTAAACGACCTCAAAATCGGGATTTGGCGGTCCCAACAGGCTCGTATGATGATTTTGGATTTGGGCATGTGTTCGGAGCGAGTTTTGGGTGACCCGAGAGAGTTTCGGCGCCTAAAGTTGAAAGTTGGCTTATTGAAGGTTTTAAAGGTCTTTAAATTTGGTTTGAAGTAGGTTTTGGTGTTATCGAGGTCCATTTGAGATTCCGAGCCCGGAAATAGTTCCGTATGGTGATTAAAGATTTGCACACAAATTTTGATATCATTCCGAGTAGTTTAAGTATGATTCGGCGTGCTCGGAGCAAGTTGGAAGAACTTGAAGTTCATGAGTTGATTCGATTTGGTTTAGGGTACGATTCTTAGTTTTGATATTGTTTTCCGCATTCCAAGGATTTGAGCGAGTCCGTCTCACATTCACAAACTTGTTGGTATGTTTGGACGAGGCCTCGGGGGCCTCGAGTGCTACTCGGCCATTGCACGAATCAAGTTAGAGCTTAAAAGGGGTTGTTGGTGCACCAGTTCAGGTGTGCCCGCACCTGCAAGCTTTTGGTCGCACCTTTGGCCGCAGGTGCGAGCTCTTGGCCGTAGAAGCGGCTTTGGGCATTTGGCCAGTGGTCCGCAGAAGCGGAGGAGCATGCGCAGAAGCGGCCTCGCTTCTGCGATGAGAGGTCCGCAGGTGCGAGAAGGTCGCAGATGCACTCCACCCTCCGCAGAAGCGGGAGCCCGTCCGTAGAAGTGGAGTCTGCCATCCTGAGCTAGGACAGCACCTGCGATGGCTTTTCCGCAGGTGCGGCACCGCAGATGCCGTCCCAGGTCCGCAGAAGTGAAAATCACTGGAGGCAGAAACTTCATTTAAGTCGGGACTTAGACCATTTTGGGTTCATTTATTGTATTCCTTGGGCGATTTTGGAGCTCTTAGAAAGAAGTTTTTCACCTAGCTATTGGAGGTAAGTAATTTCTATCCAATGTAAGTTAAATATATAGATTATGGGTAGATTTTAACATGAAAAATTATGAAAATTTTGGGTTTAGATGAAAAACCTAGGTTTTGATAAAAACGGGATTTAACCACGAAAATGATTATGGAATTGGGTGAAAAATATATATTTGAGTTCGTGAGGTTATGGGTAACATTTATCTTCGAAAAATTTCGGAATTCGGGCATGTTGGCCTGGGGTGAATTTTTAAATTCTTCAATTATGAACTTTTGAACACATATTGATTAATTTATATAACATTTGACTAGTTTCGGGTTGTTTGGCACCGAGTTGAGGATTTAAAGCATATTTGTGGATCGGGAGTGAGCTTGAGAACGAGATAAGTCTATTGCCTAACCTTGTAAGAGGGAACTCATCCTCTTAGGTGTATTTGTTGTGAATTACTTGTGTGGGGAGCTATGTACGCACTAGGTGACGAGAGTCCGTGCGTAGCTAAATTCCATGTGATGTCCTGGTAGTCTTATAGCCTGTTTGGCCAAGCTGGACAAATCAACTTATTTTGAGAAGTGCTTTTGAAAAAAGTACTTTTGCAGAGAAGCAGTTTGTGTTTGACTAATCACTCTAAAAAGCACTTTTGAGCAATAATTTGCGTTTGGCCAAGCTTTTAAGAAAGTGCCTTTAAGTATCAAATTACACATAAGGACATGAATAAATTTACTTAATAGTTAATATTATAAGTAAATAAATAATCTTAAAAATTTGTTATTACATGCAATAATTAAATCTTTTTATTTTATTTAAGTAAAATATGAAAATAAAATTTAAAAGCATTTAATTTTTTTAGTATAAGTTAAATATAATGAAAATCATTCAACAAATATAAAAGCATTCACCCTTAAAGTCACTATATATTAGAAAGTTATCCTAAAAATAATAAGAAATATTTATACATTAATATGCTAAGTATTAGGTTTAATGGTTATTTTGGTATATACTATATTTTGTTAAGGGTATTTTTGGTAAGAAGAAAAGTCAAAAATTGCTTCTGCTTCTACTTTTGAGAAGAAGCTACTATTTTCTGCTTATTAGAAATTGCTTCTGCTTCTTCCCAAAAGCACTTTTTTCCCCAAATAATCTTGGTCAAACACCTCAAGTTAGGGGGAAAAGTTCTTTTGAGAAAAAAAGTACTTTTTCCCTATTGAGAAGCTTGGCCAAAAAAGCTATTAGATTTACATCATGCTTTGTTTGCACTGTTATGTTTATTATGCATATTAATTGTCTTAAATAGAGCTGAGATTAAAGATTTTAAGATTTAAAGTCTCCAGTTTGGATTTCTTATGTTGGGAAGAATTTAAGAATTTTATAATAACTCTGATAAATCCATGTTCACTCGCGTCGCAAGTATTTCCGCGAGCGAGATAAATTCCTCTGCTCTATGGTTCGCACCATTCGACCCTCGGCAGTGCACACAGTATATTTTTGGATCGGGTCGTATGACCTCGGCATAAATCATGCGTGATAATACTCGGAGCCTAATTATACTTGATATTATTGTATTGCTTGAGCGGTTAGAATTATTTAATGATAGAAATTGACTTGAAATTTATTATTAGTTAAAGAATTATTATTCACTACTTCTTACTGAGTTGTATTTATTATTTACATAATCCATGCTTATTTAGAATTCTTGTATTTTATTGTTAGCCCATAGTAAATGTCGACCCCTCTTCACTACCTCTTCGAGGTTAGACTAGATATTTACTGGGTACATGTTGTTTATGTACCCACGCTACACTTCTGCACTAATCGTGCAGGTTCTGAGGCAGGTGCATCTGGTAGTTATCCCGGCGCACACCCTTGATACTTCGAGACTTAGTGGTGAGCTAATTTCCAAGTCCATCATGCAGCACCTGGAGTCTCTCTTTTGCTTTTATTTTCTGTCTACTCCATTCAGATAATAGTTTAGTGTTTTGTATGTTCTACTAGTAGCCCATACACTTGTGACACCATGTCTTGGAATTTTGCTAGTAGACACTTGATGATTTTGAGTATTTTGTTTCACCATACCTATTCGTAAAATCGTTCACACTTTATTTTATTAAATTTCTCACCTCATACTTATTTAATAATTAAGAATCAACTATTTATAAAATATTAAAAGAATAGATCCATGGCTAGTTCACTTTGGCTTGCCTAGCGGCGACGTTGGGTGCCATCACGGCGTAGAGGAAAATTGGGTCGTGACAATATGGTATCAGAACACTAGGTTCACGTAGGTCTCATAAGTTATGAGCGGGCCTAATAGAGTCTTGCGGATTGGTGCGGAGACATCCGTACTTATCTTCGAGAGGCTATAGGGTGTTAGGAAACCACTCTTTCTTCATCTCCTATCGTGCGGTTGATGTTCTGCTAAGTATCTTTCTCTTATTCCCTCACAGATGGTGAGAACGCGCGCGACAAAGGTGCCCAATCATGGAGGAACTGCTCCCCCTGTTGCTAGAGGCCGAGGCAGAGGTCGAGGGAGGGCTCCAACTCGTGGAAGAGGAGGAGGGCGTCCTAGAGTTGCCCCAGCTATACCACCAGTGGAACCAGTAGAGGATCCTATTATTGAGGAGCAGGACGAGGTGCCTGCAGCGGAGCCAGTCCCAACAAATTTCATGTTCACGCCAGGATTCCAGGAGGTCATGGGTCGTATGCTGCGGTTCATGGATTCTATGACTCATGCCGGTTTATTTCCAGCAGACCCAGCCATATCTCAGGCGGGAGGGGAGCACAGGCCCCTACCGCTCAGGCTTCAGGGCATGCAACTGCCGTATATCAGACCCCGGGCGCACTACCCGTGGGTGAAGCTCATCCAGTTGCAGCAGCTGTACCTGAGCCCAGACCAGCTGCGGTCGGTGATCCGTAGAAGCTATTGGACAGATGGACCAGGCTACATCCTCCTGTCTTTGGAGGTGAGTGACATGAGGACCCCCAGGACTTTGTTGATCGGTAAAGGGACAGACTGCACAACATGAGGATATTGGAGTCCTACGGGGTGGACTTTACCACCTTTCAACTAGAGGTCAGGGCCCGTAGATGGTGGCAGTACTATCTTCTAGGCAGACTAGCAGGTTCTCCTCCTATGACTTGGGACCAAAGATTGTTTTACCTATTATTTCTAGACTCATGATCATTTTTAAGAACACAATTTTCATATCTAACACATAATCAACACTGGTTCAAGCCCGGGAATAGAATTGATAGGTAAAAGATAGACAATTAAAGCTTAATTAGATGCTAAACTAATTTAGAAAAGGATTTAGACCTTTCTGTGACTAGATCGTTTTGAGTACTAGCTCCCTTTTTCATGTTACGAGACCTCCCGTAGCTTTATTCGATGATATATAACTTGTGTGCATAGTCCGTGTCGTTCTTCGGAAAGTTTATATGTGAAATTATAAAGAAAATATGATTTTTGGCTTTAAAAAGGACTAGAGTTGACCACGGTCATCGTTTTTGCTAAAGGACCTCAGATCGGTACTTTGACGAGTCTGGTAGGTTCGTATGATGTTTTTGGACTTGTATGCATGTGTTGGTTGGGGTCTCGTGTGACCCGGGGGCTTTTCAGCGCATTTTGTCAAAAATTGGAAATTTGAGTTTTAAACTTGAAAATCTTGAGCTTTGATGATCAATTCTTGATATTTGATGGGTTTTGATAATTTGAGTTAGCAAGCGAGTTTGTATAAAGTTATTACACTTGTGTGGATGTTTGGATTAGCGCTCGAGGGGATCGAGTGAGTTTCAGATGCGTTTTTGTTGTTTTGAATAGTTGATGCTTCTACTGGTTTTCATGCCCTACAATCTCGCAATTGTGACAACATGTTTACAATTATGAATACCTCTTTTGCAAAGCCAAGCTCGCAAATGCGATATCTTAGGAGAAGACTGTGATCTTCGCTTTTGCAAAGAGGCTGTCGCAATTTCAAGCAGAAGGGCATCGCTTTTGCAATTGCACTATCGCAAATGCGAGTGGGGTCTCGGCTAGGAAGCCTTCACAAATGTGAAGGCAATGTCGTTTTTGTGATCGGTGGGCTCTTCGCAAATGTGAGGTATGTGTCGCAAACGCGACAACTAAAGGCTCAGAGGTTGTTCGCTTTTGCGAACAAGTATTCGCAATTTGCGAACAAGTATTCGCAATTGCGATATCTTTAGCTAGGTAAATTGTAGGAATTTTGGGAGTTAGCTCATTTTACAACATTTTTGAATCATAGAATCCATAGAGGCACTTTTTAGAGTAATATTTTCCCAAATTCATAGGTAAGCAACTTTAAATCAATTTCAATTACTTTTTCATATATTTTATCATCAAATCTATGAATTTCAAGATAGAAAATAGGGGGTTTGGGTAGAATTTAGGTATTATGTAAAATTGAGATTTAGATCTCGAATTGAGGTCGGATTTCAAAATAAAATACATATTCGGGCTCAAGGGTGAAGGGTAATCGGGATTTGGTCATAATCTCGGACGACCACGTGGGCTCGGGTTGACTTTTTCATTTATGTTGAAGCTTGAACCTTTTGTATCTGTGGTTAGTTTCTAAAGCATGATTTGAATTATATGAACTATATTTAACTAGATTTGATTGGTTTGTAGGCTTGTTCTAAAGGAAAAGTCATAGTTGATTGTTGATTGTATTCCGAAAAGAGGTAAGTGTCTTGGTTAACTTTCATTTGAGGGAAATAAGGTACAATCGACTATATTTGCTATGTGAACTATGTGTTGGGGCAGCGTATATGCAAAGTGACGAGTGTATATGCGTTGGCCATGGGATAAGTATGTGGGTGGAATTTGCCTTGCTTGTACCATATTATTTCGTATACTATATCTTCCATGCTTTAGATATATTGTTAATTCTTTGATTACTCGCTTTCATGTTATTTCTTATGTTGAGATTGTTGTGATATTAGGAGTTGAGATTTTGGAATTTGTTGATTAGTTGTTGGCACTAAATATTGAAAGATTCTCATATGATGAGTTGTGTTCTAACACTATTGTTGAAGTTGAATTTGCTTCCCACCTTGCTTGATATTGTGTTGTTGTAATTGCTTGGTGAGTAAGAGTGAAAAGCACGAAGGTGTTGTCGTGCCTTATTTGCATATTGATATCATTGCTTGAGTGATCGTGATAATAAAGTATGAAGGATGATGCCGTGCACATGCTTTATTATTATCATGTAAGGATGAGAGTAAAAGCATGATGGGTGATGCCTTACAATTTGGTTATTTTATTACTTTTACTTGATATTTGGAATATGATGTTGGCTTTGTGGAAGAGGTTTACTCTGTGATACTTTACTTTATGTTTCCGATTGTTTCCCCTTTCATATGTCCCTGTCCCGTTGTTACTTCTTACTTTTTACTTGTCATTTCCGTTACTTTTTATATATAACTGCACAGGTTTATAGTAGGTGTCTTGCCTTAGCCTTTTCATTACCTCATCGGGGTTAGACTCGACACTTACTAAGTATATTTAGTTGGTTGTACTCATACTAAACTTTTGCACTTCTTGTTCAGATCCTGACATTGGTACCAGCGGAGTCCTAAGAGGTACTTAGCAGGTACCACGCGATGATTCAAAGTAGTGTTGCATTCTGTTCGCAGGCCTTAGAGTCATTTTCCGAGTTCCCATGTATTGTTACCATTTTATTTCGGATAATGTTGTATTTACTTTCCAAACATTGTATTTAGTATAATCTGCTCAACTTGTGACTCCACAGCTTCGGATATTCATGTTAGATGTTGGTTTTAGACTTAGTATGTTTATCTCAGATTTGCCTTTATGTCTCTATTGTTAGTCTTTTATAGTGGTTCTTCCTATTTATCTGTTGTGTGTTGGCTTGCCAAACAAGCATTGTTAGGCACCATCACGACCCTGATTGGTTGGGATTTACGGTCGTGACAAGTTGGTATGAGAGCACTAGGTTACCTAGGTCTCACGAGTCATGAGCAAGCTTAGTAGAATCTTGAGGATCGGTACGAAGACGTCTGTACTTATCTTCTAGAGGCTATAATACTTTGGGAAATATCACTCTATTTATCTCTCTATCATGTAAATTTGTTCTATCATTGAGTTTGAATCATTCTTCTCTTATTCTCTCATAGATGGTGAGGACACGTACGACATCCACATCTAATCAGGAGCTGGAGATTGAGGTTGCAGCCACTAATAGGTGTATGGGCCGAGGTAGAAGTAGAGCTCAACCTAGAGCACAAGTAGCGACACATATTGTTCAATCTCAAATAGAGCAGGGTGATGAGATCCTTGTTCTGACCAAGCCAGTATGACCAACTCAGGTCCTAGAGGGGTTCATTGCTACCTTTGTGCTTCAGAATGCCTTAGTCTGCATGGTTGGCTTGATGGAGAGTATAGAACAGGCCGATGTGTTTCTCGTGGCACCAGTCGTCTCCCACGCTGGGGGAGGAGCTTAGACTCCCGCTACTCATACTCTAGAGAATATGGCTCACAAGTATCAGACCCCAATAGTCCCACTGGTTGGGGCGGTTCAGCTTGTTGTTGCTAAACAGCCCGGGGAGAGATCTGCGATGTCAGCTGAGGGGCTGAAGAGGTTGGAGAAGTTCACTAAGTTGTTTCCCCCTCACTTTAGTGGTAAACATTCTGAAGACCACCAGGATTTCTTGGACCGTTGCCATGAGATATTGCACAACATGGGTATAATGGAGTCCAACGGAGTTGATTTCACAATATTTCAGATGCATGGTTCTGCCAAGAGATGATGGTAGGTGTATGTACAGGGCTGTTCAGCAGGTTCACCTCCTCTCACTTGGGCTTAGTTCTCATAGTTTTTCTTGGAGAAGTTCATTCCCTTCACTTAGAGAGAGGATTTTCATAGTTAGTTCGAGCGCTTTCAGCAGGATAGCATGACTCTTACTCAGTATGAGACCGGATTTGTGCATTTATTGCGCCATGCATCTATAGATCCCTATTGAGAAGAAGAAGGAGCAGAGGGTTATAGATGGCCTTACATATGTTATCAGGCTACAGATGGCCATAGAGATCGAGGATAATATTTCTTTCACTCGGGTAGTGGAGATCGCCAAGAGGATCGAGTGCATCAGAGGTCAGGCTAGGGTGACGAACTCTAACATATGGCCCCGTCATTTTGGAGGATTCGGTGGTGCCTCATCTGGAGGCAGGGGTTCTTTTGGTAGAGTTCATCCTATCAGGCAGGTTCAGTCAACTCTACAGGTCACCCATGGTGCTTCAGGCAGTCATAGTGCTTATGGATCTCATCCCGAGCACCTAGCATACAATGCACCTTCAGATCCGGTTAGTGCACCTCTAATACAGAGTTATCAAGAGGGTTATTCAGGTCGACAGGGACAGTTCCAGGGTCAGCAGTCACGTCAGCCGAGGAATTATTGTACTTGTGGGGATCTAAGGCCCATCGCGAAGTTTTTCCATAGGTTACAGAGCAGCATGCCACAGTAGGATACTCGTACCATGATTCCGGCACTGATGGCTCCACCACCACACAGCCAGCTAGAGGCGGCAGTCAGGTAGCTCAAGGTGGTGGTCAGACAGTTAGAGTTGGAGGTCAGTTAGTGAGAGGCCTTCCTAGAAGTGAAGGATAGGTTGGTGGGGCTCAGCCCCGTTGTTATGCATTACAGCAAGACCTAAGGCAGAGTTGTCTGATGTAGTTATTATAGATATTATCTTCGTCTATCATAGAGATGCTTCTGTGTTGTTTGATCCAGATTCTACATATTCTTATGTGTCTTCATATTTTTCTTCACATTTGAGTATGCCTCGTGATTCTCTAAATATTCTTATTTCTGTGTATACACCGGTTGGAGATTCTATAGTAGTTGATCGGGTGTGTAAGTCTTGCGTTTTTACTATTAATGGTTTTGATACTATAGTTGATATTTCATTGTTGGATATGGTGGATTTTAATATTATTCTTGGTATGGATTGGTTGTCCCCATATCACACTATCTTGGATTGTCATGCCAAGACTGTGACTTTAGCCATGCTGGATTTGCCTAGATTAGAGTGGAGAGGGACCCTCGGTTACTCCACTAGCAGGGTGATTTCATATTTGAATGCTCGGCAAATGTTCAAGAAAGGGTGTTTTGTGTATTTGGCTTATATCCGTAATTCTAGTGCGGAGGTTCCTTTAATGGATTTGGTTCCGGTTGTGAGTGAGTTTCCTGAGGTATTTCTTATATTAATGCTGGTATGTCATCCAATAGGGATATCGACTTTTGCATTAACTTGGTTCCGGACACTTAGCCTATTTCTGTTCCACCATACCGTATGGCTCCAGCTGAGTTGAAAGAATTAAAGGAGCAGTTGTAAGATTTTCTTAACAAAGGATTCGTTAGACCGAGTGTTTTGCCTTGGGGTGTGTCGGTGTTGTTTGTCAAGAAATAGAACTGATCAATAAGGATGTGCATAGATTATTGGCAGTTGAACAAGGTCACCATCAAGAACAAGTATCTATTGCCGAGGATTGATGGTTAATTTGACCAGTTTTAGGTTGCCAAGGTATTTTTCAAGATTCATTTGAGATCTGGCTACCATCGGGTAAATATTAGGGCATCGTATGTCCCTAAGATGGATTTTAGGAATCGATATGATCACTACGAGTTCATGGTGATGTCATTTGGCTTGACTAATACTTCAGCAGCCTTCATGGATTTGATGAACCGAGTGTTCAAGACTTATCTGGGTTCCTTCGTGATAGTCTTCATTGATGATATTTTGGTTTACTCCTATAGTCGAGAGGAGCATGAGCAACACCTATGGATCATACTTCAAACTTTGAAGGATTGTCAGTTATATGCCAAGTTTTTGAAGTATGAGTTCTGGTTAAACTCAGTTGCCTTTTTTGGGTCATGGTGTGTCTTCTGAAAGTATCAAGGTGAATCCTAAGAAGATTGAGGCAGTTCAGAAATGGCATAAACCTACCTCGGCTACATAGATTCGGAGCTTCTTAGGTTTGGCGGGTTACTATCGTCGGTTCGTGGAGAGGTTTTCATCTATCTCAGCCCCATTGACTAAATTCGACCTAGAAGGGAGCTCTTTTCAGATGGTCCGACGAGTGTGAGGAGAGCTTTCAGAAGCTCAAGACTGCCTTGACTACAGCCTCAGTGTTGGTTTTTCCCACAGGTTCAGGATCTTACACTTTATATTGTGATGCATCGTGTATTGAACTTGGCGCGGTATTGATGCAGGACAAATGGGTGATTGCCAACACGTCTTGTCAGTTGAAGGTTCATGAGAAGAATTACGTTGTGCATGATTTGGAGTTGGCAGTCATTGTTCACGCACTCAATATTTGGAGGCACTATCTATACAGCATTCCATGTGAGGTTTATACCGACGATCGGAGTCTCCAGCACCTGTTGAAGAAGAAGGACCTTAATTTGCTACAGCAAAGATGGTTAGAGTTGCTGAAAGACTACGATATCACCATATTATATCATCCGGGGAAGGCCAATATAGTGGTCGATGCATTGAGTAGGAAGGCAGAGAGCATGGGCAGTTTGGCATTTTTACCGACAGTGGAGAAGCCATTAGCCATGTATGTTCAGGCTTTGGCCAATCGGTTCGTGAGGTTAAATGTTTTGGAACCTAGTACGGTTCTCGCTTGTGTTGTGGCATAGTCATCGTTGTTGGAACGTATCAAGGCTCTCCAGTTTGATAATCTTCACTTGTTGGTGTTGAAAGACACGGTGCAACGGGATGGTTCCAAGGAGGCTGTGATTGGTGATGATGGTGTTATGCGACTTTAGGGCCGGATTTGTGTTTTGAATTTTGATGGGTTAAGAGAGTTGATCCTTGAGGAAACTCATAGTTTACGGTATTCCATTCAGGTGTCACAAAGATGTACTGTGACTTGAAGTAGCACTATTGATGGCGGAAGATGAAAAACGATATTGTTGGTCATATCTCTCGGTGTTTCAAATGTCAATAGGTGAAGTATGAGCATCAGAAACCGGGTGTGTTGACTCAGAGACTAGAGATACAAGAGTGGAAGTGGAAGTGCATCACTATGGACTTTGTGGTAGGCTTACCATGGACCTTGAGGAAATATGATGTTGTATGGATTATTGTGGACCGGTTGACTAAGTTCGCACATTTCATTTTGGTGATGACATCTTATTCTTCAGAGCGGTTGACTCGGATTTACATATAGGAGATTATCTCCCTGCACGGCGTGCCCATTTCTGACCGGGGCATGCAGTTCACATCACACTTTTCAAGAATTTTGCAGTGTGAGTTGGGCACACAGGTCGAGCTAAGTGCCGCATTTCATCCTCATATGGACGTACAATCTGAGCGTACTATTCAGATTTTGGAGGACATGTTGCGAGCATGCTATATGAATTTTGGGGGTTAGTGGGACCAATTTTTACCTCTAGCAGAGTTCGCCTACAACAACAGCTATCGGTCGAGCATCCAGATAGCTCCGTACGAGGCCTTATATGGGAGTCGATGTTGCTCTCTAATTGGATGGTTTGAGCCCCGTGAGGCTAGATTGTTGGGAACAAATTTGGTCCATGATGCTTTGAAAAAGGTTAAGGTGATTCAGGAGAGGCTTCGTACAACTCTGTCCAGGCAAAGGAGTTATGCGGACCGGAAGGTCCGAGATGTGGCTTACATGAAAGGTGAGAAGGTTCTTCTCCGAGTGTTGCCTATGAAGGGCGTGATGTGGTTTGGGAAGAAGGGCAAGTTGAGCCTGAGGTTTATTAACCCGTTTGAGATTTTGGAGAGAGTTGGAGAAGGTTCTTATAGTGTTGAACTGCCTCTTAGCCTAGCAGGGGTGCATCCAATATTTCATGTTTCCATGAATCGGAAGTATCATGAGGATATGTCACATGTTCTAGACTTCAGCATGGTGTATCTTTAAGAGAATTTGACCAATGAGGAAGAGCCGATGGCTATTCTAGACCGGTAGGTTCGAAAGTTGAGATCTAAAAGTTTTTCTTCTATCAAAGTACATTAGAGAAGTCAGCCGATTGAGGATACTACGTGGGAATCCGAGTCTCATATGAGGAGTAGATACCTATACCTTTTTACCAGTCCAGATAGATATCTATGTCCCTTCGAGGACGAACATTTCGTTTAGAGGTGGAGAATGTGAAAATCTGATAGGTCATTTTGAGTACTAGCTCCCTTTTTCTAGGTTCCGAGACCACCTGTAGCTTTATTTGATGCTATATGGCCTACGTGCATAGTCCGTGTCATTTTTCAAAAAACCTATATGTGAAACTTTAAAGAAAATATGATTTTTTTTAAATGACAAGAGTTGACCACGGTCAACGTTTTTGGTAAACGACCTCGTATCGATGCTTTGACGATTCTAATAGGTTCAAATGATATTTTTGGACTTGTACCCATGTTTTATTGGGGTACCGGGTGACCTGAGAGGGTTTGGGCGCATTATGTGAAAAATTGGAAAATTGAGCTTTAAACTTCAAAATTTTGAGTTTTGACGATCGATTCTTGATATTTGTAAGTTATTTTGATGATTTGAGTTAGCGAGCGAGTTTGTATGATGTTATTACACTTGTGTGGATGTTTGGATTGGAGCCATAGAGGCTCGGGTGAGACTGTGATATCTAGGAAGGAGACTGTTGTTTGGATTGGATTGCGAAGCAGCTCGCAAATGTGATATCTAAGAAGGAGACTGTGATCTTTGCTTTTGCGAAGAAGTTGTCGCAATTGCGAGCTGAAGGGCATTGCTTTTGTGATGGCACTGTCGCAAATGCGACTGGGGACTGGGCTGGGCAGCCTTCGCATCAGTGTTGCTTTTGCGATCGGTGGGCTCTTCACAAATGCGAGGTATGTGTCGCAAATGCGACAACTGAAAGCTTATAAGATTATCGCTTTTGAGAGAAGTTATTTGGTTTTGCGAACATCGCAATTGCGAACAAGTGTTCGCAATTGCGATATCTGCAGTTGGGTAAATTGTGGGGATTTCGGGACTTAGCTCATTCTATACTATTTTTGAACCCTAGACTCCATAGAGACAATTTTTAAGAGCAGTTTCTTCCCAAATTTATAATAAGCAACTTTAACTTGTTTTCAATCAATTTCAATTACCTTTTCTTAAATTTTATCATCAAAGCTATGAATTTCAAGGTAAAAATGAGGGGTTTGGGTAGAATTTAGGAATTTTGTAAAATTGAGCTTTAAAACTCGAAATGAGGTTGAATTTTGAAACAAATCATATATCCAGCCTCGAGGATGAATTGGTAATCAGAATTCAGTCCCAATCTCGGATTTCGACCCCGTAGGATCGAGTTGACTTTTTGTTGACTTTTTCAGTCATGTTGAAGACTGAACCTTTTTGTATTCGTGGGTAGTTTCTAAAGCTTGATTTGAATTGTTTGAACTATATTTGAATAGATTCGTTTGGTTTGGAGACTTGTTCTAAATGAAAAACCGTGGTTGATTGTTGATTGTGTTCTGGGAAGAGGTAAGTGTCTTAGTTAAACTTGATTTAAGTGAAATAAGGTAGAATCAAGAGTCTATTTGCTATGTAAACTATGTTTTAGGGGCGGCGTATATGTAAGGTGACGAGTGTATATGTGTTGGCCATGGGATAAGCATGAATGTGAAATTTGCATTGCTTGTACCATGTTATTTGGTATACTATGTCTTCCATGCTTTAGATAAATTGTTAATTCTTTGATTACTCGCTTTCATGTTATTTCTTATGTTGAGATTGTTGTGATAAGAGTTATTTCTTTTTTGATTGGTTTTTGGCACTAAATGTTGAAAGATTCTCATATGATGAGTTGTGTTCTAAAACTATTGGTGAAGTTGAATTTGCTTCCCACCTTGCTTGGTATTGTGTTGTTGTGATTGCTTGGTGAGATAGAGTGAAATGCACAAAGGGTGTTGTCGTGCCTTATTTGCATATTGATATCATTGCTTGATTGATCGTGAGGATAAAGCATGATTTATTGATTTTATTGCTTTTACTTGATATTTGGAATGTGAACTTGGCTTTGTGATTTCGTTAATTACTTTTGGAAGAGGTTTACTCCGTGATACTTTACTTTATGTTTCCGATTGTTGCCCCTTTCATATGTCCCCATCCTATTGTTACTTCTGACTTTTTACTTGTTATTTTCGTTACTTTTTATATATAACTGCACAAGTTTATAGTAGAAGTCTTGTCTTAGTCTCGTCACTACTTTGTCGGGGTTAGGCTCGACACTTACTGAGTATATTGGGTCGGTTGTACTCATACTACACTTCTGCACTTCTTGTGCAGATTCTGAAATTGATACCAACGGAGTCCCGAGAGGTAGTTATTAGATACTATGCGGTGATTCAAGGTAGAGCCGCATTCCGTTCGCAGGCCTTAGAATCACTTTCCCAGTTCCCATGTATTATTTCCATTTCGTTTAGTTACCATGTACTATTTTCATTTTGTTTCGGACAATGTTGTAGTTTCTTTCTAAATATTGTATTTAGTATAATCTAGAAGATCATGTACTTGTAACTCCGCATCTTGATATATTCGCGTTAGATGTTGATTTTAGACTTATTATGTTTATCTCTAATTTTCCTTTATGTTACATTATTACTTTATTGCCATTCTTTTATAGCGGGTCTTCCTATTTATTTGTTGTGTGTTGGCTTTCCTAGCAAGTATTATTAGGCACCATCACGACCTCGATTGGTTGGGATTTTGGGATCACTTTCAAAGAGATCAAAGAACAAATTTGAGTAGAAACCCAAATTCTTAATAAATATCAAATGAACAACCTAAATCATTAAGTGAATCAAGAAAGAAATTATCCACTGAAACTTACATTAATTGAAGAAATAAGAGTCTACAAGTCGAACTAGATACTCTATAAGAACCTCTCTCTCAAAGGTGTGTAGTCATCAATCATCAAAACTTAGAAATATTACAAAATAAATAGTCTTTATAGGGGGGGTCTGGAAAAAGAGAAAAAAAGGGCCAAAGCCCCAAAATAGAAACCTAATGGGTAAAAAATGGAAAGAAGCCCGCAATAGAAAGTCTGTTCGGATGTTGGTATGTTGTGATGGCTGCAATCCATTCAAATGTACTGCAAGCAAACTCAGTTGTTCTTATTTGGTTGTCCTTCGTTTTCTGCGAGGACTGCAATCACAGTTCTTCTTTGAGAAACCTCCTGCAGCATTAATGCTGCGATTGCACCTACCGATGTTGTGATACAACTACTTATTCCAGCTTCATAGTTGCCCCCCAACTCTTCCTTTCGATCACCTCAATGCTCGGGTTGACTTTGTGTATGGCCTCCAAATTGGACTCTGAATGCATCTCAAGGAGGTGAATTGGTTTTGCTTCTCCTTAAGGACTCAATATTGATTCTTCCAAGATCTTTTTAGTCAACCCTTGAAGCTCTTGCAATCTCTTGGGGCTTGGGATATTCTGAATGTCCTTGTCGGACTGTGGTCCTAATCCTTGGTGTCTACATGTGGATCTTCATAAAAACCATTCAATAGGAAGGGTAAAATGGGCTTTACCGGGGGCGAATTTGGATTAATCGGGAGAGGATTAATGAGTTCCGAATATCAGATAGTTATACCGGGAACAAAAATATATAATCAACAGAATGCCTAACAATAATCAAGTGTTGATGTCATGTTTAGTTACAACCATTCTAAAGCTCTAGATTTTTGAGATGGCAATGGTTAAAATAGATGTCAAAGCAGCAGTGACCAGTGAGCACTCGATTCCAGCAAGGTCTATGTCTTATTAACTGAAAACCATTCTGAAAGCTCAAGTTACTGGAGATAAACAGATGTGTGTAAGTTCTATATATAATTAAAGGGTGAAGCAACCATATATTATCCATCTTTTGCATATATGATACTATTGGTCCACGCAAGACAGGTCCGAAAAGAAGTTTATCATTGCACGAAAGAAAATAAAGTAGAAAACCGCAAAGGAAATAAAAGCCTATAAGGGAGATCAACAAAATTAAGGTACATCGGAGTTGCATATAACTTCTAGTAGCAACACAAAAGCTAGAACGTTGTTTCGAAGTGGAAACCACGAGGGCTAGCTAATAGCCTAATAATATTGACAAGGAGATGGCACGAAAATATTGCATAGTGGAAGATAGATTAAACAATGTTACATGAAAGAATTGCATAAATCATGATCAAGATCGTGCAAGAGGATTGTTACATGAAAACAATGTTCTGACAGATAGATTATCAAATTGAAGAAACAGAAAACAGTTAATTCATTGTAGATGAGAAACTTTGGAGGGAAAAATTGAGGCCCATATTAAAAGCGATGATATGTAGCTTGGAAGTTGAACCAGGCAGGCATGAAAGGTAAATTTGAATAGTGATAAAGGCATAAGTACATCACAATGGTCAATGAACAAGGCAGAGCATGTTAATACATAATTGATCACTTTACTTTATCTGTCAATATTAATTGTCATTTGCAACAAATTGAATGTTATGAAAGAAGTTTCATCATCACATTTTCCTAGTCATTCATATTCTCAAATGCTTCCTTAAAATCTTCCTTCACTTACGGTAATTTTCCTTTGTATTCATGTTCAAAGAATACAATAGTCAGCAAAAGGCTATGTTATATGGATCATTTTGTCTTAATTCTACCTGTGGTTTAATGACATTAGTTGAACTAGACCGACAAACCAAAATACTATAAAAAACAAAGTTTCTCCAGAAATATCAGAGCTAGATTATGTGATCTATCCAATTATTGTGCTCCCATTAGTAATACTAATTTTCCCTTGTATTCATGTCAAAAAATACAATAGTCAGCAAACGGCTATGTTATATGTCTACCTATGGCTTCATGACATTAGTTGAACTAGACCGACAAACCAAAAAACATCAAGAACGAATTTTCTCCGGAAATATCAGAGCTAGATTCTTTGATCTATGTAAACATACACTCATTAATTAATTAGCATACGTTATAGCAAAGGTCAATGAGCATTTGAAGTTTGCGACAAGGTACAATATTTCGTTTGCTACTTTCAAACCTTGTTGCCCATCTTAACTTCCTGATTCATTTATTTCCACCATCCACCAAAGCTTCACTCAAAAAAAGTTATTTCTAGGTGTGCCTAATTAGTAACTATATTAGCAATCTCAAGAAAATTCATGCCACCAACTGCAAAGGTTCCTCAAAAACTTACCTAACATTTTAATTAAATAATTCTTGGATTATAGTAACTGTCAATAAATGAAACAGTAAGCATGCAATAGCTCATAAAATTAAACATACATTCTAACGATGTATCTAGCTACAGCTACTCCCTTGATCAGACTATGCAATTTTATCCCACAGAGTACTTTAAACATTTAGCAATTCAGGGCACTCTAAATTATTTTTTCCCATTGAGGGCACTCAAAAATCTACAAACGGAAAAGACCACTTCTATTGAAGCATTGAGCAATACATCTGTAACAGTGAAGAACTCGAGCAGAATCTCAGGCATTAACATACTTATTTGCAACCGAGAGATATAATGATGTTGCATTTTAGTGATCTGATAACAAGTTTCAGAGTAGAACTTAACAGATAGCTTTCTAGAAGGAGGTTTTGAAAGAACCTTACTAACATTATTTGGGTTCCTCCAAGAAACATCCATCAAATCAGGGATTTTGCGTTGGCAATATAGCAATCTTTGCAGCTTACTTATGACCCCAAAAAAAGAGCAATTATTGCAGCTTCTCCTCGGAAATTCTCTTCCTCACATTGTTTTCTTTTTCCAAGCATAAAACTTTGTTTTCAGATGCTAAAGTACACAAATCAAACAGAAATCTTCATTCTTCTCCAGTCAAGACCATAATGGTACTCTGTTACTAGATAATTTAGGTTAATGAATCCCAGTGAAGGTGGATAAGTACATGGACAAGTCCTGTCGGATAATTAACTATGTAGAACAGCCAAAAAAAGGGTCCATTGGCAGACATTGCAATTAGTTAATCACTCAAAGTTGAAGAAACTTGCAGGAAAAGTTAAGGTATGACAAAATTTATAAATAATCTATGCAAGGTTACATTCAAGTTACGATATCATGTTTTACAGATGGCATGAGATGATTTAAATGGTTAGTGAGAATTCATATAACCGACCCAAAAAAGTGTGTATGTGTGTGTGTATATATATATGTATATATATATATATATATATGACCCCAATGTTTGGGATAGAGGCATAGTTGTTGTAGAGTTAGCTAATTATATTTTAAAATGACTACCTCTTGTTGGCAGTATGAAAGAAGGCACAACATGTCAATAATTAGTCTCAACCTTCGTTGATTGGTTCTGATTTTCCAGATTCTTGTATTATCATTTACTTACAACTAATTTTGGGTTCAAAGTAAGCTTTATCACCAAATGTTCCTATTCAGCCATTCAACTTTCAAAGGCTCCTTCAGAACTCAATCTCGGAGGTTCCTCAAAAACTTACCTTTCCTTTAGCTACTTATCCTTCGTATATTAATGTCCACAGCTTCACAGGAATGGCCAATAAAGGAACTCTAACTAAGCAAATGAAGGATACAATTCGTAGAAAACTGTATCACGAAAATTTAACGAAAACTTATCTGTTCCCATCCCTCTATTAGATATTAGGAATGTAAACACATGGCCACAAACAAAACCTTAAGTTTTCAGGCCCTCACAATTCTTCAAATGGGAAATCATAACAATTTGGCAACATATTTAGAATGAAATGGATGTATTGGTAACATCTCTCACAAAATCTAAGGCATCAATAACTGAAATTGCACCTGGAACATAAAGATCATATACCATTTCCTATTTTCCCCCAAATTATAGTAATCCAAAAGTTGTATAAACCTTTTCATATAGTACTAACAGTAAACTTCTAAATCTCAACACAAACTACATACAGTTGACTTCAAAGCAGATCGAAACAGAGAACTATATTTATATAAGCAGCCATTGAAACAGAGTTTTTTTTTTACCTACTAGTATAGCAGTATAATAGTGAATTCATCACAAATCATTTGAAAGTGTCATCATCACTGAGCTCATCTTCAATGCTAGAAATATCCAATCTAGCAGATGCTTGCTTCGCCCACTTAACAATCTTTTCAGCTTCTCTATTAATCTTTTCTTGCTCCATCATAGCTTTCTTCATCAACTTCTCTTGATTTTTCAACGAAAACGCACTCAAATCCGATAAAAACTCATCATCATCATCATTCTTCCCCCATTTCATACCCCGATTCTCTTTCCCCTTTTTATTAGACCCCTTCTTCATAGGTGAACACCAAAAGCACCCAGTTTTCATTGGTGGAGACAAACAATCCTTTGAAAATTCCCAAGAATCTGATGACATTGAACCGGACAAAGATTCTGACTTTTTCCCCTTTTTTCCATCTGCGGATTTTGTAAAAGCATCATCTTTATTCGAATGAACCTTTGATTTTGTTTGTTTTTTAACAAATTCATGTTCCAAATTCACCTCAAAACCCTTTTCCTCAACTGGGGTTTTTGTATAAACATCATTTTTAACATTTTCTTGAACAAACCCATGCCCCAAATTCACTTCTGAACCCTTTTCCTGAACTGGGGTTCCTTCAATTTTCTCATTGTCGTCATCATCATAACTTTTCTTGGTTTTTGGGAACTCCGAGGAACAGAAACTTCTAGAACTTTTTGTGAGAGTATAGGGTTTTGAGGATGTTGTTGGAAGTGATTTGAGTTTGCGAAAGCGAGTTTCAAGCTGAGTGGGGAGGAGAGAGTCATTAAAGCCAGAGCAGTTTATAGCAGCAACTTGTTCAAGAACAGATTGGTCCATCGCTTGAGAAAGGAGTTCATTTACTGCTTTTTCATTGTCGCTATCATCAGAAAGAAAAGAGAAATCTGCCATTATCTAAAATGAGGGGAGAAGTAGAAGAAAGCCGAAAATTAAGCTGATTTTTCTCAGTGCAATTGAACTATTGAAGTGGTGTAAATGGGGAGGAGCTTCTTTCATTGCTATAACGTTATATTTTGGAACGTTATATTCGGGAGTCAAAAAGTCTGGGATTGTGGGACCCATCATTTGATGCTATTTCCAATTCTTGCTTATTTGTGTGTTAGTGTGACAAGCCTAGGGGTGTAATTGTGTTAGCTTACTGTACTTACATAGGTCGGTTCGATTAGAAATTTTTATTTAACAACCAAATTACTTGTTTTCGATTAGAATTTTTTATTTTACAACCAAATTAGTTGTGTTAGTTTGCTATATTTATAAGTCAAATTTTTTAATCTCAATTTACCTAACCAGTAAAAATGGGATGTTTTTTAATCTCGATTTTTTTGGTTTTTTGAATTTTTTTTTTGTTGTTCGATGTAAAGCGTCTTGCAATAATATTTGTTTGTTTCTTGTGAAATACAATATAAATTTTCCTATTATTTCATACAATCATACCGAATTCAGTTAATTGTAATCAATTACAACTGTTAGCTATCACACTTTGACGAAGCATAATAACTCCCATAATAGTTATGGCTGGATTTGGAAATTAAAAGTACCTCCCAAAATTAAGGCATTCGTTTGGTTGTGCAGCCATAAAAAAACTACCTACACGTGCTTGATCTGTACATGCACACTAGGTATTTGCTCCTTCTGCCTTACAGCAGTAAAAACCATCCATCATCTTCTCGTTAACTGCCCCAACGCAAGGCAATAATGCTGGACTTCGATGAACCTTCTTTCCTTTAATTGTACCCAAAAAAATACTGTACATCATTGGAAGACGAAACACATACTTGGTTTCGCAAAGTTATTAAATTCAAGCAACTGGTAATTTTCAATCATATTCTTCCCTTCACATTTGGCATTATTGGATCACCAAAAATAGAAACTTTATAATACAATATTCCATCCTTTATCAAGTTAAACACCAAGGCTTGGCAGGTAGACGAGGAGTACTTTTCAGGAACTCAAGTAATAGAATATGCAGGTAGTACAACCGTACGTGGCTCCAACACCTGTTATGAGAGAACTGGTGACACTATACTATGGCTTATAAGTGGCACTACACAACAAATTACAACCTCTTGAAATAAACGTAGATCAAACTAGTATTAGAAGATCGAGCAAGATGCACAAGGTTAAAGCACAACAACATGCAACGGACAACAACAATCTTTTTTGTCATCCTCTACAGGATGTTGGTACACGGGATCCACCTTTTTATACTCCACGGGGTCCTCCTTTTTGTATTCCTCCTGTTAATGACTCCCCAGGGTTAAAACCCATACCTAAATAGTAGTATTGTCACCACAAATGCTATTGCATGTATTGCTATAAGTGCGTCACAACACAAATTCAATGTACTTGTTATTTAGTTTTTCATATAATATAATCATCTTGACCAAAAAAAAAAAAAAATTATGAATATTGACAAAAATTGTAAGCCAAAACCTGATGTGAAAATGTTAAGAAATAAAATTATGACAAAGTTTAAGAGTATTTATAAATTATATTATAATAAATGTTTTTATGTATAAAATAATATTTAAAAATATATATACATATAATATCAGGTTGATTGGTCTCGATTTGACTTTTTTTTAATTAATATCAAACCAAACCAGTTATGAGATTTTGGGATCCAAATGTGCTTTCCCCAAATTTTGAGCGTAGAAATTAATTGATTTGCTGGGAAAGAGGAAGGGATAATGGGAAGAAAAGAAATAATTAACGTTTCTTCCTATAAACAAAACACAGTAATATGGATATGAATTTGTACATGTTAACGTAGAGTAATCAAATCTCAAACCATAAATTGTTCCTAACACTTTATTTCTCTCGAAAACAAAGCAAAATTACCACGAAACTAAATGTCTTTTAGTGTTGATTGGGAAGAAGATGAGAACGAAATTTCTGATTTTTCTGATACTCTTTCTTCTGCTCTTTTTGAAGAAGAAGAAATATTACGTTTAAGAAGAGAAGAAAAATAGCAGCCCACTACACTTAAATGTGTAGCAACTTCTCTGAATAAGTTATTTTAAACCCTCTCTTTTTCAAATTCTTTCTTTTCCAAACGGCTTGTGTCAGCTCATATGAAGCAACCTCATACTCGGATTCAATATCCAACATCTCACTTCGTTCATAATGGGCTGGGCTCAAACCAGTATCATGAAAATAACACATAAAATTCATACAGACAAGTAATCTGTGCGACCTGCGAGCATCAAGAACTATAATTTTTCAAACCGTTCAAGGTTATACAAAAGCTTTATGTAAAAATTCAATCACAAGCGAAAAGGATTCACTACTAATATGAAGATTTTATTACTCGCAGTACCCCAGATATCACTCGCTAATCCAGTAGCTAGTTATCTGATCCCCCATCCTCTAAAGAGGTGAACCCGATTCATGTATAACATTGTATCCATAATTAGATTCAATACCCTTATGGTAGTGCAATGGCCGACCTACGAATACAAGTTAAATTACTATCTTTTTGTTATCTTCCCTTTCTATACTCGAATCTATCCATCCCAGATCAACAGTTTTCTTAGACATGCACTGTATTGTCAAATCACTCGTAGCTATTGGTGACATGCTAAAGTAGCAGCATTTATTGGTACTTCAAGATACAGTAAAAAGTCAAAGAGTATTCCAATGAAAAGTCAATTTTGACTTTCTGGGTCTCACACAATGAAGAAACAGGGATTCATTCTTCCATTATCCCATGGTCGATAGCACACGTGGTATGAAACATGTGTTACGGTGCTCTTGGCATGTGTGTCTCATTATTTTTTATGCATTCAACACCGTATGAATCTTGTCTAGACACCTCCAGATATCTAAATTGAGTTTCTCACTTCAATAATCCTCAAATCCAACTTCTTAAAAAAACTCTCATCTGGCTTACAAAACAAGCCATATTAGAATGGTGGAATTCGTAAGTCTGGCTAGTTGTCAAGACCGACCTTTACAAGTGAAATATTACATCGCACTATTCAAGGTTCTATAAGGTCTCATCTCTTCATGATTCTCAGCGTAAGAGAAAATTACTCGTGTGAGAGAGTTAATCTTGTGACTTGTTGATGATAAGCTAGGAACTTATATTTTTAACTATATTTCGCACTCTATTTACTACACTTTGATTGTATTTGAGCGTAATTGTTAGTACTTTGTACTTATTACGTGTGTTATATTGTGTAGAATGTAGTTTCGAGTGAAGAAGCAAATTTGGAGCTAAAATAATTGATTTGAAGCTTTGAATTCTGAGTAAAAAGCCCAAAAAATTAAGTCGGGATCAAGTTCAGGGGTCGAGGACCAAGTCTGGATGTCAAAAAGTGAGAAAAAAAGATTACTCAAAGAAAAATATACTACCGCGTCGCGAGGCACAAGGTTCTAGTGCAAAATTCTTGTAGAGTGGAAAAACTTGCTATCTGACCTTTCCCATTGGCGTGGCGCATGGGGCAACATGTGGCGTGCCGCTCCTGTGTAATTTACATAAAGTGATTTCTCACTTCGGTTGGGAAAAGGTAGTTCCGTCCGGACCCACTTTTACATTGTATAAATATACCTAAAACATATTTTTTGAAAGGACTTTTGGCCTACGAAAGATTGGAGGAGAATTGGAGACTCAAAGCACAAGGATTCATCATTCGTTCCTCAACTCAACACCTGAGTTTGGATTGAATTCATATTTTCTTATTCTTCAACTTTATTTGTGATGACTTTTTCCATGATTATAGAGTAGTTTGCTTTAGGATTTGACGGATATGATATTTTTATTGATATTTGTGGATTTTAACTCTAGTTATTTGCATGAATTTGTTTATGGAGCTTTGAATCGATTGCAATTTTGTTCACCGAATTATTTAATCAAAAGAGGAATATTTTTTGGGTGATTATCTTTGCATTATTTCATTTGGTTTAATTCAGTAATTCTCTTAAGTAATCGAAAAAGCTTGTTGCATTATTGATTAAATCAAATTAGGAGAATATTCGAAATATGTTTTCCTAAAGACTAGTCCATCAACGTGTTCTTGCATATCTTCACAGTGATTTACATTAGTTTATCTCGTAGAGTTCAGATTTAATCGAGAGAGCAGTCTTGGCTATACGATTAAACTAATCATTGAGTGAATTCATGAGAACCATTAAATCATTAAAGTGAACTGAACTAGAGTTAGATCCCGAATAGCTATCTTACACCTATCCTGTCACGACCCTTATTTCTCCCATTTATTATTTTGGTGTTGCTCAACTCTTGTCTTTCTGTGATCAATTGTTAATTGCTTTAATTTTAATAGTTAGTTTGAGTTTATAACCATCCCAACCAAAGTGTTAATCATCCTGAATAGCATGTAAGCTAGAAATTACTTGAACATTATTTAAATCCAATCCCTATAGAGACGATAATTAAACAATACTATCTTTGGCTAGAAAGCATCAATTTCCTGTTGTGTTTTGTGCTCGTCAAATTTTGGCGCCGTTGTCGGGGATTGGCAATCAACAGTGTTTAAAATAATTTTTGGTGCTAGTTCAGGAACCAATTTTATTTTATTGTTATTATTCATGTTCTATCATCCGTGTGCAGGCGACAAGTTAATTTTGGTGGTGTATGACGCGATCCTCTTCCAAGGAATTCGTGCCATATAACTTAGGATTAGACAAGTACCTGCGACAGCTGAGAAAGGAGAAGGAATCAAGTGGATCATTCTTGGGTCAGACTTCGACTCAATAAAATGGGAAAAAACTAGAATGATGGGGTAGACCTAGCTGTAAGAGAGGCAACACAACAAAGAGAGCAAACTGCACAGTTAGCAGCTAAAGCAGCCCTTAGAGCTACTGATGAGACTGTCGAAGAGTATGGGGGTGAAGGTTCAATCTAAATAGACCCCTGGTTGGAGACGAGTTTAAAAATGCAGCCCCCAGGCATGTTCGATCATTAGGAGAATATGCTAGGCCAGTATACAATCAAGGACTATCAAGTGTGAGTCCCCCGCCGATTGCAACTAATAATTTTTAGTTGAATCATGGCTTGCTTCAAACCATCCAAAATAACTATGCCTTCAGAGGGAAGGTTTAATGAAGATCCGAACACTCATCTGATGGATTTTGAGGAAATCATGAACACCTTCCAATACAATGGAGTGTCAAAATATGTGGTCTACTTAAGGACATTCCCCTTTTCACTGAAGGATGATGCAAAGCACTAGCTTAGAAGCCTATCAACTTGGTCGATCAGGACATGGGAAGATATGACGAAAAAGTTTCTTGACAAGTACTTCTCATCTGCAAAAATAGTGAAATTTAGAAGGAAAATCCACAACTTCTACCAGAAGGACACTGAAATAGCTTTCAAAGCTTGGGAAAGATTCAAGGAGATAGTTAGAAAATGTCAGCACAATAGAATTGAATTGTGGATGCAACTCCAAGATTTTTGGAATGGACTGACACCTTCATCACGAAGAACTTTGAGTGTAGTTGGAAGTCCCTTAATGAAGAAACCCCCTGAGGAGATTGTTGCGATTCTTGATGAGTTATCTAAAGATGAAAACCAATGGCCTGCTGAAGGAAATGAAAGAAGAAAAATAGTTGGGATACATCAGGTGGAATCCAATATCGCAATGCAGGATCAGCTGATTCAATGGCAAAGCAGATCAGAAAGTTGACCTTAGCTAAGGTCCAAAGTAATCCACCTACAATTTGTGATTTTATGGGATGGGCCACACAACACACGAGTGTCAAGCCTCAGCTACAGATAAAGTGGTAAATATTGTGGGAAGCTTTGACATAGGAAACTACCAAGGTAGTAATAATTTCAACTCCATGAGCCAGAGGCACCCCAGATTTTTGTGGAGTTCACTCGGTGGTAGTGCAAATGCATGGCAACAGAATAACTTCAGACCAGAGACAAGGAGCTCCAGGTTTTCTAAATCGGCAAAGGCAGCAGTACCAACCTCAACAGTCCAATCAGTCTAGCATGGAAGATCTAATGAAGGCCTTCATCATTAAGACAGATGAGAGACTTGAAACTCATGGCATAGCTATCTGGGAACAAGGCACAACCATCCGGAACTTGGAGAGACAGGTGGGACACATTTCTAATCTATTGTCTGAGAGGGTTCCAAGAACTCTCCATGCTGATACCGAAAGGAATCCAAAAGAAACAATAAATGCGGTGTCTTTGAGAAGTGGGCTAGTATTGAAGGACCCCATTGCAAAACAAAAGAGTGAGTTCATTGGAAGATGAGTGAAGATTGTGGAGGAGAAGAAAAAATAATGACAATCAAGAAGGTGAAGTGAGGATAGATCCAGATGATAGTCTGAAGAAGGGGGGGGGACTAGAGCTCTGAAAATGAAGAAGAATGAGACTTCAATGAAAGAGGAGACTGAGCAAAGCAAATATGTGCATTCTCTACCTTTCCCCCAAAATCAAAAAAAGAAGCTCGACAAATAATTTGGGCGCTTTCTAGAAGTACTCAAGAAGGTGCATGTTAATCTACTTTTCAGATAGGTGCTCTCACAAATGCCAGCATATGCCAAGTTCTTGAAGAAGATATTGTCCAACAAGCGAAAAGTAGAAGAGATATCGGTAGTCAAGCTCACAGAGCATTGTAGTTTTATTGTCACGACCCCAATCTCCCTCCGTAGGATGTCGTGATGGTACCTAATCTCTAAGACTAGGTAAGCCTAACATACATGAAGAATTGACGGAAATAATAATAATACTCCCGATTAAACCAACATCTATCATAAAAGGGACTCCACAATACAACTGAATTTAACTTCCAAAATCTGGTTAGACCGAGTCATAAGCTCTACACGGGTATACTAAAACATCCCTATATAAGAGTATCTATAAAATGAGAACGAAATAGAAACTAGATAGAGGGTGACTGTGAGGCCTGCGAAAGCCGGCAGGTATACCTTGAAGTCTTTGATCCAAGCTCAACTCACGGATGCCTAGCCTGGTATGAAGTACCTGTATCTGCACAAAAAGATGTGCAAAAGCATAGTATGAGTACACCATAATGGTACCCAGTAAGTATCAAGACTAACATCGGTAGAGTAGTGACGAGATCAGGTCAAAACACCTACTGGAATAAATAAAGAAACTGAACAAGTATAGTACATAGTAATAATGGAAACAATGGAAATGATACAATGAAGAAATATAATAAGAATGGCTACACTGAAATTAAGAAAATTAAGACATCATGGAAGAAACACATAATAAGAATGCCAAGGAAATGATGCACACAAATACAAGTGATGTAAACGAAAGATAGCAACAAGAATTACTACTGAGGTACCGCCTCGTAGTCTCGTTTCACAACCAAAATCATAATATTTGCTTATACCACCGCGGGGGCCTTGCATCTAGTTTTGAAAATTATTTTTCCGAAATAGCTACCCGCGTTTAGCCTACCTTATCACACTGCGTGGCTTCAAGTAGTTCCCCTACTAGCAACACGCGTATCAAGCCCACCTTATCTACCGCATGCGTATCAGTCCCAATCCTTATAATACCGCATGTGTATCAATATCACAACATATCACAAATCGCACCTCAAGTGTCCAAAATCACAATGTGCCAAAGAAGTCAACAACAATCATGTTTCCACAATAAATAGCACATGGCTCAACCACAATATATAGAAGAGTCTCATTAATAGTCACCAAAAGTGAATATCTCAACAAGAATGGTATTTCAACAATTTACAACTTTGCCTCAATGTGAATCACGTCCTTTATAATAACACCAAAACTCAACAATAGATATTTCAAGAAATAACAACTTCAAGTAAGGTAACTCAACAGTTAAATATTTAACAAGGAAGTGAGAAAACCACAACTTCAACTAAGTGTGTAAAGGAAAATAACAAGTAAGAGATGAGACAAATATTAACAATGTCAAGTGAAGCATGTGAAGATAGACTAACGATGATTGATATCACATGTTATGACAACTCAATTAAAGGCATGAAAAGAATCTACAGAGCTTAAACTGGTCAATTACCATATTTAACCTATGTACCCACTCGTCACCTTGCGTACACATCTTTTACATACCACACTTAACACAAAACAAAAACACCAATCCTAAGGGGTAATTCCCCCACACAAAGTGAGGCAAGACATTTACCTCAAAACATGCTAACTCAATCCACTAGTAAGTCGTTTACGCGATTATCCAACTCTGAACGGCTCGAATCTAGCCAAAATAACTTTATACCATAAATACAAACCATAGGAAACTATTCCGAATAATAAAGTTGCAATCTTTAAAAAAAAATTAAAAAGTCAACTCAAAAGGTCAACCCTGGGCCCGCGTCTCAGAACCCGATAAAACTTACAAAATTCGAACACCGATTCGATACTGAGACCAACCATACTAAAATTATTGAATTCCGATCTCAAATCAACCTTCAAATCCTCAAAATATTGTCTATGAAATTTTCACAATTTTTCCCAATTTTCTAACCAAAAACATTAATTAAATGGTAAAAATAATGATGGGTTCATGTATAATAGCGAAATCCGGGTTAGAATCGCTTACCCCAATCAACTCCTTGAAAATCTCTTCAAACATCACCCAAAGCCGAGGTCTCTAGCTCAAAAGATGAAAAATGGAACAAAACCCTCAATTTGGAAATTAAATACTACTGCCCAGTTATTGCCTTTCACGATCGCGGAAACACACTCGCGATCGCGGAGAACAAATTCTTCCTGCTCACAAAACCTCCTTCGCGATCGCGTGAACTCAGTCGCCAACGCGGAGAATAGCCTTCCTAAGTGTCACAACCCCAAAATCCAACTAGTCGTGATGATACCTAACCCAACCCGGTAGGTAAACTAATTAGCAACAATCCAACTCAATTAAGATCTACTGAGAGAAATAATGATAATATTACTGAACTTTTGTTTAACAACCCAAGGACCGGTAGTACAAATCATGAGTTTCTAAGATTTAGAGTTTACAAAGCTGGTATGAAATAATTACATCATCTGTTCAAAATATACATAAACAGATTTATAAATCTAAAGCTACCAAGAACAAGAGGCAGCTATAACAAGAACGTAGGTACATCCTCAATGCCAGTTCCCTCCATACATGGCAATATTAACTCCAAAATCTACACGCAATGTGCAAAAGTATAGTATGAGTACAACCGACCGCATGTACTCAATAAGTAACAAACCTAACCTTGGGTTGAAAGCAATGACGAGCTTGGACAACGGTCAGTCCAACACCAATAGCCAAGAACAACTCGTAACAATATAATAAAAGCAACACAAGTAATAACTCAAAGATATGATACTCAGCTCGTTTACAGTTACAAAAAAATAGGCACGCTTTTTAGGTATAACAGTAAAATCCCAAATCCGAAATAACCAAAGTATGAGTGTATCTGAAAACTGTGATTTTTCCCAAATTCTTTCAACAACAGATAAGATATTTCATTCTCAGTTAGCATGAGGAAAGTACATCTTTAAGCCTACATGTCAATGTGCATATGATGTCATGATCAATGTCACAAAACTGTGTAGCATGAGGAAATGCATCTCTATGCTTGTATATCAAGTATGCATATCAAATGTAATACATCACAGTGATGAACCTATGTACTCACACTCTTTGAGTACTCAATCTCACTGTCTCACACACCCACTCATCACGCTCAATCACTCAGCACACTCAGTCACTCAGCACTGACGGTACATGCACTTACTGCTGGTATGTTAGACTGCGGAGGGGCGGATCTTGCCCATGAGCTAATATAAAACCAATATGGCATATTGCGGCGTGCAGCCCGATCCCATCAATAATAATAATAATAATAATAATAATAATAATAATAATAATAATAATAATAATAATAATAATAATAATAATAATAATAATAAAGCCAATATGGCCTGCTGCGATGTGCAACCTGATCCATATATTAATAATATATATAAAGCCAATATGTCATGCTGTGGTGTGCAGCTCGATCCCATCATGAATCAATAAAACTTGCTGTGGGGTGTAGCCCGATCCCATAAATATCACTCACAATCTAGCCCTCCAGCCCCAACTCAGTCATCAATCTCTCCAGTCTCCCGGACTCACAAATCTCATGCCAATCAACCCAAACAATAATAACATGATATGACAACAATTGATACCAGAGACTGAGATATGATATGCAAATGAATGAATATGTCTGAGTATGTAATTGCAATTTAAGCAAATAATTCAACAACAGAAATGACCTCAGTGGATTTCAACAGAATAATCATATAGCGTAAACATGATTTCTAACATGATTCAAAACTCATATGATCAAACAAGTAGGAAGAACATGGAGGTAACAAGATATAACAACAAAACAAGTCTGGTCATAGTCTAATAGTCGACTAAAATCATGATTTCCTTGGTGCGCGCCCACACGCTCGTCACCTAGCATGTGCGTCACCGTAGTACATCTCTTATAACACAGTTCCCAAGGTTAAATATCCTCAAATCCAAGTTTAGATATGTTACTTACCTCGATCAAGCCAAATCTAATACCGAGCAAGCTGAACAATACTCTAGAAATGGCATCCCGCACGTATCAACCTCCGAATGACCCAAAATTAGCCAAAAGCAACTCAAATACATCAAATAATGCCCAAGGAAACAATCCTAAATGATAAAGGTCGAATCTTTACATATTTACTCAAAGTTAACCAAAAAGTCAAATCCGAGCGTGTACCTCGAAACCCAATAAAACTTCACAAAACCCGATAACCCATTCAATTACGAGTCCAACCATACGAGTTGCACTCAAATCCGACTCTGAACCGATGTTTAAAACTCAAAAATTCACTTTATAAAAATTTAGACAAAAACCCAAAATTTCTCTTTCAAAATTACCAATCAAATGCTAATAACGAAGATGGGTACATGATATATAATAAAAACTGAGTAGAAGACACTTATCCCAATCCATGTGGTATATATCGCCTCAATTCAAGCTCCATAGCTCAAAATATGCTAAAATATCTGAAACCTTCGAAATAGAGTTCATATAATTCACTGAACAGATATACCCTTCGCGATCGCGAAGAACAAACTCAACTGCCTCCAAAACTACGCTACGCGTTCATGAAAATTCCCAGGCAAACGCGATGGCCACATGTATCTACACTACACGATCGCGTCGCGACTAACGCGAACGCGAAGAAGAAATCTCCAGCTCCCAGTTTCTCGACTTAACTCTATGCGAACACGAGCTAACGAATGCAAACGCGATGCTCAGGCCTCATAAAGGTACGCAAACGCGATAGCCCAGTCGCGAACGCGATGAATGAAAAGGCCATCTCCCATAATACACCACGCAATCACGAAGAAGGTCTGAAACACCAGAAATCAACAGTGCTAAAGAATATGAAAATGATCCGAGACTCATCCGAAACTCACTCGAGCCCCTCAAGACCCCATCCGAACATACCAACCAGTCCCATAATACGGACCTATTCGAGGCCTCAAATCACGCATAACAACATAAAAATCACAAATCGTACCTCAAATCGAACTTAATAAACTTTTAAACTTTTAACTTCCAATACTCGTGCCGAACCATATCAAATCAATCCGACCCCAGTATCATCAAAGTTAACTCCCAGTCAAACTTATGAATATTCCAAACCATCAAATTTTTAACTTTCGCCAATTAGTGCCGAAACCTTCTAGAAATATCCAAATGCAAATCCCGGCATACGCTCGAGTCCAAACTAACCATCCGGATCTAACGGAATTATCGAAATTCCGATCCGAGGTCAAATACTCAAAATTCAAACTTGATCAACTCTTCCAACTTAAAACTCCAAACATGAAATTCATTCATCCAAACCAATTCCAAATCACCTGAAAATCAAAACCGACGATTCACACAAGTCATAATACATCATACGAAGCTACTCAAGACTTCAAACAGCTGAACAGAATGCAAATGCTCAAAGCGACCAGTCGGGTCGTTACATTCTCTCCTACTTAAACATATGTTCGTCCTCGAATGTTCCCAGAGTCATTCCAAAGCCATCAAATCACAGTGTAGCTCTACCATGCACATACCAGAGGGTGATCCCACGTCACCCCAATCCATGTAAGCCTGACAACACAACATAACTAAATATCATTACTTTAACCTTAGTCTGTAAGCCTTAGAACCCAATTTCCAACATCTGGAAAATCCTTACAAGACCGAAATCTCGCATCTACACACAGTATAAGTCTTAACAAGCTGTATCAAGCTATAACCATAACCCAAGATGTGATTACATGATATACCACATAACTCGCATACTCGTAGCAATAATTCCCGATCACAATAGCTGCTCAAAATAAATTCGATACCGGTAGAAAACCTCATATCAAATAAAACCTCGTTCAAAGCCTTCGTACACTGCCAATGATGAAAGAAACACGCAGAAACTCATAACCACTCATCAGATCAACAAGTGATGGAGCTCTTTCTCGTCCGACAAGAACCAAATCCAAATTCTAAGCCAACTTCTAAAATTATTCCTCCATACATACTGTAATCAAATCCGACAGTAACCATTCTAGGTTCAATGTCCTCATCTCATCAAACACAACCATTATATTGACATGCCACACCAATACAACCTAAAGCCATAATCTTGCAATCTGTGCACCAATAACAACAATTCAAAAGTACTCAATCATGAAAAATGACTCAAATGGGAGAACTGTATCGCAAGCTCAACAAGTACCACCCCAACACAGTGCTATGAACCCATCACACACGGTAGAACCAAGACACACGAATCTTAACACAAAGGATCATATCCCAACATAACCCCGCTACAATGCGTGACCCATCCAACACCGGTCCATATGAAATACCTCAAGCCAAAAATGCTAAAAACCAACAACCACACTCAATTCGACATCAAGTACACGAAGCGCATGACCATAACCACAGAGAAGCAAATAACACAATATACCACAACTCGAAAAGAATATAACCAAGGCGCAATCAACTATTCCACACCCCAATCACCATCTCGCTCGAATTCCCACTACAAGGCCCAACAGAATCGCACCATGTGTGCATATAACCAACAAATCACAATCCCTCGTAGCATAGAAGAGTAACACAAAGAACATATCAAAACACGAACAAGCTCAACTCCAACCGAATGGCATACCCCTCAACACTGACAGTTCTGAGTCAACAAATCTGACCCGGTGTGGAATACACATCCTCATCGGGCCTACCAGTTGGTCCTCAAATCAACCCCGGTCATCCCCAAATAAATAAACCCCTCAAAAAGTCCACAATGATCTAACGATAACGCGTACCACCATCTAGCTAACTTTGACCACATCTTCACAGTCCGCAATCCACGAAATAATTTGCTTCTGAGAACTCCCAGTCTGTAAATCCATATAATACATAAATCAACATAGTCGATCGCAACTCCACCACTCGAATGACTAACACATCTCTTATACACAATCATCCCCACGAAAAATACTTCTAAAATTCTTCCGTGCTACATAGAAAAATCTGAACATCGGTAGTCGATCAACCAGGCGAGTACCGCAATACCAATAAAGCATTCGTAGGTCAAAACATAGTGTGCCTTCTGAAATGCGCACCCTTCTCAGGCAATACCAAGTAGTAATAACATTAATCTAATCACCTGAATCTATCCATGATGTCTAAGAATTCATGACCTTCCCTTCAAAATTGAATCGTGACCTTGCACATGCAAATCTCAATTCCATACGACACACCGCATCTATCATGCTGTCATATGAAAACACAAGAACCACATTATCAACCCTGGGTCACAAGTAGATTACATACTCAATTAGCTCGAAACCTTCCACTTGATCTTATCCAGAAGGAAATCACAGCACGCACACATACCCCTCATACCTATAGATAATATCCATCTCAAGTTGTGGCAGAAATTATCGAGAACACTTCGAAACCCATTTGCACATAACCAAGTCATTTGTCACACCCCCCTTTTCACCTCACTAACCCTCTTTTGATAATAAAAATATTTGTAAAGCTCAAAAGGGTTTTCAATCATGAAAGTGACAAAAATATTGTGTTTCAAAAGATTTTTCAGAGTCGCCACTTGACATTTGGTTTCGGCGTGCCAAGTTACCATTTTTTAAAAAAATGTTTTTCCTTTAAAACACATTTAGACTCTAAAACACATTGCATACTTGATCAAATCAGCTTTAAAGAATATTTTAATTGAGGCCAAACACACAAAGAGAAGAGTAAGTACAAAAGGTTCGAAGTCGTTCCCACGTAATAAAAGAAAGTAAAATAAGAAATAAAATAAAAATACTAAAATTCTATTATATGCTTCCTCGTACCGTCTCGTCTTTGGTCTCCAACTACATAATACTACGGGACATTCCCCTGATAAAAATATTTACAGAGTCTATGGGGCATTCCCCTGAATATAAACTAAAGGGAATGACCTCTCACCTCGAATCAAATAAAATAAAAGGAAAAGACCTGAAGTTTGCCTACCAACCACAAATGAGTTCTTAAAGTTGCCTAAATTTATCGGGCCTAAAACATGTCACTAGCGACCCAAGTAACTAAAAGACCAAAATCATATTAAGCCCAAATCTGTTTCTTTGCTATTTAAATCTGTTAGCCCCCATGGCCCATTGATCATTGTTTTTCCTAATCCAAATTCACAAGTAATAATTCATAAAACAGCAGCAACTCAATATTCTTAAACATTCATTAAACTAATTTCAAATAAGATAACCAAGTCAAACATAACAGACTAGCGAACAGAGCACTTCAAGCACATCAAACAAAATCAAACAAGAACCTCACTCAAGAATATTCAAATAATTGTGTAAAGGGAAATGAAATGGACCTTTGTAGCCAAAACTCGTTTATAACTTTGAGGATGTGGATTTCCCGGATACGGATTTGTACAGCATGAAAAATTGAAATGAAGACCCCAAAAATCAACAGTGAAACTTTGCCGATAAACTGGACCGCAACCGGAAACTCGATGGATCCTTATTTGACTGGGAAACCTCGGACCCCAACTCAAAAACTTCAGCTAAATATCATTAGAAAGGAATTCGGTTTTGGTTTTATTTATATGTGGTAGGGATGGTGTTTCAGGTGGCTATGGCGATTGGGTTTTGGATTGGTCACTATGTTGGTATTACAATGAGTTTCACGGATGTTTGGAGGAGGAGCTCAAAGTAAAGGCCAGAAATTAAAATAAAAATGTTTGAAACTTCCTGCCATGCTAGGGATTTCTGCGCCTCTGTTTTTTGTCCTCTCTCGCGAGCTCTAAAGTCTGAGATACAGAGCTGCTACTGCGTTTTTGCTCTCAATATTTTCTCTCTCTGTGTCCTTTTGTTTGTTTGTTTTTTAAATTCTAAAGATGAATCAAAATACTAGTTTTATCTAAAATAATAGGGAATAATTAAAAGAAAAAAGAAATAGTCATATTAAAGAAATATATACAACTTAAAATCACACTAAACCAAGTAAAAGTATTTTTAAAACTTTTCTTTTTATCCTTTGTAAAAATAAAATAAAATTAACTAGACAAAATATCAATAAGCTAAAACAAAAGGAAATATTTTTGTAGTTTTTTTTAATTTTTAAGATTAAATAAAGCAAAAAAGTTTAAAATAGTCAAAATAGCGATATTAGGCCTAAAACCAACATCTAAGCACTAAAAGGTATAAAATTTCGGGGACGGTCAAAAATTATATGTCTACAGCTGCCCCTCTTTGACGGAAAATACGAAGAGTTTTCAGAAAAAGAACGACAAGACATGTTTTTGACCCAACCGTTATTTAAAAGAGAGTAGAACTAAAAGAAAGGAGAATGTGACCGAGTCCTGGTTTGGACAGCCTACATATCCCGGGTTGCAAGGGAATCAGGTCACGTGTAGTTCAAAAGCGAATGAAGTGATGGAGTATGATGAGACGATGAGAGAGTCGAGTGAGGTACCGTTCGAGGCTCCGGTCCGCGGTCCCTTCCATTACATCAAAAATAAAAATAAAAATTACAGTTAAAAGAAAAATGCAAGATCCTATCTACTTCTTGTCTCGAATCTTTCTTGAATCTCCACTTGATCCTTCAACATGAAACTGAAAATTCACCCTATTCTTCAGGTGGGTATCCTGCTGACTTGGATTTGAAGAAAACTGGAAGTTGACCCTGTTCTTCAGGCGGGCATCCTGCTGCTTGCGCTTGAAATAAACTTGAATTTAGAGTAGACTTGAGCTTGCAAACCTTATTCTTCAGGCGGCTCGTGCTACTTGTGATTTTACTTAAAGACCAGAGGTCGACCATATTCTTCAGGTGGGTTCGTGCTGCTTTTGACTTAAATTTGAAACTGAAAATTGAACCTGTTCTTCGGGCGGGCTCCTGATGCTTCTCTAACTTGAACTTGTAAACTGAAAGTTGACCCTATTCTTCAGGCGGGCTCTTGATGCCTCTCTGACTTGAACTTGTAAACTAAAAGTTGTCCTTGTTCTTCAGGAGGGCTCCTGATGCTTCTCTAACTTGAACTTGAAAAATGAAAGTTGACCCTGCTCTCCAGGCGGGCTAATGATGCTTCTCTAACTTGAACTTGAAAACTGAAAGTTGACCCTGTTCTTCAGGCGGGCTCCTGATGCCTCTTGAAAGTTGAAAGTTGACCCTGTTTCCAGGCGAGCTCCTGATACCTCTCTAACTTGAACTTGAAAATTGAAAGTTGACCATGTTCTTCAGGCGGGCTCCTGATGCTTCTTGAACTTGAAAATTAAAAGTTGACCCTGTTTTTCAGGCGGGCTCCTGATGCCTCTCTGACTTGAACTTGAAAACTGAATGTTGACCCTGTTCTTTAGGCGGGCTCCTGCAATCAAAACAACTCAACAAACAAAATTTTCTGCCACAGTTTGCACTAGGAAGATTTGTGAGTTGTTAGCAAAACTGTAAATCACCTATGTTATTGATGCAATGATGGGAGTAAAACTAAAGACTCGACTAGGATGTGCGTCTCCTGTGAGTAAAATCAAGAAACTTTGACTAGCAAATGCGTCTGCTAAAAATAAAACCTGAATGACCCAAACTAGGAAGTGCGTCTCCTAAAAGAATAACCTGAAAGATCCAGATTAGGAAGTGTGTCTCCTACGGGTGAAACTTGAATGAACCAAACTAGGAAGTGCGTCTCCTAGGGGTGAATTCTTAATTTAAGAAGTGCGTCTCCTAAAAGTATATCCTAAAAGACCCAGACTAGGAAATGCGTCTCCTAGGGGTGAACTTAAATTACTCAAACTAGGAAGTGCGTCTCCTAGGGATGAACTTAAATGACCCAAACTAGGAAGTGTGTCTCCTAGAGGTGAAGCCTTTAACATAAAATTAGGAAGTGCACCTCTTAAATAAATAGAATCTGAAAAACCCAAACTAGGAAGTGCATCTTCTAGATTTAAGGTTGAGCTTGAGAAAAACTATAAACTGAGCTTGACTAAACTTAAAATTGACCATATTCTCCAGCGGGACCCCTAAACTCAAGAAAAACTAAAGATTAACAACTTAAGAAAACTAAAAACTGACCCTATTCTCCAGGCGGGACCCCTGAACTCAAGGAAAACTAATGACTAACAACTTAAGGAAACTAAAAACTGACCCTATTCTCCAGGTGGGACCCCTGAACTTAAAGAAATCCAAAAATTAATAACTTAAGAAAACTAAAATTGACCCTATTCTACAGGCAGGACCCCTGAACTAAAGGAAAACTAAGATTAATAACTTAAGAAAACTAAAAGCTGACGCTATTCTCCAGGCGGGACCCCTGAGCTCAAGAAAAGCTAAAGACTAACAACTTAAGGAAACTTAAAACTGACCGGAATGCTAAAGATTAACAAGTTAAGGAAACTAAAAACTGACCCTATTCTCCAGGCGGGACCCCTGAACTTAAGGAAAACTAGAGATTTAAAACTTAAGGAAACTAACAACTGACCCTATTCTCCAGGCGGGACTCCTGAACTTAAAGAAAAAACAAAAAACTCTTCCGACTGGGGAGAATGCCTAGGAGGTATGATCTTCTCAACTAGGGGAATGTCTAGCAGGTAAAACCTTCTCAAACAACCTTTGTGCTGACAAAATTTGGGCACGAGACCTGAAAAATTCAAGCTTCCAAGCTTTAATTTGGACATAGTCTTCATCCCTGTTTCAAACAAAGAAAACTTGTGAGTTTAAAACATGGTAGTTGGTTTGTGGCCTTGATGTTGAGGGCGATTGCTCCTATACTTGCCATGATAACTTTGATTTTAACTTGGAAGACCCTGCTTGTTATTGGCTAACCACTTTTCTGTCAAACCTTACCACAGAAAACACCTCTGATCTATTCAAGTCCTATACTCTTTGCCTGTTGCATTGTGCTCATGAATTGATATTTACCGAACCTTTGCACTTCATATGAATCCCAAAGCACGCCAATTGTCACCAACTCAGTGTGGATACTACTCTTTCCTGACTTATGCCACTTTGGTGTGCTAGCCAGACTCCGCTTTGTGCAATTGGAAAGTTGGTAGAAAATTTTGAAGTCATTTCTCACTTATTTTGACGAAACAAACTCAAAAAGAGGACGTGAACAAAGCAAGAGGAATTGAGTAAGGGACAATGGAAAGAGATGATATATAAGAAGAAAATTACAAAGTAGAAACTCATCAGATGTGGATACCAACTCTAATGGCCACGACATGCACTTTTGGATTAAATGGCCTAATCTGTCAAGCAAGTCTAATCTTCCACTCTTGCCCTACCTCTAAGCTATAAAACTGGGCTTCAATGCTTCAATTATCCTATCTAATTCACGATCCTCAGTTGACTTGTAGTGCCCTGAAGGGTTTTCACCATCAAGCCTCTCTCATTTTATTCTTTCTCTCGACTCACTGTCGCCTTATGGTACCTGTGAAGGTTTTCACCGATAAGACTCTCTCATTTCTTCTTTACTTTTCATTTCCTATGGTTCCCAGATGACAACGTATTAACTATGGTAAAAATATCATATTTTCTTTGCAGGTCTAACTCGGCACTCTTAAAGATTATCGGGGAGGTCTTTTTTGAATTGTAATGTGGCTTTTGGACAGGGTTAGAAAGAAATGATATCATAAAGGCTCAAAATGACTAAGACAACATGGTTAATTTATTTACAACTTTTGGAATCCATTTTAAAAACTTTTCCCCAGTTTCTAAAACAAGAGAATTTGAACCTCTTTTTTTTTCTTTTTTTTAGATGGAATTTTTAAGAAAATTGCCCCACTCTTGACTTCGTGGGATTATGAAATATTTTATTTGGTGCGACCGAACTGTAAGGCTGCCTACATATCTTGTGGTGACAAGAATCGGGTCTAACGTAGTTCAAAAGACTACTCTTTGTTGCTGCTATTTTCTTTTTCTTTTTCTTCTTTTATTATTTTTTTTTTTTGTTGAAATTTTCTTTTGGAATGAAGTTTCTAAAACAAACCTTATGGGGCATGATATTTCTTTTTTTTAATGACTCTAACTCGATTCCAAAAGAGGGGAGGTCAAGAAAATTAGCATAGGCTCAAAAAGGGGTACCGAATGGTATAACATATTTAGGTAGCTGAAAGAAGGCCTCCCAATCCCTGAAAATGCCAAGTACAACACATGTAACTTGAGGATGAAAAAGGAAGATCATGCACAATATTTCTTTTGCAGCTTTGGCGTTGATATCACTGATATGCCTTCCTCTTTTCTTCAGTGCCTTGTCAAGTACACAACTCTCGTTGTGTGATTTCTTCTTCACAATGGATGTGCTCCGTCAATTTGGAGCAAACTCTCTTGGCTTTATCTTGTAACTTGAGATGCACTTGAACTCAAAGTTGCTTGCTTTAAATTGTCTGGGACACACTCTCTTGTAATAAATTCTTATCGTCCTCTTAACTCCCTAAACTATCTTCCCCAGTTTCACACAATTCGGGCTTTAAATGATCTCAAAATATCAAAATCTTTACTTATTTCCCTCAAATATTTATCTTCAAAACTTGTTTCATTGCTTCATGATTAGACTAACTTTTAATACTAGACTGAGAATTACGCGTGCATGACATGTCACTAGAGTCACCATGAAAAGAACTATAAAAGGAAAAGAGAACTAAACAAAAACTGACTAAAAATAATAGAAAACATGAGATTGCATTAGACAGACGGTGAAAGGGTTTGAAAAATAAAATAAGCAAAATAGACATGGGTTACAACCCTGGAACGATCCTAGATAACACTAGACGAGTTACTATAACTAAACGAACTACGCAAAATATGAGAAAGAAGGGTTTGAGCCACAAGACAATATTCGGATTATAACCCTGAAATAACCCGGACAACAGAAACGACGACAAAATAAACTACCAAGACTCTTTCATGGCTAACCAAGACAGGAGTGCCTTTCCAATTTCCAAGCCCGACATCTTAGCCATTAAGTCGCACATCAACATTACTAGGACCTTCACAAATCTCCATCACATTGACCTCAGAAAATTGCTTTTGGGTTCCTTTTGTCACCTCGTTCTTAAGATCAACTTCTGGAACCGAGACAGATAGTGTTGAAAACTTTGCGGTAAGTGGCCTTCCAAGGGATTCAGAAGAGTTCTCACATTCCTTTTCAACACAAATCATGCCTACCATATGCGTCTCATTATGAACAGGCAAAGGACTTTGGCTAGTATCCGCTGTATCTGAATTTTGCACGGTAATGTCACCTGCATCAATAAGCTTCTGGACTGCTCTTTTCAAATGCCAACACTTTTCTATACTGTGCCTCGGGGCATTAGAGCAATATGCACACCTTTGAGAATAATCAAATTTTTTTAGGAGGGAGTTCAATATTTTTATCTGAATCGGCTTCAACATGTCCAATTGCCTCAACCTTTGGAACAAACTAGCATATGATTCTCCAATAGGAGTGAAAGCCTTTTCTCTTTGCTGTTGCCTTTTCATTTGTACTCCGGCCTCGATTGGAACCTCTTGCGGGTAGGTGGTTGACATGCATGAAAAGGCGGGTAAAACATTTATGAAAGTAGTGCAGGCCAATGAAAGTCCTGTGGATGTGGAGCATATGGCGGTGCATTATGGATAGAGTAGTAGGAAGGTGAGGTATGACTTTGGGGATTTTGTGGAGAGAAGTAGCATCAGTGAGGATTATCTGGAGTACAGAGATGTTCATGGGGTCGATGTTGAGGCTGAAAGCGTTAAGCAGGAACGCCCACTAGGACTTGTCGTTGGCGGGGCTCAACAACATCAGGAGGGCTATTTTTGGGAAAGGTAGTTGGAGGACGAACGATGGATCTAGTAGGGAGGTTAGGAAAGTTATGATAAGCGGGAAAATTCGGAGAATATGGTGGATCATTTGACACTATGACCGGAGCTTGGGTAAGGGTAGCAACTAGGAAGCTAGGTGGTGGCGGGGGTGGTGCCTTCCCAGTCATCCAAGCCTGATACATGTCCGCCATGTGTTGTCTCAACATCCTTACCTCTTCAACCAACCTAATGTCCTGTTCAACCAACTGCTTTCGGGTACCAATATCCACTAACTCAACTCTGTTGTCGTCTGTCATTGCCTTTCGACTTTATGTTGTAGGAAAGAGTTACCAGTTTAAGAACCATAAACCAACCAACATTCTGTTATAATGAAGATAACAAAGAGGAACAAAATGAAGTCATCACGTTAGCGTTAGGGAATTTAACATAAGATAATCTCACATTATGTTCAATGCACCTAGTCACAGTTATCGGTTCTAAAATGACTCCGAGGGTACGAAGGTCATATGGCATCATCCCAATTTTACTCTCATTGCCCTTTTCTTCTTCGTTTCCTCTCTTACGCTCCTTGATTTGCTCATTTCTTCCCTCTCATCCCATAACTTCATCTTCTTCTTCTTTTTTTCTTTTAATTTCAAAAATGATTTGATCGAACCCGATGTAGGTTGCCTACGTATCATGTTCCACATGAATCAGACCAAGCGTAGTTCTAGAAAATCGGGAATAAACTAAATAAATCAACTTCCTTTTTTCTTTTTTCTTTTTCTTCTATTCTTATGCAAAATCAGACTATCAAAATATCTAAAATAAGAATTATTATTTTTTTTTTTTTTTGCGAATTTGCAAAGAAAGACTTCTAAGAATGAAAGAAAATATTTTTGAACTCCTTTTTTTTTTTGGAATTTTTGCAAGAAAGACTTTCAAAGAAGAAAGGATTGTTTTTTGAATTTTTTGAAAATTAGGGTCGAACCCAATGAAGGTTGCCTACGTATCTCATATCCGGTGAGAATCAGATCAAGCGTAGTTCTGGAAAACTGATGGATAAAAGCCCCAATGCTATTAGACAGGACTAGAAAGTAAAAAACACCACAAAAACAGACTCAAAATATAAAAAGTCTTCTCAAATAAGCTCATGAATGTGACGGTCATGGCTGGGATGGTCCTGGGTATCTGTCATGCTCAAGCTCTAGTAAGTGCATCCATACTTGAATGAGAAAAATAAGACCAAATAGAGTTAGTGACTCAAGACACTATGTGAGACAATAACACTTCCTATTGGACACATGCAAAACATAATTGAGGCTATTTTTGCAAAATGGTCTACATGGCCAAAAGGTGGCTAGAAGTGCAAACTCAGCTAGGACGACCTCTAAGACATGGAAAACACCTCACGAAGGCGTATACCACCCCCGATCTCCCAGTAATCACGGTCTCTAACATTACTTTACAAAAATGACCCGCTTTGTATAAATGGTCTATGTGGCCAAAAATGGCTAAGCATGCAAACTCAACAGGAATGGACCTTAAACTAAGAGGATGCCTTGTTGTGGACTCATGACTCAAGACATGGGTTAACAAGCCACTTTGAGAAAATAGCCCTATTTTGCAAAAATGACCAATGTGACCAAAAGTGGCTAGACATGCAAATTCAACAAGGATGAGCCTTAAAGTAAAGAGACAACTAATTGTGGATTCAAGACTCTCCGAACATGGTTCAAAGAGCCACTTTGCAAAAATAGCCCTATTTTGCAAAAAGGCCGATGTGGCCAAAAGTGGCTAGACATGCAAGATTTGGCTACGACACCCGAAGCCAAGAACTTAAGACTCACTAGGAAGACCGGACCCTATGTGGGCTGCCTACGTATCCAGCCCCGAAAGACGAAAATCAGGTATGCGTAGTTCGGGAAGATTGGATATGAGAGAAAGCTTTAAAAATGCAATTGATTTAGAAAAAATATTTTTGTCTTTTTTGAAAAATGATGAGAAAGTGTAAAATCTTTTTGTTGTTTTTTTTTCTTTTCGAAAACGGAGCGAGAAACTAAAAGTGATAAAACCCTCAATATTCTCTCTTGCTTAATTTTTCACCCTTCTTTCCCAAACATCAGTCCGCCAAATGACCTTTCTACCCTCAAAGATATAACATTTAGCACATAGGATGATTGAATGTCCTCTTGGGCCATCGATCCATTTGACACAATTTGGACAGACTTCCTACAAAGGACACGGTACCTAGAACCGGACCCTGCTAGGTCATAATGATATGATGCAAATAAAAATGATCTAAAGGCTGACCTACGTTTGGGGTTCACTTAACAAGGCAATTCGGGGGAACGTATGGTCGATAGTGGCTGCTCAAGCTTTCCACCCACTCCATACGTCCGACGGCCCCCTCCTAAAATAAGGGTGACTCAACAAAGTGTTTGTGTACGCGACGTGTACTACGAGACATGTTGCAGAAAGAATTGACCGGGTAATGCAAATGATGACAGTTATAAAGCAGTAACACATAAAGGAAAAACTGTAAACACATAAAACGACTAGCAAATAAAGCGACATAAACAAATAAAAATCAAAAAAAGCAAAAACAAAACATAAAAACCTCAACCGAATAATCTAAAAAGCCAACAAGATCAAGTGCCAGCTCGAACCTGCAACTCCCCAGCAGAGTCGCCAAAACTATCACACACATTTTTCACCTCACTAACCCTCTTTTGAAAATAAAAAGATTTGTAAAGCTCAAAAGGGTTTTCAATCATGAAAGTGACAAAAATATTGTGTTACAAAAGATTTTTCAGAGTTGCCACTTAACATTTGGTTTCGGTGTGCCAAGTCACCGTTTTTAAAAAAAATAATTTTTCCTTTAAACACATTTAGACTCTAAAACAAAGTCTGCACCAGAAATTCCGAGTAAGGGGGTTCATTTGACTCGGGGAGAAGGTATTAGGCATTCCCCGAGTCCCGTAACTAGTACGATTGCATACTTGATCAAATCGGCTTTAAAGTATATTCTAATTGAGGCCAAACACACAAAGAGAAGAGTAATCACAAAAGGTTCGAGGTCGTTCCCACCTAATAAAAGAAAGTAAAATAAGAAATAAAATAAAAATACTAAAATTCTATTTTACGCTTCCTCGCATCGTCTCCTCTTTGGTCTCCAACTACATAATACTACTGGGCATTCCCCTGATAAAAATATTTACAGAGTCTATGGGGCATTCCCCTGAATATAAACTAAAGGGAACGACCTCTCACCTCGAATCAAATAAAATAAAAGGAAAAGACCTGAAGTTTGCCTACCAACCACAAATGAGTTCTTAAAGTTGCCTAAATTTATCGGGCCTAAAACATGTCACTAGCGACCCAAGTAACTAAAAGACCAAAATCATATTAAGCCCAAATCTGTTTCTTTGCTATTTAAATCTGTTAGCCCCCATGGCCCATTGATCATTGTTTTTCCTAATCCAAATTCACAAGTAATAGTTCATAAAACAGCAGGCAACTCAATATTCTTAAACATTCATTAAACTAATTTCAAATAAGATAACCAAGTCAAACATAACAGACTAGCGAACAGAGCACTTCAAGCACATCAAACAAAATCAAACAAGAACCTCACTCAAGAATATTCAAATAATTGTGTAAAGGGAAATGAAATGGACCTTTGTAGCCAAAACTCGTTTATAACTTTGAGGATGTGGATTCCCGGATACGGATTTGTACAGCATGAAAAATTGAAATGAAGACCCCAAAAATCAACAGTGAAACTTTGCCGATAAACTGGACCGCAACCGGAAACTCGATGGATCCTTATTTGACTGGGAAACCTCGGACCCCAACTCAAAAACTTCAGCTAAATATCATTAGAAAGGAATTCGGTTTTGGTTTTATTTATATGTGGTAGGGATGGTGTTTCAGGTGGCTATGGCGATTGGGTTTTGGATTGGTCACTATGTTGGTATTACAATGAGTTTCACGGATGTTTGGAGGAGGAGCTCAAAGTAAAGGCCAGAAATTAAAATAAAAATGTTTGAAACTTCCTGCCATGCTAGGGATTTCTGCGCCTCTGTTTTTTGTCCTCTCTCGCGAGCTCTAAAGTCTGAGATACAGAGCTGCTACTGCGTTTTTGCTCTCAATATTTTCTCTCTCTGTGTCCTTTTGTTTGTTTGTTTTTTCATTGTTTTGTTTTTTAAATTCTAAAGATGAATCAAAATACTAGTTTTATAAAAAATAATAGGGAATAATTAAAAGGAAAAAGAAATAGTCATATTAAAGAAATATATACAACTTAAAATCACACTAAACCAAGTAAAATTATTTTTAAAACTTTTCTTTTTTTCTTTTGTAAAAATAAAATAAAACTAACTAGACAAATTATCAATAAGCTAAGACAAAAGGAAATATTTTTGCAGTTTTTTAATTTTTAAGATTAAATAAAGTAAAAAAGTTTAAAATAGTCAAAATAGCGATATTAGGCCTAAAACCAACATCTAAGCACTAAAAGGTATAAAATTTCTTGGACGGTCAAAAAATACATGTCTACATCATTAGAACTGAATCCCTCCAACTCAACCAAGTCACGCTGGTCGCCAAAACCCAAGAGTATTGCCACAAAGCACCTGTAGAGACTCAGCACATCATAAGTACCCAAAGAACCGATCATATCCATTACCGTGCCGATCCAACTTACTACCAATCTGTCCTATTTCTCTGAGTTCTTTCCAAATTACCCTCAAGTTAACACTTCTCATTGCTGGTAGACCACGACCCTTACACAAAGCTCATCACACGAGATCCTAGCATAAAACCGCATCGCCCTAAGCCCATAAGCCATTGTATTCCCTCTTAAGCACCCCAAAAGTACCACAACTGAGACACCCACTCTGAAAAAAACCTTCTGTTAGTCTAAAGTTGTTCTTTTTGCCTTTCTGCTGCTGAAATGTAGATCCATAGTAATACAGAAATATCGCAAGTCCCAACACCATCCAATTCAAATATCAAATCTTGGCCATTTACAAATTCGAAATTTTCTCAAATACCACATATGAGTCTTGAACCCATTAGAACCTTCTCGGGAGTCATCCACTCTATTCAGATCTCATATACACCGCCAAAATGAGCCAAACGACATGTTCTACGTTAGCACCCCAAAGCCCCAAACAAGTAATTCACACCTTTAAGCAACCGAGCAAATCCCCTTTATTTAGTACATTACATCCATCACCAACAACAACCCTAAACCACTCCCAAGACTCCCATATGTCCATAATACATCATGCATCCAGAAATTTCCTTGCTTAAGTCATCGTCAAAACCAAGATCTGCAAGTCATAACCGATCTGCAAGTATGCCTCATACCGAAACTAATACAACACAAAACCATGCAATCAAATCGTCGATAGCAGACTCCTCCACTTTGTTCAAAGCCATAGATCACAACATTCGATAACTCACAATATCTATACTCTATTACAAACATAGTCTCACAGTGAGATTCAACTAAATTTTTCAGAAGCTCATGCAACACAAATCATAAAATACCTCAAACCATCTGCTAAGCTCGCATTTATCCTCGTGCTAGTCAGGTCAACTTTCTCAACCAATCCAAACTCAAATCGCAACACCTATAACCCACTGGTAGAAAAAAAACCCTCCTTACAACATCATAAGGATCACACATTTGTAGATTATCCCGTAGGTGATAACCTACCTGCTCAACCTCAAACTGACATCTCTCTATACCCTTTCACAGCCACAACTACTACACAACCACTTAATCTTCCTTTGTTTGAACTCATCAACAAGACATGAGAATCTATTTCGTTCCACAAATGAACAACATGAAAGAATCCATCGAAACACTCATAACTCAAGACTGTACAACACATCATAGGAATCAAGCACCTAATAGTTCTGTTCGCATTCCAAGCGACCTTCCTCATCACATCAAAGCCATCTTAACACACCCCACAGTCGTATCTTACTCATCATGTAATCATCCAACCACTTACTGAGCCAAAAATCCCTCTCATAAGGGTACTACTGGACATATAAGTCCAAAAGCACATGCTCACACAACTGAAACTACCGAGCCCAAGCTGCGGTCTAATCCTGGCCTCAAGTCATTCAGACTAGCCTATCACCCAAACACAGAAAACATATCTCGCACCTCGTCCATAGAATCACAATCCTTCATTGCATAATTGCTACCGAGCGCTCACTTACGCATACGAATGAGTAGAAGGAATTCAAAGAGATATGCTTCAACCTGAATCAATGATTCACGATAAGGAAAGAAAGATGGGAAGTTTATCCTAAATGCCTTGTAGTCTCTCGGACATCATCATACCGATCTGCAAGACTCTACTAGACACTTGCTCATGACTCGGAGAACCTATGAACCTAGAGCTCTGATACCAACTTGTCACGACCCCAAAATACAACTAGTCGTGATGACACCTAACCCAACCCGCTAGGTAAGCCAATTAGCAATAATCCAGCTCAAATGAGATCTACTGAGAGAAATAATGATAATATAACTAAAATTTTATACAAAAACTCAAGGACTGGCAGTATATATCATGACTTTCTAAGATTTAGAGTTTACAAAGCTGGTATGAAATAATTACATCATATGTTCGAAATATACAAGCTACCAAGAACAAGAGGCATCTATAACCGGAGCGCAGGTACATACTCAATGTCAGCTCCTGCCAAACATAGCAACATCAGCTCCAAAATCTGCACGCAAGGTGCAGAAGTGTGGTATGAGTACAACCGACCCCATGTACTCAATAAGTAACAAACCTAACCTTGGGTTAAAAGTAGTGACGAGATTGGACAATACTCAGAGTCCAACACCAATAGCCAAGAACTACTCATAACAATATAATAAAAGCAGCACAAGTAATAACTCAAAGATATAATGCTCAGCTGGTTCACAGTTACAGAAAAATAGGCAACCTTTTCAGGTATAACAGTAAAACCCCATATCTTTCACCGAAATCACCAAAGTATGAGTATATCAACAAACTATGATTTTCCCAAAAACTTTTGACAACAGATACGATATATCATTCTCAGTTAGCATGAGGAAAGTACATCTCTATGCCTACATGTCAGTGTGTATGTGAATTCATGAATGTCACAAAACCGTGTAGCATAAGGAAATACATCTGTATGCTTGTATATCAAGTGTGCATGTCATGCATCACAGTGATGAACCCATATACTGACATTCTCAGAGTACTCAATCTCACTGTCTCGCACTTCCACTCATCACACTCAGTCACTCAGCACTATACGGTACCTGCGCTCACTTCTGGTATGTCAGACTCCGGAGGGGCAGATCCTTCCCAAGCGCTAATATAAAGCCAATATGGCATGCTGTGGCGTGCAGCCCGATCCCATCAATAATAATAAAGCTTATAAGGAATGATGTGGAGTGTAGCTGATCCATATAATAAATAAATAAATATATATATATATATATATATATATATAGCCAATATGGCCTGCTGCGGCGTGCAACCCAATCCCATAATGAATCAATAAAACTTGTTGCGGGGTGCAGTCTGATCCCATCAATATTACTCATAATACGGCCCTCAGGCCCCAACTCAGTCATCAATCTCTTCAGTCTCTCGGGCTCACAAATCTCATGACAATCAACCCAAACAATGATAACATGATGTGACAATAATTGATAGCAGAGACTGAGATATGATATACAAATGAATGAATATGACTGAGTATGTAATTGCAATTTAAGCAAATAATTCAACAGTAGAAATGACCTCAGTGAGTTTCAACAGAATAAGCATATAGCCTAAGTATGATTTCTAACATGATTCATAGCTCTTATAATAAAACAAGTAGGGAGAACATGGAGGTAACATGATATAACAGCAAAACAAGTCCGGCATAGTCTAATAATCAACTAAAATCACGATTTCCTCGATGCACGCCCACACGCTCGTCACCTAGCATGTGCTTCACCTTAGTACATCTCTTATAACACAATTCTCAGGGTTAAGTACCCTCAAATCCAAGTTTAGATATGTTACTTACCTCGAACAAGCCAAATTTAATACCGAGCAAGCCGAACAACAATCTAAAAATGTCATCCTGTGCATATCAACCTCCGAACGGCTCAAAACTAGCCAAAAGAAACTCAAATACATCAAATATCTCCTAAGAAAACAATCCCAAATGATAAAGGTCGAATCTTTACACATTTACTCAAAAGCAACCAAAAATCAAACATGCGCCCGCACCTTGGAACTTAACAAAACAACCAAAAATCAAACCTGCACCCGCACCTCGGAACCTAACAAAAATGTGATAGCACATTCAATTACGAGTCCAACCATACTAGTTTCACTTAAATCCGACGCCGAATCGATGTTCAAAACTCAATAATTCACTTTATGAAAATTTAGACTAAAACCCCCAATTTCTCTTTTAAAAATCACCAATCAAATGGCAAAACCGAATATGGGTTCATGAAATATAATAAAAACCGAGTAGAAGACATTTTCCTCAATCCATGTGGTAAAACTCGCCTCAAACATCGCCTGAATCTGAGCTCCATAGCTCAAAATATGCTAAAATGTCTGAAATCTTCGAAATAGAGTTCTTATAATTCACTTAACAGACATACCCTTCATGATCCCAGGACATCCTTCGCGATCGCGAAGAAAAAACTCAACTGCCTCCAAAAATACTCTATGCGTTCGCGAAAATTCCCAGGCGAACACGATGTCTACATGTATCTACACTACGTGATCGCGTCACGACTAACGCGAACGCGAAGAAGAAATGTCCAGCTCCCAGCTTCTTGACTCAACTCTATGCGAACGCGAGCTGACGAATCCGGACGCGATGCTCAGGCCTCACAAAGGTAAGTGAACACGATAGCCCAGTTGCAAACGCGATGAATGAAAAGGACAACTCCCATAATACACTACGTGATCGCGAAGAAGGTCTGAAACACCAGAAATCAGCAGTGCTAAAGAACATGGAAATGATCCGAGACTCATCCGAAACTCACCCGAGCCCCTCAAGACCCAATTCGAACATACCAACTAGTCCAATAACACGAACCTATTCGAGGCCTCAAATCACGCATAACAACATAAAAATCACAAATCGCACCTCAAATCGAACTTAATGAACTTTTGAACTTTTAACTTCCAAAACTCGTGACGAACCATATCAAATCAACCCGGAATGAACTCAAATTTTGCACACAAGTCCCAAATGACTTAACAAAACTATTTATATTTTTGGAACCACAATCCGAACCCGATATCATCAAAGTCAACTTTTGATCAAACTTATGAACATTCCAAATCTTCAAATTTACAACTTTCACCAATTAGTGTCGAAACCATCTAGAAAAATCCAAATGCAAATCGAGGCATACGCCCAAGTCCAAAACATCCGGACCTGACGAAATTATCAAAACTCCGATCCAAGGTCAAATACTCAAAAGTCAAACTTGGTCAACTCTTCCAACTTAAAGCTTCAAACATGAAATTCACTCTTCCAAATAAATTCTGAATAACCTGAAAACCAAAATCGATGATTCATACAAGTCATAATACATCATGCGAAGATACTCAAGTTTTCAAATAGCTGAACGGAATGCAAATACTCAAAATGACCGGTCAAGTCATTACCCTAAGCTACGCGATCACGTTTCAGGCTACGTGAGTGCGAAGAACATCATGTGCCTCAGCTCGGTCTCTCCTTCCATATATGCAAACGCGGTCCTACGCACGCGCTCGTGATGTACAAGCTTTTCAATATTTGAGATCGCATCTCTGACTTTGCGAATGCGAAGAATAAATCTCCTTCAGTCTCTAAGGACTCTATGCGATAGCGGGAGAACCTTCGCGAACGCATAGAAGGAAACCAGAACAGAAAAACTAGCAGCACTATTTCAAGAACAAATGGTTCAAACTCAATCTGAAACATACCGGGGCTCTCGGGATCTCGTCTGAACATACCAACAAGTCCTAACATATGATATTAACTCGTTCGAAGCCGAAAATCACATCAAACAATACTAAAATCATGAATCGCACATTGATTCGAGCCTGATGAACTTCTAACTTCTAAAACTAATGTTGAAACATACCAGACCAACTCCAATTGATCTCAAATTTTGCACACAAGTCATGATTGACACAACAGACCTTTTTCAACTTCCAGAACCGAAATACGGACCCGATATCAATAAAATCAAGTCTCGATCAAACTTCTCAGCCTTTCAAACCTTTAACTATTTAACTTTCATCAATTCAAGCCGAAACTACCTACGAACTTCTAAATCAATATCCGGACATGCTACTAAGTCCAAAATTACCATACAGAGCTATTGAAACTGTCAAAACTATATTCCGAAGTCTTCTACATAAAAGTCAAACTCTAGTTAACTCTTTTAACTTAAGCTTCTAACTTTGGGATTAAGTGTCCCATTTCACTTTGAAACTCACCTGAAACCAAAACCAACCATCCCGGTAAGTCACATAACCATAATATAACATAGAGGAGACAATAAATAGGTGAACAGGGCTAAAATACTCAAAATGACCAGCCGGGTTGTTACATCTATTATGCAAAATAAGCTCCCTCAAAAGTGTGAAAATCTAGGGAACTTCACTATACCTTGCTATTTAGGAAGTATCAACTTTGAAAATTCTTTGTGTGATTCAGGTGCTTCTATTAATCTTATACCTTTGTCTATTTTTAGTAAACTTGAGAAAGAAATTGGAGCAATTAGATCTGTACTTGTGTCTTTGCAGCTGGCGGATCAGACCACAATAATACCGGAACGAATAGTGGAATATGTTCTAGTTTGGGTGGACAAATTTGCATTCCCTGTGGAATTCATCTTGGTGAACATTGAAAAGAATAAGGAGGTCCCTCTGATTTTAGGGAGATCTTTCTTGGCTACTAGCAGAGCTATTCTGGATATTTATGAAAGGCAGTTCATGCTAAGAGCGGGAGAAGAAAGGGTGATTTTCAAGATGAAGGAAGCAATGGGAGCACCTATTGATGAGACAACTGCACATTCTGAATTCAAGACAAGGGCCCTAAAAGAGCGAGCTGGAGAGAGTAAGCATGACAAGTGTGGGGTGTACGCAAAGAAGGCAGAAAAGAAAATTTTAGCATGGATGTGTGCGCTGGGTCGGGCGTGCAAAGTGGATCCCAACTTAGATTCAGACCCAAACTCGATGATTCAGGGGAGTTTCCTTTACCTCTTGCTTTTTATTTGTGTGTCATGGGGACATGCCACAATGTAAAGTGTGGGGTGGGGGATGTAAATATGTATATGTATATCGATTTTTCTTCTTTTATCTTTCTGTGCATTTTCATTAGTATTGTTTAAAAAAATTTAACTTTTTTCGACGATGAATTTCCTTAACTGGCTTCTTGAGGGATCAAAGTCGAAGAAAAAAATGTCTTTTATTTTTGTTTTATTTTCTTAGGTAGTGTAACAATTGTTTCTTGATTTTTTTTTGTGTCGCGGTTCTTTTTCAAGGGTTTTGCTTGAACCAGGTGTAGTTAGCTTTATCTTTTTGTAGGAATAAAGAATCTTGAGTCATAGTGCTAAGTGGAGGCAATTTTCTTGATTTTGTTATGTCTTGAGAGCGGTGAGTGTCTTAGTTGTGATGCTTAGGATCATTTCTTGACTCATCTGTAAGTGCCTTAAATTGTTTGATTTTGACTCTGCTTAATTGTTTTGACTAGAGAGTCGGGATAGATCCGGTCCTGAGTGAGTTATGTGCTATGGTGTGAGTGCTATTATTTTTGATATTCTGTGCATGTCAGTTGATGTCTAGAACTTACCATGTGTGTTTGCAAAGCAAAATAGGGGTCTTGTTTAGTCTAGGAAATGATATAGGCATTTGTTTTGTTGAGCCAGATATATGATTTTGCCCTCCCAATTAATGTGTATCTTAGCTAGCCCATTTGAGCCTGTAATCCTATTTCTTTGGCAACCACACTACAAGCCTGACCCCTTTGTTTGAATTGACTATATGTTTGAACCTTTCACCTCCCTTGAGCACTTCAAATTCTTATGAGCTTGTTAAAAGCTAAGTTGAGGCATGGTTAAATTTTTGAGTGAAACTACTGAAAAAGGAGATAGGTGCAACGGTTGAGAAATATTGTGAGAGCTACATGTAAGGAATTGAAAAACAAAAGTGAATTCTCTTGAGAAAAATAATCAGAACTTTGAAAGAAAGAAAAAAAAAGAGTTTGTGTATGTATTAGAAAAAAATATTTGATTCCTTGCTAGTGGTAGTCATCTTGTTTGTGCTTAAAGTGTTTGGGAGCTTGATGTTATGATGTTATGAAGGTTAGGGTTTGGTTCAACATAAGTGTGGGGTTCAGATTGAGAATTATATGTATTGAAGTGTTCAGGGAAGTTTTGTCACTATATCCAAATATTTTCTACTCGTCCCGCAGCTTACATTACAACCAAATAAAGTCCCACTTGATCTTTGATTGAATGAGCTCAATTAGTAAAGTATTACACTATGGGCAAGCCTATGGTACGCCTTTTGTGGAACATGAATTTTAATTCTGAGAGTGAGTGAATGTTTTCTATCTTGAATTCCTATTTGTTCTTGAATTTTATTGTGTGTGAAACTATTCTCTATCTTTGGTGTGAGGGGATATGATTTGCAAAGGAAGGGTACGGTCTTTGGCCTTTGTGTTAGAGTAAGTGAGAATGTTGTGAAAAATACTTGGTGCTTTTGAGTCTAGTCTTGAGGCTAGGATATTACGGTATGGTGCTTAGTTTGCTTTAATTATTTTTGGAAGGATGAGTTAGGAGAGTCACTTGAAAAGGTCATCTCTATGTGAAGTGTAGGTTGATTGCTCGGGGACGAGCAATGGTTTAAGTGTGAGGTATTGATGATAAGCTAGGAACTCATGTTTTAAACTATATTCCCATTCTAATTACTACACTTTAATTGTATTTGAGCCTAATTGTTAGTACTTTATATTTATTATGTGTGCTATGTTGTGTAAGATGTGATTTCTAGTGAAGAAGAAAGTTTTGAGCTAAAATGAATAATTTAGAGCTCTGAAGTCTGAGTAGAAGCCTAATAAATTATGTCGGGATCACGTTCGAGGGTCGAGGACCAAGTCTAGATGTCAAAAAGTGAGAAAAAATAGTTACTCTGAGAAAAATGTACTACTGTGCTGCTGGGCATAAGGTGTTAGTGCAAAATTCATGCATATTGGAAAAAACCTTCTTTCTGAACTTTCTCATTGGCACGGAGCATGGGGCGACACGTGGCACGTTGTGCCTATGTAACTTTCTTAGAGTGATTTTTTACTTCGGTTTGGAAAGGGTAGTTCTATCCGGACCCGCTTCTACTTGGTATAAATACACCAAAAATATGTTTTTGATGGGACTTTTGACCTACGGAAGATTGGAGGATCATTGTAGACTCAAAGCACAATGATTCATCAGTATTTCCTCAACTCAACACCCAAGTTTGGATTGAATTCATATTTTTGTATGCTTCAACTCTATTTATGATGACTTTCTTCATGATTATGGAGTAGTTTACTTTAGGGTTTGACGGATATGGTATTTTGATTGATATTTGTGGATTTTAACTCTAGTTATTAGCATGAATTCGTTTAAGAAGCTTTGAATTGATTGCAATTTGTTCACCATATTATTTAATCGAAAGAGAAATATTTTGGGTGATTATCTTTGCGTTTGGTTTAATTCAGTGATTCTCTTAAGTAATCGAAAGAGCTTGTTGAATTGTTGATTAAATCAAGTTAGGAGAATATTTGAAAGACATTTTCCCTAAAGACTGGTCCATCAATGTGTTCTTGCATATCTTCATAATGATTTACATTAGTTTACCTCATAGAGTTCAGATTTAGTCGAGAGAGGAGATTTAGCTATACGATTGAACTAATCATAGAGTGAATTCGTGAGAATCATTAGATCATTTGAGTGAATTAAACTAGAGTTAGATCCCAAATAGCTTTCTTGCACCTATCCTGTCACGGCCCTTATTTCTCCCATTGATTATTTCGGTGTTGCTCAACTCGTGTATTTCTGTGATCAATTGTTAATTGCTTTAGTTTTAATAGTTAGTTTTAGCTTATAATCATTTCAACCAAAGTGTTAATCATCCTGAATAGCATTTTAGCCAGAAATTACTTGAACATTATTTAAATCCAAATCCCTTTGGAGACGATAATTAAACTATACTATCTTTGGCTAACAAGCATCAATTTTGTATTGTGTTTTGCGCTCGTCACTTATTCGACACACTTTATCAAAACAAATATCATCACTTGCATATGATATATGAACACAAATTCAAGAGTCAAATATTGATGAGTATATTATAATAATCAAGTAATTTTACAATGCATAATCATGTCCATATCCCTTACAAACCTAGACGCATAATATATTTCTCAAACAGGTCTCTAGATATCGCCTTTGTAAAAGAATCATCTATCATATTTCGCATAGGAACAACTGTAAATTTTTTTCTTTACTTTCTACCATATCTCTCACAAAGTTATACTTGATGTCAATGTGTTTGATCTTACTGTGATACTTAGAATCATTTGTGTATGCCATAATCGCTTGACTATCATAATAAAGAGTAATGGGACCTTGAGAGTTCTTTGTAATATGCAAATACTCAAATAATCTCTTTAACCACACATCTTCCTGTATTGCAGATGCACAAGCCACGAACTCAACTTCCATCATCGAAAGGATATTACAAGTTTGTTTCTTACTTTTTCATGAAATAGAACCACCATTAAGTAAGAAAGTATAATATATATTGATTTTCTATCATTCTGATCACCAGCCCAATCAGCATCTATATATCCTCTCAAGTATAAATTATATCCATTATAACATAGTGAATAATCTGCAGTTCCCTTCAGGTATCTGAAAATTCTCTTTACATCTTTATAATGATCTCTTCTAAGATTGGATTGATGCCTGCTAACCGGACCTAGGACATAACAAATATCCGGATGAGTACACATCATAACGTACATCAAGCTCCCGACAACACTTGAATATAGAACTCGAGACATGTCTTCCTTTTTATTTTCAGTCTTTGGACATATTTCAAGGCTTAAAGATTCACCTCTCTATAAGAGTATCCATGGATTTACAACTATTTATGTGAAAGCGCTCCAAAATCATTTTTATGTAAGTTTCTTGAGATAGATTCAATAACTTTTTGGAACAGTCTCTTTTTATCTTAACTCCAAGGATATAGTCTACCTCACCATATATTTCATGTCAAATGACTTTGAAAGCCATGACTTGATGGTTTTCACATACTCTAAATTATTCCCGGCCAATAAAGTATCGTCCACGTAAAGAGAAAAAATTACAAATATTCCGTTTGACTTCTTCATATAGATGCAATGAACTTTATTGATCATGGTAAAATCATATGAGATCACTTCTTTGAAAAATCTAAAATACCATTGCCTTGAAGACTACTTCGGGCAATAAATAGATTTTTTTAATTTACAGACCTTTTTTTCTTGGCCTTTAATGATGAAACCTACATGTTATTCTATATAGATCTCCTTGTTTGGATCTCCATTGAGAAAAATTGTCTTCACATTTATTTGGTATAATTTCATATCCAAACGTGCAATAATAGCCAAAAGCAAGCGAATTGAGGTAAACTTCACAACTTGTAACGATCCGACTTGTCGTTTTAAGAATTTATGCCCCGTTCAGTGACTTAAGGTCTCGAGCAACCTCACAATATATATTATGACCCGCGTGTGTGGTCAGGTTTGATTTACGAATGATTCGGAGTGATTTGGGACACTTAGTCCCTAAGATGAAAGCTTAAGTCTTAGGATTTTTACCGTAGTCAAAACTTTGTGAAGACGACTCCAAAATAGAGTTATGTCAGTTCCATTAGGTATTTTGGACTTAGGACCATGTCCGGTCTGTGAATCTGAGGTCTGTAGCTAATTTAGTCTTGAAATAGCGAAAGTCGAATTTTTGAAAAGTTTGACCGGGGGGTTGAATTTTTGATATCGGGGCCGGAATCCGATTCTGAAAATTGAAATAGCATTGTTGTGTCAATTATGATTTGTGTGCAAAATTTGAAGTCATTCCGGATTGATTTGATGTGTTTCGGCACAAGAGATAGAATTTAAAATTTCAGAGTTCATTAGGCTTGAATTGGGATATGACTCATGGTTTAGAGTTGTTTGAGGTGATTGGAAGGTTCGACTAAGTTTGTATGATGTTTTGGGACTTGATGGTATGTTTGGTTGAGGTCCCGGGGGGCTCGGGTGAGTTCCGGGATGGTTTCAGATTATTTTTCCTTGTTTTGCAACTGATGGAACTGATATATGGTATTGTTCTTCGCGAACGAGAAGGGTCTCACGCGTTCGCGAAAAAGGATTTTGGACGGCTGGGATTTTTCCATCGCGAACGCGATGAAGAAGACACAAACACGAAAAAGGGAGCTGTGCAAAGCCTACGCGAACGCGAGTGGGGAGACGTGAACGCGAAGAGGAAGGGGAGTTGGGGGCCTTCCTGGCGTTAAGCCTTCGCGAACGCGACTCGTGTCTCATAAACGCGAAGGGAAGAGGTCAGAAGGCAGCGTGAACGCGATGAGGATATCGCAAACGCAAAGAAGGAATCTGGGCAGCACATTATTTTTGTACTTCAAGAACGCGAAGCTATGGTCGCGAACGCGATGAAGGCACTTTTGGGCAGAATTAAAAGTCCCAAAATGGGGGTTTGAGTTCATAACTCAAAATTTAATTGGGAGCTCGGTAGAAGACGATTTTCAGAGAGATTCTTCCGTGGGTGTTTTGGGTAAGTGATTCTTATCCAGTTTTGATTAATTTCCATGATTATGTCTTTGAATCCATCATTTAATTCAGATTTAATGGAGGAAAAATCAAGATTTTTGTAAAATCTTTCAAAAATAAAAATTTAAAATTTGGAAGTCGAGTTGTTATTAGAATTCGATAAAATTAGTATGGTTGAACTCGTATCGGAATGGGTGTTCGGATTTCATGAAAATGATGTCGGGTTCCAAGAGGTGGGTGCCGCATTGACTTTTGTTGACTTATTGGAATAAATTTTTAAGTCGACGTATTATTATCCAGAATTATTTTTTTGATGAATTTTAATGGAGTTATACAATTAATTTGGATAGATTTGAGTTGTCCGGAGGTCAATTCAAGCAAGAAGGCTATTTTGGAATATCGGCCTAACTTCAAAAAGGTAAGTGTCTAGCTTAACCTCGAGTGGGGGAATTACCCCTTAGGCATTGAGTCTTATGTGCCATTTGTGAAATGTGAAAAGCCGTGTACGCGAGGTGACGAGTACGTACTAGGGCTTATATGTGCAAATTCTTATTGGATTAAAGTCTTAGGCATTATTGTGTAGTAAATTGGGTAATCGTGGATAATTATTAAATCATCTGTTTGCCATGACTAAATCCTTGTTGAATTTATTTTTATATAACAATTTGATAAAATTACTACTTGTATATTTTTGTGAATTCCGTGAGTTTGATATTTAATATTTCTTGGAATTTAATTTCATTATGGATTTTTCCTCTGTAAATAATTAATTAATCAAAGTTAAGAAGAAGTGTTAATATAATTATCTAAATTTGCATTAATGAAGGCTTTGCTTTATGCTGAATAATTTCTATCTCTATTGATTATTTTTCGGTGTTATATACATTGTATGGAGCCTTGGGCTATTTGTTGTGAAATTAATTGACTTTGTTATATCTTTGAAATTTGGTTGTGGCCATTGGGCAAATTGTGATATGATTTGATTTTGTTATGTTGTCGTGATAATTTTCCGTGTAAATTGTTGTATTGTGTGAGTTATTATTTTGGGGAGATAAGGGTGGCATTTCACCGTTGATATTATGTGGGTATAAGGATGGCATTTTACTGTTGTTGTGTTTGTTAGAATATTGTCTGGGCGGAGCGATAAAGGTGGCTATAGGAGCGATAAGGGTGGCTAGTGATATTGTCTGGACGAAGCAATAAGGGTGGCTATAGGAGTGATAAGGGTGGCAATAGGAGCGATAAGGGTGACTATTGTCAGGGACGATATGTGATGATGTGGGGTTGTGGTGTTGATAATTTTTATGTGATGTTGTGATTTTTTTGTGTTTATTTTTATACCTTGTGCAATTTGTCTTATTGTTGGTAAATTGATAACAATCTAATTTTTGTTAAAATTGAGAGTCGGTGGCTATTGCCAGGCGAATTATAAATTAAAATGTGGGCACGAGATACCGTGAGTAAATAATGAAGATATTTGGCACGTGAATTGTCCGTGCAGTTGTGATATGAAATGTGGGCACGAGGTGCTGTGATGAAATGATAATGATATTTGGCACGTGAATTGTCCGTGCAGTTGTGAGATGAAATGAGGGCACGAGGTGTCGGAAAAATATGAAAATGGGCTGAGACCCGTGTTTAAGAAAAATATGAAAATGGGCTGAGACCCGTATTTTTATGATTATTAAATGAGGTATCACATGGTAACTTTTTAATTGAAATAATTATATTCAAAATATTTATTTGGAAGGATTTTTACTTAGAAAGTATTATATGAAAGAATTGTATTTGAAAGATATTTATTTGAGGAAATTATATTTGAAAAGATTTATTGAAAGAATTATATTTGAAAAATAATTATTTCAGAAAATTATATTTAAAAGAGAGTTATCTGGAAGAATTATATGTGAAAGACATTTATTTGAAGGACTTGATTTAATTGGGTGTAATTGTGTTTATTAATTGTTGAGTGATATTAATGGTATTCTTGTTGTCTGTTGTGCATATAACTCATTGTTTTATCCTGCCCTTATTATTATTTGTTGCCTATTATTTTGTATATTATATTGCACATGTTATTAGACTAGTGAGTGTCTTGACTGTACCTCGTCTCTACTCCATTGAGGTTAGTCTTGATACTTACTAGGTACCAACCGTGGCGTACTCATACTACACTTCTGCACATTTTTGTGCAGAGCCAGGTATTGAAGATAACAGACTTGAGCGGAATTAAAGCAGGATCATAAGGATTCAAGGTAGAGCTGCTTGGACGTCGCAGTCCCTTGGAGTCTTTTCATTTCATTGTATTGTTAACTTGTAATCAAACAATGTTGTGTATTCGGTCCTCGTGATCATTCTATGTATTCAGTTAGAGTTCGTGACTCAGTACTACCAGTCTTGGGAGGTTGTATATCCTAATTATTTCCGCTGTTAGTTTTGATTACTTATTAAAAAAATGGCTTCAAAATTTAATTGAAATCGGCTTACCTAGTCTTAGAGACTAGGTGCCATCACGATGCCTGTGGTGGGATTTTGGGTTGTGACAAGTTGATATCAGAGCTCTAGGTTTATAGGTTCTACGAGTCACAAACGAGTTTAGAAGAGTCTTGCGGATCGGTGCGGAAACGTCTGTACTTATCTTCGAGAGGCTACAAAACTGTTAGGAAATTTCCATTTCTTTCATTCCTGTCATGCAGAATTTGTTGAATTTGGAATTTGAACCTTTGTATCTCCATTCTCTCATAGATGGTGAGGACACGTGCTACTGGGTTAGCTGAGCAAGCATCCGCACATACTGCTAGGTTTGCAAGAGGCCGGGGCCGAGGTAGAGGCCGAGGAAGGGCACGTGCTACGACTAGAGCACCTATCAGAACAACAGTTGAGGAGCCACCAGTAGCTCTAGTTGGGGGATAGGTACCAGAAGCACCTGTTGTTACCCCCGTACTTCAGGAGACTTTGGCACAGTTCCTGAGTATGTTTGGTACATTAACTCATGCGGGATTGATCTCTGTTGCACCAAATCTATCCGCAGATTGGGGGAGTAGCTCAGACTCCTATCACAACTCTAGAGCAGCAGGTTCATGTTGGTCAGGTTTCGGGTGTAGTACCGGTACAACCTGTTATTCCGGTTCGACCTGAGGTCAGGCCCGAGGCATCAGAAGAAGAACAAAAGAGACTTGAAAGGTTTAAAAAATATGATCCACCAACTTTAAGTGGCACAACTACAGAGGATGCCCAAGAATTTTTAGAAAATTGTCACTGTATTCTCCGCACCATGGGTATTGTGGAGGTGAACGGAGTTGACTTTACTATATTTCAACTGTCAGGCGCAGCGTATCGGTGGTGGAAAATCTATAAAGAAGGTAGACCAGCCGATGCCACACCACCAACTTGGGCTCAAGTTTTGGAAATGCTCTTGAAAGAGTTTGTTCTCCAGACTCTCAGAGATGTGTGGCGCACAAAGTTTGAACGGTTGCGTTAGGGTACTATGACGGTGTTAGAATATGCTATTAGGTTTAGTGAGTTAGCCCGTCATGCACCTATATTAGTTCCTACAATCAGAGAACGGGTTCGCAGATTCATTGAGGGGCTCGATTATGATATTAAAATATGCATGGCTCGAGAGTTGCAAACTGATGCTCCATTTCAACAAGTAGTGGACATTGCAAGGAAGATTGAGGGTGTTTTAGGCGAGGAAAGGGAGTCTAAGGAGGCCAAAAGGTCTCGAAGATTTGGAGGGTTCAGTGGATTTTACTCTTCAGCTAGAACCCATTATAGCGGAGGCTCGAGCAGTCAGTCAGCTCAGTCCGCACATCAGATTACTCGGAGTTCTCCAGTTTGCAGTGCACCACCGACACGAGATTCTTACAGTGGTTATTTCAGTTATCCGGCACAGACTCAGTACGAGAAGTCGCGACCTCAGAGGGGTTTTTATGAGTGTGGTGATAATAGGCATATCATGAGAGATTGTCCTAGACTTGAGAGGGGTGGATTTTATCAGAACACTCCAGCTACAAGCTTTATTCCAGTTGATACTCCACGTGCACAGTCAGCTAGAGGTGGAGGACAGGCGGGTAGTGGGTGCCTCAGAGGTGGAGGCCCGACCCGTTGATTTAATCACTATGATTTGGCTGAGGCCAATACACCAGATGGTGTCATTACAGGCACGATCCTGATTTTTATTATAAATGAATATTTTCCTTAATTTGATTCGGTTCTGAATATTGAGGTGAATCCTCCTATTATGCTCCACTTATGGGTGAGCTTCGTAAATTTGTGACCCACTTATATGTGTATCCCTGTTGGGAGATTTAAAGATGTGAGTCTGTGTCTGTCATTTTATTTTTTGTGCACCATTGAGGGCTATAAGTCCAAAAGCAAAATTTTATTATTCAATACAGTGGGTTTAATGTATTTTGGAATAATTGATTCCAATTTTTATGAATCATACGCCCTACCGGTATGAGGATTCATTATATGTTGTAAAAAATTATTTATGAAATATTGAAAAGAAGAAAGAAAGGAAATTGAAAATTTTAGTTGGCACAATGTGCAACATAATTGTGATTCGGATTTGAGGACGAGATCCTCGCATTTTTACATGATGTGAAATATTTAAACTGGGCTGCAAGCCGCGGTGGAAGTTATGCAAGGACGAGGTCCTTGTGGTGAAATATTTATGAGTTTAAAGTTTTTCCCTTTGTGAAATTTAATTCGTACAATAGTATTAATAGGGAGTCATGCATGTTAGGCTTATTTGATAATTGTTGTATATTTTTCTGTTCATATTCAGCCATTTTCGTGCTGTAAACATTGAGTTTTAACCTATGAGGTGAGTGCCTAGGTGGCGTTAAATGTGACTCATTAATCCGAGTAAGTAATCATGAGGTCTTCATGCCTCACATTCTGTTGTCAGTATTGCAAAAATTCAAAATAAGGTGGTGGTTAATATGAGATTAATTGATGATACTGAAATTAATTATGAGCAGCCTTTAAGACAGAGATGTGATGATGAGCATACATATGATATGCTTCATGTCCTGATATCATTATGATAATGCAGTGCTTGTAATGCTGAGATTGGTGTTATTGATATATACCTTGTGGTATTTTGTTGGGTTGTGGATGTGTTGTTAGGAGTTGTTTTGGTGTTACTCTGGCAGGTGGATAGGCCCAATTACGGGGGGACTCTGCCGAAATTTTTGAAAAAATTGGGAGTTAGTAAAATTTGAAGGATTGAGAATTGCAAAGGAAGAGATAAATATGTTATGTGTTTGAGGGCGAATGATCCTAACCGGGGGAAAAATGTAGCAACCTAGAGAAAGTTTTGAAGTACTTCAACACTATCAAAAAGATTGATATGTGCGTAGGCACGAGTTGCTATAACCAGTTGAGACTAATACCGTGCGTTGTGGTGAAAATCAGACCTTTTGAAATGTTTGGAGTGTAAGGAATTGATCTTAAAGTGTACACATATGGATAAAAGAAATAAACTCAAATGAGATGATGTTGTCAGGATTATCTCAAATGCAGTAACGTGGGATCAACCGTGAGTATATGTGTAAAAGTAAAATCATCAATTTGGTAACCGCGGAATAATTCTTAGCACGTTTGAGGACGGACGTTTGTTTAAGAGGTGGAGAATGTAAAGACCCGACTTGTCATTTTAAGAATTTATGCCTCGTTTAGTAACTTAAGGTCTCAAGCAACCTCACAATATGTATTATAACCCGTGTGTGTGGTCAGGTTTGATTTACGAATGATTCAGAGTGATTTGGGACACTTAGTCCCTAAGTCTTAGGATTTTTACCGTAGTCAAAACTTTGTGAAGACGACTCCGGAATAGAGTTATGTCAGTTCCGTTGGGTATTTTGGACTTAGGACCGTGTCCGGTCTGTGAATCTGAGGTCTGTAGCTAATTTAGTCTTGAAATAGCGAAAGTCAAATTTTTGAAAAGTTTGACTGGGGGGTTGACTTTTTGATATCGGGGCCGGAATCCGATTATGAAAATTGAAATAGCATTGTTGTGTCAATTATGATTTGTGTGCAAAATTTAAAGTCATTCCGGATTGATTTGATGTGTTTCGGCACAAGAGATAGAATTTTAAATTTCAAAGTTCATTAGGCTTGAATTGGGGTATGACTCGTGGTTTTAGAGTTGTTTGAGGTGATTGGAAGGTTCGACTAAGTTTGTATGATGTTTTGGGACTTGATGGTATGTTTGGTTGAGGTCCCGGGGGGCTCGGGTGAGTTCCGGGATGGTTTCAGATCATTTTTCCTTGTTTTGCAACAGCTGGAACTGATATCTGGTATTGTTCTTCGCGAACGAGAAGGGTCTCACGCGTTCGCGAAGAAGGATTTTGGACGGCTAGGATTTTTCCATCACGAACGCGATAAAGAAGACACAAACGCGAAGAAGAGAGCTGTGGAAAGCCTACGCGAACGCGAGTGGGGAGACGTGAACGCAAAGAGGAAGGGGAGTTGGGGGCCTGCCTGGCGTTAAGCCTTCGCGAACGCGACTCGTGTCTCGCGAACGCGAAGGGAAGAGGTCGGAAGGCAGCGCGAATGCGATGAGGATATCGCGAACGTGAAGAAGGAATCTGGGCAGCACATTTGTTTTGTGCTTCACGAACGCGAAGCTATTGTCGCGAACACGATGAAGGCACTTCTAGGCAGAATTAAAAGTGCCAAAACGGGGGTTTGAGTTCATAACTCAAAATTTAATTGAGAGCTCGGTAGAAGGCAATTTTCGGAGAGATTCTTGCGTGGGTGTTTGGGGATTAATTTCCATGATTATGTCATTGAATCCATCATTTAATTCGGATTTAATGGAGGAAAAATCAAGATTTTTGTAACATTTTCCAAAAATAAATATTTAAGATTTAGAAGTCGAATTGTTATTGGAATTCGATAAAATTGGTATGGTTGAACTCGTATCGGAATGGATGTTCGGATTTCATAAAAATTATGTCGGGTTCCGAGAGGCGGGTCCCGCGTTAACTGTTGTTGACTTTTTGGAATAAATTTTTAAGTCGACGTATTATTATCCGGAATTATTTTTGACGAATTTTAATGGAGTTATACAATTAATATGGATAGATTTGAGCTGTCCGGACGTCAATTCAAGCAAGAAGGCTATTTTGGAATATCGGCCTAATTTCAAAAAGGTAAGTGTCTTGCTTAACCTCGAGTGGGGGAATTACCCCTTAGGCATTGAGTCTTATGTGCCATTTGTGAAATGTGAAAAGCCGTGTACGCGAGGTGACGAGTACGTACTCGGGCTTATATGTATAAATTTTTATTGGATTAAAGTCTTAGGCATTATTGTGTAGTAAATTTGGTAATCGTGAATAATTATTAAATTATTTATTTGCCATGACTAAATCCTTGTTGTTGAATTTATTTTTATATGACAATTTGATGAAATTACTACTTGCATATTTATGTGAATTTCGTGAGTTTGATGGTTAATATTTATTGGAATTTAATTTGATTATGAATTTTTCCTCTGCAAATAATTAATTAAGCAAGGTTAAGAAGAAATATTAATATAATTATCTAAATTTGTATTAATGAAGGCTTTACTTTATGCTGAGTAATTTCTATCTCTATTGATTGTTTTTCGATATTATATACATTGTGTGGAGCCTTGGGCTATTTGTTGTGAAATTAATTGACTTTGTTATATCTTTGGAATTTGTTTATGGCCATTGGGCAAATTGTGATATGATTTGATTTTGTTATGTTGCCGTGATAATTTTCCGTGTAAATTATTGTATTGTGTGAGTTATTATTTTGGGGAGATAAGGGTGGCATTTTACCGTTGATATTATGTGGGTATAAGGGTGGCATTTCACTGTTGTTGTATTTGTTGGAATATTATCTGGGTGGAGCGATAAGATGGCTATAGGAGCGATAAGGGTGGCTATTGATATTGTCTTAGCGGAGCAATAAGGCTGGTTATAGGAGTGATAAGGGTAGCAATAAGAGCGATAAAGGTGGCAATAAGAGCGATAAAGGTGGCTATTGTCAGGGACGATATGTGATGATGTGGGGTTGTGGTGTTGATAATTTTCATGTGATATTGTGATTTTCTTGTGTTTACTTTTATACTTTGTGCTATTTGTCTTATTGTTGATAAATTGATAACAATCTGATTTATGTTGAAATTGAGAATTGGTGGCTATTGCCAGGCGGATTATAAATTGAAATGTGGGCACGAGATGCCATGAGTAAATAATGAGGATATTTGGTACGTGAATTGTTCGTGCAGTTGTGATATGAAATGTGGGCACGAGGTGCTGTGATGAAATGATAATGATATTTGGTACGTGAATTGTCCGTGGAGTTGTGAGATGAAATGAGGGCACGAAGTATCGGGAAAATATGATGATTTAATTATGGGTACGAGGTGCCGTGAAAATATGAAAATGGGCTGAGACCCGTGTTTAAGAAAAATATGAAAATAGGCTGAGACCCGTATTTTTATGATTATGAAATGAGGTGTCGCATGGTGACTTTTTAATTGAAAGAATTATATTCAAAATATTTATCTGAAAGGATTTTTACTTAGAAAGTATTATATGAAAGAATTGTATTTGAAAGATATTTATTTGAGGAAATTATATTTGAAAAGATTTATTGAAAGAATTATATTTAAAAAATAATTATTTCAGAAAATTATATTTAAAAGAGAGTTATCTGGAAGAATTATATGTGAAAGACATTTATTTGAAGGACTTGATTTAATTGGGTGTAATTGTGTTTATTAATTGTTGAGTGATATTAATGGTATTCTTGTTGTCTGTTGTGCATATAACTCGTTGTTTTATCCTGCCCTTATTATTATTTGTAGCCTATTATTTTGTATATTATATTGCACATGTTATTAGACTAGTGAGTGTCTTGACTGTACCTCGTCTCTACTCCATTGAGGTTAGTCTTGATACTTACTAGGTACCAACCGTGGCGTACACATACTATACTTCTGCACATTTTTATGCAGAGCCAGGTATTGAAGATAACGGACTTGAGCGGAATTAAAGTGGGATCGTAAGGATTCAAGGTAGAGCTGCTTGGTCGTCGCAGTCCCTTGGAGTCTTTTCATTTCACTGTACTGTTAACTTGTAATCAAACAGTATTGTATATTCGGTCCTCGTGATCATTCTATATATTCAATTAGAGTTCGTGACTCAGTACTACCAGTGTTGGGAGGTTGTATATCATAATTATTTTTGCTGTTAGTTTTGATTACTTATTAAAAAAAAATGGCTTCAATAATTAATTGAAATCGGCTTACCTAGTCTTAGAGACTAGGTGCCATCACGACACCTGTGGTGGAATTTTGGGTCGTGACACAACTGGTGAACATGTATCCTCATAATCTATTCCAGCTTATTAAGTAAAGCTTCTGCTACCAATCATGCCTTGTATCTTTTCATTGATTCTTCCGCTTTGCATTTAATTTTTAAAACCCATTTGTTCCATATGGCTCTAAGCCCAGGCGGGAGGTCAATTAGATCTCAGACTTTGTTGGTTTTCATATACTCTAATTCTTCTTTTATTAATTTCATCCACCCATCTTTTCCAGGGCTCGATAAAGCCTCAGTCACGGATTTTGGCTCATCCATTTATGTGAGAGATACCAAGAAAACATAATCTTCAATCTCATAAGTATGTTTAGGTACAATTGTTTTGGTAATCTTTCATAGTTGAAATTTAGATTCGTCAGAAGAATTTTGGGATTGAGAACTCCTACTTCCACCCGGATCAAGAATAATACCTTGATCGATTTGATAATCAACCGTGTTAGAAGACACTTGCTAACTATCTGAGTTCAACATTTCATAAAAAGGCTCTATATTCTTTACCTCACCTTTTTTTGGAAAATCAATTTTCAGAAATGTGACGTCTAGTGATTCAATCTCAGTAACACTTCCATCCTTTAATTCGCCAATGAACATATACCTTTTGGAGTGTTTTGAGTATCTTATAAAGATACATTGCTTGCCTTTTGAACCCAATTTTCCAAACTTGCTAAAAGAAATATTTATATATGCAGCACAACCCCAAGGTCGTAAATCATTCAAGTTTGATTTATGACCGGTCCAAAGCTCATAAAAGAAAATGCTTTAGAATGTACTTTATTCAATATGTAGGCTGCAATCACTAACGCCTTTCCCCAAAAGGAGATAGATAAATTTGTATGTGCCATCATGGACATTATCATGTCCAATAATATTCCATTCCTCCTTTATACTACACTATTTTGTTGAGGTGTGTAAGGAATAGTTAACTGTCTGGTGATGCCTTTTTTATTACATAATTCTTTAAATTATTTTGATAGATATTCACGCCCTCTATCGATTCTTACTGTCTTAATCCTTTTGTCTAATTGATTGTCAAATATCTCTTAAAGTATTCAAGTACTTCAAATTTATGAGAAATCAAATAAACATAACCGAAGCTCGTGAAATCGTCAATAAACTTAATGAAATATAAAGCACCAGACCTAGCCCTCACATTCATTGGACCACAAATATCTGAATGGATTAGTTGCAATGAAAAATTAGCTCTCTTAGCCTTTCCAAATGGTTTACATGTAATCTTTCCGACAAGATAATTGTCACGCAACGGCATTTCAATTTTAGAAAAAAAAACTTAAATATCCTTCCTTAGCCAATCTGTTCATTCCATCTTTCCCTATATGACCTAATCTTGAATGTCATATACTAACATCAATATCATTGTTACTAAAATAACATGTCGTAATATAATGGTCAACATAATAGTTATACGTAGAAAGATTATAATCTAACACAATAAAATCATCATATTAATGTTCAAAATCATAAAAAATATTGTTTAGAGTAATTCAAACACCATTATGATTAAAGTTCCAATTGAAATCTAAATCTAGAAGAACCAACACAGAGACTAAGTTTCGTCGAATCTCTTGAACATACAGGACATCATGCAACATCAAAGATCTTCTACCACGCATGTCCATTATGTACGGTACTATCCCTTTGACTTCAAGCTTTGCATTATTTTTCACATATACATGCCTTAATCAAGGTAAAAATCGACGGAACTCTATAAACATTTCTCTATTACAAATCATATGGTCGGTGGCCCCTAAGTCTACAATCCCCGTATGATAATATTTAGTTAGTAAAATAGTGCTAGAAACATATATAGCACTAAGAGATGCATTTTGAAATGCTATCTTTTTCGGCTCAGTGCATTCACGAGCAAAATGCCTTGGAACTTGGGAATTGTAGAACTTCATCTTGGTCTTGTCTTTTTTCGTGTAGAACTATTTTCCTTTCTTGGAATTCAGCTTGTTTCTTTCTTGGAGGATCCTTCTCCAATCTCCTTACCCTTTGGTCATTTTATCAGTTTCTCTTGTGTTTGAAGCTTGAACTCTTTGTACCACTTGATTCTTTCACAAAGGCACTAGGTACAGCTTTAGCAGCACCAAGCCACTCGTCTTTAAGCTCCATATAAAGGGAAACATCAGTAAAAGTTTTGATGCTATCATTGTGGGTCAAGTTAACCTTCAGATGTTTTCAATTATTAGGAAGATACCGGATCACTGCCTGAACTTGTTGCTCGTTAGATTGAACATGACCAACACTTTTGAGTTGAGCAATCATGTTTGACATCACCCTTAAGTGTTGCTTGACACTATGGTCAATACGTTTCTCGTACGTATCAAATTTGATTGTCAGCTGTCTAAGGCGAGTAACAGTTGTACCTCTATAAGCCTCTCTTAAATGTGCCTACATGGCTTGAGCAGTAGGATATTGCGCACATTCATGGATGAGACTGTCAACAAATAAACTTATAATTCCACGTGCAGTGGAATCTTTCTTTTTTCAAATATTATAAGTTTCTAGATCCCTCTTGTGTTAGGCAGTATTACCCTCCTCTGGGTGACTCATAATATGGTTAATACTTTCAAGAGCATCTTGCTCTTCGAGTACATACCACATCTTATGACTCCATATGTTGTAATTTTCACCATTTAGTTTGTCATCCTTGTTCAAGTCATCAATGATACTTTTCGATATCATGTCTGTTATTAGAGACAATATTACAAGTTTAACTAATAAATATATATTTCAGTCAATTTATGCAAGTGATTACACACTCAAGCAAATTAATTATAATATTAATTCTACATTTTGTATAGAATCGAAAGGTCATTATGTTTTCATTAATCATCTATATCTAAATATTTTAATTAATATTAAAATTACTTCTTAGTGTGTGTTTCATTTCAAGTCTCAACGCATTATAAAATAAAATAATAGGTAATATATGTAACTGGTGAGACAAACAATAAAAATTCAAATATCATTAAAATAAAATACATAATGATAATTTACATTTTTGCTGGAACATACATATATCAATCGAATACTAACTCTTGCACATATACACTAAAAGGTGCACTAGGCTAAATATCCTGATAAATATCAGTTAAAACTTTATCCCAAGGCTCTCGAAGAGAGTCTGCTAAAATAGCTAACGGTCCTAGTCAGTAATCTCTATGTAATTAGACAATTCAGCTCTTTTTAACTAAAAAAGATGTACATGTTCATAAATGAAAGTATCAGGGCCCATTTTAAATTTTTTAAACTCCCTAAATTTCTTTTCTCCTTCCCTTCGTTCAGCCCTTCGACCCTTTAACTCATTTTGCATCACTTTTGGGACATTCCTGATGACTTCAGGCTCCAAGTTTGAATCATTACAGAAATAAGTCCTGCGGCGACACATCCTTCTACGATGTCCCCTTGCTCGACTTTGAGAACTCCCATTTGGAGTAGTTCGAGCTTGTTCCCGTCTAGCCATGTGTGAATTAGGAATACGGAAACAATAAGAATGGCTACTACCATTCAATATGACAACAAATGTCATATAAGAATACCAATCGAGGGATTAAGACTAAACTAATCTTTTATATTAAGGAGAGTAAGTTTTATTAAGGCCAAATTTTTTAATAATGGACAATCATATGATTAGTCATGAATTAATTGACAGGTTGTAAATTAAAATATAGTAAACATGAAATGCCAACGTGGGCTTCTAAAAAATTGAGTCACAACATCTATACTATGAAATTGTTGTTCATAATCCCAAGAAAACATTTCAGCAGTCTATGGAGAAAGAGCAATTCCATCCTTTTTTATTATTTTGTTTTGAAGAACTACACGATTGTTATCAAATAGCTATGGCAGGCAATTAATACAAATATTCTACCTTTTCAATCTCGGAACAATTATCAGATAATAGTTCTTTAAGGGAAAGGGATTACTTGATCACGTTAAATTAGTTTATATGATAAAGGGAAAAAAAAAGAGTATATTAAGGTGAAAATTTTAACAATGTTTTCACCACCCCCAATACTACTTTTCTTTTATTTCAAGAAAGAAAGAATTGTGTTTTTGACTTTCAAAAAAAATATCTTTAACATAATAAAGAAAGCAAAAATTTGATGTAACTTTGTCAGATTCTAAATCTTTCGAAACAAGTGAACAAAGAAGAGATGTATATTATAATTGATAGATTCAGCTAGTGGCGGTAAAATGGTTAAAAGAAAATAGTTATCCTTTAAAAAATGGGCTGGATAATAAACTTTTTGAAAACAGGTCAAATATGGATAAGAACCATAGTATCCACTTAGAAAATGGATAACCAATGGAAAACTAATGAGTTTATCTTTTACATTTGTAAAGCCTCAAATTGAGGGTTCCTCAATTTTGGAGATTAGAAATTCTCCTCAAATTAATCATATTCAAGAAGCCATGGATAATATGAATATCTATATTATCCGTCGGGTCGGATCGGATAATTTACCATTTTTGCTGTGACGACCCAAAATTCACTATAGGCCGTGATGGCACCCAACGTCGCCGTTAGGCAAGCCAACGCTTAATTACTCATTTTATTATTTTTAAAATTATGAATCTTATTTAGATAGAGAGGTCAGTGCATTAAAATAAATCATAGTTACATACAGTTTAATTAAAAATAATAAGTAAAAGTGTATCAGTGTAAAACAATCCATAACAATTCTAGAACATCCCCAAAACTCGATGTCACAAGTGCATGAGCATCCCTAGAAAGTACAATAACAATACAACATTTGTCTGGAATACAAGTTAGACATGAAAATGTAAATAATTCTGATGGAGACTTTGTATGTTGCGGATCGTAACATGAGATGCAGCTCACCGTAAAGTCCCCGCAATAGCCGCGCCTTTGCGCCCAAAAGACCACCAGAAATATATACCTGCACAATAAGTGTAGAAGTATAGCATGAGTACGTAAATCAATGCGTATCCAGTAAGTATCTAGCCTAACCCATGAGAAGTAGTGACGAGGCATCGACATCGAGACTTACTAGTGGTCCAATAAATCAAGTACATTAGAAAGTAAACACGTATGAGGCATGGTAAATAAATAGTGTAAGCAAATATAGGTACGTGGTATGATCCTCCTCTGAACGGTAAACACTAGCTCTCAATTATCGGATACCTTCTCAACCGGAGTATATATATAAAATGGTCCCCACCAGATAGGTCGTCACAACTCAAATTAGAAAAACTCACGGATACGTTAGCTTCTTGTCAAATATTATGCACGATTCTGCCCGAGATCCCATAAGAGTATTTCATGAAGTTGCCGAGGCGAACGACGGGATCCCATAGAAGTGTTTTATAGAAATGCCGAGGCGAACGACCCGATCCCATAAGAATGTGATATATGATACTGCCGAGGCGAACAACCCGATCCCATAAGAATATGATATTGCCGAAGCGAACGGCCCGTTCTCATAAGAGTGAGGTACATAATCTTGCCGAGGCGAACGACCCGATCCCATTAGAATAAGAAGCTTTAACGGATCCTTGACCCCGCTCACGAATATATGTGTGAGTTATGAAATTTAAAGAAGTTTTTCGATGAAAACGCACAACGTGAGAGAAATTTGTAAGGGAAGCACAATTATTCTGCGGCTAATCAAGTAGCTCGTCAAATTTCTTACAATAGCGAGTCCATCACTCTACGCAAGCCTAATCTCAGGTCGCAACGCGAAATCAATAACTAAGCAGGAAAGAATAACTCAACTAGTACAAATAAAGCATGGCGTGAATCCTAGTCTACCCAGACATAATAAAGAATTCTAGCATGCGCAGGAACACTCATCACCTCATACGTGCGCAGCTCCCACAACATGTGGCATATAACAAGAATAACACGTACGGGTAATTTCCTCCTCGCAAGGTTATACAGGAGACTTACCTCGCTTCGAAGTTCCATAACTGACTTCAATGCCTCTCCAACTCCTCGACTCAAAGCCAAACGATCCGAAACTAGTCAAACAATGTGCAGATCAATCAAAATATACTCCAATACTTAAAATTTAACAATTTATAATGATTTCCAGGTCCGTTCGAAAACTCAACAAAGTCAACCATCAGGCCCACATGCCCGGATTGCGAAAATCTTTGAAGATAAATATTACCCATAATACCACGAACTCAAATATATACTAACTTATTTTTAATTCCATGTCGAATTTCGTGGTCAAAATCTAAAATACCATTTCTAGGTTTTTTTCCAAATATTCCATAATTTTTATCAAATTTTCATATTAAAATCCATATATAACCCATGTATTTAACTCAAAACAAGTACGAAAAGCTTACCTTATGATATATGACGAAAACGATCTTCAAGAATCACTACAAATCGCCCCATATGAGCTCTAAGAACTTAAAAGGGATAAAATGAGCTCAAAATCTCAAAATTAGATGTCTAATACACCTGCCAGGCCTCCTTCTTCATGATCGCGGTTATTATCCATGCGATCGCGATTAACAAAAGTTACAGCATCATTTTCCTTCTTTGCAATCACAGCCAAAACCTCGCGATCGCGATGTACAAATTTTGTTTCCTCATCACAGATATCCTTTGGTATAATGGGAATAACTTTTAGTACGAAATTCCAAATGGCAAACAGTTTTATTCTCTGAAAACTAGATTCAAAGGACTACAACTTTTACTTTTGGATCATCCTCAAATTTCTTATAGATTGCAAGATATAAACTCCCGAAGTCAGACCATTGATAACAGAAAATCCTTCTACACGATCGCGAATTTCCTTCTGTGATCGCGATTCACAAAGCCTGGAACAATACTTTGCTCTTCGCGATCGCGGCCCTTTCTTCGCGATCGCGAAGGAGGATGCACCAGCTCTCAAAAATAGCAGTTCAAACATGGTGAAATGACTTGTAGCCCATTCGAAATACACCCGAGGCCCCCCGGGACCCCATCCAATCATATCAACCATTCCCAAAATATGATGCAAACTTTCTCGAGGCCTCAAATCATACCAAACAACATCTAAACTATGAATCGACGATCAAAACACATATTTCAGCTTTCAAACTTCGCCGAACGCGTCCGAATTACACTAAAAAAATATTTCGGAATGACGCCAATCTTTACGTGCAAGTCACAAATCACAATACGAACCTATTCCATTCGGAATCCCAAACGTACATCAATAAAATCAAAATTCACTTCAAATCAATCTTAAGAAACTCTAAAACCTTCAAAATGCTAACTTTTCATAAAAAGCGTTGAAATGCTTCCGGACCACCCAATACTCAACCCGAACATACGCACAAGTCCGAAATCATCATATGAACCTATTGGAACCTTCAAATCCCGATTCCAAAGTCGTTTACTCAAAAGTCAAATCTTGGTCAACTCTTCCAACTTAAAGCTTCCGAATTGAGAATTTTCCATCCGAATCAACTCCGAACTTCCCGAAATTCAATTCCGACTATGCGTACAAGTTATAAAACATGAAGTGAAACTACTCATGGCGTCAAACCGTCGAACGACGCGCTAGAGCTCAAAACGACCAGGCGGGTCATTATATTTGCATTACCTGTTTTTAACCCGCTCATATATGACCCGACCCGCCCGTTTGCCACCCCTAATTTCAACAAATAGGATGTGTCGTCGTTGCCAACACTTTGAATAAATATTATCCAAAGCAACATTAAAATAATGGCAAAATAATTATCACCATCACTGTCCTATTATGCTACCAACGAGCACTCAGTATTTAGATAGTTTTGAAACGTATAACGCTGCTCTGATGTCATTGTAAAAAGAAATTACAAGCATACGAATTTGTACCTGTTAACGTTAACGCAGGGGAATCAAATCTTAATCCAAAAATTGCTCCTAAGTCCACTTTATTTCTCTTGAAAAAAAAATAGAATTACCACGGAACTAAATATCTTTTGGTGTTGATTGGGAAGAAGATGCGGAAGAATTTTCTGTTACTCTTTCTTCTGTTTTCTTTTTGAAGAAGATGAAATATCATGTTTAAGAAGAGAAGGAAATAGCAGTTATAGGAAAACTGCTCCCACTACACATAAACATATAGTAACTTCTCTAAAAAAAATTATTTTAAACCCTATCTCTTTTCAATTTCTTGTTTTTTTTTCAATGGGTTAGGTTATCCCACATACCCATTATCCAGCACTTCTTTTTTTCCCTTCAACCAAAATAAAATAAAATAGGAGTAGCAGAAAGTATTGAGATGGTACACGTTGCTCATGAGATTGAAATAACCAACAACATTAATACATGTGCTATAGCATGAGAAAGTAGCTTAAACATGTCAAATTTTTCACGAGAGAGCAACAATTAATAATTTTGCTTGGATCTATCAGTAAGTTACGTGTAGACAGAGATAGCATAAGTGACCTATCCTAGTTCTAGTACGGTCGAGTATAAATATTAAGTATATTGAGTTGTAAAGTATGATTTGAATTATAAGATTGAGAAATAATCTATAAAACTGAGACATAAGTATTGAGAAAAGACTTATTAGAGTTTGAGTTGTAGACTTAACGAGTTCTGTTGCTTTAATATTTTGCATGATTATCAAATTATGATCTGTCTATTATTATAGAGTTGATTATCAACGTGCTGAGCCTGTTGTTTCATTTATTTATATGTTTACAGATACAGTAGTTGCTTCTGAGTATGAGATTTGCACAAAAAATGGGGGGTGGGGGAGGAGGGGCTTGTAGCATTTGCATTTTTAAAATTGTTGCTCATTTTTAAATAACCACAATAAGAAATCGATAAAAGATCAACTCACTTGAAGTAGTCAAATTGAAGGGCGGGCAAAAGCCAAACATAGATTACTATAGGTAATTATTCCCTTTCCACCTTTCATCATTCTCATTTGCGTGTATTAAGTAGGAATTAAACCTCCGAATTCGTCCATTATGAGTTGGGCAGCTCAACTTTTGAATTGCTCACCGACATATAAAAGAATTTGAGTCCCAAACGGGTTTGAAATTATGTTAATTTGTTTGCTCTCCGTTTCCTCAAAATTTTACTTGGGCTAGTCTTAGAGTACGTGTGTTGCACGTGTATATTGAGTCAATCAATTAAATTTGTATAGAAGAAGAAGAATTATGTAAATCGGCAATATATATTAAAGAAGATATAATAGTGATTTATCATATTAACGCAATAGTTGAATTCAAAATAATTGAATATCTTGTGGACTTGTAAAGGTGAACAATTTAATATGATAGTGCAAGTTTGTCCCGTGTTAGCAATAGCAATACTTAAGAAAGTCTTATATGGACAACTTTGCAACTAATTGCAGTTGGTTTGGAAATACTTGATAGCCTATTATTTAGGATAAGAACTCTTAATGATTTACAAATCCTATGTTTTTATTAACATATTCTATGGTGATTTGAGTTTTTAGTGCTAGTTACAGCTTTAACAAACATTAAATATAACTTTAAAGATTAACAAAGGCGATCAATATTTTTAATATTTTATTATTATACACACACGTAAACATGCTCGAGCATATAATACAAGATGTATAATTGTCACGACTTAATTTTACCTATAGGTCGTGATGGCGCCCAACACTATAGCTAGGCAAGCCAACTAATAAATTAAACGTATATCAATAAAATTTAAATTCAAGAAAAATAATAAGACACCAAATTCGACCAATGTGTGTGCCAAGACCTGGTGTCACAAGTGTATGAGCATCTAGTAGATTATACAAAACCTCAAATACTGTCTGAAATAAAAATAGACAGAATGAAAAATACAAGGAGAGACACTGGTAGCTGCAGAACGGCTCAGAAAGGCAACTCACCACTACGCCCCTGGATAACGTGGGTGTAAGACGATTGGTCCTCCACTAGTACTTATCTCAGGTCCTGCACAAAAAGTGCAGCAAGTGTAGTATGAGTACGTAAACAACATGTACCCAGTAAGTATCAAGCCTAATCTCGAAGTGGTAGAGACGAGATGGCCGACTTTGACACTCACTATGGGTCAATAATAATAATTGAATAAAACTAAAATATCTAAATCAACATGATTCACAGAGTTAACAATAATTTATTTAACCAGTAGAGATAATTAATTCTTTAAATTCCAAAGATTTTCAATTTATCAATTAGCTTCACAGGCTGCAATAAAATATCCAAATATCATGTAATTATTATTATTAAGCACGATTTCTGCCGAGGTCGTACGGCCCGATCCAGAGTGTTGTGTACACTGCCGAGGGACGTGCGGCACGATCCATAGATGCATCTATCCTGCCGAGACGTTCGGCCTGCTCCACAAGAAAGGAGGACATCTTGTTATGTACCTCCACAAGGAGAGTATATTTATTATAAGATAAATTCGGGAGGAAGAATAATTTCTCTTAACAATTAATTAATTTAAACAGAAAATTAAGTATATGAGATTTTCATCCTTTAATATTTTTATCTAACAATTCACAATATATATTTATTTATATCAAATAATATTAATTAAACAAAGAATATAATTTACACAAGTAATTCATGCTTTGAGTTCTAAACTACCCGAATTTTAGCATTAATAGTAGCTATGCACGGACTCTCGTCACCTCGTGCGTACGTAGCCCCCACAATTAGCAGCAATTATTACTTTAATTACCTATGGGGTAATATTCCCCTCACAAGATTAGACAAGAGACTTACCTCGTCTTGCTCCAATTTAATCCACTAGTAGACCCTTTCCTCGATTATCCAACTCTGTATGGATCGAATCTAGCCAAAATAATTCGATACAATCACTAAACATTATAGGAATCAATTCCATAAGAAAATACTACATTTTCAATAAAATTCTGAAATTAATTAAAATTTCGTCTGTGGGGCCCAGCCAGTGATACCAATGGTGAAGTTTGCTAACACCCTATAGCCTCTCGAAGATAAGTACAGACGTCTTCATACCGATCCGCAAGACTCTATTAGGTCTGCTCATAACTTGTGTGACCTACGTGAACTTAGTGCTCTGATACCATATTGTCACGACCCAATTTCACCTATATGTCATGATGGCGCCGAACACTATAGCTAGTCAAGCCAACTAATAAATAAAATATATATCAATAAAATTTAAATCCAAAAAAATAATAAGACATCAAATTCTACCAATGTGTGTGCCAAGACCTGGTGTCACAAGTGTATGAGCATCTAGTAGATTATACAAAACCTTAAATACTGTCTGAAATAAAAATAGATAGAATAAGAAATACAAGGAGAGACACTGGTAGCTGCAGAACGGCTCAGAAAGGCAACTCACTACTACGCCCCTGGATAATGTGGATGTAAGATGATAGGTCCTCCACTAGTACTTGTCTTAGGTCCTGCACAAAAAGTGCAGCAAGTGTAGTATGAGTACGTAAATAACGTATACCCAGTAAGTATCAAGCCTAATCTCGAAGTGGTAGAGACGAGATGGCCGACTTTGACACTCACTATGTGTCAATAATAATAATTGAAATTAAACTTGAATATCTAAATCAACATGATTTACAGAATTAACAATAATTTATTTAACCAGCAGAGATAATTAATTCTTTAAATTCCAAAGATTTTTAATTTATCAATTAGCTTCACAAGCTGTAATAAACTATCCAAATATCGTGTAATTATTATTATTAAGCACGATTTCTGCCGAGGTCGTACGGCCCGATCCAGAGTGTTGTGTACACTGCCGAGGGACGTGCGGCACGATCCATAGATGCATCTATCCTGCCGAGGCGTTCGGCCCGCTCCACAAGAAAGTAGGACATTTTCTTATGTACCTTCAGAAGGAGAGTATATTTATTATAAGATAAATTCGGGAGAAAGAATAATTTCTCTTAAAAATTAATTAATTTAAACAGAAAATCAAGTATATGAGATTTTTATCCTTTAATATTTTTATCTAACAATTCACAAGATATATTTATATCAAATAATATTAATTAAACAAAGAATACAATTTACACAAGTAATTCATGCTTTGAGTCCTAAACTACCTAGATTTTAGCATTAATAGTAGCTACGCACGGACTTTCGTCACCTCGTGCGTACGTAGCCCCCACAATTAGCAATAATTATTACTTTAATTACCTATGGGGTAATTTTTCCCTCACAAGATTAGACAAGAGACTTACCTCATCTTGCTCCAATTTAATCCACTAGTAGACCCTTTTCTCGATTATCCAACTCTGTCTGGTTCGAATCTATCCAAAATAATTCGATACAATCACTAAAAATTATAGGAATCAATTCCATAAGAAAATACTACATTTTCAACAATATCCCGAAATTAATTAAAAATTTATCCGTGGGGCCCATGTCTCGAAATCCGATGAAAGTTACAAAATCTGATAACCCATTCAATTACGAGTCCAACCATACCAGTTTCACTCAAATCCGACTCTGAATCGATACCGAAATCTCAAAAATTCGTTTCTATGAGATTTCAAAAATTTTCCCAAATTTCAATTTCAAAACACTAATTAAATGGTGAAAACAATGATATATTTGTGTATATAGACCAAATCCGAGTTAGAATCACTTACCCCAATGTCTTTTCATGAAAATCTATCCAAAATCGCCTCTGCTCAAGCTCCAATTTGTTAGAAATAGAGAATGGGACGAATGCCCTCTTTTATAAATCTGCCTAGGTAGCCTTCGGAACTGGGCCTCGATCGTGGCTTCAATCATGGCCCTCGAGCCTAGGCCTCGATCGTGGCTTCGATCATAGGCTAGGGCCTGGATCTCGGTCATGGCCTCGATTATGGCATCGAGTATGGTCCTTCGATCATGGCCTCGATCCTGGCATCAAGTCTGGGCCTTCGATCATGGCATCGAGGCTGGGTATTCGATCATGGACTCGATCATCGCATCGAGCCTGAGCCTTCGATCATGGACTCGAGCCTGAGCCTTCGATCATGGCCCTCGAGCTGGGCTCGATCCTGAGCCTCGTCACTGGTTTCGACCCTGGTTTCGACCCTGGGCTCGATATCTGGGCTCGATCTTGGGCTCGATCACAGCCCAGAATATTCAACTGAAGAGAAAAATTGCAGCAGCTTTTTAAATCTAATTGTTTGATCCGTTAACTCACCCGAGGCCCTCGGGACCTCAACCACATATACCAACAAATCTTAAAATATCATACGAACTTATTTGAAACCTCAAATCACATAAAACGATGCTAAAAATACGAATCATGTTCCAATTCAAGCTTAGTGAAACTTAGAATTTCCAACTTCTATATTCGATGTCGAAACCTATCAAATCAAGTCCGATTGACCTCAAATTTTTCACACAAGTCATAAATGACATAACGGAGCTGTGAAAAGTTTCAGAACTGTATTCTGACTCCGGTATCAAAAAGTCAACTCCCCGGTCAAACTTTCAAACTTAAATTCTTGTTTTAGCCATTTCAAGTCTAATTTCACTACGGACTTTCAAATAAAATTTTGATCACGCTCCTAAGTCCAACATCACCATACGGAGCTGTTGGAATCATCAAAATTCTATTCCGGGGTCGTTTGCACATAATTTGATATCCGGTCACTATTTGAACTTAAACTTTTAATTTTTCATCAAAATTCCATATCTCGGGTTAGGGACCTCGGAATTTGATTTCGGGCATACGCCCAACTCTCGAATCACGATACGGACCTACCGGAACTGTCAAAACACTGATACGAGTCTGTTTGCTCAAAACATTGACCAAAGTCAACTTAGTTGAGTTTTAAAGCTCTAATTCACATTTTAATCCATTTTTCACATAAAAACTTTTTAAAAAATTTTACGGACTGTGCACGTAAGTAGAGGAATGATAAATAGCGCTTTTCGAGGTCTTAGATTACATAATTAATTATTAAATTTAAAGATGACATTTTCTCGCATACCGTAGACTTTATCCTTTTGTAATTATTGCAAATTCCTTATAAAATTGAATATCTATATTTTAATCAAACATATATATACACCACCAAATAATAAAATATAATGACAACAAAAAAATCAAGCACAAAAAATGCCTATAACAAATAAAAAATACAACATACTTTTACACTGATTCAAATCTTCAAACACTGTGCCAGGCACCATATTCCTTTTGGATATAAGATAAAAATTTAAAGTGATTTTTTACCAACTACTATTTCATAAATTCCTCAAATACAAAATATGATCTTTTGATTATTCCCACCTTATTGAGCCTCCTATAACTAATCAATATAAAAAAATAATTTATCGATTAAGACTAAAGCAAAAAATGTTACCGATTTGAGTTACAGTAAAAGGTTTTATATCACGTTATGGTATTGTGAATTACTCTAACTTCCTAGTTCTTGGGTTCTAGCTTTTCTTGGCTCTCTGAATCTTCAAAACCTATATTTGATAAAGCCATAACATACCCTAGTGCTCCAATGCAAAGTGCTTCTCAAACTACTTAATCTACAGTTAAATTTCTTCTAAAACAAAAGCGAAAATCAACTTCTAATCGTTGAACAAATAATTCATCTCCAATAAAGGATTTTAACAATAAATATGAAATAAGAATTCTATTTCTAGTTAAATAACCAACAATATCCCAAATATTTATGAAATCAATATATGACTGCATTACAATTTGATCCAAAAATGCAAAAATAAAATCGCATCTCTACTATAGAGTAAAAATAATGCACCATAATTACTATGGATTTGAATTATATTCCAACAACTGAATAAGAAACTATATAATTGTGTTGGGAGAGGGGGGCGGGGGGGAGGGGGAAGGGGAGGGGTAAAAAGCTATTAGAAAGGAAAGGATACATAAAAAGAAGAGCAAATAGAGATCGGAGAAGAGAAAAAGTATATGAATTTATTAGAAGTACTTTTACTTATTAGAGGTAAGAGAGTTCTATACTGATTTGGATACCATATTAGAGTTATTAACGATATAAAAATTCTTGGTTATGTTAATTAAATTTCTAAATATTAGGAGTTTTACATAGTTCAAGTTGTAAGGAAATGTTTAGTAGGCAAAGTTATATTAATTTTAAAATATTATATATTAGGTGTAATGATCTGACCGGTCATTTTGACTTTTAGAACCCCGTTTCCTAAAATAAAACTTCTCGTATGTGCTTTTAATGATTTATGACTTGCGGGGATGGTTGGTTCGGGATTTGAAAGTGCTTGGGTTGAAATCGGAACACTTGGTTCCTTATATTGGCTTTAAAAGGCCAAGTTTGACTTCGGTCAATATTTTTGAGAAAATAACCCCTGGAATAGAATTTTGACTATTTCAACAGCTCCGTATGATAATTTTGAACTTAGGAGTATGTTCGAAATTTTATTTGGAAGTCCGTAGTTAAATTAGGCTTGAAATGACTAAAATTGGAATTTAAGTTTGGAAGTTTGACCGGGGAGTTAACTTTTTGATATCGTTGTTGGAATCCGGTTCCGAAAATTTACATAGCTCCAATATGTCATTTATGACTTGTGTGCAAAATTTGAGGTCAATCGGACATGATTTGATAGGTTTCGGTACCGAATGAAGAAGTTGGAAATTTAAAGTTTCATTAAGCTTGAATTGGAGGATGATTTGTGATTTTAGCGTTGTTTGATATGATTTGAGGTTTCGACTAAGTTCGTATGATATTTTAGGACTTGTTGGTATAATTGGTTTAGGTCCCGAGGGGTTCAGGTGAGTTTCGGATGGCTAACGGATCATTATTGGCTTTTGGAACATTGGTGATAGCTGCTGGAAATTTTCTTCTGATTTCCTTATACGCGATCGCGTGGATTGGGTTGCGATCACGTAGGCTTAATTTGGCAGCTGAAAATTTGTTCTATGCGATTGCATGGGCAAGTCCGCGATCGCGTAGGTTGGATTCAGTTGTGCTATGCGAATGCGTGGCTAAGGCCGCGTTCGCGAAAAGGAAAAGAAGCAGAAGCTGACCACCGCTTAATGCTTAGCGATCACGTGAAGAGGCTCGCGATCGCTTAGGCTTGCGGAGACTGTGCTTCGCGATCACGTGGGATTTTCAACGATCACGTAGAGTTAATTTCTGGGCAGAAAAATTTGTGCTACTCGATCGTGTGAGGAAGTTCGCGATCGCGTATAAGAAATCACTGGGCAGAGAGTTTAATTTTTGAAAATGGGACGAATTCCATTTTTAACGATTTGGAGCTCGGATTTAGGCTAATTTTGGGAGATTTTTAGAGAAAACAATAGGATAAGTGTTCTCAACTCAATATTGGTTAAATTATCCGAATCTATCACTGTTTTTATTATTTAATTGGTGAATTAAGTTGAAAACGTTTGAAAACCCTCTTAGATAGATTTGAGGATTTGAGGGCCGAAGTACTATCGGAATGTAGAAATTTTAGTATAGGTAGACTCGTGATTAAATGGGCATTCATATTTCGTAACTTTCATCGGATTCCGAGACGTGGGCCCTACGAAATTGTTTTTAATTAATTTCGGAATTTTTATTGAAAATGTAGTATTTTCTTATAGAATTAATTCCTATAATTCTTAGTGATTATATCAAATTATTTTGGCTAGATTCAAGCCAGACAGAGTTGGATAATCGTGGAAAAGGCCTTCTAGTGGATTAAATTGGAGCAAATTTGAGGTAAGTCTCTTGTTTAATCTTGTGAGGGGGAAATTACCTCATAGGTGATTAAATTAAATAATTATTGCTAATTGTGGGGGCTACGTACGCACTAGGTGACGAGAGTTCGTGCGTAACTACTATTAATGCTAAAGTTCGGGTAGTTTAGGACTCAAAGCATAAATTACTTGTGTAAATTATATTCTTTGTTTAATTAATATTAATTGATATATATGAATATATTGCGAATTTTTTTGATAAAAGTATTAAAGGATGAAAATCTCATATGCTTGATTTTCTGTTTAAATTAATTAATTGTTAAGAGAAATTGTTCTTCCTCCCGAATTTATCTTATTATAAATATACTCTCCTTTGGCAGGTACATAAGAAAATGTCCTCCTTTCTTGTGGAACGGGCCGAACGCCTCGGCAGGATAGATGCATCTATGGATTGTGTCGCACGTCCCTCGGCAGTGTACACGAAACTCCGGATCGGGCCGTACGACCTCGGCATAAATCGTGCTTAATAATAATAATAATTACACGATACTTTGATAGTTATTTCAGCTTGCGAAGCTAATTGATAAATTGGAGAATCTTTGGAATTTAAAGAATTATTATTTCTGCTTGCTAAGGAATTATTTGTTATTCCTGTAAATGAGATTAATTGATAAATTGGAAATTATTTTGAATTGAAGAAATTTAATTAATATATTGAGAATTGTTGCATTGGAAGGAATTTGATTATTTCTGCTGGTTAAATAAATTATTGTAAATTCTGTGAATCATTCTAATTTAGATATTATAGTTTTATTTCAATTATTATTATTGACCCATAATGAGTGTCAAAGTCGGTCGTCTCGTCTCTACCACTTCGAGACTAGGCTTGATACTTACTGGGTATACGTTATTTACGCACTCATACTACACTTGCTGTACTTTTTGCGTAGGACCTGAGGTAAATACTAGTGGAGGACATATCGCCTTACACCCACATTATCCAGGGGCATAGTAGTGAGCTGCCTTTCTGAGCCGTTCTGCAGCTACCAGTGTCTCTTCTTGTATTTTTTATTCTGTCTATTTTTATTTCAGACAGTAGTAGAGGTTTTGTATAATCTACTAGATGCTCATACACTTGTGATACCAGGTCTTGGCACACACATTGGTAGAATTTGGTGTCTTATAGTTTTTCTTGGATTCAAATTTTAACGATATATGTCTAATTTATTAGTTGGCTTGCCTAGCTATGGTGTTGGGTGCCATCACGACATATAGATAAAATTGGGTCGTGACAACATGGTATCAAAGCACTAGGTTCACGTAGGTTTCACAAGTTATGAGCAGACCTAATAGAGTCCTTCGGATCGGTACGGAAACATCTGTACTTATCTTCGAGAGACTATAGGGTGTTAGGAAACTACCTTTCTTCATATTCCATCGTGCAATTAATGTAGTACTAAATATCCTTCTTTTATTCTCTCACAGATGGTGAGAACGCGCTCTAATGAGGTTCCGGACCAGGGAAGAGCTACTCCCCCAGTTGCTAGAGGCCGAAGGAGGGCTCCAGCCCATGGTAGAGGGAGCAGACGTCCCAAGACTATTCCAGTTATGCCGCCAGTGGGTCTAGCAGAGAATCCCATTATTGAGGAACAGGGTGAGGTGCCTGTAGTAGAGCCAGCTCCGGTGGATTTCACATCTGCACCAGAGTTTTAGGATGTCATGGGTTGTATGTTGCGGTTCATGGACAATATGACTCGGGCGGATTTATTTCCGGCAGACCCTGCCACATCTAAGGCGGGCGGGGGAGAACAGACCCCTACCGTACAGGCTCATGGAAAGGCAGCTGCTGTATGTCAAACCTAGGGTGCACTACCCGTGGGTGAAGCCCAGCCAGTGACAACAGCTACACCTGAGCCCATGCTAGCTGTAGCCGCTGATCCTCAAAAACTATTGGACAGATGGACTAGACTACATCCTCCTGTCTTTGGGGTTGAGCGACATGAGGATCCCCAGGATTTTATTGATCGGTGCAAGGATAGACTGTACAACATGAGGATATTGGAGTCTCATGGGGTAGACTTTGCTACTTTTCAGCTAGAGGGCAGAGCCCGTAGATGGTGGCAGTCTTATGTTCTTGGCAGACCAGCAGATTCTCCTCCCATAACTTGGGACAGGTTCACTCGTATTTTCTTGAACAAGTATATTCCACCCTCTCAGTGGGAAGAGTTGCGGTTTTAGTTTGAGCAGCTCCAGCTGGGTCAGATGTGAGTGATCGATTATGAGGCGAGGTTCTCTGAGTTATCTCGCCATGCACTTTTGATACTCTCTACTGAGGCGGAGAGAGTGTGGAGGTTTGTTGCGGGTTTACATACTGGCATTCAGGCCACTATGGCTCGAGAGGCTGAGATGGGTACTTCTTATAAACTAGTCATACAGATAGCCCGGAGGATTGAGGGTGTACAACAGCGTAGACGGGAGCAGGTTACTAGTGATAAGCGGTTTAGGTATTCTGGAGAGTTCAGAGGTGCTCTGTCTGGGGGCAGAGGTCAGTTCGTGAGAGGGCATTCCAGCAAGTCCCCATATCCAGCACCACCGCCTCCTCAAGGTGCTCCAGTGCGACCTTATCTCAGTGCTATACCAGAGAGTTCTATCGCCCACCAGCTATTCAGGGTCCTCCCAGTGGGTATTCAGTTCCCCAGGGCCAGACTCTTAGTCAGCAGCCCATCGCACCGAAGAGTTGTTATGAGTGCGGGGATCCCATTCACATGCGTAGATTTTGCCCCAGGCTTCGAGGTAGACCAGTACAGCAGGGTCAGCAGCCTATGCTTACCAGACCAGTTGCTCCACCAGTAGTCCGACCACTAAGAGGTGGAGGATAGGTGGGTAGGGGTCGTCCTAGAGGTGGAGGTCAGCCAGGCGGAGGCCAGCCAGTTGGCGCTCCAGCTCGGTTCTATGCTTTTTCGGCTAGACCAGATGCAGAGGCCTCAGATGCCGTGATTATAGGTATTAGTTTTGTTTGCGGCAAAGATGCCTCAGTATTATTTGATCCAGGATCTACGTATTCATATATGTCATCTTTATTTTCTCATTTCCTGGGTGTTTCTCGTGAGTCCTTGAGTACTCCTGTTTATGTGTCCACTCCTATAGGCGATTCTGTTATTGTGAACCAGTTCTACCGGTTGTGTATTATTACATTCTATTGTTATGAAACTAGAGCATATCTTTTATTGCTCGAGATGACCGATTTTGAAATTATTCTGGGTATGGACTAGTTATCTCCATATCATGCTATTCTAGATTGTCATGCCAAAACTGTTACCTTGGCTATTCCATCTTTGCCTAGGATGGAGTGGAAGGGTTCGTCTGTTAGTTCATTTAATCGGGTTATTTCTTTTATGAAGGCTCAACACATGGTTAAGAAGGGTTGTTTAGCTTATCTAGCTTATGTTCGGGATACTATTGCAGAGACTCCGGCTATTGATTCAGTGCGTGTAGTTCGGGAGTTCTCCGATGTATTTCCTTCAAATCTTCCATGTATACCACCTGATCGTGATATTGATTTCTGTATTGACTTGGCTCCAGATATCCAGCCTATATCTATTCCACCGTACTCTGAAAGAATTGAAAGAATTGAAAGAACAACTTGAGGAGTTACTAGTCAAAGGGTTCGTCAAACCGAGTGTATCGCCTTGGGGTGCACCGGTATTATTTGTGAAGAAAAAGGATGGAACAATGCGGATGTGTATTGATTATTTCCAATTGAACAAAGTCACTATTAAGAATAAGTACCCGTTGCCACATATTGATGATCTATTTGACCAGTTGCAGGGTGTTAGGGTGTTCTCTAAGATTGACTTGAGGTCGGGGTACCATCATTTGAAGATTCGGGATTCGGATGTTTCGAAGATTGCTTTTCGGACTAGATATGGTCATTATGAGTTTCTGGTGATGTCCTTTGGTTTAACTAATGCCCCGACAGTATTTATGGATCTGATGAACAGGGTATTCAGACCATATATTGATTCGTTTGTCATTGTCTTCATTGATGACATTTTGATCTACTCGCGCAATAAGAAGGAACATTTTTGGGGCATTTGTATCGGGTGATGGTATTAAGGTTGATCCCAAAAAGATTGAGGCGGTTCAGAATTGGCATCGTCCCACTTCGGCGACTAAGATCAGGAGTTTTCTGGGTTTAGCAAGTTATTATCGTCGATTCGTGGAAGGTTTTTCCTCTATTGCAGTGCCTTTGACCAAATTAACCCAGAAAGGTGCTCCGTTCCGATGGTCCGATAATTGTGAAGCCAGCTTTCAGAAGCTCAAGACAACATTGACTACAACACTAGTGTTAGTATTACCTTCCTATTCGGGGAGGTATACAGTGTATTGTGACGCTTCACGCATTGGTTTGGGTTGTGTATTAATGCAGGAAGGGCGAGTTATTGCATACACTTCACGTCATCTGAAACCCCACAAGAAGAATTATCCGGTACATGATTTGGAATTAGCTGCGATTGTTCACGCTCTTAAGATTTGGAGGCATTATCTTTATGGGGTGTCTTGTGAAGTTTACACTGATCATCACAGTTTGCATCATTTTTTCAAACAGAGGGACCTAAATTTGAGGCAGCGCATATGGCTTTAGTTACTAAAAGATTATGATATTACTATCCTATATCATCCAGGCAAAGCAAATGTGGTTGCAAATGCCTTGAGTAGAAAGGCGGAGAGTATGGGTAGTTTGGCTTTTATTTCAGCAGAGGAGAGGCCATTAGCTTTGCATATTCAATCCTTGGCTAACCAACTTGTGAGGTTGGACATTTCAGAGCACATTCGAGTTCTTGCAAGTGTTGTAGCTCAGTCTTCACTATTTGAGTAGATCAAGGCTCGTCAGTATGATGATCCACACTTAATGGTTCTTAGAGAGACGGTACTACGGGGTTGTGCCAAGGAAGTCACTATTGGAGCGGATGGCGTTTTGCGACTCCAGGATCATCTATGTATTCCTAATGTGAATGGACTAAGGAAAAAGATCGTAGAGAAAGCACATAGTTCTCGGTATTCTATTCATCCAGGTGCTACAAAGATGTATCGTGACTTGAGGCAGCATTATTGGTGGCGGCGAATGAAAAAGGATATAGTTGAGTATGTAGCTAGGTGTCTAAATTTCCAGCAAGTTAAATATGAGCACCAGAGGCTAGGTGGCTTACTTCAGCAAATGATTATACCAGAATGAAAATAGGAACGTATCACTATGGACTTTGTAGTTGGGTTGCCGCGGACCTTGTGAAAGTTTGATGCAGTTTGGGTCATTATCGACAGGTTGACCAAGTCGGCACACTTCATGCCGGTTGTGACTACGTATACTTCTGAGAGGTTGGCCCAGATTTATATTCAGGAGACAGTTCGGTTGCACGGTGTGCCAATTTCCATCATATCAGATAGAGGTTCTCAGTTTACTTCACATTTCTGGAAAGCAGTACAGAGTGAGTTGAGACCAGTGTAAAGCTTAGCACACCCTTTCATCCGCAGACTGACGGGCAGTTAGAGCGAACGATTCAGATTTTGGAGGATATGCTCAGGGCATGTGTGATTGACTTTGGAGGTCAGTGGGATCGTTTCTTGCCTTTAGCCAAGTTTGCTTATAATAACAATTACCAATCCAGTATCGAGATGGCTCCATTTGAGGCTTTATATGGTCGGCGATGTCGTTCACCCATAGGGTGGTTTGAGCCTGGTGAGGTTAAGTTATATGGTACTTATTTGGTAAAGGACGCCTTGGAAAAGGTAAAGTTGATTCAGGAGCGACTTCGTATAGCACAGTCCAGACAGAAAAGCTACGCAGATCAGAAAGCGCGTGATTTATCATTTATGGTAGGTGAAAAAGTTCTCTTGAAGGTTTCGCCGATAAAGAAAATTATGAGATTCGGGAAGAAGGGCAAGTTGATCCCAAGGTTTATAGGCCTATTTGAGGTGTTGAGATGAGTTGGGGAGGTTGCTTATGACCTTACATTGCCTCTCAGTCTATCGGGAGTTCATTCAGTTTTCCATGTATCTATGCTCTGGAAGTATCATGCCGACCTATCACATGTGTTAGACTTTAGCACAGTTCAGCTAGATAATATCTTGGGTTATGCAGAGGAGCCAGTTGCCATTGTTGATAAACATGTTCGCCAGTTGAGGTCCAAGAGGATTTCTACAGTACAAATCTAGTGGAGGGGCCAACCAGTTGAGGAAGCGACTTGGGAGGCCGAGAAGACATGGGGAGCAGATATCCATACTTATTCAGCACTCCAGGTATAATTCTAAACCCATTCGAGGACGAACGTTTGTTTAAGAGGTGGAGAATGTAATGACCCAATCAGTCATTTTGACTTTTAGAACCCCGTTCCCTAAAATAAAACTTTCCTTATGTGCTTTTAATGATTTATGACTTGCGGGGATGGTTGGTTCAGGATTTGGAAGTGTTTGGGTTGAAATCGGAACACTTGGTTCCTTATGTTGGCTTTAAAAGGCCAAGTTTGACTTTGGTCAATATTTTTGTGAAAACAACCCCGGAATAGAATTTTGACGATTCCAACAGCTCCATATGGTAATTTTGGACTTAGGAGCGTGTTCGGAATTTTATTTGGAAGTCCGTAGTTAAATTAGGCTTGAAATGGCTAAAATAGGAATTTAAGTTTGGAAGTTTGACCGGGGAGTTGACTTTTTAATATCGGGGTTGGAATCCGGTTACGAAGTCATTTATGACTTGTGTGCAAGATTTGAGGTCAATCGGACTTGATTTGATAGGTTTCGGTACCAAATGAAGAAGTTGGAAATTTTAAGTTTCATTAAGCTTGAATTGGAGGATAATTCCCAGTTTTAGCATTGTTTGATGTAATTTGAGGTTTTGACTAAGTTCGTATGATATTATAGGACTTGTTCGTATAATTGGTTGAGGTCCCAAGGGGCTCGGGTGAGTTTCGGACGGCTAACAGATCATTTTTGGCTTTTGGAACATTGCTGATATCTCCTGGAAATTTTCACTAATTTCCTTATACGCGATCGCGTGGATTGGGTTGCGATCGCGTTGGCTAAATTTGGCAGCTGAGAATTTGTTCTATGTGATCGCGTGGGCAAGTCCGCGTTCGCGAAGAGAAAACGAAGCAGAAGCTGACCACGTGCTTAATGCTTTACGACCGCGTGAGGAGGCTCGCGATCGCGTAGGATTGATATCCCGCTCCCTGATCTTCAATTGGTGATACCCGGATCTTAAATCAATTTTGGAGAAGTACCTGGTACCTTGCAATTGATCAACCAAGTCATCTATCCTTGGCAGTGGGTACTTATTCTTGATTGTGACCTTATTAAGCTGCCGATTGTCAATACACATACGTAGTGGCCCATCTTTCTTTCTTACAAAGAGAACAGGTGCGCCCCAAGGCGACACACTAGGTCGGGTAAAACCCTTTTCTAACAAATCTTTCAATTGCTTCTTTAGCTCCTTCAATTATGCCGGTGCCATTCTATAGGGTGGAATAGATATAGGATGTGTGTCTGGCATCACATCAATCCCAAAATCAATCTCCCTGTCTGGTGGGATTACTGGGAGTTCATCCGGAAAGACTCCTGGAAATTCATTCACAACAGGAACAGACTCAAGTGTAGGTGCCTCAGCATCGGTGTCCATAACCCGGACCAAATGGTAAATACATCCCTTGTTGATCATCTTTGTGGCCTTAAGTTAAGAAATAAACCTACCCTTCGGCACTACATCATCACCCTTCCACTCAATAACTGGCTCATTTGGAAATTCAAACCTAATAGTTCTGGTCCGGCAATCAAGCTTAGTAAAACATGAATAAAGCTAATCCATCCCTATTATCACATCAAAATCGACCATTCTCAATTCAATAAAATCGGACACGGTGTTCCGATCACGTAAAGTGACAACACAATCCCTATAAACCCGCGCGACCAAAATAGACTCACCAACCGAAGTAGATACAGAGAACGGCTCATAAAGCTGTTCTGGTTCTATCCCAAATTCCATAGCAACATAAGGTGTGACATATGACATAGTGGAACCGTGATCAATAAGAGCATATACATCATGAGATTTGACGGTTAATATACCTGTGACAATATCTGGAGAAGCCTCTGAATTGTGGCGACCCCTCATAGCATAGAAATGGCCAGATCCTCCTGAACTTTGTGCTCCACCCCTAGCTACACCACGCCCTGCGGGTGTTGGAGTGCCTCAAGCTGGAGGAGGTGTTGCGGATGTAGTAGCGGCAGAATTGGCTAGCTTTGCCATTCCCCTGCCCGCACCCTGGCGGGATGAACGACAATCCCTCTAAATGTGACCCCTCAATCCGCATCCGTAGCGTATGGGTAAGTCCATGTAGCATATTCCTAGGTGCATATTTCCACACCTAGGGCATGGGGACTTCCTCTACTGCTGGAATCTATCACCATGACGACCCTGCTGATTGGATCCCCTGTTGCCCTGACGAGGCCTAAAACGGCTCCACTGCTGCTGCTGACTGGGCCCTGATGGCGGTGCACTAGCCGAAGACTGAGCAAAGGACTGTGATGGCCCTGGTGACCCTCCTCTGAAGGCTGACCTGCCGCCACCAGAAGAACCACGAAAGTTTCCTGTAGACCAGGACTTATTACTACCCTCTCGCTCCATTCTGTTCCTTAATTTGCAGGTCTCTGTGGCTTGAGCGAATGCCACCATCTTTCCATAGTTCATATCAGAATTTAAGGCAGCTGTAGCAGCCTCATTAATTACCAAGGGACTAAGGCCCTGTACAAATCGGCGAACACTAGCCTCCATAGTGGGCAACATGTAAATAGCATATTTAGACAGGTACGAAAATCTCATATAGTAATCCAACACACTCAGGCTACCTTGCCTCAGGTTCTCAAACTCAGCAGCACGGGCTGACTAAGTCTCGGCGGGCAAGAAATGATCAATGAAGGCATCAGCAAACTCACCCCACCTCATCGGAGGGCTCCCTTCTTCACGGGACTCTTCCCATAGTTCATACCAAGAATATGCCACCTTTTTCAGGCGGTAGGAGGCCAATTCCACTGCCTCTATTTCAGTAGCACACATAACTCTAAGAGTCTTGTGCATCTCATCAATGAAATCCTGGGGATTTTCCTCTGGGTTAGTACCCGTGAACACTGGAGGATCCAACTGGAGAAACCCGTTCACCCTGGAACCAGTAGAATCCCCTAGCTGACTGGAATAAGTGGGTGCAATATTTGACCTCTAGGTCGGGGAAGCCACTATTTGAGCCAACATCTGTATGGCTCCCCTAAGATCAACATTAGAAACATCAGAATCAGAAGCTGGAACTGGAGGTGGAACTGGAATATTAGTTGGAGGAACTGTTGCACCTTCTGTAGGTGTAGGTGTAGGGGCATGTGCGGTCTAATCAGTTGTAGTAGAGTCTGCCAGTGTAGTAACTGGAGGAATATCCTCACTCCTCGGGTACTCGCCTGCATCATGAATTATAGGGTCAACTGTCACTCCTGGGGTGACATTGGCTCTTTGGCCAGTTCTTGCTTTCTTCTTAGGTGCCATGTACCTAAAATTAGAGCAATGCAAGAGTTAAAGGAGGAACAATCTTACAACCAGCCTTATCGCACGATCAAGAACATGAAAGAATGGTATTATTCCTAAATGACCATGTAACATCCTAATTATAGATATAGTCCACAACACATCGATAATAAGGACTCTACTAGACACGGCTCCGAGAAATCCTAGGACACTTTAAAACCTTAGGCTGTGATACCAAGTTTGTCACGCCCCAAAAACGAGGAGCACGACCGGTGCTCAACCGAGTGAAACCGACCGAGCAAGCCTGTTAGATTTCATTTTACCCAAACTTATCAACAAATGAAGATAATAACTATTTGCATTAATTAGACAAAAATGTATTCATGTCTACAATACCAATTCATTTTCAATAGTTTCATCATTTTAAAGTCTCAAATGGACAATAATACAACCACAACATAACATAGTTTATCTTTTCCAATACCGATACACAACCCACACTATGTCTACATAGCCTCTATAGATAAAGAAGAGTATAATGATAATGCCGGCAACAAGGCCTCGGCTATACCTCAAACTGAATATACAAAATACAAAAGATACATAACCCCGGAATGAAGTGGGGCTCACCAAGTCAGCTGGGAAGAAGGTGTACTGCTATCACTGATCAATATCTCCTGCTGTGGAATCACCTGCATCCATTTAAAGATGCAGCGCCCCCAGGCAAAAGGAACGTTAGTACCGTCGAATAGCACTAGTATGTATAACTAAACAGCCTCTCAATAGAATGACAAATAATACAAACAAGATTATCATAATATCAATGAAAGCCTTAATTAACATCAAACCTCAATTTAGGATCAAGACAGTGTTCAAATTAATTTTCATATCTCACTTTGGGAGATTTGTAGTATCGATATACCATTGTTCACAATACCATTATTTACAAAACCAGTACCACCATACTCTTAGCACGGAGTCTGATCACGACCCGATCGGCTATGCTATCTTATTAGAGATATCAACCACAATTTCTCTCAATATCAATACCACCGTCTTTAACACGGAGTCCGATCACGACCCGATCGGCTAGGCTATCCATTAGGGACATCAACCACAATTACCATTTCAATTACAATTTCCAGCACAATCACCACCATGTGTGCGGCATGGCGTCCGATCACGACCCGATCGGCTAGGCTGTCTTATTTGAGACATCAACCTTTTTATATCAATCATTGCATTTCATATTACTTTCACATCTTTTCATTTCATTGGCACTAATGGCCATAATTATAAGATCATTCTTGGAACGTTGGCCATATTCAGTATTTCATGCTCACCTTATCAATTTCAAATATCATTATCATCATCAATAACAAATACAATTCAAATCAAGGTGTGTAGTACATATGTGAGCAATTTAGAGTCTAAGGCACAAATATATTTCACAAAATTTGGCATAATAGCCTTCATTTGAACTTGACTTAAAGTCGAAACATTATTAATGCTCAACCCATATTTTAACACATCCTCAATTGGTAACATAACATGAATAGAGCATTTGGGATACTTGTTGAACACATATCTTTCAACCCAATCTTACTCGGAATAGCCAGTTTTACAATGAATCACTCGGGACTTACATAATTTACATGAATATCGTGGGATTCAATTTCAAGAGAAGAGTTTAGCCAACATACCTCACTTGAGCTTCCTTACACTCTAAATATTCCGAAATTCTTAGCAACTTCAATTTATTTTAGAAATATAATAAATTGAACCAAAATTAGGAAGATGATCATGGTTCTAGCTCACTTGATCATTTTATCAAACACTAGGTGTGCATAAGGTTTCAAGGTCCTTTTTATGAAGGATTCAATCATCCCACAACCCATTCTTTACCATTTTTAGCTCAACAATCTTCCTATACCCTTTGATAACACATGCATGTAAAATAGACAACTCTCATGCCCAAAACTTATCTTGCTAGTTACCCATTTTCAGAAGATTTCGAGATTAGGGTTTAGGGTGTAGAATCTTACCTCTAGGATGAAGACCTAGTGAGCTTCCCTTCTTAATCTTCCAAAACTTGAGCAAGAATTGAAGAAAAAATATTATTGAAGAACACCTTCTCACTCTAGGGCACCCTCCCTCACTCTAAAATGTCAGATTATGTCTCAAAAATGGCCCAAAGAGTGTATTTAATAAAATAGGGGCGGGTTTTAAAAACCCAAAAATGGAGCTCCGGAACAGTAATGCGGCCGCATATGCGACCGCATAGTGGTTATGCGGATCGCATATCGGTCGCATAATTGCTGACAAAATAATTAAAAAACTGTCTGTGTATGCGGTCACTATGCGGTCGCATAATACACTGTATAACAATTATGTGGTCGCATTGTCGACCGCATAATTGATTCCAACTGACCCAATTAACTGCCTCACTCTGTGGCCATTATGCGGTCTGCAGAGTTATTCTGTGGTCGCATAATGGACCGCAGAAATGTACTTTTCCGCAAAAAATATTTTTTTTACTTTCCGGTGCATTGTTCAACCCAAAAAGTCCGAGCCGCGGCCACGTAATCCTAGTCCGACATCATAAAATATTATTTTCTTTGCAAAATTTACCGGGCTTACCACTTAAGTACTTCAAAATTTTTCGGGTTATTACCGGTACGTAATTTTCGTAAAGGTTCAAATATTTACATTAGTGCTCAATTTGATGTGTTTATTTCAGTTGAAGTGGTAGAATCAAAATAAAATTTAAAATTTTAATATTAGGACTTCATATCTAATTTTCATTAGGAAAGGTTCAGTAAATAAAATTTAGTTGATTTCAAAGTCCTAATAATTAGGGAAATAATTAAATATTCTTAGGAAAATGATTAAATGACTGTTTTGTCTAGAGTTAAACTTATTAAAAGGGTAAAAAAAAAGGCAAATGACATTTTGCCAAGAGACTTTATGTTTTTAATATAATGCTAGTTTTAGGATACGCACTTTGCCATGTATCCTATATCAATAAGTATAAAATTTATAAAACTATATAAATATTTTTAAGCTATGTATACTTAACGTGCAATTGTTAAATGTCATTTCAAAAGTATTTCTAAAATTCGATGTAGAGTTAAAGAGTATAAATTAATAGTAGATGACAATATTAGCACACTTCGTTACCTTTGCAAACACGGAGTCTACAATTACATGCCTTTGTAAAATTGTCCAAATCTGAGATAATTTTAAATTTTTAAATATTAAGCAAGCAATTTGTAATTTTAAAATTTTAAATATTAAGAATTTTTACCTAAATAAAATAATCTGAAATATTTAATTGCCAATAAACTTTAGCTAACCTAACTGCTAAATATAGGAGGGTTTTTGTTTAAACTATCAGATATGTAAGATGCATAATTCTTGCATTTCAATTTTCAAAACCATAATAAGAGTCTAAAACGAAAAGATGTTTCATTAAACAACTATTGAAAAAGAGCCAAAATTTGGTTTCTCTTTACTATTGAAGACGTAAGTTACATTTCATATTTCAAAATCCTAAATATTAGAAAATTTATCATGAAAAGGTATTATGGTTATGTTATTGTTCAGTGTTTAGTTAAGGAAATAATTTATACAAGGTAAAGTTATAGTGAAAATTAAAGTCCTAAATATTAGGAATTCTTACATAGTTTAAACAAGGAAAGATTTAATAATGAAATATTTTAATTGTTTTTGAAATATTAAATATTAGGAAAAAAGTCTAATTACTATTTTTTCCAATACGAATTTTACTTTTAAATGGCAAAAAGGCGAACGACATTTCGCTAAGGGCCTTCGTGCTTTTAATATAGTATAGATTGGTAACGTAGTCCCTTTTCGGTATTAATAATTCAGATTTAATTAACTAAAGTTAGATCTTGACCATGATTAAAATTATACTCCCTCCGTTTCAATTTATGTGAATCTATTTCTTTTTTAGTTTGTGGCAAAAAGAATGACCTCTTTCCTTATTTGGAAATAATTTACTTTTATGCAATGATTTATAACTACACAAAATATATGTGCCTCATTTTACACCACAAATTCAAAAGTCTTCTCACTTTTCTTAAACTTCGTGCCCAATCAAATGAATTCACATAAATTGAAACGGAGGGACATGGGTGGCTCGACTACTAGGCCACTAAAGCAATCGCTTGGGCCCCAACTTTTTGGAAGCTCCATTTTTTTTCTTAAAGATATATTGTATATGTATTATTAAAAAATGTGTGTATATTTGTATACGGGTAAAACCGGGCTCATGGTGTACCCCGGTCTCATATAAAATAAGCCAAGCTCGAGACAAGATGACAGGGGACCGAGATCGAGGTAAAGGTCTCATTAAGTCAGATTTCGAGGGCACGACACCCGCCCTCAAGAATATCGGGGTCACTGTTCGGATTCAGTCTTAGCCTCGAACGACTTCGAAGAACATTGTCAGACAATCGGGCACAGCCAACGGAAGGCCGTAATATCCGTGACCAGCCGGATATTACGGCGAGAATCTCGGTACGTATCGATGAAGAACCGACGATCAGTTATTCAGAGGATTTTTACCTTTTATGGAGTTTTACCTAGAGTAGGATTCCCCTACCATATAAAGGGGGTTTGATAATTCAATAAAGATATTGTAACACGTATTCCAAAGTAATATATTATTATTTTTTTTGTTATCATTTATTTCTCTTAATCATCAGTGATGGCCATAGCGAGCCCGGATCAAGGGCAAATATTTCAATAAGGCCGGAACTATCCTCCTCGTGCGGTTTGAATTAATTTTATCTTTATTTGTTCAATAGTAACTTAATTTATCACTTTGCATCTAATTAATTCGCGTATATTTAAAATCACGTATAAATTTAATTGTTATCCGATTTTTAGGGTAAACAGTTTGGCGCCCACCGTAGGGCTAAGGATAATATCGGCGATTTGATACAAATTTCCGTAACACACCCTACTTCACACTTGTTCTTTGAAGTGCCTTTGATTTTAGGTCTGCGTTAAAATGTTAAACTCCCAATAGGCCCCTCTAAACACAGATGTTGAGTCTGGCCACCATGGAGAGAACAACAATATATCGCCCGGTAACGGGGTGCCCCCCGCTGATCCCAACAGAATTTCGGTCGCGGACCTGATCGACACCAGCTCACATATGGCCATCAACACGAATTTACCCACCGATCGTGAGAACGGCATCCGCGGGGGAGTCCGGTTGGTAGCTCAAAATGCTCGTGACGGAGAGGGAGTTGGGATCAGCTTGTGGGTGATCTTCGAAACGTTGCAGGCTCAGCAGGCAGCGATAGCCCAACTGCAGAACTGAATCTGCGCTCCCAGTAGAGTTGAGCCCGGATCATCCCGGGAAAACACTCGCAGAAATAAACCAACCACCGATAGGCCAAATGAAGTTTAACCCGGAACTAACCCCGAAATAATAAAGATGATCGAGGAATTGAAAAAGCGGGTGGAAATGGGAGAAAAGAAAATCGAAGTTAACCATAAGAAGGTAGAGACTTACTACTCCAGGGTCGACCAAATCCCCGGAGCACCACCGATATTGAAAGGCCTAGATTCCAAGAAGTTTGTTCAGAAACCCTTTCCTCTGAGCGCAGCCCCGAAGCCGATCCCTAAAAAGTTCTGCATGCCTGAAATTCCTAAGTACAATGAGATAACTGACCCAAATAAACATGTGACCTCATACGCGTGTGCCATCAAGTGGAATGACTTAGAAGATGATGAGATCGAATCTGTCTTGCTCAAAACATTCGGAGAGACCTTGTCAAAAAGAGCTATGATATGATATCACAACTTACCTTCTAACTCTATTGACTCATTTGCTATGCTTGCAGATTCCTTCGTAAAAGCACATGCCGGGGCTATCAAGGTCGAGACCGGGAAGTCGGACCTTTTCAAAGTGAAATAAAGGGATAATGAGATGCTCAGAGAATTCGTGTCCCATTTTCAGATGGAATGGATGGACCTGCCTCTGGTCGCGGATGATTGGGCTGTTTTGACAGTCACCCAAGGACTCAATACTCGAAGCTCATTGGCTTCGCAGCAGTTGAAGCAAAATCTGGTAGAATATCTGGCCGTAACTTGGGCCGATGTGCATAACCGATATCAGCCAAATATTAGAGTCGAAGATGATCAGCTCGGAGCCTCTTCCGGGTCTGTTTATCCTATTCGATCCAGTGACAGACCCAAAAGAGATATTGATCGTGAACCAAGGCCAAGTAGGGACCGATATCAGCCGTATATCGGTGATCGTAAGAGTAACGGATTCGGACGAAACCCTGCGTGAAATGAAAGGAGAAGCTATCGGAGACAAAATAACCGGGGACTCATAAGCAAAAATGGTTTTGACAGACCCATCGGGCCTAAGGAAGCACCAAGGTTATCAGAGTACAACTTCAACGTCGATATTGCTGCTATCGTAACCACCATCGGATGCATCACAGACACCAAGTGGCCTCGATATCTATAGTCTGATCCATCCCAAAGGGATCCTAACCTAATGTGCAAATATCATGGCACTCACGGCCACAGAATGGAAGACTTCCGTCAATTAAGAGAGGAAGTAGCCCGGTTATTCAACAACGGACATCTCCGAGAGTTCCTGAGTGATCGAGACAAGAATCATTTCAGGAAACGAGATTCTAATAAACAGATCGAGCAGGAAGAACCTCAGCGCATCATTAACATGATCATCGGCGGGGTCGAAGTTCCCCAGAGGCCGATGCTGAAGTGCACCAAAGTATTCATCACAAGGGAAAAACAGACTCGGGATTATGTGCCAGAGAGAACCTTGTCTTTCAACAACGAGGACACTGAAGGGATCAAGCAGCCCCACAATGATGCACTGGTAATATCTATACTCATAAATAAATCTCGAGTTAAGCGTGTGTTGATTGATCCAGGTAGCTTGGCCAACATCAACAGATCAAGGGTCGTTGAACAGCTTGGTCTACAAGATCAGATCGTGCCTGCAGTCCAAGTTCTAAACGGATTCAACATGGCATGTGAGACCACTAAAGGGGAGATAACATTACCGGTAAACGTCATCGGGACCATTCAGGAAGACAAGTTCTATGTAATCAAAGGAGTCATGAGGTACAATGCTCTGTTCGGAAGGCCATGGATCCACAGCATGAGGGCGGTACCTTTGACTCTGCACCAAGTGATGAAATTCCCAATGCCAGGAGGGATAAAAACAATTTACGGAGAACAACCAGCTGCAAAGGAGATGTTCGCGCTCGACAAGGTGGTTTCGGTATCCATACTTACAATGACAAAAGTTTTGGGTTCGGCCGCCAAGCAAGAAGCCAAATAGCAATTACCTACACCGGCCCCGACCCAACTAGAGAAGCTGTACATTTATTGATGGGCGAACGTCGAGGATTGAACCCCGACGATTCTGATGCTACTAAATCAACAGTCGAGGAACTGGAGCAAGTCTTACTGATCGAGCACTTGCTTGATCGAAAGGTATACCTGGGCACGGGGTTGAGTCCCGAGCTCAGGAGAAAACTCATTCAATTCCTTATAGCTAACATAGATTGTTTTGCTTGGTCCCACCTTAATATGACAGGGATCCCGCCGGAAATAACCACTCACAAGCTAAGCCTGGACCCGAAGTTTCACCCAGTCAAGCAGAAGATGAGACCCCAGTCCGAGGTCAAGCATGCGTTCATCAAGGACGAGGTATCTAAACTCCTTAAAATAAGGTCCATCCGGGAGGTTAAGTACCCGGACTAGTTAGCAAATGTAGTAGTAGTCCCTAAAAAGGGAAACCGATTAAGAATGTTTGTAGACGATAAAGATTTGAATAAGGCGTGTCCCTAGGACTCTTTCCCTTTGCTTAACATCGTTCGCATGATCGATGCAACAACCGACCACGAGACCCTCAGTTTTCTCAACGCTTATTCTAGGTACAACTAAATTCAGATGGACCTGAGCAATCAGGAAAAGACTTCCTTCATAACTAAGTACATCACCTACTGCTATAACGTGATGCCATTCAGATTAAAAAATGTCGGTGCCACTTACCAACACCTAGTAAATTGGATGTTCGAAGAACAAATTGGAAAATTAATGGAGGTTTACATTGACGATATATTGGTTAAGTACCTACGAGCAGAGGACCATTTAAAATATTTGTAGGAAACCTTCAGCATATTGAAGAAATACAATATGAAGCTAAACTCGGAGAAATGTGCGTTCGGGGTCGGGTCCGGGAAATTCCCTGGGTTCATGGTATCCAACCGGGGAATCAAGATTAATCCCGATAAGATCAAGGCCATCGATGATATCACTGTTGTGGACAAGGTCAAGGCCGTTTAAAGGTTAACCAGACGCATAACTGCCCTGGGGCGATTTGTCTCGAGGTCCTCCAATAAGAGTCACCGGTTCTTCTCACTGTTGAAGAAAAAGAATAACTTCTCATGGACCCCGAAGTGCCAACAAGCCTTGAAGGAGCTCGAGCGGTATCTCTCGAGCCCACCTATGCTTCATACTCTGAAGACAACCAATCAACTATACATGTACTTAGCAGTATCTGAGATAGCGGTAAGTGGAGTCCTGGTCTAGGAAGAGGAAGGTATGCAATTTCTGGTCTATTATGTTAGCAGGACTCTAGGCGAGGCCGAAACTAGATACCCTCACCTAGAAAAACTGGCGCTCGCTTTGCTAAGCGCCTTTCGGAAGCTGAAATCGTACTTTCAATGGCACCCCATATGTGTTGTAACTATTTACCCATTGAGAAACATAATGCAAAAACTCGAGCTCTTGGGACGGTTAGCCAAATGGGCCATTGAGATTAACGAGGATGATATCAAATATCGGCCCCAAAACGCCATCAAGTCTCAAATTTTGGCAGACTTCGTGGCCGACTTTACACTGTTCCTAATACCCGAGGTCGAGAGACAGTTGTTGTTAAACTCTGGGACTTCTTTGGGAATCTAGACTGACATGGAAAAAAATGTGAAGGAGTTCGTATGAAAATGCGACTGGTGTCAAAGGCATGCTCCGATAATTCATCAGTCCGGGGAGCTGCTACATTCGGTTCTATCACCCTGGCCGTACATAAAATGGGGGATGGACATCGTCAGCCCCTTCTATGGGCACCCGGTAAGGCTCCATTTGTATTGTTAATGACTGACTATTTTTCTAAGTGGGTGGAAGCCCAGGCATTTGAGAAAATCAAGGAGAAGGAAGTCATTGATTTCATATGGGACCACATAATATGCTGGTTTGGAATGTCGTCCGATATCATATGCGATAATGAGAAGCACTTTATCGGCAGCAAAGTAAGCAAGTTTTTCAAAGACCATAGGATCAAAAGGATCCTATCAATACCCTATCACCCCAGTGGGAACGGGCAAGCGGAGTCCACAAATAAAACCATACTCTAAAACATCAGAAAGAGATTGACCGCCGGCAAAGAGAAATGGAAATAGATCTTGCCCGAAGTCCTATTGGCATACCGTACGACCTCGAAATCCAGTACCGGGGCCACCCCATTCTCATTGATTTACGACGCCGAAGCTCTAATACCAGTTGAAGTGGGAGAACCAAGTCTCAGGTTCCAACACACGACCGAAGAGTCTAACGACAAGGCCATGAATATGAGCCTGGAACTGTTAGATGAAAGGCGCGAAGCCGCCCTCGTCCGGTTGGCCACCCAAAAAAAGCGGATCGAGAGGTATTATAATCGAAGAGCCAACCTTCAACACTTCAATATCGGGGACTTAGTGTTAAGGAAGGTCACACTAAGCACCCGGAACCCGAACGAAGGGAAGCTGGGGCCAAACTTGGAAGGTCCGTATCAAATCATCGAGATCATCAGAAAAGGATCGTACAAACTCGGAGCAATGAACGGTGAGCGACTACCGAACAACTGGAACATAAATCACTTGAAATGATACTATTTCTAAGGTACAAACCCATTCCTTTCTTTTATTTATTTACATTTTGGACTAACACTTGCAGGTGACCGTCAACGAACGATACAATTTTTAGGCCTAAAAGCACGCGTTGCACTCTTTTTCCCTCGAACCGGTTTTGTTCCAAATGGGTTTTCCGGCAAGGTTTTTAACGAGGCAACAATGGATCGTGCTTACTTAAAATTGAAGATTGATTATGATCCGGTGTCAAGGATCATATCAATAGTATCCGAGGCTTCTCAATGATCGGCCTCGAACACTGGGGGCATCACCCTCGGATAATGATTTTAGCAAGGAAAGAAACTTTGTGCTCGAATAGTCTAGGCTCGATCGATAGGACTTACTGTAAGGGACAAATGGTCAAATGAACCATGCCCAGCGTAGACTGCCCTAGCCTTAACACAAAGCTTGTACACATGTGTAACCTTGTATATTACGCACAGAAATGAAAGGAAGTTTCTACCTTGCGGATAAATATTTTGTCCCTTAAAAATTTCTTCTTTCTTACATTTGGTCCCCAAAAGACGTCGAGCCCAAGGGCCACCTTACTCGGGGACTTCCGCCCAAGGCAGGTTCAGACGGCCCGGGATAACGAAGCCCGGGGGCACAAAGCTTATTAGGCAGTTCCAAAACTTTAAAGGCTACGGCCATCCCCATTCGGGGACGGTTGTCTTGGGTAAGCCCGGGCGATTCGGGGTAACAAGCCCACTAGGAAACATCCGAACTAGAAAGGCACCTAAATAACCTGGTCTTTGACAGAGCCCGCCTCATCACCGGGACCATCGGTTATTCTTCGCCCCCGGATCCGCTTGAATCCTCGGAGTTTTCTTCATCCTCGGGATAAGCCAACTTCTTGCCCTCGGCCTCGAGCCCTTTAGCACTTTCGATCTCGCCTGATAAATCAAATCCCCAGTCACTTTCGGCCTCGGCCTCACATATTCGACAATGTCTTTCAGGTGGTCCTGGGATACCTCGGCATCAGCTTTGTACCGGGCCACTATCTCATCAGCATCGGCCTTGGTTATTTCAGCCACCGACTTGGCCACTTTAAGCTCCTTGATGAGGGTCTCTCGATCGGCAACAACCGAGCTCAATTGAGACTGAAGCTCATCAACTTTTTGGGACAGTGCCTCAGCCTTCTCCTTCGTCGCTCGAAGTTGGACCTCTGCTGAGACCAATTGCGCTCGGTCAGTCTCCTTTTCCGAGGCCAAGCGGTCCATCTTGCCTTTCCACTCTTTGGCCTCGACCTTGATTACATCATCTCATCTCAGAGTTGCTCGATCCGATCAATCTTCTGTTGGACCTGGGGGTTCTGACCACTAGTCACCGTGTCTAGGTCATCGTCACTAACTTCAAAACAATTTACCTATTCAACCAGGTCGGCTTGTTCTTTCCGATCCACGTCTAATTCAAATTGATGGCTCTTAGCCTCTCCTTCACGTTGCTCGCTGAGAAGTTTGTACGTGTCTCTCTTCTCAACAAGCTCTTTGGCTTCTACCTCAAGTTGGATCAACTCGTCTCGGTACCGGAGGAAGGTCTCATGGTGGACTGGTCTTTCTCTGTAACTAGGCACCGGAGGTAATTAGCTATCCATACGGGGGCGGAACGAACCTGGGCATCCTCCGAAATGATGGTGATAATAGACCACTTCCGACCAGGATCCACACTCTGGGCAGGAAACCGGTTGACCAGTCTCGGGCTCGAGTTAGGCCCACCTGCCCCCGAGGATGGATTTTTCCTCGGTACTTATAGGTCGTCTAATCTGCTGACGTCCTCTGTGGCGGTGGAATCCACGCCATCAAAAAAGCAGCAGAGGGGATCGTCCGCTCCATGGACCCCCTCGTTCGGTCGTTCCTTCACAGTGTGGGCCTCGTTGTACATAGACTCGGTAAACGAGGGTGACTCGGTGATGTCTATCATACCAAGTACCTCCTTCGGGGCACTGCCCGCATCCCGGGAAGTCTCAACCCCGATCTCCTCATTAACCTCCTTGGTTTGAGGCAGATCGGCCTCACGGGTCTTCGGTTCAACTGTCCCCTGCTCTTCGGGGGGCGACGACTCGCGGGCCACAAAAACAAAGGGCTCTTCCCCCTCGGACTCATCCCTCAGCCGGTAAAGCAAGTCCGAAGCTGGGGCTCGGGAGCTGGTGTTTTCCTTTGACTTGTGCACAACTTTCTCCTTGTTTTCTTTTTCTCCGAGCTCGGAGAACTCGGAGCCCTCTTCCTCTTCTTCTCTCTGGCTTGCCCCGGAGCAGGAGATCCAATAGGCAAGTCCTCATCCCCAACCGAAGGCCTAAGCTCGACGTTTTTAGGCAAACCTACAAAGGAAAGTAAAGGATATAAGAACGCGATGTTAGAATAAAAAGATTCACTACGACTTGTTTGGGAGGAAGACCTTACCATGGGAACGGGCCTCCCAACGGCCTTTTGAAAGTTTGCACCATGAGCGCTAGTAATAGGGCATCTGTGATATGATGCCCTCGACCCACTCCTTGAGTCAAGGGATAGCATTCGGAACCCGAGCAAGGGCTACAACATAACAAGCACCGATAGGAAAAGGGAAGATAAGTCATAAAATCGACGCTTAAAGAGAATACTTACGTGATGCATTTCACCTTTCGGGGAACGGCCTACACTCGGCTAGTACAAGGTCGACGATCCTCACTCGAACAAAATGTCGTTGCCAATCCCGATTCCGGTCCTCGTCAATGATCGAGAATGGGGCTTTGCTGGCCCGGTGTACTATCTTTATCAGTCACCCCCAAAAGATTCGGGGACTATATAAGCGCAGTAGATGATCGACTATAAACGAGCACCCATCGATTTTGTTCACAAAAAATCGGAGGAGGATCATGATCCTCCACAGTGATGAATGAATCTGGCCTAGGCACATGTGACCTCTTGCAGAAGTCTAAAATGACCGGGTCTCCCAGGCCCAATGTAAAGGGATAAGTATAAACACTTAGATATCCCTCGACATGGGTGGTAATGGCCTCTTCAGGGTCAGGGACCACGATGTCTTTATCGGCCCAGTTGCAGTCTTTCTGGACCATGGGGAGGACCTCTTCGGTAATTAAGCAGATATATCTCGAGGCCTCCTCACACTGACCTTGTACAGAAGAAGGTTTCTCAACCTTAAAGTCGTCGGTCACCGAACAACCGCCGGGAATGAACATCTTCAAAGGGGGCTCTTCCGCCGGTTCATTAACGACCATATAGGGGACATTCTCCTCGACCTCAATGGTCGGTTGCGAGGAAGAATGAGCATCCTTTTGAGGAACAGATTTTGAAGTTTGTCCCATTGTTATGGAAGAAAAAACTTAGAAAAGATGGAGAAAAAGTGAAAGTTGAAAGATCGGATTTGTTGGCTTGAGTAGAACATGAGTAAAAGTCTTGCAAAGTACTGAAGAACCTTGAGTAACGGGGGTAAAAACTCTAGATTATATTGAAATCCTGAAGGTACGAAGATAGACGATTTGATGTAAAGTGAAAAATGGATAGAAGATGGGGTATTTATAGGAGTTCAACGACGTTCCACGTCCAGGGACGGCCGACCGACGACTGACATGCATGTAATGCCATTATGACTTGACTGACGAGACGTTTCAGATGTTTTGTCGTTTCTGTCACGATGTGTCGAAGTAAAAATCGAAAGCTCATGTCGTTTATCGTCGTTTACTTTCCGAAAAACGAGGAGACTATCTGTATACGGGTAACACCGGGCTCATAGTATACCCTAGTCTCCGATAAAATAAGCCAAGCTCGAGACATGATGACATGGGACCGAGATCGAGGCAAAGGTCTCATCAAGTCAGAATCGGGGGGCACGACGCCTGCCCTCGAGAATATCGGGATCACGGTTCGGATTCGGTCTTAGCCTCGAACGACTTCGAAGAACATTGTCAGACAACCGGACACGGTCAATGGAAGGTCGTCATATCCGTGATCATCAAGATATCATGGCGGGGATCTCGCCACGTATCGATGAAGAACCGGCAACAAGTTATTCATAGGATTTTTACCTTTTATGGAATTATACCTAGAGTAGAATTCCCCTACTATATAAACGGGGGGTGATAATTCATTAAAGATATTGTAACACGTATTCTAAAGTAATATATTATTATTTTCTATGTTATCGGCTCTTTCTCTTGTTCATCAATGCTGGCCATAGCGAGCCCGAATCAAGGGCAAATATTTCAATAAGGCTGGAATTATCCTCCTTGTAGGTTTGAATTTATTTTATCTTTGTTTGTTCAATAGTAACTTAATTTATTACTTTGTATCGAATTAATCCGCGTATCTTTAAAATCACTTATAAATTTAGTTGTTATCCGATTTTGAGGGTAAACAATATTTAAATTTAAAATTTTTTTTGAGCGAAGGTACTTAAATGTGAGAGTCATTGTAATTATTAGAGAATGAAGGGTAACTATTTTTTGCCTAATTATATCCTAAGAACTAATAAAGGCCCGCATTATTATTTATATATTTATCTTTTTCATTGCTTATTTGCTATTTATTCTCGATATTGAAAAGTCTCTCAATCGACAACTTACCGTGGCTTACAAGTTGTCTTCTTCAAAGCATTACAACAAGCAATTATTATATTAAGCAATGCAACACTTTTCGATATCATTGTATCAACTTAATTATCTTGCTCTATAATTTTTTACCCTTTGATTTCTGCTACTATCTATTATTTCTTGTACTTCGATTATCTTATTTATCTGTGATAGCTAGCGCTGCTCATTTTTAGACTGCTTTATCATGACTTATTCGCTTTCGATACTTTTATTTTCATACTGCATTGAATTGATTGACCTTATCTATCCTTTTTATTGTCATGCTTTCTCTTGAGTCGAGGGTCTTTCGGAAATAACTTCTCTACCTTCCAAGATAGAGGTAAGGTCTGCGTACACTCTACCTCCCGAGACCCCACTTCATGGGTTTTCACTGAGTATGTTATTGTTGTATATCAATTTATCAAATTCTTGAGCTAGTTTTATTATTCTACCTTTATTTTATATTTCACTGTAAATTTATTTTTGATATTCTTACTTAGGGTCTCTCTGAAATTTGTCTTTAGGCCCCAACCTGGTTGAGACAGCCTGCGGAGGGAGTAGATATTTAGTATTCCATTTTTTGAATTTTTGCATTTGCTCCTGGAAAACTAGTGCCCAAAATTTTTTACAACACCGATGGGTGTTTTACTATACGCGAAACTTTTGAATTGAATGGGTTTAAAACAGAATAATAAAATACGAACAATCAATCTAAAACGGATGAATAAATTTCAAAACCATATATGCTTGTGTCATTTTGGCTAAAATCAATATAAGGTGGGTTGGGTTCATGGGTTGATAATCCTATATTGGCTAAAAAAATGATTGAGTTTTATAGTTTTTATTCTTTGGCTTCAAACATTATATGCCACATCATTATATTATTATTATCGACAATACACTTCCTGGCTAAGAGTATATTTGGTGTGATATAGCAATAGTAAAATAAGTTTTTTGTTATAAAATTTTAAAAAATGACTTTGTTACATTATTTTTATTAGTTGAATAACCACATAAGTAATTAACTCTTCTATCTAGGTAATTAAAGAAAGTAAAAAGTGGACCCTAGTTTCTACTAGTCATGTTTCAATTAATGGGCGGAGTATACAAATAGCCCCCGAAGTGGATGGTCTTGAATTTTTGTCTCCATTTGTTATATGGGCAAAACTTCAAATTTAACCAGGGTCGCCACTAATTTGCCATGTGGGTAATACTTTTAACTTTTGACATTAAAATTCTGACTTCAAAGTAATAGGAGGTTAAAAGTTAAAGACTGCAATTTTTTATGTTTTAATAGGTCCTAGATAAAAAAGAAAGTTGTACTTTTTGGTGTGTTTTTCTCCACGTCAATCTCTAAAAGGGTATTATATTCATTTTCATCAAGTGTAGGAGAATAAGAGGTCGCTCATAAATCTAAGGTGTGTAATAAATTTTCCTTATAAGTTTAGGAGACAACTTATATATTTTCCTTTTAATATAACTGTAAAAGAGAAATAAATAATTCTATCTATAGGATGTCAAAAGAAAATCAAGATTACAGATATTGCAAGATTACGAAATCCCAATCTCCCAAATATAAAAGCAGACTAGATAATATTTAAAGTTCACATTAATTAAACACACACAAATATACAGATTTTTATTTTGTAAGATTTAGTTTTTTTTTTCCCTTAGTTTTTTTTCCCCATGGATTCACCTTCTTCACAAAGATCAGCATGTAGCTGTCTCTGGCAAGCATTGAAGAAGAAAAGGAGTGATGAAGGAAGAAGTTCAACGATTACAGGATTTACTGCCTACTATGGTGATTGGGGAATGGATGAAAATATTTATACTGTAAATTCCAATTTTCCAAAGAAAGAACAAGAAAGCTTGAGGAAGGAGAAAGAAAAAGAAAATAAAGAAGGCAAAGAGTAAAGTTTGTCATATACCTAAAATTTATGAACAACAAATTGAGAAGGTATTTTTGTCTCGTTTTATTTGTTTCTAAGAAGTTTAAAGATGCCTATATTATAATTTCTCTTAAACGGAAATATTATTGTTATGTCTTTTATCGAAATTATATATGATGATGGGTAACAATTGCTATTTGATATGTTACGAGATCATTAGTGTTATCCTTGTCGTTGTTGTTAGTGTTCTCTTAACAATTGATATATATTTTATTATAATTAATATTTTCTGATACGTTGTTTTGATATAAAATTTACGTGACCTTTGTCTTTGTGAATACATCCTAATTCAATCACATAAGTCAAGTAAATTTTTGAAAAAAGGATTAAAAACTAATGGAACCTTTAGATTGAAAGGAAGAGAGAGAGGAAAAATAAAAGAAAATAAAAGAAAAGAGAACAGGCCAATTTCTTACATAAGGAAATCGGGTTATCTTATATGGGTCAATTCAAATTCATGTTCCAATAAATAACGCAGGAAAACAGATCTACGAAAATCCAAAATTTTAAAATTTTGCTGTGTACGTTAGAGTGTTTTAAAAGGTTTTTCTGGACTTGTTCAAGGCTGTGGGACACTCGTAAAATGCTTTGAAACTTATATGTCGGGCTTAGTTTTGTGAAGGTTACGTCCCAAACATCTAACAGTACATCCTAAACAGATTTAATGCTCAACGCTCGAGGTCAGTGGTGGAGCCAGAATTTTCCCTAAAGGGAATCAAAATATAAATAAATAACAACAACAACAACAACAACAACCCAATATAATCCCACTAGTGGGGTCTGGGGAGGGTAGTGTGTACGCAGACCTTACCCTACCCTGGAAAAAGCATATGAAAAAATTAAATGGAGTCAACACATTGTATATATACATAAAAATAAAATAACCTATCTATGCGGTATAATTTTCCGGTGAAGGGATGTCAATTGACTCCTCTTGCCAATGAGTGGCTCCGCCATTGCTCGAGGCTGCCCAATAATTTTGTATGAAAATCATGTGTCAAATTCCATAATTAGTGATGTTAACCTTCAAAATTCTTTTAACTAATATTGCATATATACTATTAGTTGAGAAAATTGTGAGGGTGGATATTATTTGATATTTATTTAAAAATAAATATTCGAAATTTATATCTTTATTATTTTACAAAAATTGGATTGGATGGAGTATTGTTATGCTTGTTGAGTACTTCCACTCCATGAATCTAGATATAACGTAATCTGAAAACTCGAGACTCCCAGGGTTGACTTGAGTGTGTATACGGGTAAAATCGAGCCCATGGTGTACTCCGGCCTTCGACAGGATAAGTTAGGCTCGAGACGTGATGACAAGGGGCCGACATCGGGGCGAAAGCCTCGTCGAGTCGGAATACGGAGGCATGACGCCTGCACTCGAGAATCTCGGGGTCATAGTCCCGAGTTGGTCTTAACCTCGAACGACTTCGAGGAACATTATCAGATAATCAAGCATAGCCAACAGAAGGCCGAAATATCCGTGATCGTCCGGATATCATGGCGGGGATCTCGGCACGTATCGATAAGGAGCTGACAATCAGTTAATCTGAAGATTTTTTACCTTTTATAGAGTTGTACCTAAAGTATGACTCCCCTACTATATAAAGATAATTAATATAACACATTGTAACATGCGTTTCAAAGTAATATAATACTATTTTACCTGTTATCAGTTCATTTTATTGTTCTTTAGTGCTAGCCTGTGAGCCCGGATCGAGGGTGACTATTTCACTAAGGCTAGAACTACCCTACTCGTGTGGTTTGAATTTATTCTATCTTTGTTTGTTCAATATTGACTTAATCTATCGCTTTATATCGAATTAATCTATTTATCCTTAAAATCACTTACAGATTTAATTGTTATCTAATTTTAAGGGTAAATAGTTTGGCGTCCACTGTAGAGCTAAGGATAATAGTGGCTATTTGATACAAACTTCAATAACACACCCTATTTTACACTTTTTCTTTGAAGTGTCTCTAATTTCAGGCCAAAGTTTAAATGTCGATTTTCCGGTCAGCCCATCTAAACGTGGACGCAAATCCGGCTACCATGGCGAGAACAACAATGAACCGCCCGGTACGAGGTGCCTCCGGTCGACCTCAACGGAATTCTGGTCACAGACCCGATTGACTCTAGCTCACGTGTGGCCATCAATGTAAATTTGCCTACTGATCCTGAGAACAACGTCTGCAGGGAAGCCCGATCAGTTGCACGAAATACGCACAGCAGCGAATATGACGGGATCAACTTGCTGGTGATCTTTGAGATGTTACAGGCTCAATAGGCAGCAATAGCCCAGCTCCAGAACCAAAGCCATGCCCCGAGCAGAATTGAGCCTGAGCCATCCCGAAAAGTCATCCGCAAAAATGAGCCGATCATGGAGAGGCCGAATGAACTTGAATCAGGAACCAACCCCGAGATCATAATGATGCTCGAAGAACTGACGAAACAAATATAATCGGGAGAGAAGAAGATTGAAGCCAATGAGAAAAAGGTGGAAACCTACAACTTCAGAGTCGACCAGATTCCTAAGTATAACAGAAGTCGATCCCCAAGAACTTCCGCATGTCCGAGATTCCTAAGTATAACGGAACGACCGACCCATTTGCTGAAAACGTTCGGGGAAACTCTGTATACGGGAGCTATGATATGGTATCACAACTTGCCTCCTAATTCTATTGACTCGTTTGCTATACTTGCAGATTCCTTTGTAAAAGCACACACCGGGGCTATCAAGGTCGAAACCAGGAAGTCAGACCTTTTCAAAGTGAAACAGAAGGATAATGAGATGCTTAGAGAATTTGTATCCCGGTTTCAAATGGAACGGATGGACCTGCCTCTGGTCGCAGACGATTGGGCCGTTCAGGCCTTCACCCAGGGACACAATGTTCGAAGCTCCGTGGCTTCACAGCAGTTGAAAAACAATTTGGTAGAATATCCGGCTGTTACTTGGGCCGACGTGCATAACCGATATAAGTCAAAAATCAGGGTTGAAGATGATCAACTTGGGGCCCTTTCCGGGCTCATTTATCCAGTCAGAGCCATCGACAGAGTCAAGAAAGACATTGATTGTGAACCAAGATTGGACATGGATCGGTATCGACCATACTATGGAGACCGAAGAGGTAGTGGGTCTAGGAGAAACCCTATAAGAAATTAAAGTAGGAGTGATCGAAGTCAAAACAACTGGGGACTCATGAGCAAAAACGGTTTCGACAGGCCTATCGGGCCTAAGGAAGCGCCGAGGTTATCAGAGTACAACTTTAACATCACCACCGCCGCCATTGTATCTGCCATCGGACGCATCAAAGACACTAAATGACCTTGACCTCTGCAATCCGATCCAGAGGGATCCTAACCTAATGTGCAAATATCATGGCACTCACGGCCACAAAACAGAGGACTGCAGACAATTAAGAGAGGAAGTAGCTTGACTATTCAACAACGGGCATATCCGAGAGTTCTTGAGTGACCAGGCCAAAAATCATTTCAGGAATAGAGATTCTAATAAACAGACTGAGCAGGAAGAACCTCAGCATGTCATTAAAATGATTATCGTTGGGTTCGATGCTCTTAAGGGGCCGATGTTGAAGCGCACCAAAGTATCCATCACAAGGAAAAAATGGACTCGGGATTACGTACCGGAAGGGACCTTGTCTTTCAATGGCAAGGACGCAGAAGGGATCGTGCAGCCCCATAAGGACGCACTAGTAATATCAGTACTCATAAATAAATCTCGATTTAAGCGTGTGTTGATTAATCCAGATAGCTCGGACAACATCATTAGATCGAGGGTCGTGGAACAGCTCGGTCTACAAGACGAAATTGTGCTCGCGGTCCGAGTTCTAAACTGATTCAACATGGCATGTGAAACCACCAAAGGGGAGATAACATTACCGGTGAACGTCGGCAGAACCATCTAGGAGGCTAAGTTCTATGTAATCGAAGGAGATATGAGGTGCAACGCTTTATTCGGGAGGCCATGGATTCATAACATGAGGGAAGTACCCTCGACTTTGCACCAAGTGTTGAAATTCCCAATGCTATGGGGGATTAAAATGATCTACGGAGAACAACCAGCCGCAAAGGAAATGTTCGCGGTCGAAGAGGCGACCCCGATATCCACATTCATAATGGAAAAGGGTCCAGGTTCGGTCACCAAGGAAAAAGCCAAATAGCAATTACCAACACCGGCCCCGACCCAACCGGAGAAGAGGGGGACCGATGATGATGATGCTTATGGGGTTCCCAGGTCTTTTATAGCCCCCGATGATTCCGAAGCTACTAAATCAACGGTCGATGAGCTAGAGAAGGTCATATTGATCGAGTATTTGCACAATCGAAAGGTATACCTGGGCACAGGGTTAAGTCCCGAGCTTAGGAAAAAGCTCATTCAATTTTTTATAGCTAACATAGATTGTTTCGCTTGGTCCCACCTTGCTATGACAGGGATACCGCCAGAAATAACCACTCACAAGTTGAGTCTGGACCTGAAGTTTTGTCCAGTCAAGCAGAAAAGGAGGCCTCAGGCTGAAGTCAAACATGCATTCATCAAAGACGAGGTATCTAAACTTCTTAAAATAGGGTCCATCAAGGAGGTTAAATACCCGGATTGGTTAGAAAATATAGTGGTAGTCCCAAAAAAGGGAATAAATTAAGAATATGTGTCGACTATAAAGATTTGAATAAGGCATGCCCGAAAGACTCTTTCCCTTTGTCCAACATTGATCGCATGATCGATTCTATGGACGGCCACGAGATCCTTAGTTTTTTCGATGCCTATTCCGGGTACAACCAAATTCGGATGAACTTGGGCGATCAGAAAAAATCATCCTTCATCACTAAATACGGTACCTACTGCTATAACGTAATGTCGTTTGGCCTAACAACCGCCAGTGCCACTTACCAACGCCTAGTAAATCGGATGTTCGAAGTAGGGTCCGAGAAGTTTCTTGGGTTCATGGTGTCCAATTGGGGGATCGAGGTCAACCCCGATAAAATCAAGGCCATTGAAGGCATCACCATAGTGGACAATGTCAAGGCCGTACAAAGGTTAACTAGGTGCATAACTTCTTTAGGTCGATTTATCTTGAGATCCTCCGACAAGAGCCATCGGTTCTTCTCACTGTTAAAAAAGAAGAATAACTTCTCATGGACTCCTGAGTGCCAGCAAGCCTTGGAGGAACTCAAACAGTACCTCTCGAGCCCACCTTTGCTTCATACTCCAAAGGAAGATGAGCAGTTGTACCTATACTTAGCAGTGTCCGAGGTGGTGGTAAGTGGAGTCCTCGTCCGGGAAAAGGAAGGTATACAATATCCAATTTATTATGTTAGCAGAACTCTAGGCAATGCTGAAACTAGATACCCTCACCTGGAAAAATTGGCACTCGCTTTTCTAAGCGCCTCTAGGAAGTTGAAACCGTACTATCAATGCCACCTCATATGCGTTGTAACTACTTACCCATTAGGAAACATAAATGCATAAACCCGAACTCCCAGGACGACTAGACAAATGGGCCGTGGAAATCACTATGTACGATATCGAATATCGATCCCGGACTGCCATCGAATCTCAAATTTTGGCAGACTTCGTGGCCGACTTTACGCCGGCACTGATACACGAAGTCTAAAAGTGTTGTTAAACTCGGGGACTTCGTCGGGGATCTGGACCCTCTTTACGAACGGTGCTTCGAACGCAAAAGGGCCTGGACTTGGCATCGTGTTGAAGCCGCCGACAAGTAATGTAGTTAGACAATCTATCAGGACTGTAAAATTGAGTAACAACGAGGTCGAGTATAAGGCTATGATTGCAGGTCTCGAACTGGCTAAAAGCTTGGGGGCAGAGGTGATCGAAGCTAAGTGTGACTCCTTCCTCGTAGTAAACCAAGTCAACGGGACATTCGAGGTCAGAGAGGAACGAATGCAACGATACCTGGATAAACTACAGGTAATGTTACATCAGTTCAAGGAATGGACCTTACAACATGTACCTCGGGATCAAAACAGCGAGGTCGATGCTCTTGCTAACTTGGGATTGTCGATCGATGATGATGAGTTTAACTCGGGGGCGGTCGTACAACTCATGAGATCGGTAGAAGAAGAAGTTCACGCTGAGATAAACTCAACAAGCCTAATAGAGTATCTGAAGACCGGAAAACTGCCCTCGGATCCTAAGGAATCGAGGGCTCTACGCACAAAGGCGGCCCGGTTCAGCTTGTCCGAAGATGGTACCCTATTTAGGAGAACATTCGATGGTCCACTTGCAATATGTCTAGGACTGGGATATACCGAGTATGTTCTGAGGGAGGTCCATGAAGGCACCTGCGAAAACCATTCGGGCGCTGAATCCTTAGTTCAGAAAGTAATCAGAGTAGGATACTACTGGATCGACATGGAAAATGACGCGAAGGAGTTCGTACGAAAATGAGACGGATATCAAAGGCACACTCTGATGATTCACCAGCCCGAGGAACTGGTAAATTCAGTCTTATCACCCTGGTCGTTCATGAAATAGGGGATGGACATCGTCGGACCCCTTCCATGGGCACCTGGTAAGGCTCAATTTATATTGTTTACGACTGACTATTTTTCTAAATGAGTGGAAGTTCAGGCATTTAAGAAAGTCAGAGAGAAGGAAGACATTGATTTCATCTGGGACCATATAATATGTCGGTTCGGAATGCCGTCCGAGATCGTGTGCGACAATGGGAAGCAGTTCATCGGCATCAAAGTAAGCTAGTTTTTTGAAGACCATAAGATCAAAAGGATCCTATCAATACCCTATCACCCTAGTGGGAACGGGAAAGTGGAGTCCACGAACAAAACCATACTCCAAAACCTCAGAAAGAGATTGACCGATGCCAAAGGAAAATGGAAAGAAATCTTGCCCGAAGTCCTATGGGCATACATTACGACCTCGAAATCCAGCACCGGGGCCATCCCGTTCTCATTGGTTTACGGTGCCGAAGCTCTAATACTGGTCGAAGTGGGAGAACCGAGTCTCAGGTTCTGATATGCGACCAAAGAGTCAAACAATAAGGCCATGAATACGAGCCTGGAACTGTTAGATGAACGGCGCGAGGCCGCCCTCATCCGGTTGGCCGCCCAAAAACAACGGATCGAGAGGTATTACAATCGAAGATCCAACCTTCGGCACTTCAATGTCAGGAATTTGGTGTTAAGGAAGGTCACACTAAACACCCGAAACTCGAGCGAAGGGAAGCTGGGGCCGAACTGGGAAGGTCCGTATCAAATCATCGAGATCACCGAAAAAAGGGGCGTACAAACTCGGAGCGATGAACGGTGAGCGACTACCGAACAACAGGAACATAACGCACTTGAAACGATACTATTGCTAAGGCACGAACCCATTCATTTCTTTTATTTTACATTTTGGACTAACACTTACAGGTAACCATCAAGGAACGATACGAATTTTAGGCCTAAAAGCACGCGTTACACTCTTTTTCCCTTGAACCGGTTTTGTCCCAAATGGGTTTTCCGGCATGGTTTTTAACAAGGCAACAATGGATCGTGCTACCTTAGAATTGAAGACTAGTTACGAACCAGTATCGAGGATCACTTCAATAGTATCCGAGGCTTCTCTATGATCGGCCTCGAACACTGGGGGCATCACCCTCGGATAATGATGTTAGCAAGGAAAGGAACTTTGTGCTCGAATTGTCTAGGCTCGGCCGATAGGATTCACTTTAAGGGCCAAACGGTCAAATGAACCGTGCCCACATAGACTGCCCGAGCCATGACACAAAACTTGTACACATGTGTAACCATGTATATTGTGCACAAAAATGAAAGGGAGTTTCTACATTGCGTATAAATATTTTGTCCCTTAGAAATTATTTCTTTCTTACATTTGGTCCCCTAAAGACATCGAGCCCAAGGGCCACCTCACTCGGGGACTGTTATCCAAGGCAGGTTCGGACGATCCGGGACAATGAGGCCTGGGGGCACAAAGCCTATTAGGCAGTACCCGAACTTTAAAGACTATGGCCATTCCTATTCGGGGACATTATCTTGGGTTGTCATGACCCAAAATTCCCACCTTCGGGACCGTGATGGTGCCTAATATTTCACTTGCTAGGCAAGCCAACGTTAGAATAATATTAGCCATTTTAAAATAATTTTAAACTAATTAATAACAAAAAAATAAATGCGGAAGTAAAGTCTGAAATGTAGTGAATAATCCATAATAATAGTGATGTCTAAATACCATCCCAGAACTGGAGTCACAAGTGCACAAGCTTCTAGAATAATACAAATAAAGATCTGAATAAAATTCAAGCTATTTGAAATATAATACACAGCTGAGATAATATTGAAGGGGACTTCAGAACTGCGAACGTTGTGCAGTTATACCTCAAGTGTCCACTGGTAGCTATATCCGGGCAAATCTACGGTACGCCGCTGGGACTAACTCCGAAATATGAACAAGAAGTGCAGAGTGCAGTATCAGTACAACCGACCCCATGTACTGGTAAGTGCCGAGCCTAACCTCGACGAAGTAGTGACGAGGATATGACAATACACGTACATAAACAACTTGTACAAGTATATACAAATATGAAGTAACAATAATATAATAAATAACAATTTATAAATTGGGAGGGAACATGCGAATGGGAAAGATATAATAATTTCAGCAGGAGATGTATCACTTAGCAGCCAATTAATTCATCAACAATAAAATGATAAAATGATAATATGAAAATGGCACGGCACTACCCTTCGTGCTTTTACTCTCATTTGACACGGCATCACCCTTCGTGCTTTTACACTCACAATTGGCACGGCAACACCCTTCTTGCTTTTACACTCACAAATGGCACGACAACACCCTTCGTGCTTTTACACTCAAAAACGGCACGGCAACACCCTTCGTACTTTTACACTCTTCCTTACCATGAGAATAATGATATAAATTCGGAAGAGTATTTAAATGCGGGGATATACACTTATCAATCAATTCAATACCAAAATACTGACTTCGCCTTCCAAAATAATCAACAATAATTAAATGAATAATAATTTCACGAATAATGATCAAATGATCAATAGTAAACTTAAACAGGGATATCTTTAATTAAATAGATAATTATTCACAATAAATAAATTCCACTTGCATGCTTTGACTCAACCACAACGTATAAGTACTCGTCACCTCACATATACGTTGTACCCGTATATTAAATCATGTAGCAAATAGACAAATAAGTCCTACTCCCTCAAGTCAAGGTTAACCACGGCACTTACCTCGCTTGCAACCAAATTCAAGAATCCAATAAACCTTTGCCTCGCGAATTCATGTTCGAAATCCTCAAATCTAGTCATAAACAATTCAATATACTCAATACAAATTGTAGGAATTAATTCCATATGAATTTGCTAATTTTTCGGATTAAAATCCGAAATTCATTTTAAAGATCGACAGTAGGGCTCACGCCTCAAATCTCGAAAAAATTTATGAAATCCGGACACCCATTCCAAGACTAGTCCAACCATACAAAAATTATCAAATTCCGATGTCAAATGACCTTCAAATCTTAAATTTTCGTTTTTGCAAAGTTTTACAAAAATTCCAATTTCTCCCATCTAAATCCAAAAATAAACGATGAATATAGACATGGATTTATGAAATATAATCACTCTTGGTTATAGAACACTTACCCAATTCAAAGTCGTGAAAAAATCTCCTTAGAATCGCCTAAATCCGAGACTCAAAACTCAAAAATGAGTAAAAATGGCTAAAACCCGATTTTATGTATTCTGCCCAGCATTTTCACATCTCCGGGCTATATTTTCGCACCTGCGGCCTCGCATTTGCGAGATAAAGCTCGCATTTGTGGAGCAAGGCTGCCCAGCAGAGAACCGCATCTACGGACCTTCACATCATAAATGTGACTACGCAGAAGCGTGAAGGAAGACGCAGAAGCGAGACCTCCTCATTTGCGGTCGCTCAGCCAAAGAAGTGACCTCGCACCTGCCGCCAAAATTGCACCAGAACCAGACCTGCAATGTTTTACAAAAATGTTCTGAAACTCATCTGAAACTTACCCGAGCCACTCGAGACCTCGTCCAATTATACCAACCGGCCCCGTAACATAACACGGACTTACTCGGGGTCTCCAATCACATCAAATAACATCGAAATTACAATTCACACCTCGATTTGAACTTTTGAGTTTCAAACTTTACAATTTACAAAACTTGTGTCAAAACATATTAAATGAATACAGAATGACTTCAATTATGGGACATAAGTCATAAATGACATAACAACGCTATTCAAATTTCCAGAATCGGATTCCGGCCCCGATATCAAAAAGTCAACTCCATGGTCAAACCTGAAAATCTTTAGCCTTTAAATTTCTAATTTCCGTTAAATGGTCATAGCTTGAGATAGGGACCTCCAAATTAAATTTCGGGCATACGCCCAAGTCCCAAATCATGATATAGACCTACCGGAACTGTCAAAACACTGATCCGGGTCCGTTTGCTCAAAATATTGACCAAAGTCAACTCAGTTGAGTTTTAAGGCTCTATTTCACATTTTAATCCATTTTTCACATAAAAACGTTTCGCAAAATTATACGGACTGCGCACACAAGTCGAGGAATGATGAATAGTGCATTTTGAGGTCTTAGAACATATAATTAATTATTAAATTTAAAGATGACCTTTTAGGTCATCACATTCTCCACCTCTAAAACAAACGTTCGTCCTCGAACAGAATTAGAAAAGTACCTTAGCTGGTAAAAAGGTGTGGATATTTACTCCGCATGTCCGACTCGGATTCCCAGGTAGATGCTTCTACCGGCTGACCTAACCATTGTACCCGAACTGAAGGATAACTCTTAGATCTCAATTGTCGGACCTGTCGGGCTAGAATAGCTACCGGCTCCTCCTCATAAGTCAAATACTTGTCCAATTGGATTGAGCTGAAATCTAACACATGGGACGGATCACCATTATATTTCCGGAGCATAGACACATGAAACACCGGATGAACTGCTAATAAACTAGGTAGTAGTGCAAGCCTGTAGGCTACTTCACCCACCCTTTCAAGAATTTTGAAGGGTCCAATATACCTAGGGCTCAACTTGCCCTTTTTTCGAACCTCATCACACCTTTCATAGGTGAAACCCGGAGTAATATTCTTTCTCCAACCATGAATGCAATATCACGAACTTTACGGTCGGCATAACTCTTTTTCCTAGACTGAGCTGTGCGAAGTCGATCCTGAATAACCTTGACCTTACCCAAGGCATCCTGTACCAAATCGGTACCCAACAATCGAGCCTCCCCCAGTTCAAACCAGTCAACTGGCGATCGGCATCATCTTCCGTATAATGCCTCATATGGAGCCATCTGAATGCTCGACTGGTAGCTATTATTATAAGCAAGCTCCGCAAGTGGCAAGAATTGATCCCAAGAACCTCCAAAGTCTATATCACAGGCGTGAAGCATATCTTCCAATATATGAATAGTGCGCTCTAACTGTCCGTCTATCTGTGGATGAAATGTTGTACTCAACTTAACCCGCGTGCCTAACTCACGCTGTACAACCCTCTAAAAGTATGAGGTAAACTGCGTACCTCGATCTGAAATAATAGACACGGGCACACCGTGAAGGCGGGCAATTTCATGAATGTAAATTTCAGCTAACCGCTCTGAAGAATTTGTAACTGCCACTGGAATGAAATGTGCTGACTTAGTCAACCTGTCCACAATGACCCAAACTGCGTCGAATTTTCTCTGAGTCCGTGGAAGCCCAACAACAAAATCCATAGTAATACGCTTCCACTTCCACTCAGGAATTTCTAACTTCTGAAGCAAACCACTAGGTCTCTGATGCTCATACTTAACTTGCTGACAATTCAGACACCGAGCTACATATGCAACTATATCCTTCTTCATTCTCCTCCACCAATAATGTTGCCATAAATCTTGATACATTTTGGTGGTACTTGGATGAATAAAATACCTGGAATTGTAGGCCTCTTTCAGAATTAATTCACGAAGCCCATCCACATTAGGCACACAAATACAACCCTGCATTCGTAGAACTCCAATTTTGGGACATAAGTCATAAATGACATAACGAATCTATTCAAATTGCCTGAATCGGATTCCATCCCGGATATCAAAAAGTCAACTCCATGGTCAAACCTGGAAATCTTTAGCCTTTAAATTTCTAATTTCCGTTAAATGGTCATAAATTGAGCTAGGGACCTCCAAATTAAATTCCGAGCATACGCCCAAGTCCCAAATCATGATATGGACCTACCGGAATTGTCAAAATACTGATCCGGGTCCGTTTGCTCAAAATATTGACCAAAGTCAACTCAATTGAGTTTTAAGGCTCTATTTTACATTTTAATCCATTTTCACATAAAAACTTTTCGAAAAATTATACGGACTGTGCACGCAAGTCGAGAAATTCACGAACAACTGGTACTGAGTCCATAGAAGGAATATACGCACTGGGATCGCGAATATAAGCCAGATAGGCTAGACACCCTTTTTCGACCATACGCCGAGCCTTCATATAAGAAATAACCTTGCTGGTAGAATGACCAAGAGTTCCTTTCCACTCTAATCAAGGTAACCCCGGCATGGCTAGGGTCACCGTCTTGGCATGACAATCCAATATAGCATGATAAGGTGACAGTCAATCCATTCCTAAGACGACATCAAAATCTACCATATCATGAAGTAGAAGATTCACACTAGTCTCAAGACTACCAATAGTAACCACACACGAACGATAAATATGATCTACTACAATTGAGTCTCCCACCGGAGTGGACACACACACAAAAGAACTCAGAGAATCACGAGGCATCACCAGATATGAAACAAAATAAGATGATGCATAGGAATAAGTAGATTCTGGATCAAATAGAACTAAAGCATCTTTATGGCAAACTGGAACAATACCTGTAATCACAACATCGGATGATTCGGCCTCAAGCCTAGCTGGAAAAGCATAAAATCGGGGCTGAGCCCCACCACTCTGAACTGGGTCCCAGGGACGGCCTCTAACTAGCTGGCCTCCAACTTTAACGGCCTGACCTCCACCTCTAGCTGTCTGAGCCCTACCTCTAGCTAGATGAGCAAGCGGTGAAGCAATCGGTGCTGGAACCATAGCACGAGAACCCTGCTGTTGCATGCTGCCCTGAGACATGGGGAAGAATCTAGCAATGTGCCTGGGATCACCACAAGTATATCAGGACCTCGGCTGTTGTGATTACTGACCCGAACGGGCCGAATAACCGCTATAGTGACTCTGGAGGGGTGGTGCACTGATAGGAGCTAAATGTGCACTAAATGTTGGCTGCCCAGAGTAAGGCATAAAAGGACCGTGACTCCCCGAAGCACCAGAAGATGCCTGAAGTGCTGAATGAAACAGTCTGGGAGGATGACCCCTACAAAAATTACCCCTGCCTCCACACGAGGCACCACTGAAACCACCGAACTGATGAGGCCTTTTATCATACCTATGCCCTCTCTCCTGTGCAAGAACCATCTCAATCCTCCTCGCAACATTAGCAACCGCCTGAAAGGAAATCTCACTTCCGACCTCCTTGGCTATCTGAAGCCTGATAGGGTGAGTGAGTCCCTCAATAAACCTCCCCACTCTCTCTCCCTCAGTAGGTAGTAAAAAGAGAACATGACGGGCTAAATCCACAAAATAGGATTCATACTGAGTAACAGTCATACTGCCCTGCTGTAGATGCTCAAATTGCCTGCGGTAATCCTCTCTCAGTGTGATAGGGAGAAACTTCTCTAGAAATAGCCGTGAGAATTGTTCCCAAGTCAATGCAGGCAACCCAACTGGTCTGGTCAATGTATAATCTCTCCACCACCTATTGGCGGAACCCGTCATATGAAATACAGCAAAATCGACCACATTGGTCTCAACTATACCCAGGTTCCGCAGTACCTCATGGCAGCGGTCAAGATAATCTTGTGGGTCCTCAGATGGTGTACCACTGAAATGAACTGGAAAGAGCTTAGTAAACTTATCATGTCTCAATAAGGCCTCAGAAGACATGGCGGGCCTATCATCAGCCTGTGACGCAATAACTGGCTGAATTACCCTAGCTAACGGGGCTGCTGGAGCCTGATTCTGTGGAGCCATCTGCTCCGGAGTAGGGGTAGTGGGAGTTTGTGCTCCTCCCCTAGCCTGTGAGACAGCTGGTGCTACTGGAAATGTATCATTCTGGACCACGCCCTCCATAAGACTTACCAAATGGACTAAAGCGTCCTGAAGCACTGGAGTAGCTATGAATCCTTCCGGGACCTGAACTGGTCCAACTAGTACAGTCTAAACTGGAACCTCCTCCTAAAGATCCACCTGAGGTTCCACAACAAGTGCGGCTGCTCGAGCTCTAGACTGAGCTCTACCTCTGCCTCGTCCACTAGCACGACCTCGGCCTAGACCTCTACCCCTGGCCATAGTTGCCACCGGGGGCTCTGGTCCCTGTCCGTCAGTAGATGTATTACGTGTTCTCGCCATCTACGAGAGAATAAGAATAGAATGGTTCAATTATCGATGATAGAATAAAATCGCACAACAGGATAAGAAAGAAGTGATATTGTTCCTATACTTCATAGCCTCTGAAATATAAGTACAGAAGTCTCCGTACCGATCCTTCACACTCTACTAAGTTTGCTCATGACTCGTGAGACCTATGTAACCTAGTGCTCTGATACCAACTGTCACGACTCGAAATTCCCACCTTCGGGACCGTGATGGCGCCTAACATTTCACTTGCTAGGCAAGCCAACGTTAGAATAATATTAGCCATTTTAAAACAATTTTAAATTAATTAATAACAAAGAAAAAAATACCGAAGTAAATTCTGAAATATAGTGAATTATCCATAATAATAGCGATGTCTAAATACCATCCCAGAACTAGAGTCACAAGTGCACGAGCTTCTAGAATAATACAAATAAAGGTCTGAATAAAATTCAAGCTATTTGAAGTATAATACACAGCTAAAACAATATAGAAGGGGACTTCAGAACTGCGAACGTTGTGCAATTATACCTTAAGTTTTCACTGGTAGCTATATCCGGACAAATCTATGGTACGCCGCTAGGACCAACTCCGAAATCTGCACAAGAAGTGTAGAGTACAGTATCAGTACAACCGACCCCATGTACTGGTAAATGCCGAGCCTAACTTCGACGAAGTAGTAATGAGGCTATGACAATACATGTACATAAACAACATGTACAAGTATATACAAAGACGAAGTAGCAATAATACAATAAATATCAATTTATAAATTGGGAGGGAACATGCGAAGGGGAAAGATATAATAATTTCAGTAGGAGATGTATCACTTAGCAGTCAATTAATTCATCAACAATAAAATGAGCAAATGATAATATGAAAATGGCACGGCACCACCCTTCGTTCTTTTACTCTCATTTGACACGGCATCACCCTTCGTGCTTTTATACTCACAATTGGCACGGCAACACCCTTCGTGCTTTTACACTCACAAATGGCACGGAAACACCCTTCGTGCTTTTACACTCTTCATAAACAATTCTCAATATACTCAATACAAATCGTAGGAATTAATTCCATATGAATTTGCTAATTTTTCAAATTAGAATCTGAAATTCATTTTAGAAATCGATAGTGGGGCCCACATCTCACATCTCGGAAACATTTACGAAATCCAAATACCCATTCCGAGATGAGTCCAACTATACAAAAATTATCAAATTCCGATGTCAAATAGACCTTCAAATTTTAAATTTTTATTTTTGGAAAGTTTTACAAAAATTCCAATTTCTCCTATCTAAATCCGAAATAAACGATGAATATAGCCATGGATTTATTAAATATAATCACTCTTGGTTATAGAACACTTACCCAATTTAAAGTCGTGAAAAAACCCCGTTGGAATCGCCTAAATCCGAGACTCAAAACTCAAAAATAAGTAAAAATGGCTAAAATCCGATTTTATGTACTGCCCAGCATTTTCGCATCTGTGGGCTATATTTTCGCACCTGCGGCATCGCATTTGCGAGACAAAGCTCGCATTTGAGGAGCAAGGCTGCCCAGTAGAGGACCGCATCTACGGACCTTCACGTCGCAGAAGTGCGAAGGAAGCCGCAGAAGTGAGACCTCCGCATTTGCGATCTCTCAGCCACAGAAGCGACCTCGCACCTGTAGCCAAAATTGCACACGTGTGACACACCAGAACCAGACCTGTAATGTTTTACAAATATGGTCTGAAACTCGTCCGAAACTCACCCGAGCCCCTCCAGACCTCGTCCAATTATACAACCAGTCCCGTAACATAACACGGACTTACTCGAGGTCTCAAATCACATCAAATAACATCAAAATTATAATTCACACCTCGATTCGAACTTTTGAGTTTCAAACTTTACAATTTACAAAACTTGTGTCAAAACATAGTAAATGAATCTGGAATGACTTCAAATTTGGTACATAAGTCATAAATGACATAACTGAGCTATTCAAATTGCCAGAATTGGATTCCGGCCCCGATATCAAAAAGTCAACTCCGTGGTCAAACTTGGAAATCTTTAGCCTTTAAATTTCTAGTTTCAGTTAAATGGTCATAACCTGAGCTAGGGACCTCCAAATTAAATTCCGGCATACACCCAAATCCTAAATCACGATACAGACCTACCGCAACTATCAAAACACTGATCCGGGACCGTTTGCTCAAAATGTTGACCAAAGTTAACTCAGTTGAGTTTTATGGCTCTATTTCACATTTTAATTTATTTTCACATAAAAACTTTCTGAAAAATTATACGAACTGCGCACGCAAGTCAAGGAATGATGAATAGTGCTTTTCGAGGTCTTAGAACATAGAATTAATTATTAAATTTAAAGATGATCTTTTGGGTCATCACATGGGTAAGCCCAGATGACTCAGGGGTAACAAGTCCATTGGGCGACACCAGAACAAAAAAGGCTACGACCATCCTAGAACGGCTCAGAGACGTCCGAGTCCATAACCAAAATATAAAGCCTTCAAGATTTCTAAACCGGTTCAAAAGGCTACCCTTGACAAACTATAATCTAAAATATTCTAAGTACTTTGGGGATAGCTTCTGGTCATACCGACCCCCCCCCCCCACGAGTTTTAAGCGAAATAATATCGAGAACATGGTCTATTCAAACCTCCGAACAAGACCTAATTATTACGTGCTAAGGCATTCGATAACTTTGCAATCGTAAAGGAAAAAAACTTAAAATTTGTTGAAGGGAAAAAGCCTTGTATATATATCAAAAGATTTTTACAAGGGCCAAACGACCTCGATAAGAATTTTTACAAAGGCCAAACGGCCCCGACACAAGAAAAATAAAATAAATAAATAATACAAGAAAGCAAAAAAGCAAAAACATCTACAAACGCATCTAAGTAGCATGTTCCTCATCGGAGCCCGCCCCATTACCGGGACCATCGGGGTCTTTTCCATCCCCGGACCCGTCGGAACCCTCAGAGTCTTCCTCGTCCTTGGGATAAGCCAACCTCTTGGCCTTGACCTCGAGCCCCTTAGCACTTTCAATCTCGGCAGATAAGTCAAAACCCCGAGCATGAACCTCCTCGAGGGTCTCCATTCGGGACTGCTGCTTCTCATATTCAACAATGTCTTTCAAGCGGTCCTTGGGTACCTCGGCATTAACTCTATACTGGGCCACCATCTCGCCGGCATCGGCCTTTGTTATTTCAGCCACCGACTTGGCCGTTTTAAGCTCCTTGGCGAGGGTGTCCCGATCGGCAACAACCTAGCTCAGTTGAGACTGGAGCTCCTCGATTATTTGGGACCATGCCTCAGCCTTCTTCCTTATTGCTCGAAGTTGAGCTTCCACCAAAGCCAACTGCGCCAGGGCAGTTTCCTTTTCCGAGGCCAAGCGGTCCATTTTGCCTTTCCACTCGTCGGCTTTGACCTTGATAACATACATCTCGGCCCGGAGCTGGTCGATCTGATCAAGCTTCTGTTGGACCTGCAGGTTCTGAGTGTTAGTCACCGTGTCTAGCTCATCGTTACTAACTTCAAAGATTTTTAACTGTTCCACCAGGTCGGCGTGTTCTTTCTGAGTCACGTCCAACTCGGATCAAAGGCTCTTAGCCTTTTATTCACGTTGCTCACTGAGAAGTTTGTACATGTCTCTCTTCTCAGTAAGCTCTTTGGCTTTGGCCTCGAGTAGGCTCAGCTCTTATCGGTACCATAGAAAGGTCTCGTGGTGAAGCACCGAGGCCTACGAATATGAGGAGAAAAATAAAGATCGCTAAATAACCAAAGCTGGAAAATGAAAAGGTTTGGTAACACCTTACCCGATTCGGCGCCTGTTGTGCTTCGTTGAACATGAATAGGGAATCCACCTCATTCATCTTTGCCTGGTCTTCTTCAGTCACCAGGCACCAGGTAACTAGCTACCCCAACGGGTGCTGAAAGAACTCAGGCATCCTCCGGAACGGTGATGATTATCGACCGCTTCCGACCAGGATCCGCACTCGGGGCAGGGAACTGGTTGACCAGTCTTGGGGTTGAATTAGACCCACCTGCCCCCGAGGACGGACTTTTCCTCAGTACTTCTAAGTCACCCAATTTGGTGACATCCTCTGTGGCGGTGGAGTCCACGCCATCAAAACAACTTTGGAGGGGATCGTCCACTCCATGGACCCCCTCATACGACTGCTCCTTCATCGTTTGAGCTTCACCAAATATCGAGTTCATGAATAAAAGCGATCCCGTTATGTCAATGACACCGGGCGGGCCAGAACCTGTGTCTTGAGGGTTTTCAACCCTCACTGCTGTGTCGGCCACTTGAACTTGAGAGGGATTGGCCTCTGTTATTTCCCCCTCGGCTGCCACCCGTTCCTCGGGTACCGATGTCTCTTGGGCCACTAAAAGTTTGTCCTCCTCAGACTCGTCCCTAAGCCAGAGGAGTGAATCCGAATCAAGCACCCGGGAGCTGGAGGTTTCTTTGGACTTGCGAACTAGCCTCCTTCTCGGTTTCTTTTTCTCTGAGCTCGGGGAGCTCGGAGCCCTCCTCCTCTTCCTTTCTCCGGCCTGCCCCGGGGCAGGAGACTCGGCAGGCAAATCCTCGCCATAAACTGGAGGCCTAAGCTCGACGTCCATAGGCAAACCTGGAAAAGAAAGTAGAAGAAATTGGAACTTGATGTTAGCAGGAGAAACCTAATGCCCCTTCGAAAGTTTGCGCCATATGCGATCGGAGTAGGGAATCTATGAAACGATACACTGGACCCACTCCTTGAGTCGAGGGACAACATTTGGGACTCGAGCGACAGCTACACCACCACAAGTACCAGTGAGGAAAAGGGAAGTAAACGTAAAACTAAACATTCAAAGAAAAAAAATCTACTTACGTGACTATCACGACCCAATTTCCTATAGGTCATGATGGCGCCCATCATCACAGCTAGGCAAGCCAACTAGTGATTTAAATATATATTTATTCATTAAAAACTTTTCGAGTAATTAAACTCTTCTTACTTGCTATATTTAAGAAAATATAATTGGTTCTGATTTAAATGAAAACCAAGAAAATAATTAAAACCACAATTCTACTAATGTGTGTGCCCGAACCTCGTGTCACAAGTATATGAAGTTTCCAACTTTTATTAATTCTCTTAACAACTTACAATATAATCTCAATATTTCAATTAAATAGAGGGTGCAATTATCACAAGTATTTCATGATTTGAGTCCTAAACTACCCGGACATAGCATAATTAGTAGCTACGCATGGACTCTCGTCACATTGTGCGTACGTAGTCCCCCACAGTTTACAACAATTATTAGTTAAAATCACCTATGGGGTAAATTTCCTCTTACAAGGTTAGACAAGAGACTTACCTTGTCTCAAAGTCCACTTCCTGATCAAAATATCGCGTAAAAACCTCAATTCGCTGCTCAAAAATCCGAAACTATCCAAAAGTTATATAAAATAATTAATACATATTCAATAATTTGAAATTAGACTATTAAATAAATTACCATATCCAAAGTGGTAAAATTCCTAAAATTCACCCGGGCCCATGTACCAGGATTCCGAAATATTTTGGAGAAAATCGTAACCCATAATCTCAAGAACTCAAATATACAATTTTCATCCAATTCCATAACCATTTTCGTGGTTAAAATCTCATTTTTATAAAAGCTAGGTTTTTCATCCAAACCCTTGATTTCCTAGATTTACCAGTTATAATCTACCCATAATCTATGTATTTAACTTAAAGTGTGTAGAACTAACTTACCTTCAAGTTGCTAGTTGAAATCCCCTGTCAAAAAGCTCCAAAATCGCCCAAGAATGGAGAGAAATGGGCAAAAATGGTTGTTTTCCTGTTCTTTAAGGGTTTTTCCAAACAACCCTTTTGCATCTGCGGCTTACAAGCCGCTTCTACGTCTCCGCATCTGCGAAAAATGCGTCGCAGATGCGGCTTCTCCCTAAGCCGGCCCTGTCCGCTTCTGCAGCTTGTACATTGCATCTGCGATGTGCTTCTGCAGTTTGTACCTGCGCATCTGCGCCCAGTCCGCTTCTGCGGTGCTTTTCACGCACCTGCGGGCTCGCACCTGCAGCTTGCCAAGCGCAGGTATGGTTGCAGCAGAAACTGAAAGTTCAGCTGTTGCTCCAAGGTCCAAAATCAATCCAAGCCTCATCTGGTTAACCCCCGAGGCCCCCGGGCCCCGCCCGAACATACCAACAAGTTTGAAATCATAAAACGGACTCGCTCGAACCCTCAGAACATGTAAAACAACATCAAAACTAAGAATCATACCCCAAACCAAACTGATTCAACTTAAAATTTCAAATTCTTCAAACTTACTCCGAATGCGCCGAAATATACTTATACTACTCGGAATGACACCAAATTTTGCATGCAAGTCTTAAATCACCATACGGAGCTATTCTCAGGCTCGGAATTCCAAACGGACCTCAATTTCTCCAAAACCCACTCCAAACCAAATATAAAGAACCTTAAACCTTTAAATAGTTGATTTTCACTATTAAGCTCTGAAACGCTCCTGGGTTATCCAAAACCCGATTCGAACATACGCCCAACTCCAATATCATCATACAAATCTATTGAAATAGTGAAATCTCGATTCCGGGGTCGTTTTCTAAAAGAATTGACCAAAGTACAACTTGGCCTATTAAAGCCAAACTAAAGAACTAATTATTCTGATTTCATCCCGAACACTTCCAAATCCTGAACCAACCGTCCCCACAAGTCATAGATTAGTAAAAGCATATACGGGGAGTTTTATTTAGGGGAACGGGGTTCTAACAATCAAAACAACCGGTTGGGTCGCTATATTCTCTACCTCTTAAACAAATATTCGTCCTCGAACGGGTTTAGAGTTATACTTGGAGTGCTCAATAAGTGTAGATATTTGTTCCGCATGTCTTCCTCGGCCTCCCAGGTCGCTTCCTCGACTAGTTGCCCCCTCCACTGGACTTGTACTGCAGAAATCTTCTTGGACCTCAATTGGCGAATCTGACTATCAACAATTGCAACTGGTTCCTCTTAATAACCTAAGCTTTTATCTAGCTGAATGGTACTGAAGTCTAACATATGCGACATGTCGGCAAGATATTTACGGAGCATAAATACATGGAAAACCGAATGAACTCATGATAGATTGGGAGGCAAAGCAAGCTCGTAAGAAACCTCCCCAACTCGTCTCAACACCTCAAATGGGCCTATAAACCTTGGGCTCAACTTGCCCTTCTTCCCAAATCTCATGATTCCCTTCATCGGCAAAACCTTCAAAAGGACTTTTTCACCCACCATATATGATAAATCATACGCTTTCTGATCCGCGTAACTTTTCTATCTAGACTGCGTTGTACGAAGGCGCTCCTGAATTAATTTTATCTTTTCCAAAGCATCCTTCACCAAATCAGTACCATATAACTTAGCCTCACCGGGCTCAAACCATCTGATGGGCGAACGACACACCGCCGACCATATAAAGCCTTAAATAGAGCCATCTCGATGCTGGATTGATAACTGTTATTATAAGCAAACTCGGCCAAAGGCAAGAAACGATCCCGCTGACCTCCAAAGTCAATCACACATGCCCTGAGCAGAAAATAAATAACCTGATTAGATGTACTAACAGATGAACCCTTCCACTCCAACCTAGGCAATGCTGGAATAGCCAAGGTAACAGTCTTGGCATGGCAATCTAGGATGGCATGATATGGATATAACCAATCCATGCCCAGGATGATTTCAAATTCAGTCATCTCAAGCAGCAGAAGGTTTGCTCAAGTTTCGTAACCACATAATGTAATAATGCAGGACCGGTAGATCCGATCCACAACAACAGAATCGCCCACATGAATGGACACATAAATAGGTGTACCCAAGGACTCACGAGAAACACCCAGGAAATGACCAAATAGAGATGACACATAGGAATACGTAGACCCTGGATCAAATAATACAGAGGCATCTTTGCCGCAAACAGAAATAATACCTGTGATCATGGCATCTGAGGCCTCTACATCTGGTCTGGCCGAAAAAGCATAGAACCGAGCTGGAGTGCCAACTGGTTGGCCTTCACCTGGCTGGTCTCCACCTCTAGGACGGCCCCTACCCACCTGCCCTCCACCTCTGGGTGGTCGAATGGCTGGTGGAGCAACTGGTGCTGTAATCATTGGTTGCTGACCCTGCTGCACTAGTCTACCTGAAGCCTGGGGCAGAATCTCTGCATGTGACTAAAATCACCGCACTCGTAATAACTTCTCGGTGCGATGGGCTGCTGACAAGAAGTCTGACCCTGGTGACCTGAATACCCACTGGAAGAACCCTGAATAGCTGGTGGGTGAAAAGAACTCTCTAGCATTGCACTGAAATAAGGTCGCACTGGTGCACCCCGAGGAGGCGGTGGTGCTGGATATGGGGACCTGCTGGACTACCCTCTTATGAACTGGCTCTACCCCCAGTCGGAGCACCTCTAAACTCTCCAGAATATCTAAACCGCTTATCTCTGATAACCTGCTCTCGGCAACGCTGATGCATACCCTCAATCCTCCGGGCTATCTCCACAACCAGTTCATAAGAAGTACCCATCTCAACCTCTCGGGCCATAGTGGCCTGAATGTCAGTATGCAAACCCGAAACAAACCTCCATACTCTCTTTGCATCAGTACGGAGTATCATAAGTGCATGGCGAGATAACTCAGAGAACCTCACCTCATAATCAGTCACTGACATCTGACCCTGCCAGAACTGCTCGAACTGAAACCGCAACTCTTCCCTATGGGAGGGTGGAAAATACCTATCCAGGAAAATATGGGTAAACCTGTCCCAAGTCATGGGAGGAGAATTTGCTGGTATGCGAAGAAGATAAGATTTCCACCACCTACGGGCCCTGCCCTCCAGCTGAAAAGTAGCAAAGTCTACCCCATGAGACTCCAATATCCTCATGTTGTGCAGTCTGTCCCTGCACCGATCAATGAAGTCCTGGGGATCCTCATGTCGTTCACCCCCAAATATAAGAGGATGTAGCCTATTCCATCTGTCCAATAGCTTCTGCAGCTCGACGACTGCAGCTGGTCTAGGCTCAGGTGTATCTACTGCCACTAGTTGGGCTCCACCCATTGGTAGTGCACCATGGGTCTGATATACAGAAGTTGTCTACCCATGAGCCTGCGTGGTAGGAGTATGTGCTCCCTTTCCCACCTGAGATGTGGCTGGGTCTGTCAAAAATATACCGGCCTGAGTCATAGTGTCCATGAACCGCATCATACGGCCCATGACCTCCTGAAATCCTAGAGCGGAGGTGAAATCCATCGGAGTTGGCTCTACTGCGGGCACCTCGCCCTGCTCCTCGATAATAAGATCCTCTACTGGATCCACTGGTGGTATAACTGGGATAACTCTGGGAAGTCCTCATCCCATACCACGGGCTGGAGCCCTCCCTCGGCCCCTGCCTCGGCCTCTTACAACTGGGGGTATAGCTCTCCCCTGGTCTAGAACCTCATTAGAGCGCGTTCTCACCATTTGTGAAAGAATAAGAGAAATATATTTAGTACTACATCAACTGCATGATGGAAGATGAAGAAAGGTAGTTTCCTACTACCCTATAGCCTCTCGAAGATAAGTACAAACGTCTCCGTACCGATCCGCAAGACTCTATTAGGCCTGCTCATAATTTGTGAGAACTACGTGAACCTAGTGATTTGATACCATGTTGTCATGGCCCAATTTCCTATAGGTCGTGACATCGCCCAACATCACAACTAGGCAAGCCGACTAGTAATTTAAACATATATTTATTTTATTTAAAATATTTCGAGTAATTAAACTCTTCTTACTGGCTATATTTAAGAAAATATAATCTGTTCTGATTTAAATAAAAACTAAGAAAATAATTAAAACCACAATTCTACTAATGTGTGTGTCAGAACCTGGTGTCACAAGTATATGAAATTTCAATCTTTTATTAATTCTCTTAACAACTTATAATATAATCTCAATATTTCAATTAAATAGAGGGTGCAATTATCAGAAGTATTTTATGATTTGAGTCCTAAACTACCCGGACATAGCATAAATAGTAGCTATGCACGGACTCTCGTCACATTGTGCATACGTATCCCCCTACAGTTTACAACATTTATTAGTTAAAATCACCTATGGGGTAAATTCCCACTAACAAGGTAAGACAAGAGACTTACCTTGTCTCAAAGTCCACTTCCCGATCAAAATATCGCGTAAAAACCTTATTTAGATGCCGAAAAGTCCGAAACTATCCAAAGGTTATATAAAAAAATTAATACATGTTCAATAATTGGAAATTAGGCTATTAAATAAATTACCCTATCCAAAGTGGTAAAATTTCTAAAATTCACCACGAGCCCACGTGCCCGGATTCCGAAAATATTCGGAGGAAATCGCTACCCATAATCTCAAGAACTAAAATATACAATTTTTATCCAATTTCATAACCATTTTCATGGTTAAAATCTCATTTTTATAAAAATCTAGGATTTTTTTATCTAAACCCTTGATTTTCAAGATTTACCAGTTATAATCTACCCATAATCTATGTATTTAACTCAAAGTGTATAGAACTAACTTACTTTCAAGTTGCTAGTTGAAATCCCTTTTAAAAAAGCTGCAAAATCGCCCAAGAATGGAGAGAAATGGGCAAAATGGTTTTTTTTCCCGTTGTTTAAGGGTTCTGCCAAACAACCCTTTCACTTTTGCGGCTCGCAAGCCGCTTCTGCGTCTCCGCATCTGCGAAAAATGCGTCGTAGATGCGGCTTCTCCCTAAGTCGGCCCCGTCCCCTTCTGCAGCTTGTACATCACATCTGCGATGCGCTTCTGCAGTTTGTACCTGCGCATCTGCGCCCAGTCTGCTTCTGCAGTGCTCTTCACACACCTGCGGCTGGCCAAGTGCAGGTGCGGTTGCAGCAGACGCTGGAAGCTTCAGCTGCTGCTCCAAGGTCCAAAATCAATCTGATCCTCGTCCGATTAACCCCAAAGGCCCTCGGGCCCTGCCCGAACATACCAACAAGTTTAAAATCATAAAACGGACTCGCTCGAACCCTCAGAACGTGTAAAACAATATCAAAACTAAGAATCATACCCCAAACCAAATTGATTCAACCTAGAAATTTCAAATTTTTCAAACATACTCCGAACACGCCGAAATATACTTATACTACTCGGAATGACACCAAATTTTGTGTGCAAGTCTTAAATCACCATACAGAGCTATTCTCAGGTTTGGAATTCCAAATGGACCTCAATTTCTCCAAAACCTACTCCAAACCAAATTTAAAAAACCTTAAACCTTTAAATAGTTGGTTTTCACTATTAAGCGCCGAAAATGCTCTCGGGTTATCCAAAACCCGATTCGAACATACGCCCAAGTACAAAATATCATACGAATCTATTGGAACCATCAAATCTCAATTCTGGTATCGTTTTCTAAAAAAAATGACCGAAGTCAAACTTGGCCTTTTAAAGCCAAACTAAAGAGCTAAGTGTTCTTATTTCAACCCGAGGAGGATCACAATCCTCCACATAGAAGGATGGATCTGACCGAGGCATACCTTGTATCTCTTATAGAAGTCTCTGATAATCGGGTCCACCAGTCCCAACATGAAGGGATAAGTGTAAACACTCAGATATCCCTCGACATGGGTAATGATGACCTCCTCAGGGTTGGGGACCACTACGTGTTTATCGGCCCAGTTGCAGTCTTTTTGCACCGTAGGGAGGACCTCTTCGGTGATCGATCAAATGTATCTCGAGACCTCCTCACACCGACCCTGCACAGAGGAAGGCTTTTCAACCTTGAAATTGACGTTGATCAAGCATCCCCCGGGGACAAACATTTTCAAAGGGGGTTCAGCTACTGACTCATCAACGGCCATGCCCGGAGCAGTCCCTTCGACCTCAGTGGTCCGCCTCGAAGTAGAGGGAGCTTCTTTCTGGGGAACGGTTTTTGAAGTTTTTGCCATTTCTTGTAGAAAGTGAAAAATGGAGGAGGATCTAGAAAAGATTAAGAAAGAAAGGAAGTTGAATGTAATGACCCAACCGGTAGTTTTACCTTCTAGAACCATGTTCGTCTAAATAAGACTCTCCGTATGTTCTTTTACTATTTTATGACTTGTGTGGATGGTTAGTTCGGGATTTGGAAGGGTTCGGGTTGAAATTGGAATACTTGGTTCCTTAGTTGGCTTTAAAAAGGTTAAGTTTGACTTCGGTCAACATTTTTAGAAAATTATCCCAAAATCGGGATTTGATAGTTCCAATAGGTTCGTATGATGATTTTGGACTTGGACGTATGTTCAAATCGGGTTTTGGACAACCCGAAAGCGTTTCAGCGCTTAATAGTGAAAGTTAGCTATTTGAAGGTTTTAAAGTTCTTTAAATTTAGTTTGGAGTAGGTTTTGGAGTAATCAAGGTCCGTTTGAAATATATAGCTTGGGAATAGTTCCTTATGGTGATTTAAGACTTGCACACAAAATTTGGAGTCATTCCGAATAGTTTAAGTATGTTTCGGCGCGTTCGGGGTAAGTCTGAAGAATTTGAAATATTCTAAGTTGAATCATTTGGGTTTGATGTATGATTCTTAGTTTTGATATTGTTTTACACGTTCCGAGGGTTCGAGCGAGTCCGTTATATGATTTCAAACTTGTTGGCATGTTCGGGCGGGGCCCCGGGGGCCTCAGGTGTTAACTAGACGAGGCTCGGACCAAGTTTGAACTTAGGAGCAGCAACTGAAGCTTCCAGCTTCTGCTGCAATCGCACCTGCGCTTGGCCAGCCACAGGTGCGAGCTCGCGGAAGCGAGCCACAAGCCGCAGAAGATAAAGAGCATAGGGCAGCCCAAGGACCGCAGGAGCGAGCCAGGTACCGCACCTGCGAAGGCGCATGTGCGAAGGAACGACCGCAGAAGCGGGGAAGGGCGCAGGTGTGGAAGATGGGTCGCACCCGCGGACGCGCAGAAGCAGGCCCTTGTCCGCAGGTGCAGAGCCAGGCCAAGTGGGTAAAACTCGCACCTGCGAGGATTTTTCCGCAGGTGCGAAAATCGTAGAAGGTAGAACCTTCATTTAAGTCCGGAGTTGCATATTTTTAGCCCATTTTTCTTCATGTTTGGGCGATGTTTGAGCTTTTTGAGAGGAGTATTCACCTAGAAACTTGGAGGTAAGTTAATTCTACCTATTGTGAGTTAAATACATGGATTATGGGTAGATTATAATATGTAAATTGTAGAAATTAAGGGTTTAGATGAAAAACCTAGGTTTTGAAAAAAATGAGATTTTAACCACGAAAATGATTATGGAATGGGATGAAAATTGTATATTTGAGTTTTTGAGATTATGGGTAACGATTCCCTCCAAACATTTTTGGAATCCGGGCACGTGGGCCCGAGGTGAATTTTAGGAATTTTACTATTTTTGGGTTGGGTAATTAATCTAATAATCTAATTTCTAATTATTGAGCATGTATTGATTAAATTATATAACATTTGGCTAGTTTCAGATTTTCGGCACCAAGTTGAGGCTTTAACGCAAAATTGTGATCGGGAAGTGAACTTTGAGACGAGGTAAGTCTCTTGTCTAACCTTGTAAAAGAGAATTTTCCCCATAGATATTGTAAATAAATATTTGTATCTAATTGTGGGGGCTACGTACGTACGATGTGACGAGAGTCCATGCGTAGCTACTATAATGCTATTGTTTGGGGTAGTGTTAGGACCCAATTCATGAACTATTTGGAATTTTGCACTATACTTGTTGAATTAAAATGCCTAAATTATATTAGAACTTGTTAGAGAAATTTTGAAAGGAGGTTAACGAAATTTGTATTACCTTGGATATAAATCATTAAAAATGTTTAAGTCAAATGCTTATAAAATATTTCTTCTCTTCTTGTGGAGCGGGCCGAACGCCTCGGCAGTAGATAGATGTATCTATGGATCATGCTGCACATCACTTGGCAGTGTACACGACACTCTAGATCGGACCGTACGACCTGAGCATAAATTGTGCTTAATAATAACAATTACACGATGTCTTGACATTTTATTGCAACTTGTGAAGATAAATGATTTATTGAAAATTATTGAATTCTGAAAGAATTATATATTTCCACTTGTTAAGAAAATTATTGTTATTCACATAAAACATGTTTATTTAAATATTTCTATTTTAATATTATTGACCCATAGTGAGTGTCAAAGTCGACCTCTCCTCACTACTTCTTCGAGATTAGACTTGATACTTACTGGGCACACGTTATTTACGTACTCATGCTACACTTGCTGCACATTTTTGTGCAGGATATGAGACACGAACTTTAGGCTGTCCTACCGGTGCGCACCCACGTTATCCCGAGGCCTAGTGGTGAGTTACCTTTCTGAGCCGTTCCGCAGCACCTAGTGCCTCTCTTTGTATTTGTATTCTGTCTATTTTATAATCAGATAGTATTTAGAATGTTGTACAATCTACTAGATGCTCATACACTTGTGACACGAGTCTTTGGCACACACTTTAGTAGAATTATGAGTTGAAATTTATTATTTTGGTCTTTATTTATTTAGACTTTCTATTTTTCTTAAATTTTGCAAGTAAGGCAAGTTTAATTACTCGAAAATTGATTAAAAGAGGAAATATATGTTTAATTCACTAGTTGGCTTGCCTAGCAGTGATGTTAGGCACCATCATGACCTATAGGTAAAATTGGGTCATGACATTGAAGGTTTGAACTTGTTGGCTTGGGAAGAAGATGGGTAAAAAAATAATTGCAAAAGACCTTGAATATCGAGGGTAAAGGTGCTGAAGAGAATTATGATTCTAAGGGTAAGAGGGTAGAAGATTTGATGTAAAGAGAAAATGGACAAATGAGGGGGTATTTATAGTAGTTAGGCGACGTTTCGTGTCCAGGGACGGCCAAATAGCGGCCAACGTACATTTAATGCTATTATGACATGACTGATGAGATGTTTCGTGTTTTTATCGTTTCTGACACGATGTATCGAAGAGGGAATCGTGGAGCTCATGTCGTTTTTCGTCAACTTGGTATCCGAAAAACGAGGGGACTATCGGTATACGAGTAAAATCGAGCCCATGGTGCACCTCGTTCTCCGGCAGGATAAGCCAGGCTCGAGACGTGATGAAAAGGGGCCGACATCGGGGTGAAAGCCTCGTCGAGTCGGAATTCGGGGGCATGACGCCTACCCCCGAGAATCTCGAGTCCCGGGTTGGTCTTAACCCCGAACAACTTCGAGGAACATTATCGGACAATCAAGCATACCCAACAGAAGGCTGAAATATCCATGACCGGCCGGATATCACGGCGGGGATCTCGGCATGTATCAATAAGGAGCCGACAATCAGTTAATAAGAAGACTTTTTCCGTTTATAGAGTTGTATCTAAAGTAGAACTCCCCTACTATATAAAGGGGGGTATGATAATTCATGTAACACATTGTAATAAGCACTTCAAAGCAATATATTACTATTTACCTCTTATCAGTTCATTTTATTATTCTTTAGTGTTGGCCTGGTAAGCCCGGATCGAGGGTGACTATTTCACTAAGGCTGAAACTACCCTACCCGTGTGGTTTTAATTTATTCTATCTTTGTTTGTTCAATATTGACTTAATCTATCGCTTTGTATCGAATTAATCCGTATATCCTTAAAATCACTTACAAATTTAATTATTATCCGATTTTAAGGGTAAAAAAGTAGTCAATGAGTTGAGTTGCGTTAAATCATAAACGTTGTGAGAGAAAACACACTATAACAATCAAGCTCTGCTTTAAAAGGCAGAATTGAGACTCGCCCGGGGCTCGCCCTGGGGCAGAGCACTCCTAAAACGCCCCTGGGCTTATGTGTGGGGCTTAGTTCCATGAGACTTACGCCTCGGCCGTCGGGGCTTACACCCCGGACATACCCAACGCTCACCATACTGGTTTCGCCTAATAGAACTTATGCAATTGTGTATAACTAACCTTGTAAATCCTCAAAAAAAATTTAATAAATCGTTGACTATTCAAAATTACTTTTTTCTTAATTATAAATCATTAAGTTGAGAGTATTTTATGTCATAATTAAAATAAAAATTATTGCACGTTATCCACTAGGACTGCCATGAAAGTAAATTTTAAATAATAGTCCATAATTTTTGTTAAGTCTTTATTATATAATAGTCCATAATTTTTTTTATAATTATTTTCCTAAATATGTTTTTCCACATTTAGGAGATACAATACTTATTAATTTAATAGCTCAGTATTAGCTAATAACTATTTTACAAATAATTAGTTATCATAGTATAGTATGGTGAATTATATGTCACTTTATTAACTTGTTGAAACTTAAAAATAAAGGATGATAGAGAATCATATTTAAATTGTGAATTATATTTTTTTATATAAATTCTCTTTCAAATAGAAAGAATATTAAATAAAAGGAGAATTTTTTAAAAAAATTAAATTATAATATCGAAATTCTTTCAAGATTCATTACTCCTTAAGAGATATATATAAAATTTCGCATCGAATACATTACTTTTGATGTTTGAGTTGTAACGACGTTGCAGCTAATTTGCATATTATGATATATGTCATACTTTTTCGTATTATTCATAGTTGAATTATAATTTATAAATATTTTAAATAGATTATTCATTATAATTTTGTAATTTTAATATAATTTTTATAATTAATTTTTATTTTATACTATCTTAAAATTCTTGAAATTAGTAAAATTTAAAGATTCGTGGGAGTTACGCCTCATGTCTCAGGGCTTACGTCTCGCCTCGTCAAAGATAAAACGTCTAGCCGTACGCCCCGCCTTTTAAAACATTGCAATCAAGTACGCGCTAGATATTCCTCCATCGTACTTTGAAAGCTAAAAACAAATTCTACGCACACTACTTGCACTTGCAAACCCAGGCTTATTACAGCGCCACCACACCAACAGAAATGTGAGAGTTTTAATTATGATTGTCATTTCAGTCATTGTATATACCTTTGAACAACTTAACGACATCTTAACTTCATCAATAATAAACTGACTAAAGTTAGTTAAGTTAACTAGACCGTTTAACTAAGTAATTGCATTACTATCTTTAACACTTCCTCTCAAGCTGCATGAACTAAAGTTATTCAAAACTCCTAGATTGGATAGTAAAAATTCAAGTTGAATCCTTCCCAATACCTTAGTAAATCTGCCAATTGATTGTCTACTCTAAAAGCTGAATCCAAGTAATATTCTTTGGCCTTCTGCATGAGTTGACTCAAAGATTGGACTGCAAATGCTATATTGTCACGACCCAAAATCCCACCAAATATCGTGATGGAACCTAACCCAATCGCTAGGTAAACCAAACTGTATAAGCTACTAGTATAATGAGAAATCATCAATTTTATAAATAATATAGTAAAAGAATTTAATAAAACTATCCCAAGGACTGGTAGTACAAGTCATGAGCCATTATGATTTAGATTTAAAAAATCAGATGTGAGAAATAAATACAATTATGTTTGAAAGTTACATAAACGGAAATGAAACTCTAAGCTACCATGAACAAAAGGTAGTATGAATCTGGTACGCTTGTGTCTCCAATGCAAAGCTTCGTCTTCACAATCACTCAGCTCCAAAATCTGCACGCAAGGTGCAGAAGTATAGTATTAGTATACCACGGTCGGTACCCAGTAAGTATCAAGACTAACCTCGGTAAAGTAGTGACGAGGTTCAAGTCATGTGATACTCACTAGTCAAATAATCTTTGCAATAAACCAAAGACTAACAACAGAAAGTATAGCAGAAAAGTAATAACAGTAATTTCATCAGAGTGAGTTATAACAATTCAGTGCAAGTAAAGGCCCAGTTTCAATGACAAGTCGTCACAGAGAAACACACACAAATAGCACCTGGTGCCCACATTTTTATCACAATAACAATAGCCACCCGTATCACTGCGCCCTGATTAAATGACAATAGCCACCCGTATTACTCCGCCGTGACAATATCACAATAGCCACCCGTATCGCTCCACGCTGACAATATCACAATAGCTACCCGTATCGCTCCACACAACATCAACAGTGAAATGTTACCTTTATACTCCGCACAACAACAATCAATCCACACAACATGTCCACATGTGCCACAATATCACAAAATAATAATACCAAAATTTCATCAAGATATAAGCTCACAACTTATAAACTAAGTGCACAAGGACATGACAATAGCGTAGAAGTACGGGGGCATTCAACAAATAAAGCATGACTATGGCTAAGTCAATTGTAGTGATCATGATCATGTATCAAAAAGTAGTTTAAGCATGTTTCATATAAGTTACATTATCAAATTAAGGCATATTAACAGCCAACGGTCCAATCTGATCATAATTTATGTATAGCACTCGTGTACACGCTCGTCACCTCGTGTATACATCACTTTCCACATAATACGAATAAAGAATTAAGGCCAAATCCTAAGGGATATCCGCACACAAGGTTAGGCAAGATATTTATCGTAAATAAGCCAAAACAATATTCTGAAAATGCCTTCCCACGCGAATCGACCTTCGAACGGCTGAAATCTAGCAAAACATAACTCAATAGCATCAAATAATACCATAGGAATCAAACCCAAATGATACAGGTCGAATCTTTAATGTAACGATTCAACCGGTCATTTTGACTGTTAGAACCCTGTTCCCCTAAATAAGACTCCCCGTATGTGCTTTTACTAATTTATGACTTACGAGAATGGTTAGTTCAGAATTTGGAAGTGTTCGGGTTGAAATCAGAGCACTTGGTTCTTTAGTTGGCTTTAAAAAGGGTAAGTTTGACTTCGGTCAACATTTTAGAAAATGACCTCAAAATCGGGATTTGACGGTTCCAACGGGTTCATATGATAATTTTGGACTTGGGCGTATGTCCAGATCGGGTTTTGGATAACCGGGAGCGTTTCGGCGCCTATTGTGAAAGTTGGCATTTTGGAGAAATTTCATAAATTTGGGTTGAGGTGTATTTCAACGTTATCGATGTCCGTTCAGGATTCTCGGTCTGGGAATAGCTCTGTATGGCGATTCTGGTATTGAAAGCACGTCCGGATGTGGATCTGGAGCTCCGTAGGTCATTTTGGGGTCATTTGGCGAAAGTTAGAAATTTGAAGGTTTTGGAGAAATTTGACCGGAAGTGGACTTTTTGATATCGGGGTCGGAATCCGATTCCAGGAGTTGAAGTAGGTCTGTAATGTCGAATGTGACTTGTGTGCAAAATTTTAGGTCAATTAGACGTGATTGGATGGGTTTCGGAATCAGTGTAGAAGTTTGAAGTTCTAAAGTTCATTAAGTTTGAATTGGGGTGCGATTCATGATTTTGATGTTATTTGATATGATATGAGGCCTCGAGCATGTCCGTGTTATGTTATGGGACTGGTGTGTGTGATTGGACAGGGCCTCGGGTGTGTTTCGGGATGGTTTCAGATCATTTCGGGTTGTTTTTTACTGGTGTTGCTGGTGTCTGGTATCCTTATTCGCGAACGTGAAAGAAGTCCCGCGTTCGCATAGAGGAAATTGTGGGGTGGCTGGGTTGGCCTTCGCGAACGCGAACAAGTGGACCCGAATGCGAAGCAGGAGCTGGGCAAGCCTTCGCGAACGCGGCCAAGGCGACGCAAACGCGAAGAAGAAAGGAGGAGATGGGCCTGAGGTCGTTGGCTTTTGCGAACACGAAGTGTGGAACACGAACGCGAAGGAGCAAGGTCAGCTGGCAATCGCGAACGCAACGAGGAGGTCGCAAACGCGAAGAGAAATTTAGGGGCAGAGACATTTGGCCTTCACGAACGCGAGGCATTGGTCACGAACGCGAGGCGTTGGTCGCGAATACTAAGAAGGGACGAATGTGCTGGGCAAAATGTTTTTAAAATGGGATTTGGGTACATTTCACCCATTTTCACACGGCTTGGACGATTTTTGGAGCTCTTCAAGGGAGTATTTTCACCATCTAATGCAAGGTAAGTGGTTCTGTAATGACCCGGCCGGTCGTTTTGAGTATTATAACCTCGTTCCCCCATTTACTGCTCAATTTATGCTCTATAGTTATTTTATGACTTACCGGGTTAGTTGGTTCGGGTCCGGCAGGGATTCTGAGCGAAATGAGACACTTAGTCTCATAATTGAAAATTTAAGTTAGAAAAGTGGACCGGATATGGACCTATGTGTAAACGACCTCGGATTTGAATTTTTATGATTCCAATAGCTCCGTATGGTGATTTTGGACTTAGGAGCGTGTCCGAAATATTATTTGGAGGTCCGTAGAGGAATTAGGCATGAAATGCCGAAAGTTTAATTTTTAGGAAGTTTGACCGGGGGGTTGACTTTTTGATATTGGGGTCGGAATCCGATTCTAAAATTAGAATACCTCTGTTATGTCATTTATGACTTGTGTGCAAAATTTGAGGTCAATCGAACGTGATTTGATAGGTTACGGAGTCGTTTGTAGAAATTAGAAATTTCAAAGTTCATTAGGCTTGAAATGGGGGTTAATTCATGGTTTTAGCATTGTTTTAGGTGATTTGAGGGTTCGACTAAGTTCGTATGATGTTTTAGGACTTGTTGGTATATTTGGTTGAGGTCCCGAGGGGCTCGAGTGAGTTTTGGATGGTTAACGGATCATTTGTGGCCTTGTGAGATTGCTGATATCTGTTGCTGCATTTTTCGGATTTTCTTTTTCGTGTTCTTGAGTGGGCCCTCGCATTTGCAAAGAGGAATTTCAGGCAGGCAGGATTTACTCTTCGCATTTACGAGGAGTTCTCGCGTTCGCGAAGAGGAGCTGGGTTGTGCATCACATTCGCATTTGGGGTATCGCGTTCGCGAAGGGAAAAATAGTGGGTATGGGTTTTTGCCTTCGCGCTCGCGAAGGGGAGCTTGCATTTGCAAAGAAGGGCTTCGAAAAGCATCGCATTCGCGAAGGGGAGCTTGCGTCTGCGAAGAAGGGCTTCATAAAGCATCGCGTTCGCGAGCAGTGTCTCGCGTTCGCGAAGAGCAAATGTTGGGAAGCACATTTTGTGCTTCGCGAACGCGAGGGACCTGTCGCGTTAGCGAAGAAGAGAAGTCTGGGAGCCATCCTGTGAAACTGTAAAGTTGAATAATTTGTTGTTATCTATATGCTTTCTGTGTGTTGAAGAAATTTGACTATAAATCATGTTAGAAATCATGCTTAGGCTATGTGATAGTACTGTTGGGACCCACATAGGGCACATACTTATTGAATTAATTGCTAATTTCTATCTTGTGCTCAGTCATGATTTTACTTGCGTATCATACCTCAGTCTTTCTTGATATTTGTCGATACATTATGTTATCTTTGTTTGGGCTGATCTTTGGGATTCTGAGAGCCCGAGAGACTAGAGAGGTTGAGGACTGAGTAAGTCCGAGGGCCTGTCGGTGAGATAAGGATATTATGGCACGTGAGTTATCCGTGCAGAATATTATAGCATGTGAGTTGTCCGTGCAGGACGTGAGTTGTCCGTGCAGATTATGGCGCTTGGGCTGTAGGAGCCCCTCCGGAGTCTGTACACCCCCAGTGAGCGCGGGTACCCATTGAGTATGAGTGTTGAGGGCTGAGAGCCGAGTGATGAGTTGAGTGACTGTTGTCTGAGAGGCTGTACTTGCTTCGCATTTGTTATTGCACTTGATTGCTATCTGTCATTTTTCTGAAATCTCTGAAAGATTTCATATCCGGATTACATGAAATTGAACTGTATAAAATTGATTTGACTTAAACTGCCGGATTTGAAAGCATATCTATTCTTTGCTGGAATTACTGAAAGTGAAATGTAACAGTGTAGCTCGTCATTATCTTCAATTCCTTAGTTATTATTGTTTCTTGCTGAGTTGGTTGTACTCATACTTCACCCTGCACTTCATGTGCAGATCCAGGTGTTCCCGAACATTGCGGGTGTTGATCATTTTGCGCATTTGATTTTCAGGAGATTCAGAGGTAGCTGTCGTGTTTCGCAGACCTCGTCTCTCTTTCCCTATTTCCTTGTTTACTGTATTTTTGTCTTAGACTATTATAGACCTTATGTTCCAGATTTGTATCCATATTAGATGCTCATGTACTCAGTGACACCACGTTTTGGGGAGTGTTCGTGACAGTATTTATGGGATTTTGTATTGTATTAAATTATTGTATTTTCAAACTTAAGAGAAATTATGGTTTATCGACATTATCGGCTTGCCTAATATCGAGATAGGCGCCATCACGACAGGTTGGGATTTTGGGTCGTGACAAGTTGGTATCAGAGCCTAGGTTACATAGGTCTCATGAGTCATGAGCAGGTTTAGTAGGGTCTTGCGGATCGGTACGGAGACGTCTGTACTTATCTTCGAGAGGCTACGGAACCCTTAGGAAAATTTCACTTTCTTGTATTCTGTCGTGCGAATTTGTTGATTCTGGAAACTAAATTTTTGCTATTCTATTCTCTCACAGATGGTAAGGACACATACTACCAGATCGGACAGTTAGCCACCAATGCCACCACTTAGGGCCGCGAGGGGTCGGGGCCATGGTAGAGGCCGGGGCCGAGGTAGAGATCGAGGTGTAGCTCGTACCACAGGTTAACCAGCACCTATAGTACCACCAGTTTCTCCAGCTCAGGAGCAGATTCCAGATATAGCTGAGCCGACAGGATCAGCTCAGGCACCGGCTGTGCCCATTGAGATTCTAGGCTTTCAGGAGACTTTGGCCCAGATATTGGCAGCTTGCACTGGTCTTGCTCAGGTGGTTTTGGCTCAGGCCGCACCTGCTGCTTCTCAGGCGGGGGTAGGTACTCATACCCACGTTGCCCGTACTCCAGACTAGGTAGTACAGGGACTTCAGATATCAGGGGAACTACCAGCCTAACCGGTTGCAGCTGCTCAGGCCCCGGTAGTTCATGTTATGGCAGATGATGAGCAGAGGAGACTTGAGAGATTTGAGAGGCTTCGACCTCCACCATTTAGCGGTACTGAGTCAGAGGATGCCCAGGATTTTCTGGATAAGTGTCAGCAGATGCTTCAGACAGCGGGTATTCTAGAGACCAGTGGGGTCTCATTCACTACTTTTCAGTTTTCTGGGGCTGCCTTCAGATGCTGGGAGTCTTACGAGAGGTGTAGGTCAGTCGGTGCAGCACCCCTTACCTGGCAGCAGTTCTCCGGTCTATTCCTGGAGAAGTTCGTGCCTCAATCCCGCAGAGAGAAGCTGCGTATGAAGTTTGAGCAGCTTCGTCAGGGTGATATGTCTGTGACACAATATGGGATGAGATTTTCGAAATTGGCGCGTCATGCTATTTGGTTGATTCCCACAGACAGGGAAAGGATCAGGAGATTCATATATAGCCTCACTTTTTAGCTGCGATTACTCATGACTAGAGAGAGAGAGTGTCTGGTGCTACTTTCGATGAGGTTGTCGACATTGCTCGTCAGATTGAGATGGTTCGTAGCCAGGAGCGGGTTGAGAGGGAGGCTAAGAGGCCTCGTGGTTCCGATGATTTCAACGGTGTTCCTTCAGGGGGTCAGTTTTACCGTGGTAGGGGTTGTTCTTACAGACACACTCAGGCGGGTCGTCCAGCTCATCGTGGTGTATCAGCTAGCCACGGTTCTTACATTGCTCACTCAGGCCAGTCTTCATTCAGTGCACTACCAGCGCAGAGTTCTCATCATGCCTCGTCTGCTCAGGCTTCTATAGGTACTTCTTCGGGTTATCAGGAGCAGCAGTTCCGTCAGAGGAGGGGTTGTTTTGAGTGCAGAGAATTGGGTCATTTCAAGAGAGATTGTCCTAGGCTGTTGAGTGGGGCTCCACAGTAAATTTCTCGACCAACGGCACCAGCTCCAGCAGTTACATCACCCGCCTAGCCAGCTCGGGGTGGGGGTCAGACAGCTAGGGGTCGTGCAAGAGGGGGAGACCGATCAGGTGGCGGGCAGGCTCGATTCTATGCTTTTCCTGCCAGGCCAGATGTTGTTGCCTCAGACGCAGTGATCACAGGTATTGTTTCAGTGTGCCACAAGGAGGCTTCTATATTATTTGACCCTGGTTCCACTTATTCATATATATCATCGTATTTTGCTCATTACTTGGATATGCCCTATGAGTCCTTAGTTTCACCTGTTTGTGTATCTACACCGGTGGGCGATATTATTACTTTGGACTGTGTGTATCGGTCGTGTGTGGTGACTATTGGGAAATTGGAGACTAAAGCTGATCTCTTATTACTTGGTATGGTTGATTTTGATGTAATCCTGGGTATGGATTGGTTGTCTCCATGTCATGCTATTCTGGACTGTCGTGCAAAAATCGTGACGTTGACGATGTCAGGGTTGCCAAAGGTTGAATGGAGAGGTTCTCTAGATTGTGTTCCTAGCAGGGTAATTTCTTATTTGAAGGCCCAACGTATGGTTGAAAAGGGGTTGTCTATCATATTGGCCTTTGTGAGATATGTTGATATTGATACTCCTATTATTGATTCAGTACCGATCGTGCGAGACTTTCTGAATGTATTTCCTGCAGACCTGTCGGGTATGCCACCCGACAGGGATATTGATTTCGGTATTGACTTGTTGCAGGGCACTCAGCCTATTTCTATTCCTCCGTATCGTATGGTACCAGCTGAGTTAAAAGAATTGAAAGAGCAACTTCAGCAACTCCTTGAAAAGGGGTTTATTAGGCCTAGTGTGTCACCTTGGGGTACACCGGTTCTGTTTGTGAAAAAGAAAGATGGTACTATGCGAATGTGCATTGACTATAGACAGTTGAATAAAGTGACGATCAAGAATAAATATCCTTTGCCGCGTATTGATGACTTATTTGACCAGCTTCAGGGAGCGAGGGTGTTCTCAAAAATTGATTTGAGATCTGGGTATCACCAGTTGAAAATTCGGGATTTAGATATTCTGAAGACGGCATTCAAAACTCGTTATGGCTACTATGAATTTCTTGTGATGTCTTTTGGGCTAACCAATTCCCCAACAGCATTTATGCATTTGATGAATAGTGTATTTCAGCCATATCTTGATTTATTTTTCGTAGTATTTATTGATGATATTCTGGTGTACTCACATAGCCAGGAGGAGCATGCACAACACTTAGGTATTGTATTACAGAGGCTAAGAGATGAGAAACTCTATGCTAAATTCTCTAAGTGTGAGGTTTGGCTTAGTTCGGTGGAATTCTTGGGACATATATTGTCCAGTGAAGGAATTAAGGTGGATCCGAAGAAAATAGAGGTTGTTCAGAATTGGCCCAGGCCATCTTTAGTTACTGAGATTCGAAGTTTTCTCGGCTTGGCCGGTTATTATCGTCGCTTTGTGGAGGGATTCTCATCTATTGCATTGCCTATGACTAAATTGACCCAGAAAGGTGCTCCGTTCAGGTAGTCGGATGAATGTGAAGAGAGCTTTCAGAAGCTCAAGACAGCTTTGACTACAGCTCCACTATTGGTGTTGCCTACAGGTTTAGAGGCTTATACTGTGTATTGTGACGCATCGCGTATTGGTCTCGGTGCAGTACTTATGCAAGATGGTAGGGTAATTGCCTATATGTCCAGACAGTTAAAGGTACATGAGAAGAATTATCCAGTCCACGATCTTGAGTTAGCAGCTATTGTTCATGCCTTGAAAATTTGGCGGCATTACTTGTATATCGTCCAGTGTGAGGTATATACCGATCATCGGAGTCTACAACATTTTTATAAACAGAAGGATCTTAACTTGCGGCAGCGAAGGTGGTTGGAGTTGCTTAAGGATTATGATATCACCATTCTCTATCATCCCAGAAAGGCCAATATGGTGGCCGATGCCTTGAGTCGTAAGGTGGAGAGTTTGGGCAGCTTAGTATACTTACCGGTAACAGAGAGGCCTTTAGCCTTGGATGTTCAAGCCTTGGCTAATCAGTTTGTTAGATTGGATGTTTCCGAGCCGAATCGAGTTTTGGCCTATGTGGTTTCTCGGTCTTCTTTATATGATCGCATCAGAGAGCGCCAGTATGATGATCCACATCTGCTTGTCCTTAAGGACACGGTTCAGCACGGTGATGCCAAGGAAGTCACTATTGGAGATTACAGTGTATTACGGATGCAGGGCAGGCTATGTGTGCCTAATGTAGATGGTTTGCGTGAGCTGATTCTCCAGGAAGCTCACAGTTCGCGGTACTCTATTCATCCAGACGCCGCGAAGATGTATCAGGATTTGAGATAGCACTATTGGTGGAGGCGGATGAAGAAAGATATAGTTGGGTTTGTATCTCGGTGTTTAAATTGTCAACAGGTAAAGTACGAGCATCAGAGACCGGGTGGATTGCTACAGAGACTTAAAATTCCAGAGTGGAAGTGGGAGCGTATTACCATGGACTTCGTAGTTGGACTCCCACAAACTTTGAGAAAGTTTGATGTTGTTTGGGTGATAGCAGATCGGTTGACCAAATCTGCGCATTTTATTCCAATCGGTACTAATTATTCTTCGGAACGGTTGGCTAGGATTTATATTCGCGAGAATGTTTGCCTACACGGTGTGCCGGTGTCCATTATTTCAGATCGGGTACACAGTTTACCTCACAGTTTTAGAAGGCAGTGCAGCAAGAATTGGGCACACAGGTTTAGTTGAGTACAACATTTCACCCTCAGACAGACAGACAGTCCGAGCGTACTATTCAGATATTGGAGGATATGCTACGCGCTTGCGTCATTGATTTTGGGGGTTCTTGGGATCAATTCCTGTCACTCGCGGAGTTTGCTTACAATAATAGCTACCAGTCAAGCATTCAGATGGCTCCGTATGAAGCTTTGTATGGGAGACGGTGCCGATCTCCGGTGGGTTGGTTTGAGCCGGGTGAGGTTAGGCTATTGGGTACTGACTTGGTTCAGGATACTTTAGAGAAGGTCAAAGTGATTCAGGTACGGCTTCGCACGGCACAGTCTAGACAGAAGAGTTATACTGACAGGAAAGTTCGTGATGTTGTTCACATCGTGGGGGAGAAGGTTCTGCTCAAGATTTCACCCATGAAGGGTGTGTTAAGGTTCGGGAAGAAGGGCAAGTTGAGCCCTCGGTATATTGGGCCTTTTGAGATATTTAAGAAAATTGGAGAGCTGGCTTATGAATTTGCTTTGCCACCTAGTCTATCAGGTGTCCATCCAGTGATCCATGCATCCATGCTCCGAAAGTATGTCGGAGATCCGTCTCATATTATGGATTTCAGTACAGTACAGTTAAACGGTAATTTGACTTATGATGTGCAGCCGGTGGCTATTTTAGATCGGCAAGTTCGAAAGTTGAGGTCAAAGAGCATAGCATCAGTGAAGGTGCAGTGGAGAGGCCAGAAAGTCGGAGAAGCTACTTGGGAGATTGAGCAGGAGATGCGGAGCAAATATCCACACTTATTTGAGACTCCGGGTATTGTTCTAAACCCGTTCGAGGACGAACATTTGTTTAAGAGGGGGAGAATGTAATAACCCGGCCGGTCGTTTTGAATATTATAACCCCCTTCCCCCATTTACTGCTCAATTTATGTTGTATAGTTATTTATGACTTACCGGATTAGTTGATTCGGGTCCGGTAGGGATTCTAAGTGAAATGAGACACTTAGTCTCATAATTGAAAATTTAAGATAAAAAAGTGGACCGAATATGGACCTATGTGTAAATGACCTCGGATTTATATTTTTATGATTCCAATAGCTCTGTATGGTGATTTTGGACTTAGGAGCATGTCCGGAATATTATTTGGAGATCCGTAGAGGAATTAGGCTTGAAATGCCGAAAGTTTAAGTTTTTGGAAGTTTGACTGGGGAGTTGACTTTTTGATATCAGGGTCGGAATCTGATTCTAAAAATTGAAATACCTCTATTATGTCATTTATGACTTGTGTGCAAAATTTGAGGTCAATCAGACGTGATTTGATAGGTTCCGGGGTCGTTTGTAGAAATTAGAAATTTTAAAGTTCATTTGGCTTAAATTGGGGTGTAATTCATGGTTTTAGCGTTGTTTTAGGTGATTTGAGGTTTAAACTAAGTTCGTATGATGTTTTAGGACTTGTTGGTATATTTGGTTGAGGTCCCGAGGGACTCGGGTGAGTTTTGGATGGTTAACGGATCATTTGTGGCCTCGGTGAGATTGCTGATATTCATTGCTGCATTTTTCAGATTTTCTCTTTCGCGTTCACGAGGGGGCCCTCGTGTTCACGAAGAGGAATTTTAGGCAGGCAAGATTTACTCTTCGCATTCGCGAGGGGGTCTCGCGTTCGCGAAGAGGAGCTGGGTTGTGCATCGCGTTCGCGTTTGGGGAATCGCGTTCGCGAAGGAAAAAATAGTGGGCATGGGTTTTTGCCTTCGCATTCGCGAACGGGAGCTCGCGTTCGCTAAGAATGGCTCCGTAAAGCATCACGTTCGCGAAGAGCAAATGTTGGGAAGCACATTTTGTGCTTCGCGAACGCGAGGGACCTGGCGCGTTCGAGAAGAAGAGAGGTCTGGGCAGAGAGTTTAAGTTCTGAAAATGGGACTTCGTCCCATTTTCAGTTTTTGACGGATTGGAGCTCGGGAAGAGGCAATTTTCGAGAGTTTTTCAAGGAAAACAATGGGGTAAGCGTTCTTAACTAAATATTGGTTAAATTACCCGAATCCATGATTTTTTTTATCATATAATTGGTGAATTAAGTTGGAAAGGTTTGAAAACCCTCTTAGTTTAAATTGAAGATTTGAGGGTCGAGTTGGAGTCGAATTTGGATAAAATTAGTATGGTTAGACTCGTGGTTGAATGGGCTTTCAGATTTTGTAACTTTGGTCGAGTTCGGAGACATGGTCCCCACAGGCAATTTTTGAGCTAAAAATTCGGATTTTTATGGAAAATTAGTATTTTCTTATGAAATTAATTCCAATAAATTTTACTGACAGAAATGAATTATTTGTGACTAGATTCGACGCATTCGGAGGCCGATTTGCAAGGCAAAGGCATAGTAGAGTAAAGAATTTCACGCTCTGAGGTAAGGTACAATTTTAAATCTGGTCCTGAGGGTATGAAACCCCGGAATTTTGTGTCATGTGATTATTTTGGAGGTGACACACATGCTAGGTGACGGGCGTGAGGGCGTGCACCGAGGGAATTGTGACTTGGTCTATCCCGTGAAACTATAAAGTTAAATAATTTGTTGTTAGCTATATGCTCTCTATATGTTGAAGAAATTTGACTATAAATCATGTAGAAATCATGCTTAGGCTATGTGATAGTACTGTTGGGATCCACATAGGGCACATACTTATTGAATTAATTGCTAATTTCTATCTTGTGCTCAGTCATGATTTTACTTGCGTATCATACCTCAGTCTTTCTTGATATTTGTCGATACATTATGTTATCTTTGTTTGGGCTTGAGGACTGAGTAAGGTCGAGGGCTTGTCGGTGAGGTAAGGATATTATGGCACGTGAGTTGTCCGTGCAGGATATTATAGCACGTGAGTTGTCCGTGCAGCACGTGAGTTATCCGTGCAGATTATGGCACTTGGGCTGTAGGAGCCCCTCCAGAGTGTGTACACCCCCAATGAGCGCGGGTACCCATTAAGTGTGAGTATTGAGGGCTGAGAGCCGAGTGATGAGTTGAGTGACTGTTGTCTGAGAGGCTGTACTTGCTTTGCATTTGTTATTGCACTTGATTGCTATTTGTCATTGTTGTGAAATCTCTGAAAGATTTTATATCCGGATTACATGAAATTGAACTATATAAAATTGATTTGACTTAAACTGTCGGATTTGAAAGCATGTCTATTCTTTGCTGGAATTACTGAAAGTGAACTGTAACTGTGTAGCTCGTCATTATCTTCAATTCGTTATGTTACTTTCTGAGTTGGTTGTACTCATACTTCACCCTGCACTTCGTGTGCAGATCCAGGTATTCCCGGACATAGCGGGTGTTGATCATTTCGCATATTTGATTTTCAGGAGATTCAGAGGTAGCTGCTGTGTTTCGCAGACCTTGTCTCTCTTTCCCTATCTCCTTGTTTACTGTATTTTGGTCTTAGACTGTTATAGACCTTATGTTCCAGATTTTTATCCATATTAGATGCTCATGTACTCAGTGACACCAGGTTTTGGGGAGTGTTCGTGACAGTATTTATGGGATTTTGTATTGTATTAAATTATTGTATTTTAAGAGAAATTGTGGTTTATCGAGATTATCGGCTTGCCTAATATCGAGATAGGCGCCATCACGGCAGGTTGGGATTTTGGGTCGTGATAGGTTCCCACCTATTGCAAGTTAAGTACTTTGTTTATATATGGATTTAAACATGCAAATTTGTAAAAATTTGGGATTTTGAAGAAAAACCTAGAAATTGGTATTTTTGGATTTTAACCATGAAAATGGTTATGGAATTGGACGAAAATGGTATATTTGAGTTCTTGAGGTTATGGGTAACAATTTCCTCCGAAAATTTATGGAATCTGGGCATGTGGGCGCAGGGTAAATTTTAGGAATTTTACCATTATGGATACGGTAATTTATTTAATAGTCTAATTTTGAATTATTGAGTATGTATTAATTATTTTATATAACTTTTGGATAGTTTCGGATTTTCGGCACTGAATTGAGATTTTTCGCGACATTGTGATCGGGAAGTGAGCTTTGAGACAAGGTAAGTCTCTTGTCTAAACTTGTAAGGGGAAATTTGCCCCATAGGTGATCTAAATCAATAATTGTTGCTAAATGTAGGGGCTATGTATGCACGAGGTAATGAGAGTCTGTGCGTAGCTACTAATTATGCTATGTACGGGTAGTTTAGGACTCAAATCATGAATTACTTGTGATAATTTCTCCTTTTATTTAATTAAATTACTGAAATTATATTGTAAATTGTTAGAAGAAATAGTAAAAGATTGAAACTTCATATACTAGAATTTTGTGTAAATTATTGAATTGTTAATAGAGATTGAACATCCTACGTGTTAATATTATAATAACTTCTCATTCCGGAGGTTAATAAGAAAATGTCCTCCTTTCTTGTGGAGCGGGCCGAATGCCTAGGCAGTATAGATGCATCTATGGATTGTGTCGCACGTCCCTCGGCAGTTTTCACAACACTCTGGATCGAGTCGAACAACCTCAACAGACATCGTGCCTAATAATAATAATTACACGATACCTTGATAGTTTATTGCAGCTTGTGAAGCTAATTAATAAATTAAAATTTATTGGAATTGAAAGAATTAATTATCTCTGTTGGTTAAACAAAATTATTGTTATTTCTATAAATCATGTTTATTTAAATATTTCTATTTAATATTATTGACCTATAGTGAGTGTTAAAGTCGACCTCTCGTCACTACCTCTTCGAGGTTAGGCTTGATACTTACTGGGTACACGTTATTTACGTACTCATGCTACACTTGCTGCACATTTTTGTGCAAGTACATATATGTCTAGTGGCCTTGTAGGCGCAGAGGTATGGTTAAATAGAGGGACTTAGGTGAGCTGCATTCTATATTACGACCTGCGGCCAGCAAAGTTTCCTTCAGAGTGATTTATATTTTTCCTGTCTAATTTGTATTCCGGACAGATACCGTATTTTATTTTACTCCTAGTTAATGCTCATGAACTTGTGACATCGGGTTTTGGGAGTGGTTATGGGTTGTGTAGTAATTTAGTTGCTAAATATTTATCATTTACTCTATGAGTACTACCTTTACTATTTAATTGAAGGAAATTCCGATTTAAAAATACTAAAATGAGTAATTAAGTTAATTAATTATGGTTGTCTTTCCTGACAGCGGTGTTAGGCGCCATCACGACCTTTAATGGATTTTGGGTCGTGACAACATGGTATCAGAGCTCTAGGTTCACTTAGGTCTCACGAGTCATGAGCGAGTCTAGTAGAGTCTTGCGGATCGGTACGGAGATGTCTGTACTTATCTTCGAGAGGCTACAAGGCTGTTAGGAGCACTTCCCTTCTTGATTCCTCATCGTGCGAATTGATTCCTTTGATGCTTATGCCTTCATTTCCTTACTAATCAATCTTATGCGATGTGAATCGCTTGCTATAAATTAGGAATCGAGGAAGTTTAATGGTACTACAGATATGGTGCAGGATGTTTCTCCCTGCGTATTTGATTGGGCTATTGTCGTCGCCTTGCGGAAGGCCGCTCTGTCGTTTCAGCTCAGTATCAATATTACCTAAGGTTTTGAGATTTGGCATTGATTGTTATGACAATTCGTGCGTTTCTATCGCACAGTGTTCTTGTAATGGTAGGATGCTTGTCTATGCATCGAGGCAGTGAATGACTTGGAAATATGTTTTACTCAGTGCATGATTCAGAGATTCAGTATTTTATTTCCGGCAGAGGAAAGGCAATCGGACTACGAGCGCTCAGGTTTGAGTCGTGACAATAAAAATATTAATGTCCACCCCAGGACAGCAACCCTAAACCCGATAAAACTCACAAATTCCGATAACCCATTCGAATACGAGTCCAAATATATAATTAGTTTTCAAATCCAACCTCAATTTTATGTTCAAAACGCCAAAATTCATTCTCTTGAGTTCAAGTCAAAAGCCCCAATTTATTCTCTTCAAATCCTAGACTTAGGCATAATAATCCATGAAAAAATAAAATATATATAATCAAAATAAAGATAACATTACTTACCTTCATGATTTTGGTGTTTATCTCCTCCAAAATCATCTTATTTGTGCTCCAAGAACTCAAAAGGTAAAGAAAATGAGCTAAAAATCACGAAATTGGACACTAAATACTACTGCCAGGCCTCCTTCTTTGTGATTGCGGTCACCAACCTCGCAATCGCGATTCCAAAAATGCCCAACACAATTTTACCCTTCATGATCGCGGCAGTGAAGCTCCGCGATCTCGATGAACAAACTTCATTAGTACTTTCTAAACTCTTTCCAGATAACCTATGGTATAAGAGCCATAACCTTTTGTAAAGAACTCTAAATGATAAACGTTTGACTTTCAGAAAATTAGACACTAAGGTCTACAACTTTCATTTTTGGATCACCTCAAAATTCATTATAGATAGCAAGATATAAGCTCCCGAAATCAGCCTAGTGAAAGCAAAAATTTCTTCTTCGCGATCGCGAACTGTCCTTTGCGAACGCGATTCACAATTTCAGAACAACATTTTACTCTTTGCGAACATGGCCCAGAATTCGCGATCGAGATGTACACACCTGTAGCCAAAAACTAGCAATTGAAAAGGGCCTAAAAATGGTCCGAAATCACCCCAAAACTCACCCGAGCCCCTCGGGACCTCGTCCAATCATACCAACAAGTCCATATCCTAAAATAAACTTATCCAATAGCTCGAAACATCACAAATAATATCAAAACCAAGAATTAAAGATCAAGATCAGTCTCTTAACTTCAAAACTTCAAACTTCATCGAACGTGTCTGAATCCTATCAAATCAACTCGGAATAAAATTAAATTTCGCACACAAGTTTCAAATGACAAAAATGGACCCCTTCCAAGTCCCAGAACCAAAATCCAAACCTGATATTCATAAAGTCAACTCTCGATCAAACTTAGGAAATTTTTAAACCTTAAAATTGCCAACTTTTGCCAAAACGAGCCAAATCAACCTAGGAACCTCAAAATCCAAATCCGGATACACGCCCAAGTCCAAAATCACCATAAAAACCTATTAAAATTATTAAAACACGAATCCGAGATCATTTACAAAAGTCAAATATTGGTCAACTCTTCAACTTTAAGCCTCAAATAATGAAAATTTCTCTCCAAATCCATCCTGAATCTTCCGAACGTCGAAATCAACCATACACGCAAGTCATAATACATCATATGAATCTACTCAAGATTCCAAACCATTAAACGGGATTCTAATGCTCAAAATGACCGGTTGGGTCATTACATTCTCCCCCACTTAAACATATGTTTGTTCTCGAATGTGCCAAGAGTTTCTCCAAAGCCATCAAATCACTGTATAAACTCACCATACACATACCCACTGGTGATTCCATGTTACCTCAATCCATATAGGCCTGCCAACAACACCTATCTGAAGATCCTTTCTTCAACCTTAGTCCATAAAACTTAACACCCAATCTCCAATATCCGCAATTCATTATAAGACCCGAATCTCGTGTCTATACACTATATAAGTCTAAACAAGCTGCATTAAGCCATAATCATTTTCCAACATACAATCACACATTACCACATAACTAACGTACTCATAGTAATATCTTCCGACCACAATAGCTGCTCATTACTAAATCTGGTACCGGTAATATAACCTATATCAAAGAAAACCTTATTTCAAACATTCACAACATTGTTAATGATGTATGAAACATGTAGAAACTCATAACCACTCACCCAATCAACATGTCGTAGAGTCCTCTCATTCGACAAGAATCATTGTCAAACTCTAAGTTGATAAATGACATTCTTATCCAAACATACCTTATCCAAGTCCGATTTCATTAATTCCAGGTCCAATGATCTCATCTCATCCAGTACAAGCTATTCTATTGACAAGCCACACCAAATGCCACCTAGTCACATACGACTCAATTCGTACCCAACAAGGTTGGAAAGAGAACAAAATGAGAAGACTATCTGACAAGTTCAATAGGTACAATCCTAACGGTACCATACTATGAATCCATCCCACAAGGGAGAAGCAAAACACACGAAATAACAACAAAGAATCTCATCCTAACATAGCCTCACTGCGGCACGTAGCCCGGTCCAAGCATACCAATCCACATGGAATACCCATCGAGTCATAATGCTCACAATCAACAACCACATATGTATCAATAGCAAACACGCGAAATGTATGACCATAACCGTAGAGAAACGAAAAACAACATATACCACCGATGGAAAAAGCATGACTAAGGTGTAATAAGAAACTCAACATCCCAAGCGCCATCTCGCTCTAAATCACGCCACCACGACTGAATAGAACCGCATCATACATGTGAATAGCCAAGCAGTCTCACAACTTGTCGTAGCATAAGAGAGCAACATATGAAATAAATCAGGGTACAAATAACATCCTTCTGCCAGATGACAAAACCACAGTAAATGATGTGCAAGAGTGAGTAAACTCGATCCGATGACGGATACACATTCTTGTTAGGACTACAAATGGGCCCCAAATCAATCCGGATCATCCTAAAATAGGTAAATAACCTTCCAAAAGTCCATAGTAACCTATCCATAACACACACCATCAGTTGTGTAACTCTTAACATATCTTCATAGTCCACAATCAAGGAATAGTCTGGCTTTGAGAACATCCAGTCTCTAAACCTCAAGAATACATGAATCTCCATATCTGATCTCAACTCCACCACTCAAATGACTGACACATCACTCATACACAATCATCTCACAAAACAATACTCACATAAATCTTTTGCGCCGCGTAGCAAAAATCTGAACATTAGCAGACAACATCTAGGTGATTACCGTAATACTAGTCAAGCATCCGCAAGTCTTAACACAATGCATCTCCTAATACGCATAACCCTCAAGCGATACAAGGTAGTACTAACATCCTCTAAACATCTGAAATCTCCCATGCCGTCTAGAACTCAAGACCTTCTTTTCAAAAATGAACCACAACCTTGCCCATGAAATCTCAATCCCACATGGAGTACCACCTCTATCTTGCTATCATATGAAAACACGAGGATCCCACTATCAACTCTGAATCACAAGTAGGATAGACATCTCATTAACCCAAAACCTTCTACTAACTCAATCCCGTAGAACAAAAGTACAACACGTAACGAACTCCCCATTCCTATAGAGTACATCAATCGCAAGTCGTGGTCAAACCATCGCAACTCTTCAGAACCTATTTGCACATAATCCAATCATTAGAACTAATCCCTCTAAATCAACCAAGTCATGTAGACTGCTAAACCCAAAAGTACCTAAACCTGAATGCCTGCACCAAAGAACCTTTTAATGAATCTGGTGTGATTTCTTCCATCTCTCTAATAATAATGATATAAATACCACAAGTCTCGACACCATCCAATGCAAGCCCCAAGTCATATCCATACGCAACAACGAACATCCTTAAATGCCATATTTGAGTCCTGAGACCATTTGAACCTTCTCGAAAGTCATTCACCTTGCTCTAATCCCCAATGCGCAGCCAATATACACTGAACAACCTGCGCTCCACTAGCACATGCATGTCCAAAAGAAATAACCGAGCGATCCCATTTTCTTGCCCACTATATCCACAACGAGTATCAAAACTGAATTATCCCAAGACATCCACATACCCATAAGGCATAGTACATTGTATGTCCAACCGATCCCATGATTAAAATCTTCCTTGATTAAATCTTTATCAAATCATAGCTAATCCACAAGCGTCCCTTAGTTCAGAGATTGGTATAACACATGACCATGCAATCCGATCGTAAATAGCATACTCCCTCATTTGGCTCAATGCCATAGAACACATCATCTGTAACCCACAACACCCTTCCTTTGGTGTCCATCCAAAGCATCACAAGTCATCAGTGCATCGCAGATACTGAGTGTGCAACCTCACACATGAGTGATAACAAGAAAATCAAAAATACAGGCTTCAAGTTGAAACTAGACCGCACGATAAGGAGAGAAAGATGAGAAGTTTCCTATATGCCCTGTAGCCTATCGAAGATAGGTATGGACGTTATCAAATTGATCTGCAAGACTCTACTAGACACTTTCTCATGACTCGTAGAACCTATGAACCTAGAGCTCTGATACCAACTTGTCACGACCTAAAATCCCACTAAATGTCGTGATGGCACCTAACCCAACCCGCTAGGTAAACCAAACTACATAAGCTACTACTATAAGAAAAAATCATCAATTTTATAAATAATACTGCAAAAGACTTATACAACTACCCCAAGGATTGGTAGTACAAGTCATCAGCTACTATGATTTAGATTTTAAAACTGATATGAGAAATAAATACGCTCTTGAAAGTTACATAAATAGAAATGAAATCCTAAGCTACCATGAACAAAAGGTAGCATTAATCTGGTATGCATGTACGTCTTAAATGCAAAGCTCCGTCTTCACAACCGCTTAGCTCCAAATTCTACATGCAAGGTGCAAAGATGTAGTATGAGTACATCATGGTTGGTACCCAATAAGTATCAAGACTAATCTCGGTGAAGTAGTGACGACGTTCAAGTCATGCGAAACTCACTAGTCAAATAACCTGTGCAATAAATCAAATACGATATATGTTTGAAAGTTACATAAACAGAAATGAAATCCTAAGATACCATGAGCAAAATATAGCATGAATCTGGTATGCTTGTACGTCTCAAATGCAAAGCTCCATCTTCATAACCACTCAGCTCCAAAATCTGCAAGCAAGGTGCAAAGATATAGTATGAATACACCGCGGTCGGTACCCAGTATGTATCAAGACTAACCTCGGTGAAGTAGTGACGATGTTCAAGTCATGTGAAACTCACTAGTCAAATAACCTGTGTATTAAATGAAAGACGTAACAGAAAGTATAGCATAAAAGTAATAACAGTAATTTCATCAGAACTAGTAATAACAATTCAATGTAAGTAAAGGCCCAGTTTTAATGAAAAGTTGTCACAGAGAAACACACACAAATAGCACCTCGTGCCCACATTTTTATCACAAGAAAAATAGCAACCCATATAACTCCGCCCTGATAAAATCACAATAGCCACCCGTATCACTGCGCCGTAAAAATATGACAGTAGCCACCCGTATCACTCCATCCTGACTATATCACAATAGGCACCCGTATCGCTCCGTCCTAACAATATTACAATAGCCACCCGTATCGCTCCAACCAGACAATATAACAATAGTTACCTGTATCGCTCCACATAACACCAACAGTGAAATGCTACCCTTATACTCCGCACAAAAAAAATCAATCCACACAATATGTCCACATGTGCCACAATATCACAAAATAATAATACTAAAGTTTCATCAAGATATAATTTCACAACTTATCCAATAAAGTGCACAAGGACATGACAATAGCATAAAAGTGCGGGGGAGTTCAACAAATAAAGCATAAATATGGCTAAGCCAAATCTAAGACATCCACATACCCATAAGGCATAGTACATTGTATGTCCAACCGATCCCATGATTAAAATCTTCCTTGATTAAATCTTTATCAAATCATAGCTAATCCACAAGCGTCCCTTAGTTCAGAGATTGGTATAACACATGACCATGCAATCCGATCGTAAATAGCATACTCCCTCATTTGGCTCAATGCCATAGAACACATCATCTGTAACCCACAACACCCTTCCTTTGGTGTCCATCCACAACATCATAAGTTGTTAGTACATCAAATGCGATACTGAGTGCACAACCTCACATACGAGTGAACGGAAGAAAATCGAAGATACATGCTTCAAGCTGAAACTAGGCCACATGATAAGGAGAGAAATATGGGGAGTTTTCTAGATGCCCTGTAGCCTATCGAAGATAGGTTTGGACGCCATCATATCGATCCGCAAGACTCTACTAGACAACTTCTCATGACTCATAGAACCTATGAACCTAGAGCTCTGATACCAACTTGTCATGACTTAATGTCCCACAAAATATCGTGATGGCACCTAACCCAACCCGCTAGGTAAGCCAAACTGTATAAGCTACTACTACAAGGAAGAATCATCAAATTTATAAATAATACTGCAAAAGAATTTAATACAACTACCCCTTGGTAATACAAGTCATGAGCCACTATGATTTAGATTTAAAAACCTGATATGAGAAATAAATACGATATATGTTTGAGCAAAAGGTAGCATGAACAAAAGGTAGCATGAATCTGGTACGCTTGTACGTCTCAAATGCAAAGCTCTGTCTTTACAGCCACTTAGCTCAAGAATCTACACGCAAGGTGCAGAGATGTAGTATGAGTACACCACAGTCAGTACCCAGTAAGTATCAAGACTAACCTCAGTGAAGTAGTGACGAGGTTCAAGTCATGTGAAACTCACTAGTCAAATAACATGTGCAATAAATCAAAGAGAGGTAACAAAAAGTATAGTAGAAAAGTAATAACAGTAATTTCATCAGAACCAGTAATAACAATTCAATGCAAGTAAAGGCCCAGTTTCATTGACAAGTCATCACAGAGAAACATACACTAATAGCAACTCCTGCCCACATTTTTATCACAACAATAGCCACCCGTATCACTTCGCCCTGGCGATATCACAATAGCCACATGTATCACTTCGCCTTGACAATATCACAATAGCCACCTGTATCACTCCGCCCTGACAGTATCACAATAGCCACCCATATCACTACGCCCTGACAATATCACAATAGTCACTCGTATCCCTCTGTCTTGACAATATCATAATAGTCACTCGTATCACTCTACCCTGACAATATTATAATAGTCACCTGTATTGATATGCCCTGACAATATCACAATAGCCACCCGTATTGCTACACTCTGACAATATAAAAATAGCCACATGTATCGCTCCACTCTGACAATATCACAATAGCAACCCCTATCACTCCCCTCTAACAATATCACAATAGCCACCTATATCGCTCTACATAACATCAACAGTGAAATGTCACCCTTATACTCCACACAACAACAACCAATCCACACAAAATGTCCATATGTGCCACAATATCATAAAATAATAATACCAAAGTTTCATCAAGTTAGAAGCTCACGACTTATCAACAAGGACATGACAACCGCATAAATATGCAGGGGGTGTTCAACAAATTAAGCATGACTATGGCTAAGTCAAATGTATCAATCATTATCACGTAGCCATAAAGTGGTTTAAGCATGTTTTGTATAAGTTACATTATCAAACTAAGGCATATTAATAGCCTACATACAATCAGGTCATAATCCATGTATAGCAACCGTGTATACGCTCGTCACCTCGTGTACACGTCATTTTTCACATAGCACGAATAAACAATTAAAGCCGAATCCTAAGTGGTCCCTCCCCCCCCCCCCCCCACATAGGGTTAGGTAAGATATTTATCTCAAACGAGCCAAAATAATACTCTAAAAATACCTTCCCGCACGAATCGACCTCTGAACGGCTCGAATGTAGCCAAATATAATTCAATAACATCAAATAATGCCATAGGAATCAAACCCAAATGATAAAGGTCAAATCTTTAATCAAATATTCAAAGACAACCAAAAAGTCAAACCCAGGCCTGCAGACCTAGAATCTTATAAAACTCACAAATTCCGACATTCGAATATGAGTCCAAATATATAATTGTTTCCAAATCTAACTTTAATTTCATGTTCAAAACCCCAAAATTCATTCTCTTAAGTTCAAGCCAAAACCCCTAATTTTTTCTCTTCAAATCCTTAATTTATGTATAATAATTCATGGAAAAACAAAATATATAATCAAAATAAAGATAAAATACTTACCTTCATGATTTGGGTATTTATCTCCTCCAAAATCGCCTTACTTGTGCTCCAAGAACTCAAAAAGTAAAGAATATGAGCAAAAAATCTCGAAATTGGATGTTAAATTCACTGTTTGGCCTCCTTCTTCGCGATCGCGGTCACCAACCTCATGATCGCTATTCCAAAAATATTCAACACAATTTTACCCTTCGCGATCGCGGCCGTGAAGCCCGCGATCGCGATGGACAAACTTCACTAGAACTTTCATAACTCTTTGCAGATAGCTTATAGTATAATGTCCTTAACCTTTTGTAGAGAACTCCAAATAACAAACAGTTTGACTTTCTGAAAACTATATACAAAGGGCTATAACTTTTATTTTTAGATCACATTAAATTTCTTTATAGATAACAAGATATAAGCTTTCGAAATCAGCCTAGTCACAACATAATTTCTTCTTCGTGATCGCGATCTGTCCCTCCGCGAAAGCGATTCACAATTCCAGAACAACATTTTACTCTTTGCTAACACAGCCCAGAGCTCCGCGATCGCGATGTACATACCTATAGCTAAAAACCATCAATTGAAAAGGGCCTAAAAATGATCTAAAACCACCCCAAAACTCACCAGAGCCCCTCGGGACCCCGTCCAATTATACCAACAATTCCATATACCTAATCCAAACTTATCAAAAAGCTAAAAACATAACAAATAATATCAAAACCAAGAATCGAAGATCAAGATCATTCTCTTAACTTCAAATCGTCAAACATCGCCGAACGCGTCTGAATCCTACCAAATCAACTCGAAATGAAACCAAACTTTGCACACAAGTTCCAAATGACAAAACGGACCTCTTTCAAGTACCGTAACCAAAATTCGAACCCGATAACCAAAAGTCAGCTCTTGGTTAAATTTCATAAATTTCCAACCTCCAAATTGTCAACTTTTGCCATAAAGAGTTAAATCAACCTAGGATCCTCAATATCTAAATCCGGACACACGCCTATGTTCAAAATCACCATACGAACCTATTAAAATTATTAAAATACGAATTCGAGACAGTTTACACAAAAGTCAAACCTTGGTCAACTCTTCAACTTTAAACCTCAAAAAATAAAAATGTCTCTCCATATCCATCTCAAACCTTTCAAACATCAAAACGAAACATGCACGCAAGTCGTAATACATTATACGAAGCTACTCAAGATTCCAAACCACCAAACAGGATACCGACGCTCAAGACGATCAGTCTGATCGTTATATACATCTGATCTAGTGATTGTGAGATATAATAGCATTCTTACCATTCTCTAATATCTAGCTATATGCTCTGTTAACTCAGCTTCTGGGCATTCTTCATATTCAATTATCGTCACCTTTATGTTGTATCTTGAGACTGCGCATTTTGCTTCTTCGATTTCTAAGAAATTAATGAGCTCCTACCAAATGACTTTCAATTACCGATCTTCTTGTATTTGGGCAACTTGCCCATTATATTTCAAGGAGTTAGGGGGTGAAGAACAAGGAATACAAGTAATGGTGTCGTAACGACATGTTAACGACTTAACATCATCAATAATTAAACTGACTAGAGTTAGTTTAACTAACTAGACTGGTTAACTAGTTAATTGCACTACTATCTCCAATAGTCTTGTTATACAGTCAAACCTCTCTATACCAACATCTCTACATGACAGTCATTCATTATAAAACCCAAGTTTTCCTTAGAACTAATTTTATGTTATATTTTACTACTTTATAACAACTTTTTACCTATAACAACAACATCCATATTTATAACGGAAATGCTCTTTGTAAAATTACCCCTCTAAAACAGTGATGTTAGGCTAAAAATTCATGTTTTCGCATGTAATTTTGCCTTGCATTATTCCTCAATCTTGTTAACTTTGGTATAAATATTTGTGACTCGAGCTTAATAATAGTGTTTATATGTGTAGGAGTCAATTTGAAGTGATTTGGCAAGCTTGCATGCAAAGTGAAGTAAAAATAGAAGAATTTGGAGGGAGTATGGGTTTGGTACCCAGGTTGGTGCCAGACACCAACCAAAACACCAAAGACAGAATAGTGAAAAATTCTGGTGTCCTGGTTGGTGCCAGGCGCCAAGCGAGATGGCTAAGGGCGGATTTCGTACTAATTTGGCTATGACTTGGTAGTTTCGACCCTACACTCCCCCAACATGTATAAAAGAGGTTCTAAACTTATTTCTTAGGGGTTAGACATTATTGGAGAGGCAAAAGGCTACGTGAACACTTAGAAGCAACGAAATGCAAGAGTTTTTCTCTTCCATTCTTCCTTAATCTGTATTTTAATGCTTTTAATTATTATCATGATTGTTAGTATGGTTATGAGTAGCTAAACTTTCTAATCTACGGTTTGATGGAACCTATTGGAGGATGATTTTCTACTAAGTTTAATATTGATTTCCTTTGATTTTTCTCTACTTTTTCAACTATATGATTATTGTGAGCTCTCAATTGACTGCGCCTATTTAGTGTGTATTGCTTGGAAAATGGTACACATTTAAGTAGTTGTTGACCAACATCACTCCTAACGCATGTGAGGAATCAATACGGAAGGTTTAAATGTGGGATTAGGAATAACGAAACTTTGGAGCGATCTTAGTGAGTGGTAAACTAGTGCCAGCTAGAGTAGTTCGGAAGAATACATCTAGTAAATTGTTGTATTTTCTCGGAAGAGAATTACGACACCTAAAGTGCTCACGATCGGTAGAGAATATCTAGACGAATTTATATGAGACGTGGCGGGGAGGATTCCGACGAGAGGGGAAATCATAACCCTAGAGCTTTTCAATCTTGTCTACAATATTTGCCTTGTTAGTATTAAAATTACAGCTTTTTAATTACCTTGCCTTTAGTTATTAAACACTCAAACCATTATTTACTATTTCTGAAGGTTGATTACTTGAATTCTTGCGAAACTAGTGGTTGTAATTAGTAGGTTAATTCCCTGTGGGACTCGACTCCGGACTTGTAAACCGGATTAAATTTGCAACGACCGCTAGACCTTTTCGGAGACATAGTTGGGTGTGATCAAATTTTGGAGCCATATAGAATCTTTAAGATTACTAATAATAATTCTAAAATTATGCACACAATCATTTCCATTAAATAAAGTTTATATCTTGCATAAGATATAAGGTTTGAAAATTTGCACATGATATCTTTTCTATTTGACAAATTCCAATAAATATTTAGATAGAAAATTTAACTATTAAGCTCTTAGATTGTCTTCAAGGAAAAACTATTGGATATCTTTTTGTTGAAAATTTGGACATGAATCTTCGACAATTCAAGCATTATATCACTATTAAGAGAATAAAATCTATGAAACAAGCTATAATTACAAAGTTCTTCCATTAATCTTGAAAGAATTTATTTTTCTAGGTAACTTTAAAATGTTTGTCTTAGAGTTTAAATATTTATACGTTTAGTTATTAATTTATTAATAATATATTAATATTTTTTAATATTTAACTAGTAAAATATGCATATCTTTTATCAAATGTTATTATAGGTGTATAACAGTCATTATTATAAAAATAAAAAAATATCGGAACAAACGAGGTTGCTATAGAAATGATTGACTGTAGTGAAGTTAAAGTCCCTGAGAATCAAAGGGAAGGAATGAGTTAATTAAGAGACACCACAAAGCTCTAATAGTCCATTAACTAGATCAAAGGAGGTAGTAACACATCAATATATTGGAGAAAGTAAACAAAGACTGTAGCTGGGTATTAGATCTTTCGTCCTTTTCCCATCCTAATCGCAGTATTTGGTAAAAGTAAAACCAACATTAATTCGTATTGATTTCAAAAGTAGAAGTCAACAAGCAAATGCTCTGTCAATAATATCAATACAGTAGAATCTTTGACAGTTGTGTTTGTATGCCTTAAAATATTTGTCTACCGTAGAAGAATGTATGTTACACCAAATAAGAAAAATAACTTGCGCCGTTACACATGGTCGTCGTTATAAGGCATTTTCTTCTGCAACTAATTGAACTGATCTTACTTTATTTAAGTTGTTTCCATTAACATGTAGACATTATTACCAGTCTTTACTATTCAAATTTTTTACGAAATCTTTTCGAAGATCTATAGAAAAAGATTTTATTTCACACCAAACATTCCTTTAACAAAACTTTTGCATCATACGGCCAATAATAGTTATACAGGCAGCATAGGCAGGACTTGATATGGATCAGGCTATAGTACTTTACCACACAAACATGCTCACTAGTGGTAAATAACCATTAATCTCTTGGTTTTCAGAAGCCAGAAGCAACCCAAAACCAATATTAAATTGATATATAACAAAAGATTTTGATACGGGAGGGATTACATATAATTTAAACTCTGTAGTTAATTAATTAGGATATTCCTCTCTGTTAATTTAATTGACCTCTAAGTATGTACGGGCAAAATATATATGCCACCAACTTTGGTCATAAAGGTTGACTCCGAGCAACATTATCCAAAGTTAGTGACGCTGTATATACCTATGGGACCACCAATTATCACATCTTTTTTGTGTATATATATGAATATGAATGTGACATAATAGGAATTAAATAAAGAGTATAGCATCCAAAGTATGGTTGTTATAGTGGAGCAGGAAAAGAAGTTTCTAACGTCACTTACCACCTCATTCACTTAACTACTCCTAGATATTTGATGTATATGTGAAGCAAATGAAAATTTTGGAGAAGCATACGTTGATCTCAAATATATCTTTCTGTTTTTGTCTAAGAACCTCGTGTCCTGTATATGGATTTTACGAGTTATTTAATATGCAAGTTGTTTATCTATTTCTAAGAAATGTTTATTAGAAAAGAAGTGTACAATATAAGTACATATCCCTGGATTCCTTGACGAAAAAAGTGAATGGTGGAAAATTTACAAAAAACAGAAGATATTCCATGGAGCATGTAAAAGAGCGAATTACCACTTTACTTCCTTAATCTTTTAGGGGTTGTTTGGTACAAGAGATAAATATAATAATCTCGGGATAAATTTTGAAAATATATTTATCTCATATTTAATTATAGATATTAGCTATGCCAAGATATTGTTTCCCTACCCTAAAAGTTAACGAGATAAGGTGAAATACAGTAATGTCCTCAAGTTGTTATTTGAAAATGTAGAAGTAACACCAGCTCGGAAAAGCTCTTCAAGACTAGCAGAAACCCTTAAAGAGAAATATTCCTTTCTAGTCCCAAACATATTCACACTACTATCATTTGAAGAGTTAGATAATATATTTACACTAATTGAAGCTTTATACTATATGTTTAATTCTACATAATATGATTTACATTATTTTTTTATGTAATTTCAAAATACACAATTTTATTCAAAAAATTTAAGAAATCAACGCTGATTTCACACGTACAATTATATAAATTAACTTAGGTACTGCGAATCTGTTATTATTTTCAAAGCTAAGAGAGTAGTATGTTAAACAATATTACTATTGCTCACAACAAAAAATAGAAAGAAGAAAAAGGCAACTACTGAAAATACGTTTAATGTTGCAAGCCAAATAATTTAACTTTTATATACTAATTGTGTAAAAGAACTTTTACACAACCAGGTCAGCTAAAATAAATTTAGCTAAATATATAATTGTCCATAGAAAACAAGATTAGTAACTAAAAATGTAAGACAGATTAATTAGTACCATAAGTTAAAATACTAGTAGAAACATTCTTTACACCATTTGTGTATATCAAGTACAACAAATAGCATCTCTATTACAAGTGTTTTGTATACGTTTCAGTTTTCTTTGATCTCCAATTCAAACTTTAGTTCTCTTTATCATACTTTTTCCAAACCACCAATGAAATGATATTTGCATATATTTTCACACCAGAAAAGTACACAATTTCTTCAATTTGATTCGCCCAAAGTCAAGTCGACACAGGTGACATTTGTTCCCAATTCTTTTATTACAAAATGGACACCGTTTTTGCATGAAGACAAGTACGTAGTTGACAAATCAAGCAACAAAAACAATCCCATAGAAAAAAGATTAGAACAGCAATACCCTATTTAGTAGAGTGGTTGGAGCAGTTACAGAAAGAATGTCCTTGCCTCATTGTGGATAATCAAGGAAAACTAAATTGTACATACTTGATTAAATTAATTAAAAACCCCTCAATTATTTTATCTTTATTAATTACCTTTATCTAATCCTCATATCTTCCTTCTTATATTTCTCATCAACTTCTCCATCTTTTTTCCTCACCAAATCATGAAGGACTCAAAATCTTGGAGACCCTTTACAGCAAACTGCTGTTCTGTCGAAGATCAAACCATTTTTGGAAATTTTAGCAGGTGCAAGACCTCGAAATCGGAATTTTCAAAGAACATAGCTCCATTGCCATCTTTTCGTAGGTTGTCATTCTCGGATTTGAGCAGATCATCATCAACTAGGATTAATGAGGATCTTGCACAATCATTTGGACCTGACTTATTTGATTTTCAGTTGAGTGAACTGCGTGCCATTACGCAGAATTTCTCGACTAATTACTTGCTTGGTGAAGGTGGTTTTGGAACAGTGCATAAAGGTTATGTTGATGAGAATTTGAGGACTGGTTTGAAATCTCAAGCTGTTGCTGTTAAGCTTCTTAATATTGAAGGACTTCAAGGCCACAGGGAATGGCTGGTAAGGTTACCTATTTCCTCCTTTTTTTTCCTTCTTTTTTCTTAGCAATTTTAAGTATATTGTTGAACTTGTCGAAGTTTCAGATTATATCTTTTTATTTTAGTAATATATATTAAGAAAATACTGTTTTACTGATGTCAATAAGAGACAGGAGCTCTTAAAAAAAACTGAAATTCCGGACTTACGGAGTATAAGATTAAGTATGGACTTCACAGTTTTATTGAGGTCCACAGGAGTTCTGCTAAATAATTGGTGCTTGTTTCTTTTTATTTTTGTATAGGCAAAAATTACTAGTAGGAGCTAAAAGGTCAAAGCTCAATACAGAATCTTTTGTTTTTTCTGTTTGTTTTTTAATAATTAAGGTATGCTTTCAATTATTTAACAGTTATATGTGTTTTTGGGTGATAGGCGGAAGTAATATTTCTAGGGCAGCTAAGGCACCAAAACTTAGTAAGATTGATTGGGTACTGTTGCGAGGATGAAGAGCGCCTCCTTGTTTATGAATTCATGCCTAGAGGCAGCCTTGAAAATCATCTCTTTAAGAGTAAGCTCCATTTTTCTTTAGCAAAACCTAAATTATTTTTCAATATGACTCGAGAAGTTAATTAGAATAGACCATAAGGCATATATAGTTACGTACAATATCTTTTATAACAATTTTGTGTAATCAGAATTTGATTTTCTGACCTCTTTATAACTTGCAACAAATTGCAGGGTTATCAAACTCACTGCCATGGGGTACAAGATTGAAGATAGCAATAGGAGCAGCCAAAGGCCTTGCTTTCTTGCATGGTGCTGAGAAACCTGTTATTTACCGTGATTTCAAAACCTCCAACATTTTGCTCGATTCTGTATGTACTCCTATTATTTTACACTTTCCTCTTTGTATTTATACCTTCTTGTAGTTTTCATTCATTTGTTATTTGGACTAACAACAAGTATTATTTGCTAATAGTTTTTTCTTCTTCCCTTCTGTGCCATATTTTCAGGACTTTACTGCTAAATTATCAGATTTTGGGCTTGCACATATGGGTCCAGAAGGTTCAAACACCCATGTCACTACTAGAGTAATGGGCACTTACGGATATGCAGCCCCTGAATATGTTAGCACAGGTACTATTATGATCTACATTTTGTACAATTTATTCCTTACAGTTGATGCTAACATGTCACTATATAGTTCTATCCTCTCTTTATCCTATTTTTATTTAAATACACTAAGGTGCAACTTTTTCATGCTCCACTTGTGATGTAGGACATCTTACTACCAAAAGCGACATTTACAGCTTTGGAGTGGTCTTGCTAGAACTAGTAACAGGAAGAAGAGCAATGGACAAAACAAGAACAAAGAATGAACAAAACTTAGTCGATTGGACAAGGCCTTACTTGTCAAGTAGTCGAAGATTGCGTTGCATAATGGACCCTAGACTTGGAGGACAATATTCAGTGAAAGGAGCAAAAGAAATGGCCCATTTAGCTTCACAATGCACAAGTTTGAACCCAAAGGACAGGCCCAAAATGCCAGCTATTATTGAAACCTTAGAAAGCCTTCAACCACTAAGGGACATGGCTGTGGCTTGTGGACAATGGCCACCCTCTCCAAAATCAAGCAATAAGTACGTTGTTTATTCTCCAAAAGGCAACAAGGACAGCAAAATAGTGGTTATCAAGAATTCTCGTATGGCTTTTCATAGTAAGAGCAAGTAAATTTCTTTACGAGAGATTGTGCTTTGGTATAATTAAGTATCTATATATGAATATTGTATCTAAAGTATATATGGAGTACTTGAGGTGAAGTTTAACTTGTTTATGTAAATAAATGAAAGCAATAAGGTTTTTAATATACTAAATCTTCTTTATAGCGATGCGATAGTGGTGGAGGTATTTTGACACACTCGTTTCAATTTTTGACATAAAGCTATCTCTTTTGGCATGAATAATTTTGGAATAAAACTTATTCGTTCGCGTTATTTATACTAAGCATATCAATTTGCCATGGGTAAATAGTAAATTGATAAGAAAATACATATTAATTGTTGTGATTAAGTGATAAACGTGTATATAAAAGATACACATTACATAGTCATCGACAACAATGTTGGGATATATACTGTTAACCATGGAGATTTTAGTTTGGAGACCAAAATCTAGTTTTTTCTATAAAAGCATGGAAAATCAAGAAGTTGTTTTCGACGAGTGATTATTCAAGTTAATTTCCTTTTATTTTTATTGTATTACACTACATTTTAGGAAAACTTACATAGTATAACTAACTTGCACTATATTTATCATACATAAATACATTTTAAAATAATTAGAATTTATAACTACATTTTGGGTTTTACATTCTGTTTAGATCATTGTTATCCATCGTTTCATAATGTATTGTATTGTATCGTATTATATTGTATCATTTTATGAATACAATATTTGGATAAATTGTATTGTTTGTTGTTGTTAAATAATATTTTGTTGTTTGTTTTAACTATATTGTATTGTAGCTGATAAGTTTACTAAAATATATCCTTACTTGTTTTAAATATTAAATTTATCAAAAATTACGCATATAAATAATTTAAGAAAATTCCTTTCTACTAAAATCAAAGAGTAACTATTATTAGAGAAATAATAATAAAGAACGATGACAGAAAAACGAACGAAGACCGTGCAGTTACAAAGGATCAAAGATAAATAAGTACGAACACTTTGCACACTTGAAAACAACTAATAGTATACAGCTAATTGGAAATTAAAGTAATTAAAATTGGAGTTAAACTCAAAATAGAGAAAAACTAAACAAAAAGAAGGCAAAACCTATTCTTACTACCTTTTACGTTGGAGTTGGGAATAGTATGCAGCGGAAGGAAAAAAAAAAGGACAAAAACAAAGTAGGTTAAAAGTGGGAGATTTGGAGTTAAAAAGTAAAGGGTAAAACATAATTTTAAAGTAATATGTTAGGACATAATTGAAAAGGAAAATAGTAAGCAATCCCACCACACTAAATCAGTTGTTTAAAAAAATTAAATTTTTTATTGTTTCGAAATAATTTAACAATATAATACAATCAATTTTGACTAAATAATCAAAATAAACATTGATAACAATATAATACGATACAATGAGTTACACTCATCCAAACAAGCTTTATAGCAAATAGCCCAACAAGCAACCCCGCCGAATCGAGGGAATAATAGACCACTTCCTATATCCTTTGTTTTCCTTATTCAGATCTATCAAATGAAGCGGCAATTCGACGGCGGAGAAATCGATTGCGCTAATTTCACCGGCGACAATGAGTTTAAGAAGAAGATGATGCAAGTTATAGAGTCGGAGGAAGAGAAAAAAAAAAATTGCCGATGAAGCGATAATTCGACGATGGAGCGGCTTTGGGAGCTGACTGTATGTTGTCTGTATAGATCTGAGTAGTCTTTTTCTTCTTCTTTGTATGTATCTTTAATGTATTTCTTTGTCTGCGAGAGAGAATAGCATGCATAGATCTGGGTTATCTTCTTCTTCAACGAACGTATATTGTATGTATCTTTAATTGCAAAACACGGTATGTTGTATGTATAGATCTACGCCATCTTCTTCGTTTACTTTGTATGTATCTACACTATTTTGTTATATGAGAGAAAAAATACAATCTGTTGAGCTGCGTTGATATAGCAAAATCTGAGTCGAAGCATGTAATTTTTGACCAATGTAAAATACTCCTATAAAATTTACAAAAATAAATTTTTCTAATTGTTTTAATTTTTCATAGAATTTCTAGAAATTTCTTGCTAATTATTGTTTGCATTTAGTTGCATATTTAATATTTTAAAATCATAAGAAAACATCAAAAAATATCCAAAATCTTCATTGTTTATTTTGCATTTTTAGGATTTAATTATGTTTATTAGTTGCATTATTAAATAAAAATCACAAAAACACAATGGTCATTTTTCTTACATTTAGCTTTTAGTTTTAAATTCATAATTTCCTTTCGTTAGTGCTAAGTTAGTAATTATTTGAAATATTAGAAAATAGTAAGTAGGTTAATTTTGCAAATTAGAATTAAGTTAGAATTTAATTAGGATTTTTAATTAAATTTGTAGAATTTAAAATCAAAGAAAATAAAGAAAAGAAATAAGGAGTCTGTTTGGTCTTAGTCAAAATTAGGCCGAAAGCAATTTCAATGGCCCAATTGTGCAAATCCGCCCCAGCCCATCCCACTTCAATCCAGCCTGGCCCCACTACTAACCCAAAACGACCCCGTTTCCCCTCGCTTTATCCTGGCCGTTCCTTCTCTTCAATCTAACGATCAGGAACTAATCACTCTTTCTCCTTAAAGCTGTCCGAACTTGTCCCCCCCCCCCCCAAACCCTAGAGAACAATTTCATTTCCCCTCATCTCTATCTCCCTTATCTCTCCCATCTCCCACATAAAACCTAGCCGCCTAAGAACCCGCCGCCGGCAGCCCACCTCTAAAACACCTTCAAACCTTCACCAGATAATCTTCACCTTCCCCCCTCCTCAAATCCCACAGTCATTCCCTTCAAATCGTTGTATGTTGGTTCGATTTTCAAATCTAAGAAAGAAGAAAAAGTTAGAAATTTCCAAGTCTGTCTACTTCTGCAATCTCAGATTCATTTTGGCTCAAACTAACGTGAATCGATTGCTCTTGACACGAGCAATCGATTCATGTTAGTTTTGGTTCATTCCGAAGTCACCGGATCATCGTCAAATGGCCACTGACCGGCCGAACTTCGTCGAAAATTGTTTTAGTAGCTTCATCTTTCTTTCAATAGGTATATTCTCGCCCCACTCTATTGTGTCTTCATTTTTGGTTTTTATTTTTGTTACTGTGGCCTGTAATTGCAAATGTTTCTGTTCATTCGGTTTAGTGTTAATCAGAGTAGTTTAGTTCTTAATTAATTGTAACTTTGCATTTGTAGTTTGTTAATTACTTAGTTTTATGTTTAGAGTCAATAATTAGTTTGCCTGATTAAGTAGTTCAATTGGTCTAAATTGCATAATATTAGGTTAATTAATCTTATATAATAAAAACAGTTTATTTGTTAAATTACGTACTAGTAGTTTGTTTTGATTTCTGGATTTGCATGTTTTTCTTATTATAATTGTTTTGTAAATATTTGAAATTTAATAGAATTAATTGAAATAAAGAATTTAGAAAAATATTTTAGATGTTTCTAGAAGAAAAGAGCAGCTGGAAAAAAGGACAGCTGTCCTATTTTGGTTAAGAAAAGATGCTGAAATATCTAAAAATGGGACAGCTGTACAAATTGGTTATTAAAAGATGCCCTTCCCGAATTTTCAGCTCACATTCCCTTGATTCCCTCCCCTTTTCCCTAATCTCTATCTTAATACACTCTCGCACTCTATAAAAGAGACCATACACCCCTCACACACATAATTCATTATCACCTACACATTCACTGATTCTCCACAGAAAAATAATCTGAAAATTGAATTTAGACTTAGAAAAAACCAAAAAAAAAAGGAGAGTTGAAAAGCCACTATGAATTCCATTGCACTGTTTCAGTAGCTCTTGAATTCTCGTTGGATTTTGGAGTGGATTTGAAGCTGTTTTCTTGCTGTTACTGTTACTGCTTCTGCTATTTTCTATTGTTTCTTTTCCAACTTTAGAGATCTATTTTCTTATTCTGTTTACTTGTATCCTGGTATCACCTTGATCAAATGATGTAAACTCTATTTTTGTTGACTGAAAGTTTTATAGATGTGTTCATGCTTTGTTGTATCCTTGCTGTCAATTGGTTAATATTCATTATAGTTGTATACGGTCGAAATAGATTTCAGCCTTGGCATGTCCAGTATGGTTTGAAGGATGGTGTATCGAGGTAAGATTCCGAAGGGGGCACGAGCTAACCTCGAACCCGGGGAGGTCGGTCCGTGTTGAGATCGATATCATTATCAAACTCGAATAAGAATCGAACCATGACGCGGGTAGATCTATCGTGCTGATAATCCAAAAACTAACCTGCATTGACCTGGAATCAATTCGAGGGCTCGAACCAGGATCGGGCTCGAACCAAGATCACAAGTTCGAGCCGAAATCAAGCTCGAACCAAAATCGAGGATTCTAAGCAAGATCGAGCTCGCAGACAAAAGCCGTTGCAATCCCACTAGAGGGAATCTTGGCAGAAATTATGAAAAAGCTGATTTATCATTGGTCTCCCACTGAATGTTTATTTTATTATGCTTGGAGCCGAATCCCTCCACTATAAAAAAGCTTGGTTATCATTTCTGTAAGGCGGATATACTTTTTCTAAGATTTACATTATAATGAAAGTATTATATTCCTCTATAAGAAAGAGTGGCTATTCCAGTTTTTTAGATTGATTCTATTTGTTAAATCCTAAGGTTCACTGTTCTTGATTGCCTTGTCTAGATTACATTATCTCTAATCTATATTCACGTTTTATTTATCCTTATATTTTGTATTAAGTTGCACCACATATCTTCGGAACTGCGTATAAATTCAACTCCATCCGTTTTTTGGGTAAACAGTTTGGCGCCCACCGTGGGGCCGAGGATAACAGTGGTCACTTATTTCCGAAAACATCTTCAATTCAGGGTTAACTACGAATAGCCACCGATCGAATGGCTTCACCGACCGATTACGAAGCCGGCCTTCAAGATAAAACCAACAACTTGGCACCACCCGAGGCTCGAATCAAAGTACCCGAGATTCGAGCCGAAGTATCACTGGATGTCAATTCAAAATTTGCTTTGGAAGCGAACCAGCATTCCGAACCGGAAAGAAGCATTTAGGGCGGTGCTCGATCCGTAGCCCAAGACACCCAAAGCCCAGGGGAAATCGGGGCAAGCTTACGCATGATCTTCAAGATGTTGCAAGCCCAGCAAGTAGCGATAGCTCAGCTACAAAGCCAAACTCGTGCACAAAGCAGGCCGGTTTCCAATCCACTTCGAGAAATCACCCCCAGAACAGAGCCTGCCATAGTGAAATCTAACGAGCAAGAATCGGGGACTACTCCCGGAATTACTAAATTGCTCGAAGAACTCACAAAATGAGTCGAAGCCAACGACAAGAGGGTGAAAACGTACAATGCCAGGGTCGACCAAATCCCAGGGGCTCCACCAATGATAAAAGGGCTTAATTTAAAAAAATTTATACAAAAGCCTTTTCCGTCGAGTGCGGCACCGAAGCTAATCCCCAAAAAATTCCGTATGCCCGAAATATCCAAATATAACGGTACGGCCGATCCTAACGAACATGTCACCTCTTACACATGTACCATAAAAGGCAACGATTTGGAAGATGATGAGATCGAATCCGTGCTGTTGAAAAAAATCGGGGAGACCCTCTCGAAAGGAGCTATGATCTGGTACCACAATTTACCGCCAAATTCCATCGATTCTTTTATCATGTTAGCAGATTCGTTTATAAAAGCACATGCTGGTGCCATAAAGGTTGCAACGACAAAATCAGACCTCTTCAAAGTAAAGCAAAGGCAGGGAGAAATACTGAGGGAATTCGTATCCCGATTTCAAATGGAACGTATGGAATTACCCCCGGTCATAGATGACTGGGCCGTACAAGCTTTCACCCAAGGGTTGAACGAGCTAAGTTCGACAACATCACATCGGCTGAAACAAAATTTGATCGAGTATCCAGCGGTGACTTGGGCAGATGTGCACAACCGATATCAATCGAAAATTAGGGTCGAGGATGATCAGTCGGGGGGGCCCGTATGGACCTGTTCATCAGAACAAGACAGTTATTAATCAAAAGCAGATCGACAGAGAACAAAGGTCGAACAGAGACCGATATCGACCGTACGTCGCAGATCGAGTGAACAACGGTTCAACACGCAACGCAATTCGGAACAATCAAAGAATTGATCGGGGACAAAATTCTCGGGGGCTTATGAGTAAGAGCGGCTTCGATAAATATGCCGAGCCTATAGAAGCACCTCAATTATCAGAATATAACTTCAGCATTGGTGCATCCGCTCTCGTGTCGGCCATCAGACGCATCGAATACACTAAATGTCCTCGACCAATGCAGACTGATCCTGCCCAAAGAAATCCCAATCAAATTTGCGAATATCATGGTACCCATGGCCACAGAACAGAAGATTGCAAGCAACTAAGAGAGAAAATAGCTCGCCTATTTAACAAAGGGCATCTTCGGGAGTTTCTGAGTGATAGGGCAAAGATCCATTTTAGAAGTAGGGATTTCAGCAAGCAAAACAAGCAAGAAGAACCGCAACACCTTATCCACATGATCATCGGCGGCATCGATACCCCCCAGGGACCAATGCTTAAACGCACTAAAACATCGATGGTAAGGGAAAAGCGATCTCGGACTCAAGATTACGCACCCATGGAGACTCTGTCCTTTGGTGATGAAGATGCAGAAGAGGTCATCCAACCTCACAACGACGCGCTTGTAATATCCGTAATCATAAATAAAACTAAAATTAAGCGTGTGTTAATCGATCTAGGTAGCTCGGCCAACATCATCCGATTGAAGGTAGTGGAGCAGCTCGGCCTGCAAGATCAGATCGTACCTGCAACTCTGGTCCTAAACGGGTTCAATATGGCATGCGAAACCACAAAAGGGGAGATAGTCTTACCAATAAACGTGGCCGGAACCGTCCAGGAAATAAAGTTTCACGTGATCGAAGGCGATATGAGGTATAATGCCCTTTTAGGAAGGCCATTGATCCACAACATGAGAGTTGTGCCTTCGACCCTACACCAGGTCCTCAAATTTCTGACGTCGGGGGGTGTCAAAATGGTGTACGGAGAACAACCAGCCGCGAAAGAAATGTTCGCCGTCGACGAAGCTAAACCAGTGTCCTCACTTTCGCCGATAAAAGGATCGGGCCCGGAAGGAGAGCGGGACACCAAATAGTAATCACAGACATCGGCTTCAACCCAGCCAGACGACCAGAAAATCAAAGAGGATGGAGACCAAAGGGTCCCTCGATCTTTTGTGATTCTCGATGACTCCGACGCCACAAAATCAATGATCGAGGAGCTAGAGCAAGTCATATTAATCGAGCGCCGATCCGAGCGAAAGGTATACTTGGGAACGGGGTTGAGCCCTGAACTCAGGAAGAAACTCATTCAATTTCTTATCAATAACATCGGTTGTTTTGCCTGGTCCTATGTAGATATAATAGGGATCCCGCCGGACATAACGACACATCAGCTAAATTTAGACCCCAGGTTCAGACCGGTGAAGCAAAAAAGAAGACCTCAGTCGGATAGAAAGAACGTGTTCATAAAGGACGAGCTAACCAAACTTCTCAAAGTAGGGTCCATTCGGGAGGTAAAATATCCCGAATGGTTAGTCAACGTAGTTGTAGTCCCTAAAAAAGGGGACAAACTTAGAATGTGCGTGGACTATAAGGATTTGAACAAAGCATGCCCCAAAGATTCCTTTCTGTTGCCCAATATCGATCGCATGATCGATGCCACGGCCGGCCACGAGATCCTCACTTTTCTCGATGCCTATTTCAGGTATAATCAAATATAGATGAACCCGGAGGACCAGGAAAAAACCTCATTTGTCACCAAATATGGAACGTATTGTTATAATGTGATGCCCTTCGGGCTAAAAAACGCAGGGGCCACTTACCAACGCCTAGTGAATAAAATGTTCGAAGAACAAATAGGAAAATCAATGGAAGTTTATATTGATGACATGTTAGTCAAGTCTGTGCGCGCAGAGGACCATTTAATTCATTTGCAGGAAACGTTCGAGATTCTGAGGAAATACAAAATGAAGCTCAACCCCGAAAAATGTGCCTTCGGGGTCGGTTCGGGCAAGTTCCTCGGCTTCATGGTATCACATCGGGGAATAGAGATAAACCCCGATAAAATCAAGGCCGTTGAAGACATCATCATCGTAGACAGCGTGAAGGCCGTACAAAGACTAACGGGTCGGATCGCCGCCTTAAGCCGGTTCATCTTGAGATCATCTGATCGAAGTCATAAATTTTTCTCTCTACTCAAAAAGAAGAACGATTTTTCTTGGACCCCGGAGTGCCAACAAGCATTAGAAGAACTAAAGCGATATCTATCAAGCGCACCACTGCTTCACACTCCAAAAACGAACGAGAAACTTTGTTTGTACTTGGCAGTATTGGAAGTCGCCGTAAGCGGTGTCCTAGTTCGAAAGGAGCAAGGTACGCAATTCCCTATTTATTATACGAGTCGAACCTTAGGAGAGGCGGAAACTAGATATCCGCTCCAAGAAAGGTTGGCGCTTGCACTGATAAGCGCCTCGAGGAAGTTAAGGCCATACTTCCAATGTTATCCCATATGTGTTCTGTCCCCTTACCCGCTTCGTAATATTTTACACAAACCCGAGTTATCAGGCCGACTGGCCAAATGGGCCGTCGAACTCAGTGGGTACGATATCGAATATCAACCCCGCACGGCCATCAAGTCTCAAGTTTTAGCAGACTTCGTGGCCGATTTCACACCAGCCCTCGTACCCGAAGTCGAAAAAGAACTGTTGAAATCAGGTACATCATCGGGGGTATGGATCCCTTTTACGGACGAGGCTTCGAACGTAAAGGGGTCCGGGCTGGGCATAGTTTTGAAACCACCCACGGATGGCATTATTAGGCAATCTATTAAAACTATCAGGTTGACTAACAACGAGGCCGAGTATGAATCCATGATTGCAGGTCTCGAGCTAGCTAGAAATTTGGGAGCAGAAATCATTGAAGCCAACTGCGACTCCTTGCTGGTGGTGAGTCAAGTAAACAAAACCTTCGAAGTTCGAGAAGGTAGAATGCAGAGGTATTTAGATAAACTGCTTATCACTTTGCACCATTTCAACCAATTGACTTTACGACATGTACGACGGGAACAGAATAATGAGGCCGACGCGCTGGCAAATTTGGGGTCGTCGGTCTAGGTAGATGATACGGGCTCGGGGAATGATGTTCAACTTTCGAGATCGGTAATCGAAGAAGGTCACGCCAAAATAAATTCTACAAGCTTAACCTGGGATTGGAGAAACAAGTATATCGAATATTTGAAAAATGGAAAACTCCCATTGGACCCTAAAGATTCCAGAACCCTACGGACCAAAGCTGCTCAATTCACTCTGGCTTCAGATGGAACACTGTACCGAAGAACGTTCGATGGACCGTTGGCGGTATGCTTAGGTCCGGGGGATGTCGATTACGTCCTACGGGAAGTGCATGAGGGTACTTGCGGGAATCACTCTGGAGCCGACACATTAGTCCAAAAAATAATCAGAGTAGGGTATTATTGGATCGATATGGGCAAAGATACGAAGGAATTTGTTCGTAAATATAATAAATGTCAAAGGTTCGCACCGATGATCCACCAGTCCGTAGAACAACTCCACTCGGTCCTATCCCCGTGGCCATTCATGAAATGGGGAATGGATATCGTCGGCCCTCTGCCATCGACCCCAGGTAAAGCCAAATTTATTTTGTTTATGACTGACTATTTTTCTAAATGGGTTGAAGCGCAAGCATTCGAGAAAATAAGAGAGAAAGAAGTTATAGACTTTATTTGGGATCATACCATATGCCGGTTCGGGATACCCGCCGAAATAGTATGTGACAAGGGAAAACAATTCGTTGGTAGCAAAGTAACAAGATTCCTCGAAGACCACAAGATAAGAAGGATACTGTCGACGCCATACCACCCCAGTGGGAATGGGCAGGCCGAATCAACAAATAAAACTGTCATTCAAAACTTAAAGAAGAGGTTGAACGACGCTAAAGGGAGATGGAGAGAAATCCTGCCCGAAGTCCTTTGGGCATATCGGACAACGTCAAAATCCAGTACGGGGGCGACGCTGTTCTCCTTAGTATATGGATCTGAAGCATTGATACCAGTCGAGGTTGGTGAACCCAGTGCTAGGTTTCGATTCTCGATGGAAGAATCAAATAGCGAGGCTATGAATACAAGCCTCGAACTATCGGACGAAAGGCGAGAAGCTGCCCTCATCCGAATGGCCGCCCAAAAGCAGCGAATCGAAAGGTATTATAATCGAAGAACCAAGCTCCGCCATTTCAAGCCTAGGGACTTAGTGTTGAGAAAAATTACCATCAAAACCCGAAATTCGAATGAAGGGAAGCTAGGACCGAATTGGGAAGGACCATATCAGGTACTCGAGGATATCGGAAAGGGGTCGTACAGGATCGGCGTTATAAACGGCAAACAGTTATCAAGCAACTAGAATGTATCACATCTAAAATGGTACTACTATTAAGGTACAACCTTTCCATATTCGTTTATATCTCGGAACTGACCCCTGCAGAAGTCCGAACAAGGGACGGATCTCTCGCCAGAAAGCAGGCATTGCACTCTTTTTCCCTTAGACCGATTTTTATCCCAAATGGACTTTTCGGCAAGGTTTTTAATGAGGCAACCATTGGTCGTGCAGCGTTTATAACAATATCTGAGGTCCCGCAAGAGAGTTATTTCACAGTAACAGGGTCCCAATAGGAAAACTATAAAGAGCCAAATGGTCGAAGCGAGCCATGCTCATATAGATTGTCCTGAACCCAGGCATGTAATAACGTGTGAAGAATCAAGATACAATTCGACCATTAAGCCTACGGGCTACATTAATTCGAGTTCGAATCATTCGCTCGACCATTAAGCCTACTGGCTATTTTTTATTTCGAGTTCGAGCAAACACTCACTCGACCATTAAGCCTACGGGCTATATTAATTCGAGTTCGAATCATTCACTCGACCAAGCCTACGGGCTATTTTTTATTTCGAGTTCGAGCAAACGTTCGCTCGACCATTAAAGCCTACGGGCTACATTAATTCGAGTTCGAATCAAACATTCGACCAAGCCTATGAGCTATTTTTTATTTTCAAGTTCGAGCAAACACTAACTCGACCGTTAAGCCTACGGGCTACATTAATTCGAGTTCAAATCATTCACTCGACCAAGCTCACGGGCTATTTTTTATTTTGAGTTCGAGAAAATATTCACTCGACCATTAAGCCTACGGGCTACATTAATTTGAGTTCGAATCATTCACTCGACCAAGCGTACGGGCTATTTTTTATTTCGAGTTCGAGCAAATACTCACTCGACCATTAAGCCTACGGGCTACATTAATTCGAGTTCGAATCATTCACTCGACCAAGCCTATGGGCTATTTTTTATTTCGAGTTCGAGCAAACACTCACTCGACCATTAAGCCTACGGGCTACATTAATTCGAGTTCGAATCATTCACTCGACCAAGCCTATGAGCTATTTTTTATTTTCGAGTTCGAGCAAACACTCACTTGACCGTTAAGCCTACGGGCTACATTAATTCGAGTTCGAATCATTCACTCGACCAAGCTCACGGGCTATTTTTTATTTTGAGTTCGAGCAAACATTCACTCGACCATTAAGCCTACGAGCTACATTAATTCAAGTTTGAATCATTCACTCGACCAAGCCTACGGGCTATTTTTTATTTTTGAATTAGAGCAAACACTCACTCGACCATCACGCCCACGGGCTATATTTTCTTCGAGATCGAATCGTTGACAACTAATAAGCCTAAAGGGCTACATTTCCCCAAGTTTGAATAAACGCTCGCTCGGTTGCAGAGACTACGAGGTCCAAATTTGATTAAGTGGTTTAAAATATTATGGAAACATTCATAAGGAAAATAAAGTCCTCGCAACAAAGGAAACAAAAACAAAAGCGAGTCGGCGAAAGTGGAGATATGCCTATACAAAAATTTATCTGCATGGGTGATTACAACGTAAAAACTAAGAACTAAAATTTTCAACCGGGAGCGGTCTCTTCTTTATCAAGTTCCCCCCCATTTTCGGATCCGCTCTTGCTCCCATCGTCGTCGTCATCATCATCGGAAATCAGAGCTTCAGCATCAACTTCGAGTTCTTTTGCCCTTTTTATCTCTTCCGTGAGATCGAAGCCACGAGCATGAATCTCCTCGAGAGTTTCCCTTCTGGATCGGTACTTAGCAAGTTCGGCGACCCAATGCGCTCGACCATCGGCGGATTCGGCTTCCTCTCTTGCCTGGACTTGGGCAGCTTCAGCATCGGCCCGATAGACAGCCACGAGCGCATCCGCATAGGCCTTTGCCTTTTCAGCATCGGATTCGGCCTTGGCGAGGAGGCCAACCGAGCCTCAAGCTCCTCAATTCTTCTTGCTTGAACTAGGCATTTTTCCTTCATTTTTTGAAGTTGGGTTTCAGATGACCATAACTGGGCTCGACCAGTCTCTTTTTCTGCAGCAAAGCGGTCCATACCTTCTTTCCACCGCAAGGATTCCATCCTTATCACGTCGACCTCCTCACGAAGCTTCCCTATCATCTCGATTTTTTGCTGCAGCTGTGAGACCGAAATGTTAGCTATCGTTCCGGTATTGAACCCATAGGTTTTCAAAAGCATCATTACCTGCTCAGACAAATCATTCTGATCTCGATAAGCCTTGGCCAGCTCAGCTCGGAGGTCTTTTATTTCCTCATCTCTCTGCCCTAAGGAAAATCTAAGAGAGTTCCTCTCATCAGTAGCACAGTTTAGGTCGGTCGTGTATCGATGCAGCTCATTCTGGGAACGAGAACATTATTCTCGATGGACTGCCGCAGCCTGCAAAGAAACAAGAAGCGAAGTTAACGAAAAATGAACATAAAGGCAGTACCAACAAAAAGATTTTTAAAGGCTCACCTGATTCAAAGCCTGCCGCAAACCGTGAAAAAGATTCGATTCATCACCGGCACCGGCAACGTCCTCGATACCGGTAAAGAGGTCACGAAATGGATCTTCTTCATCGTGAGGTCTGTCTAGATCGAGGGCTCCCAGAGCTTGAGCTTCCCGAATCACCCCTGCGGAAAAAGCGGGAAAGGTAGGCGAATCCTCGATCGCTGCTGCCCCAAGTGACTCGCTTAGAGCGTTCCCCTCGGCTCGGAGGGGTTCGAGGGGATCTTTGATTGTAACCCCTGCCGGTTGACTCCGATGAGAGGCGTCTCCGACATCCGATAGTTCGGGGACTCTGCCTGAATCTCTCTCCGGTATATCTTCAGTTCGAGGCGAAGCCCCATAGAGCATCATCGATCCAGCCGGCGATGAAGCATCGGTGTCTCTCTTCGTTCGGACCGCAAGCGTGGACTCATTGTCCTCTTCTTCTTCTTCATCTTCATCCCTTAGATGCAAAACGGATTCTACGATCAAAGGAATGACATTCTTGTTCGGTTTACGAGCCGTCCTCTTCTTCGGTTTTGGATATTTGGGCAACGAGGCTCTCTTCATTTTATTTTCCTTCACCGGCTTTGGAACAGAGGTCGAAACATCCTCCTCATTGGACAGAGGCCTCAAGACCGCGTCTTTACCCAAACTTGCATATGGGAAACCTTATAAAAAATATTTTGAGAAACGCCTCGTTCGGATTGTCAGAGTCCGAGAAATGAGCTTACCGTGATTTTTGGCCTCCCACCGACTCCTTGACAAATCACTCCATGAGCGCTTGGCGTATGCGGAGGTCGAAACAAGAGCCCGTACCTAATTCTTGAGATCGGGAACCACTCCGGGCATCCAGGGAACCGCTACATCACAAAAAGAGAAGTGTCGATAAGAGAATAAATGAAAGAACAAAATAGAAGCAACAACAAGATCACACTTACGTTTCATATTCCACTCCTCGGGAAAGGGCATCTTTTCAGTCGGAATCAGGTCCGAAGTCCTTATTCGAACGAACCTGCTCATCCAACCCCAGTCCCTGTCCTCGTCAATACTCGAGAACAGAGCCTTGGTAGCCCGACGCTGGAGTTTTATTAACCCTCCCCGAAAAAGTCGGGGACGGTACAGCCGGATAAGATGATCGAGGGTGAACGACATCCCCTCGATTTTGCTCACGAAATATCGGATCAGGATAACGATCCGCCACGAAGAAGGATGGAAATGGCCTAAGGTTACCTAGTATTGTCGACAGAAATCAATAACGACTGGATCGAGGGGACTCAAAGTGAAAGGGTAAGTATATACGTTCAAAAACCCTTTCACGTAAGAAGTGATATCTTCGTCATTACTTCTTTATCACCCCAATTGAAATCCTTCTTTAACATATCGAGGTGCTTCTCGGTTATCAAACACATGTACCTCGATACCGGTTCACACCGGCCAGGGACCGATGAACCTTTATCAACCTTAAAATCTGAAGTGAGGACGCACACCCCGGGGACACACTCCTCAGGTCGTGGTTCTGCCGGTGTCTCATCAGTGACACACTGTGAAGATGAAGCCTTCTCTTTCTGAGGAATGGTTTGCGATGTTTTCGCCATTTTTGAATTCAAAAATAAGGAGTAAAAGAAAGTGCTAAAGATTTAGTAGAATTGAAGAGGGGTTCTTTCGGAAAGAAATCACAGCTTTTCTGATAAGTTGGAGAGTATAAAGAAGAATTTGGGGAATTTTAGAAGATAGAAGATGTAAAAATGGTAAAAGATAAAGGCAAGGGTTATTTATAGGTTCAAACGACGGCGGTTCCGTATCAGCAGTGGCCGACCACCGCCTGACATGCACTAAATGCCTTGAAAGACTAAACCGACGGGACAACTACCATATGCGTCATGGTCGAACCCGATGGAAACGACAAGATATAATCTCGATCGAGCTGTTGAAAATCATATCGTTTCTCGCCATATTCTTTCTGAGAAACGAGGGGACTATCTGTATACGGTTGAAATAGATTTTAGCCTTGGCATGTCCGGTATGGTTCGAAGGATGGTGTATCGAAGTAAGATCCCGAAGGGGGCACGAGCTAACCTCGAACCCGGGGAGGCCGGTCCGTGTTGAGATCGATATCATAATCAAACTCGAACAAGAATCGAACCATGACGCGGGTAGATCTATCGTGCTGATAATCCAAAAACCAACCTGCATTGACCTGGAATCAATTCGAGGGCTCGAACCAGGATCGGGCTCGAACCAAGATCACAAGTTCGAGCCGAAATCAAGCTCGAACCAAAATCGAGAATTCTAAGCAAGATCGAGCTCGCAGACAAAAGCCGTTGCAATCCCACTAGAGGGAATCTTGGCAGAAATTATGGAAAAACTGATTTATCATGGGTCTCCCACTGAATCTTTATTTTATTATGCTTGGAGCCGAATCCCTCCACTATAAAAGAGTTTGGTTATCATTTCTGTAAGGCGGATATACTTTTTTGAGATTTACATTATAATGAAAGTATTATATTCCTCTACAAGAAAGAGTGGCTATTCCAGTTGTTTAGATTGATTATATTTGTTAAATCCTAAGGTTCACTGTTCTTGATTGCCTTGTCTAGATTACATTCTCTCCAATATATATTCACGTTTTATTTATCCTTGCATTTTGTATTAAGTTGTACCACATATCTTCGGATTTGCGTATAAATTCAACTCCATCCGTTTTTCGGGTAAACAATAGTATATCCTATTTGTTTGCCGTGATGAAAACATAAATTGAGTTGTATGTTAAGTTTACTATATTTATCATGTTAGAAGATGGTTTTTTTTTTGTTTAAAAAAAATCTGTTTTACTTACTATTTGTCATGTAATTTGGTTCGAGGAGATTTGGCTGAGAAGTTATGGAAAGTAGGAGAAAACAATTGAGTTCGTAACTGGATCAAGTATTTCAATCCATAGGTCCAATAGCATAGTACATTCTTCATTGGGGTGTTTCAATTGTTTAATTAGAAGATTTAGATGTAATAGCTCGTTCCTTCATGTCATTTTTAAGTGACCTTGTATGAATTTGAATTGTAAACTGTAAAGCTAAACGAACACATGTAATTTTTCTTTTGTTAGAAGTATAATTGTTAGTTAATAACTGGAAATGCTAAATGGTTGATGCAATTGGGCTTGATGGAGTGGAAAATAGGCCTACTGGGGTAGTCCTTGATGCCCTGTCGAGAATCGGGCTGGACTCGATTATTGAGAGTTTAGTTGGGCCTATCAGATCAATTTTCGATGGGCCCACTGGCCATTTCTTTGCCAGCCACTTTATTGGCTTGATTTGTGCTTTCAGACTTTTGGAACTCATAAATATGCCATTGGATTAATTCAGTTAGCATGAGTCCAATAAGGATTAATGTTGTGCCTAAATTCACTTTACAGATTCACGATGGTTAGGCGTTAAAAGCGTTTACATGGTTAAGGCTTTAACCGTTTAAAGTTGTAGAATCAAATGTTTTTCTTTACAAATTTGTGTAGTAATTCGCTGGCATATGTACTGCCAAAACTCTTTAATATCTGAACTTCATTAGCAAAATCCCAAATTTTAGGATAATAGAACCACAAACATCGTAGCTTGCTTTAGACGCGATTAATAATAAATCATCGTGATTATGAGTACGGTTTTCGTGGCATAGTCATGATACGTAATCCCCAATCCGACTGTGCGTTTCACGTGATTCGACCATAACTTCAAACAATAATAAAAATGAACATGTTGTAAATCGCGGGTGCGTTTCACGTGGTGCGATTCGCAATGTGTACAAAAACAAATGAGTGCGTGACATCGCAACTTGTTCAAACAAATTTCATAAATACTAAAAGCAGTTTAAAGGGTAAAACAATGCACCATAGGTTTAAAATATCTAATAAATTAGATAATTAGGCTAATTATTAATAGCTGAGCGACTGTACTAAAACTACGGAACTCAAGAGTGCTTCACACCTTCTCCCGGGTTAACATAATTCTTTACCCAATCTTTTGTGTTTCGAGGACCAAAAATAGAGTCAATTTCCTCCATTTGGGATTTTAAAATAAACCGGTGACTTGGGACACCATAAATTATCCCAAGTGGCGACTCTGATTAATTAAATAATCTCATTCTGAATAATGTCACTTTAATTGGAAAAACTCCCCTATTCCTCGGGAAATAGGAGGTGTGATACCTTCTATTTTTCTTCTTTGTATGTATCTACAATGTATTTCGTTGTATAAGAAAAAATACAGCCTATTGAGCAAGCACATACAGCTTATCGTGGTTGTATGTGTTAACATAGCAAAATTGAACGAACGCATACAAGCTATGGTGACTTATCCAGCGGAACTATATCTAGCACGACTGTATGCTTTGATTTAGCGGAATTGAGCAAATTTATACATCTTATCATAATTGTATCTAGAGCGACTGTATGCGTTGATACAGGAAAATTGAGCGAATACATACAAGTGATACAAAACTAAGTAAAACAATGTCACACCTCCTTTTTCCCGCGGTGGGATAGGAGAGTTTTTCCAATTAAAGTGACAATATTCGAAATGAGATTATTTATTTGATCAGAGTCGTCACTTGGAATAATTTATGGTGTCCCAAGTCACCGGTTTATTCTAAATCCCAAATCGAGGAAATTGACTCTTATTTATGGTCTGCGAACACAGAAGACCGAGTAAGGAATTCTGTTAACCCGAGAGAAGGTGTGAGGCACTCCCGAGTTCCGTGGTTTTAGCACGGTCGCTCAACTGTAATAATTCGCCTAATTGTCTAATTTAATACATATTTGAAACCTATTATACATTTTTAACTTCTAACCGCTTTCAATTAATTTAATCGCCTTTTAATGCTTATGAAATTATTGATGGAACAAGTTACGATGTCGTACACTTGTCGTTTGGGTACATATTACAAACCGCGCCACGTGAAACGCACCCACAATTTACAACATGTTTATTTTATTATTATTTGAAGTTAGAGTCGAGTCGCATGAAATGCACACTCAAATTGGGAATTACGTATCGTGACCATGCCACGGAAACCGTACCCATAATCACGAAGATTGATTATCGCGCCTAAAGCAAGCTACGAATTAAGGATTATTTTTTGTTCGATCAAAGTCGCGCGAACGCGTACTTCGATTTATTTTTGGAATCATAATTATTACTTTTATTATTCCATGGATTTCAGGAAGAGGACATTGAAGAATTAGAAACCAGTGACGATTACTAATCATTCTCACGCTTTGCATATCCAAGGCCAAGGAAAATAAATGAGCAAACCTACTGCTATATCATAAATCACGGTTTCCTCCAGTAAATACCTCAGAGAACGTTTGCAAACGATGATTGCTAATGCATGAATCTTATTGAATTTTCAGCAATTAAAATATAATTAAAACTCAACTTTCAAGTTAGTGCTTATATACCCAAATTCCCATACTAACACAGATTTGAAGTAACATACACAAAGGCTCAAACTCATAAAACCAACTACAACTAATAATATTTATAAAAAAAACTCAAAGCAGACACATATGAAAAGTAAAACATTAAAGCAATAGTGACATGGATCTGAAATACTCGAATCATAGAGAAATGAATTGGAGTAGTGAAAGAAAGAAAGAGCCAGACCTTAATTGCCTAAAATCTTCAAAACATGGATCTGAAATACTCGAATCTTCAAGCGAGCTACGGACCATAAACTCAAACCGGAATCGCAACGCCGAACGACTCAACTCGACCAGATTTGGATGGTGATTTCAGGTTGGTTTTTGCATTGGTTTGAGGTGATCTTTTCGGTGAAATTTGCAGCGCCTTTCAGTTGTTGTTTCGGCTCTTTTCGGGGCTGATTCGGCAGCTGATTGCAACAGATTTCAACTGCGTATTAGGGTTGCTCTGGCCAGCATTTTCGGGCTGCTTTTACTGGTTATTGGGGTTGATTTTGAATGGATTTTGAGGTTATTTCAAGGCTATATTCAGCTGATTTTGGGAGCTTTATGTGATGGTGTTAATGGATGAGCTAAGGTGAGGAAGATGGTGCTTCAAAGCTGCAATTTCGTGGCTGAAAAAAAAAGGTAAAAGTGGTGATGCCCTTTTTTTTCCTTTCTCAGCGATTTTCCAGCACCCCTTTTCGTGTGTGTCTTTGAGTTTTGAGAGAAAGAAAATGGATCCAATCTCAAGGGGGGAGGCACTGATGACGTCTCAAAAACAGAAGAAAGAGCAGCTGGGTTAGGAGTCTTTTGTATCTGAAGTGGGGGAATTAGCTTAGGGTTTTTGGTTGTTAATTTGGTTTTTATATGGTAGTGGGGAGTGAGTATTGGCCTTTGGATGAAAGGAGATCAATGACTATGATTAAGGGAGGGGCTTAGGGTTAAGGGATTGGGCTTGGATTTAGGAAATTGGGTTGGGTCCATGTCTTGTTGGGTTTTAATTTTGGGCTAAGAAGACTAAAATAATGTAATGTATTTATAAAAATCACTCCTAATAAACTACTAAAATAAAATTAAATATTAAAAGTAAAACTATATTTTTATATTTTTAAATGTTATAATAAAGTAAAAATAGAGAAAATAGGCTAAAGTCATGGTAAAATTAAAATACTATAAACATAAATATACTAACTGACCTTAAACTAAAAATGAAAATATTTTTGAGTTTTTTTTAAAAAAAAATTATAATTTGAAATAAAAATTGATTGAAACTCTATAAAAATTAAAGTTAAGTTAAATAAATATTTTAAACACTAAAATAGCTCAAAAATGTGCCGGATAAAAAATTACGTGCTTACAGCTGCCCCTCTTTGTTTGGAAACACGAAGAGTTTTCGGAGCAAAGAATAATAAGCAACGTAATTGATTTATGACCCGGCGCTTATTCAAAGAGAAACAAAGACGGACAAAAGATTGTGATCGAGTCCAGGTATCTGAGCTAACTACATATCCTTGGCTTTAAAGGAATCAGGTCACGTGTAGTTCAGAGGTGAATGAAGTAATGGAGTGTGTGGAGAGGATGACAGAGTCGAGCGAGATACCGTTCCGTCGAGGTTCCGGTCCGCGGTCCTGTTATTACATCAAAATCAAAAAATGAAAAAGACTAACTAAGCCTGTCAGCTATGAGTTACAAGATTCCTATCTATAAGTCTTCTGAAGCTTGATCTTGAGGCTTGAATGGTTCTTCATGCAGACTTTTGATTTGAACCTTACTGCTTGCTAACTGCAGGTGCTGATTCATTCTTCTACAGCTTCTTCGGATCAAGACCAGACATGCAGTGCTCGTGTGTTCAGCCATGTCTTGAGCAGTTCATGTCTTTTAGCGGCTTATGCATTTTGGATTCACTTCTCTTTTTTCTTTTTCCTTTTTTTCTTTTATTCTGGATTGAGACTTCTTCCTTTGGTCATCTCGGACTGTCAGCTCGCATTCTTGAGGCGAGCTTCTGCTACTTCTAACTTGATTTGAATTCTTAAATGATTTCCCTCGTTCTCCAGGTGGGCGCCTGATGACTTAAAACTCGAAATAAATTTCCTCATTCTCCAGGTGGGTGCTTGATGACTTAAAACTTGAAAGAAATTCCCTCATTCTCCAGGTGGGCGCCTGCTGACTTTAAAAACTTGAAATGAATTCCCTCGTTTTCCAGGTGGGTGCCTGATGTTGACTTAAAACTTGAAATAAATTCCCTCATTCTCCAGGTGGGCGCCTGCTGACTTAAAAACTTGAAATAAATTCCCTCGTTCTCCAGGTGGGCGCCTGATGTTGACTTAAAACTTGAAATGAATTCCCTCATTTTCCAGGTGGGCGCCTGCTGACTTAAAACTGAAATGAATTCCCTCGTTTTCCAGGTGGGCGCCTGATGACTTAAAACTGAAATGAATTCCCTCTTTTCCAGGTGGGCGCCTGATGACTTAAAAACTTGAAATAAATTGCCTCGTTCTCCAGGTGGGCGCCTGTGCTGACTTAAAAGAGAAATGAATTCCCTCATTCTCCAGGTGGGCGCCTGCTGACTTAAAACTTGAAACTAATTCCCTCGTTCTCCAGGTGGGCGCCTGCAACTATAACAAAATGGAAACAACAAAAGAATTTTTTTCTGCCCCAGTTTACACTAGGAAGATTTGTGAGTTATTAGCAGAACTATAAATTACCTATGCTATTGATGAAGGATGCAATGATGAGAGCAAAATTGAAGACTCGACTAGGATGTGCGTCTCCTAAAGAAATAAAAATCTGAAAAACCCAAACTAGGAAGTGCATCTCCTAAATGTGAGATTGAGCTTGCAGAAAACTATAAACTAAGCTTGACTAAACTAAAAACTGACCCTATTCTCCAGGCGGGACCCCTGATTTCAAGAAAACTAAAGATTGATAACTTAAGAAAACTAAAAATTGACCCTTTTTTTTTCAGACTTCCCTTTTTTTAAAACTTATTATCCTAGGAGAAAATTCATCAGACTAGGTCATTTTTTTTGGTATCTTAGGAGAAATATTCATGAGACTAAGATTTCTATCCTAGGAGAGAGTTCATCAGACTAGGTTTGTTATCTTAGGAGAAAGATTCATCAGACTAAGATCTCGGTCCTAGGAGAAAATTCATCAGACTAGGTCTTTTTGTGTTATCTTAGGAGAAGGATTCATCAGACTAAGATATTTTTATCCTAGGAGAAAGTTCATCAGACTAGGTCTTTTTGTTGGTATCTTAGGAGAAAGATTCATCAGACTAAGTTTTAATCTTAGGAGAAAATTCATCAGACTAGGTTTTCTATCTTAGGAGAATGATTCATCAGACTAAGACTTCGATCCTAGGAGAAAGTTCATCAGACTAGGTCTTTTTTTTGTTATCTTAGGAGAAAGATTCATCAGACTAAGATTTCTATCCTAGGAGAAAATTTATCAGACTAGGTTTTCTATCTTAGGAGAATGATTCATCAGACTAAGATTTTGATCCTAGGGGAAAGTTCATCAGACTAGGCCTTCTATCTTAGGAGAATGATTCATCAGACTAAGACTTCGATCCTAGGAGAAAGTTCATCAGACTAGGTCCTTTTTTTGTTATCTTAGGAGAAAGATTCATCAGACTAAGACGTTTATCCTAGGAGAAAATTCATCTATCTTAGGAGAAAGATTCATCAGACTAAGATTTTGATCCTAAGAGAAAATTCATCAGACTAGGCCCTCTTTTTTTGTTATCTTAGGAGAAAGATTCATTAGACTAAGATTTTGATCCTAGGAGAAAATTCATCAGACTAGGCTTCTTCATTTTTTTGGAATCTTAGGAGAAAGATTCATTAGACTAAGATTTCTATCTTAGGAGAAAGTTCATCAGACTAGGTCTTCAATCTTAGGAGAAAGATTCATCAGACTAAGATTTCGATCCTAGGAGAAAATTCATCAGACTAGGTCTCTTTTTTATTATCTTAGGTGAAAGATTCATCAGATTAAGACGTTAATCCTAGGAGAAAATTCATCAGACTAGGTTTTCTATCTTAGGAGAAAGATTCACCGGACTAAGATTTTGATCATAGTAGAAAGTTCATCAGACTAGGTTTTCTAATCTTAGGAGAAAAATTCATCAGACTAAGATTTCGATCCTAGGAGAAAATTCATCAGACTATGTCTTTTTTTTCTTTTTCTTTTTTGGTATCTTAGGAGAAAGATTCATCAGACTAAGATTTCTATCCTAGGAGAAAGTTCATCAGACTAGGCCTTCTATCTTAGGAGAAAAATTCATCAGACTAAGATTTTTATTGGGAGAAAATCCATCAGACTAAGACTTTTTATCCTAGGAGGAAAAATGTGAAGAGCAATGGCAACATTTATGCACACTAGCAAGACAGATAAAGGCAAAGATTTGAGAAACTTAACTTTGTCGGCTCTTCTCTTTTTTTTTTTTTTTTTTTTTGGGAAACCCAAATTCCTTGCACTGCTTTATTCCTGTTTCAAACAAAGAAAATTTTGTCAGTTTTAAAAGTGGTGGTCGGTTTGCGGCCTTGAGTCTTGGGTGGCTTGACTTTGTGATCATCCAACTTTTGGAAGACTGACTGCATTGGTAGTTGGCTGCACTGCTGGGAGACTCTGTTGTTCCTTACAAGGGACCTTTACTTTCTGTATTAACCCTGATTGTTTTGCTCCCAATGCCATTTGTGTTTTGTGGCTCAACCAGCCTTATCTCAAAAAAAGAGATTTTTTTTCTTGGATAACCTTTTCAGATATCTTGAATGGCTTTTGCTTTTGGAGCAATTTTGTCTCTCAGGGAGAATCACAACTGGTAAATGCCTTTTGCACGATGTGCACACTTCATAGTCATTGTTCGGTACTTCAGAGAATCTCTGATTAACCTTGAGGTTATCTTTGCTTGCTTTACCCGAATAGGTTGACAATAGTCTTTTGTGGGGAAGCCTTTGCATGAATCCTCAATGCATGTTGACTGTAACAACTGAGTGTGCTGGCCAAATTTACTTTGTGCAACTGAAAAGCTGGTAGCAGATTTTGAAATCTTTTCTTGCTTGTTTTGACAAGGACTGACTCAGAGCGAATGACACAATGATGCGAAGAAACAATATTAACAAGAAATACCCCTGTCGGGAAGGAAAGGAGGAAGATTTTTTTTTGGGGGGGCGGCAGCTAGCCTTTATGATCATGACATGCATTTTGGACTTAGCGGCCTGATCTTTCAAACTGTTCAAATCTTTCCTTTTATCATTCCTATGACATTTGAAGTCGGGCTTATTTGTGCCAATTCTTTGCATCAGCTTCATGACTCACTTTCGACTAGTGGTGCCCCGAGAGGTTTTCACCAACAAGTCTCTCTCATTTATTCATCTCTGCTTACCGTCGTCTTACAGTGCCCGTAAGGGTTTTCACTAGTAAGATTCTCTCATTTTTTCTTCTTTATTTTTTTTTTCTTCTTTGTGTGAGCAACTCGATAGTGTTCTATGTCGTGTGACAACTGCTGCTCTTTGCATGCATTTCTTGGCATTCTTGAAGGCATATCGGGAGGTCTTTATTTGGAAGGTTTTTGGATAGGGTTGGAAAGATGGGTCGGCATGGAGGCTCTAAGTAGACTCAATATGATGGGTTGTACACTTTACAACTCTTGGAATCGACTCTTTCAAAAGTGAAATAAAATCTTTGCCCCAGTTTCAGATATTGGGGATTTTTTGGATTTTTTTTCTTTTTGAATTCTTATTTGGTTGGACCGAACCATGTAAGGCTGCATACGTATCCTTTTTTAAAAGAATCAGGTCTAACGTAGTTCAAACATCTGACCTAACTATTATTTTTCATCTTTCTTTCTGCTCTTTTATTTCTTTTTTTCGTTTTTTTTCTTTCTTTTTTTTTCAAAACAAGTTGCCCAACTTCTATTTTCTGGGGGCATGAGCTTTTTGACTGTTCTTTTCTTCTTCTTCTTTTTTACTTGTATTTTCTAAGAGTTGCCCTAGTTTGTACTCTTTGGGCATGGACTTTTTTTCATTTTTTTTTTTGGACTTTTAACTCTAAACTTGATTCCAAAAGAGGGTGGTCGAAGAAAAAAATACAGGCTCAAAAGGGGTAACAAAGGGTATAAAGTGTTTAGGTAGCACAAAAAGGGTCTCCCAGCCTCGAGAACGCCAAATATATTATCTTTTGCGGTCACAACATTGATGACCATGTTTGTCTTCTTGGTTTGTCGTGGTCAAAAGACACTTTCCATCCCTTAATGTCAAACTTTCCAACAAACTTCAATTGATTCTTTCTTAAACCCGATCTTCACAATGATTTGAAGGTAAAACGTACTCGAGCTTAATTCCAAAGTGTTTCGACTCTTTGTTCATCCTAAAAAATATCTTCTTCTTTTTTTCGGTTATCCGATTCAAGATTAAATCAATTTTCTAAGATCTGGCCAAAAGTTTCGCGTGCATGTCATGTCACTAGAACTAGCGGCGAAAGAACTAAGCATAGAATGAAACAAGGACAAACTGTATTTCATTGAATAACGGATAGAAGGATTTGACAATAAGACAAACAAACTGAAATCCGAGTTACGACCCTAAAATAACCCGGCTAATAAAAATAGCAACAAAACGAACAGACTAAACTCACATAAACAAAATAAAGGGATAGAAGGGTTTGACTCAATAAAATAAATAAAATCTGGATCACACCCTGGAATAACCCAGATAATAGAAAAAACATCAAAACAAGCTACCAAGATTCCTTCCTAGTGAGGAGGGGATGACTTTTCAATTGCTAAGCTTGACATTTAGCCACAAATTTGCTCATCAGAATCACCATGGCCTTCTCCAATTTCAGTCGGCAAGTTCTCGAGAGGATTCTCATACTCCATGTCACCACACATCATTCCCACAAAGTGTGCATCATCATGTGCATGTAAAGAATTCTGCGTGATATTCTGGGTGTCATTATCTTGGATCACTATCAGTTTTTCCTGGATCATCCTTTCTATTTCTCTTTTCAAATCCCGACAACTTTCAACATTGTGCCCCTGGGCATTGGAATGGTATTCACACCTTTTAGAAGGGTCAAAGTTTCTTGCACGTGGGTCCACATGATTTGGAGGAATAGGTGCAATCATGTCATAATGCTTTAATTTCTCAAACACACTTGCGTAGGACTCTCCTATCGGTGTAAAATTATCTTTCAACCTTTGTTCCCCTCTATAACCCTGGCTTGGTTATGGGTTATAGGGCACTTGAAAATTTTATGGAGGCTGGTGGAGATTTTGCGGTGCTGGTGCTCACCTTCTGGGGTGTCTTGGTGGCTGGACAACATACTGAAATAGAGCAATAGAGTATTGTAGGTTCTGAGGTGGATAGTAGTGCTCAGGGGAATCATCGGAAACCTGATGAGGCTGCTCATACCTTCGAGATGTTCTCCTAGGACCTCTTCTCGACCTTATTGTCATCATGGTTTCTTCATCTTTCTCATTCGTGTCACTAAAATTATCAGATTCAATCTTTACAGCCTAAGTTGCAGCTTTGAGAACTGCTTGACTTATAATTTTGCCTGTCTTAAGGCCATTCTCAACCATTTTCCCAATTTTGATTGCTTCCAAGAAGGATTTGCCCACTGCAGACATCATGTTTTGAAAATAATCTGGCTCTTGAGCCTGAAGGAAGACAGTGATTAGCTCGTGGTCATCCATGGGTGGCTTAACTCTAGCCGCTTGCTCCCTCCATTTAATGGCATATTCCCTAAAACTTTCAGTTGGTTTTTTCTTCAGGTTTGAAAGGGAATTGCGGTCTGGGGCGATATCAATGTTGTATTGGAACTGTTTGACAAAGGCCTGGGCCATGTCATCCCAGACATGCCAGTGAGAGGTTTCTTGATCCATAAACCATTCAGAGGCTACCCCTGCCAGGCTTTCCCCGAAATAAGCCATTGCTAGTTCTTCTTTTCCCTCGACACCTCTTAGTTGATTGCAATACCTTTTCAGGTGGGCTATGGGGTCTCCGTGTCCATCATACTTTTCAAATTTGGGAGTCTTGAAACCAAGTGGCAAGCGAACACCGAGGAACATACATAGATCCTTGAAGGCAATACTCTTCTGACATGTCGACCCTTGCAGGTTTTTCAACTTTTGTTCTAAGTTTTTCACTCTTTGGGTCATTTCTTCTTGTGCCATCTTTCGGGTAGGCTTCTCGATCTTTGAAGGAAGATCAAATAGATGCGAGTGGTACTCAGGAGAATGGTATTATTCTTGATGGGTAGCAAATTGTGACTCATGACTTTTCTTTTGTACCACGGTTAGTTGTGGGATAGTGAAAACGGGCATAACAGCAGTGATTGTCTGATTGGTGGTCAATGGCACACTTTGGGAGCGCGCAACAGAAGTTTCAGCTGTAGTCGTACAGTTGGGATAAAGACTGAACCCAAATGGATAGTATCGATCAGACAATGAGACATGAGTGGTAGTAGTCGAGATGGGTGTGAATTTTGGAAAAACATAAGAAAGGGGTGGTCCTTGACCATTGGCCGATGCTCGACATATTTTAGTCATTTGTTGTTTCAGTATTCTATTTTCCTCAACCATAGTAGACTCTTGTTGAAACCTCTGACCCCGAGTCTCTTGACCACTCGTAACAGCTTCAATGTTAGTTGTCAATGATATTTTTCCTTTGGATTTTGTGTTGCCAGCTTGCCACAAACCGACCACCTCAAACTTTCTTCTATGATTCAAAATAAGAGACACATTAGAATGGACTCAGTCGGTCCTTATTATCATCATCATTGTTTTTCATTTTTTCATTTTTTTTAGTCGATCGAACCTGATATGGGTTGCCTACGTATCATGTGGGAACATGAATCAGATCGTGCATAGTTCGGGAAGATCAGGAATAAAGTAAATAAACTAACTCTATTTTTTTTTGAATTTTGATTTTTTTTTTTTGAAAGAAAGACTTATAAAGAAGATTTTTTTTTTAAAATTCTTTTTTTTATTTTTCGGAGAAAGACTTCGGAAATTTTTTTTTTTTTTTTTTTTTGATTTTTGGACCTTTATTTAGGAAAGAAAGACTTCTAAAAAAGAAAATATTTTTTGAATCTTGAGTTTTCTTTTCAATTTTTTGAAAGAAAAACTTTTGAAGAATAATGAAAATATTTTTGGATTTTTAGAAGAGATTAAAAGAAAATATTTTAGATTTTTTTTAAAAATTGGGGTCTAAAAGAAAGACTTTCTAAAGAAGGAAGTAAAGGAAAATATTTTTGGATTTTTTGAAAATTGTGGTCTAAAAGAAAGACTTTTTAAAGAGGAGATAAAGGAAAATATTTTTGGATTTTTTTGAAAATTATGGTCTAAAAGAAAGACTTTCTAAAAAGGAGGTAAAGGAAAATATTTTTGGATTTTTTGAAAATTATGGGCCGGAACCGATGAAGTTTGCCTACGTATCTCACATCCGGTGAGAATCAGACCCGCGTAGTTCTGCCATTTTGATGCACAGAAAAATATGATTTGTTTCGAAATAATTTTTTCTTTTTATTCTTGAAATTTTGACAGAGTAACATGGTTTTATTTTTGAATACCGGGATTGTCAAAACGAGGCGTTTTTCTATCCTACCTCACTCTTTGATTTTTCTCTTCTATTTTTTTTGATTTTTTTTCTAACTCAAGAAGCCGGTCAACATACAAGCCAAGCAAATTAATGCACAAGTAGCACGTAAAGAATGCATCAGGATGGTCCTTTAATTTTGAGTACACCTATCCTAAACAGACCCAACCCCTGTGTTGAGTCCCCTAAGTCAAATGCACGTGATTCAAGCAAACGTTCCTACTAGGGATCCGGCATGAGGCTATGTTATTCTAAGTTTAAATCCTGGGTATATTGTTCTAGACCTGGCTTACCCGAGCGGACAACTCGAGCCGGAGGGGCAGCGTACCGGGAATACAAAAGCTTCACCGGCTTTGCAACTTGTCCGAACCTCGTTCTAAAATTAGGATATGACTCTAACAGAAAAGAAGCCACGCGAAGCGCACGCTTCCCAGAAGATTTAGAAGACTCAGAGAGAAGAATGGTTTCGTAGCAGTTTATATACAATTCACACAATATCAAAGCGGTAAAAAAAAAGCGGCATTTAGCATGTTAGGCTTAAACACGTAAAAAATCAGACAATCATGAAAGCCAATCATAACAGCTATTCTAAGCTCGAATTCTGAACCCTGAACCAGAAATTCTGGGTTCGATCCCCAGCAGAGTTGCCAGAGCTGTCACACCTCCTTTTTTCCGCGGTGGGATAGGGGAGTTTTTCCAATTAAAGTGACAATATTCGAAATGGGATTATTTATTTGATCAGAGTCGCCACTTGGAATAATTTATGGTGTCTCAAGTCACCGGTTTATTCTAAATCCCAAATCGAGGAAATTGACTCTTGTTTATGGTCTGCGAACACAGAAGACCGAGTAAGGAATTCTGTTAACCCGAGAGAAGGTGTGAGGCACTCCCGAGTTTCGTGGTTTTAGCACGGTCGCTCAACTGTAATAATTCGTCTAATTGTCTAATTTAATACATATTTGAAACCTATTGTACATTTTTAACTTCTAACCGCTTTCAATTAATTTAATCGCCTTTTAATGCTTATGAAATTATTGATGGAACAAGTTATGATGTCGTACACTTGTCGTTTGGGTACATATTACAAACCGCGCCACGTGAAACGCACCCACGATTTATAACATATTTATTTTATTATTATTTGAAGTTAGAGTCGAGTCGCATGAAATGCACACTCGAATTGGGAATTACGTATCGTGACCATGCCACAGAAACCGTACCCATAATCACGAAGATTGATTATCGCGCCTAAAGCAAGCTACGAATTAAGGATTATTTTTTGTTCGACCAAAGTCGCGCGAACGCGTACTTCGATTTATTTTTGGAATCATAATTATTACTTTTATTATTCCATGGATTTCAGGAAGAGGACATTGAAGAATTAGAAACTAGTGACGATTACTAATCATTCTCACGCTTTGCATATCAAAGGCCAAGGAAAATAAATGAGCAAACCTACTGCTATATCATAAATCACGGTTTCCTCCAGTAAATACCTCAGAGAACGTTTGCAAACGATGATTGCTAATGCATGAATCTTATTGAATTTTCAGCAATTAAAATATAATTAAAACTCAACTTTCAAGTTAGTGCTTATATACCCAAATTCCCATACTAACACAGATTTGAAGTAACATACACAAAGGCTCAAACTCATAAAACCAACTACAACTAATAATATTTATAAAAAAAACTCAAAGCAGACACATATGAAAAGTAAAACATTAAAGCAATAGTGACATGGATCTGAAATACTCGAATCATAGAGAAATGAATTGGAGTAGTGAAAGAAAGAAAGAGCCAGACCTTAATTGCCTAAAATCTTCAAAACATGGATCTGAAATACTCGAATCTTCAAGCGAGCTACGGACCATAAACTCAAACCGGAATCGCAACGCCGAACGACTCAACTCGACCAGATTTGGATGGTGATTTCAGGTTGGTTTTTGCATTGGTTTGAGGTGATCTTTTCGGTGAAATTTGCAGCGCCTTTCAGTTGTTGTTTCGGCTCTTTTCGGGGCTGATTCGGCAGCTGATTGCAACAGATTTCAACTGCGTATTAGGGTTGCTCTGGCCAGCATTTTCGGGCTGCTTTTACTGGTTATTGGGGTTGATTTTGAATGGATTTTGAGGTTATTTCAAGGCTATATTCAGCTGATTTTGGGAGCTTTATGTGATGGTGTTAATGGATGAGCTAAGGTGAGGAAGATGGTGCTTCAAAGCTGCAATTTCGTGGCTGAAAAAAAAAGGTAAAAGTGGTGATGCCCTTTTTTTTCCTTTCTCAGCGATTTTCCAGCACCCCTTTTCGTGTGTGTCTTTGAGTTTTGAGAGAAAGAAAATGGATCCAATCTCAAGGGGGGAGGCACTGATGACGTCTCAAAAACAGAAGAAAGAGCAGCTGGGTTAGGAGTCTTTTGTATCTGAAGTGGGGGAATTAGCTTAGGATTTTTGGGTGTTAATTTGGTTTTCATATGGTAGTGGGGAGTGAGTATTGGCCTTTGGATGAAAGGAGATCAATGACTATGATTAAGGGAGGGGTTTGATGGGTAAGAAAAGGGTTTGAGCTTGGATTTAGGAAATTGGGTTGGGTCCATGTCTTGTTGGGTTTTAATTTTGGGCTAAGAAGACTAAAATAATGTACTGTATTTATAAAAACCACTCCTAATAAACTACTAAAATAAAATTAAATATTAAAAGTAAAACTATATTTTTATATTTTTAAATGTTATAATAAAGTAAAAATAGAGAAAATAGGCTAAAGTTATGGTAAAATTAAAATACTATAAACATAAATATACTAACTGACCTTAAACTAAAAATGAAAATATTTTTGAGTTCTTTTTAAAAAAAATTGTAATTTGAAGTAAAAATTGATTGAAACTCTATAAAAATTAAAGTTAAGTTAAATAAATATTTTAAACACTAAAATAGCTCAAAAATATACCGAATCAAAAATTACGTGCTTACAAACAAAATATAAGTTACGGACAATAATTACACAAACTATAATTACGTATTATTCTAAACTTTATTACTTTATAAAAATTCCTTTACAATGCATCGTCCACATCTTCCCATCATGGTTTTCGCATATTCGGCCTAGGGAGATCATTTGCTTGTAAAGCTCATGTGGACCAAACCAAGGTCCAATCACCAATGACGTATCATTCAGTCATTTACCATGTCAACATAAGGTTGGGATTTTTTCTAATATATACTATATTATAAATAATTTTATCCGGTTTAATTATGTTTTACTAATTATCAAAATTAACTGTATCTTTTTTATAAGTTATACGGAAAAGGGCCAAAATTGATCCAAATCTATCCACTTTGGTTTAAAATACCCCTCGTCCACCTATTTTGTTAAAATTGCCCTTATCGTTAAAAATTTGGCAAATTCATGCCCTAAAAACCAGCGACCCTACTTTGATTATGAAAAAGTTGTATTACTTATTATGTGTCAATTTTTTATTGGCTTAAATCAAAATTTCGCCTCACATCCTCTTATTAGCCCATCCCATGACCCAAAACATCCATACTTGACCCATGACCCGATTTTTAAAGTGCCCTAACTTCACCTCTCAACTTCTCCTCTTCCATCCCTGCCGTCCCACTCTATATTTTCTCTAATCCTCCTCCTCCATATCCAAAGTACAATAACTCACCATCGGCTTCAACTTTCAGATCTTCACCCTTCAACACCCGCGGATCTCCCTCTCCCGCTTAGATTTTTCGGCTTTAATTTAATTTTTAATTAATATTTTTTTTGTAAAATTAATTTTTTGAGTGAAATCTGATAGTCTTTGAAATTAAATTAATGGCTCATTTTAATATTTTATGGTTTAATAAATTATCTTTATGCCAAAGTTATATTTGTTGTACCACCATGTATCTTTTTGAAATTAATTGAAATCATGTGAGCAAATTAGCTTCACAGTTCGTCGGTGGTGATTTGGATGGAAAACTGTCGTCGCCGCTTAAGTTGGAGAACAAGAACAAGAAAGGGATAGGGTACCAAGTAATAAATTAATAAAAAAAATATATATATAAAAATTTGACAAATGAAACCTAAGTAACGATTAGATCATGAGTCGGGTATGGAATCGGGTGTTTGAGGGGCTAAAGGAAGTTTAACGGGTTGGAATGATTAAGATGGGTCGTGGGTGGGTTATTTACGGATTAGATTTGGGTTAGAGTGGAATTTTTAATTTTGACCAATAAGCAATTGTCACATCATATATAATAAAATATTTTTTATTCACCAAAGGTCCATTAGAAATAAGGGCATGAATGGGTCAAATTTTTAAGAGTGAGGACAGTTTTAATAAAATAGGTGGACGAGGAGTAATTTTAAATCAAAGCAAATAGGTTAGTGACAGTTTTGACCCTTTCCCATAAATTATATACATTCCCGTGAAGGAATGGACTGAAACTAAATAATTGGTTGAATTGTTTAAGCAACTTCAGTAGTAGTTTAAACAACTACGGTAGTTGTTTAAATAAATGATTGATATATTTAAACAAAGTCACTAATTATTTAACTAATTAATTGAGTTGCTTAAATAACTGATCGAGTTGCTTAAATATTTGATTGAATTATTTAAGCAACTTTAGTAGTTACCAAAGTAAATAAGTAAGTAAGTAAGTGGGTTAGATGAGCGAGCGTAAGTATGGTGGGGTAACTCATAACTGTAGGCATTTTTTAGTAAATTTGCATATGAAAAATAAATAAGTGATAATTAACCTCTCTAGTGGGAATTAATAAGTTTATAATATATCAGGTAAAAATTTCTAAACCGAAATCATCTAAGAACTAATAACTTTTTGGAGCCTTAGAACATGATTAGTTTTCAACTACAATCATTACTTTTTCTTTATGGAGTCTTAGTAACTTAGTTAGTTATCTACCTGTAAACAATAAAATTTACGTCAAGAAAATAATCGAGACCGAAAAATATCGCAACAATCGTAGTATTTTATTTTTAATATTTGAGTGTTACAATCTCTATGAATTCTCTGATTTTTCTTTCCAATAGTAAATAAATTCAAGGGCCTTTGAGCTTGATCTTGAATCTATATTTGTTGCCACGAACGATGATCTTGAATTCAACTAGCACGAACTTTGATTTGAACTCGTACTCCTTGAACGTTGATTTTTTATTCGTTCTTGAGCTTGAACTTGATTTGTTCTTCGTTCTTGAGCTTGAACTTAATTTCTTGAACTTGAACTTGATTGCTTGAAGCTTGAAACTTGTAGAAAAATTTGTTGCGTTTGATCCACGAGCTCTCTCTTGCTTCTTGTTATAACTTCTGATGTGTTTTGTGAGTTATTAAGACCTCTATTTATAGTTGTGGAAAGAAGGAGTTATGATAAGAACAAATTCTTTTCGACCAATCAAATTGAAGCGTGACATGACCGCATTTGATTGGCCAGAACATGTCACTTGCACATGTGGCATAGTTTCATTGGCCTTTTGATTTGACTTGGTATGCCTTGTCATTTTGACACGTGGCATGATCTCATTGGCTCTTCTGTTGACTTGGCGATGCCACGTCATTTGACATGTGGCACCAAACTGGGCTCTAGGAAGATGATATATTGGGCTCCATAAAGTGGGCTAATCTTTTTTAGCCAGTTAATAGACTAGCCCAATGGATTAAGACTTATTTATTTAACCCATATAAATTGGACATATACAATTAATCCACTTATATTAGTCCAATAAATTTATTTGAACTAATATATTTTGAATTTAAAATATAGTCCAAATTATTTTATAAATTTAATTCTAATAAAATTTATATGTCTACAAATGTCCCCTTGTGTAGTACGAATTTGCCACACTCCATTCGACTAGGCTTGAAGTACTTAGAGATTACATGTATTTTCTTCTTGAGAAAAAAAGAATGCTCTCTAAGACGTGATCACCAAAGCACCGAGAATAAAAAGTTATCACCTCTCTGTCATAGGATGGTGTTGATGTCTTTCATCTTAGCTGATCAAACAAGATACCCATGCGATTCATGTTGGGACTTGTTTCTTCCTTGAATTGAAAAAATGATTGTATTGCAATTGATATTCATAATGACTATGGAAAAGACCATCAGTTTCCACGTAGACCAAAATACATGGAATTTCTTTGCTGCAATAATTATTCTAACAACTAGAATTTTTGTTTCCATCTAACATGACATCAATTTAACTGCCAGTTCTTGATGCACCAAGCTCTTTTCTTGCGCCATTTGAATTCCCGGAGAGCTGATTTTTGTGGTCTTATATTACCAACGACAATTACTTTCTTTTTTAACTATTTGTCGCCACTGGAAGTGATGAACACGTAGACTTCCTTACCCTATGCAAAAGAGGACTCTACGCTATCTTATACATATCGGTATTCTCGTGAGCAACCGCCATTCATTACCCATTTCAATTAGGAGATTAATTAGTTGCTTGTCCCACATCGGAATATATCCCTAAATAGCCGCCTTACAAGATCTATATAAACCCCTGTGTTTGTGTTTGTGTTTGTTGAGCATTAATTCGCAGTATTTGCAAGATATTTGAGACTAGCTTTATGGACTCGAAAGTATTGACGCGTAGGTAATTTCTTTCTTCCTTCTGTGCGTTTTCTTTTGTCCCCTTTTTTTTGTTCCTTTTTTTTTGGTAGGCCAAGAAGAGAAAAGTCATCGAGTGCCAAGTTGACTGGCAAATCCACGACGTCCCATAGAAGGATAAATTCGCAACAACTTATAAACGGTTAAATTCACAACAATTTATAGACGGACAAATCTGCAACAACTTACAGACAGATCAATTCGCAACAACTTATAAACGGATAAATTCATAACAACTTATAGACGAACAAATCCCCATCACCATATAGACGGATAAACCCACATCAACATATAGACGGACACATCAACATATCTATATCAACATATAGACGGATAAATCTCAATCATCATATAGACGGACAAATTCACATTACCATATAGACGGACAAATCCATATCACTATATAGACGGACAAATCTACATCACTATATAGACGGATAAATCCACATCACCATATAGACAGATAAATCCATGGCGACATATAGAAGCACAAATTCACAATATATAGAAGCATCAATCCGCAACAACATATAGAATGACAAATCCATGGCAACCTATAAAAGGACAAATCCTCAACAACATACAAAAAGATCAAATGATGAGACCAACTTAAGGTGCAAAGGGACATAAACGTTCACCTTAAGATAGGAAAATTATAGTTCCTTTTAAGGAACATATCCGCAAAGAGGCCAACTTAAGGTACTAAGGGATTTAAATGTCCACCTTAATATTGGAAAATCATAGTTCCTTTTAAGGACAAAACCCACGAATAGGCCAACTTAAGGTGCAAAGGGACTTAAATGTCCACCTTAAGATTGGAAAATTATAGTTCCTATTAAGGACAGACCCGCGAAGAGGCCAACTTAAGGTGCAAAGGGACTTCAACGTTCACCTTAAGATTGAAAAATTAGAAATCTCCAACTCGAAGACTTGGTGGACTTGACGACTTCAATTTGAACACTTGGCGAATTTCGAAGACTTGAGCTTTAAAACCTGTAAGGCTTAAATAAGTCAACTTGAAGACCGGCAAATTTGAGGACTTCAATTTGAAGACCGACAGACATGAAGACTTGGAGGAATTGAATACTTCAACTTAAAGTTTGGCGGACTCTGCAGACTTCAACTTGAAGACCAACAAACTTGAAGATTTGATGGACTTGAAGATTCGGCAAACTTGATGACTTCAAATTAAAGATTCAGACTAATACTAAAAGTCTACACCCATTCATCGGAGATGCCAATTTGCTATGGAGGCTTGCCCCCATTGAACCACCAATCCTTGATAAAGCACAAAGTTCATGTAAGCCCGATTTTGAAGTTCCAATCAAGTGGATTATATTCCATCATTCTTCCTTCGAATAACAATTGGGGTAACATGTATATTTTGAACTCATGTGACTGAACTTAGAATGAAACTCCAATATGCTTACATACCTCGGTGAAGAGGATCAAGTCATACCGTAGTTCAGAATGGGTAAATTTTTTTATGTTCTAACTTTTGACTAGATCGCCTCTTTCGAGGTTTTCAAACTAGCAGATTCTTTTTTTTTTGTGAGCCGTACACAGTTTAGACTCATGTGGGCCAGGAGTGTAGGAACATGCAGTTTAGGCTCGTGCGTCAAGGAGCATAGCGACTAATTGATTTTCTTTGAAGCCATTTCGATGTTCTAGAACTTTGGTGATTGAAAAATTGAGATGAGAGGTAGAGATTGTTCCAATGGGCGTGCCAAAATTTGTAAACAATAAAATTGACGTCAAGAAAATAATCGAGACCGAAAAATATCACAACAATCGTAGTATTTTATTTCGAATATTTGAGTGTTACAATCCCTATGAATCCTCACATTCTTCTTTCCAATAGTAAATAAATTCAAGGGCCTTTGAGCTTGATCTTGAATCTATATTTGTTGCCACGAACGATGATCTTGAATTCAACTAGCACGAACTTTGATTTGAATTCGTACTCCTTGAATGTTGATTTTTTATTCGTTCTTGAGCTTGAACTTGAACTTGATTTCTTGAACTTGAACTTGATTGCTTGAAGCTTGAAACTTGTAGAGAAATTTGCGGCGTTTGATTCACGAGCTCTCTCTTACTTCTTGTTATAACTTCTGGTGTATTTTGTGAGTTATTAAGACCTCTATTTATAGTTGTGGAAGGGAGGAGTTATGATAAGAACAAACTCTTTCCGACCAATCAAATTGAAGCGTGACATGACCGTATTTGATTGGCCAAAATATGTCATTTGCACATGTGGCGCGGTTTCATTGGCCTTTTGATTTGACTTGGTATGCCTTGTCATTTTGACACGTGGCATGATCCCATTGGCTCTTCTGTTTGACTTGGCGTGCCATATCATTTGACACGTGGCACCAAACTGGGCCTCTAGGAAGATGATATATTGGGTTCCATGAAGTGGGCTCATCGTTTTTAGCCCAGTTAATGGGCTAGCCCAATGGATTAAGGCTTATTTATTTAACCCATATAAATTAGACATATACAATTAATCCACTTATATTAGCCCAATAAATTTATTTGAACTAATATATCTTGAATTTAAAATATAATCTAAATTATTTTATAAATTTAATTCTAATAAAATTTATATGTCTACGCTACCTAAACTTTCATCTTGTTAGTAAAGATTTGATTCCTCAAACTACAATTTCCTCCCTTATTTTCCCTTCCCCTACACACTAAATTAAAAAAAAAGTCAGTATTTATACTTTGAAATTTATTTTTGACTATTACATTAACATTTTCACACTTTAATGAAGTAAATATCGATTTTAATATATTATGTTCAATTTCTAAATATGAAGTTGAATTTTTAAAAAATAAGTTAATATATCCTCAATTCAATTGAAAAAATATACTGACTCACAAAGATTCAACATTCAACTCCAATAGGTTCTCGAAATTACTATTTAATTTTTAAAAAAGATTGCTCAAGCTTTTAAGTTAATTTTCGAATCAGTAACTGTGACTCAAATATTAGTTCAACAAACCAAATCCATTTGGGTGGTAAAAATTAGATTTTTAACAAGCTTAAATATGTGGGTTTAAATTTTAGATTTAATTTTGTGAGAAATTTGGAGTGGGTGTTATTTAGACTTGTTAGAAATAATATAAGGAGGTTGTATATAAAATTTGAAGTCATTTAATGGAGATTTGGACTGGTTTTGAACAAGAATTGCAACTAAAAATCGTGGAAGAAGTTCGTCTACAGACGCTTGTATAAAGGTGTATAAAAGTGTATAAGATGTGTTTATACACTCTTATACACTATTATACAAGATTATACATATTTATATAAAAAACTGACTTCGTCTTCTTCTTTGCGTTTTTTCTGAAATTTAACTCAAATGTTGCTCAAATTTATTCCAAATCACTTCAAATTTAAATTTTGAACTACCTTATGATATTTTCAATCAATTGGAACAACACCCAATCCAAACAACTAACAAACTCAAAAAAATTCTATTTTCGAAAACAAAGCTTTGAATGGCCTTCAATTGTGTACTTCTACTTTTCAATTTTCTTACATTGCAACCAGGTGATACAGGGTGAGAAGCAGTAATGGCGGACGGCCCCTTAAAGCATATGTAGAAGATGTGAGAAGGAGAGAGAGTGAAGGCAATGATTGTGAGAACACAGATTTAATTAACTACATAGCTTTTAAACGCAATTGTTGTAAGAAAACAGATTTTGAATTTGTTAGTGATTTCAAAATATGTACAATATAGGTTAGATCGGGTAAAATCTTAAAATATGGGCCATATTTAATTATGGTGTGAAGTCACGTGTATTTTCTTGTAATTCTTTCTATAAAATATCCATATCGTCGAAAAGTATCGGGGCAAAATTCTTGTTGAATCCTTAAAGTCCTCGCTATTTAACTCTCATTTTATTAATTAGTGCTACTTTTGGGGAAGGGGAGGAGGATATTTAGGCATGAACATGAAAGTAGCAAAGGCAACTCTAGTGTTTAATTAGAGGTAAAGAAATAAAAACACCAACAATTATGTGAATAGAAGAAAGTCAACCAAAATTAATAGAGGGAGACTTGCAAAGGTCAACAAAACTATGCATGAAAAGATTTTCTTAAAAAAAATACGTGCATCGCATCATACTAAATACGACTAGTTAGACTCTATAGAACGTCAAAATCCAATTTTCAAATGCGTCTACCTTGGTTAACTTTGAATGGTTGACTTTCATAAATAAATAAACTTAATTATACATCTCTCTTTCTCTCTAGCTTTCTATAAAGCAAAGCAATATCCTTCTGTGCCTTTGGCAAGTTATTGAGACAAATAACTCTTCAAAGTCAGGAACTATATAATCCAATCCGTTTACTTTTAGTTGAAACATTTTGACTTTTCACGCTTCTTAGTAATAAATAAAGTGCCTAATTTACCATGATATTCATATTAATTGATGCATATTTTATTGGATTTGAGAAAATGATTTGAAATGAGTAATAAATATTGTGGGTATAATAGAAAATAAATAATTTGTCTTCTCTTGATATTCGTAAAGTGACAAGTAAAAATGAAAATCTATTTTTAATATACATGTCAAATAAAAGTGAACGGAAAGAGTATATGAATAACATTGGTGGTGGCGGACGATTTGAGTTTTATGGGCGCTCAATTCTACGAAAGTGACCTTAAAAGTTAGTAACTGAATTTTTAATTTAATTCTACATATCTAATGAATCAAACCAATATTGTACGGTCCTTTTTTTTTTTTTTTTTACTTATTCTCATGCTACATATTTTTAGGCATGTTACACTGAATATATAAATATAATAGTTTACTTATATCATGATTAAAAATAACAAATTAAATTCTTCTTCAGACAATTTCCCCTATATTTAAAAGAACTTTATAATCCCCTTCTATAAGTAACAGAAAAATTAAATGGAGGGCGCTGAGTAGAGATTGGAAGTTAAGTATAGGTTACTTGTGAAGATGTTTACGAAAACGAATTCACACCTTACATGTGGCAACAGCATCGCGACTCTGGTCATTTTACAAGGCGTACGTAATTACGTAATAGTAGTATTCAACTTAATCGTGGAAAAATGCCAAAAGTTAAAGAACAATGTAAAACTTTGATTTTAAGAAATAACCTCATTCCTCAGCTAGTAAACTACGCCTTTCACACTTCTTATCTTTGCCAAACTCATTAAGAAAATCATCTGGTATAGTATAGTAATAATTATTAATCGTAAGGGGGGGGGGGGTAATTGACAGAATACCGTTATCTCTTTTTAAATGAGCAAGTAAAACATTCTTCAAGTAGTAAGGATGGAATTATAAAAAAAATTAATGTCTTCTATATTTTTTATGAAAAATATTTTAGATTAATATTTGTTAGGTAAAGTGATAGATGAAAAGAATTGGATGGAGTAATTATTTTCTTATTTTATCTTACTCTTTTGTAATATCCCTAATACAGTCCGTTTAGGCTGCTTTATACCTAAAATTCATTCAGAAGTCAGAACCATCACATGAAACTTCATTCACTATAATGTCCAACTTTTTAATTTTTCAGAAGAAGCGTGAGGAACGCACTAAAAGCAAGCAAAATGCCAATCCAACAGTCCAAGTGCACTTGCTTATAGTGCGTGGATTTTTGCCAAACTTTCCCACCACCACTTTCCTTAGCAGTTCAACTTTGAAAAATCCAGCCTTCATTATATACAATGTCACAGCTATAATTCCAAACCCCCGTCATTTTTTGATACTCGAACACAATGGCCTTCAACAAGCCTAAAAAGCCCCGTCTCTCTCTTAATTCGAAACTTTGCACCACCTTATTTTTCATTGTTCTTTTCACCATTCCTATCCTTCGCCTCCTTCATACCCCTACTAACTCTATTTGCTGCACCTCTTCTTCGAATATCGAGTCTTGGTCTGGTGATCTACGTGATGCTGAATTTTCATGGAACCGTTTGAAGTTTATTGATAAAAATCCCCCATTAAAAACTCTAAAAATCGCGGTCTTTTCTAGGAAATGGCCTACGAGTGCCACCCCAGGTGGCATGGAGCGTCATGCCTATACGTTGCACATGGCTATGGCGCGTCGTGGCCACAAGGTGCATGTCTTCACATCACCACCAATGATGGATGACTCTGCCCTAAGTCCATATCTTTCACCAACTATTCATTGGCACGAGGGCGAACCAGGGAAATGGCGTTACAATAAGGCGTGGGAACAATATGAAGAGGAAAATGAAAGAGAACAATTTGATGTAATTCACTCGGAAAGCGTGGCATTGCCTAATCACGTAGCTCTTGGCCTTTCGAATCTCGTGGTATCTTGGCATGGAATAGCTCTAGAGAGTGTACATTCAAGCATCTTCCAAGATTTAGCAAGAAATCCAATTGAGCCTATGACACCTGCTTTTAATCAAAGCCTACAGGGCATGATTCCAAAGGTGTTGAATGAAATTCGATTTTTTCAAAACTATGCACACCATGTTGCCATAAGTGATAGCTGTGGAGAAATGCTTAGAGATGTCTATCAAATTCCTAGAAGGAGAGTCCATGTGATTGTTAATGGAGTGGATGAAGAAGAATTTTGTGAAGATTCAAGACTAGGCCATGACTTTGGGTCCAAAATAGGTGTGCCCCACAATGCAAGCATAGTACTAGGTGTAGCTGGAAGATTGGTAAAGGATAAAGGGCACCCTTTACTTTTTGAAGCATTTTCACAACTCAAAGAAAAATACCCTAATGTTTATTTAATAGTAGCAGGGTCAGGACCTTGGTTACAAAGGTACAAAGATTTAGGACCTCAAGTTATAGCCTTAGGTTCAATGAACTCATCTGAGTTAAGAGGATTCTATAACTCAATAGATATTTTTGTGAACCCTACACTTAGACCACAAGGGCTTGATCTTACATTAATGGAGGCAATGATGAGTGGGAAACCAGTTATGGCTTCAAGGTTTCCTAGTATAAAGGGCACAATTATTGTGGATGATGAATTTGGATTTATGTTTTCTCCAAATGTGGAGTCTTTGGTAGAAGCACTTGAAAAAGTGGTTGAAGAAGGAAGAGAGAAATTAGCACAAAGAGGAAAAGCTTGTAGGGAATATGCAACTTCTATGTTCACTGCAAAGAAGATGGCTTTGGCTTATGAGAGATTGTTCCTTTGCATCAAGAATGCAACATTTTGTAGCTACACTTAGTATTTTCTTTGAAAATATTTGATGTTATTGATTACTTTAGGCATGGAAATTTTCTTGAGGGGTATATATATAGAAATTGTTTCATTCTCTCTCTGGTAATTTCCGCATCAACGTTAATTATGTTTAGTTTTATTTACAAAGGGCGTGCATATAATTGCATCCTACCCAAAAAGTATCTGTGGCATTCAATTGAACCTTCTATTAAGTCTCCGCTCGATTATTCTATTAAATTGAGTCTCTTTTGCATATCAATTGGTGTAAAAGTCTTGGGGAAAATAATAAGTCCCCGGCTCCAATTTTAAAGTACGCTGGTCAGAATTTTAAAAAGCGGTTCCGGCAAACATCAAAATTATGAAGCACCAGGAATTCAGCCATAATGCTGAAAAATACCGGTGATCCTTCAAGATTTGTGGCAAAATCTTGACGATCACTAAATTTTTTTAACATTGTGGCTGAAAATTCTAGTGATCGTCAGGATTGTGTCATAAATCTTACGATCGCCAAAACTTGCTGAAATTCTAACGAGCGTGCTTTAAAATTTGGTGTGAGACTGTTTTCTCAAAACTTTGTTACCGGAGTTAGTCTGATTTACAACTGCCCATTGATAATTAGCCATAGTTTTAAATTTGATCAAATTTTAGCCACTTTTTCATGTGAAATAAAATTTACCCTTAGTTAAAATTCAAATATTTTTTAGTATAATATGCTTGAGTTCAAATTTTTTACGTTTGAAATTCTAGCATAATGTGCTGGAATTCTAGCATAATATGCTGGAGTTTTATACGCAGGAGTTTCAAAATCTAGCATATTAAGCAAGATTTTTTCGTGTTTCAGCTAAAAAAATATTTTTGTTGAAGTTTCATCTCCGTATTAAACAGTGATTACTTTTCAGTTATTTTGCAAACACTGACTATTTTTCAATTAGCAATCTAAAAACTGACCAATCCAAGCTATTTAACACTATTTGTGTCATTCTCCTTTGATGGGCCTGTGGATGTAAACGGCATGCGGCATTAAAAGAGGGCAAGTGCACAAATAGTCATTCTCATGAATGTTATTTAGAGATTAGCCGGTACTTATTTTGTTCTGAAATTTTAAACTAAAATTTTTAACTTCAAGACATTTTTATCCTGAAAAATTGAACTGAAAAACTAAAATTCAGGACGCATTGACTAATTTCTAAATAGTAGCCCTTTAGAGTGGCTACTTGGTGTCATTTCTACCCTTGAAAGAGTAGAATCCATGATGTTCCAATGAACAATTTGTACACATGTTCTAATGGAGGTCCAGAGAACCCAAAAGCAAAGAAAATCTTCTAGCCCACCTGTTGATAGACCCACTTAAACTCTTCAAAAATTATTGTTGGCTACAGTCCATGATCAACATCAATCCAACAAATTTGCTCTTCTATTTTGCTCGAATCGATCATAAGCAGGCCGAGTTCTTAAGAACAACAACACACTCGAGACAAGTCCTAAAAGAGCAAGACAACCCCACCAGAGAAAAGTTGACAAGTAACATTTCCTCCCCATACAAACCACTGTATCAGTCATCATGTGTTGTGCAAAAGTAGCACCAACAGCATTATTGTCATAAATGAGAGCAGCAAGAAAACCATAGACGAGTGATCCAATAGGGATGTTTGTTATGAGAATGTTGTGGTTCACTCCAACACTATTTGGTCCAAATAATTCTGATGTAATTGACACTGCTGCAGCAAATATGAATCCTGAACTCAATCCAATTAAAGCTGTTCCTGCTTGGATTGCTGCCTCATTTCCTGTTGCTGCTAACAAAAAGAATGCTATTGGTGTTGGAACTAATGCAACGGCTAGCCAACCTGTCCTTGCAAAATACAGTTTCCTGTAAAATTCATTCAATTCCCATCTCAATTCAAATCATCATATCTACATTTATGGCACGCAACAACGAATTCGGGATCTAGTGTCAGTGGGTTCAGAATGAGTATAATGGTATTACATGTATGCATTTTTAATTTTTTTAATTTATAGAAAGTAATAATGGGATCAGTAAAAGAATAGAACCTGCTCTAAATCCGCCTCTACACCTACTAAAACCAAAGTCATTATGCAGAGTGTTATGATCCATTCCCTTCTTCCACACCCACCCCTTCATACAACCAAAAGAAAATAAGAAAACAGAGGAAAAGTGAGCTTTAACTTACAATCTGATGAAATCTGGAGCTGCAGAGAGCAAGCGGCCAAAGAAGGAGAAGGATGAGTAAAGTGTGATGAGAGTGGAAGTCATTGAACTATGTCCAAGTGACTGTGCTATTTGGCCAAGATTGTTACTATACACAAGCCCAATTGTTCCTCCACAAAAGTATGCAAGATAATATAGCCAAAAGTCCAATCTTTTAACCAGCAACCCTGCCTTGTGTTCTTCTCCAAGCATGTACAACTGATCCTTCCCAATTATTTTTTCACAACATCCTTGATCACTAGCTCCACCGGTGCCTATAATCCTCGCAAGTCTTAGTGTAAGAGTCGGTCCATCACCATTTACACCGTAGGACATTACATTGATTTGGCTATTCTCGCGACTAAGTAATTCTTTATGAAATTCAAGATCATCAGCATCAACAAGTAGTAAGCCGGATCCTTGAAGGGGAAAGCTTGAAGAAATTTTCTTCTTAAACCATTTCCTTGCATAGATAATGCCTGGAATTCCCAATGGAATAACAAGAAGTAAAATTGCACCAGCAAAAATTACACGAGCCGTTGATGGATCTGTCGAATGGACAAAGAGAAGATAGAGGCCAGTGATTGCAGCTAGGAAATTTAGAATTACGAATATGAGTTGTTCGTGTTTGATGGCATCAGAGGGCAGAGAATCGATAGGGGGTTGTCGCAGGATTGGGACAATGACTACAATTGAGGTGATTAAGGGAATGAAGGCATTGAGAAGTAGGTAAATATGACTAGAAGAAGGATTTATAGCCATTGCAGCGAGGTTGTATAAGGCTGCACTAACTCCATTGAAACTCACTGTGAGTGCAAGTGCTAATGGTCTGTTAGAAGGGAAGTTTTTAATGCAGAGAACAAAGCAAACTGTGTTGAACCAAGTGATGCTGCATCCAGCTAACAAGCAAAGGAAAAATACCTGCAACAATTAGTCAAAAGGAGCTGACATATTTACAAGCACTAAAGAAGTGCAAGATCAAACCAATAACAATATGCTTTCTTTTTCTTCCATTATCTTAAAAATAATTTGTTTGATTTCTCCTAACATGGAAGAAAATAATATGTTGGTGATACTAATTGGTTGAGATTACGTCTTAGTCATATTAGTAGGTTACATTTAAGCCCATTGCATTATAGGAGCGCTAGCTTTTTAGTCCTAGATTTCGGGATTTAGTGGCCTAACGCCAAACATTAATATGAGGACTTTCCTTTTTTGAAAAATCTTCTTATATAATTAATGAAGTCTTTTTTAATTAGCTTTTGAGATGCAAAATTATTAATTATTTTTATAATTAATTTTTTCTCAATTGACAATATAGCCAATCAATTTAAGCTTAGCAATGATCTTAGGAAAGATTGTATTAATATTAATTTTGAAAAACTTCTTTCGGTTGAGACAATTATTATAGGAATCGCTAAACATTATTATATAAGCAATATAGGCATTTAGCAAAGAATCAAGTCTTCTTATGTGATGAAGTATATTAACTAAGATATTATTTCTGACAATACTTCTCTCTAGCGCTCTATGTCTCTATAAATTTTTTCTTTGTATATCTTTATTAATTGTTATAATTTTTTTGCAATCTCATTTCTAAATCAATCCATACATTCATTCGAAACCTGATTCTATGTTGATAATTTACTACTTCAATTTGCTTATTGCACAGTTTGAAAATTCGAAAATGAACAAGAAAGAATATGCAATTTACTTGTTTCAATTCACTTAAAGCTTGTTTTTTGACAAAATAATGACTCTCTCGGAAGAATAGATAAAATGAATAAACATATACATTTCCAGTGAGAAAGAATAAAAGAGACGCAAAATTTGGGTTATATGCCACTGCTTATGTCAAATGCAAATGGCCAAAAAAAGGTCTCCATTCATAAATAAGGTCAAGTAAACTATAAAATAAAAAAAATTGTCTTTTCCTTTTTATTAGAAATTTATACTTTATATTTTAATTCAATATTTAAAGAAAATTATACGCCTATTTGCTACAATTACTAACTATTATTGAAAATTGGGCCCCCTAAAATTTGGAGGCCTAAGGCACTTGCCTTAGTGACTTGTGCATCAGAGCCACCCCTGCTAGATTTATATACGAGCCAAAATTAAAATTATTTCTTTTTAATTTTATTATGTATAATATTAAGTTAAATGAGCTTAAATGAAACTAAATGAATAGTGGTGATTGATATGGCTAACTTCAATTTACTAGGGATTTGAGGTATATTTTTGTTGTTATTGTACTTTTCTTTAGAAGAAAATGATTTTAGTTGTTAGGGGATTTGTAACTAACGGTTGAAAGGTAAGTTCACTGACGAAAGGAATAGGGAAGGTATAGTGTAAGACCATACCCCAAAATGCCGTTCAAACTTCAAAGAGAGCTTTCACAGGAACGAACAAAATGAGAGGAGGACAAGTGTCTCTTTGATGCCTTTTGTCTTAAGCTACAAGGAAAAACTTTCCCTCTAAGAATATCCTTTACTTGACTAAAACCAAATATTCTTTTTTATTTTCCCTTCATATTTTACATCAGAAATGTTGATAAGAACTATTCGTCGAAAAAAGCAGAGAATATATATGCTCTAAAAAGAGAGAACCAAAAAAAAAAAAAAAATGGAAAAAGAAGAACTTGGAGTTTTCAGCTTTCTTCACTAACTCTTTTTAATTGTAGAATAATGTCGACCACTCTGAAATCTAAATGAAATGTTTCAGTGTTGGTGTAACGTACACCAGATGTTTCAGTGTTGATCTTCATGTGGTCTTCTAAATCTGTACTTCTATGCTGTGGTAAATTTTTCCTAATGTTTTCAACTTAATTATACTATATTCTCAAACTATTTCCTTTTTATCCATTCACGAAAGAATGATCTCTTTTTAAATTTGAAAACAGTTTAATTTTATTTTTTAATTCTATCCTCAGTGAGAAATTTTTATAGCAATACTAATACTCTGACATGTTTAACACCACAAGTTTCAAAAAGAATTATAGTCGCACAAATATTATAACTTGTTTAGGATTACAAGTATTAATTAGATTTTTATTTTTTCTTAAATTTAGTGCCCAGTTAAATAAACTCACATAAATTGGAATTCAGGAAGTATATTTTATAGTGAACAAGTAATATTACAATACATACTCCACACAGAGACTTTGGAACAAAAAAGGAATTTACCAGCTACAGGCTCAGCAAGAAGGAATTAGTGAAAGATTATAAGAATTAAATACCTAAGAAAAAGGTTGGATTTTCTTAAACTATTAACATATGAAGTTAAAAATAATCACAAATAAGAGTATATAGATGGCCTCCATGAGAAAATTCAAGGTAGGGTACAGGAAAAGGAGCTAGGATGGTATATATGGGCCTTTGGGAAGGTCGTTGCTTCAGGAACCTTCCCAAAGGTACGAGGAAATGCATGGAGTTATTTGGAAACTAATCAAAGAATAGTTTGAATTTTGTGGTTCTTGGTAGGGGTGGACATTCTGTACTTCGGTTCGATATTTCGGTATTCGATTTATCAATTGTGTATATCAAATACCGTACCAAAATAGTTCGGTACGATTTCGATTTGATACATTCGATTCGTGTCTTTTAAAAGAAAATTATTTACAAACGTGAATAATTGATATAAATGGAGAGTGGACAGTGGACACCCTGTGCTAAGCTAGCAGGTTATACGAAGCATTTCACATATGAGTATTGTGTGTGAAATATGTGGAACCAAGCAATTGAAAAAGAGTATTAAGCGGCACTTTCTCCACTGTAAGGGGCTCAGCTGCTGCATTTTTTTTTTTAATGTAAATAAAGTTCCTTTCTCAATTCTCATCATCCATAACTTAAACAATTCTGTGCATAATGATAACAAATGAAGTAAGCCATATGAAAGCAAGAAGACCAGAAAGTTTGATAAGGAAGCCTAAGCAACCAGTACAATTGCATTTGCAAGTTAGCAACATCAGGCCAGCAGTAGAATTCATTAAAATGAAATCATTTTAAATTTCTAACTCGTCAATTGCAACAGCAACTAACGAGCAGCACGCCAGCTTCTAACGAGCAGCAGAATTTAAGTTTACACAGATTAGGAATTAGGGTGCTTGGTGTGTTAGGACTTTGGCTTATTGGGCTGGAAAATAGAAATAGAGGTGGGCTTGGACTTAAAATATTTCGGTATTTCGGTATATCAAAATATTAAAATCTCAATACCGAGTACCATACCGAAATATTGAAAATCCTATACCGAAGAATACCGAAATACTGAAAAAACCGATACCAAAATACCAAATTATTTCGTTTCGGTTCGGTTCAGAATTCGATTTTTCGAATTTTATGTGTTCTTCGAGCATGGCAAAATTCATTCTTTTTAGCCACAAATAACAGACAGTACATGTATGAAATAGCTAAAGGGCCTATATTAAATAAATTGATGATGCAAGCAATACGTATGTTATATGTGGGAAATCCTAGAATTTTCGTAGCCTTTTGAGTAAATTCATAATAAGAACAAGAAAGGAAGAAGATTTATGAACTTTGGACCAAAAATATGATGGGTTATTGGGAAAACTTGATGTTTTCCAACTTCTTAGTAACTTCAATTTTTACTGTTTGATGAAAATAAATTTCAACCCCCAAACAAAACAACTACTTCATCGGGAGTATTCTCAGTTTTTTAGATTTAAACTACGTGAATTTTGATCAATATTTCAAGATGTATTTTTCTTTATATTGACATCAGAAGAATTACAACTTATAATATTTTTCGTATATTTTTTTAATATCTAAAGTTTAATTTTAAAATATTGAGTTAATATAATCAAATTAATTTTAAAAATTAGTCGCATTGATTCTTAATAAACATAAAATGCCACATAAATTGGGATGGAGCAACGTATATCAAATATAAAATGAATGATATTTTTTTTGGAAATAATTATGTGATTAAGACAGCTTGATTAGATGACAGATTACTGATATATACCTTTGTTTGTGATAAGAAAAGGAAGAGAGAAAAGGAAACAGATATTCATGCTTAAATACGTCACATAACTAAAATCCGTATATCTAAAGTTCGTATATTTACGACCCTTGCAGGTAACTAAAACAAAAATGAAAAAGGAGGCAACAGAAAAGGATAGCACGGGTCATTTACTGTTTTTTGGGCTGGTTTTAAAATATTGTGTTATTCACTGTTTTTTTGGACCTTTTCGGATTACAATAATATCAAATTCCTTAATTCTGACACTGCATGAACTATTTTAAATCAGAAAAAGACAACAAAATGGTTTTAAATATTTTTGGTTATGCACTGTTTTTTGGACCTTTTCGGACTACAATAATATCAAATTCCTGAATTCTGACACAACATGAACTATTTAAATAAAAAAGCCAACGAAATCGATTCATTTGAAAAATATTAATATAAGTATAGATTAACATAAATATTAAAAATATTGGCATAGTGAAAAGGGTGCAAGTGAAAATGAATCGGATTGTATTACGAATTTAAGAATTAAAAATCCGAATAGACAATTAAAAAGATATTAAGAAAAAGAAAAAGATATTAAAAATCCAAGTGAAAATCCGATTCATTTTCACTTGCACCCTTTTCGCTATGCCATGCCTCCCTCGAATAAAACGAAAAAGAAAAATTTAGAACACAAGAATTAAAGATTTAACTTACATGGAGTAAATATTTACACTGTCTCCCTTATTCTGCAACAATTAATCTTATTCTTTATGGACAGTTAGTCAATCACTTGAAAGTGTGAACTTTTCAAGACTAAGTTAAACTCAAGAACTAATTCTAATTAAGAGGAAAGAAAAAAAAGAGTGAAATAATACTAACCACAAAATAAGGCAAGGAAATGAGGTCAAGAATGACAAGCCACTGAATCCCGTAACCAAAGAATCCCATGAAAGCAGCGACGAACATGACGAACCACAACGGAAAATACATCAAAGCCAATCCAGAGGACCATCCCAGAGCTTTTCCGAGATCCGACGCCGTTGCCAGGTAGTTCAACTGCACCTGTGAAATTCCCAAAACAGCCTTCAGCTCCGACGAGTAAGCTGAGAAATCGAAATTGGTTCCAGTGAATGCTTGAATCCATATGGTCGCCACTAAAATCATCCATTTTCTTGATTGTCCTCCCATTTAATTTGAACTAATTATAACTGGTGAGTACCTCTGGCGGTTGGCGTCTGGAAAGAATTTTGGAGAGAATTTGCGTTGTGTACAGACTTTACGTGGCCTAATTTTTATGCGTTCGTTTCCTATAATAGAGAAAATACTCCGACTGTTTTTTTTTTTTGATTGTGACAGAAAGTGAAGACATGGACCTTGCTTTCCTTTTGTACTCCCTCCATCCAAGTTTACTCGTACGTTATTGACTTAGAATTAGGACGTTTAAAATTGAATCGTAACCTTTAATCGAACTGTAATAGCTTACTGGCCTATTGATATCGGGTTATTGGGGTAATGGTTGGTGAACGAATTGAGATTTTATAATTAACGGTTTAACGGGTTGGAGACGAATTACTCAATTTGCTTATCGGATAAACAGTTAACTCATTAAAAAATTTTATATTTACACTTTTACATTTATGTATATAAAGTAGTATCCTATATCCTTATCCATAGGAATTTAGGGAGAGACCAACACTACCGGAAATATGAGATACGACGACATTTATTTGATGATACTTATAATAAATATCGGTGCATAGTTAATTTATTGACATTTGTTAGAAAAATGTCACAAAAATACCGACGTTTAGGAAAAATGTCATCAAACATTTTGACATTTTATTCAAATGTCACATTATTAGAAATACAACTACATTTAGTTAGCAACATTTGTAATAAATGTCAAAAAACATTATTTTGGCAAGAAAAAAAAAATAATTTCGGGAGACGATTAGTCTTACTTGGGCTTTCTTTTCTTTTTATAAAATTTCAAAAGAAAGTTAAAAATATTCAAACTCTATTTCCTTCTTGAAGTCGTAGGCTGCAACCTCCAAAATCTCCATTATCAGTTTATCTCGACTTCTTTCGTTGGTTTTGATCCCAATAGGCGGGTAAGATTTTCCTTAATTTTAGATTTATATATCTGAATCTTCTATGTCTTGTTTTTGGCAGCTTTTCGTTGTTATGTTCATAGCCCTAGATTTGCAATCTATAGGCTGGAGATTTTCTTTTTTAATCTTTGTTTCGTTGCAAAACCTAGAAGTGCCGCTAGCCGGAACTGAAATTTTCGCCATACCTGTTGTCGGAGTGAAGATTTCTGATCAGGTTCATCAACTCTAACTCATTTTTTTATAAGTTTGGCCTTTTCTTTTTCGAGATAAATAAGATTTGTGATATTCAGATCAAAAGCATTGATTTTCTATCTTTATTGTTTATTTCAATTTACTTTGTGTAGGTGAATTTCTTGCAAACATGGTTACAGTTACTACATATGAGGTAAAAAGGCTTTAATGTTGTTTTGCTACTTGCCCTTTCCCTTAATCAGTTGGTGATAGCCTTTTTTTTTCTTTTTAATTTCAGATCTTGGTTACACGTATTTTTGAAGGTTGTGAGACCAACTAATATGAAGGAATTTTGACTTGGTAAAGGCATGGACTTAGAAAGACACATGGATAATGAAGCTTTGAAGTGCATTGGCGTTTTTGTAAATCTCAAGGGAACAATATCATTACGATTTTTTTGGGGTCAATGATTATTTGAATTGTATGTAGTGTATGAATCTTGAAAGTTTTGCAATGAATAAAAATATTTATGTTTATGTTATTGTAAAGTCAATCACAGTTGATAGATTACTTTCTATAACACATAGCAAAATAAAAAGGGACTAATTTTTGGTGATAATTTCTCGATTTCTAATCTTTGCCATATATATCAATAATATTTCAATATTCAAATAATATCTCAAAAATTTATGACATTTCTATATATGTCGCAAACAAGATAAGTCAAGAGCTCAAATTATTGACATTTGATAGGCGTCATAAATAAATGTCGTTAGTTATTTACCGATATTTATTTAAATATCGCAAAATTAACGACATTGAAATTTTCGACATTTAATGTAAATGTAAAATAAATATCGATAAATAATTTTATGATATTTATATGGCTTATAGTGACATTTAAATAATGTCGTCGTATCACATATTAAGAGTGACACACATTAAAAGCTTTTTGAGAGAAGAGACAAAAAAGAATCTCCAGTCCCAAGAATTACCATCTAAATTGATCTATGTGGCGGAAGTGAGTTTCCACGACCCTTTGTTTGTATAGTAGAATCCAGACTGATATCTTAAATTTTTTTGTGTTAGACATTTTAATATGACTTCATATACGTTCCCTTTTGCTTTTGTTGCCTATGTTATCAGGATTATGTTCCGTTTCCTATCTTTTCTTTTTGTTTAATGGTGAGTACAAAATGTTTAATGAGGTATAAGTTTCAAGACAAATGTTCACTGTGGTAATTGAATGCAATATTAAGATGGCATATCCTAAATTTTTCCTTATCTCTAATTCTCTAATTCCTTTTTTAATGTCTATTAGATTTAGCTGATAAACCGTCCAATACTCGCTAATTCATTACAATCCACCCGAAGTCTTATCGGTTGGAGAGCGGATTACAACATTTATAAAACGACAACCGATAAGCCAAACGGTTAAGCGTAAATATCCGCCTGATAAACCCGATAAGTACCCCTACTGTCATGATTCAAAATCCCAACCTGTCGTGATGGGACCTAACACACTTGCTAGTCAAGCCGACAATCGCATAACAACTAATCATTAGAAATAAAACATGATTGAATTAACCTAACAATGGAAAAATCTCATAAATAGCTAATAAAAATACTTGAAACTCTACTACAACCATCCCAAAACCTGGTGTTAACAAGTATATGAGCACTATTAAGTATCAATATAGACAAAACTCTAGTACATATGTCGGAATAATAGAACCGTATAGAAAAACATGAAATGAAGGAGAATCAAGGTCTACGGACGTCATAGCAGCTACTTTGAAGTCTCCAAGCAAGCACTGGCAACGATATAGCAATCACCACGTCCAGATGTACTTGGATCTGTTGTCATGACCCGGAATTCCAACCTCGAGACCGTTATGGTGCCTAACATCCACTTGTTAGGCAAGCCGACATGAAACATATAATTAATCGATTTTAACAGTTGAAAACTAAATATTAACAATGATAACGATATAAGTCTGAAGTAGAATAAAATAACACCGAACAACGAAATCTAAACATATCCCAGAACCTGGAGTCACGAATACATGAGCATCTAAAGTGCTATAAACAAGGTCTGAACAAAATACAATTGTTTTGAAACTCAATATAAACAGTAAAGATAGAAGGAAGGGGACTTCAGGGATGGGGACGTTGTGCAGCTATACCTCAAGTCTCCGACTGCGACTGAATCCGAGCTGAAAGCTATTGAGCGTCGCGAGGACCAATACCAGTATCTGCACAAGAAGTGCAGAAGTGTAGTATAAGTAAAACCGACCCAATATACTCCGTAAGTGTCGAGCCTAACCTCGACGAGGTAGTGACGAGGTTATGACAAGACACCTACATAAAATAAACCTGTACAAATGTATATACAACAACTCTAATAACAGAGAATGATAGCGTACAAACTGGTAGGGGACATGCGAAAAGGGAAGATATAATAACTACGACATGTATGAAATCACGAAATAACCAAGTAAATCACCAAAACTGGGAAAATTAGTCAAACCAATGATATGAAAATGGCACGGCATCACCCTTCGTGCTTTTACTCTCGTCCTCACCATGCAATAATATGAATAAAATGGTCGGCATCACCCTTCGTGCTTTTACTCTCTTCCTCACCATGTAATAATGATAATATGAATGAAATGGTACGACATCATCCATCGTGCTTTTACTCTCGTCCTCACATGTAATAATGATAATGTAAATGAAATGGAACGACATCACCCTTCGTGCTTTTACTCTCTTCCTCACCATGTAATAATGATAATATGAATTCGAATAATAAACAATGCGGAGAATAAATTTAACTTCAAATATGGTGCCATGATATCAAACTTCAACCTCCAAAAATATTCAACAACTTTGAACTAAGCAATAAATACGAAACGAATAATCAAAGAAGTAATAATCTAACCTAAGCATATATATCATAATTAACGGAACAATATAATTCAAAGAAAGAATTTTCACCTGCACGCTTTAACCCAATGACAATACATATGTACTCGTCACTTCACATATACATTGTCCCCACACATAAAACACATAGAAAATGGACCAACAAGTCCTATTCCCTCAAGTCAAGGTTAATCACGACACTTACCTCACTCCGCAACCAAATCAGTGCTCAACCACAGATTTTCCTCTAGAATTAGCCTCCAAAATATCTAACCAAATATAGTTCAAATAATTCAAAATAAACTTTAGAAACTACCCACGAGTGAAAAAGATTCAATCTTTAATGTTTTTGGAAAAAGTCAACAAAAGTCAACCTCCGAGCCCGCTAAGTCAAAACCCGAGATTCAAACCAAAATCTGATTACGCATTTATCCCCGAGCCTAGTTATGTGATTATTTTCGAAATCTGATCACAATTTGAGGTCTAAATTTCTACCTAAACCCCTAATTTCTTTCACGGAAAGCATAGATTAAAGGTTACAATCAATGGGTGATTATGGAAATGTAAGGAAATAAGTTAAAACCTACTAACCCATGAAGTTGGGATGAAAAACCTCTTCAAAATCGCCTCTACGCCAAGCTCAAACTTGAAAATGATGAAAAATAGGATGATTTCCTATTTTTAGAAGTTTTAAAGACGGGGCGCCAGGTGTTCATCGCGTTCGTGAGACACCTGAAATGATCGCGAAGTATTACAGCCTACTAGCCTTCGCGTTCGTGATGGCCAGTCCCCCTGGCCTTTGTCACGACCCAAAATTTACTATAACCCGTGATGGTGCCCAACGTCGCCGTCAGGCTACCCAACACTTAATTATTCATTTTTAATAATATTATTATTTAAAAAAAAATCATAAATCTTGTTTAAATAGAGAGGCCAGTGCATTAAAATAAATCGTAGTTACTTACAGTTTAATGAAAATATAAGGTAAAAGTGTGCCAAAGTAAAACAATCCATAAATAATTTCTAGAACAACACCCAAAATCCGGTGTCACAAGTGCATGAGCATCTACTAGGAATATAATAAAATACAACATCTATGTGGAATACAAGTTAGACAGGAGAATATAAATAACTCTAATGGAAACTATGTATGTTTGCGGATCGTAACATGGAATACACCATACCGTGAAGTCCCTGCAACAGCCGCGCCTTGCGTCCAAAAGACCCCCCCCCCCACACACATATACCTGCACAATAAGTGCAGCATAAGTACGTAAATCAACGCATACCCAATAAGTATCTAGCCTAACTCCGGAGAAGTAGTGACGAGGGGATGGACATCGACACTTACTAGTGGTCTAATAAATCAAATACAATAGGAAGTAAACAAATATACGACAGGATAATAAACAATATAAACAAATATAGGTACGGGGTACAATCCCCCCCGTTGAACAGTAAACTCAAGCTTTCCATTATCAGTTACCTCCTCAACCGGAGTATATATGAAATGGACCTCACCAGATAGGTCGTCACAACTCAAATCAGGAAAATACACAGATACATTGATTTCTTGTCAAATATTATGCACGACGCTGCCGAGGCGAACGACCCGATCCCATAAGAATGTGGTACTGCCGAGGTGAACGACCCGATCCCATAAGAATATGATCCTGCCGAGGCGAACGGCTCGATCCCATAATAATGTATACACCGCCAAGAATCGAACGACACGAACCATAGATGCATCTATTATAATGCCGAGGCGAACGACCCGATCCCATAATATGTGTACACCACCAAGGGTCGAACGACACGAACCATAAATGTATTTATTATACTACCGAGGCGAACGACCCGCTCCCATAAGAGGGTGGTACATAATCCTGCCTAGACGAATGGTATGATCCCATGAGAATAAGAAGATTTAACGGGTCCTTGACACCACTCACGAATATACATGTGAATTATGAAATTTAAGGAAAACTTTGCAATGAATACGCATAACGTGGGAGAAATTCGTAAGGGAAGCACAAATTATTTCACGGATTATCAAGTAGCTCGTCACATCTCTACAATAGCGAGTCTATCACCCTATTCAAGTCTAGTCTCAAGTCGTAACGCGAAATAAAGGAATTAGGCGAGCAAGGATAACTCAAATAGTACAATTATAGCATGGCGTGAACCTAAGTCTACCCGAACATAATCAGGAATTCTAGCATACGCATGGACACCCGTCACCTGATACGTGCATAGATCCCACAGCATGTAGCACATAAGAATATAACACATACGGGGTAAATTCCCACTCATAGGGTTAGACATGAGACTCACCTCGCTTCGAAATTCCATAACCGGCTCAGACGCCTCTCTAAGACCTCAAACCAAATGCCCAACGATCCGAACTAGTCAAACAATCATGAAAACCAATAAAAATATTCTCCAACATCATAATTAATTAATTTATAACAATCCCAATTCCGCTCGAAAAGTCAACAAAGTCGACCCTTCGGCCCATATGTCCGGATTCCGAAAATTTTCGAAGATAAAATTTATCCATAACATTACGAACTCAAATATATGATTTATTCTCAATTCCATGTCCAATTTCATGGTCAAATTCAAAAAATACCAATTTCTAGGTTTTCTCTTAAAATCCCAAAATATCTATAAATATTCATGTTTTATTCCACATAAAAACCATGTATTTAACTCACAAAGTGTAGAAGTCACTCACCTCAAGTTTGATGATGAAAAATGGCGCACCAAAATCGCCCCAACGCCGGCTTCCATGGAAGAAATGAGATAAAAATGAGCCAACCCCCGATTTAAAACAACAGTGCCCAAAATTCCCTTCTTCGTGATCGCGGAAACACACTCGCGATCGCGAAGGCCAAGAGCCAGCTACCATAAAATCCTACTTCGCGTTCGCGGTTGCCTCCCCGCGTTTGTGTTGCCTCCACATCTCATTGCTTCGCGTTCGCGGTCCTCGAGCCACATTCGCGATGGCTTAGCGCCTCCAGGCCCCATCTTTCCCCTCCTTCATCGCGTTCGCGATGCTCAGTCTCGTTCGCGTAGACCACCTTAGCCTCACCTACGCATTCGCGTCCCCTTTGTCGCGTTCGCATTGCACAAAATCCTCCCCAGCTCCAGCTTCTCTTCGCGATCGCGTCCCTTTAACCGTGATCGTGTTGCTTACAAGATACACCAGAAACCAGCAATCATAAAACAAAGAAAAATGGCTCGAAGCCATCCCGAAACACACCCAAGGCCCCCAGGACCCCGTCCAAACATACCAACAGGTCCTAAAACATAACACGGACCTGCTCGAGGCTTCAAATCACATCCAACATCATCAAAATTATGAATCGACGATCAAAACCTTTCTTTAAACTTTCAAATATTCAAACTCCGCCGAACGCGTCCAAAGTATGCTTATACATCCCGGAATGACGCCAAATTTTGCGTGCAAATCACAAATCACAATACGAACCTATTCCAATGCTCGAAACTCCAAACGGACATCGATAACACCAAAATGCATTTCAAATCAAACTTAAGAAATCCTTGAACTTTAAAAGTGCCAATATTCCACAACAAGCGCCGAAATGTTCCCGGGCTACCCGATACTCAACCCGAACACGCGCCCAAGTCCGAAATCATCATACAAATCTATTGAAACCTTCAAATCCCGATTCCAAGGTCGTCTACTCAAAGGTCAAATTTTGGTCAAGTCTTCCAACTTAAAGCTTCCGAATTGAGAATGTTTCTTCCGAAACCACTCTGAGCTTTCCGAAGTTCAATTCCGACCACGCGTACAAGTCATAAAACATGAAGTGAAGCTTCTCAAGGCCTCAAATCACCGAACGACATATCAGAGCTCAAAACAACCGGTCGGGTCATTACATTCTCCCCCACTTAAACATACGTTCATTTTCGAACGTGCTAAGAACTGCTCAGGAGTTATCCCAAATTCACTGTTCAATACCTTGTGCACCTACCCGTGCCACCACAACCTAGTTGAGCACATTAGCTCGAGCCATACTGAAGAACCTCCCTTTTATTTAGTCAATAAGCCTTAGAACCAAATTCCAGCCTCCGAATTTCTCTACAAGACCCGATTCTAACATACGAACACCGTATCAATCCCCACATGCTGAACCCACACATGATCATGCACCCATGTTGATATCAGACAACACACCGTATAACTTATTTGCCCAAGGCAACCTCCTCCAAGCACAACAGCTGCAAATTCACTGATCCGACGCCTGTAGTATACCTCATAACACATATAAGCCCGATTTCAATCCTCACAATACTACAACGATGAATGATATGCACAGTAACTCATAACCATTCGTCAAATCAATAACTCACGGAGTTTTTTCGCTTGGCAAGAACCGTTACCTCATTCTGAAATGAATAGTGACACTTTCTCTTTAATACATCTTGCATAAATCCGCTCGCATCGATTTCAGGTCCAAAAACCTCGTCTCACCCAATACAAGCTTCTCCGACAATAAGCCACCTCAAACACTGACCAAAATCTCATATGAATCCATCAATGCGCCAACAAGCTACAACTTGAATATGACACATAAGGAAGAATGGACTCTGGAAAAGAACTACCCAGCCCGCATAACGAATAAAACGGTCGAACAGAGGCTATGAACCCTTCTCAGAGAATGAGAAACAAAATACACAAGAATAGATGTAAGGAACCATACGCAAAATCTCACTGTTGCGGTGTGCAACCCGATCCACACATGATACCATTGCGGCGTGCAACCCGATCCAAAATAACATACCTGTGGCGACGTGCCACCCGATCCACACATAATAATAAATAAGGAAGTACCCATCAAGCCATAATGCTTATACATACGAAATACTCGAATATCGACCATAAGCATGCCAAGTGAGAAAGTACAACCCTGGGGAGACAGATAATACCATGAGCTACAAAACTCGAGCTCGACTAAGGTGCAATAACGGTAAGCTACACAGGACCACCACACACGTGCGAATAATCAAGTTGTCTCTCAACCCGCATGGCATAATAGAGTATTACAGAGAATAGCTAACGACATAAATAACACCCAACACCCAAAGACTCCTCCATAAGCAGTGCTATGCTGAACGAACACATCTGACCTGATCTAATGTAGAGCACACATCCACATTAAGTCTACTAGCGAACCTCAAGCCAATTACAATCATCCCATACTGGGCCACTAACCTTCCGTGGATCCACAATGACCCTATTCATGACATATAAGAACAACCGTCAAATCCGGAACAAACTCCCACAGTCCACAACTAAAGGAATAGAGCATTTCTCTGTCATAACCTCTCCCATTGGAGAGAGTACCAAAATCTCCATACCTATTTTTAAATCTCTAACAATTGAATAACTAACACGTCACACTTATATGATCTTCCCATAGGATATAATCCCAAAACCTTACACACCAGGTAGTAAAATCTGAACATTAATAGCCATCAACCATGCTATTTCTATAATACTGGACAAGCATCCGCATTTCAATACCCAACACTCCTACCACAAAACAGACCATCCTCAGGCTACCCGAAAATAGTGCGAGCATACTCTGAACATCTCAAATCCTCCCCCGTTCCTCCGAGTTCATGACATTCTTATCAACACCAAACCACACCTTTGATCCTCAACTTCCAATTTCCATACCGCTCACTATACTTACCATGCCGCTACGAGAGAGTACAAGAATTTCATCATAACTCATGAATCACCAACAGAATAAACACTTCATCATCTAGAACCCTTTCACTCAACACATTTCAGAGGAATAATGGCAACACACAACCGAATTCCCATAACCGCAGAAAATACAAACCTCAAGTTGTGGTCTAAACCACCATAACACTTCCGGGATCCATCAACACATAATAAGCTATTATAATCAAATACCTCCAAATCAATCAAATTACGGTGGCTGTCAAGCCCACACATATAACCATAAATCACCTGTATTGCTTAACATACCGAAGGAACTGGTCATTTCCCCAACCATGATGATGCAACCCATCACTAACTGACCTAACTTATTCCGATTTACTCTTGACTTACCTTTGAAATAATAATTACTCCCTTCAAATACATAACATGCTTCAAACAACACACATCTCGAGTGACCCCAAATCACGAGACCACGTCATATCAACATCCATAAACCATTTTATACCCTTGTCATGCACTCTATAGTATCTCCAACCGATACATCCCGCTGATTAGATCTTCTGCAAATCTGAAGTTTTTTCTCCTACTTCTCTAACACTACACCGTAGACCCGATGATAACTATAATGACTTGACCAATCATTTTTCTTCTAGATTCTTGTTCCCTTAAATAAGACTCCCCGTATGTGCTTTTACTATTTTATGACTTGCGGGGATGGTTAGTCTGGGTTTGGAAGGGTTCAAATTGAAATCAAAACACTTAGTTACTTAATATTAGCTTAAAAGGGTTACGTTTGACTTGGGTCAATATTTTTAGTAAACAACCTCGGAATCGGAATTTGATGGTCCGAATAGTTTTGTATGATGATTTTGGACTTGGGCGTATATTCGGATCATATTTTGGATGACCCGGGAGTGTTTCACGGTCTGCGTGAATTACATCCAGAAAGTGTCGCACTATCGGAACTGAATCAATGGTAGGAGTATCAGCACCAACGTCCCTCACAAAGGACAAATATGCCAAAGATCCATTCCCAATTATCCGTTAGGCCTTCAAATATGATATCACTCTACTAGAAATATAGTCCAGAGAACCTCTCCACTCAACCCCGGGCAATCCTGGCATTACCAATGTTACGATCTTAGAGTGACAATCCAGAATAGCATGGCATGATGACGTCCAATCCATGCCTAGGATCACGTCAAAATCAACCATACTAAGTAGTATAAGATTAACTCTTGTCTCCAATCCCCCAATAGTCATCATACACGACTGATACATATGATCCACAAAAATAGAATCACCTACTAGCATCGATACATGAACATGCGTAACTAAGAATTCACGGGGCATATCCAAATAACGAGCAAAGTATGATGATACATATGAATAAGTAGAACTAGGGTCAAATAATATAGAAGCATCCATGTGGCACACTGAAACAATACCTGTGATCAATGCATCTGAAGTAATTGCCTATGGCCTAGAGGGAAAAGCATAGCATCGAGCCCGATCGCCACCTGATGGACCTCCCTCTCTAGGGCGACATCGAACTGCCTGAGTCCCACCCCGAGCTGGCTGAGCTGGTGGTCAAGTAACTGGTGCAGAACTCATAGCTTGACCTCTCTAATAAACTGGACCTCCCATAAGACGGGGACAATACCTCCTCACATGCTCCAACTCTCCACCCTCGAAGCAACCTTAATTCGACAATGGTGGAGGGTACTGAATCGGACCCCGAGAACTAGAATAGCCACTAGAAGAACCTGGTACAAACCAACCCTGAACTAATGGAGCATGGGATGAACTCTGAGCTGGGAGGGCACTAAAAGATGACTAACCCGGACAAGCACTATATATATCATGGCTAGCTGCTACACCACGATGAACCCGACGAGCCATCTGTGAGGGCCTATAAGGACGACCCTTGCTGTGATAGAACTGCCCTCCAGATAAGGCACTACTGAAACCACCTGAAATACGAGGCCTCTTGGCCTCCCTCTCCTCATGCGCCTGACTGCGAACAACTCTAGGTATCTAGTAATATCAACCACCTCGTCAAACCTCTCACTCGTCGGAATCTCCCAAGTGATGATAAAACGTAATCCATAGTTGAGGCCATAAATGAACCTCCTAATCCTCTCCCTCTCATTGGGAACCAACGATACCGCGTGACGAGTCAACTGTGAAAATCTCTTCTTATACTGAGTCACTAACATACCCTCTGGGTGTAGCTGCTCAATCTGCCTACACAACTCCTCTCTACGAGTCTATGGAACAAGCATCTCTAGGAAGAGAACTGAGAACTCGTGTCACGTAAGTGGTGAGGTGCCGACTAGCCTGCTCAACTCATGGGCCTCCCACCATCTGTAGGCGACCCCTGTAAGCTGAAAAGTAGTAAATGAAACTTTACCGGTCTCCGAAATACCTGGTGTGCGAAGGATCCGCTGGCACCTATCTATAAAATCCTGATCATACTCTGACATTGCCCCACTGAAATCTGGAGGCTTAAGCCTCCCAAACCGCTCTATTCTCTTATACTCCTCATCACTAATAGGTGGGCCAACCTATGCCCGAGCAGCTGCAACCGGCTGGGCTGGTAGTACCCTCGATGTTTGAAGTCCCTGGGCTAGCTGCCCTGGAGTACGGGAGGCTGAGCACCTCCCTCGGCCTGACAAGTGGCTGGTGCAGCCGGAACTGAAACCGCTTGAGCAAGGCTAGTGCATACAGTCAAAATTTGGGTAAAGGCCTCCTAAAGGCCAGGAATCACAATGGGCACAATTGGTGCCTGAGCTGGTCCCACCGGCTCAACAATATCTGGTATTTGCTCCTCAACTGGAGCAACCGGTGGCTTCACAAGTGTTGCTCTAGCTGTAGTACGAGCTGCACCTCGGCCTCTACCGCGATCCCTACCTCTCATGGCCTTAGCTGGTGGTACTGGCGGCCGTCCGCCTGATCCAGTCGCACGTGTCCTATCTATCTGTGAGCGAATAGAAGAATGGAAATTTATATTCCAGAATTAACAAATTCGCATGACAAGAATACAAGAAAGTAAAGTTTCCTAATGGTTCAATAGCCTCTCGAAGATAAGTACAGACGTTTCCATACCGATCCGGAAGACTCTACTAAACCTGCTCATGACTCGTGAGACCTAAGTAACCTAACGCTCTGATTCCAACTTATCACGACCCAAAATCCCAAACTATCGTGATGGAACCTAACACACTTGCTAGGTATGCCGACAATCGCATAGCAACTAATCATTTGAAATAAAACATAATTTAATAAACTTAATAGCAAAAGATCTCTTAAATATTTGATAAATATATCTAAAACTCTACTACAACCATCCCAAAACCTGGTGTCAACAAGTACATGAGCAATACTAAATATCAACATAACCAAAATTCTAGTACAACTGTCTGAATCATAGAACAATACATAAAAACATGAAAGGAAGGAGAGTCAAGGTCAACAGACGTTATAGCGGCTACCTTGATGTCTCCAAGCAAGCACTGGTGATGATCTAGCAATCATCGCATCCAAATGTACCTGGATCTGCACACGAAGTTTAGAATGTTGTATGATTACAACCGACCCAATATATTCAATAAGTAACAGGACTAACCTTGGGCTAAAAGAAGTGACGAGCTCAAAATGATACAATCAAAATCAATATAATAACAACACAGGTAGGAAAATGACAATGACAATAAATAACTCGGAGAAATTCTATAATTAGCTCGTTCAGGGTATAGAAATTTAGAAATTCTTTCAAGCTCAACAATTAAAGCCCAACACCGATAAAATATGTCAAGTACAACTAGCATGAGGAATGTTACATATCTGTGCCTACTTGTCAAATATGCATGTCAAATGTAATGTATCACCATGATATTCCAAGTACTCACACTCTCAGAGTACTCAATCTATCTATCTCAATTACCCACTCATCTCTCACACAATCACTTAACAGTGTACGGGTGCTTGACATCAATGCCCCTCACCAAAACACGTGTACATATTATTATATCTGCACTCAATGCTGATATGTCAGACTCCGGAGGGGCGGATCCTATCCATGCGCTAATATAAACCCTATAAGCCTGCTACAGTATGCAACCTGATCCACGATAATAAATAAGCCAATAAGACCTGCTGCGGCGTGTAACCCGATCCACAATAACACTCATATCTCAATTTTCAGGCCTAACTCAGTCATCAATCTCTCAAGTCTCATAGGCTCACAATCTCGTTCTACTCAGCCCAACAATAAAAACATGTAATGTAATAGTAAATAATAATGGAGACTGAGATATAATATGTAAATGAAGGATCATGACTAAGCACATAATTGTAGTTTAAGAATATAACTCAAAAAAATAGAAATAACCTCACTAGGTCTCAAAAGAATAAACACATAGCCTAAACATGGTTTCTAACATGAATCACAGTTCAATTACTCTAACAAATGAGGATTTCACAGATAAGACATGACTTGTTAAAAACACGGTACAAAAGAATCAACCAAATCATGATTACCACGGTGTACTCCCACACGCCCGTCACCTAGCATGTGCGTCACCTCAACACAAACCACATAACATATTTTTCAAGGATTTATACCCTCAGTTCCAAGTTTAGAAGTGTTACTTACATCAAAGTACACAACTTAATGCTTCAACAAATCGCTGCCTCGCGAATTGGCCTCCGAGCGACTCGAATCTTTTCACAAACAGCTTAATATGATCAATATAAGCTATAGGAATCGATTCCATTTGATAAAGGTAAGATCTTTAACCAAATTCAAAAATCCAACCCCGGGCCCATGCCTCGAAACCTAAAAAAATTCATAAATTTCGAACACCCATTCAATAACGAGTCCAACCATACCAACATCATCCAATTCCGACCAAAATCCCCAAATCTCACTCTCCAATACCGAGTCCAAATTTTCTCAAATTTCACCTCAAACACACATAATCTAGGTGTAAAAATCAATGGGTGTTCAATATTTATGGACAAAAGTGAATAAAAGACACTTACCTCTTGAATTATAGTGAAATCCCTCTCGAAAATTACCCCTAGCCGAGCTCCTCAAGTCCAAAAACGAGAGAAAAACTAGATAGGCTTTTCGCATCTGTGATCGATCTTTCGCTTCTGCAGAACTGCTTCTACGGTCCAATTTCTTCACATGCGGAACTCACTTAAACTAAGCCCCACCGCATTTGCGGTCCAAAGCTTGCACTTACGGATCTTCTCCTCTTTTGCGACTCTTACTCTCCAGTCACCTTTCGCTTCTGCGGACCATCCACCCCACTTGCGGACGCGCTTCTTTGCACCTATATCCGCTTCTGTGAACTCCCAACCCCAACTCCTCCTCTGCTTCTGTGGAAACAAACACGCATCTGCGGGCTCGCAGATGCGGCATATCCCTCGCACCTGCGACCCACCAGCAACCTAGCCAAACACACATATGCTCCCCTAGGCCGCTTCTATAGCGTCGCACTTGCAGAAAATCCCTTGCAGGTACGATTGCACAAGAACTGAAGCTCCAACATTTTTCCTAAGTCCAATTCTCAACTCGAATTCAATCCGAATCAAACCCGAGGACTCCAGAACCCCATCCAAACATACCAATACCTCCTAAAATATCATACGAACTTTGTTGAGGCCTCAACTCACATCAATCAACACCAAAAACATGACTCGCGCCCCAATTCAATCCAAGTGAAACTAATTGATTTCTAACTTCTACAATCGATGCCGAAAAAATATCAAATCAACTCCGACTGAACTCAAATTTTGCACACAAGTCATAAATGACACAAATGACCTATTCCAACTCCCGAAACCAAAATCTGAGCCGTCATCAATAAAGTCAACTCTCGGTTAAACTTCTCAACCTACCAGACCTTCAACTTTTCAACTTTCGCCAATTCAAGCCAAAACGACCTTCGAACCTCCAAATCAATATCAGGACATTCTCTTAAGTAAAAAATTACAATACGAAACTATCGAAAACATCAAAACTCCATTATAGAGTCATTTATACATACGTCAATATCCGGTCAACTCTTTCCACTTAAGCTCCCAACCTTGTGTCTAAGTGTCTCAATTCATTCCGGAACATCACCGGAACCAAATCAACCACCCCGGCAAGTCACATAACTACAAATGAACATAGAATAAGCAATAAATAGAGGAATGAGGCTCCAATACTCAGAATGACCGGCCCGGTTGATACACCTACGTAGCACACCCTCAAGAAACAATAAATAATATGGCTATTTTATTATATTACTCTTCAATTATTGTTGATATAATAATAATTGAAGAGTAATATAATAAAATAACCATATTACTCTTGGTTATTTTATTATATTACTCTTCAATTATTATTGTTTTCCTTCAATTATTGTTGAAAAACTAACTTTGACTATTATAAATCGAAAATATTGCGAAATGATAAGAGTAAAATAAGTATAAACTGGTAAAGTATCCATCGATTTTTCAATCTCAATAACTAAGAGTGAACATCTATTTTTAGTATACTTGACAAATAAACTTGGACGGAGGGAGTATTTTTTAGTTTTGGTTTAACGATATTCTAGAATCGCCACCGGACGTTGTAGTAATAATGGGAGATTCCTCTACTACCTAATCGGAGATTTTGAGTTGGAATACTTAGAATGAGAACTTATTAATACTTTTCTCGTTCCCATTTAGTTATCATATATATTAAAATAGTTGTTCGAAAATATTAATTATTTCATAAAATCAAAAGAGAACTAATTAATTATATTTTTCAACTTTGCCCTTAACAATAATTATTCTAGAATTAAGAGGAACGTAATAGACAAAGATTAAAAAATTAATCCGGGGTAAATTAATCAAATAGTCCAGAATATCAAATGGTTAATCTGATAGAAAAATTATTTTATAACTTAAACAGCTTTTATTGTCCAATATCATATTGATTTTCCATTTGGTATGTTATAAAATTGTGGCTAGTCCCAAAAAAAAAAAAGTAGAAACAAAAAATTTGTGGTTAGTAGTTTTCTTCATATGCAGATTCTTAACAACAACATTCCCAGTGGAGTGCGTAGTCGAAGAAACGTTTTAAATTTCCATAGCATTAAGTCAAACTAAATACAACGTAAATACTTTTTTTACTGAGAAAACTTCAAAATTGCTTATTATTAATTATGACAGAAACACTTCGTATTCTAGAATAGTATTAATTGAATACTAAACATCTAATACGTTATGGACCCCTGATGAATTGTACCCTTATCTTGTGGTTATTAAAAAATCAGGTCAAGGGAGGCAATATTGACCTTTAAGCACTACTTAGGTTTTGAAAAGTTTTTGGAAGATATTAAATATTGAAAAATTATCGTGTCAGGAACCAAAGCAAACATGGGCGGATCGGGGTTAATCTTTTTACGTAAATTTTCTTATTTTTTTCGTGTATTTAATTCTTTATATTTTAGATCTTCTTAGCAAAAATTCGAGCTTCCGCCACTTACCGAAAATAATTTATTTTTAATTTGAAAAATTATATATTCTGCCCTTGGTTTACTGATTACTAGCATTGCGAAATCAGCCTGTTTCATTCACGTTCACTCCTCAATTTTTACATTGTTTTTCTTAAAACAATTCATACTTTGGAAGCAGTAGATTAGATTTATGCTAATTTCTACCAGAAAGGTTTATAAGGAAAAAATACGACATGACACGTGACCGCTTAAAAGGTCACGTGGAACACAAGATGGATATGTCCACTGAACATAGCTGCTCCGCTTGTCACCGGAAGGAATAACGATCATAAAAGGAATATTAAATGCTTTGCGCCCGGTAACATTTAATACGGAATATTTTACAGCATTAAGGATGATGGCCCGTTACAAGGAATTTGGCATTTATGTGTAACGTTATATCTTCATCAATGACCCTCATAATTGACATTAAAGAAGGGCATGAGCTCACTTATCATTGTAAGGGGTCGAATTTTCTGGCAAACTTATACTATATTCTATACAATATTTTAATACAATTTTATTCTCTCGCTTTTGATCTCATCATTGTTGTACCCGAAAATCTTGTTCCCAGACTCATTAGCTCTGCTGTTTCATTTATATTCTAAGGCTAAGTATTTTATATTTCCTCAATTATTTCATTACTTTTTGGATCAAATTAATTCACTTGTCTAGAAATCACGAACAAATTCAATTGTACCGTTTTACGAGTAGACAGTTTGGTGCCCACCGTGGGGGCTAGACAATCGTGCAGTTAAATTGATCCTTGCCTCTTTTACTAACATGTTTGATTATTTTGTCTTAGCAAAAATCACAAAAGAAATGGCAGATAACACTATTAACGGCACACGTAACCCTAAAAGTCAAGGGGAACAACCTCATTTCGAGGATTCAATCAGTGACACTCGCAATGAGGAGAACGACGCCACACCGGAACATGAAAGGCGGTACCCTCGACAGGTTCGGGAGGCAATTCCGGATGATGCTGATGAGGGGCATGTGGCGGATGCAGTAAGGGTCCTGCAAGAGCAACATGCAATCATTCTAGGCCATCTCACGCGGCAGGATCAGGTTATGACAGAACTGAAGCAGGCGCTATCAGGTGCCTTAAATAATGCAAACAGGCGAGATCCAATTCTTCCTGATGTCCCCGCGAGCTAGACGACGCAGAGAGTTGATAATAATACTCCTAGGGGCGAAGTTGGCTCCGATGGGGCTGGGGGTAGTAGATCCGGCCTCGACAACGAGAACGATCCGTTCCAGAATGAACTCTTGCGGTTTATGAAGGAAGTAAATGCCCGCATGGATCAAATCCTGGGCGCGCCACCCGTATTGAAGGGTCCAAACTCGAAGAAGTATATTCAGTTACCGTACAAGCCGAGTGCAGCCCCGGAATTGATCCCGAAGCGGTTCAAAATGGCCGAAGTGCCGAAGTATTACAGAACTTCATATCCACAGGAGCATATTACCACCTAAACAACAACGGTAAAAGGAAATGATTTGTCTCCTCACAAAATTATGTCTGTGTTGCTGAAAACATTTGGTGAGATACTCACAAGGGGAGCTTTAACGTAGTATTCATTATTTCCCGAGCATTCCATAGATTCCTTTGAGGTGCTTGTAGATTTCTTCATCAAGGCTCATGCCTGTGCGAGAAAGGTACAGGCCCGGAAGGCCGACATATTTAGGATCACGCAGGGAGAATTCGAGTTATTACGAGAGTTCTTTACCTTGTTCCTGAAGAAAAGGATGTTGCTACCGGCAGTCCCGGATGAATGGGCAGCTAAAGCGTTCACCAAAGGTTTAAATTCGAGAAGTTCGGATGCTTCCCGAAAGTTGAAGGAAAGTTTGCTCGAGTTCCAAGCTACGACTTGGGCGGATGTCCACAACTGGTACGAGTCAAAATTAAGGATCGAAGATGATCAGATTGACTTTCCATCGTCGACCAAAGGACGAGAGAAGAACAGAGAAAAAAATGAAAGTTGATATTGACATGGATAGACAGACTTCGAGGGGGCATTTTTTTCCCTTACGAGCGGACAAAAGGTCGTGGCAGGAACTTTCGTTCAGCAGACAGGTTCACCGTTGATAGAAGGACTGATCATGACCGGAATGACAGATCGCTGCAGGACAGAGAAATCTCGGCGTCACTAGATTCTTCTTACCCAAAGTTATCAGAATATAACTTCAATGTCAGTGTTGTAGAGGTGGTGTCGGCCATGAGAAATATCAAAGAGGAACGGTTCCAAAGACCTATGAAATCTGATCCCGGCACTAATGGTTCCCAAGACTTCAATGTCAGTGTTGTAGAGGTGGTGTGTGAATACCATGGCACTAATGGCCACCAGACCGGGGACTGCCGACACCTCCGGGAAGAAGTAGCAACGCTGTTAAAGAATGGTCACCTCAGAGAATTCTTGAGTGATCGGGCTAAAAATAACTATGGTCGGAACAGGGGCGACGCGAAAACCTCGAAAGTAGGAGAAGAACCTCCACGCCAAATGATCAACATGACCTTCGGAGGGAATGAAATTAACGGGGTCACCTTTTCGGCAGCAAAGAAGACAAAAATGTCGATAACTCATAATAAGAGGCTCCGGGACGATATCACATTCACGAACGAAGATGCAGACGGATTAATACTGTTGTACAATGCCGCACTGGTAATTTCTTTAAATGTGTTAGATTTTAAAATTAAACATGTTCTAGTGGATCTAGGAAGTTCAGCTAATATCATACAATGGAGAGTACTGGAGCAAGCTAAACTCACTGGAAGTATTATCACGTTAACGAAACTCCTCGCCAGATTCAACCTCGCAAGCATGACAACTCGGGGAGAAATTTTGCTGCTCACAAACGCTGAGGGAGTAATGAAGACAACACTCTTCGAAGTGGTAGATAGAGACATGAGGTATAACATCATCTTGGGAAGACCATGGCTGCAGGAGATGAAAGCCATGACTTTAACATATCACCAATTATTAAAATTTCCGACATCTGAGGGGATCAAATAGATAAGGGGTAATCAACCGGCAATAAGGGAGATGAATGCGATTTCAGTTTCCAGTAGCAAAGGAAAGGAACGTGCGGCATAGCAATTACTGGAACAAGAACCTGCGCCCGAACTAGAGAAAGATAACCCGGGGACAGATGAGTCGGAACAATATCAGGTACCAAGGTATTTTCAAGTACCGGAAGAGACGGTCGTGACAAAGTTCATGGCAGAAGAACTAGAGCAGGTTGCATTGTTCGAAGAATTCCTAGAAAGGAAATTCAATTTAGGAACAGGACTGCACCCGGAACAAATGTTTGCTTTTATTGAATTCGTTAAAACTGACGCCGACTATTTTGCATGATCGCACGAGGATATAACAGGAATCCCAACGGAGATATCCGTACGCAAGGTAATCTTGGATCCTAACATACCTCCCGGTAAGGAAAAAGAAGCGCCCTATTGACAAATCTAGGAATAAATTCGTCAAAGAAGAGGTAACTCGTTTACTTAAGATTGGTTCAATCCGAGAGGTAAGATATCCAGACTGGCTATCCAATGTAGTAGTAGTACCAAAGAAAAATAATAAATTTTGCATGTGCGAATATTATAAGGATCTTAATAAGGCATGCCCGAAAGACTCATTCCTATTGCCAAATATCGATCAGATGATTGATGCTACGGCCGGGCACAAGATAATGAGTTTCCTCGATCCTTATTCTGGGTACAATCAAATCAAGATGAACACAGAAGATCAGGAAAAGACTTTGTTTATAACAAATTTTGGTATATATTGTAACAATATGATGCCCTTTGGGCTAAAAAATGCTGGAGCCACTTATCAACGGCTCATGAATAAGATGTTCAAAAAACAAATAGGAAAGACTATGGAAGTATATATAGATGATATGCTCGTTAAGTCTTTGAATGAAGGTGACCACTTAGAGCATTTTCAAGAAACATTCGACATCCTAAGGGAGCACAATATGAAACTTAACCCTGAGAAGTATGCGTTCGGGGTCAGTTTGGGTAAGTTTCTAGGATTCTTAATCTCACAAAGGGGAATTGAGGTAAATCCCGACAAAATCAAGGCCATAGAGGACATCCCGGATCAATTGTCTAACGTAAAAGAAGTCCAGAGGGAGATTGACAGCTTTGAGTAAGTTCATTGGAAAAATGGCCTCGCTTCTTCGCACTACTCAAAAAGAAAAATAATTTCGAGTGGACACCGGAGTGTCAGCAAGCCTTGAAGGAGTTGAAGAAATATTTTTCAAGCCCTCTGTTTCTCTCAAAACCAAAAGAAGGTGAAATGTTGCTAGTCTACCTCGCCATTTCAGAAGTTGCGGTAAGTGCAGTTTTAGTCTGGGAGGACGAAGGTATGCAATCTCCCATTTATTATGTTAGTAGAATTTTAACGAGAGCAGAAAATCGCTACCTACATCTAGAAAAGCTGGCCTTAACTCTCGTAGTCGTCACCCGAAAGTTGAGGCCCTACTTCCAATGCCACCTGATAACTGTGATGACTACTTTCCCTCTGAGGAAGATACTGAATAAACCCAAGCTTTCGGGTAGATTTGCCAAATGGGCCGTCGAAATGAGCGAGTTCGATATAGAATGTAAACCGAGGAATGCAATTAAGTCTCAAGTCTTGGCTGACATTGCTGATACCCAATTTTGCCCTTATATTTTTCAAATAGTATATATACTTTCAAGATATCATCTTGCATCATTATTTAATTTACAAGATTTATACAAGTATTCTTATAATATTCCATAATTTTTAGAGCTTTAAAATTAATTTTCTTTCATTTAAATTACTTGAATATTCATTAATTACCCCTTATTTGCATCAACATATATGTTTCAGTATATTTTACTTTATGTTATTTAAGTATATATGTATTTTTAAGCTATTTATATAATTTTACAATAATAGCCTATATTCATGCATAATTACATTTTTATTACATTATTATATTTTTTAATGTTAAGCTATTATTTTTACTGCACAAGTAATATTTTTATTACTTATAAATTACTTTTTATAAATTATTTTAAGCAAATTTTTCATATTTAATTTATAGCCCCAATATAAGGTCTACTTTTCGGACCAAATTACATGCCCAAATACCCAGCCCATTTCTTTGATCCCTCAGCAGCCCAACCAAATGACCCATTACCTTTGACCCACCCAGTTTCATATTTAATCTTGGCCGTTGATTTCAAATGATCAACGGCCAATAATAAATCCCCCATTCTCCTTATATCCCCATAACCCAAACCCTAGACCACATTTATCATTTCCGCCGCCTTCAAATACTCCTCTTCATCTCCCAAACCTGAACCCTAGGGACCAAACACTTCTCACCTTTTCTCTGCATATTGCCTTCGAACCAGAGGTTTTCTTGCCTTTTCTGAACGCTTTCCACTCTGATATGGTAATACTGAGTATCATTCCATATATGGAAGGTGTATCCCGTGTAAATTGGGTCCAAATGGGCTTGACCTTGAAGATATCGTGGGATTCCAGCTAGATACCTCAAAAAACACGGAGTATCTCTCCGATTTGGGCATATTTCCATCGAATCCGACTTAATTAGGGTTTGCCTTACCCGTTTTCATATTTCCGATTTGAAATTAGTTTGCATGTGGTTTTTTCCTTATTCTGTATGATTGATTTCTTTTCCTTATTCTGTATGGCTGATCTCCTTTTCCTTTTTCTGTATGATTGATTTTTCCTTCCCTTATTCCGTATGATTAATTTTCTTTCCTTATTCTGTGTGATTAGTCTTCTTTCTATGTTCGTTCTTTCAATTCGTACTACTATATAAACCCTTCACCCAATCCCCTTAACGGACCTCATTACTGCTATTACTCTCACTATTCTCTTCTTTCACTCATTCCTCACTCTGTTACACTCGAATATTTTCTAAAACTGTTGAATTCTTGGCCGGCTGAAAGCCAAGGCTATAATATTGTTAAATGACCTCCTTCGATGCAAGCACTGCTCAAAGACCTTCTCGAGGCTCTTGTGAACTCTAAAAAATCGAAGATTTGGATTTCTATTGTCTTCCTTCAATTGTTGCTACTGAATCACTACTGATATTCTAAGTTCCTCACTCTTTTGCTCGTTTAACTTTACTACTGGTTAGTATCCTTGTCTTTTACAATTTTAACAATCTCCCTTTCTGTTTGTTTATGACATGTGCGTTCTGTGTGCCAATATTGTTTGAACTTTTGTAAGTAAGCATGATTCAATTTTCCTTGCTATTCATGAATCCCTGGTACTGTGTTGGTGTACGCTTTACTGCAATTCTATTGTTTTAATAATGCTCTGCAGTTTCATGTTCTCTAGTAGTTGAACTCGATAGGCTTCAACATATGTAATATGATCTCATTATGTGAATGGATTCTGTCTTCTTAAGTGCTACTTGTAAACTAATGTGTGTTCCCTACCTTGTCCTGTATCTCTCGATAAATCAATGCATGTGTTTCAGACCTTGTTGAGTTATTCTTGCCCAACCTGTTAAGTTTCTGAGGCCGTACTGATTAGCTAAGGCATGTTTCCATGCCATTTAAGTTCTAATGTATTTTTGATTTGTTAATCTTATGTCTTTAGCATTGCTTCTACGACATATTTCTATGTTAGCTTCTTCTTTTATGTCTGGGTAACTAGTATGAGTTATTATGCTTGCCTGTCAAATTCCTCTTAAGTTGATATATTTTCATGAGTTCCCTAGACTTTGGCACCGTCGTGATCTATTGTAAACCATGCTACTAGGTTGTTGTTGTACTGCTTGTGATCATGTTAGGCTCCAATGTTAGAAATCTTCATGAAATTGCTATCCCTCTAACTATAACTACTATGATTAAGGCTCACCTATCTAAAGTCTTTTAGACTAACTCTAATGAGTTGGTCTTACGTTTGGAGCAGAAAATCCTGGAACTACAGGGCGAGCTTGAGCAGGACTGAAATTTGGCAAACCTCTACCTCACTCTCAATGTCCCCAACATTAACCAGCAAAACCCAACTACCCAGAACCAAACACTACCGTAAAATACACAAAACCAAAACCCACCACCAAATCCTCCCGCACCACACCAGTATCTCGCACCTCCCCAGAACCTTAACCCGCCACCAGTACCGACCCCTCAGCAACACCACTATCATCCAACTCAATACCCGTAAACCACTAGTTATCACACTCCCTATAATGCACCACAACCTACTCCCGATCCCCAAAACTCGACCAATTACTGGTTATGTTACTCATATCCCTACTAGTGTTGTGGAAAACCCCTCCCAATAGATCAACCCTAACAAAACATGTGCTTATCATTCAGGCATGAAGGGTCATACCATTGAGGAGTGTCGCACGTTGAAAGACAATATTCAGACGCTGGTCTACACTAAGGTCATACAGGGAAAGAAAGTTGCACCAAATATTCGTAACAGCCCTCTCCCGGATCATAGAGGTGAGGGAGTGAATGTGATATAAACTGATGAAGAATGGATCAGGAAGGGTCCATCGGACTCATCCGAGAGGGAGACATTCCTAAAACATCTCCAGTCATCCTCACGCCAGTTGTGGTACAAACCCAGGCACCATTTGAAGTTGAGGTAGCTACACCCTTCACTGTGATGGTAGCTCCCACGCCATCTTACAAGTCTGATGTCGACCCATGGGACTATGTTACAGAGGCAAAAAGAAAGGTAAAATCAAAAAGGGAGGAAACAGGTGCCACGCAAGGTATGACTAGAACTGCCAGAGTTTACACACCTGAGAATCTTGGAGGAATAAGCAAGGAAGCTGCATCTAAGACGCTTGTTATCGAGACTGGCGCTGACTATCTTTGGAGAAAGATACATGCAAGGGAATACTCTGTTGTTGACCACTTGAACAAAACTCCTGCTCAGATATCCATCTTATCACTGTTGCAAAACTCAGATGCACACAAGAACGCTTTGATAAAGGTGTTAAGTGAAGCTTATGTGCCCACCGGCATCACTAGTGGAAAGTTGGCTAACATGGTTGGACAGGTATTAGAGAGCCACAAAATCACTTTTCATGAAGATGAATTACCACCAAAAGGACTGAGTCACAACAGGGCATTGCACATCACGGTACAATTTGAAGATAAGTTCATCGCTAGGGTCTTGATAGATGGAGGTTCAAGTCTCAATATATGTCCATTGACCACTCTAAAGAGACTAGATAAAGGCCTGCACGAGATACACATGGGAAGAATGAATGTGAAGGCATTTGATGGATCTAAGAGAGCCACCATTGGAGAAATCAACCTCAGTCTACAGATGGGCCTGACTTGGTTTGATGTCGAGTTCCAAGTGCTAGATATATCTGCTACTTACAACCTATTGTTGGGACGACCATGGATACATGCCGCCAGCACAGTGGCTTCAACTCTGCATCAGGCTGTGAAGTTTGAGTGGAACCACCACAAGGTGATCATCCATGGAGATGGAAGTAAACCCATCTACACCAATCAGACAGTTTCGGTCATCGAAAATAGAAAGAAGTTGGGTGGAGAAACATACCATCGCATCGAATGAGTCAACGCAATTGAAAAGGACCGATGGTGGAGCAACAAGATAGAAAGCATACTACTATGGATGGGGTATGAACCCGGCAAGGGTCTCGGAAAAAATCATCAAGGGATCACCAAACCTGTACAACCACAGTACCATGGCATGACTTTTGGACTTGGATACGAATACTCATGGAAAGAATACCAGGATTGGTCACCACCATGGCGTTCTCCTTATTATCCACTAGAACAACCGATACCATCTCTGCACCAGACATTCCATCAAGCTGACATGATGTGGGGATCTGAGGAAGATGAGGTTTTGGCTGGCATGAGGAAAGTGTTTATAGATGAAGAAGACATGGACTGCATTGCAATTGTCGAGGAAGAGGAGGAAGACCTTACCACTTAGGCCATGGAGGAAGGAGATGTTCTCAAGAAATGGACCGTTGCACCATCCCAGGCCCGTCGAGTTCCTGGGTAGCCTGGCAAATTAGAGCATTTGAGACATTTTCAATATTTTGTTTTTAAATAATTACTCGAGCCATCGAGCTGCACTTGCTAACGTTTGAAAAGTTTTATTAATGCATTATTGCTTTTTATATTTATTATTACCTTTTTATATTTCTTTTCAGCATAATTATTACATATCCTGATGAACCTACGACCATGACATGTAATGAGACAACGCCACATAAGGACAGTAATTCAAAGAATCTGGAAGATGATATAATACCCAAGGAAATCGTCAGAGAAGTAGAAAACTTTGAAAACAAACCAAAGTCTAATTTGGAAGAAACTGAGGCCGTTAACTTAGGGGATTCCAAAACGGTCAAGGAAGCACGTATAAGCATTTATCTATCACCGTCGGAGAAAAAATAGTACATTGGATTCTAAAGGAATATGAAGACATCTTTGCATGGTCCTACGATAATATGATTTGTTTAAGCACATCCATAGTAGCTCACAAACTACCCACCAATCCTATGTGTCAACCAGTAAAGCAGAAGCTCAGAAAGTTCAAGCTGGATATGAGTTTGAAGATAAAATAGGAGGTCAACAAGCAAATCAAAGCCAAGGTTCTCCGAGTGCTCGAATAATTGACTTGGTTGGCCAACATTGTGCCGGTTCCGAAGAAAGATGGGAAGGTTAAAGTATCTGTCGATTACCGAGACCTGAACAGGGCAAGTACCAAAGATGATTTCCCATTTCCCAACATACACATACTGATTGACAATTGTGCCAAGCATGAGCTCCAATCCTTTGTGGATTGCTTCGCACGATACCATCAAATCTGGATGGATGAAGAAGATGCCGAAAAGACAACCTTCATCACACCATGGGGAAGATACTGTTACAAAATGTTGTCATTTGGCTTGAAGAATGCTGGAGCCACCTACATGAGAGACATGATGACCATCTTCCACGACATGATAGACAATGAAATTGAGGTGTACGTGGATGATGTTATCATCAAATCTAAAAAGAGTTCATATCACATAGCAGATTTGAAGAAAATTTTTGACCGGCTTCGAAAATACAATTTGAAGTTGAATCCTGTAAAATGTGCCTTCGGAGTCCCTGCTGGAAAGCTGTTAGGATTCATCGTCAGTCGCCGAGGGATTGAGTTAGACCCATCAAAAGTCAAAGCTATCTAGGACTTGCCACCTCTAAAGAATAAGAAAGAGGTGTTGAGTTTTTTAGGGTGCCTCAATTACATCAGCCGCTTCATAGCACAATCAACCGTGATATGTGACCCAATCTTTAGAATGCTAAGGAAAGACGCTGCAACAAGTTGGACTGAAGAATGTAGAAGGCTTTCGACAAAATAAAGGAGTATTCATCTAAACCGCTTATTCCGGTCCCACCAGAACCCGGAAGACATCTGCTTCTTTATTTATCCGTGTTAGATGGGGCTTTCGGTTGCGTTCTGGGACAACATGATGAAACTGGAAGGAAGGAACATGCAATATATTATCTGAGCAAGAAATTCACGCCTTATAAAGCTAGGTACTCTTTGCTAGAATGCATCTGCTGTGCTTTGACATGGATAGCTTAGAAGTTGAGGCATTATTTCTGTGCATACACTACATATCTCATATTAAGGATGGATCCGCTAAAATACATCTTTCAGAAACTCATGCCTAGGGGTAAGTTAGAAAAGTGGAAAATATTGTTGAGTGAGTTTGACACCATCTATGTATCTCAGAAGGCAGTCAAAGGGCAAGCATTGGTGGATCACTTGGCAGACAATCCCGTAGGCGGAGAATACGAACCATTGAAAACGTATTTTCCCCATTAGGGGGTGCCATTTGTAGGAGAAGATACCACCGAGGCATATGATGGTTGGAGGATATTGTTCAACGGAGCAGCAAACTTCACAGGAGTAGGTATCTGAGTTGTCTTAGTATCAGAAATCAACCAACACTATCCGGTATCTGCAAAACTCAAGTTTCCATGCACCAACAATATGGCGGAATATGAGGCCTGCATCCTGGGACTCAGATTGGCTATTGACATAAAAGTTCAAGAGTTGTTGGTAATCGGACACTTAGATCTTTTGGTGCACCAGGTTCTAGGGGAATGGGCTACGAAAAATACCAAAATATTGCCATATTTGCACTGTGTACAAACACGTTCCAAGGATTCAGAATGAGTTTGCAGATGCACTAGCCACTTTGTCTTCCATGATACAACACCCAAACAAGAATTTCATTGATCCTATCCTAATAGGAATTCTTAACCAGCTAGCTTATTATGCTCATGTTGAAGAAGAGATTGACGAAAATTCGTGGTTCCACGACATCAAGAAGTACCTAAAAAAGGGAGAATAGCCAGAGACTACTACCCATACTCAGAAGCGCACGCTTCGCAGATTAGCCAACCATTTCTTTCAAAGTGGAGGAATTCTGTATAGAAGGACTCCTGACTTGGGATTATTACGGCGTGTCGACTCCAAGGAGGCATCCAGATTGCTCGAGGAAATACATGCTGGAACCTGCGGACCCCACATGAATGATTTCATTTTGGTCAAGAAGATACTAAGAGCATGGTATTACTGGATGACTATGGAAACAGACTGTATCAAGTACGTTCAAAAGTGTCACCAATGCTAGATACATGCTGACATGATATGAGTACTACCCAACGAACTTAATGCAACAAGTCCACCCTGGACTTTCTCTACTTGGGGTATGGATGTCATCGGACCAGTCATACCCGCTGCTTTAACGGACATAGGTTCATTCTGGTGGCCATAGACTACTTCACAAAATGGGTTGAAGCCGCATCTTACAAAGAGGTAACTAAGAAGGTTGTAGCAGATTTTGTTTGGGACCACATTGTTTGTCGATTTGGGGTACCAGAGTCAATCATTACTGACAATGCCACCAATATCAATAGTGATTTGATGAAATCCATGTGCTAGACATTCAAGATCAAACACTGGAACTCTACAACATACATACTGCAAATGAATGGAGCCGTAGAAGCTGCCAACAATAACTTCAAGAAGATATTAAGGAAAATGGTAGATAATTACAAACAATGGAACGAGAAGCTACAGTTTGCTTTACTCGAGTATCGTACCACAGTTCGTACATCAACTGGGGAAACTCCCTACCTACTGGTTTATGGTATTGAAGTTGTTACTCCCGCCAAAGTGGAAATTCCTTCTTTAAGAATCATACAGGAAGCTGAGCTCAGAAATGTAGAATGGGTACGAAGCTGGTATGAACAACTAGCTCCCATTAATGGGAAAAAAATGAACGTGGTATGTCATGGTCAACTCTACTAGAACAGAATGGCAAGAGCTTTCAACACAAAGGTCAGGTCGAGGCAATTCACGTCGGGGCAGTTGTGCTAAAAAGAATCTTCCCACATCAAATGAAGCAAAGGGGAGATTCTCACCCAACTGGCAGGGCCTTTACATGGTTCACCAGGTATTGACAGGAGGAGCACTTATACTTACAGAAATGGACGGAGATATTTGGCCAAAACCTATCAATTCGACGCAGTCAAGAGATACTACATTTATGATTCTGTTTGCACCTTCTATTTGATGTAACTGAACTAAGCTTGACCTGATTCTCGGTTAAAAGGGGATACGTAGGCAGCCTTATGGGTTCGATCACATCATAATAAAACTTTTATTTTCCCTATGATCAGAAATTGGGGCAAGGTCTTGAGTTTTTCTCGATCTCATCACGTTTGGAACCGCCAAGGAATGTGTTGCCAAAAGTATGCATTTAAACTAGGACAAAATTTTGAGGAGGACCCTCAAAATTCTGAAGCAAGGAGGTTGCAATGTCTTACAATGCGTCATAGTCACCAGTTCATCTAAATTATTTGATCTCGTGCATTATCACATATTTCAAATAACTATATTTCTACAAATAATTTGCCGAATGCATGCATGTTTTTTGAAATTTTGTTTCTATGGAAGCCAGATGTTACCCAGGGTGGCTCAAGCAGGGCCTCAAGACAAAAGCAAAGGTGGAACAAGGAACCAAGAGCACGAACCAACTGTCCCCCCCGCAAAACTCACGATTTTTCTTTGGATGCAAGAATAATAAACATAACAAGAACGTCCACTAATATATACACACAACAGGATCACCATCTTCACAACAACAAGAATTGCTAAACACAAACACATCAAGATAAGAAATGCTTTATCTTATCGCACTTAGTCAATACGTTTCCACGCATAGGGCTAAGCGTTGCCCTCAACATTGCATAAGTCCAAGCATTGCCTTTCCTCGCATGAGACTAAGCATTGTTTCCATATTGCATAAGGCTAAGCACTGCCTTTCTTTGCATGAGACTAAACACTGTCTCCATTTGTTGCATGAGACTAAGCACTATCTCCACATTGCATAAGGCTAAGCACTGCCTTCCTTTGCATGAGACTAAACACTGTCTCTATTCCTTGCATGAGTCTAAGCATTGCCTCCATTATTGCATAAGGCTAAGCATTGCCTTTCCTTGCCAGAGACTAAGCATTGTCTCCTTTCCTTTCATGAGACTAAGCATGACCTTCCTTTGCATGAGGTTAAACACTGTCTCCGCTACACTGCATAAGACTAAGCACTGTCTCCTTTCTTCGCATAGGGTTAAACACCGACCTCATCTCATACAACACTAAGGCTTGTCTTGTCTCACCCTCGCATACGACTAAGCATCACCTATTTTCTATATCAAACAATTGATATCGCCACATACTTGCACTTCATGGGTTGAAACATTGCCACATTGTCCGAAGGAATCATAGTCCAAAGGCACCATCCTCATAGCCTGAAGACACCATGCCATGGCCTGAGGATCTCTCGAAACTGCATATCATTATTCAAAGGCGTCATAGTCCAGAGGCACCCTCATCATGGCCTGAGGACACCATTCCATGGCCTGCGAATCACTTACCATACTCTTCATGCCCAGGACATCATGGTCTAAGGACATCATCCTCATCGTTCGAAGATAACTTTCATGGTCCAAAGGGAATTTGCATCATGTTTAAATTTTAACAATAACCCATATATATTCTCATACACCGTGTTTTAAGTTTTTCAGGTTACTCGGGAGGTAACCGTTCTACAAACAGGAGCAATCCTCGCTCCGGTTTCCGTTCACAATGTTCACATTCTTTGAGTACCTCAAACATAACCGATGACCAGTAATTGACTATAACCGTTCAAATATCTGCCTTGTGATACACCCGTAACGTCCAAAATCACATTCATTACCCCACCTAAAATATCCGTTACCTACAACACTATACTACCCAAAAGAACCTTTCCGAAACATACGACCACTCTTATAACAATTCCATCGGTTTCGTTCGTCGTTGGATCCAAAACTACACATGACCTGATTTTTGTAACACCAGGTATATGTAGGCAACTCAAAAACCAGGGTTCAACCCTCATTTTTTCAAAATACATCATTCCTCACTCAATTCGGACAAAATTGGTCATCATTTTTATTACCCGACAACTATTTCATCATTCCCGGGTAAATAGGGGCAATTGTTGATACCCAATTTTTCCCTTATATTTTTCAAATAGTATATATACTTTCAAAATATCATCTTGTATCATTATTTAATTTACAAGATTTATACAAGTTGTTTTATAATTTTTCATAATTTTTAGAGCTTTAAAATCAATTTTCTTGCATTTAAATTACTTGAATATTTATTAATTACCCCTTAAATTATTTTGTGATGATTTAATTACCCAAAGTTATTATTTGCATCAACATATATGTTTTGAAATATTTTAATTTATTTAATGTAAGTATATTTGTATTTTTAAGCTATTTACATAAGTTTGCAATTATAGCCTATATTCATGCATAATTACATTATCATATTTTTTTAATGTTAAGCTATTATTTTTACTGCATAAGTAATATTTTTATTACTTATTAATTACTTTTTATAAATTATTTTATAACATATTTTGCATATTTAATTTATATCCCCAATATAAGGTCTAATATTCGGACCAAATTATAGGCCCAAATACCCATCCCATTCCTTTGATCCCTCATCAGCCCAACCAAATCACCCATTACCTTTGACCCTCCCAGTTTCCTATTTAATCTTGACTGTTGATCTCAAATGATCAACGGCCCATAATAAATCCCCCATTCTCCTTATATCCTCATAACCCAAACCCTATACCCCATTTATCATTTCCGCCGCCTTCAAACACTCTGCTTCATCTCCCAAACCTAAACCCTAGCGACCAAAATCATCTCACCTTTTCTCTGTATATTTCCTTTGAACAAGAGGTTTTTTTGTCTTTTCTGAACGCTTACCACTCTGATATTGTAATACCGAGTATCGTTCCATATATGGAAGGTGTATCTCGTGTAAATCGGGTCCAAATGGGCTCGACCTTGAAGATATCGTGGGATTCCGGCTATATACATCAAATAACACGGAGTATCTCTCTGATTTGGGCATATTTCCATCGAATTCGGTTTAATTAGTGTTTGCCTTACCCGTTGCCCTAATTCTGATTTGAAATTAGTTTGCATGTGGTCTTTTCCTTATTCTGTATGATTGATTTCTTTTCCTTATTATGTATGATTGATCTTCTTTTCCTTATTATGTATGATTGATTTTTCCTTCCCTTATTCCGTATGATTAATTTTCTTTCCTTATTCTGTGTGATTAGTCTTCTTTCTATGTTCGTTCTTTCAATTCCTACTACTATATAAACCCATCCACTAATCCCCTTAACAGACCTCATTACTGCTATTACTCTCACTATTCTCTTCTTTCACTTGTTCCTCACTTTGTTACATTCGAATATTTTTTGAAACTGTTAAATTCTTGGCCGGGTGACAACCAAGGCTATAATACTATTAAACGACCTCCTCCGGTGCAAGGACTGCTCGTAGCCCTTCTCGAGGCTCTTGTGAACTCTGAAGCATCGGGGATTTGGGGTTCCATTGTATTCCTTCAATTGCTGCTACTGAATCACTACTGATATTCTAAGTTTCTCACTCTTTTGCTCGTTTAACTTTGCTACTGGTTAGTGTCCTTGATTTTTACAATTTTAACTATCTCCCTTTCTGTTTGTCTATGCCGTGTGCGTTCTGTGTTCCAATATTGTTTGAACTTTTGTAAGTAAGCATGATTCAGTTTCATCAATCCCTGGTACTGTGTGTATGCTTTACTGCAATTCTATTATTTTAACAATGCTCTGCAATTCCATGTTCTCTAGTAGTTGAACTCGGTAGGCTTCAACATATGTAATAGGCTCTTATTATGTGAATGAATTCTCATCTTCTTAAGTGCTACTTATAAACTAATGTGTGTTACCTACCTTGTCCTGTATCTCTTGATAAATCAATGCCTGTGTTTTAGACCTTGGTAAGTTATTCTTGCCCAACCTGTTAAGTTTCTGAGGCCGTACTGATTACCTAAGGCATGTTCCCATGCCATTTAAGTTTTAATATATGTTTGATTTGTTATGTCTTTAGCGTTGCTTCTAGGGCAAATTTATATGTTAGCTTCTTATTTTATGTCTGGGTAACTGGTATGAGTTATTATGCTTGCCTGTCCTATTCCTTTTAAGTTGATATATTTTCATGAGTTCCCTAGACTTTGGCACTGTCGTGGTCTGTTGTAAACCATGCTACTAGGTTGTTATTGTACTACTTGTGATCATGTTAGGCTCCCATGTTAGAAATCTTCATGAAATTGCTATCCCTCTGACTATAACTACTATGATTAAGGCTCACTTGTCTAAAGTCTTTTAGACTAACTCTGGCTAATACCTTTTGCTAAACTTAATTTCTGGAAAACTTAGCATGTGTGTGTATGTTTACCCTGTTAACCCAATAGACCTACTTCTTAAATCCTCCTAATGTGCGACTGTGTCCACCATATTATACCCTTTCCTATGTTGAATGATCGCTCAATATGGTGTTAGTTTTCTATGTCAATTTTCTATGTTAAAGCTGGTTCGCTGGTCCACTTAGTTGGCATGTTCAAGCCCTCTTGTTTTATCAATCTTGTTCCCTTAGATTCTAAAACAAATAAGTGCCTATATGTTTATGTAATCGTGTCCCTATGAGGTATTATAGACTTCAGAGTTGTCAATTGGTTGCCATATATGGTTCCTCCATCTAAGCCTGGTATGATCTCTTGTGTGGCCCCGAGTTATGTAATTGATGCACTCTCCTGTTTGAGGTGTGCTTGGATTTGGGTCTACTATTCATGTGAAAAGTGAGCTTGCTGAAGGCCTAGGCAATACTGGATTTTTAATGGGCCGGTTCTGTTTGTTAGGCCTGTAGTCTTTGAGTATGTAATGCTTGCACTTGTATTCATCAATTTGGTATGTAATAATCTATAATAACAAATGATGGGGAAATTAGTAAAAAAGGGGGGATATAGTACTTTAATTCTCACATGAATGGGTAGAAAATATGCCTATAGGATCTATGTGGTCTATTTTCTATTTGCCTTACATGCCTTTAGTTTCATGTGTAGAAAGTCTGCCTATAGGAGTTACGCACACACTTCACTTAATTTGTCAAAACATGTTAGTTCGAGTATTTGCTATTCTTGTTTCCATGTCTACTACTGTGCTCACTTAGACAACATGCCTATAGGATGTAATAGCACATGCCTTACTAATCTAGATACCATGTTTATAGAATTTCAAATAACTAATTGGTCAAATTTCTTCTATTACTTTAGTACATTGCGAATCTAGATACTATGACTATAGAGTTCTAATCTTTAATAGACTATTTCCATTGTTTTCATTACACTACCCCGCCTATATGACATGTCTATAGGAATAAAGTGTTATAAAATCAACTTAATTGTCAATTGTTAGAAATCCTGCCTATAAGATGTCGTTGTGCATAAAAACTATTTATGAGATCAACGTTGTTAATACTAGACTCTCAAAGCTGTGTCATTGCCTAATCACACAACTGTTAGGAACCATGCCTATAAGACATTAATGTCTAACTAAGGTGTACGCTTATAAAACTAGCATTAGTAATCTGGTCACTCGTATCGCTTTATTGCCTCACCAATAATTAGAAATCATGCCCATAGGACTCGCGATGTTTTAACTTGCCTATACGCTACTTATATAATATTATTGATAAGAATAACATAGAAATCCTACCTATAGGACTTAACGATTAACACAATATACTACCTAATTTAAGAATCTGTGACTGATCGCGTGCTTTTGCGCTTATGTATGGAGGCTAACTTGAGCCTTTCATTGCTATTATGTGCAGTCCTACCTGTTTTGAATGTCGCCTAGTTTTTATCATTTTGAGCATCCTAAGTAAAGTCTAGAACCACCCAAATAGAGGTCCAAAGCCTCATGGACCATAGGTATGGGATGGGTAGTGCACGCATAGAGTACAACCTAGAATAGAATTAGAACGCTTTTAGGTAAACAACTCTAACATAGTAATCGGGTAGCAGGAGATGATAGTCTGTGCCCGCTGAATAATATGCGCAACTCCTACATAAAGAAAGTTGCGAAGTATTATTTATGTTGCACGGGGTGACCCTTTAGGATAAATAAACTTAGGAACCCCCGACTCTTCTCTTTTAATACCCATTTAAAATAGTTGTCACACGTCAAAACCCGATTTCGCGAGAAAACGGCGACAGACTTTGTGGCCGATTTCAGTCTGGGACTATTGCCTCTAGACCCCAAGGAGGCAATAATGGTGTCATAATCGACATCGGGAGTTTGGACATTATTTACGGACGGAGCTTCAAACGTAAAAAGGGTTGGGGCTCGGAATAGTCTTAATCACTCCTTCGGGGGAAACCTTAAGGCAAGCCATCAGAATGATTCCTTTAACTAATAATGAAGCAGGGTACAAAGCTTTCATTGCAGGGCTCGAATTGGACCGGAGGGTTGACTCCGAAGTCATCGAAATCAAATGTGATTCATAATTTGTGGTAAATCAGGTCTACATAAATTTTGACACCAAAGAGGAACGTTTGCAACAATACGTGGCAAAGGTTCAAGCTCTATTGGCATGATTTTGGGAGTGGTCAATAACTCATATCCCGAGGGAAGATAACGCGGAAATAGATGCATTGGCGAATTTGGGCTCATCAACAGAAATCCAAGGATCGGAATCAGGGACGGTAGTACAACTGATGAACTCATCCTTGAACACAGATGGTTACTGTGAGGTGAATACGACTAGTTTGGTCTGGGACTGGAGAAATGAAATAATTGATTATCTCGAGCATGGAAAGTTGCCCAAAGACCCCAAAGCATGAAGAGCATTGCGCACCAAAGTTGCACGTTATAACTTTATGAAAGGCCAATTGTACAGAAAATCCATTCAAGGCCCATTGGCCCGGTGCTTAGGAGCATCAGAAGCTAACTATGCCATGAGAGAAGTCCATAAAGGGATATGCGGCAACCACTCAGGTGCAGATTCTTTGATGCTAAATTTAGTTCGGGCAGGGTATTACTGGCCCCATATGCAACAAGATGCTAAAGACTTGGTACGAGAATGTGATAAGTGCCAACGCTATGCACCACTAGTACATCAACCAGCAGAACCTTTATGTTCGGTTGTGTCCCCGTGGCCGTTAATGAAATGGGGGATGGACATCGTCGGACCACTGCCACTGGCTCCTGGAAAGGTAAGGTTTCTTTTAATTTTGACTAACTATTTTTCTAAATGGGTGGAAGCAGATTCTTATCAAAATATCGGAGAATGCAAAGTGGTCGACTTCCTGTGGAAAAATATAATTTGCAGGTTTGGAATACCAAAAAGATTGCATGCGATAATGGGCCGCTATTTATCGGCGCAAAAGTTACAAAATTCCTTGAAGATAAAGAAGATTACCTCTTCACCTTATCATCCGAGCTCAAATGGTCAAGCAGAGTCAACAAACAAAGTGATTATTCAAAACCTCAAGAAAAGGTTGGAAGCAGCAATAGGCAGCTGGCCCGAAGAATTACCTGGGGTTCTATGGGCCTACCGAACAACTGCCAAGTCAAGCACAGGAGAGACCCCTTTTTTCATTGTATACGGTGAAGAAGCTTTGATACCGGTAGAAGTGAGGGAACCAACTTTAAGGTATTTTGAGGCGAACGAAGGATCAAACAACGAAGCAATGCTAATCAACTTGGAGCTGCTTGAGGAACGCAGGGACGTGGCACATGTCAGAATGGTGACTCAAAAGCAAAGAATGGAGCGAAATTATAATCGAAGAGCCAACCTCCGATATATCAAAGTAGGAGACTTGGTCTTGAGGAAGGTAACTCAAAACACCAAGGAACTCAACTCACGCAAGTTAGGCCCAACATGGGAAGACCCTTACCGGGTTTCAGCTATCACTAGGAAAGGATCATACGAGTTGGAGAACCAAAACGGAGACAAGTTGCCCAACAAATGGCATGTGGCTCACCTCAAAAGATATTACTGCTGATGAACAACAGTCAAACAGAAAGTATGTGCTGCACTGTTTTTCCCTTCATTTAGTTTTTGTCCCAATTAGGTTTTTCTGGCAAGTTTTTTAATGAGACAGTGACGGAAAGCATACTACGATGACATAAATGATAAGACCTTTGATAACAAGGCGTACAAACAAGTTTCCACTCGGGAACGATTAGATAATCTTTGCTTCGATAGCAAATTCCCACTAGAAAGTTAAGTTTGCTACCAAACATGGGTTACCCGATCGTTTCCGAGCACAAACCACTAGAGGACTGTTAGGTATTCTTTCGCTCGATAGCATGGGTTCCTAATGGAAAACAAGATATGTTGTCGAGTGAAGGATTACCTAGTATTCATTGGTGGGATCTTCGAAGATACAAGACTTCCAGTATTCCAATTCGCATTCTTTACATTCGAACACTAGGGGGAGTGATATGAGGTGACGACAACACTGAATGCCAGGCAACATTGAATGCCACATCAATCTGGAAACGAAATTCCGGAACAGAATACATCATCGGGACCGGGGACTGCGCAGCCAGCCCCATAGAAATAAGTTATACAAGATAGCCATAAGTCATGAAAATTTCTTTATAGCCACAAGTCATGGCAATCTCTTTTCTGTATAGCAAAATGCTTATGTACTTTGAAAATAGAAGGAATTAAATGAAATTAAATCCTTTTATTTTTAGCTTATTTCTTATCTGAACGATGAGTTAATTTTACCATTTGAAAGTTAAACAAGTACTTCAAATGTTTGTGTCGTAATGAATAGGAGACGGCATCTTCAAGACCACCGTAAACATAAGAGGGACCTCTCTTATAAAAACCCTTATGTTAAAGGGTTGGTTCCGGAAGGATCAATGCCCGGAATCCATAATGCCATCGGGGAAAATTACACCCAAAGTTGCATACAAAAAAGACGCAAAAGCAAATTTGCGCAAATACTTATTGAAAACCTCATGTAAAAGGGATAATTCTCAGAACCAAAATTCCATCGGGGAAAAATGCACACGAAGATGCATACAAAAAATACGCAAAAGCAAACTTGCGCAAATACTTATTGAAACCCTCATGTAAAAGGGATAATTATCAGAACCAAAATGCTTAGAAGAAAAAGCATCCGAGTTTACACATAATAAAGCGTGAACAGAACAACACGTGTAGAATACTTAAGTAAGTACAAAAGTTAAAGACTTGCAGGAATATTCAAAATGAAAATAAGACTCAAACGATACTTGAGCAAAAAATATGTTTTTATTTACAAGGGCACGTCAGAATGATAAAGGTACAAAATAGAAAAAGAAAGAAAAATCTAAGCTGCAGCGTCTGCGGAATCAGGAAGAGAAGTATCCGATTCCTCGGGAATTGGTTCCACTGATGGCTCAACATTTTCCCCAGCTTGGTCTTCAGCATCATCACCTTCCGATCCCTCTTCGATTTCCAAAAATTCAGAACCGGAATCAGAAGAACCTAAAGCGCCAGACTGCGTCGGGAGTCCATTATTTGCAGCCAACTCAAGCTCGAGGGCCTTAGCAATTTCGGCATCAATGTTAATGATACCAGTCTTGGCCTCTTTTAAGGTTTCTCTCCTCATGCTATACATGAAATAAGCTTTTTCAACAATGAGGGAAGCTGCTCGGCGCTTGAGTTCTTCTTTGAGTTGAGTAATTTTGGCGGAAAGGTTTTCCCGGGCGGACCTAGCAGATTTGAGACTGACATCGAGTTCACGAACAGTTGAACTACAAAGCATGTTATTCTCGATAGTTTTCCTGTACTTCTCTTCCAATTGGGCATGTTTCGCCACAACATCAGCAAGCACTTCGCTTTTGAAGTTTAAGGTTGCTTGCAAATTAATCACTCTTTAAGCGAAGGCAGCCTCGTACTCAGTCGCAACAAGAATGGCATCCTGGACATCAGCCCATTTAGCCTTGGCTTCATCAAATCTAACCCTCAATGGGCCAACTTCTTGGCTGAGGGTTATCACTTCTTGATCACTTTGTTGCAAACGAGCCTTCAAAACAACGACCTCGATTTCTTGGTTTCCAGTTACGAGAGGTGGAGAACAGGCTGGTCTCGTTCCGCCAAAAGCTAATCCTGTTCAGAAGTAAGTTCTTCCTTCTCACGAATCAGCCTTTGAAGACCCTCAGAAGCTAGAAAGTTGTCCTACAAAACAAGAAAAGGTTAAAATTAGAGTACATTTGTTCAAAAGTAGAAGAAATAACAAAAGAAGAAAGGAACGTACTGCTATGGTGTTATACATAGCATTGTTCAACAAACACTCTCCCAAGAGTGTATGAATCTTTTCCCAGTATTTTTCTGAAGCCAAAGGCTTCAGATAGTTAGCAAGCTCTACCGGCCTCTAAAGCAAATTACACCCGGTGGAGACCGAAAGGGTAACACTCATCCTCCTTTGTGAATCTTCAAGAAGGCAGCATAATTTTGTTCCAAATTCTCATGAACTGAGGATTGTGGAGGAGGGGAACCTTCTTTATGGTCAGGTGCGGCAGATGGAGATAATGTAGCAATTGCTGTTAGAAGTGTGGATGAAGATATGAATGATGTAGCAGTCGCTGGTGATGGTGAAGGTGGAGATGAAGCTGATGGAGTGGAAGAGTGAGTAGCACCTGCATCAAATGCAATGCTAGTTATTTGATGCTCGCCAACCAAAGACGGCATGGACCCGGTACTTAGCCTCGCAGTACTGGTTACAGCAATTGGGGCCCGAGAGAGAGAATTGGCATTATCTACCAAATCAAATTCTCCCCAAAGTGCTGAGACGTCATCTTCAGTTGTTGCAATTCTCTCAACAAGTCGAGCATCTTGTTGAGATAATGAGGATCGTCTCTTTCTATGTAAAGAAGCTCCGTCATCACTAGCTTCTTCATCATCGTCGATCATCACAATGTCTATGACCGGTCCGGAAGCAGGCCCAGAGAATCCTGTTCGAGTAAGTGCCTCGTGAAGCAGCCTTGCCGCATCAGCAGGGTCAGCCAAAACATCTTCCTCGGGGACATCAATTGCGCCCGTAGGTAGACCTAATTTCGTGAGCAAGTCAGATGGGTTCAACCAAGTTCTTCATATACAAAAAGTGGAAACGAGGTAAATTAAAATTACCATGATTTTTGGCATTCCACCTGTATTTAATGGACAGTTCTTTCCACAAATAGGTTTTGGGCGTTGTGATGTCCAAGATCTTCTAAATCCACCGGTCCAAGCCGTCTATCACCGGTGGGATACATCGAGTCGCTGTAACAAACAAAGGTTGAATGATCAATACAAGCATGAAAGAATATTTAATAAGAAAAGATGTATTTACGAGAACTTACGAGAGCGGTTCCAAAAAACCAGAAAGGATGATGCCATTGTTGCAATAATGTCAATGGTGGCAACTGCAACGAACTGTTCCATCCACCCACGGTCATTGTTGTTGTCCATGCTAGACAGCAGAGGATGGTGGCCACTCTTGCAAAGGTTTATCATTCCCACGCGAAAGATCTTTGGGGAATAGAGATTCATCATATGATCTAGGGTTAGCTCCTCTCTAGTTTCTTGGCACAAACGCCGAAGGCAGGCGATCGTCCTCCACACTGAAGGACTTACCTGTGCCAAGCACACTTGGTAGCAAAGGAAAAACTCCGCAACTACGGAATCAAGCTCTCCGCTCAAAGAAAACGCACCCAAACTAAAGGGATACATTAAGAAATATGTAAAGCCTTCCTTAGGAAGGGTCACTCTCTCCGATAAATCAGGAGAAATAATATTTAATTCAGGGCAGCGGCAGTCCTCCTTCACAGCAGGAATACTTAAAAGGCGAATGGATTAAGGGTATGTACTAACGGCTTATGTACGAAGGTTAGCAGTAGGAAATTTCTCTTCAAGATCCTTCGAAGTACTAAGCCTTCTTGGGATGATTGGAGGAACGGAATCCTCGGTTTTGTTCTTGCCCTTTGAAGAACTAGCATGTTTTGAAGAGGAAGCCGTTGGAATAGAAGAAAGAAAAATTTCTGGTTCAAAGAAGATCAGAGAAAAGTTGGGAAATAAAGATGCAAGTTAGGAGTTTGAGAAATTATGAAGTACATAAGAGGAGGATGATGCTTATAACTAAATTTTTGGCGGCTAAATTCATGGCCATGATTACCTCGATAATCGACAAAAGTTGTGCTAAATCATAGGAAAGACATGGTCTAATCAACCGTAAGTGGCCTTCAAAAAGAATTATAGTATTTCCCGCCAAAAAGAGTATTTCTACCAACTTTCCGGTAACATAAAGTTATGTCACCGAAAAGCAGGTGGACTACCTGTATAGGAAAAAATACGACATGACACGTGACCGCTTAAAGGAAGGACACGTGGAATACAAGATGGAGATGGCCATTGAACATAGTTGTTTCGCTTGTCACCGGAAGAAATAATGATCGTAAAAGGAGTATTAAATGCTTCGCGCCCGGTAACATTTAATACGAAATATTTTACAGAATTAAGGATGATGGCCAATTACAAGGAATTTGGCATTTATGTCTAACGTTACATCTTCATCAATGGCCCTCATAATTGACATTAAAGAAGGGCATGATCCTAGGACTTCCTTTCCTAGTCATAGCTATAAATATGGAGCTCAATTATCATTGTAAGTGGACGAATGTTCTGGCTAACTTACAATATATTCTATACAATATGTTTATACAAGTTTATTCTCTCGCTTTTGATCACATGATTGTTGTACCCGGAAACTTTGTTCGCGGACTCATTAGCTCTGTTGTTTCATCTATATTCTAAGGCTAAGTAATTTATATTTCTTCATTTATTTTATTACTTTTTGGATCAAATTAATTGACTTGTTTAGAAATCATGAACAAATTCAACTGTACCGTTTTACGGGTAAACAAAAGGAGGTTTGTTAGTAATAATTTAGGACTTGATTGACATTTAACAGTTTAACAAATTCACGGATTCTATTTGTCTTATTCCTACTTTACTCATATCATTTTCCAATAACCTTTTCTTAGAAAACAAGAATAATTTTCACTTTGCCCCTAACCTTTAAGGGTTGGGAAATAATATTTCCTCCATCTTTTAAATGAGAACGCTAATAGGCACTAATATTTTTGGGTGACAAAAAAGTATCATTGTCTTTACTAGTTTTCACTGGGGTGAATTGGCAAACATAGTAGCACGTCACGTACCTCGTACAGTAAACATACCATTACAATTACAAACCTTTTTTTTTACTTGAAAATGTCCAAGGAATGTAAGCTAATGACACTTTTCAAAGTACCAATAAACTAAAGGAAGCTTCACTTCGTGTTCCTGATGTACATCAGCTTACATTTGTTTTTAATAATTTTACTTTTTCTTTTAACTTTTTTCAACAGCAGAAGCACATTATCAGAGCGATCTAGGATTTGAAACTTTGGGTACCTATATCGATTTCAAGTTAATACGTATGCAATAGATTATAATAATATGATAGGTCGTTTAGAGTACTAGCTCAAGTTTTTATATTTCGAGACCTTTCATAACTTTGTTTGATGATTTATGACTTGTGTGCATGGTCCGTATCGTTTTCTGAAAAGTTTAAACGCGAATTTTCAAAGAAAATATGATTTTTGACTTTGAATGTGGCTAGAGTTGACCACGGTCAAGATTTTTGGTAAATGACCTCGGATCGGTGCTTTGACAATTCCGGTAGATTTCTATGATGATTTTGGACTTGTACATATGTTTGGTTGGGCTCCCGGGTGACCCGAGGCTGTTTTGACGCTTTGTGTGAAAAGTTGGAAAATTGAGTTTGAACATTGAAATTCTTGAGTTTTGGTGAGCGATTCTTTATTTTAGACATTATTTTGATGATTGGAGCTTGCGAGTGAGTTTGTATGATGTTAATATACTTGTGAATATTTGGATTGGAGCACGAGGGGCTCGGGTGAGTTTCAGATAGGCTTCAGACTGTTTTTCATAGGTGAAGGATTGTTGTGTGCTGGGCTGCAGGTCTCGCATTTGTGAGGACATGTTCGCAAATGCAAGCCTCGCATTTGCGAAGATTGGGAAGGGCTTGGGCACTTTGCTTTTGCGAAGTCATATCCGCTTTTGTGAATGGACAGGTATCGCAATTGCGAGAGAAGGGTCGCAATTGCAACATTGGGAGACTTAGGAATAGTTTCCCATTTGCGAGGCTTGGTTCGCTTTTACGAAGGGCTGGGCCTTTGCAAATGCGAAGCGTAAGTCTCATTTGTGACATATGGGAGGCTCAGACACTGACCGCGGTTGCGAACATTGGTTTAGTTTTGCAAGCATCGCAATTACGAACAAGAGTTCACAATTGCGATATCTGCAACCGTGTAAAAGATTGGGATTACTGGACTTAGTTCATTTTACACTATTGTTTAGACCTAGACTCCATTTAGGCGATCTTTGGAGAGCAATTTCTTCCCAAATTCATAGGTTAGCAATATTAACTTATTATTTTTGAAATTCTATTACTTTTGCATGAATTTTATTGCCAAATCTAAGATCAGAGTAGAAATTGAAGGTTTTGGGTAAAAAGAATTTTGTAAAATTGGGATTTAGACCTCAAATTGAAGTCGGATCTCAAGACAAATCACATAATTAGACTCGGGTGAATGGGTAATCGGGATTTGATCTTAATTTTGGATTTCGACCACGCGAGCCCGGGTTGACTTTTTATTTTTTAACTTTTCCTATTACGTTGAAGATCGAACATTTTTCATACGATGGTAGTTTTTAAAGCTTGTTTTGACTTATTTGAACAATATTTGACTAGATTCGGGTGGTTTGGAGGTTTATTCTAAAGGGAAAGCCGTGTTGGATTGTTGATCTTCTTCTGGAAAGAGGTAAGTGTCTTAGTTAACCTTTATTGAGGTAATTAGGTTATAATTGTGTCTATTTTTTATGTGATATATGTGTTAGGGGCGGCGTATGACGAGTGTATATGTGTTACCCATGGGATAAGAGCGAGTAGAATTAGATTTATTTTGCTATATTACTCTATGTATTATGTCTTCCATGCTTTAGATAGAATGTATAACTCCTTAATTTCTCGTATTCATGTTATTTCCTATGTTAGGCTTATTGAGATATTAGGTGTTGAGATCGTTGAATTGTTGTATTGGTTCTTGGTACCAAAGTGTAACTACTAGAAAATGGTTCTATTGGAACAATTATTATGCAATGGTTACGCAACTGTTACAACAGATTATGTTTTGGAACGGTTGTAATCGTCCTAATAGAGTCAAAAGACTTTTTATGACGACCTGATAGGTCGTTTTGAGTACTTACCTTTATTTTCATATTTCGAGACCTCTATTAGCTCCATTTGATATTTCTTGATTTGTGTGCGCATCCCGAGTCTTTTTCTGAAAAGGTTTAACATAAAATTATGAAGAAAATATGATTTTTAGCTTTAAAAATAACTTAAGTTGACTACGGTCAACATTTTGTTTAAACAACCCCGAATCGATATTTTGACGATCTCGGTGAGTCCGTATCGTGATTTTGGACTTGAGTGTATGCCAGGAATTCAATTTGAAGGTCCCTAGGTTAATTTGACTTGTTTTGCTGAAAGCTAGTAACTTGACGGTTTGGAGATTTCTTAAGTTTTACCGTGTGTTGATTTTATGGTTATCGGGTTCAGATTTTGGCTCGGGACTTGGTATATGTCTATTTTGCTATTTGAATCTTGTTTGCAAAAATTGGTGCAAATCGGAGTTGGTTTGATAGGATTCAGATGCTCGCTTGTGATTTTCAAAGTTCTTGAGTGTTCTTTGAAATTTCAAGCATTTTAGAGTCCAATTCATAGTTCTAAGTGTTATTCTGGTGTTTTGAGCATGCAAGTGAGTTCGTATAATGTTATGATACTGGTGTGCATGCTTGATTTGGAGCCCGAAGGGATCGGGTGAGTGTCAGATAGGCTACAAACCATTTTGGACTTAAGAGATTGCTGATTTTCAGCAGTTTCTGGTGTCTCGTGTGATGTGCTTCGCGATCGCGGAGAGGAAGTTGGGTTGGGGCAGAACTTTTTCTTCGCGAACGCGGGGACTTTCCAGTGACCGCGAAGTAGTGGAGGGTTTACCCTTCGCGACCATGACCATACTCTCGCGAACATGACCATCCTCTCGCGAACGCGATGGGTTGTGGCATCTGGGGGTAGGCATGGGCATTCTTCTACGCGAACGCGACACACTGGCTGCGAACGTGGAGGTTGGGCTATGGATCTCTTTGTGAATGTGAGAAGGAGTTCACGATTGCGATGGCCATTTGGCCAGTGTTCTTCTCGAACGCGTTAGGTGCTTCGTGATCACGAAGGGCACCTCACGCCCAAGTATTTAAACATTCCAAAATCATGATTTTCACCATTTGTTTTACCCATTTTCAACTTAGAGCTCGGCCTAGAGGCAATTTTGAGGAGGTTTTTCATCCCAACTTTAGTGCTTAGTAGATTTAAACTTCTTTTATTACATTTCCATTAACACCCATTGATTTAACATTTAATCCAAGATTTTCTATGGTATAAATTAGGGATCTAGGTAGAAATTGAAAATTTTAAGAAATTGAAATTTAGACCTCAAATTGAGGTCAAATTTCAAAACTAATCACATAACCGGGATCGGGAGTGAATGGATAATTAGATTTTTGTCCGAATATCAAGTTTTAACCAAGAGGGCCCGAGGTTGAATTTTGTTGACATTTACAAAAAATATTAAAGATTGAATCTTTTTCACGCGTGGGTAGTTTCTAAAGCCTAATTTGAATTATTTGAACTATATTTGGCTAGATTTAATTGGTTTGGAGGTTAATTCTAAAGGAAAAGCAGTGGATGTGCCTTGATTTGGTTGCGGAGTAAGGTAAGTGTCATGGTTAACCTTGATTTGAGGGATTAGGATTTGTTGGTCTATTTGCTAAGTGTATTATATGTGGTGTCGACGTAATGTGAGAAGACGAGTATATATGCATTTTCATTGGATTAAAGCATGTGGTGGAAACTGTTTCTTTGTGTTAGATATTTTCATTGACTATGTTTTCCATGCTAAAGTTAGTTATTACTTCTTTAATTATTCATTTCGTATTCGTTGTTTATTTCAAAGATGTTGGGAATTCTGAAAGTTGAGTTTGTTATCATGGCACTATAATTGAAGTGAAATTGCTTCCCGCCTTGCATTGTTAATTCAGATTTGTATTGTTGCTTGGTGAGGAAGAGTGAAAAGTACGAAATATGTTGTTATGCCTTATTTATATACGTTATCATCTATTGAGAGGTTGTGAGGATTAAAGAACGAAGGATGATATCGTGCATTTGATTGCTTGTCATCATTTATCATATCATGTGAGGTTTGAGAGTAAAAGCACGAACGGTAATGCCATACCATTTTATTTATAATATTACATGGTGAGGATGAGAGTAAAAGCAAGGAGGTGAGGACTAGAGTAAAAGCAAAGAGGTGATGACGTGCCATTTTTGTTTATTTCATTGCCTTATTTGATTCCTGGATTGGTGACTTACTTGGTTACAATGTTGCTTATTTCGGAAAGATGTTATTTGGTGATTTCACACTTGCCGTTCTGATGATATTTCACCCATCGGATGTCCCCTCCCAGTTAATATTTTAATTGTTTTACTTGTTATTTTGTTGCTTTATGTATATATATGTACATGATTTTATGTAGGTATCTTTTCATAGCCTCATCACTACCTTATCGAGATTAGGCTCGACACTTATGGAGTACATTGGTCGGTTGTACTCATGCTATATTTCTGCACCTCTTGTGCAGATACTGGTATTGATCCCAACGTCGTCTAGTGGTGTTCTGCTCGGATTCAGCTACATTCGGAGACTTGAGGTATAGCTGCACAACGTTGGTATCTTTGAAGTTCCATTCTTTATGTATTCTACTGTTTATCTAGTTTCAAACAGTTGTATTTGCTTCAGACCATATGTGTAGTACACTAGTTGCTTATATATTCGTGACTCCGAATTTTGGGAGATGTTTAGATATCGTCATATGTATTTTATTATTCCATTTCAGACTATTTTGGTTTATTTTATTAATGTTTTATTTTGAATTATTTAAAATTGGTTAAGTAATCTAGCTAACATTGGCTTGCCTATCAAGTGAAATATTAGGCACCATCACGGTCCCGGGGGTGGGATTCTGGGTCGTGACACTTTTGGGACACTTCTAAAGCAAAAACGTCCCAATAGGACCGTACTGTCACCATAAATAAAGCTATGAAGACGGTTTATGTAGGCGATACAATAAGGTTGTTTATGGGAACGGTTTGGTAAAATAAATGTATATATTTTGAGAGTTTATTTTTCCTTCCTTACTTTGTCTCCTACATATTTATTTAAAAAAATAGAAGATCCTACCAGCATTTTAATAATTTTTTTAAATTTATTTTTTATGTTAAGAAACCAATTTAACCTAGAAATAATCGCCATTCGTTTAGTCCCATTGCGGTTCGTTTCTCTTTCAAGCTTCAAAACTATATTTCTCTCAAGTATCAGAACCATCTCTAACGTAGAAAAAATCGCCATCGGTGAAACTGTGCGGTCTGTTCCAACGAATAATACTACTTCCGACAAAGGACAACTATTTCAGATGATATAGCGGAATCTCATATGTAGGTACTTTAAGAGTACTCTCACTTGACTCTTTTGCCCTCATCCCTGCTGTTCCTTCAGTGAATTCAAAAGGGTAAATTCTACTCTTTTTACTTCAACTGATTAGGTTTTAATTTACTTAACTTTATCTTCTGCTTTTATTCTAATCTGCATTTTTTCGTATTTCGTATCCGATCATAATCTATTTCTTTGCTATCATCTCTAAGCAACACCAGGTGAAATACTAATTTTTGGAGATTTTTACGATTTGATTTTCGATTTTATTTTTTGTTTGCTTGTTACATGGAATTTGATATGTTTTGCAAAGAATTTTGGTCTAAGGTTCATTCTTTATGATATCATTTAGATTTGCTAACATCTTAGACATGTTTGATATTTTCTTTGGCTATTCGATGTTCGCTACTATTTCGCTGAAAAATCTTCTTCTTCTGCTTTTTTTTTTTTTTGTGGTAACATTTTTGATAAACCCATTAATTTACTTTTGTTCTTTGTTTGTATATATGATAAATTGTGGTTTCTAGTTTGTAAAATTGAAGGTTTAGTAGGTGCATTTTGATTTTGTTTGTACTAGGTTTCCTACGTCTCATGAGTCATGAGTAAGCTTAGAAGAGTCTGGAGGATCAGTACAAAGACATTTGTACTTATCTTCTAGAGTCTATAGAGGTTTGGGAAAATTTCACTTCTTTCTTTCTCTATCGTGCGATTTTACTCTATCATTGATGTTTGAATCATTCATTCTTGTTCTCTCATATATGGTGAGAACACGCACAACATCTATAGCCGGGCAAGAGCCAGAGCCCCCTATTGCACCCACTACCAGGGGTAAGGGTCGGGGCCGAGGTAGGGGCTGAGGCAGAGGCACAACTCAGCCTAGAGCTCATGTAGCAGCACGCACTGTGGAGCCTCAGATTGATTATGAGGAGGAGATCCCAATTAAGACCACACCGGTCGGACCCGCTCAGGTCCGAGAGGGATTTATAGCCACTCCTTGCTTCAGGATGCTCTAGTCCGCTTAGCGGGACTCATGGAGAGCGTGGTCCAGACCGGTGCATTTTCGGTGGCACCAGCTGTCTCTCAGGCTAGAGGAGGAGCCCAAAATTCCCCTACTAACACTCCGGAGCAGATGGCTCCCATATATCATACTCCAGTAGTTCTTCCAGTTGGGATAGTTCAGCCTATTATTTCTACACAACCGGGGAGAGGCCCATGATGTCTTCTGAGTGATTGATGAGGTTGGATAAGTTTACAAAGCTCTTCTCTATTCATTTTACTGGTGCACCTTCTGAGGACCCACATGATTATTTGGACCGTTGCCATGAGGTTCTACGCAACATGCGTATTCTTGAGATCAATAGGGTCGACTTTGCAGTGTTCCTGACCGATTCTACAAAGAAGTGGTGGTAGGATTATGAGTGGGGTAGACCAGCAGGTTCGCCATCCCTCACTTGGTATTAGTTTTCGCAGCTTTTTCTGGAGAAGTTTATTCCTTTCACTATGAGAGAGGAGTACAACAGGCACTTTGAGTGCCTTCAGTAAGGTAGTATGACCGTTATCCAGTATGAGACCCGATTTGTGGATCTAGCTCGCCATGCAGTTATCTTACTCCCTACTGAGAGGGAGAGAGTGAGGAGATTCATTGATGGACTTACTTTCAGTATCCGGCTACATGTCACGACCCAATTCTCACTATATGCCGTGATGGTTCCCAATGTCGCCGTTAGGCAAGCCAACAGTGAACTATCCATTTAATTATTTAATTTATTACTTTTAAAATCATGGCTCTTATAAATTATGAAAATCAATGCTTGGAAAATCAAGGATATATGTAATATTAATAAACATAAAAGAAAATGGAGACAGCATTAGAAAAACCATAACATCTACTAGAGATTCCCAAAATCCGATGTCACAAGTGCATGAGCATCTACAAGGAAGTACAATTCTAATAAAACATATGTATGGAATGTAAAATAGACATAACAACATAAATAAATATGATGGAGTCTCCATGTGCTCTGGATCGTAACATAGAATGCAAGTCATCATAAAGTCCCCTCAACAGTTGCGCTCATGCGCCCAAATGACTACCAAAACTACTTGCACAGTCAGTGCAGAAGTGTAAGCATGGGTACGTAAATCAATGCATACCCAGTAAGCATCTAGCCTAACCCTAGAGAAGTAGTGATGAGGGATCGACATTACCACTTACTAGTGGTCCAATAAAGTTTGTAGACTAAAAGTAGGCATGGGATGGAGCATAGCAAGTAAAAACAACAAAACAGATATAAATGCATAATATTGTCCTCAACAAGAGAATAAACACAAAGTAATCAATAACTGGATACTACCTTAAATGGAATAAATAATGTTCAACACCAAATAAACGGTTACATCTCTAGTTAGAAAAACTTACGGGTACATTGACTTCATATCAGGCATTACACACAATTCTGCCGAGGCGAGCGGCCCGGTTCCATAAGAGTAATGGCACAAGTTCCTGCCGTGGCATATGGCCCGATCCCTAATGAGTTCGTTTAGATCGATCCATAATCGTGCACACTATTGAGGGTCGACCGACGCGAACCATAGATGCATCTCATAATACTACAAAGGCGAATGACCCGATCACATAATGATAATGCTGAGGCATTCAGCCCAATCCCATAGGACTAGTGAAGACTTGATGGGTCACTGGCCCCATTCACGAATATATGTGTGAGTCATGAAATTCAAAAATTATCGGACAAATATGTACAACGCAGAAGAAATTCGTAAAAGAAAATGTATTCTCTCTACTAACCAAGTAGCTCGCCAAATATCTAAGTCGCAAGTTAGATAATCTACGAAAGATTAGTCTCAGGCAAAATGTAATTTAAAGCATTTAAACAGGTATGGATGTCTTAATTATTTCAATTAAAGCATGGCGTCAGTCTAAGTCAACCGGGACCTAATAATGAATTCTAGCATCTGCACGGACACTCGTCACCTCATACAAGCGTAGCTCTCACAACATGTAGCACATAGCAAAAATAATACCTACAGGGTAAATTTTCCCTCACAAGATTAGACATGAGATTTACCTCACTCCGAAATCCGATAACCGGCTCCGACGCCTCTCTAAATCCTCTAACCAATGCCAAACGAACTAATTCAAAGAACATGAAAATCAATCAAAACATATCCAAGAACCTATAATATATCATTTAGAATCAATTCTCAACCCCGCACGAAAAATCAACATAAGTCAACTCCGGGCCCCTGGCCCGAATTAAAAAAATTATCAACAATAAATATTACCCATAACTTATATAGTCTATATCAAGAAAATCATAGAATTTCATCCATGAATTGAACCCCAAATGAAGGATTTACAATTTGTCAACGTTGAGGCACAAAATCTCAATTTCTGGAATCCAAATAAGGATAAAAATAATAACCAACAGAAATAATCATGGGAAAACATCAAAAGAAAGGTTAGATATTTTCCCCCTTATTGAGACGAGAACTACGCCGTAAATATTACCTCAAATGGAGCTCTAGAACTCAAGATATGCTCAAAATACTAAAATGCTCGGTCTGCCTATTTAAAACACTGCCCAGGTGATTTTTGTTCTTTGCCTTTGCGGGACACCTTCGCGTTCGCGAAGAGCAATAGTTCGTACCAGAAACCAGCAATCTTTGCTTACACGAAAATGTGCATAACTCTCTCATTCGACCTCAAAATTCGACGATTCTTGTTCACATGGTTACATAATTACGATTCGAATCTAATGGTTCAATATAATAAAAAAATAAAATGTTTTTTCTCAATATCGTACCCTTTATGCCGAAAGAAACGATACGAAAATATCAAATAAGAGCGCGACACAACCCAAACCCATCTAAAATACACACGAGGCCCCCAGGACCCCGTCCAATCATACCAACCAGTCCCAAAATATACGCAAACCTACTAATTGTACATCAAAACTATTAATTGTACATCAATTCAAGCCTAGTGAACTAATGTACTTTTAAATTTCTAAAACTCACGCCGAACTATGCTAAATCAATCTGGAATAACCTCAAATTTTGCATGCAAGTCCCAAATGATACAACAGACCTATACCAACTCCCGTAACTACAATCCGAACCCGATATCAATAATGTCAACTCTCGGTCAAACCTTTCAACCTTTCAAAACATTAATCTTCTAACTTTTTCCAAAAAGTATCAAATCAACCTTCGGACCTCCAAATACAAATCCGAACATGCGCCTAAGTCAAAAATCACTATCCGGATATAACGGAACCGTTAAAAGGCCGATCCAAGATCACTTTTTGAAAACCCAAACGAGGTCAACTCTTCCAACTTAAATCTTCCAAATTGAGAATTATTCTTCCAAACCAACCCCGATCTTCCCGAGACTACATGTGCAAGTCATAATACATAGAGTGAAGTTACTCAAGTTCTCAAACCATCGAACGATATGCTAGATCTCAAAATAACCGGCCAGGCCGTTACACTACAAATGGCCAAAGAGACTGGGAATGATATTTCTTTCCAGAGGGCCGTAGAGATTGCTAGACGGATCGAGATAATTTGTAGTCAGGGTAGAGAGACGGTGTCTGATAAGAGGACTCATTATTTTGATGGCTTCAGTGGTGCCTCCTCTAAAGGTAGAGGTTCTTCAATAGCGGCCATCCTCCCAGGGTGATTCAGTCTTCTCTCTAGGCATCCCACGGTGCTTCAGATAGTCATAGTTCATATGGGTATCATCCGGAGTAGTTAGCTATCACAGTGAGTATCTGGGCCTTCAGGGTCTGTCCCAACTTTAGCAGCCACATCAGCCAAGGGCTTGTTATGCATGTGGAGATCTGAGGCACATCGCGAGGATTTGCCCTAGGTCATAGGGTGACATGCCACAATAGAGTTCTCGTGCCATGGTTCCAGCACCGACTGCTTCACCGCCTGCTCAACCAGCTAGAGGCGGGGGTCAGGCTGCTAGAGGTGGAGGTTAGTTATCTAGAAGTGGTGGTTAGGCCATTAGAGGTGGAGGCCAGCCAATAAGAGGTTGCCCGAGGGGGGGAGGTCACAGTGGTAGGTCTCAGCCCCGTCTTTATGCATTACCAACCAGACCCGAGGGAGAGTCATCTGACGCCATCATCACAAGTATTGTTCCGGTTTGCAATAGAGGTGCCTCAGTTCTATTTGATCCGGTCTCTACTTATTCATACGTGTCATCCTATTTTTCTTCATATCTAGTTATGCCTCGTGATTCTTTGAGTGCTCATGTCGATGTGTCCACGCCTATGGGAGATTCTATTATTGTAGATCGTGTATATCGCTTGTGTGTGGTTTCAATAGGGAGCTATGAGACTAGGGTAGACCTTCTACTTCGTGATATAGTAAACTTTGATGATATCTTGGGTGTGGATTGGATGTCACCTTATCTCTCTATTTTGGATTGTCACACAAAGACAGTGACATTAGCTATGCTGGGGTTGCCTCAATTAGTATGGAGAGGGACTCCTGGCCATTCTACTGGTAGGATTATTTCTTATGTGAAGGCTCAGCTTATGGTCGAGAAGGGTTGTCTAGCATATTTGGCCTATATCCGTCATCCTAGTGCCGAGGTTCCTTCCATGGATTCAGTACTAGTTGTGCGCAAGTTTCCAGAGGTATTTCCTATAGATTTGTCGACGATGCCACCCGATAGAGATATCGACTTCTGTATTGACTTGGCTCCGGGTACTCATCCCATTTATATTCCACCATACCGTATAGCCCCAGTTGAGTTGAAGGAATTGAAGGAGTAATTGTAGGATTTTCTTGATAAGGGATTCATTAGATCTAGTGTCTCACCTTGGGGTGATCTAGTGTTGTTCGTGATGAAAAAGGATGGTTCGATGAGGATATACATAGATTATCGGCAGTTGAACGAAGTCACTATCAAGAACACGTATCCTTTGCAGAGGATTGGTGACTTTATTGATTAGCTTCAGGATTCCAAAGTGCTTTCGAAGATTGATTTGAGATTTGGCTACCATCAGTTAAAGATTAGGAAATCAGATGCCCCTAAGAAAACTTTTCTGACTCGATATCGTCACTATGAGTTCTTAGTGATGTTATTTAGCTTGACAAATGCCCCATCGACATTAATGGATTTGATGAACCGTGTGTTCAAGCCCAGGTTGGATTCTTTTGTGATCGTTTTTATTGATGATATTTTGGTTTACTCTCGTATTCGAGGGGAGCATGAGCGGCATCTTTCGGTTTTACTTCAGACCTTGAGGGATAGTCAGTTATATGCCAAGTTTTCAAAGTGTGAGTTCTGGTTGGACTCGGTTGCCTTTTTGGGCCATGTTGTATCCTCCGAGGGAATTAAATTGGATCCTAAGAAGATTGAGGCATTTTAGAACTGGCCTAGACCTACTTCAGCTACAGAGATTCGGAGCTTCTAGGGTTTGGCAGGGTATTATCGCCGGTTCATAGAGGGATTTTCATCTATCTCATCCCCACTGCCCAAGTAGACCCAAAAGGGTGTACTTTTCAGGTGGTCCGATGAGTGTGAGTTGAGCTTTTAAAAGCTCAAGATTGCTTTAACTACAGCCCTAATGTTGGTGTTGCCTACAGGTTCAAGATCTTACACTGTGTATTATGATACATCGCTTATTGGTCTTGGTGAAATGTTGATGTAGGATGGTAGGGTGATTACTTACACGTCTTGGTAGTTAAAGGTTCATGAGAAGACTTACCTTGTTCATGACTTAGAGTTGACAGCCATTGTTCACACACTGAAGATTTGGAGGCACTATCCATACGTCAGACTCTCAACACATGTTTAAGTAGAAAGACCTTAATTTGTCGTAGTAGAGATGGTTAAAGTTGCTAAGCGACTATGATATCACTATATGATATCATCAAGGGAAAGCCAATGTAGTGGCCGAGAGTATGGTTAGTTTGGCATATTTACCAGTAGTTGAGAGGCTACTAGCCATGGATATTCAGGCATTAGCCAACCGGTTTATGAGATTAGATGTTTCGGAGCTTAGCTGTGTTCTTGCTTGTGTTGTAGAAAAGTCTTCATTATTGGAGCGTATCAAGGCTCGCCAGTTTGATGATACTCGCTGTTGTTGAAGGATATGGTGCAGCAGGGTGGTACCAAGGATGTTGTGATTGGAGAAGATGGTGTTATACGGCTACAAGGAAAAATTTATGTTCCAAATGTTAATGGGTTGAGAGATTTGATCCTTGAAGAGGCGCACAGTTCGCGCTATTCTATTCACCCAGGTGTTACGAAGATGTACTATGACTTGAAACAACACTATTGGTGGCGCAGAATGAAGAAAGACATATTTACTTATGTATCTCGGTGCTTGAATTGTCAACAGGTGATATATGAACATCAGAAACCAGGTGAACTGACTCAGAGATTAGAGATACCAGAGTGGAAGTGTAAAAGCATCACTATAGACTTTGGGGTTAGCTAGCCATGGACCTTGAAGAAGTATGATGCAGTCTAGGTTATTGGGGACCGGTTGACTAAGTCCGCGCACTTCATTCTGGTGGTGGCCACCTATTCTTCAGAGATGTTAGCTCATATTTACCTTCAGGAGATTATCCACCTGCACTACATGCCTATTTACCTCATTTTTTATCGGGGCACACAATTCATATCGCATATTTGGAGAGTCGTGCAATGTGAGTTGGCACACGGGTTGAGCCGAACACAATATTTCATCCTCATACGGACGAATAGTCCGAGAACACCACTCATATCTTGGAGGACATGTTATGTGCTTGCGGTTCGTTTAGTCCCATTGCGGTTCGTTTCTCTTTCAAGCTTCAGAACCTTATTTCTCTCAAGTCTCAAAACCATCTCTAATGTAGAAAAAATCGCCATCGGCAAAACTGTGCGGTATGCTCCAATGAAGAATACTACTTCCAACGAAGGAAAACTATTTCAGATGATACAGCGGAATCTCAGTCAAGTGAGTACTCTCACTTGACTCTTTCGCTCTCATCCCTGTTGTTCCTTCAGTGAATTCAATACGGTAAATTCTGTTCTTTCTACTTCAACTGATTAGGTTACAACTTACTTAACTCTATCTTCTGCTTTATTCTAATCTGCATTTTTTTCAAATTTCATATCCGATCATAATCTATTTCTTTGCTATCATCTCTAAGCAACACCAGGTGAAATGCGAACTTTTGAAATTTTTTTAGGATTTGATTTTCGTTTTTATTTTTTATTTGCTTGTTACTTGGAATTTGATATCTTTTGCAAAGCATTTTGGTCTAAGGTTCATTCTTTATGATATCATTTAGATTTGCTTACATCTTAGACATGTTTGATATTTTCTATGGTTGTTCGATGTTCGCTAATGTTTCGCTGAAAAATCTTCTTCTTCTGTTTTCTTTCTTTGGTAACATGTCTGATAAACCCATTAATTTACTTTTGTTCTTTATTTGTATATATGATAAATTGTGGTTTCTAGTTTGTAAAATTGGGGGTTTAGTTGGTGCATTTTGATTTTGTTTGTATTATATGGTAATCTATATGAATAAACTTGCAGGTCGTGCATTTTGGGGACAAAGTTATTCTCGAGGATCTAATCTAGAATCAACTTTTGAATTCAATTAGTAGTATTCTACTTCAATTTATACTATAATATGCTGATGCATGAGTTTAATTCTTAATGAACAGTTTATCTTTCTTATTTACATATGAAAATTCCTGGCTACTTTCACGGTTTAGGATGATGGAATAATGGATGTGTTAGAAAATTCCTGGCTACTTTTAGACTGTAAGTTGTCCTTTGCTTTTTTTCTTATTTCGTTTCATGTTTTTCCTATTTGTTTTCCCTTTGACTGGAAAAAAAGTTAAGATTTTACAGTTTGACACTAAGTCTAATTTAAAACTTATAGTGAAATATTACTTACCAGGCATAGAAATGGGTAGTGATGTTAGTTAGTAAAGCCTTGAATATGGATAAAATTGGAGATTTAGATTTTTGGGGAAAGATGTAGTGGGTTCATTAGAAGCGAGTATAAATGACTTTGCCACGTTCACGACTCTACACAAGCTCATTGCCAAATTTTCCAAATTTACAGAAATAATATGTTTTGCGAAAATAAAAAAGCCCTCAAAATTTTAGTTATTTTCAAGTATTTGCATTAGTATTCAATTTGTAGTATTCTAGCAGCTCATGCATTTTGTGACACCAGTTTTTGGGATTAGACTAGGCAGCGATGTTTTATGGATTCTATTATATATTTAGAGTATTTTTATCGTATTTTATTAATGATTTAATTTTAAAATTATTAAACTGATTAATGTTTTAGCTAATGTTGGCGTTCCTATCAAGCGGATGTTAGACACCATCACGGTCCCGTGATTGAGATTTTGGGTAGTGACATAATCGTTGATGGTATGCATGCATTATTGTATATGGTTCTGTGTGATGGACTGGATTGTTAAACACGTGAATTGTCTGTTCGGTGGTTATGTGTCAAGACCCAAATCCCACTATAGGGGTTGTGATGACACCTAATTTCTAAGATTAGGTAAGTCTATTACTTAACAAATTTAAATCAATAAAACATGATATAATAAGACATAATTTAATATAAAAGCGAAAATAGAGTCAATACAAGCTAAAATGGAAACACTCAATACATCTTGCCAGATCTAGGTAACACATAGTCTTGAGCTCTAAGTGACTGCATGTGGAATATTAAAAAAATAATAATGTTCGAAGGTAAATTTAATAGTATCAATATAAAGGATGAGACACCAAGAGACTGTGACAACATACAGCTCTACTTTGAATCCTCACGACCGATGCGAGCTTTCGATCTCAAGATCTGTTGCCTCCAACACCTAGATCTGTACAAAAATATATAGAAGTCTAGTATGAGTACACTACGATTGATACCCAAAAAATATCGAGACTAAACACAGTGAAGTAGTGACAAGGTTCAAGTCACTCTGAAGCTTCACCAAAACACTCTGAAGTCAATCCGAAACTCCCTCGAGTCCCTCGTCCCACACCAAACATCCATACAAGTGCGTAAACCTCATACAAACTCACTTGCAAGTTCGAAACATTAAAATAACATACAAAACCATGAATAGAACATCAAAACACATCATGCAAGTTTTTTTGGTAACTATCAACTTTCAATAATTTCCAAGTAAGATATTTACAAATCTATCTAGACTTTAAAACTCAGTCAGCTGATCATATATCAAACAAAAGAAACTCACCGATGGAGACTATCTTGTACACCCCAGATAGGAAATCTAAAATTCTGAAGAGACATCCTAAAATTAATAGCAACTCGAACATGACAGGTATAAGCTATTTCTCTAGCTATAACATAACTTGAACTCTCTTTTTGTACGAAAATTATGTTATTTCGTTCAATCCATATTGCATAAATGAACTCTGTATATATCATCTTCACAATTATTGCTTGTTTTGTCTTTCCTCTTGTACTTTGCTCTATCTTGTTTTGCATGTGATCCCATGAAGCCATTGTTGGCCAAGAAATTTGTATCCAAGTCATTAGCTTGCTCCACACTCGTCTGCTAACTTCACATTCAACAAATAAGTGATCCATGCTCTCCTCTGCTAGTTTGTACATTTTACACCTTGTATCTATCTACATTCCCTAGTTTTTCAGCATTGTTGTTGTGAGTAATCTATCTTGAAGTTAGAGACCTGTTATGAAAACTGCTTTTGGTCTTACTGCATTCATACACATTAGATTCTTACAAGTAACATTTCTTAATTCCCCCAAGCATTTTCAAGTAGATACTCTTAATCATGCTCCTGTTGCCTGATGAATCATGTTCACAAGACTCAACTCCTCTCTTGCCTTGAATATTTTCCTTACCATCTAGCTTGCTTGTTGAGGAATAGGCATATTCACTAATTGCTTCCCCTTTATGTAATACCTAGGTATCCATTTGATCCAAAAGGTATCGTTTTTACTATGTAATTCCCAATAAGTTTTTGTTATAGTTGCTTTGTTCCGGATCTTCAAATTTGTGAGGTTTAGGCCTCCGGCTGATTTTGGCACACACATTTTACTCCAGGAAATCAATGACTTTCTAGTAATTTCATTTGCTCCAGACCAAATATAGATTATGCAGTAAGCTTCTATGGCCTTCATCACCTTAACAGGTATTATGAACAACTGAGCCCAGTAAGATTAAACTCAAAATAGAACTGATTTCACCAATTGAACTCGGCCAGCATATGACAACTTCCTTGCTACCCATGAAGACAACCTTGCAGTAATCTTGGTGATTAAGGGTTACAATTCAACTAGCTTCAGTTTTCTTGTAGCCAATGGAATCCCTAAGTACCTAAAAGGTAATTCCCCTAGCCCATATCCCAACAGTTGTTGGATATCATGTTTGATAGGTTCTGCGACTCCACCAAAATATATAGCACTTTATAACAGGTTAGCTTGTAAGCCTGAGGCAGCTGTGAAGTTGCCAAACCTTTTATGCAGTAAACCTACAGAAGTAATATCTCCTTCGGAAAGCGTTAGCAATTCATCTACAAAACTCAATTGAGTGATATTCATTTTTGAGCACTTAAGATGATATTTAAATTTCTTCTCACCCATTAACTTACTAAGGTTTCTGCTTAAGTACTCCATGACTATAGCAAACAAAAAGGGTGATTTTTGGATCCCCTTGTCTGAGTCCTCTTGCAGCATCAAATGGTTTAGTTTGCTCTCCATTGATTACTATAGAGTAGTTGACTGTTGAAACACATTCCATCACCCATCTAAGAAATTTTTGAGGGAATTACACCTCTTCCACCATCTGATTTAAAAAATTCCAATTCACAGTGTCATAGGCTTTTTTGAATATCCACATTGATCATACATCTAGGTGAGATATATTTCCTTGTGTATGCCTTTACCAGTTCATGTGCCAAGATCACATTGTCTGCTACCTTTCTCCCATAAATGAATCCAACTTGAGTTTTTGTGATGATGTTAGCAATAACCTTTTGTATTCTTCCTGCCAAGATTTTAGCTATGATTTTATAGAGAAAAGTATAAGAGGCAATGGGCCTCTACTATTTGATTGTAGTAGGCTTGGCTACCTATGGAATCAAAGTAACTAATGTACAATTGATGCCTATAAACAGTGTACCTGTTGTGAAGAACTCCTTTACTACTTCTATTACTTCATGCTTAATGATTGACCATGCATTTTTGTATAATACTGCATTATATCCATCCACCCCTGGTGCTTTGTTATCTCCTATCGAGCATAATCCTTTATAGGTTTACTTCTCTATTACTGTTTCACATAAATTTAGTTGCTGGGCGTGGTTAAGGGTTTCACCTCTTCTCATAGTCTTTCTATTTACTGTTGCCACACCGGGTAATGTTGTCCCAATGAGTGACTGATAAGAACAACTGGAGAGCGCAGTACAATGGAGAGTTATATGCTGCATTCGTGAAGGATGAATCACTCTTGAAAAGGAATCTATTGTTTCTCTCCCAATTGGTTGGACCGTAGGTGCGATTATTTAATTCATGGGCGAGGTCTCTGGTTCAAATCCAGGATGGCCCGGCTACGTCAGGGAAAAGAATAGAAGAAGCATCTGACTACTTCATGCATGCTCCACTTGGCTCGCGGGGATATAGTTAGAACTAAGTAATTTCCTCCTTTATATCTACTGCTTCAACCAGCCTCCTTCCATCTGGAGAGTCAATCTCTGTGATTTGTTTCTTCTGTTTTTTGTCTCCCATAATAACTGAAAAATAGTTAGTGTTAGAGTCTTCAAGCTTTATCCACATTGCCCTAGCCTTTTTTTGCATAACACTTTCTTCAATCATGGACCACTTTTCAAGTTGACAGATTATATTATTCTCTTCTAAGTCAAGTGTATCTGTATATTGCATACTCATCTTTGTCTGGATCTCTTACAGGTCATCTCTAGCTTGTTTAATTCTCATTACAGCACCCTTGAATTCACTTTCATTTAGAATCTTAAATTTTCCCCTAAGGTCTTTCTCTTTAAGCCAGATGTTTCTCATTTTTTCCAGGTGCAAACTCTGTGTCCAACATTCCTCCACTAGCTTAAGAAAGTTTTCATGTGTTGTCCAAACATTGAAGAACTTAAATGGTGGTTTGATCCTTGGCTCCCTCAGGTTAGTAGTTATCAGCGTAGGACTATGATCTGAGATATGAGGCAGTTTGTACTCAGTAGTTAAGTGTCCAAACTGCATCATCCCGTCTACATTCCGCATAACTCTGTCAATTCTACTCCAGATTCTATCACCCGCTTATTGTCTATTTGTCCAAGTATAATAGTCTCCCTTCCATGGTAACTCATTTAGCATCAGTGTTTCAATACATTCAGCAAAATCCCTTATCTCCATACTAGTTACTACTGCACCATGTAGTCTATCATGTGGACATGATATAGAATTGAAATCTCCCCAGATAAGTTATGGTTTGGAGACATTTTGTGAGATTCTTATAAGCTTCTGCCATAATTCCTTCCTCTGTTCTAGTGTATTGAGTCCATACACCGCTGCCATATCATAATCAATGACTTGATTCCTTCTAACCATATTACAATGTAGAAGTTGTGCTTCTTGTTGTATAATCTTAATCTGGTTTATATTACTATCCCAAAAGGATTCAGATTCTCCCATTAACTGCATGTGCATAGTTAGCTTCAAACCCCCATCCAGGAGCAATTTTGTTGCTAATGCTGCCTACTTTATGTTCCTTTACTCTTGTTTCCACTAATCCTACTAAATTTACTTTATTCTCTCTAAGGTATGTAGCTATTTCCATTTGTCTATACCTTTTATTTAACCCCCTCACATTCCATGCTAACCAAGACATTACTAATGGTATATGAATCACCTTCCTAATTCATAAGGGAGTAGGTGTGCCACCACAACATCATCTGATTGTAAGATTTCAAACTCATTCCTCACTGGTATAGCAACTTCCACTATTTGATTCATAATTCTGCCATTTATTTCCTTAGCTTCCTTCCCTTTCAATAACTATTTCTCCTTGGCTCGTGGATCTATCTCTTCATGTTCCATTATATCTTCTGGATGCTGGACTTGTTTGGTGACATTTGCATAACTAGTCCCCTGCTGATCACTAGTAGAAGTAGCTGACACACAATTATCAAACTTTGGCACCCAAGATGGTACCAATGTTTTAGGTCCCTTCCTTTTTTTTTGTTACGCTAGATTGCTTTCATTCCTCCTTCTTCAATTCACGCAACCTTTGTGTAGCACAATTATGCACTATTATTAAGAAATCTTTACAATATTCAAGTTTCCATTAAAAAGTCACTGTATGCTGGAATGTTTTCCCTGAAGGATCCATCACTATTATTTCAGATTGCAGAGGCTTGGTGACATTAACCTCTATGAGCATTCTGGAAAAAGATATTCCGGTTTGCTTTATCGTGCACTCATCTGCATATTTTCGTACACCAGTAGAACTTTCTATCCTACTCAATGAGACTCTACTCCAACAACTCATGGGCAGATTTTGGAATTGAACCCATAGGGGAAATTCTGTGAGGAACTCTGCATTAAAATCAAAATCTGGAGTCCATTACTTTACGATCAGAGGTCTGTTGTTAATACTGTAAGGGCTCACAAATAAAATTTCATTCAAATCTGCTATGCTTTAAAATTTAACACCATAGTATCCCTCCTCATGATAATAGATTTTAGGTTCCGCAACAGTGTTCCAATTTTGATTCATATACTTCTTCATATAGTTATATCCACATGTTTCTCCTATCACAAAAACTATATATGCCGACTTCCATTTATCGATTTCCTTTTCTATTTCTTCTTTATGAAGCTTTACAATTATAGTTCCTTCAACCAATTCCAGGGGTATATAATCCAGAGACATATCATTGGTTGCCGCTTGATTGTGTGTGAGTAGCCCAGTCCAAGTAGGATCTGGAACTTGTTGCTTCAGTGCTGCTTCAGAGTTTCCCTGTGTTTGGTCTTTGGTCTTTGAACATTAACGCTTGTGCTTCCTTGTAGTCTTTCATTTCCAGTCGATTGCGTCTTTAGATCTCCATTGAGGTTTAATTTCTTAATCCAGTGGCCAATTTAGCTATCGATCCAAAGGGTGAAAGTGACGGGAACTGAGTCGCTACCGGTGTTGCAATTCTCAGTTCACTTTCATTTTCTAGGGTTTTTGCTATTACCCTAGCACTTACCGAGCTTCCCACTATTACAATTACTTGTTTGTTCAGTCGACCTCGTCCTCTGGCCATGTCTACTAATGTCGGCGTATGTTAACATAACGTGCGCCGAGAGCCCAAGGCTAGAGAGAGAAAATATTAAAAATCTTACTAACATAAGTTTTTTAAAAAATCATCATCATGCAAGCTTTGAAACTCAAGAGCTTCAATATTGACAACCAAGCGCCCGATTCCTACCAAGCCAACTTGGAATGACACCAAACATTACACACAAGTGCTAAATGACAAAATGGTAGGCCTATTGCAAGTCTCGAAACAACATTCCATCCTTGATAGACACAAAGTCAACCCATTGTTAATCTTATGAAATTTCTAAATATTCAAATTTCTAACTTTCGGCAAAAAGAGCCAAATCATCCTAAGAACCTCTAAAATAAATTCAGGTCATATGCCTAAGTCCAAAATTACTACATGAACTTACTAGAACCATCAAAATACCATTCTGGATTTGTTTATACAAAAGTCAAACCTCAGTCAACTCTTATAACTTAAGCTTTGAACCTTGGAACGAAGTATTCCAATTCACTCCAAAACCTTCCCGAACTATCCCCGCAAATTATATAATAACAAATACACATGCGGGGAGTATCAAATAGGGAAATAAGGCTCAAATACACAAACGACCGGTCAGGTTGTTACATTATGATCATGGATCGTGAGTTGTCCTTGCGATGGTTGTGTACGTGAGTTGTCTATGTAGCATGTGGATAAGAATCCATTACCCTAGGATCATCCTCTCATATTTCTCTCTTGATGATGTACATGTCGTATGAGGAAAACTGATCAGTATTTGGGTTTTTGCATCTTTTCTCTTTTTGTAATTACCTTGGGTATATGCATGGTTTATCACATATCTTCTCTACATTCCATTGTTGGGTTTTATACATGCTTATTTATGCATATCTTCTTTATATGCTATTGATTGTAAGGTGAAGGCACGGTATATATCTTCTCTATATATTAACATGTGCATATGGTTTGATTCTAAAATGCATATCTTCTTTATATGCTGAGTTGTTAACGGACATATGATTTGGAACCTCTTCTCTATGTGCACTGATGTGGTCATATTTGTGTTTTAAATGAATAGATGGTACCATTGTTGTGTACTTGTGCAATTTATGATCTTAGCAGGTTGTTAGCGAGTATCGCTGGTAATTCTTGCTACTATTATCTCGTCGAGGTTAGTTATGATACTTGATGAGTACATGTGATCAGTTGTACTCATACTACACTATGCACTTAATTGAGAGTTGTCGTGATTATTGTTGAGCTGCTGAGAGATGAGATAGAGCTGGATTCCGACCGCAATCCTTGGTGTCTCTTTCAGATAGTATTTTCACTTTGTGTTTTCAGAATTGTATATCTACTGTAGAGCTCATGACATTATATTGCTAGTTTCGGGAATGTTTTTGTATTGACACAGTTTATTTATGATATTTGGATTTAAAATTGTACTATTTCCGTAATTTTGTTATCTTGATCCGCTATTGTTATGTTTAGCTTGCCTAGCAAGTGAGTTAGGTACCATCATGATCAGCTGGTGGTTTTTGGGTCATGACACAAACTTACGCACACTAGGCCCTCGTGGAAAAAGTATTAACTAGAGCAACTCACGCACACTAGGCCATCGTGGATAAAGAGTCCACTAGACCAACTTTTCCTTTTCTTATGTGATTACATATATCAAATATGAGCATAATTTGAATTAATGCAGGCAATGGCATACCAACAATACAATCAAACAAGAGAATCATTTTTTCTCTAACATTCTGAGCTAGTTGAGTTAACAAATAAGGAAATTTAACTTCTATAAGATAATTTGTATCATTAACTAATTATAAATTCATATCAATTAAGCAATCAAAAATTTCAAACAACAATCTGAACATTACCCTTAAGAACATTCAAGCACTTTCTTATCAAATAATTTTATTATCAACTATTTGCTTGCCATGACCTTGACCTTGGGAATTAGAAACTCGTGCTTAAGTTCTTCTCTTTACGGAAATCATGAATTTTCCCCAAAAACATTTACAATTAAATAGTTACAACCATAATTCTATGCTAATAACGCAACCCCATACGTCATTCGAGGCTGTAACAACCCGGCTGGTAGTTTTGAGTATTGTAGCTTCGTTCTCCCATTTATCACTTCTTGTATGTTCATTTGTGGTTATGTGACCTACCGAGGTGGTTGGTTTGGTTATGGGGATATTTCGGGATAATTTGGGTTACGTAGTCCCAATGTTAGAAGCTTAAGTTGAAAGAGTTGACCGGATATTGACTTATGTGTAAATGACTTCGGAATAAATTTTTTATGGTTCCGATAGCTTCGTATCTTGATTTTTGAATTAGGAGTATGTCCGAATATTGATTTGGAGATTTGTAGGTCATTTTGGTTTGAATTGGCAAAAATTGAAAAGTTGAAGGTTTGGAAGGTTGAGAAGTTTGACCAAGAGTTGACTTTGTTGATATCGGACTCGAATTTTTGTTTCGGGAGTTGGAATAGGTCTGTTGTGTTATTTAAGACTTGTGTGCAAAATTTGAGGTCAATTGGAGTTGGTTTGGTATGTTTAGGCATTGGTTTTAGAAGTTGGAAGTTCAATAGTTCATTAGGCTTGAATCAGGGTGCGATTCGTTGTTTCGATATTGTTTGATATGATTTCAGGGTTAAACTAAGTTTGTATCATGTATTAGGACCTGTTAGTATGTTTGGATGGGATCCTGGGGGGCCTCGAGTATGATTCGGATCATGTTCAGACTCATTTTGGACTTTGTTGAGTTGCTGATTTCTAGTACCTAGTTTCCTCTTACGCGATCGCGTAGAGTTGTTGTGGGAAGTTGGAAAATTGTGCACTGCATTTGCATACATGGGCTCAAGTTCGCGTAGCCTTTGAGTCTCAGTTCATCACGGACGTGACAAAGACCACGCGTTTTCATAGAGGAGAAGTCAGCTGGGGGCGTCAGGCCTACGAGATCACGTGGAGGAGCCCGCGTTCGCGTAGGTTCAGGGCTGGTAAGCAACACGATCGAGACTGGACTTTCGCTTTTGCGTATGCTAATTAAGGGAAGAGATTATTTTATTCTTCGCGATCGCGAGGTTATTTCTACGATCGCGATTCACAATAACTGGGCAATAGAATGTTAAAACCCAAATCGAGGGTTAGAGTATTATTTTTACATTTTGAGTTGTAAAGCGCGATTTTGAGCAGTTTAGGAGGGGATCTTCACGTCTTGGGTTGGGGTAAGTGTTCTTGACTCGGATTTGTTCATTTATCATGATTCCATCATTGTTTTTTAGTGAATTATATTGAATAAATAGGGATTTTGCTGGAAACTTTTCAAAAATAAAAAATAGAGGTTTGAAGGTCGATTTGAGGTAGGAAATGGATGATTTTGGTCTGGTTGGAATGGTAATTAAATTGGTATTCGGATTTTATGAATTTTATCGGGTTACGAGGCGTGAGACATGGGTTGACTTTTTAGGTTGACTTTTTTGATTTTGATAAAGATCAAAACTTTATTGTTTGAAGTTGTTTCCTACGACGTTATTTGTTGATATTGATTTGTTTGTGACTAGATTTGAGCGTTTGGAGTTCGATATGCATGGGAAGGGCTTGTTGGAGTTGTGATTTGCGGGTTTTGAGGTAAGTAATATTTTTAAACTTTAAATTGAGGTTGGGATGACGCACATGCTGTGTGACGGGTGTGTGGGCATGCACCGTTGTATTCATGGCTCGGTTGATTCTTTCGGACTGTGTTGTTATCAAGTCTTGTTCTATCCGTAAACTCCTTGGTTGTTAGAGTAATTGAATTGTAATTCATGTTGGAAAAACATGTTTAGGATATGTGCTTATTTTGTTGAGGCGTAGTGAGGTTATTTCTGTTGTTTTGTGTTATCTACTTAAATTGCAATTATTTGCTCAGTCATGATCCGACATTTGCATATCATATCTCTGTCTTTGTTATCATTCCATGTTACACCACATATTATTATTGTTTGGCCTAAGTAATACGAGGTTGTGAGCCTTGAGATTTGAGAGATTGGTGACTGAGGTGGGCTTGAGAGCCGTGTGGTGAGTGTTATTGTGGATCGGGCTGCACGTCCCGGCATGCCATATTGGCTTTATTATTATTATTATTATTATTATGATTATTATTATTATTATTATTATTATTATTATTATTATTATTATTATTATTATTATTATGGATCGGGCTACACGTTGTTGCATGCCTTATTGGCTTATTTATTAATGTGGATCGGGTTGCACGCCACAGTAGGCCTTATAGGCTTTATATTAGCACTTGGGCAGGATCCGCACCTCGAGAGTCATACATACCACTAGTGAGCACATGTACAGTGATATATATATACACGTGCATTGGTGAGGGGCATTGATGTTAGGCACCCGTACAATGCTGATTGATTGTGTGTATGTGTGATGATTGTGTAATTGAGACAGACAAATTTAGTACTCTAAGAGTGTAAGTTCCTCGGGAATATCACTGTGATTCATTATATTTGACATACATATCTGACATGTAGGCACAGAGATGTATCATTCCTCATGCTAGTTGTACTTGACATATTTTATCAGGGTTGGGCATGAATTGTTGAACTTGAAAGCATGTCCAAATTTCTATACCCGAACGAGCTGACTATGGAAATTTCTCTAAGCTTTTGGTTGTCATTGTTGTTATCTTACCTTTGTTGACTTTATATTGGTTCGAACTGTATCTTTCTAAGCTCGTCACTGCTTTTAGCCTAAGGTTAGTTCTAATACTTATTGAGTATATTGGCTCGGTTGTACTCATACTACACTCTCCACTTCGTGTGTAGATCCAGGTACACCTGGACGCGGTGATTGCTAGGGTGGTACTAGTACTTGCTCGGAGACTTCGGGGTAGATGCTGTGACACCCGTAGACCTTGATTTTCCTTCCTTTTATTTTCTTCAATACTGTTTTACTATTCAGACAGTTGTACTAGAGTTTGTTTTTATTGAGATATTGTAGTGCTTATGTACTCGATGACACTAGGTTTTGGGATAATTGTAGTAGAGTTATAGTTGTTTTTATAAGATATTTATGAGATTTTCCTCCGCTGAGCTTATTAAATCATTTTTTAATTCAAATACGTAGTTGTTATGTGATTGTCGGCTTGTCTAGTAATGAGTAAGGTGTCATCATGACAGGTTAGGATTTTGGGTCATGACAAGTTGGTATAAGAGCACTAGGTTACTTAGGTCTCACGAGTCATGAGCAAGTTTAGTAGAGTCTTGAGGATCGGTACGAAGGCGTCTGTACTTATCTTCGAGAGGATACCGAACTATCAGGAAACTTTACTTTCTTGTACTCTTTTCGTGCGGATTCGTTGATTCTGGAAACTGAACTTCTATTCTTCTATTCTCTCATAGATGGTGAGGACACGTGCGACCAGATCAGGTGGATGGTCACCTGTACCACCAGCTAGAATGCGAGAGGTCGGGGCCACAGTAGAGGTCGTGGTGCGACTCGTACCACAGCTAGAGCAGCACCTATAGAGCCACTAGTTGCTCTAGCTGAGAAACATATACCAGATGTGGTTGAGCCGGTGGGACCAGCTCAGGTACCAGTCCTTCATGAGGCTCTGGCCGAGATTTTGACTGTATGCAAGAGCCTTGCTGTAGCAGTTTCGGTTTTCAGTGCACCAGCCACTTCTCAAGCTGGGGGAGGTGCTTAGACTCCCACCGCCCATACTACAGAGCAGGTAGCTTAGGGACTTGAGATAGCGGGGGTACTACCAGCCCAGCCGGTTGTAGTTGCTGGGGCCCAGGTTTTCCCACCTATGACGAGGAGCAGAAGAGACTAGAGTGGTTTGGGAGGCTCAAGCCTCCAGAGTTCAGTAGGGCCTAGTTAGAGTATGCTCAGGATTTTATAGACAAGTGTCAGTGGATCCTTCGCACGGCAGGTATTTTGGAGACCAGTGGAGTTTTATTTATTACTTTTCAACTGATAGGGGCAGCCTATAGGTGGTGGGAGGCCTATGAGTTAAGCAGGCCACACAGCGCTGCCCCACTTACATGGCATGAGTTCTCAATTCTCTTCTTAGAGAAGTTTATTCCATAGACTCATAGAGATAAGTTGCGTAGGCAGTTTGAGCAGCTATACTGGGAGGGCATGTTAGTTACTCAATATGAGATGAGCTTTTGGGAGTTGGCTCGTCACGCGGTATGGTTGGTTCCCATGGAGAGGGAGACAATTAGGAGGTTTATTGATGGCCTCAACTATGGACTACGTTCATCATGACTCGAAAGATTGTATCGGGTGCGAGGTTTGATGATGTGGTTGATATTGTTAGTTGCCTAGAGCTAGTTCGCAATCAAGAGCATAAGGAGAGGGAGGCCAAGAGGCCTCGTAGTCCAGGTGGTTTCAGCAGTTCCTCATTTGGAGGGCAGTCGCATGATAGCAGGGGTCGTCTTTGCAGGCCCGCTCACACGGTTCGTCCAGTTCATTATGGTTCATCAGCTAGCCATGGTTCATTAAATGCTCGTCCAGGTCAGTCATCTTTCAGTGCTTTCTCAGCTCAGAGTTCATCCCGTGCTCCATCAGTTCAGGGTTCGTTTGTACCAGGTTTTTCTGGTGGTTATTCTGGTTCTCGAGGTCTGATTCAGTCCCCTACGCCATTATCGAATCGATGTTGCTTCAAGTGTGGAGAGTTGGGGCATGTGAGGAGGTATTGTCCCCGCCTTATGGGAGGTCCAGTTCAGCAGGGTGGTCAGGCTATAACTTCCGCACTAGTTACTTCACCACCCACTCAGCTAGCTCGGGGTGGGGCTTAGGCAGCTCAAGGTTGCCATAGAGGGGGAGGTCGATCAGGTGGTGGTCAGGATCGATGTTATGCTTTTCCCGTAGGCTAGAGGCTATAGCTTAAGATGCAGTGATCACAAGTATTATTTCAATGCGCCACAGATATGCTTCCATATTATTTGACCCTGGTTCTACTTATTCATATCTATCATCATACTTTGCTCATTATTTGGATATGTACCATGATTCCTTAGTTACGCATGTTCATGTATCTATGTCCGTGGGTGATTCTATTATTGTGGACCGTGTGTATCTGTCATAGGTGGTGACTATTGGGGGATTGGAGATGAGAGTTGATCTTTTACTACTTAGTATGATTGATTTTAATGTGATTCTAGGTATGGATTGGTTGTCACCATGTCATGCTATTTTGGATTGTCACGCTAAGATCGTGACATTGGCGATGCCGGGATTGCCTAGGATTGAGTGGAGAGGTTCTCTCGACTATGTTTCCAGTGGAGTGATTTCATATTTGAAGGCCTAATGGATGGTTGGGAAGGGAGGTCTGGCATATTTGGCCTTTGTGAGGGATGTTGGTACTGATACTCCTACCATTGCGTCTGTTTCGATAGTGAGAGACTTTCCAGATGTGTTTCCTGCACACCTATCGAGCATGCCATCAAACAAGGATATTGATTTTGGTATTGACTTGGTGTCGGACACTCAACCCATCTCTATTCCTCTGTATCGTATAGCGCCAGTAGAGTTGAAGAAATTGAAAGAATAGCTTCAAGAGCTACATAATAAAGGATTTATTAGGGCTAGTGTGTCATCTTGTGGTGCATCGGTTTTGTTCGTAAAGAAGAAAGATAGTATGCAGTTGTGCATTTATGATAGGCAGTTGAACAAAGTTACAATTAAGATCAAGTACCCACTGTTGCGCATTGATGACTTATTTGACCAGCTTCAGGGTTTTAGAGTGTTCTCCAAGATGTTTTTGTGTTCTGGTATCACTAGTTGAAGATTTTGGATTCTGATATTCTGAAGACGGCATTCAGGACCCGCTATGGTCACTACGAGTTCCTGGTGATGTATTTTTGGCTGACCAAAGCCCCAACAGCATTTATGTATCTGATTAATAGTGTATTCCAGCCATATCTTAATTCTTTTATCATAGTATTCACTGATGATTCACTGGTGTACTCACGCAGTCAGGAGGAGTATGAGCAACATCTGAGGATTGTACTGCAGACATTGAGGGAGAAGAAACTCTATGCTAAATTCTCCAAGTATGAGTTCAGGCTCAGTTCTTTGGCATTTTGGGACACGTGGTGTCCAGTGAAGGGATCAAAGTAGATCCGAAGAAGATTGAGGCAGTTCAGATTTGGCCCAGACCGTCTTCAGCTATTGAGATTTAGTGTTTTCTCGACTTGGCCGGATATTATCGCTGTTTTGTGGAGGGTTTCTTGTCCATTGCTGCACCTTTGTCTAGATTGACCTAGAAGGGTGCTTCATTCAGGTGGTCTGATGAGTGTGAGGAGAGATTTTAGAAGCTCAAGACTGCCTTGATTACAACTCCAATTTTGGTTTTACCTTAGGGATCAGGTTCTTATACAGTGTATTGTGATGCTTCACAGATTGACATTGGATGTGTGTTGATGCAAGAGGGTATGCTTTGCATAAGTTGAAGCCCCACGAGAAGAACTAACCAGTACACCACGTTCATGATTTAGAATTGGTAGCCAGACCATGCATTGATGATTTGGAGGCATTATCTATACAGCGTGTCTTGTGAGGTATTTACATATCATCAGATTCTATAACACTTGTTTGAGCAAAAGGATCTAAATTTGAGGCGAACATGGTTGGTCTCGTCCAATTTCACTCCTCTCTTTGAGGTTATAAAAACGGTCGATGCAATAGCAATACCCAACAAGAGTTGGGGTCGAATTTCGCAGGGAGCTATGTGAATGGGTGTTAGTAGTATATAACTTAGCATGCGAGTTTGTATATCTAAATTTACACTTCTACAATATTTGGTTTTGTTTGATAATCTAAATTAAACTACGATTGTGATTCAAAGAATGAAACTAGAAAATTATTTTTGTTGTTTTTCAAATGATATAAAAGGCCTAGGGCTATTACCTTCACCTAGGTGTTTGCCTAATGGGTTGTAAACTTTAAAGTTTGTTTTACTTGTTGGGGTGTATTATAGCTATCAACACTCAAGTACCCACTCAATAACACTCGGTCAGAGAGTGATTTTGCCCCATTTGGCTTTCTCAAGTCCAAATGGGTATTGAACAAAATAGTTGATAAGAAGCTCAAGTCGGGTTTACTATCTCTAGGTTCAACCTTTTAATTGGGCTTATCAATCTCTCAATTGACCCAATTTCGTACTAGACAAGTTTTTCTAGACTAAGTCTCTCTTTCTTAAGCAAAGATCAAGTCAAATAGGCATGAATTAATGTTTGCAACCATTAATTATTCAAATAAAAATAATAACACGGCTAGATAATAAACACCCAATCATAAACAAGCAATAAATCAAACACCCATTAAGTTTACACACTAGGGTTGAGTCACAACCCTAGTGAAAATTTAGCTACTTATGCATAAACTAGAAGAAATAGGAGAAGAAATGATAGTTAAACCCATATTGATAATTAAAATAGAGAAATCTATATTCAAAAAGCTCAAAATAGCAAAAACTACTAAAAAGAGTAAAAGAAATCATATACTGTGGCAGATGATGTCAAAAGTTGACCTAGAAAAGTGAAACTCTTCTATTTATACAAAGCTAGAATTTTCGGACAAAAATGCCCTTTCGGAGGTTTTGCGGCCGCACAATTCCATGTGCGGTCCGCACTTTTCTTCAGGTTGATAGGAGTGGAAATCTGCGGCCGTATAATTCTGATATGCGGCCTCACTGCTTTCTTACTACGGTCCGCACAATTCTGAGTGCGGCCACACCTTGCTCTTCTGCAGTCCGCACAAATGTGAGTGCGGCCGCGTGGCTCTTCTTCTGCTCCCGCACAATAATTGCGTGGTCCGCACTTTGAGGTGCCGGTTCTCTGAACTTTTGCTCTAACCCAACTTTTGCGGCCGCATAATTTATGTGCGGACCGTACTTTTCACATTTATCTGAAGGGAATTTCTTCACGACCTGCGACCGTAGATGATATTCTGCGGTCCACACTTCTAAGCTTTTGTGTCTTTTTTTGTCCTTGTGTTCAGATTACTCATTCTTGAGTTGGATTTCATCTTGGGAGCTCATCTTTCAATATTCCTGTAATTAAGCATATTTCATCAATTTTTGGGAAAGTAAGCGCTTTTGGACTAAAATAAAAGCTAAAGAGTGCTAATAAGTAGTCAAAATCCCCATTTATCAATGGTTAGTGCTGTTAAAAAACTATGCTATCACAATTTTGTATCATCCTAGGAAGGCCAACATGGTGGCCGATGCCTTGAGTAGAAAGGCGGTGAGTATGGGTAGCCTTACAACTGTTCCTGTTGGTGAGAGACCGCTACCATCAGATGTTCAGGCCTTGGCCAATCAGTTCGTGAGGTTAGATGTTTCGGAGCCTATTCAGGTTCTAGCTTGTGTGGTTTCTCGGCCTTCTTTATATGAGCGCATCAGAGAGCATCAATATGACGACCCATATTTGTTTATCCTTAAGGACGCGGTACAATACGGTGATTCCAAGGAGGTTTCTATTAGATATGATGGGGTGTTACAGATGCAGGGTCAGATTTATGTTTCCAATGTGGATGGGAACATAAGTTAATTCTTGAGGAGGCCCACAGTTCATAGTATTCCATTCATCCGGGTGCAGCGAAGATGTATTAAGACTTGAGGTAGCACTATTGGCAGAGAATAATGAAGAAAGATATAGTGGAGTATGTGGCTCGGTGCTTGAACTGTCAGCATGTGAAGTACGAGCATCATAAGCCAGGTGGTTTGCTTCAGAGACTTGAGATTCCTAAGTGGAAATGAGAGCGGGTTACGATGGACTTCGTCGTTGGGATCCCACGGTCTTTGAAGAAATTTGATGTTATTTGAGTGATTGTGGGCCGGTTGACTAAGTCCGCACATTTCATACCGGTCGTGACTACCTATTCTTTGGAGCGGTTGGCTGAGATCTATATCTACGAGATTGTTCGTCTTCACGGTGTGCCGGTGTCCATCATTTCTGATTGGGGCACACAGTTCACATCGCAGTTTTACATAGTAGTGCAGCGAGAGTTGGGCACACATAATGAGTTGAGTACAACATTCCACCCCCAAACGGACAGACAGTTCGAGCGCACTATTCAGATATTAGAGGATATGATACGCGCTTGTGTTATGGATTTCGGGGGTTGTTGGGATCAGTTTCTACCATTTGCAGAGTTTGAATACAATAACATTTACCAATCAAGTATGGGAGGCAGTGTTGTTCTCCAGTTGGTTGGTTTAAGAAGAGGTAGGCTAGGTTGTTGGGCACAGAACTGGTTCAGGATGCCATGGAAATGGTCAAGTCGATTCAGGATCATCTTCGAATGACACAGTCTAGATAGAAGCATTACGCAAATCGAAAGGTTTGTGATGTTGCATATATGGTGGGAGAGAAGGTATTGCTCAGAGTATTGCCCATGAAGGGTGTGATGAAGTTTGGGAAGAAGGTCAAGTTGAGCCCTCGATATATTGACCCTTTTGAGATGCTTGGGAGGATTGGAGAGGTGGCCTACAACCTTGCATTGCCACCTAGTATTTCATGTTTCCATGCTCTAAAAGTATTATGGTGATCCGTCTCATGTTTTGGACTTCAGCATGATTCATTTAGATGGAGATTTGACTTATGATGTGGAGCCGGTGGCCATTTTGGATCGGCAGGTTCAAATGTTAAGATCGAAGAATATAGTTTCTGTGAAAGTTCAGTGGAGAGGCCAAAATATCTGGGAGGCTACTTAGGAGACCGAGCGGGAGATGTAGGGTAGTTATCCAAACCTATTTGAGACTCCATGTACGATTCTAGACCCGTTCGAGGATGAATGTTTGTTTAAGAGGGGGAGAATGTAACGACACGATCGGTCATTTTGAGTATTGTAGCCCCGTTCCGCCATTTATCAATTCTTGTATGTTCATCTGTTGTTATGTGACCTGCAGGACTGGTTGGTTTGGTTCCGGGGATGTTTTGGGATTATTTGGGACACTTAGTCCTAAGGTTGGAAGCTTAAGTTAAAAGAGTTGACCGAATGTTGTCTTATGTGTAAACGACTCCAAAATGGAGTTTTGATGGTTTCCATAGTTTCGTATGGTGATTTTGGACTCATGTGTATGTCCAGATATTGATTTGGAGATCCGTAGGTCGTTTTGGCTTGAATTGGCAAAACTTGAATAGTTGAAGGTTTGGAAGTTTGAGAAGCTTTAACGAAAGTTGATTTTATTGACACCGGGCTCAGACTTTTGTTCCGGGAGTTGGAATAGGTCAGTTGTGTCATTTAGGACTTGTGTAGAAAATTTGAGGTCAATCGGAGTTGGTTTGGTATGTTTCGGCTTTGATTTTAGAAGTTGGAAGTTCAATAGTTTATTAGGCTTGAATCGGGGAGCAATTCATGGTTTCGATGTTGTTTGATGTGACTTGAGGCTTCGACTAAGTTTGTATTGTGTTTTAGGACCTGTTGGTATGTTTGGATGGGGTCAGAGGGGCCTCGGGTGTAATTCAAATCATGTTCGAACTCATATTGTATTTTGTTGAGTTGTTGATTTCTGGTACCTGGTTTCCTCTTACGCGATCGCGAAGATTGGGACGCGATCGCGTAGAGTTGTTATGGGCAACTGGATATTTGTGCATTGCATTTGCGTGTGTGGGCTCGCATTCGCGTAGCCTTTGAGTCTCAGTTCATTGCAGACGCGACAAAGACCACACGTTTGCGTAGAGGGGAAGTCAGTTGGGGGCGTAAGGCGCCAAGCCTACGCGATCGCGTAGAGGAGCCCGCGTTCGAGTAGGGCCAGAGCTGGTAAGCAACGTGATCGCAACTGGACTTTCACATTCACGTCAGCTAATTGAGGGCAGAGATAATTTTATTCTTTGCGATTACAAGGTTGTTTCCGCAATCGCGATTCGCAATAACTGGGTAGCAGAATGTTAAAACCCAAATCGAGGGTTAGAGTATTATTTTCACATTTTGAGTTGTAGAGCTCGGTTTGGGGCAATTTTGGAGGGAATTTTCATGTCTTGGATTGGGGTCAGTGTTCTTGACTTGGATTAGTTCATTTATCGTGATTCCATCCTTGTTTTTGTCGTTTATTTAGTGAATTAAAGTGATGAAATAGGAATTTTTTTGAAAACTTTTCAAAAATGAAAATGGAGGTTTGAAGGTCGATTTGAGGTTAGAATTGGATGATTTTGGTATGGTTGGACTCCTAACTAAATTGGTGATCAAATCTTTTGAATTTTGTAGGGTTCCGAGGCGAGAGACAGGGGTTGACATTTAAAATTTAATAAAGATCGAAACTTTAGTGTTTGATGTTGTTTCCTATGATATTATTTGTTGATATTGAGTTATTTGCGACTAGATTCGAGTCGTTTGGAGGCCGATACACATGGGAAGGGCTTGTTGGAGTTGTAATTTGTGTGTTTTGAGGTAAGTAACACTTCTAAACTTGGAACTGAGGGTATAAATCACCGAAAAAATGTATTATATGGTTTGTGTTGGGGTGAGACACATACTAGGTAACTGGAGTGCGGGCGTGCACTGTGGTATTCATGACTCAGTTGATTCTTTCGGACTGTGTTGTTATCAAGTCTTGTTCTATCCGTAAAATCCTTACTTGTTCGAGCAATTGAACTGTAATTGATGTTAGAAAAACATGTTTAAGCTATATGCTTATTTTGTTGTGGCCTAGTGAGGTTATTTCTGTTATTTTCAATTATCTGCTTAAATTCTAATTATGTGCTCAGTCATGATCCGTTATTTGCATATCATATCTCAGTCTCTGTTATCATTCACTGTTACGTCACATATTATTATTGTTTGGGCTGAGTAGTACGAGGTTGTGAGCCTTGAGACTTGAGAAATTAGTGACTAAGGTGGGCCTGAGAGACTTGTTGTGAGTGATATTGTGGATCGGGTTGTACACCACAGCAGACCATATTAGCTTTATTACTATTAGTATTATTATTATGGATTGGGTTGCACACCGCAACATACCTTATTGGCTTATTTATTATTGTGGATCGGGTTGCACGCGCGTAACATGCCTTATAGACTTTATATTAGCGCTTAGGCTGAATGCTCCCCTCCGGAGTCTGACATACCAGTAGTGACCACAGGTACAGTGGTATATATACACGTTCTTTGGTGAGGGGCATTAATGACAGGCACCCGTACAGTACTGAGTGATTGTGTGTGTGATGAGTGGGTAATTGAGAAAGACATGTTTAGTACTCTGAGAGTGTGAGTACGTGGGGAATATCATCGTGATTCATTATATTTGACATGCATATCTGACATGTAGGCACAGAGATGTATCATTCCTCATGCTAGTTGTACTTGACATATTTTATCAGTGTTGGGCTTAAATTGTTGAACTTGAAAGCATGTCCAAATTTATATACCCGAATGAGCTGACTATGGAAATTTCTCTGAGTTATTGGTTGTCATTGTCATTATCTTACCTGTGTTGACTTTATAGTGGTTCAGACTGTATCCTTTTGAGCTCGTCTCTGCTTTCAGCCCAAGGTTAGTTATGTTATTTATTGAGTACATTGAATCAGTTGTACTCATACTACACCCTGCATGTTGTATGCAGATCCAGGTACACCTGGACGTGGTGATTGCTAGGGTGGTGCTAGTACCTGCTCGAAGACTTTGAGGTAGCTGTTATGACGCTCGCAGACCTTGAGTCTCCTTCCTTTTATTTTCTTCAGTACTGTTCTACTATTTAGACAATTGTTTATGTTGTGATGTTGTAGTGCTCATGTACTCGATGACACCGGGTTTTGGGATGGTTTAATAGAGTTACAGTTATTTTTATCATATATTTATGAGATTATCCATTGTAGAGCTTATTAAATCTATTTTAATTCAAATCCGTAATTTTTATGTGATTGTCGGCTTGCCTAGTAATGTGTTAGGCGTCGTCACAACGGGTTAGAATTTTGGATCGTGACAGAGGCATTATTGGCCATTAATGGCTTTTCAAAACTTTTTATCCATAATTTTTATATATTTCATAATTTCTAGTCATAATTAGTCATAATGGTACTAACTTTAATACTAGAAAATAACAAAACTTATCTTGAACGATTTCTCCACAACTCCTAGGTTTCAGGTCTCGAAGAATTCTTTGATTCATGGGTGGAAACCTAGGTTTTAGGAATTAGAAGGTATTAAACGATATTAAAAACTTATTTTATATTAGAATTCATGATAGAGATATTACCTTGGGTGGATTGGGAAAGCCCTAGGTCATTCTTGCTCTCGAAAACCTCTTCAAATGATATAGAAATAACTAGGTTTCTCTTTTCCTAAAGTGCCCTTTTATTTTACGTATTTTAAAGTCGTACCGGTCAAAATTTGGGCGTCCTGCTAAGGGTAATTATTAGAGCTCGACTTTCTAAATTTTGGGCACCATTTTGGTTTGCCGCGTCGTTCAAGGAGCCGTGTCAATGATATTTTTTCGGAACCAAATGGTTGCTCTGCTACCCTTCAGTTAAATGGTCAGAACTTTTTATAGAAATATCGGAATCACAAACAATTTGATGTTTAGGAAACTAGAGTCAATGAACTTTCAGGTGATATATAGTTCATTGCTCAGTTTATAATATATTGGGAGATATAATTTTTTAAAGTTATGTCATATGCGAGTATTTTTGTTTTCTTCCCTTAAACATTTACGATTTATTCCAAACTATTTCTCCCGCTTTATGGGTGTATATATAACCTTATAACATAAGATTTATGTATTACACTAGTTCAAACTTGTTGAACACCCATGTATTTACTTAGGGCTTGAATGAGGACGTACTACTTAACGGGGAAAAAAATCCTAGGCATTACAAAGTTACTGATCAGTTGTTAGCAAAAATTTTTCATATTAATGAGACTTCATTATTGTCTCTCATGACTAACCATTGAGTGAAGAGGGACCAAACGTTTCATTTATCTGAATATAAGATAAGTTTTTCTTAATTAAAATCAATGAAATACTTATTAATCCATAACGTGCATTACATATGTAAATTCTATTAATTACTTTCTTTATTTATGCCCGAAGATAAGTTTAAACCATTGTGCTATCAATAGAAAGGGTAAGAATTTTTATTAAAAACTTCTCCTTTTTATTTGTTTGTTTGTTGCTATGCGCCTCTTTGCTTCGATATTTGGAACAATCTTCATTTCTTTACGCTTGAAATTGTTGGTTGCAAAAATGTCTTCTTATCGATAATGGCAGCAACCTATTTAATTTCATATACATTGTAAGTGTTTGAAAAGCAATTGCTTATTGCAATTCACCATACAGATTCAATAACGAAATTGTTACTCCCTTGGTGTCAATTTATATTATGGTATTCGAATTTCGAGAGTCGAACGAGTAATTTTTACCTTAATTTTTCATATGCCTTTTAAATATTTTAAATTATTATTTATCGTGTCATAAACTACTTTTTTACGTAGTTTTTGAATATGTACATAAAATTTAAAAAGTTTATGTTCAAATATACGGTTAAAATATTTGAATCTTAAAAAGCAAAAGTATCATATAAATTGGGCTGAGGTAATATGTAACTATTCTAACTTGTATATAAACTTTTTAAAAAGGCAATACAATTGGCGAAGTGAGGGCAACAATGCTACTTCGGCACGAGTAAAATATATAAGATGCCATTTTAAGAACAAAACTTGAGCTAGTCCTGACTGAAAAGATAATTGATTTTGTAAAAATGTAAGAACACTAATGTGATTTTAGGTGTAATATCTACCTACATTATTTATTTAACTATCAATTGAAGTTGTAATCTAAACACACGAGTACACTTTCTGTTGATACATTATTCTAAGTTTTAAAATTGTGCCTATGAAACTCTTTCACGTTAGAGAACTGTTTATCTTCGCAGGAAATATGAATAAAATAATGACTTGTAATCAGATGATAATATTGGAGCAAATTTGCGTATTTTTCTTTATATTGTCTATGACATTAGTAAATTGTACAACATACCCTCATCAGTAGAAGAAGGCTGTTATTGCGAGTGCATTGATTATTGGGTCATGTATTATGACGATATTCCTACACCTGAGGCAGGAAAAATTTCTATTTCTACTATCTTATAAGTGAGAGTTTAGCACCTCTCCGTCAACATGCTATCTTGCCCATTAGGGGTATTTCTGATATTTCAACATATTGTCATGCTTCAATATGAGGTGCTAAGTGCAATAATGTGAGTATCTTTTTCTTTGTGGGCCCCACCTGAACATCATTTTCACACGTATTTGTCAATGAATTCAAAAGTGGGCTGTAGTAGCAACCCATTGTTGAATCATGTCATGCGGGCCCCAGTTAATTTTACTAATTTTATAACCAACTCTCTACAAATAAAAGTAAACTATTGTTGACTTATTTGGTATACATTAATTTTTTTTTTCGTAATTAGAGTGAACCAATATATCTGTCTATAGCTCAACAAAAAGGAATAACATCTTAAAAAATTAGAACTACCCAACACAAACAGGCAATAACTGAGAAAATCACAAGTACTAATCCAAACACTTCGTCTGCAACATTTTGAAACTTTTGCTCCTTGCATGCCAGTATGATTTGAAATGTATAGTAGTATACTAAAAAGAGAAATCAAATTTACCCTACTTCTCCAATTAATTTCTTAAGAAGTCTAACATGAAATCAATGTTACATTTGCTTTTAACTTTATCCACGTTGAGCTGTTGCTATTATTTTGAAAGTACACTCTCAAAAAATCATAAAGTAAATGTTACTATGTTAATTATAATTTATTAAATAAAAATGAATATATTACTGAGATTAGAGTAACTGCATCATAATACAGGAGCTGCTCAAGCACTTTAGTGGCCTAAAACCAAAATTTATTTGGAGGTCTTAAATTTAAAAAATAAAAAATAATTTTTCTCCAAAAATCTATTGTTCTAAAGTTTGAGATATAAAATTATTAATAATTGTTTTTAGTTATCAATATCTTCTAATATTTCTTTTTGAATGATAATATAGCCAACACTTTTAATTTTTCTTGAGAATTATTGATATTGGATAAGATTTTATCAATTTTAATTTTTAAAAAGCTGCATTCCACTGAGGCAATTGTTCCATGAACTGTTAACATTATTTAATAAGAAATATAAGTATTTAAAAAAAATTATGTCTTTTTCTTTGATTGAATATATCGATTAGAGTATTATTTTCTACTTGTACTATTTTGTTAAACGCTTTTAATTTATAATAAGTTTAAACTAACAATATCATAGTGACTACTATATTTTAAGGAACATCCAAGATTAAGACAATATTGTTTTAAATTCCCATCATTTGATGATCTCATATTTTTACACTAAAATATTTGAACCGTTGAACTATTAGCTTGTCCTTCAAAAATTCTGCTTATATGATATAAATTACACTATTACGAGTTTGGAAAATGCACGATTTCCTATTAGGAGATGACGACGTGTTTATGAATAGAATTCTCTGCATGTTCTAAAAGATATTTAAGCGATTTTCGCTTTACGATAAGTCTAATACTTGTTTTAAGAAAAAAAACTTATGAATTTATTATTGCTAAAAAATGAGCCCCTTAAATTTGGGAGCTTGATTCATCATGAAGCCGGCACTGACACTTTACAATACTTCCTCGTCCTATTTTATAATGATTATTTGATTATGCACGATATTTTTAAAAAAATCTTTTGAAATTTAGTCTAAAATATTTGACTATAGGTATTGGACCCGGGCACCCGGGCTAATCATAACTAGTGTTTAAGAGAAGGATCAGTTCCAAACTTTCATTGTCACCTTAAGGACTTTCATGATAGCGTCCTTGATAAAACACCCTTTTTAGATTTTCCGACTGTGCTCCCGAGTTATAACGTAGTTTTACATCTTTATTATATTCTTATCAAAATAACTCTATCTTTGTAATGACATTACAATAATAATATTTCTCATGATAAAAATAAATGCAATGCATAGTACTGAAGGCTTTATTCAATATATCATTTTTTTAATCTCTGATTTATAGCCCTTATCTACTACTAAATACTAATAAAGGATTCACTTATTTCGAACCGAAAATATATGCGAGTTTTGAAAGGGTTTTACAGTGATCCTGGAATACTGAGCTCATATTTTTAAGATTTTGAATTGAATACTTAAGTTTTGCACTTGATATTAGAAAAAAAAAAATTACGAGTGTAAATCTGTCAAAGACAACGATAAGAAATCCTTGTTCTATAAAGCTAAAATATATATGCATATAAGTTTCATATCAATTGTATGATCTGACCATCATACAACGTCATAATGAATTATTTTATTTTATAGCTCTTAATATGCATGGTACATTTAAACTAATTACTCAAAATATAACGAGCGTTTGTCAAATATTTTTCCTTGTCGTTGTATTCGTACCTCTCTTATTTTGATAGTTTAAATAAAACATGTTTAGATGATAAGATTTACAATAATCATAGAACATAGAACCTAAAGTTATAGGTGACATTAACTTGTTGAAAGAAAATGGGTACTCAATTTTAAGAATTGTAACAATTCAATCCCTGTTTTCAGCATTTATGACTTGTTGTTTGATTTGAAGCTTTCTACTATTTCATATTATGCTTCTGAACTTATGTGTATGTTTAGCTTAGATCATGGGAGGCTCGGAACGAGCTTAGCACTATTACCTGAAACTAGTAAACTAGGTCTATATAGTATTATTGAATTTATCAGGATGTTTTGGAGCGGTCCTAGGGGACTCGAATGAGTTTCGGTGCATATTGAGCAAAACGGCTCATTGCAAGATTTTTGTTGGTGCTGGTGCCTTCATCGCGATCACGTGAAGGGTGTCGCGGTCGCAAAGTCTTGGAGCGCGTTTGCCAATGGGTCGCGAGGTTTTGGGCTTCTGTGAATCGCAAACGCGAAGGCTGAGGGTCGTGATCGCCAAAAAGACCCATGTCCTATATATAGCTGATTTCGGATTACAAAAACCCTTTTCACCCCTTTTTGGAGAATTTGAGCTCGTGTATATGAAAGCCGAATGAAATTTTGAGTTAAGATTTTAGATATGGATTCATAATACTAAACCCATTAACATACTTGATTTTTACGCGAAATGATTAAAATTGGATATTTTAAACCTGAACTAAAGAAAGTACTTATTGTTGCTTTGAGCTAGTAAATGGATCCAAGTTTGAATTTTGATTATAGATTTGAGTTCTGTCACAACCTCAATTTCCCACCTTAGAATATTCTGATGACACCTATTCTCTAATACTAGGTAAGCCGAACATTGAATAATAACATAACATATATAACCAAAATGAGATAATGAAGTAAAACAGATAAACTCGTATTAACTTCCAAAATAGAACCTTAACAACAAAATTCCCAAAACCGGTGGAACTGAGTCACAAGCTCTACAGAATTTTTTAAAAACGCCTACTACAACAGTCTCTGATGAGGAAAACAACAATAATGAGAAAATAATGAAAGGTGACTCCGAGGCCTGCGGACGTCGAGCATGTATACCTTGAAGTCTCTGGAAAGCAGCTAACAAGTCAATCAGTAATGTCCAGCACGGGTAGATATGTCTGGATCTACACAAAAAGATGTGTAGAAGCGTAGTATGAGTACACCATAACGGTATCCAGTAAGTATCAAGCCTAACCTCAGTAAAGTACCGACGAGGCCAGGTCAAGACACCTACTAGTACATGATAAACAGAACGAAAATATGATAACAAGAAGTAATGGAAAACGGAGAAATGAAAAATAACAAAGCAATTTAATAATGTAAACTAATGACAATTTGTAATCATAGAGATAACAAGAAGGAAGCAATTAATGAGAACCACAATTAGTTAAATGCGGACAAAATTGATAAGACAAGGAAGAAAAAAAGCAACAAGAATTGTTCAACCAATAACTCTTTTCAATATGAAATGCACAACAAGAATCACAACCGAGGTACCGCCTCGTATTCACATTTCACAATCTCAATTTCAATCTTTCTTTATTCCGCCATGTGAGCCTCACGTTTAGATAGTTTTGAAAATATTTTTCTCGAAATAGCTACACACACTTTAGCCTACCTTATGTCGCCTCGTGGCTTCAAGTAATTTCCTTACTAGCAACATGCACATAAATCTCACCTTATGCCGCCACACATACATTATCCCCTATCATTATACCGACGCATGCGCATCAATATCACAACACAATAACAACTCGCACCACAAGTACCCGCCATAACTTGCCATAAATCAACAATATCAATATTTTCACAACCAATGGCCCATCGCTTAACCACAATATGCACAAGAATCTCAACAATAACAAGATAAATGTGAATTTGCTCAACAATAAAGACATCTCAACAATTAACAGCTTCACCTCAATGTGATAACATCTTTCACAACTTCCGCACCAATAACTCAACAAGAAGATATTTCACGAGATAACAATTTCAATTAAAAGTAAATCAATAATTAAGGATGTAACAACGCAATAAGGAAGACAATAACTTTAACTAAGCATATAAGAGAAAAATAGCAAGTAAGAGGCAGAACAAGTATTAACAATGTCAAATAAATCATGCAAGGGTAGATTAATACATGTAAGAGTTCATTAACAATGAGGGATAGAACATGTTATGACAATTCAATTAAAGGTATGAAAAAAGTCTACATAACCTAAACCGATCAAATACCACATATAACCCGTGTACCCACTCGTCACGTTGTGTAAACAGCTTTCACATGTCATAAATTGCACAATCAATCCCAAATCCTTAGGGGTAGTTCTCCGCACAATGTTAGGCAAGATACTTACCTCAACTAGGCCAACTCAACCCTCGAACATGGCCTTTTACCAAATATTTGCCTCCACACGGCTAAGATCTAATCAAAATTGACTTAATAACATCAAACAAAGCAAGAGAAATCAATTACAATAGATAAAATTGTGATCTTTACACATTTCTTAAAAAGTCAATAAAAGTCAACCCCGGACTCGTCCGGTCTAAATTCGGGTCCATGAGTAGATACCGACTACCCATAACACCACGAGTCCATATATATGTTTTGTTTCAATATCCTAGTCCAAATCATCTCTCAAAACTCAAATTCTCATTTTTCAAAACTTTGTGAAAATTTCTCAAATTTAAACTTTGATTCACATAAATTTGATGTTAAATCTAAGATATATTCATGAAATATAGTTGAAAATTAATTAGAATTACTTACCCAATATTTGTAGATAAAATCTCCTATACGAATCGTCTCCTACCAGGTCTAGGGTTCTAAGATGTGAGAAATGAGACCTAAATCCCGACTTTCTAACCTTCTGTTCAGTTGCAGGTGTCGTAATTGAGACACCGGGTTCGCAATTGCAAACCCTCAAAATTGCAAAGAAAAGCTTGCAATTTTGGCACTAACAGTCTTAAGGGAAACCTCGCAAATGCGAAAATGGGTTCACAAATGCAAACACCGCCTCCTTCGCAAAAGTGACACAGTTATTGCAAATGCGAACCTTGCCCAGCCCCAGTCAACTTCGCAATTGCGACCCAGGCATCACAATTGTAATACCTGTGATCGCCTTGTTAAGGTCGCAACTGCGACCCTAGTGTTCACAAATGCGACACTAGAGGCAACAACACACCAACAACTCATCCGAGCCCTCGGGGCTCCAAACCATATATCTACATACGTCTAAAAATATCATACGAACTCACTCGTGCCATCAAAACACAAAAATAACATCTAGAACTACAAATCGGACACTAAAATGTATAAAATTCAAAGTAAAGTTCAAGAACTCCGAGAATTGCATATAAACATCTGAATTCTATCAAATCAACTCCAAACGATACCAAATTTTGGAGACAAGTTCGAAATAGCATAAAGAACTTATTACAAGTCCCAAAATCCAATTCCGAACCCGATATCCAAAAGACAACCTATGATCAAACTTCTAAACCTCAAATTGCCAAATATTTTGCAAAATATCATAAATCAACCTCCTGACTTTTGAATTCGATTTCGGGCATACGCCCAAGTCCAATATCAGATCCATCAAAATACTGTTTCGTGGTCATTTCCATAAAAGTCAAATATTGGTCAACTTAATCAATTTAGGTTTCTAAGCCAAGAACTAAAGGGTCGAAATCAACCCGAAATCTTCTTGGAACGAAACCAATCAACCCCGAAAGTCATGAAACCTAAGTTATAGATGTGCGAAGCATCAAAAAGGGGATACGAGGAATTACACAAAATGACTGGTTGGTTCGTTATATTCTCTCCCTCTTAAAACTAACGTTCGTCCTCGAACGTGCATAAAGACATACCTGAAGTGATGAAAATATAAGGATAACGACTTCGCATGTCGTGCTCGGTCTCCCAGCCCTCCTCGATTGGATGACCCCTCCACTGAACCTTCACTGAAGCAATATTCTTTGATCTTAACTTTCAGACATGTTTGTCCAAGATAGCCATTGGCTCCTCAATAAAAGTTAAATCCTTGTCTAATTGGACTGAGCTAAAGTCTAATACATGGGACGGATCACCATAATACTTCTGGAACATAAAAACATGGAACACCGGGTGAACCACCGATAGGCTGGGTGGCAATTCAAGCTTGTAGGCCACCCCCCACTCTCTCAAGGACCTCAAAAGGACCGATATGCCTAGGGCTCAACTTGCCCTTCTTTCAAAATAATCTAGCCTCACCCGGCTCAAACCAACCAACTGGAGAATGGCACCGTCTCCCATATTGGGCCTCATAAGGAGCCATCTGAATACTCGATTGGTAGCTGTTGTTGTAGGAAACTCTATAAGCGGCAAGAACTGATCCTAAGAAACCCCAAAATCCATCACATAGGCTTGAAGCATATCCTCTAATATCTGAATGGTGCACTCAGACGGCCCATCCGTCTGTGGGTGAAGTGTTGTACTCAACTCAACCTATATACCTAACTCACATTGCACAGCTCTCCAGAAGTGTGATATGAACCGCGTGCCCCATTCAGAGATAATGGATACCGACATGCCATGAAGTCGAACAATCTCACAGATATAGATCTGAGTCAGCTACTCTAAAGAATAGGTAGTCACCACCGGAATAAAATGAGCTGACTTGGTCAACCTATCCACAATCACCCATACATCGTCAAATTTCTTCAAAGTCTGTGGGAGCCCAACAATGAAGACCATGGTAATACGCTTCCACTTCTACTCGGGAATCTCAAGTCTTTAAAACAAACCGCCTGGCCTCTGATGCTCATATTTCACCTGATGAAATTTTGGCACCGAGCCACATACTCCACTATATCTTTCTTCATTCTCCTTCACAAATATTATTGTCTCAAATCCTGATACATCTTAGCGGTACCCGGTTGAATGGAGTACCGCGATCTATGAGCCTCCTTAAGGATCCACTCTCGTAGCCCATCTACATTGGGCACACATAACCGACCCTGCATCTGTAACACACCGTCATCTCCAATAGAAACATCCTTGGCATTATCTTGCTGTACCATGTCCTTAATGACAAGCAAATGGGGGTTGTCATATTGACGCTCTCTGATGTGCTCAAAGAGAGAAGACCAAGAAACCACACAAGCAAGAACCCGATTGGGCTCCAAAATATCCAATCTAACAAACTGATTGGCCAAGGCCTGAACATCGATGGCTAGTGGCCTCTCTGCTGCCAGTAGATATACGAAGCTGCCCATACTCTTCGCCTTTTGACACAAGGCATCGGCCACCACATCGGCTACCAGAATAGTAATATCATAGTCTTTAAGCAACTCTAGCCATCTACGCTGCCTCAAATTAAGATCTTTCTGCCTGAACAGATGCTGGAGGCTTTGGTGGTCGGTATAGACCTCACATGAAAGACCGTACAAGCAGTGCCTCCAAATCTTCAATGCATGAACAATAGCTGCCAGTTCCAAGTCATGGACATGATAATTCTTCTCATGAACCTTCAGCTGTTGAGATGTGTAGGCAATCACCCTACCGTCTTGCATCAACACCGTACCAAGGCCAATACGTGACGCATCGCAGTACAAGTGTAAGACCCCAAACCAGTAGGTAACACCAACACCGGGGCTGTAGTCAAGGTAGTCATGATCATTTGAAAGCTCGCCTCACACTCTTCGGTAAATCTTAAAGGAGCACCCTTCTGGGTCAATCTTGTCATAGGTGTCACGCCCCGACCTCGGGGAGCGCGACTGGCGCTCAATCAAGATACCCCGACCGATCAAGTCTATACAATACCTTCTACCCAACTCGCCCATGAATAAAGAGAAGATACATTTATATCACCAATTAAACAACAAGAGGTCATGTGAATAACACCAGTTCACTTCAATTAGTTATATCATTAATAAGTCCCCAAAATAGTGCACTATATATTCATAGTTAAAGTGGGACGGATGATACAATTACAACAGGTTTACTTCAACCTTCCCAAAACAAGATAAAACCCATATGTCTACCGAGCCTCTAACAAAAACAAAAGAGTACTACGACAGCACCGGCAACAAGGCTCCGGCTATACCTCAAAACACTATGTACATGGAACAAGAGATACAGGACCCCGGAATGAAGTGGGGCTCACCAAGTCAGCTGAGGAAAGGGTGCTGCTATCACTGATGTAGCTCCCTCGGCAAAAGAGACGTTAGTACATGTCGAATAGTACTAGTAGGAAAACCAAACACCTATGTATGGACTTAAAAATACAACATGAATATGATGAATCATGGTAACAATAAAAGGCTTAGTTAGGCGTTAAAGCCATAGCAAATTTATCAAGAGCTTTTAATAATATTTATAAATTCATAAGTCGGGGATACTCTACAACTAACTTAACACAAAGCGGCCCTGTCGGCTCACCCCAACGTATGCGGGTGGAGGTGCAATCACAATACTAAAAACACTACACAAAGCGGCCTTGTCGCCTCACCCCAATGTATGTGGGTGGAGGTGCATTCACCATGCCACAAACTTTACATAAAAGGTCCCTGCCGCCTCACCCCGATGTATGCGGGTGGAGGTGCATTCACAATACCACAACTCAACACAAAGCGACCCCTCTGCCTCACCCCAATTTATGCGGGTGAATGTGTATTCACAATACCACACTTCGGATTCCCGAAGCGATAATAGTTTGAACAAGAGAGTTCCTTTTTAAATCAACCAATCGGCACTTTTGGCCTTAGCAAGTGTAAGTTCATAAGGTTTCATCATATGATAAATAAGTGCTTAATCACATTGATTTCATACAAGATCTCCTCCCAAAAGGGGGTATAACATAATTAAGTCAATAATAGAGAATCATTAACACACGAGGGTTCTAACACGTTATGCTAATCGAGAATCAATTTTACTAGTTTTAATACTCCACATCAATAGACATTCAAGTTCAACTACACATGATAGAAGTTTACAAGGATTTTCGGGAATTCTGATACTAGAATAAGAGTTTAGCCTTTGTACCTCGCTTTGAGCTTTTCTTAATTCACTACACAGTTCCAAAAATCCTAGCAACTTCGATCTATTTAGAGGCATAGCAAAATTGAACACAATTTAGGAAGATATTCATGGTTTTAGCTCATTTGAGCATTTCATCAAACAGTAGGTGTGCGAATTTGATTACATGATTCTTCCAATAGATTTCCTTCACTCCGCACCTAATTCAATACCAAGAGTTTACTCATACTAGTTCAATTACCTCCCCACAATTCTCATAGCTACATGCATGCATAAATAACAACTCTCATACCTAAAAATATACTCCCAATTATCCATCTTCCCCCCCAAACTCAAAATTAAAGACAAGGGTTAGAACCTTACCACTTGGATGAAGACCTTGTGAGTTTTGCTTGTGAATTCTCCTAGTCTTGAGCAAGGATTGATGAACAATTAGCCTAGGGTTTCCTCTTCTCTCTCTAGAACACTCTCCCTTTACTCTAAAAATAGATTTTTGCCTTCAAAATGAGCCCTAAGGGATTTTAATCAAAATAGGGTCGGGTAAAAAAAATTAGAAATATGAAGCCCCGACACAGATCTACGGTCACATATGCGATCGCATAACGCTTCTACGGTCCGCAAAATAGACCGCATAATGGTCCTCCGGGACTGGGCGCCCCTCCCTCACTCTACGATCGATCTGCGGATCGCAGACCTATTCTGTGATCTCATAATGCGTCGCAGAACTACCCTCCAAAATTCTTTTGTGCTGAGTCTGTGATGGGTTATGCGACCCGCAAAATGATTAGCAGCCGCATAATGGACCGCATAATGGTCCGAAAATTTGCCCATATTTCTTCCTTAGTCTGCGGTCCGTAGATCAGTTTTACAACCGCAGAGTGGACCGCAGAAACGCCCTGCTCTTCGAAACTTTTTCTTCACTCCCTAACGCACTGTTCAACCCAAAAAGTCCGAACTGCGGTGAGCTTGTGAAACCCCCACACCCCGAAACTCCCCAACACACCGTTCTACAATCGCCAACACATAAGCCTACTTCGGCACCACGAAACTCGGGTTTTAGGTAAATTGTTTTTTTATGGAGCCTTACATGCTCCCCCACTTAATATTATTTATCCTCGAATGAGGGCCAAAATCCGCCATTAGAAACCAATGTAACTCAACTGCCATAACACACCAACAGTTCCAACTTTTGACTAACTCCCCAAATTTCCATAATTTTTGCCAGATTTTCCCCTGTAATTAGGCCTATCCTCGTGTTAGAGAATCCCAGAAACCAACCCTAACAACATATACTTGAACCAATGACGTAACATAACATAAAAATAACGGAAGTCGTGGCCTTACGAGTAGTATATCACCAAAAGGGAACGCCCTTAACATCTACTATACAAATGATACATAATTCATAGAAGGTGAACTCTTAACATTTTTATAGAACACAACTTTATAAATACATGGTTATTCAAACAAATGAGGGTATTTCGTCTTCATTTCTTCCTCGGCCTCCCAGGTGGCCTCTTCATCCTGCTGGTTCGCCATAGTACTTTCAAGAAGGCAATTTCTTTATTTCTCAGCTTACGGACTTGCCTATCAAGAATGGCAACTGGAATTTCTTCATAAGTCAATTCTTCATTAACCTCAATAGTCTCAATCGGAACAATAAGCGACGGATCTCCAACCACCTTCTTCAACATGGATATATGAAACATCGGATGCACTAAAGACATCTCTGGAGGTAGTTCTAGCCTGTAAGCCATCTGGACAATCCTATGAATGCTTATGTACGGTCCGACATATCTCGGACTCAATTTCCCTTTTCTTACCAAATGACATTACACCCTTCATAGGCGCAAAGACCACCGCTGCAAGATCTAAGTCATGTGTTGGATAGTTCTTTTCATGATTTTTGAGTTGCCTAGAAGCATAAGCTATCACCTTGCCATATTGCATCAATACACACCTAAATTTGATTCTTAAAGCATCACAATATACCACAAACCCATTTGTACCCTTTAGTAGGGTCAACACCGGTGTCGTAGTCAATCTTGATTTCAACTCCTGGAATCTTCTTTCACAAGCATCTGACCATTAGAACTTAACTGCCTTCTACGTCAATTTAGTCAACGGAGAGGCAAGAGTAGAGAAGCCCTCCACAAACTTCCTGTAATACCCTGCTAGGCCTAAGAAACTGTGAATCTTTGTTGTTAGTAAGTCTAGGCCAATTCTTCACCGCTGCAATCTTCTGAGGATCAACCTCAATTCCTACTTTGGAGATGACATGACCCAAGAACGTGACAGATTCAAGCGAAAATTCACATTTCGAATACTTCGCATACAACCTATGCTGATATAGGGTTTGTAGAACTGCCCTGAGATGACCGGCATGGTCCTCTCGACTTCGCGAATATACAAGGATATCATCAATTAACACTATCGCGAATGAGTCAAGAAAAGGCTTGAAGACTCGATGCATAAGATCCATGAAAGGTGCCTGGGCATTTGTTAGCCCAAAAGACATTACCAGAAATTCAAAGTGCCCATACCGTTTCTCGAAAGATGTTCACAAAATATCCTGCTCCCGGACCTTAAATTAATCTTGGAGAAGTACTTAGCACCCTGCACTTGGTCAAACAAGTCATCTATCCTCAGCAGCGGGTACTTATTCTTTATCGTGACCTTGTTAAGCTCGCGATAGTCAATACACATTCTCAGTGACCCATCTTTCTTCCTTACAAAATGGACCGGTGCGCCCCAAGGCGACACACTCGGCCGGATGAAACCTTTCTCTAACAAATCCTTCAATTGTTCTTTTAGCTCCGTCAATTTTGTTGGTGCTATTCTGTAGGGTGGAATCGATATAGTCTGCATGCCCGACATCACATCAATCCCTAAATAAATCTCCCTGTCTGGTGGGATCCCAAGGAGCTCATCCGGAAAGACCCCCGGAAATTCATTCACAACAGGCATAGACTCAAGTGTAGGTGCCTCAGCATCGGTGTCCGTAACCTGGACAAAATGGTAGATACACCCTTTGTTAATCATTTTCGTGGCCTTAAGGTAAGAAATAAACCTACCCTTCGGCACCACGTTATCCCTCTTCCATTCAATCACTGACTCATTTGGAAATTCGAACCTAACGGTCCTGGTTCGACAATCAAGCTTAGAAAGACATGAATAAAGCCAGTCCATCCTCATTATTACATCAAAATCAACAATCCCCAATTCTATGAGATTGGCCATAGTGTCCCAAACACGCACCGTGACAACACAATCCCTATAAACTCGCGCGGCCACAATATTCTCACCAACCGGAGTAGATACAGAGAATGACTCATGGAGCTTTTCTGGTTCTATCCCAAATTCCATAGCGACATAGGGAGTGACATATGACAAAGTTGAACCGGGATCAATAAGAGCATACACATCTAGAGATTGGACAGTCAATATACCTGTGACAATATCTGGAGAAGCCTCTGAATCCCTATGCCTACGCATAACATAAAATCTACTGGGTCCTCTTGAACTCTGTGCACCACCCCTAGTTGCACCACGCTATGTGGGTGCTGGGGTGCCTCTAGCTGGAGGAGGTGTCGTGGATGTAGTAGCTATAGAACTAACTAGCTGTGCCGCACCTCTGCCTATGAATTTGTGGGACGAGTGGCAATCCCTCTGAATGTGACCCCTCACACCGCACTCATAGCATATAGGTAGGTCCATGAATCATACCCTAAAGTGCATCCTCCCACACTTTGGGCATGAGGGCCTCCACTGCTATTGGAATCTTTCTCCAGGCGGACCCTGCTGGTGGGGTCCCCTGTTTCCCTGACTTGGCCCGGATGGCTGTGCGCTCATCGAAGACTGAGCGAATGACTTAGATGGCCCTGATGACCCTCCCCTAAATGCTGACCTACGACCACCAGAAGAACCACCCAAGTTGCCCACGGTCCGGGCCTTGATGCTACCCTCACGCTCCCTTCTATGTTTTAGTTTATGGTCCTCTATAGCTTGAGCAAACGCCACCATCTTCCCATAGTTAATATTAGAATTCAAGGCAGGTATAGCGGCCTCATTAATAACCAAGGGGTAAAGATCCTGCACAAACCGGCGTACTCTAGCCTCCATAGTGGGCAACATGTGAATAGCATACTTGGACAGACGTGCAAACTCCATATGGTACTCCCACACATTTATGCTATCCTGCTTCAGGTTCTCAAACTCAGCGGCACGAGCCACCTTAGTCTCGACAGTCAAGAAATGATCCATAAAGGCATCGGTGAACTCACTCCACCTCACCGGAGGGCTCCCCTCCTCACGGGACTCCTCCCACATCTCAAACCAAGAATAGAACAGCCCTTTCAGGTGGTAGGAGGCCAACTCCACTCCCTTCATCTCAGTAGCACGCATAACTCGGAGAGTCTTGTGCATCTCATCAATGAAGTCCTGGGGGTCCTCTTCAGGATCACTACCTGTGAACACTAGAGGATCCAACTGGAGAAACCTGTTCACCCTGGAAGTAGTGAAATCCCTTGGCTGACTAGATGAAGTATGTGCAACATTTGATCTTTGAGCCTGGGAGGCCACTATCTGAGCCAACTTCTGTATGGCTCTCCTAGGATCCCCATCAGAAACACCGGGACCGGAGGCTGGAGATGGAGTTGGAACTTGAATATCAATTGGAGGGACTGTTGCACCCTCCGTAGGTGTAGGAACTTGTACCGTCTGAGCAAGAATAGTAGATTCAGGCGGTGTAGTAATTCGGGGAATATCCTCACCCCTCGGGTGCTCACCCGCTTCATCAAATATAGAATCATCACTTCCATTAGAATTCTTTGAGGACATAAAAGAAGGGTATTATTCTATATTATAATTGGGGGAATATCCTCACCCTTCGGGTGAGCACCCGAGGGGTGAGGACTCTACTAGACACGGCACCGGGACATCCTAGGATACTTAAAACCTTAGGCTCTGATACCCCCGCCAAGCAAGACTGTATAATACCTTCTACCCAATTCACCCATGAATAAAGAAAAGATACATTTATATCATCAATTAAACATCAAGAGGTCATGTGAATAACACCAGTTCACTTCCATTAGTTACGTCATTAACAAGTCCACAAAACAGTGCACTATATATTCATAGTTAAAGTGGGACGGATGATACAATTACAACAAGTTTAGTTCAACCTTTCCAAAAGAGGATACAACCCAGACTATGTCTACGGAGCCTCTAACAGAGACAAAAGAGTACTACGACAATGCCGTCAACAAGGCCCCGGCTATACCTCAAAATACTATGTACATGGAACAAGAGATACATGACCCCGGAATGAAGTGGGCTCACCAAGTCCGCTGAGGAGATGGTGCTGCTATCATTGATCAATACCACCTGCTATGGAACCACCTACATCCATTAAAGATGCAGCGCCCCCGGCAAAAGGGACGTTAGTACATGTCGAATAGTACTAGTACAAAAACCAAACACCTATGCAAGGACTTGGAAATACATTATGAATAAGATGAATCACGGTAGCAATAAAAGGTTTAGTTAGCTGTTAAAGCCATAGAAAATTTATGAAGAGCCTTCAATAACATTTATAAATTTATAAGTCGGGGATCCTCTACAACTACCTTTTAACAAAGCGGCCCTGCCACCTCATCCCAACATATGCGGGTAGAGGTGCAATCACAATATCAAAAACTCTACACAAAGCGGCCCTGCGGACTCACCCCAATATATGCGGGTGGAGTTGCATTCACCATGCCACAAAATTTACACAAAGCGACCTTGTCACCTCACCCTGATGTATGTGGGTGAAGGTGTATTCACAGTACCACAACTCTACACAAAGCGGCGGCTCCACCTCACCCCAATGTATGCGGGTTGAGGTGTATTCACAATACCATACTTAGGATTCCCAAAATGATAATAGTTTGTACAAGTGAGTTCCCTTTTAAAATAACCATTTGGCACCTTTGGCCTTAGCAAGTGTAAGTTCACAAGGTCTCATCATATGAGAAATAAGTGTTTAATCACATTAATTTCATACAAGATCTCCTCCCAAAAGGGGGTATAACATAATTAAGTCAATAATAGAGAATCATTAACACACGAGGGTTCTAACATGTTATGCCAATCAGGAATCAATTTTACTAGTTTGAATACCCCACATCAATAGAGATTCAAGTTCAACTACACATGATAGAAGTTTACAAGGATTCGGGAATTCCGATACTAGAAGAAGAGTTTAGCCTTCATTCCTCGCTTTGAGCTTTTCTTAATTCACTACACACTTCCGAAAATCCTAGCAACTTCGATCTATTTAGAGGCATAGCAAAATTGAACACAATTTAGAACGATATTCATGGTTTCAGCTCATTTGAGCATTTTATCAAACACTAGGTGTGCGAATTTTATTACAAGGTTCTTCCACAATATTTCCTTCACTCCACAACTAATTCAACACAAAGAGTTTACTCATACTAGTTCAATTACCTCCCCACAATTATCATAGCTACATGCATGCATAAATAACAATTCTCATACCCCAAAATCATATTCCCAATTACCCATCTTCCACCCAAACGTGAAATTGAAGACAATGGTTAGAACCTTACCTCTTGGATAAAGACCTTATGAGTTTTCCTTGTGAATTCTCCAAGTTTTGAGAAAGGATTGATGAACAATTAGCCTAGGATTTCCTCCACTCTCTTTAGAACACTCTCCATTCTCTCTAAAATATCCAATTTCTACCTTCAAAACGAGCCTCAAGGGATTTTAATCAAAATAGTGTCGGGTAAAAAATATTAGAAAAATAAAGCCCCAACACAGATCTGCGGTCCGCAAAATAGATCGCATAAAGGCCCTCCGGAGCTGGGCACCCCTCACTCACTCTGCGACCAGTCTGCGGTCCGTAGACCTATTCTGCGGTCGCATAATGCGCCGAAGAACTGCCCTTCAAAATGTTTTTGGGCTGGGTCTGCGATGGGTTATACGGCCCGCAAAATGATTATGCGGTCGCATAATGGACCGCATAATAGCCCGAAAATATGCTCAGATTTCTGCCTCAGTCTGCGGTAGATCTGCGATCTGAAGATCAGTTCTGCGACCACAGAGTGAACCACAGAAACGCCATGCACTTCCAAAAATCTCTATAATCTCCAACGCATAAGCCTACTTCGGTACCAAGAAACTCCGGATTTTCGGTAATTTGTTTTACGGGGTCTTACAATAGGTGCAACAATTGATGATAAACCCTTTATGAAATGACGATGATATCTAGCCAAACCAAGGAAACTCCGAATCTCAATTGCTAAGGACGATCTGGGCCAACTCTGAACTGTTTTAATCTTCTTTGGATCTACCCTGATCCCCTCACTTGACAACACCTAACCCAAAAATGCCACCAAATCAAGCCACAATTCACACTTTGAGAATTTTGCATAAACCTTCTTCTCTCTCAAGGTATGGAGCACGATCCTCAGATGCTGCTGATGATCCTCCCTACTGCTGGAGTATACCAAGATGTAGTCAATAAGTACAATGAAGAATGAATCAAGATATGGCTGGAATACACTGTTTATCAAGTGCATAAATGCTGCTGGGGCGTTGGTCAACCCTAATGACATCACAAGAAACTCATAGTGACCATACTGAGTCCTGAAAGCAGTTTTCGAGATGTCTGGATCCCGAATCTTCAGCTGATGATACCCTGACCTCAAATCAATCTTCGAGAACACTCTAGCACCTTGTAGCTGGTCTAATAATTTATCAATATGTGGTAATTGTTACTTGTTCTTCATTGTAACCTTGTTTAACTACCGATAATCAATACACATGCACATAGAACCATCCTTCTTCTTAACAAACAGAACCAAAACACCCCCACAACGAAACACTAGGCCGAATGAAACCCTTATCAAGCAACCCTTGCAGCTGCTCCTTCAATTTCTTCAACTCTACTAATGCCATACGGTATGATGGAATATAAATGGGCTGAGTGTCCGACAAGAAGTCAATACCAAAATTGATATCTCTATTGGGCGGCATGCCTGGAAGATCTACTTAAAATATATCTAGGAAGTCTCTCACTACTAGAACTGACTCAACGGTAGGAGTATCAACACTAACATCTCTTACAAAGTCTAGATATGCATCACACCCCTTCTCAACCATTCACCGAGCCCTTAGAAATGACAGTACGCTGATAGGAATATAATCCAAAGTACCTCACCACTCCAACCGTGGTAAACCTGGCTTAGCCAATGTCATAGTCTTGGCGTGACAATGAAGAATATCATGATAGGGCGATAAGCAGTATATGCCTAAAATCACATCAAAGTCTACCATATTGAGTAAAAATAGATCAAATTTGGTCTTAAAACTACCAATAACAACTACACACGACCGATACACACGATCCACAACAATAGAATCTCCCATAGGCGTGGACAAGTAAATAGGGGAACTCAAAGAATCACAAGATATATCTAAATACAGAGCAAAGTAAGATGACACATATGACTAAGAGGATCCCAGATCAAATTAAACTGATGCATCCCTATGACAATCTGGAACCATACATGTGATGGCTACGTCTGATGCGAGTGCCTCTGTCCTATCTAGAAAAGCATAGAATCTAGCTTGGCCTTCCCTTCTAGGGTGACCTCTACTCGCCTGACCTCTACGCCGAGCTGGCTATGCTTTTGAAGCGGCAACTGGAGCAGCAACCATAGCCTGTGAAGTCTGTGGACTAGGTGGAATCCAGGGAGCCTATGTAGTCTGTGGAGGTGCACCCTTCCTATGTCTAAGGTAGTCCCTCACCATATGTCGGGTATCACCACACTCAATGCTAGCTCTCGATGGGTGTGGCTGTTGAAACTAGCCCTGGCCTAGTCGGTTAGACTAACCGCTGAAGGCACCCCGTGCAGGAGGTGCACTAGAATGTGGCTGAGCAAAGTGTGTGTAACTCCCCAAAACATTTTACCTAGAACCCGAGGTTTCGTGGTGCCGAGGTAAGCCAATGTGCTTAAGGATAGTAGAAATTCTTTGCGGCGCATGTTTTTTGGGTTGTACAGTACGCCAGGCAGTTGAAAGAAAGGTTTTGCAGAACATGGCATTTTTGCGTCCATTATGCGACCGCAGAACCTCTTCGCGGACCGCAGAATGCAACAAAACTTGAGCCAATTTTTGAAGATCATTATGCGGTCCATTATAAGATTGCATAACCATTTCGCGAGCTACACAATTCGTCGAAGATTCAGCATGAAGATTTCCTTAGGAAGATTTCGTGGTGCGTTATGTTACCGCATAACCGTTCTATGATCGTATAACCGTTCTGTAGGCAACATAATGGTTGTAGACCTGACCAGGTCTTCCCAGTTTTGGGACCATTTTTGCGGTGCCCTTTTGTCATGCCCCGCCCTTGGGGAGCGCGACCGGTGCTCAACCAAGATACCCTGGTTGAGCAAGCATGCACAATACTGTCTACCTAACTCACCCAAGAATAAAGAGAAGATACATTTCGTTAATTATACAATAAAAAGGTCACGTGAACAACATCACTTCATCACCATTGGTTACTTCATTTATAAGTACCAAAATACATTACATATTCATAGTTGAAGTGGAACACGTGATACAAATACAACATTATTAGTTTGATTTTTCCAACACCAATATACAACCCATGCCATGTCTATAGAGCCTCTAACAGAAACCAAAGAGTGTTGTGATAGTGTTGACAACAAGGCCCTGACTATACCTCAAAATGCTATGTACAAAGGACCGAAAGATATAGGACCCTGAAATAAAGTAGGGCTCACCAAGTCAGCTGAGGAGAGGGTATACTGCTATCACTGCTCAATGCCTCCCACTGTGGAACCACCTGCAACCACTAAAGGTGCAGCGCCCCCAGCGAAAGGGACATTAGTACATATGAAATAGTACTAGTATAAAAAGTAAACACCCCCTCAATAGAACGAGTAACAGTAAAGTGATAAGGAAACATGGAATCAATGAGGGCCTCATCAATATTAAAGTACGAAGTTAGGAGAAATAATAAATTTCAAGCAAGTTTCTATTTTAAGTTGGGACATCTTTAGTACCGATACACAACAGTGATTTTAACACGGAGTCTGATCTCAGCCCAATCGGCTAAGCCGTATCACCTGAGACTTCCACTCACAATACCACTATGTGCGCGACATGACATCCGAAGCCAAACAATTCCAGATTAAGTCAAGTTTTTGCTCCTATTTTTTGATATTTTAGCCTAACTCATTGATAAAGAATTAAGCCCGATCGGCTAAGCCGTCTCACCACAATGCCTTGTGGATCGATGTCACCTCACATTTCTCTAGCAATCATCTCATCCCATTTAAGGGGAATTATCTCAACATATCAATCTCATCCCATATTCGGGGAAAAGTCTCACCACCTCACACGGGGATTTTACCCCTCACTCACTCCTACACCGACATGTGTAGTTTCGTGGTTAGGTTATTTCAACCTACCCTTCCTCGGTGACTAAGTGATACTCCCAAGACATTTATTATTTAAATAATTTACAGCTCGTTTCAATGTCTTTTACACTTCTATTCATTTCATTGGCACTAGTGGCCTATATTGTAATGTCACACTCGGCACGTTGACTGTGTTTCATTTCTCATGCTCACTCCTATTGCTTTCAAACACCATCAAGGATTATCAACAACAAGGCATTTCTACTCAAGACCTTAAGTACACATGTGAGCAAAAAAGAGTATTAGGCACAATGAGATTTCTTACATAATGTGACATAATAGCTTTCATTAGAATCATGTCTAGAAGTTATAACATGTTAACACACAACCCATACTTAGATCACATTTCCGAAGGATAACACAATAAGATAAAAACATTCGGAATAGTCACATTTATAATGATCAACCCGGGGATTACAAGAACAACATGGGATTCAATTTTAAGAGAGAAATTTAGCCAACATACCTCGCCTTGAGCATCCTTAAATTAATGCAATGTTTCAAAAATTTTAGCGACTTTGATCTATTTGGAAATATAACAAAATTGAACACAAATTAAGAAGCAGTTCATGGTTCCAACTTATTTGAGCATTTTATCAAGCACTAGGTGTGCATTAAGGTTTCAAGGTCCTCTTATGGTGGATTCCTTCATCCCACTACCCAAAGTCTACCCAATTGTGCTCAACAATCTTCCCATAACCCTTTATAGTACATGCATGCATAATGAACAACTCCCATACCCAATAATTGCTTTTCTCATTACCTATTTTCAGTTAAATCCCAAAATTGAGGGCTAGGGAGTAGAATCTTATCTCTAGGATAAAGACTAGTGAGTTTTCCTTGTTAATCCTCCAAGTCTTGAGCAAGAATTGATGAATAATTAGGTTAGGAACCCCCACTCACTCTAGAGCACTTCCCCACTCTCAAAATATCAGATTTATACTTATCAAATGGTGCGTAACATTTATATATCGAAGTGGGGTCATGTTATAAAAACCAAAAAATGGACCCTCCGAACACAGCTCTGTGGTCGCAGAGTGGACCGCAGAATGGATATGCAGTCCGTAAAATGGGCCGCAGAATTGATATCAAGAACTGGGTTGTTTGGGTCAGGTCTTCAGCAGGTCTGCAGTCCGAAGACCAGTTCTACGGTTGCATAATATGCCACAGAACTCCCTTCCGGAAATCTTCTTGCTGGATCTGCGATGGATTGTGCGGTCCGCGAAAGCATTATGCGGTCGCATATTGGACCGCAAAACGACCCTCCAAAATTGGCCATTTTTCTGTTGCACTTTGCTGCCGATCTGCTGTTGCATAGTGGACCGTAGAAATGCCCTGCTCTTCAACTTCCCAATGCACTATTCAACCCAAAAAGTCTGTAACGCGGCGAGCAAACTCGCCGCAAAGAATCTATACAATCATCAAAACATAAGCTACTTTGGCATCACGAAATCTCGGGTTCTAGATGAAATTTTTACGGGGCCTAACATCCTCCCCCGCTTAAGATCATTCGTCTTCGAATGAGGGTCAAAATCCGCCATTAGTATCCAATGTGACTGCGCTGCTATTTCACACACCGGCAATTCTAAATTTTTGATTAACTCTTTACTCGCCGTGGTACAGACTTTTTTGGTTGAACAGTATGTTGGGGAATTTAAGGAAAAATGTTTGCAGAACATGGCAGTCCTGCGGTCAACTATGTGACCGCAGAAGCAGTTTGTGGGCCGCAGATCCGCCGCGGAATGAAGCAGAAAGATTTGCCAATTTTGAGGACCATTATGAGGCCACATAACTGTTTTGCGGGCCATAGATCCCATCGTAGGAACGGCATGAGAAATTTTGGAAGGAGTATATGCGGTCCATTATGCGACTGTAGAATCGGTCAGCAAACCGTAGACCTATCGCAAAGTGAAGCAGAAACGCCTAATTCTGGAGGGCCATTATGCGGTCCATTTCACGGATCGCAGAAGTGTTATGCAGTCGCATATGCCACTGCAGATCTGCGTCGGGTTTTAATTTTTCCAATCTTATAACTCGACCCTTGTCACGACCCAAACCGATGGGCCGCGATGAGTGCTCGAGTCTTACCTGTCGAACACCTTAAGCATGCGTCTAAGATATAAACATGAATAATATCCGCTGAATTACGAGAATAACATGCGTGAGGAAAATCTGTCCAAAAGATATATATACATATACATGCGGAATACAGTGGGCAAGCCGGCAAGGCTGCTATAGACAACTATATACCCAAAACTGAAAGCCGACAAGGCCACATACTATCCAACTATACATAACTGTCTACAGACCTCTAATAGAAATATAACTGTACAAAGACGGGAGTGAGCCACGTCATACCCATATATGTATACAAGCATATCGTACCAAAATCAAAAGCAGCTCCGGATCAAGTGGAGCACGCCAACTCTCGCTGATCAAGGATCCTAAGAAGGGGGACCGTCAGCTTACCTACATGCACCTGCGGGCATGCAACGCCGTCCTCGGGAAATAGGGCGTCAGTACGAATAATGTACTGAGTATGTAAGGCATGAAAATTAGTACATGAAAGACATAGATGAAACATGGAGTAAAGAAATCCATCTGTAAGTCTGAATAACTTTGTGAATTCTGAAACATTTATAATATCATGCACGTGCATTTAAATGTCGTGTCATGCATAGGTATAGGTGTACATAACATCATCAAGCCTCTGATGGCATCCCATCATATCGTCTTGGCCACTGTGGGAAACATCATCAACATATACCAACTTACAGGTGGTGGTGCGTATATAACGCCGTAACCTTTTCCCATATCCCATATCCCATATACATATAAGTAAATATATATATATATATATATATATATATATATATATATATATATATATATATATATATATATATATATATATATATATATATATATATATAACGCCATCTGGTTATGGGTCAATGTACATGTATAAATGAGTGAAGTGCATAAAAATATGTTACTAATCTCAATATACCTTTCGGATAAACTTTATCAACTACGTATTTTTCTGGGACCCATGAACAGAAGATGTGATAATAAGATACATGGGAATTCAAGAACATAGGCACCTCTAATACTCCTATGAATAGAGTCATTTATGGAAGTTGTGCATTTGCTCGAATTCTAAAAGAAAGCAGGGGTTATCCTTAACATACCTGGAGTAGGAAAAAATCTATATGATATTCTTGCTCGAATTCTCGTTGAAGCAGAAATGTCACGTTATAATTATGGAGGATGACTCCTCTGTACAGTTAGCGTCACCAAAACATTTGCAGAAAATTAAGTAGAAGAGTACTACTCCCTTTTATAGTGTAGCTTATAAAAAGATAAAATGCAATGATTTGATTATCTAGGTTTGGACAATCCTGTGGTGTGGATTCTGATTGTAATGTTCTTTAATTATCAAGTACTGGCTAACGTTTTTGATTGTAAGAATGCCTAATGTTTTGATTGTAGGAATGGCTAATGTTTTGATTGTAGGAAGTGCTAACGTTCTTGTTATGAAGTGTTGTATCCAAAATACTTTTACAAGACTTGTTATTCAAAAAGTGAGAATGAAGTGTCTTCTAGTTGTTAATTAGGTGCCACCTAATCCAAAAATGACTAAGAGTCATTCTTTTAATATGTGGCTTGATGCCACGTTTTTTTTTGGGAGGGGGGTTAATCTTATCTTATGAATTTTATTAATTTACTAGGTAATGTCCCGTTAAACGATAATTAACCAATTACCCACATAATTAGGAATTATCTCAAACTACTTAAAATACTACTCATTTTTAATATACTTTACACATCATACTATCGTGGTCATATGGTACCTTGTATGGTACTAGTCCATAAATATCGAGTATTATAGCTCGGACCGTATTTTATCCCAAATCGACAACCTTCAACGAAACTCATTTTCTTTAATTCGTGTATCCTATATCCTTCATGGTACTTACTTATCACTTGTTATAAATAGCATAAATACATTAACCTCAAGATAATCTTATCCCCGAGTCTACGTCGATTAACTGAAGATGAACTTTAACGCACGAAACGCGAGATGTAACATTCTTCCCCCCTTAGAAACATTCGTGCTCGAATGTTTAACTCCCCGGGATCTATATAACTTTGGCAGAGTCGCCTTTGTAACAACATTACTACCAACTCTTCTTCTAGAAACTCAATAATTCAATGCCACATAGGATCACAATCATCAATAACGACAATGGCCTCACACGACCAATGAGAATAACTAACACAAGAATCCATACACGTACCTTAAGGTTGTGATGTCGCAGTCGAACCCTTCTCTGGAGAAGGAAATAAGTAGGGATATCTAGACTTCATGTCTTCCTCGGCCTCCCAAGTCATTTCTTCCACATTGTTGTTTCTCCAAAGTACTTTCACCGAAGCTACGTCTTTAGTTCTCAATCTCCGAACCTGTCTGTATAATATAGCAATGGGAGTTTCTTCATATGATAGCTGCTCTGTGACCTGAACGTCGTCAACTGACACAACTCTTGAAGGATCTCCGATGCATTTACAGAGCATAGACACATGAAAGACTGGATGTACAGACTCCAAGTCTGAAGGCAAGTCTAACTCATATGCTACCTGGCCTACCTTGCGTATGATCCTATATGGTCCAATGTACCGAGGGCTAAGTTTTCCTTTCTTACCGAACCTCATAATACCTTTCATCGGTGATACCTTTAGGAATACCCAGTCGTCAACCTGAAAATTCCAAGTCTCGCCGTCGATTATCAGCATAAGACTTCTGACAGCTTTGAACTGCTAATAGACTTTCCTGTGTAATATTAATTTTCTTGATTGCCTGTTGTACCAATTCTGGTCCTACTAACGTAGTTTCCCTAACATCGAAATACCCTATAGGTGACCTACACTTTCATCTGTAAAGAGCTTCGTATGGAGCCATCTGAATACTGGAATGGTAGCTATTATTATATGCAAACTCAATAAGCAGCAGATGATTATCCCAGCTACCTTTGAAGTTTATCACACAAGCTCGTAACATATCCTCAAGTGTCTAAATAGTACAATCAGCTTGTCCGTCTGTCTGGGGATGAAATGTTGTATTAAGACTTACCTGAGTCCCTAATCCTTTTTGGAAGGACCTCCAGAAGTTAGCTGTAAGTTGAGCTCCTCGATCCGAGATAATAGAGACAGGGACACCATGTAGTCGTAGTATCTCCTTAATATAAAGTCTTGCAAAATCCTCTGCGGAATATGTAGTCCTAACGGGCAGAAAATGGGCTGACTTTGTAAGCCTATCAACAATCACCCATATCGAATAGAACTTACGCTAGGTACGAGGTAAGCCTACGATGAAATCCATATTGATTACTTCCCATTTCCAAGTCGGAATCTCCATAGCCTACAATAATCCATCGGATTTTTGATGCTCAATCTTAACCTACTGACAGTTAGGACACTGAGCAACAAACTCCGCTATATCCTTTTTCATTCCGTCCCACCAATATACTTCCCTGATATCATGATACATCTTTGTTGCTCCTGGATGGATTGAATAACGAGAATAGTGAGTTTCTCCCATAACCTGCCGACGCAGCCCTACAACATTAGGGACACATAATCGTCCTCGATATCTGAGGACCCCAGCTTTTGTAATCTTAAACGGTGTCTTATCCTTCTAAGGGGTGGTATACCTATAATGAATTAACATAGGATCCTCGTACTGGCGTTCCTTCACTTTAGTTACTAGAGAGGATGTTGTCGTATCCTGAATAGTAATTCCAATATCACTTGAGTCCAGTAACCGAACTCTAAGGCTAGCTAGCTGATGAATCTCATGGGCTATTCCCTTTTTTTGGTTATAAATATGACAGGCTACCCATAGATCTACGGATGAGGGCATCGGCTACCACGTCCGCCTTCCCCGGATGGTATAAAATATCAACGTCAGCTCCAACCACCTCCTTTGACCTAAATTCAATTCCTTTTGCTTGAAGATATACTGGAGGCTCTTATGATCTGTATAGATATCAACATGAATGCCATACAAGTAGTGCCTCCACATGTTTAGTGCATGAATCACTGCGGCTAACTCTAAATCATGGGTCGGGTAATTCTTCTCGTGCTTTCTCAGTTGTCTAGAAGCATAAGCTACAACCTTACCATGCTGCATCAGTAGACAACCCAACCCAACGCCCGAGGGGTCATAATAGATAACATAACCATCGGTCCCTTCTGGGAGCGTTAGAACTGGTGCAGAAGTCAATCTGTCCTTCAATGACTGGAAACTCCATTAGCAAGCATCAGTCCATTGAAACTTTGCTCCCTTATGAGTTAACTTTGTCAAAGGTGCTGAAAGGGAAGAAATTTCCTTTACAAATCTTCTGTAATAACCTGCCAAACCGAGAAAGTTACGAACCTCCGTCGGTGTCATGGGTGTAGGCCAAGTCTTTACTGCCTCAATCTTTTATGTATCAACCCGGATACCTTCACTCGAAATGATATGCCCAAGGAAAGCTACAGAGTTCAACCAGAATTTACATTTAGAGAATTTTGCGTACAACTTTCCTTTTTGTAGAACTCTAAGAGCAGTACGCAAATGATCTGCATGCTCAGCCTCTGAACGAGAATACACCAATATATCATCGATAAATACAATTATGAACAGATCTAAAAAGGGCTTGAACACACGGTTCATCAAATCCATGAATACTGTTGGGGCCATGGTCAAACCGAACGACATGACACAAAACTCAAAGTGCCCGTATCTGGTCCTGAATGCTATCTTTGAAATATCTTCCTCCTTAACCCTTACCTGATGGTACCCGGACCTCAAGTCTGTCTTTGAAAAATAATTGGCACCTTGCAACTGATCAAATAAATCATCAATCCTCGGGAGTGGTTACTTATTCTTGATCGTCACCTTATTCAACTGTCTATAATCAATATACATCCGTAAGGAACCACCTTTCTTCCTCACAAATAACACAGGTGCTCCCCATGGTGATGTACTAGGTCTAATAAAGCCTTTTTCAAGCAAGTCCTTCAGTTGTTCCTTTAACTCCTTCAGCTCTGCGGGGGCCATTCTATAGGGAGGAATAGATATTGTGTGAGTATATGGTAGTAGGTCAATAGCAAACTCAATTTATCGCTCTGGCGGAAGACTCGGAAGTTCATCAGAAAAAAACATCAGGAAATTTATTAACCATAGAGATGGACTGAATGGTTGGTGACTCAACTTCCACATCCTGAAATTGAACTAAGTGATAAATATAGCCCTTTCTAATCATCTTCCTTGCCTTGAGATAGGAAGTAAATCTACCTCTCGGCGACGCCGTATTACCTTTCCACTCCAAAACGGGCTCCCCTGGAAATTGAAATTGAACTATCTTTGATCTACAATCAACGTTGGCATGACAAGAAGCCAACCAATCCATACCCATTATAACATCAAATTCTACCATATCTAACTCGATTAGGTCAGCTACGGTAGATCGACTATGAACCACTATTATACAACCCCTATATACTCGCTTAGCTACCACTGAGTCCCCAACAGGTGTAGATACCTCAAAAGGTTTAACCAATTCAGGTTTTATTCCAAACTTACTAGCAACCAACGGAGTAACATATGACAAGGTGGGATCTGGGTCTATCAGTGCATATACATCATATGAGAAGACTGATAATATACCTATAACAATATCAGGCGATGACTCCTGATCCTGTCGTCCTTCCAACGTATAAATGCGGTTCTGAGGACTGCTCGAGCTAGATGCTCCGCCTCTGCCTCTACCACGACTCATTGGTGCTTGTGAACCTTTCCCAAGGGGGCATACTGATAATGATAAACCAGCTACAGATCCCGCTGGATGAGCTATGCTTGCATCACCTCTCATCGGACAATCCCTCATAATGTGGCCCGGATAACCACAAGTATAACAAACACCCAACCCCATACGGCACTTCCCAACATGCTGCTTACCACACTGAGCACATCGTGGCAAGGGCGGCCTCATGTTACTTGACTCACCCCTATACAGAGAACCTGAGGCCCTGGAATTCTGACCAGACCCTGAATATGTGGAACGATCAAATATCTTACTACCAAACTAAAGGGGTGCGCTAGCCGATGGATGGGTTGGATATCTCGGGTACTGTTGCCTCTGACCACCTCGAAACTCACTAGAAGGACCCGAAGACCTCACTCTCTTATTCTAGGCCCTATCAGGCTCATGATCCATCCTCTGCTTCTGCTTACGCTCCTCTACACCCTAAGCGTATGCCTAAATATGAGAAATATCTATGTCTGGCTGAAGTGAGATCGACGTACAATCGTTAAGCAAGTGCAGCTCTAATCCCATCACGAACCGGTGAACCCTATCCTCCATCTTAGATACAATAGTTGGAGCATACCTAGCCAACAAATCAAACTGAAGACTATATTCTCGAACACTCATGTTACCCTGCCGAAGGGTCAAGAACCTATCAACTATGGACCGTTTAAGCTATGGTGGTAGATAATGACGAAGAAAAGCTTCTGTAAACTCCTGCCATACTGCTGGAGGGGCATCCTCACCTCTGGACAATTCCCAAGACTCGTACCAATTAACTGCAACATCTTGGAGTCTATAGGAAGCTAGCTTAACTGACTCAGTCGCAGTGGCCTTCATTACCCTCAACATCCTCTGCATTCTATCAATAAATACATGAGGGTCCTCGTTTGGATCTGCCCCCGTGAATACCGGAGGGTCTAAATTAATGAAACCACGAACCCTCGCACTGACAAACCTATCTGCATGACCAATACCTATTTCCTGATGCAGAGCCTGTGCGGCTACTAATCGAGTTAATAACTGAATAGCATCCCTCATCTCCTGACCCGGTGCATCTGGCTGAGGGGCTGAATGTACAAGGGCGGGCGCTGGAGCTGGTGCCCCTCGTAGCTCTCCTGGAGAGAGCGAGGTATGTGAAGTCTGAGATGGAACCTCACTATGACACTCTCCCCAAGCCCTGGTCACTCGTGGTGCTCTACTAGTAATCTTACCAGCCACGGAGTTTCCCTTCTAGGCGGTTGTAGTCTTTGGAGGCATCGCTGAAAATATAACACATTGTTAGGAACATGAATTCTTATATCGCACGATCTAAGATGAAAAGAGAGGATAACATCTTATATGTCCTGTAGCCTCATGTCTATAAGTGTGGTGCACAACACACCCATAAATAAGACTCTACTAGACATGGTCTGTAGACAATCCTAGGACAGAACTGCTCTGATAATACTTTTGTCATGACCCAAACCGATGGGCCGCGACGAGTGCCCGAGTCCTACCTGTCGAACACCCTTAAGCATGCGACTAAGATATAAACATGAATAATATCCACTGAATTACGAGAATAACATGTGTGAGGAAAACCTGTCCAAAAGACATATATTCATATACGTGCGAAATACAATGGTCAAGCTGGCAAGGCTGCTATAGACAACTATATACCCAAAACTGAAAGCTGACATGGCCACATACTATTCAACTATACATAACTGTCTATAGACCGCTAATAGAAATACAACTGTACAAAGACGGGACTGAGCCACGTCATACCCATATATGTATACAAGCATATCATACCAAAATCAAAAGCAGATCCGGATCAAGTGGAGCACGCCAACTCTCGCTGATCAAGGATCCTAACAAGGGGGACCGTCAGCTTGCCTACCTACACATGCGGGCATGAAACGCAGGCTCCGAAAAATAGGGCGTCAGTACAAATAATGTACTGAGTATGTAAGGCATGAAAATCAGTACATGAAAGACATAGATGAAACATGGAGTAAAGAAATCCATTTGTAAGTCTGAATAACTTTGTGAATTTTGAAACATTTGTAATACCATGCACGTGCATATAAATGTCATGTCATGCATAGGTATAGGTGTACATAACATCATCAAGCCTCTGAGGGCATCCCATCATATCGTCTCGGCTACTGTGGGCAACATCATCAACATATACCAACTTATCAGGTGGTGGTGCGTATATAATGCCGTAACCTTTTCCCATATCCCATATACATATGAATATATATATATATATATATATATATATATATATATATACGCGTATATAACGCCATCTGGTCATGTATAAATGAATGAAATGCATAAAAATATGTTACTAAGATCAATATACCTTTCGGCTAAACTTTATCAACTACGAATTTTTCTGGGACCCATGAACAGAAGATGTGATAATAACATACTTGGGAATTCAAGAACATAGGCACCTCTAATACTCCTATAAATAGAGTCATTTATGGAAATTGTGCATTTGCTCATTTCATTTATATTGTATGGATCATGCCAAAAGAAAGGAGGGATTAGCCTTAACATACGTGGAGTAGGAAAAAATCCGTATGATATTCTTGCTCAAATTCTCGTTGAAGCAGAAATGTCACGTTATAATTAAGGATGATGACTCCTCTGTACAGTTAGCATCACCAAAACTTTTGCAAAAAATTAAGTAGAAGAGTACTACTCCCTTTTACAGTGTAGCTTACAAAAAGATAAAATGCAATGATTTGATTATCTAGGTTTTGACAATCCTGTGGTGTGGATTCTGATTGTAGTGTTCTTTAACTATCAAGTACTGGCTAACATTTTTGATTGTAAGAATGTCTAATGTTTTGTTTGTAGGAATGGCTAATGTTTTGATTGTAGGAAGTGCTAACGTTCTTGTTATGAAGTGTTGTATCCAAAATACTTTTACAAGACTTGTTATACAAAAAGTGAGAATGACGTGTCTTCTAGTTGTTAATTATGTGCCACCTAATCCAAAAATGACTAAGAGTCTTTCTTTTAATATGTGGCTTGCTGCCACATTTTTTTTTGGGGAGGGGGGTTAATCTTATCTTATGAATTTTATTAATTTACTAGGTAATGTCCCGTTAAACGATAATTAATCAATTACCCACATAATTAGGAATTATCTCAAACTACTTAAAATACTACTCATTTTAATATACTTTACACAGCATACTATCGTGGTCATATGGTATCTTATATGGTACTAGTCCATAAATATCGGGTATTATAGCTCGGACCGTATTTTATCCCAAATCGACAACCTTCAACGAAACTCATTTTCTTTAATTCGTGTATCCTATATCCTTCATGACACTTACTTATCGCTTGTTATAAATAGCATAAATACGTTAACCTCAAGATAATCTTATCCCCGAGTCTACGTCGATTAACTGAAGACGAAACTTTAACGCACTAAACGCGAGATGTAACAACCCCAATTTCATTTATCTAGCCTAAGGGTTCATTTTTGGGGGACTATTTGATATTTTAGACAGAGGAGAGGGCTATTCTAGAGAGAGGAAAGGAATGATTAAGGATTTCACTACTCTACTCTGATCAAACCTTTGGAATTTCATCAAAATGAACTTACTAGGGCTTCAAAAGGTAAGAATTTATTCCCCCAAATCTTCAATTTCGGGTTTGGGTTGATTGTGGGTGATGAGGGTATATTTTATCACATGCATGAGCTAATAGAGACTGTGAGAAGTTGTTGAGTAATCTTGGGTGGTTTTGTTGTTGAATTAGTTGAGGTAAAGGCCAAGTCATAGTCGTAACAGCCCTTGCCATGCGATTTTCTCTAATCGTACTTATAATTCACCCCTCCTTTATATATTGGCATCATTAGGAGTGTTGGGATATTATTGTGGCACTATGAAAAGCTCTTTCGAGGTATGATGGCTAAACTCTTTTGTTTCTGGTATTGGAATTCCCGTGTTCTTACAAAACTCCATCGTGTGAAGTTTGAACATGGAACGCTATTGATGTGGGGTATTCAAACTAGTAAAATTGATTCCCGGTTGGCATAACGTGTTAGAACCCTCATGTGTTAATGATTCTCTATTTTTAACATAATTATGTTATACCCCTTTTGGGAAGAAGACCTTATTTCTCATATGATGACACCATATGAACTCACATTTGCTAAGGCCAAAGGTTCCAAATGGTTGATTGGAAGGGAAATCTTTTGTACAAACTATTATCGTTTTGGGAATCCAAATGTTTGATTAGAAATGGACTCTTTTGTACAAACTATTATTGTTTTGGGAATTCGAAGTGTGGAATTGTGAATACACCTCCACCCGCATACATTGGGTGAGGTGGCGGGGCCGCTTTATGTAGAGTTTGTGGTATTGTGATTACACCTCCACCCGCATTCATTGGGGTAAGGCGGTGGGGCCACTTTGTGTAGAGTTTTTGGTATTGTGATTACACCTCCACCCGCATACATTGGGGTGAGGCGACATGGCCTCTTTGTGTAGAGTTGTGGTATTGTGATTACACCTCCACCCGTATATATTGGGGTGAGGCAGTGGGGCCTCTTTGTGTAGAGTTTCTAGTATTGTGATTGCACCTCCACCCACATATATTGGGGTGAGGCGGAAAGGCCGCTTTGTGTAAAAAATTATAAATGTTATTGAAAGATCTTAATAAATTTGTTATGGCTTTAATGACTATCTAAGCCTTTTCTTGTTACTATGATTCACCATATTCATGTTATATTTTCAAGTCCTTGAATAGGTGTTGGGTTTTCATACTAGTACTATTCGACATGTACTAATGTCCCTTTTTATAGGGGCGCTGCAGCTTTAATGGATGCAGATGGTTCCACAGCGGAAGGAATTGACCAGTGATAACGGTTACACTCTTTTCCCAGTTGACTTGGTGAGCCCCACTTCATTTCGGGGTCGTGCATCTTTTGTTCTGTGTGTATTATGTTTTGAGGTATAGTCGGAGACTTGTTGCCAACACTATCATTATACTCTTTTGTATCTATTTGAGGATCTGTAGACATGGTGTGGGTTGTGTATTGGTATTGGGAAAGTCAAGATAGTAATATCGTATGTGTATTACATGTTCCACTTCAAACTATAAAAATGTATGTATTTTTAAACTTTATAAATGAAGTAACTAATGGTGTTGGAATTAGTGTTGTTCATGAACCCTCTTGGTGTTAATTAATGAAGTTTATCTTCTCTTTATTTATGGGTGAGTTGGGTAGAAGGCAATCTAGCAGGCTTGCTCGGCCGGGTTATCTCGGTTGAACGCCGGTCCAGCTCCCCGAGGTCGCGGCGTGACAACAATATAACATGAAATTAACACCAACCATGGCCTCATAGACAATATATTATCAGAAAGGAACAACCTTAGCATAAACTGTACAAGTGATAGATAACGATAATTCGTAGGGGAAAACTTTACAGAAACGACTACATAGCTACTCCAACAAATGAGGGTACTTCTTCTTCATTTCTTCCTCGGTCTCCCAAATGGCCTCTTCAACCTGTTAGTTTCACCATAGCACTTTCACGGAGGCAATCTCTTTATTTCTCAACTTTCGGACTTGCCTATTAAGAATGGCAATTGGAATTTCTTCATAAGTCAGTTCTTCATTAACCTCTATAGTCTCAACCAGAATAATAAGTGACGGATCTCCAAGCACCTTCTTCAACATGGATACATGAAGCATTAAGTGCACTAAAGACATTTCTGGAGGTACTTCTAGCTTGTAGGCCACTTGACCAATCCTCTGAATGATTCTGTACGGTCCGACATACCTCGAAATCAATTTACCTTTCTTACCAAACAACATCATACCCTTCATAGGGGAAACCTTCAAGAATACCCAATCATCTTCTTTGGCTTCCAGATCCCAATGATGAACATCCAAATAGGACTTCTGACGTCTCTGAGTAGTTTTCAACCGCTCCTTAAAGATCTTAGCCTTCTCCATAGTCTAATGCGCGAGGTCTGGTCTTATCAACTCTGCTTCCCCAATCTCGAACCACCCAATGATAGATCTACATCTTTTACCATATAAATCCTCGAACGGTGCCATCTGTATGCTATTGTAATAACAGTTGTTGTAGGAAAATTCTATGAGTGGCAAGTGATCATCCCAAATACCTTTGAAGTCCAGAACACAAGCATCTGAATAGTCCGCTCAGCCTTCCCGTCGGTCTGCGGGTGAAAGGTTGTAATAAGATTCACCTGCGTACCAAAACCTTGCTGAAATTTCTTCTAGAAATTGGTTGTGAATTGTGCCCCCTGATCAGAAATGATGGAAATTAGAGTTCCATGCAACCTAACTATTTCCTTGATATACAACTGAACATACTGTTCCGCCGCATTGGTAGCCTTAAAAGGTAAGAAGTGTGCTGATTTCGTGAGTCGATCCAAAATCACCCAAATCGAGTCGAACTTTCGAGGAGTGCGAGGTAGTCCTACCACAAAGTCCATATTGATCATCTCCGATTTTCACATCGGAATTTTTATGTTCTGTCTTACTATCGGGCCTTTGATGTTCGGTCTTCATCTTGTTGACAATGGATTATTGTATTGCTTATCCTTCACTTCCAGAACTAGCGATGATTCAGCCCTATTTTGTATAATCACCCCTCTTTCACCAGAGACTGCAAGATGAACTCCTAAACTAGCCAACCGATTAACCTCTTTGGCCAACGGCCTTTGATATGCCTGCAAGTGAGCCAAACTACCCATAGATTTTTGGCTAAGAGAATCCGCCACAACATTAGCCTTACCCAGATGATATAGGATATCGATGTCGTAATCTTTGAGTAACTCAAGCCATCTTCTCTGCCTCAGATTCAATTTCTTCTACTTTAAAATATATTTAAGGCTTTTATGGTCCATGAATATATCCACATGGACCCCATACAAATAATGACGCTGAATCTTCAATGCAAAAACCACCACCGCGAGCTCTAAGTCATGTGTTGGATAGTTCTTCTCATGATTCTCGAGTTACCTATAAGCATAAGCGATCACCTTGCCATGTTGCATCAATACACATCCTAGTCCGATTCTCGAAGCATCACAATATACCACAAACCCATTCGTACCCTCTAGAAGGTTCAACACCAGTGCCTTAGTTAATCTTGATTTCAATTCTGTAAAGCTCCTTTCACAAGCATCTGACAATAGGAACTTAAATGCCTTCTGAGTCAATTTAGTCAATGGAGAGGCAAGATTAGAGAACCCCTTCACAAATTTTCTGTAATACCCAGCTAAGCCCAAGAAACTGCAAATCTCTGTTGAAGTTGTAGGCCTCGGTCAATTCTCGACAGCTGCAATCTTCTGCGGATCAACCTTAATTCCTTCCCTGGAGACGACATGACCCAAAAATATGAGATTCATGCCAAAATTTACACTTTGAAAACTTCGCAAACAACTTGTGCTGATATGGAGTTTGCAAAACTGCCCTGAGATGATCGACATGGTCCTCTCAACTTCGTGAATATACAAGGATGTTGTCAATGAACACTATCACAAAGGAGTCGAGAAAAGGCTTGGAGACTTGATTCATAAGATCCATGAAAGCTGCCAGGGCATTTATTAGCCCATAAGACATTACCAGATATTCAAAGTGCCCATACTAGGTTCTTAAATCTGTTTTTGAAATATCTTGCTCCCTGATCTGCAATTGGTGATACCCGGATCTTTAATGAATCGTAGAGAAATACCTAGCACCCTGAAATTGATCAAGACACTCATCTATCCTTGGTTGTGGGTACTTATTCTTGATCTTGACCTTGTTGAGATGCCGATAGTCAATACACATTCTCAATGACGCGTCTTTATTCCATAAAAAAGGAACAGGTGCGCCCCAAGGCAACACACTCGGCTGGATGAAACACTTCTCGAGCAAGTCCTTCAATTGTTCCTTTAGTTCCTTCAATTCTATCGGTGCCATTATGTAGGGTGGAATAGATATAGGCTGTGTGCCTGGCACCACATCAATCCCAAAATCAATCTCCCTGTCTGATGGGATCCTAGGGAGCTCATCCGGAAAGACTTCTGGAAATTCATTCACAACAGGCACGAACTCAAGTGTAGGTGCCTCAGCATTGGTTTCCGTAACCCGGACCATATGGTAAATGCACCCCTTGTTGATCATCTTCGTGGCCTTGAGTTAGGAAATAAACCTACCCTTCGGCACCACATCATCCCCCTTCCAATCAATAACTGGCTTATTTGGGAATTCAAACCTAACAGTCCTAGTTCGACAATCAAGATTGGCAAAACATGAATAAAGCTAGTACATCCCCATTATTACATCAAAATCAACCATCCCCAATTCAATGAGATCATCCATGGTGTCCTGACCATGCACCGTTATAACATAATCCCTATAAACCCGCGCAGCCATAATAGACTCACCAATTAGAGTAGATAGAGAGAACGACTCATGAAGTTGTTCCGGTTCTATCCCAAGTTCCATAGCAACATAAGGAGTGACATATGACAAAGGGGAACATGGATCAATAAGAGCATATACATCATGAGATTCGATAGTCCATATACTTGTGACAACATCTGGAGAAGCCTCTGAACTCTGGCGACCCCTCATAGCATAGAAACGGTTGGTTCCTCCCAAACTCTGTGCTTCACCCCTAGATGCACAATGCCCTGCGGGTGCTGGAGTGCCTCGAGTTGGAGGAGGTGCTGCGGAGGTAGTAGCTGCAAAACTAGTTGGTTGTGATGTGCCCCTGCCCATGCTCTGGTGGGACGAACGACAATCCCTCTGAATGTGACCAATCATACCACACCTGTAGCATATGGTCTAGTCCATAAAGAAGCCCCAAAGTGCATATTCCTACACCAAGGGCATGCGGGCCTCTGCTGCTACTAAAATCTCCCTCCAGGCCGACCTTTTGAAATTCTATAGTTTTTACTTCTTATTTAACTGCTTTTAATTTGTTAAATGAATATTGTGTAGCTTTATTTTGCTTGCCTAGCAAGTGAATGTTAGGTGCCATCACGGCCCCGTAGTTGGAATTTCGGGTTATGACAATAGTATTCGACTAATCTCTAGTTAATTGTTATCAAGAAAAATTAACACTTGATTGGAATGATTATCAATTGTAATTATTTAGTAAAATTAAAGCAACTATCAATTGATCATAGAAGACAAGAGTTGAGAAACACAGAAATATCAGTAAGAGAAATAAGGGTAGTTGACTAGACAGGTGCAAGATAATTGGCTCGGGATCCAATTCTTGAAGTAGTTTACTCTATAATACTGACGATTCTCACGAATTCACTAGATAATTAGATTACACTTAAAGTTAAAGTTCTTCTTTCGATTTAATGTTAATTTTTGGAAATAATCCAATCGAAGCACGCTGAACAATTGCAATGAATATAATGCTGGTTTTAGTCAAAAGGGTAATCTCTCACAAATATTTTCCTATTTTCTAGTTCGATTAATATGCAAGAGGCTCTTTTGATTACCTAGTTGAATCACAAATTTAAACTAAAGCATAAGATGTAAAGAAATTCAATATCAAACTCATCTTTCGATTAAGCAATATAATGAAAAACTTCACAAAATAATTCAAAACTCCATCAACTAAGTCAAGCAATTATCAAGAATCGAATCCCTAGTCAAATTATCAATACACCATGTCTGTCAACACCCTAAGGGAAAACAACTGCATAGAAATGGAAAAAGTCATCTCAAAAAGGTTTAAAGACATAGAAAACATCAACGTTAATGATTCAATACTAAGTCCCATAGTGTACCGATTGTTGGTTGAAATCTTGATAAACTGTGTGTCTTCTTGCCTTAGTTGCTCCTCAAATCCTTCGTAGGTCAAAAGTCCTTCCAAAATCATATTTTTGGTGTGTTTATTCTATGTATAAACGGGTACAGACGGAACTTCCCTTTCCAAGCCGAAGTGAAAAAATACTCGGACAAAATTGCACAGGCGCGGCGCGCGAGTGAAAAAGTTTAGAGAGTAGGCTTTTTAGAAGATCTTCAATTGCACTGTCGCACAGCGCCTCACAGTGCCCAATGAGGTGCGGCATTGCTTTTTTCTCATAGTAATATTCTTTTCTCATTTTTGTTATCCAGACTTGGTCATCGACCCTCGAACGCGACCCCTCTTTAAATTCTTGGAGTTTTACTCAGACTTCAAAGGTCCAAATTGTTCAATTTTTCTCTAATTTATCTTCTTGACTTGGAATCATTTCCTGCAAGGTATAAAACACGTAATAAGTGCAAATTATCATCATTTAAGCTCAAACATGAGTAAAGTGCAGTAATTAGAGTGCAAAACACGGGTTTCTAGCCTACCATCAACACCCCACACTTAAACCATTGCTCTTCCTCGAGCAATCAAACTGCACTTCACATAGAGACAACCTTTTCATCATACAACTTATCTAACCTATCATACCAAGAGTATTTTAAGAAAATTAAGCACTATACCACAATCGCTTAGCCTCAAGACTCAACTCACAAGAACCACATATTTTTTCAAAACCTGCTTACTTACTCTAACACAGATGCCAAAGACTTTGCCTTTCCTTCACAAATTATGTGCCCTCACACCAAAGATAGAGAGTAGTTCCAATCACAATAAAATTCAAGAACAATTAGGAACTTAAGATAGAAATAATTTACTCTCTCTTAGAAGTAAAATTCATATGCCACAAGTCAGTCTCCCCCTATCAGCGTGAAGGATCATATCAGCGAACATCAACTGCAATGTCTCATCTGCATGAACCATCCTCTAGTCCATAGTAGCAGTAGAGGAGGAGGGTCTATCACAGTCGTAACATCAAATGCCTTAATAGATCGCGGTATCAGGATCGTCCGATCAGAGTGAGGCTCCTCCTCCACATGGTGTGTCCTTAGTAGCAAAGTGATCATACTCGGGTAAAATAGGCAGCGGGTCCAAACTGGCCACACTCTAGCCATGTGCTCAAGCATGATATTTTCGAGGTCGAACTTTATCCTGGTCAAGAGGGCATAAATCAGACAAACCTTCACCCTCGATACATCAGTATCACTCTGAGTTGGCATAGTCTTGGTGTTGATCAGTTGCAGAAGAACCTTAGCTGGACGTTGGAATGTGCCCTTCTTCATATCCTTGTGACACTAACTGCTATCTCACGTTCTAGTAACCACAATGTTAGGTCCAAACAACTGGCGTCAGATATTAGGATAGTCTGAGTGATGAAGAAACCTCTTGAACAACTTGTGAGAGTGCTTTGTGAATCCCATAATCTGGTTGATCACCTGAGATGAAAAAGGGGTTACTTTGCCTCGCACCTGTACCCGGTACATAGCATCCAAACTAGCCTCGGGATGCTAGTTTGCATAGATTTCCTTAACTAAGTTCACATTCAATGCATCACTGGGATGGAACAAACTCTCAAAGCCCAAGGCCCTAATGTTTTTATAGATCATAGAGTACTTCCAACCCAGCTTCCCATCATCAATTCCAACCTCGGGATCCGGGTTCACAGAAGGGACAAAGATCCTATACCAATGTCTAGCATGAGCTGGAACAACCCAAATGTGAAACTTGCACTCCGGGACCACGTTAGCATCAGGGTCAATTTGATCCATTTCATCTTCTACTGGGGTAGTAGATTATGCCTGCCTACCTCTTCTTTTACTAATTGAGACAACTCTAGAGGAACCAGTGTTTGCTCACTTACTTGGACGATGAGACATTGTACCTGCAAAAGACGAACACATTTAGCCACAACACTTAGAACAAAATGCAAGACCACCGGGGTAACCACCCCACACATATGTCATTGGCATGTTCACAAGTACAACATATACAAGTACAACATAAGAAACTCATAAAGCATCACCAACCCACCCAGCCACCTGAATAACATTACAACAACTACTAACGAGCACAATACACTACGTTAAAGTACAAAACCAATAAGCTAAACTAGTAACTAAGAAAAGAAAATCAAGAAGTTACACTAATTGACCACTAACAAAACTAAGAAGTTATACTACAATTAGCAACTAGTAACACAATATCATGGGGTGGTCAATCAATTAGCACTCATCATCCATCTTCAATTTCATTACAAAGTCACAAAAGTCAAATGTGTGCTCATAATTCATAATTAGTGGCAATGGGGCATTGTTTTTCAAACATGTAGTATGCACAAGTGTAAAATTATCACTTCGAGTATTATAACTTGTACGTGTGGTCGGAATTGAACTTCAGGAAGTTTAGAGTTGATTTGGAAAGAAAGTTCTATTCTCGGGAGCCTTAAGTTGGAAAAATCGGCTAAGAATTGAGTTTTGAATAAAATACCTCGGCATTGGGATTTGAAGGTTCCTATAGGTTCATATGATGATTTATGACTTGGGCGTATGTTCGGGTTGAGTATCGAATCACCCAGGAGCATTCCGATGCTTATTATGGAAGGTTGACATTTTAAAGGTTTAAGAATTTCATAAGTTTTGTTTGAAGTGGATTTTGATGTTATCGATGTCCATTTAGGGTTTCGAGCCTTGGAATAGCTTTGTTGTGTCATTTATGACTTGTGTGCAAAATTTTAAGTAATTTCGGATTGATTTGATGGGTTTCGGCACAAGATATAGTATTTGGAAATTTAAAAAACAATTTAAGTTTGATTCAAGGAACGATTCATGATTTTGATGTTGTTTGATGCGGTTTAAGGCTTCGAATAAGTTTGTATTGTATTTTGGGACGTGTTGGTATATTTGATTAAGGTCCCGAGGGCCTTGGGTGGATTCCATATGGTTAACAAATCGTTTTAGACTTAAGGAGAAGCTGGAGGATTCTGGTTACTGGTGCAACCGCTTCTGTGGAAGCTTCATCGCAGAAGTGAGGCAGTGGACCGCAGAAGCGTCTAGAAGGGAGATAGGTCGAGGTCACAGGTGCGAAGGAATTCCCGCACCTGCATGACCAAAGAAGTGGCTCGGGGGCCGCAGAAGTGGCTGGGAGTGAACTGAGGAGTCGCAGAAGAGGTAGGTGGACCTCAGAATTGGAGTCGCACTTGCAGTGGATCGATCGCAGAAGCGGAAAGTGAGAGGGAGGCATGCTTCACAGAAGCGACAATGTTGCCGTAGAATTGAGTCCTCAAAAGCGGACCTTTTGTCCGCAGAAACGAGGCTAGCCGTAGAAGCGAGGAGGAGCATCGTATCTGCGGAGTCGCAGAAGCGGCTAATGGACCACAGATGCGAAAGGTCGGTGGGCAGTGTGTTCTTTTAAGAACGGGATTTGGCCCATTTTCTTTCATTCTCTCTTGGTTTTGGGCGATTTTTAGAGAGCTTCAAGTGGAGGTTTTCATCATCTATGGCAAGGTAAGTTATTCCCACCTATTGTGAGTCAAATACTTGGATTATGTACGGATGTTTACATGGGAATTAGTAGAAATTTGAAATTTTGGTAGAAAACCTAGAAATTGGCATTTTTGGATTTTGACCATGAAATTGGACATGGAATATGGAATAAGTTACATATTTTCGTTCGTGGTGTTGTGGGTAAAGTTTATCGTTGAAACTTTTTGGAATCCAGGCACGTGGGCTCAAGGGTTGACTTGTTAGCTTTTGAGCGAAGCTGGGAATCATTATAAATTGTTAAATTATACGTATAGGATTATATTTTGATTGGTTTGTACGTTGTTTGATTAGTTTTGAAGAGACGAGCATCAGGTTGATGTGTTTGAGTGGAGTCAGAGCCGGTTATGGAACTTCAGAGCGAGGCAAGTCTCCTGTCTAACTCTGTGAGGGGGAAACTATCCTTAGGTGTCGTATTTGTTATGTGCTGCTTGTTACGGGGGCTACGTATGCACGAGGTGACGAGAGTCGATACGTAGCTAGATTCATTTTATGTCCGGGTAGACTTAGGTTTCCGCCATGCTATAACAGTATTATTTGAGTTGTCTCTTGCCTGTTAAATTCCTTTATTTTATGTTGCGACTAGAGACTAGACTTCTGTAGAGTGATAGACTTCCTATTGTAGAGATTCGACGGGCTTCATGATTAGCCGCGAGAGTCGATACGTAGCTAGATTCATTTTATGTCCGGGTAGACTTAGGTTTCCGCCATGCTATAACAGTATTATTTGAGTTGTCTCTTGCCTGTTAAATTCCTTTATTTTATGTTGCGACTAGAGACTAGACTTCTGTAGAGTGATAGACTTCCTATTGTAGAGATTCGACGGGCTTCATGATTAGCCGCGAGATAATTGTACTCCTCTTACGAATTTCTCCCGCGTTATGTGTTCTCATCGAAAGGTTCCCTTAAAATTTACAACTCACACGTCTATTCGTGAGTGGGGTCAAGGACACGTCAACGTTTCTTATTCTAATGGGATTGGGCCGTTCGCCTCGACGGTATAATAGATACATCTATGGTTTGTCCCGTTCGACCCTCGGTATTGTGCATATTATGATGCGATCCGGCCGTTTGCCTTGGCAATAAAAATAGATGTATCTATGGTTCGAAAATTTTATAATGGATCGAGCCGTACACCTCGGCATTTCTATAATATATGTAATAATTGGCAAGAAGCTAGTATATCTGTGAGTTTTTTCTGATTTGAACTGTGACGACCTATTTGGTGAGGTCCATTATATATATACTCTGAATGAGGAGGTAACTATTAGCTGGGAGCTTGAGTTATTGCTGAGAGGAGACTGTACCATGTATTTACATTTGTTATTTCGTTTATTTACACTGACTCACATTTGTTTACTGCTATTGTATCTATCTTATTGGACCACTAGTACGTGTCGATGTCGACCCCTCGTCACTACTTCTCTAGGGTTAGGCTAGATACTTATTGGGTATGCGTTGATTTATGTACTCATGCTACACTTGCTGCACTTATTGTACATGTACATATATGTCTGGTGGTCTTTTAGGCACAGAGGTGCGGCTATTGCGGGGAATTTATGAACTGCATTTCACGTTACGATCCGTAGCCTGCAGAGTCTCCATCAGAGTTATTTATTTCCTAGTTGATACTCATGCACTTGTGATATCGGGTACATATTCAGCATTGTAGTTCATGTACATATTATCATTCATCCTGTAAATTCTATTTTATATTATCTAATTAATAAAAATTATGATTTTAAAAATTGCTAAAATGAGTAAGTAAGTTGATAGATCACCGTTGGCTTGTCTGACGGCGGTGTTAGGTTCCATAATGACCTTTAGTGGATTTTGGGTAGTGACAACCAAGGTCCTTTGTCTCCTATTAAACAAAATGCATAAAATGAAATAGTTCCTAAGGACCCCTCCAAATTTTTAGCAGCGTATTTCAGAATGATGGAGAAGAATGCAAAGGCTAAGAAACTCCTTATCTCCGGACTTCGTCTTGATGAGTACAATAAAATTTTTGTGTGCTCTAATGCAAAGAAGATATGGGATGCACTCCAAAAGGCTCATGAATGAACAAACCAAGTAAAGATATCAAGGATTGAGCTACTCATGAGAAACTATAAACTTTTCTCCATGAAGGAGTCTGAGCCGATCCAGGATATGATGACTAGATTCACTATAATAACCAATGAACTGAAATCACTTGGAAAGGTATTTACCTCAGAAGAGTTGGTTAGCAAAGTTCTAAGAATCTTTCCATCTTCATGGGAATCAATAGTCACTGCAATCTAGGAAGCCAAGGAATTGGGCAAAATCTCACTTGATGAGTTGGTTGGAAACTTAAAAACTCATGAAATAAGAAAGATAGAACTGCGCAATGATGAACCAAAGAAGGATAAGACATTGATTCATAAAGCGTCTGACGATTATGATCTCACTATGATGATCCTGATCTAGTAATGTTTGCCAAGTTCAAGAGGTTTATGAAGAATTCCAAAAGTGCATCCAAGAGAGAGACCGATAGTAAGCCTAAGAAGATCGACAAAGCTAACTATAATGGGTGCTACAAGTGTGGCAAGCTAGATTACATGGTCAAGGACTGCCCAATATGGTAAATTGAGCGGAGGAAAGAACGAGCTGAAAAAGAGAAATGAGAGAAGTTGAGAGAAAAGTGTTCCAACGAAGGAAAAATCCTAGGCAAAGTATTTACTGAAGCAATTAAGTAGGCATTCTTGGCAGCATATGAGGACAGTGTAAGTGATCAAGAGGAAGAAAAGGAAGATGAGGCTATAATTCTCTGTGTTGTGAATGATGAACACCAAGCTGTGAAGACAGAACCCCTAATACAGCTTGGAATGCACATTGGAAGACCTCCTTTGTTTGATAAACACCACTATGATGAATGGAAGCTACGTATGGAAATATTTATTTAGGCTACTGACTTTGACCTATGGGTAATTTTCAGTCATGGGCCAATTCTCCCGATCAAATTGGATAGTGAAGGTAACAGGTGCAACAAAAAAGAAGAGGAATATGATGAGGAAGATCGTCAGCTAGTTCAGAAAAATGCTAAAGTAAAGGACTTGCTCTAGAGAAGCCTATCTAGAAACACTCTCCTCAGAGTGTCTTCTTGCATCTCTGCTCATGATATATGGATAACCTTAGGAAAGGACTTTGGAAATGAAAACATCAAAGTGGCTTTGATGGCGATTGAAGAATCCAAAACATAGGAAGAAGTGATATGAATAATGGCCACGAGTGATTCAGAAACTGAAGATGAAGCAAACCAAGTAAGTATATATGACTTTAAAGAAAATATACATGCTATGTCCAAAAAACAACTAATGTCCATAATTGTGACCTTGATGAATGACATGGATAAAATGAGTACTGGAAATGATCAACTAATAAGCAACCTTTCTTGTGTCAAACTTCATATCAAAGAGCTTGAATCTGATAATGCTAGTTTAGAGAAATAGGTCAAATACCTTAAGAACCAGGTTCTTGAGCTTACTTCTAAGAATTAGAAGTCTCCCGATAAACATGTGTCATGACCCAAAATCCACTTGTCGTGATGGTACCTTACTCGACCCACTAGGTCAGCCAATTAATAGTTAATACAATTCTAATAAAAATAAACGTGACCAACAAATGATATAATTTGATTCCATACTATATACCAAGGACTGGTAGTACAAGACATGATATACTACGACTAGGTTATTGAAAAAACGGATATGAAATAAATTCAATTTATGTTTGAAATGTACTTAACCATAATTCAACTCTAGAACTACCCAGGTACATATGGTAGCCACATCCGGAAGGCACGAACAACTTCAGAGTCAGCTTTCATCATCACTCGCAGCTCCGCTCCAAAATTTGTACACAAGGTGCAAAACTGTAGTATGAATACAACCGAACCCATGTACTCAATAAGTATCTTGACTAACCTAAGTGAAGTAGTGACGAGGCTTTTTAGTTAACAGATACTCACTGATATAACTTGTGCAGAAGACTGGCAATAGAACAATACTGGAACATAACAGAATAGAGTACAAGGAAACTAATATGTGAAGCAATAAATGATTTCTAGAAGAACCACAATTAATATTCCTCAATATAACGACCAATCCTTTCCTCAGAGCGATAACCAGTGAATCACGGTAATAAATTCATAAATTTCATAGTGTGAGAAATATACTCTAGACATCAAATCAAATGACACGGCAACACCCTTCGTGCATTTATCTCATCCTCACTAAATATACATATAACAGTACCAACCAGGTGAAAGAAATGTCGATAAAAGTAATGACAAAGTAGGAAATACACAAGTAGCAATGATGAACAAGGCAGTGCATATGGACAACTGTAATAGACTAGGTAGGAGGCATAGGCATGATGACATCAATTATGAAAGAAGAACATAATTTCACCTAACTAGCATGGTAGAAGGCATAAATGTTAATATAAAAAATAAGAGTGGAAAACATGATCTTTATAAGCCAACAAGTAAAGGCATAAATGGCTAACATGCTAGAAGGCTTATACTAAAGTGCAACAAACTAGATACGACATGGGTGTAGATATAACAACAGGAAGGAAGGTATGATCTTTGCAAGTTAAACATATAGAAGGCATGTACAACACAATAACAATCGAGATAGAGGACAAAGACAGAACAACAATAACAAGTAACGTAGATAACATAGGTGCAATAGTAACAATTTCAGGTAACAACATGAATGTATACACAAGGAAAAGATGTCCCTCGTCCTCGCCTACACGGAAACACCCTTTGTACCATGAACTCATGATAACATAAAAGCATGGTAATATAAATGAAATGACACGACATCACCCTCCGTTCTTTTACTCTCAAATGAAATGGAATGGCATCACACTTCGTGCTTTTAATCTCAAATAAAATGGCACGTCATCACCCTTCGTGATTTACGCTTTTCTTCACATGATAAAATATATGAAATGGCACGGCATCACCCTTCATGCTTTACACTCTCCCTCACATGATAATAATATACAATGGAATGGCATCACCCTTCGTGATTTACACTCTTCCTCACCAAGCATATGTATATCAATGACAAACAAGGTAGGAAGCATAAATAACGTCAAGGAGAGAGGTTAAACGAATATTCCAAATGAACCCCAATCACAACTTTCAAGCCAACAATAGTTCAATAAACCCTCAAGAACCTTATTCTTCAAGTATTTCAACAAATCTGAAGAATGATCTACAACACGAGTATAGAATCTAATATCTCAATAATAATAGTCGTAGCAATGATTAGCGATTATGATGACCGAATTAGACACATCAATGTTTCTCAAAATTCCATAAAATTTTAATCAAGTTATAATAAACTAAATTTTGGTTTCTAACACTTAATTCCATATTCTTAGAGATCTAGAAGTCAAGTAAGATATGAAGCAAGAAGGTCACGTAATTCTACAAGGCACAATTTATAGTATAATTACCCCCGAGCATCATTAACCCTGGCACATGCACATATCCTCGTCACCTCATATATGTACCACCCCCGCATGTAGCAAATAATGTCAATTAAAAGGAAAAATTCCCTCAACAATGTTAGGTAAGACACTTACCTCAAACAAGCCAAATCGATACCTTAGAAGCGCCATCCCGCTCAAATCATCATCCGAATGGTTCGAAACTAGCCAAAAGCAACTCAAAGACATCAAATAATACCTAATGAAACAATTCCAAATGATAAATGTCGAATATTTGATCAAAATCCTGAAGTCAACTAAACGTCAAACTCAAACCCATACCTCAAAACTCGATGAAAGTCACAAAATACGATAACCCATTCAATTACGAGTCCAACTCTACTGGTTTTACTCAAATCCGGCCCCGAATCAATTTTCAAAACACAAATATTTAACTTTATGAAATTTTAGGCAAAACCCCCCAAATTGCTGTTTAAAATTCATAATCCAATAAAAATGAAGATAGAATCATGGAATATAATCAAAATCGAGTAGAATACACTGAACCCAAACTATGTGATGAAAATCGCCTCCAAAATCATCCAAATCCGAGCTCCACAACTTAGAATGTGATTAAATAACTCAAAGGTCCAAAATAGAGTACTTGTGTTCTCTGTCCAGTGGTCCTCTACGCGATCGCGATGCACAGAATGAACTCAACCAAAAAAATACGCTTCTCATTCGCGTCACTACCCTTGTGAACGTGATGAACACATGCCCAACACTATGCGAACGCGTAACAGTCATGCAAACATGAATAAGGAAGTCCCCAACTCCCAACTGCTCCGCGATCGCGCATGCGAACGCGATGTACAAACCCCTCAACCTTCCACGAATGCGATTCACCTCTCGTGAACACGATGAAGAATCAACCAGCAGCTCCCAATACTCTACGCGATCACGAAGAATGGCTGAAACACCAAAACAAACTGAGAATCAACTATGCCAAACATGAGGAAAAGGGTCTAAAACCAACCCGAAAATCACCCGAGCCCCTTAGGACCCCGTTCGAACATACCAACATGTCCCAAAATATAACACGGACCTACTCGAGACCTCAAATCATGCATCACAATATCAAAACCATGAATTGCACCTCGAATCAAACTTGATGGACTTTTAAACTTTCAACTTCCGAATCTCGTGCCAAACCATATCAAATCAATTTGGAATAACCTCAAATTTTGCACACAAGTTCCAAATGACATAACGAAACTACTCCAACTCCCAGAACAAAAATCCAAACCCAATATCATCAAAAGCAACTTCCGGTCAAATTTATGAACATTCCAAAACTCCAAATTGCCAACTTTCACCAATTAAAGCCAAAACCTTAAAGAAACATCCAAATGCAAATCCGGGCATATGCCCAAGTTCAAAATTACCATCCGGACCTGATGGAACCATCAAAACTCCAATCTGATGTGAAATGTTAAGAAGTCAAACTTAGTCAATTCTTTCAACTTAAAGCTTTAATCGTGAAGTTCATTCTTCCAAATTGATTCTGAATAATCTAAAAACTAAAACCGACGATTCACACAAGTCATAATACATCATGCAGCGATACTCGTGCCCTCAAACTATCAAGCAAAGTGCATTGTTCTGAAGTTCATGAGTTGATTTACTTGCCGAGGGCCATGCGTGCTTGTGATATTGAAACTGTTTTTGAGGAAATGTTGTGGTGTATGGGCGCATATTGCGAAAGCCATTTTTTTGAGCTATTATGTTTTGGCACACATGTTATTGTTGAGAGGATTGTTATGATGTTTGCACGAGATTTTTGCCGTGCTGTTGTTATGATGTTTACACGAGGTTTCTGTCGTGCTATTGTTATTATTGATATGCATGCGGTGATATAAGGTCTGGGTGTTGAAAGGCATACTGTGAGATAAGGTGGGATTGATACGCGTGGCTAGTAGGGGAACTACTAGAAGTCATTCGGTGTGATAAGGTGGGCTAAAACACGGGGTGCTATTTTGGGAAAAATAATTTTCAAAACTAAATGTAAAGGCTCCCGTGGTGATATAAAGAAAGGTTGTGATTCATTTTGTGATTTCAGACTACGAGGCGGTACCTCGGTAGTGGCTCTTGTTGACATTTCCCCATTCTTTTGTACTTGTCTTTGATTGTTGTTCTCATTAGCATACTATTAATTGTCTTTCTTTGTGTTGCACTATTTTCTTAGTCCTTTGTATCTAATCCTGTTGTACGATTCATTGTTTCAATTTCATTGTTGTCTTTATTACACTATACATTTTGTGGTGATCGTTTCTTATGCACCATTCATTTTCTCTACTCTTACTTGTTGACTTGAATTGTGGTAGAACACTTGCACAAGCATACACATAAATAAATCACCTATATCGGTCTAAGAAGATGAATCCTGATGTTTTGACCATTTACATGAGAAATGGTAGAACGAGCTCACAAAGAAAGACACAACAGGGAATAATGGTCTCAACAAAAATAGCTCAACAAGAAAGAGATAATGTATAACAAGGATTCCACAAAAGTAAAATTCGACGATAAGAGAGATAACATAAATAAATGATTCCAACTAAGGATAAGTCAATGATGAAAAGGGATAGCAAAACTTCATTTAAGGTTGAGCAATTACGCATGAGATACAACAAGTTCAATTAAGGATAAGCAATTACGGAAAAGATAATAATAACTTCAATTAAGGATAGACAATTACGAAAAAGATAGTGTGTCAATAAAAGAGACAACAACCTCAGTTAAGGCACATAAGGGAGTTATCAGCAATAAGGCTAGAACATGAAGTAATTAATTCCAAATAAGACACGTAAGGGTGAACTTAGTAAATGGGGGATTTAACACAACAAAAGAACTTCATATCTAATGAACATAAGAACCTAAGAGTCCTAAATGGTCAAATTCCAACAAATAAGCCAGAGCACATAATCTTTACCTCGCGTACACGGCCTTCACATGACACAATTAGTAAAAATAACTCAAATCCTAAGGGGTAGTTCTCTCACACGAAGTTAGGCAAGATACTTACCTCAAAGAAGCAAGAACGATACTTTAAAATGACCTCCTCATGTGAAACAAATCTCTGGACGACTATAATCTAGCCAAAACAATTTAATATCATAAATAAAAACCATAGGAAACAATTCCGGATAATAAAGTTTCGATCTTTAATTAATACTAAAAAGTTAACTCAAAAAGTCAACCCCAAGCTTGCACCTCAAAACTCGACCAAAATTACAAAATCCGAACACCCATTCGATAACGAGTCCAACATACAAGAATTAATCAAATCCGATCACAAATCACCTTTCAAATCCCCAAATTTTAGTCTAAGAAGTTTTCACAATTGTTTCCCGAAATTTCAGACTGAAATAACTAATTAAATAATGAAAATAACAATAGATTTGTGTAATATAGCCAAAACCGAGTTAGAATCACTTACCCCGATGATTTTCTTGAAAAACCCACAAAATATCGTCACAAACCGAGCTCTCTATGTCCAAAAATGAAAAATGAGATGAACCCCTTGTTTATATGGTACCACATCTGATTTCCCAAAGTGCTGACCGCACATTTTTTTGTGTGGTCCGCACATCCAAGTTCCGTGGTAGCGATCTAAATTGTGCGGCCGCACTTCAGCAGCAACTGCACTACCAGGTTTCAGTAAATTGACTATAACATTCTGTACAAATATCTAAATGATGAATGGTTTGATTTTCTTAAAACTAGATGCAAAGGGATACAACTTTTATTTCTGGATCATCTCCAAATTCCTTATAGATTAAAATATATATAAGCTTCCGAAGTCAGACCATTTAACCTACAGGTTTCCCCTACTGCGGTCCGCACCTTTCTCCATTGCGGGCGCACATGGGCTTTGCCTCAGCACTCCAAAAATATGCCCTCCGCACTTCAACTGCTCCAGAACATCATCAAAGTGTCAAAATACCCAAAATTATTCAAAACTCACCCGAAATACACTCGGGGTCCCCGAGACCCCATCCCAACATACTTGGGGTTGGCATAAAATTCGAAAAACTGAAAAATTAGACCGAATCGAATTAATTCGGTACTTCAGTTTTGTTTCTTCGGTATTGATACGGTATTAATTTTTCTACATGTTCGATATACGGTATGACTCTGGGTTTTAATGTTCCGGTATTTCGGTAATTCGGTTTACCCGAAATACCAACTTCTTTACTCATTATATACTTCCATAGGTCAGTATAGAATGACTGATGCTACTATAGAATATTTGATAATTGGATTCTAAACATTAATTAGTTGCTGTTTAGAATGACATTGATGCTCCAATCACATGTGTAACTGTATATTATGAGCTAGAGCAGGCAACTCGTTAGTTGCTGCTGCTAGTTGCTTCTCCAATTTTCAAGTTAAAAATGAGAATGATTGTTGCTCCTTAGTTGCTGCTGCAATTGGCAAGTGTTGCTGCTCGTTCTTCAATATCTTTTTGGTCGAGCCAGAACATGTGTTAATAGTCAATGTGTACACTATGATGATTGATATTTCTTTAAAAAGATATGATTCCGTTAATGTATTAAATCGAAATCGTACCGAACCATAAGAAATACCGAACCGTACCGAACTACTTTGGTACGGTATTTGGTATACATAATTGATAAACCGAATACCAAAATACCGAAATACCGAACCGAAGTTCTCAAATACCGAAATAAAGTACCGAATGCCCACCCTAACAACATATCAATAAGTCCTAAAATACAATACAAACTTGTTAGAAGTCTCAAATTACATCAAATACGTTGAAACTACGAATCGCACCTCGAATCGAACTTATAAACTTTCAAATCTTCCAACTTTCAAAACTCGTGCCGAAAAATATCAAATCAAGTCGGAATGATGTCGAATTTTGCATGCAAGTCAAATGACATAACAGAGCTAATCAAACTCTCGTAATCGCAATACGAGCCCGATATCAACAAAGTCAACTCCCGGTCAAACCTGTTAACCTTCCAAAACTTTAACTTTCCAATTTTTGCCAAAATGCATCAAATTACCATACGGACCTCCGAATTCAAATTTGGATGCATGCTTAAGTCAAAAATCACCATACGAAGCTATTGAAATCATCAAAACGCTATTTCAGAGTCGTCTGTACAAAAGTCAAATTTCGGTCAACTCTTATCCCTTAAGCTTCTAAAACAGAAATCATTCTTCTAAATTGATCCTGAATCATCCAAATACTGAACTCGGTCATACACGCAAGTCATAACACATAATACAAATCTGCTCGAGACCTTACACCGCCAAACATGGCGTTAATTCTCAAAACGACCGGTCGGGTCGTTACAAAATCTAAGGAGGAAATATTCAGTAGCAGCCCAAGCTCTTCAACATCAAACTCTATCTCAAACCCCCTTATTGAACTCTTGACCACCTTGCCATAAAATTTGAAGTTTGAATAAAACTCCACCACAACAGGCGCACACAGAGGAGGGAATGCCTTAACAAACATGTGTTTCCATCCGTGTAGTTCAAGTTTTTCAACTGACTGAGCCATACCTTTCTCATCAGTGTTTGCAAAAATCTTCCTATTCAACACTTTTCTATTCTTGAATTTAGTAAGCTTGTCAACCACAGCAGGCATAACCCTCTTTTTCTTTCCTTTATTGTCCTTCTTAGATGTGGTAGCTGCCCTGGTGGGTTTAACAACCTTCCTCTTTTGTGCTGATGTCTTTTCTTGCAGAGTAGAGTCAAACTCATCCTCTTCATCCAAATCAACTACAAGTTCAGCAACATGAGCTTGCTTTCTTGGCTTCTTGGTACCTCTAGGCTCCTTAATGACATGTTCATCAACAACCTTTCTTTTACTCCTTGTGAGAGGAGTGCTATTTGGAGGAGCCACTTTTTTTTTTGCAGGGATAACTAATTTTGTTGCTTTCACATGGGCCTTCTTGCTCTTCTTCCCTACTGTAGACAAGGGTAAATTATCCTCATCACTGCTGGCCTCCTCATCTACAGTAAATGGAGTATATCTAAACAGTGTTGTATTAGAGATTTTACAGTATATTCGTGTAGAGCTTATGACTCAGTCTCACAAAATTTTAGGAGTTATTATCGGCGGAATTGTTGAGTTCTATTATGATAGAGAGATGGTTAAAATTTGAAATCGTATTATAATTTTCGCTATTTCTTCACGCATGTTAGGCTTACCTATTCTTAGAGATTAGGTGTCATCACGTCATCCTACGGTGGAAAATTGGGGTCATGACATCTTTGAAAAAAATATTTGTTTACAAGTAATAGAACTTTATACGTATTAGGAAGCTTCAACCACCTCATGTTTTGGTTCAAACTCTATATTTTATCTTTAAAAACTTCCATTGAATATGTACACATTATTAATTTAGGATAAAATACCTAATAGAATTAGAATTACGAACACATAAGCTTTAAATCCCCACTCTACCTCTATTTACCTACTGCTTTGTGTCAAATATCAGGGAAACCTGTAAGCGAAAGTAATTAATATTAGTTGAAAGTGTCATTACTTGTTTCTGCAATTTGAGTGTATGTGTTGTAAATTAGTTGTTGGACCTGTTCAGATAAGTGGGATGACAAGGATGAAAAATATTCAATATGGTCTTGAGGGGTAAATCCATCTATCATTCTACAGATTAATGTTAGAACCATCACCTATATGGCTTGCTTAGTTGCAATTCTTTTACATTATATAATTATGTAGCTTGTAACAGCTAAAACACTTAGCCAATTGTGCGAATAACTCCTTTAACTCTCCCTGTTGTTTCATTTACCTCCGGTAGTGGATAATTTGTAGTTTATTAATCTGTAACAATTAATAATCGAGGAACCTACATAGATACTAAAAATATTATTTTGTGAAATCTCATTCAAATGCTGATTAGTTTGTACAAATTTTAACTCGCTATAGCTATCCATTTGGTAATAAGCGCACCACAAGCAACATTGTGCCTCACAAAAATGAAGAACAAACTCTCTTAACTGAGTACGCTGAAGATGACTAAAATTATAACAGTGTAAATAATGTCATGACCCAACTAGGGGTGTGACAGGTGCTCAGTGTAAAATCTAGCAAGTCTCTCAAGTTAAATCAATATATATATATATATATATATATATAAGAGTTGAGAATTGATATAGTGATGTGGTACCTCCAAAATACAACATTTATATTTATCTTTTTTATTGATTTTTTGAATTTTAATTTGCCACGACCCGACCGATCATTTCGAGCATTTGCACTTCGCTCGGTAGTTTGAGGGCATGCGTAGCTCCATATGATATATTATGACTTGTGTGAATCGCCGATTTTAGTTTCCAGGTTATTCGGAATTGGTTTGGAAGAATGAATTTCATGATCGAAGCTTTAAGTTGGAAGAGATGATTAAGTTTGACTTTTGTGAATTTGACCCCGAAATGAAGTTTTGATACTTCTGTTAGGTCCGGATGGTGATTTTAAACTCGGGCGTATGTCCGAATTTGCATTTGGATATTTCTAAAAGGATTCAGCACAAATTAGCGAAAATTAGAAATTTGAAGGATTGGAAAGTCCATAAGTTTGACCGAGAGTTAACTTTGTGAAATCGGAATCAGATTATGGTTCCAGGAATTGGAATAGCTTCGTTATGTCATTTGGGACTTGTGTCAAAATTTGAGTTCATTCCAAGTTAATTGGATATGTTGTCGCGCGAGTTTTGGAAGTTAAAAGTTCTAAGTTCATTACTTTTGATTTGAGGTGCGATTCGTGATTTCGATGTTGTTATGCGTGATTTGTGGCCTCGATTAGGTCTGTGTTATGTCATAGAACTTGTTGGTATATTCGGACGGGGTCCCGAGAGGCTCGGGTGAGTTTGAGACGAGGTTCAGACCATTTCGTCGCATGTTGCATTTGGCTAAGGCTGCTGGTTCTGGTGTTTTCGCATCTGCAGAAGAATGGACACAGATGTGAGTCCGCAGATGCGGACAGTTGGTCGCAAAAGTGAAGGAAGGCTTGGCTGGGGATCATCGCAGATGCAGAGGAAGAGGCGCACCTGCGTGTGTGCAGAAGCAGAAGATGTGATCGCAGAAGTGGGTATGTGCGCAGAAGCATGTTTTGTCTCGCACCCGCACTTGCGCAGAAGCGTTGCCTGTTTCGCAGGTGCGGAAGAGCAGACCTCCAGTTTTGTCTCGAATTCTGTTCATTTACAAGGATAACATAGAAACGATGAATCGCACCTCAAATTAAAAGTAATGAACTTAGAACTTTCAACTTCCAAAACTCGCGCCGAAACATATCCAATCAACTCAGAATGAACTCAAATTTTGCACACAAGTCACAAATGACATAGCGAAGCTTTTCCAATTCCCAGAACCACAATCAGAATCTAATATCCACAAAGTCAACTCTCGATCAAACTTTTGAACTTTCCAATCCATCAAATTTCCAATTTTTGCCAATTAGTGCCGAATCATTCTAGAAATATCAAAATTCAAATCTAGTCATACGCCAGAGTCCAAAATCACCGTCTGGACCTAATGGAACCATCGAAACTTCAATCCGGAGTTACATTGACAAAATTCAAACTTAATTACCTCTTCCAACTTAAAGGTCCGATCATGAAATTCATTCTTCCAAATCGATTTCGAATAACCTGAAAACCAAAACCGACGATTCACACAAGTCATAATACATCATACGAAGCTACTGATGCCTTCAAACTACCGAGCGAAGTTAAAATACTCGAAACGACCAGTCGGGTCGTTGCATCCTTCCCCACTTAAACGTACGTGCGTCCTCGAACATGCCAAGTGTCGTTCCAAAGCCATCATATCGCCGTGTAACCTTACCACGCACATACTCGGGGGTGTTCCCACATCACCCTATTCCATATAGGCTCGACAAAACAACATAACTGAAGATCATTACTTCAACCTTAGCCCGTAAACCATATAATCCAATTTCCAACATCCAAAATTTCCTATAAGATCTGAATCTCGCATCTACAAATTTTATAAGTATGAACAAGTTGTATCAAGACATAACCACAACCCAATATGAATTCATATGACATACCATACGACTCGCATACTCGTAGCAAAATTTTCGATCACAGTAGCTGCTCAAAATAACCCAATACCGGTAATAAACCTCATATCAAACAAAACCTCATTCTAAAACCTTTGTGCACTGCAGATGATGAAAGAAACACGCAGAAACTCATAACCATTCATCAGATCAATAAGTCATGGAGCTCTCTCTCGTCTGATAAGAACCAAAGCCAAATCCTAAGCCAACTTCTGATATTATTCTTCCGTAATCAAATCCGATAGTATCGATTCTAGGTCCAATGAACTCATCTCATCAAACACAACCAATCTAGTGACTTTCCACATCAATACAACCTAAAGCCACAACCCGTGCACCAATAAGCAACAATCCAAATGTACTCAATCATGGAAAATGACTCAAACGAGAAAACCATCCCGCAAGTTCAACAAGTACCACCACAATCGCAATGTTACGAACCCATCATACATAGTAGAACCAAGACACACTAATCTAACATAAAGAATCATATCTTAACATAACTCCACAGCAATGCGTGACCCATCCAAACACTGGTCCATAGGAAATACCTCAAGCCACCATGCCCGGAATCAAGAATCATGCGCAATTCGACATCAAGTACCCAAGATGCATGACCAAAACCACGCAGAAATAAATAACACAACACCATAGTCTGGAAAGAATATAACCAATGTGCAATCACTCATTCAACACCCTAATAACCATCTCGCTCAAATTTCTCTATAAGGCCCAAATAGAACCGTACCATGTGTGCATATAACCAATGAATCACAACCCCTCGTGGTGTAGAAGGGTAACTCATAGAACATATCAGAATATGAATAACTTCAACTCTAACCGAATGGCACATCCTCAACAATAGCAGTACGGAGTCAACTCATCCGACCCGGTGTAGAATACACATCCTCATTGGGCCTACCAATGGACCCCAAATCAACTTTGGTCACCCACAAATAGATAAATAACCCTCCGAAAGTCCACGATGACTGAATCATAACATGCATTATCATCTGGCTAGCTTTGGCCATAACTTCACAGTCCACAACTACGAAACAATCTGCTTCTGATAACTCCTAGTCTCCAAATTCATAGACCACACAAATCACCATTTATGCTCTCAACTCCACCGCCCGAATGTATAACACATCTCTCATACACGATCATTCCACGAGGAATACTTTCATAATTCTTCCGTGCCGCATAGCAAAATCTGAATATCAGCAGTCGATCAACCAGGCCACTACTGTGATATCAATGAAGTGTCCGTAAGTCAAAACACAGTGTACCTTCTAAAATGTACACTCTCCTCAAGCAATACTAAATAGTTATAACATTCATCTAAACATCGAAAATCGTCCATGCTGCTTAAGAATTCATGACCTCCCCTTCAAAATTGAACTGTGACCTTGCACATGCAAAACTCCACCCCACTCAACACACTGCATCTATCATGCCATCATATGAAAAGTACTAGAATATCATAATCAACTCTGAGTCCAACAGGATACATACCCGATCTGTCATAAATCTTTCATTTGATCCCATCCAGGAGAAAATCACAATACGCAACATGCTCCTCACGCATGTATGAAATATCCATCGAGAACTCTTCGAAACCCACTTGTACATAACCAGGCCATCAGAACTGAATATCTCTAACTCAACCAAGCTGCGCAGGTCACCAAAGCCAAGACTATTTTCACAAAACACCTATAAAGACTCACCATATCATAGGTACCCAAAGAACCAACCATATCTATTACCTTGCTGATCTAACCTACTACGAAGTTGTACTATTTCTCTAAGTTCCTTCCGAATTATCCTCAAGTTGACACTCCTCCTCGCCATAATACCACGATCCTCAAACAAAACTCAACCCAACAAGATCCTAGAATTAAACCACATTGCCTTCAGGACCATAAGCCGCTATATTCCTTCTCAAGCACCCCAAAAGTACCACAATCGAGACACCCAGTCTGAATAGACCTTCTGTGAATCCAAAACCGTTTCCTTCACATTCCTGATGCTGAAATGTAGAATCCTTAATGATATAGAAATGCCACAAGCCTCGACAGCATCCAAGTTAAATCCCAGATTCTAGCCATATACAAAAATCCGCAAAATTCTCAATTGCTACATATAAATCTTGAATCCATTAGAACCTTCTTGAGAGTCAACCGCCCTACTCAAATCTCAACTGCACCGACCAAACGAGAAGAATGACCTGTGCTCCCTTAGCACAACAACAACCAAATAAGTAACCCCGCCTTAGCGCAACAGAGTAATTTTTACTCCATGCGCACTACATCCGTCACGAATAATAACTCAAATCATTCCATGATTTCCATATACCGATAAAGTGTAATATAACCCATATCTAGAAATTTCCTTGCTAGAGTCATCCTCCAAACCAGCCTCTATAAGTCATAACTAATTCACAATATAACTCAAACCGAAACCGACACAACACATAACCAGGCAATCAAATCGTCGATAGTAAACTCCCCCACTTGGCACAAAGCCATAGATCAAAACACTCGATAACTCATAATGCCCATACTCTATTACTGCCATATTCTCGCATCGAAATTCAACTCAATCCTTCATAAGATCATGTAACATAAACCATTTAATATCTCAAATCATCTGCAAATATTGCATCCATCCTCGTGACGGTCAGGTCAACTATTACAACCGATCCAAACTCAAATCGCCCGACTATAACTCATTGGTAGAAAAACAAACCTCCACAAAACATCCTAAGGATCACACGTCCGTAGATTACCCCGCAGTTTATAATCCACCTTCTTAGCCTCAAACTAACATCTCTCTATACCCTTTCACAGTCACAACTACTACGCAATCACTCAATCTTCCTGAGTCTGAACTCATCAACAAGACATGAAAATCTACTTCATTCCACAAATGAAATAACAAGAATGAATCCCTCAAAAACCTTCATAACTCAAGAATGTATGAAACATCCATATAAATCGAGCTTCAAATAGTCCTTATCACATCTCAAGCCAAATCTTCCCGCCACATCCAACCCATATGAACACATCCTGCAGTAACATGATACACATCATATGGCCACAACCACTCACCGAGCTACAAATTCCACTCATGGGACATTACCGGACATATGAGTCCAAAAACACGTGCTCACACAACCGAAATCCCCATGCTCAAGCTACGGTAAAAACCCGACATCAAGTCCTCCAGACTGGCCTATCATTAGCACACTGAAATCACATCTCGCACCTCAACCATGAAATCACAAGCCGTCAATGCACAACTGATATCGAGCGCTCACACGCGCATGCAAATGCGTGGAAGTAATTCATAGAGTTACGCTTCAAGCTGAATCAATGCCGCACGATAAGGAAAGAAAGATGGGAAGTTTATCCTAATTGACTTGTAGCCTCTCAAAGATAGGTATGGATGTCATCATACCGATCCACAAGACTCTACTAGACACTTGATCATGACTTGTACAACCTATGAACCTGGCTCTGATACCAACTTGTCACGACCCAAAATCCAACTAGTCGTGATGGCACCTAACCCAAACCGCTAGGTAATCCAATTGAGAATGAACCAATTCAAATGAAATTTAATGAGATAATAAATAGAAGAAAATATTTGTATCTTATATATTTCCCAAGGACTGGTAGTACAAACCATGAGCGTCTAAGATTTTAGATTTCTTAACAAAATGGAATTGAAATAATTACAACTTCTGTTTGAAATGTAAATGAACATAATTAGAATCTATTGCTACCAAGAACTAGTGATAGCCATAATTGGAATGCAGGTACATCTTCCGATCTAGCTCCCGCCACATAGCAACATCAGTATCCAACATCTGCACGCAAGGTGCAGAAGTCTAGTATGAGTACAACCGACCCCATGTACTCAATAAGTAACAAGCCTAACCTTAGGTTGAAAGTAGTGACCAGCTAGGACAAGGGTCAGAGTCCAACTCCAATAACAAGCAACGGTTCATAACAGTTGTCACGCCCCGACCTCGGGGAGCGCGACCGGAGCTCAACCGAGATAACTCGGTCGAGCAAGCCTGCTGGATTTCCTTCTACCCAACTAACCCATAAACAAAGAGAATATAATCTTCATTAATTAATACCATGAGGGTTCATGAACAATGCTAGTTCCATCACCATTAGTTACTTCATTTATAAGTCTCCAAAACAATACATTTCACAACCATAGTTTTACAGTGAAAGCATGAGATACAATTACGACATCTTTAGTTTAACTTTCCCACACTAATACACCACCCACACTATGTCTACGGAGCCTCTAATAGACATAAAAGAGTACAATGATGGTGCCGACAACAAGGCTCCGGCTATACCTCAAAACACAATACACACGAAACAGAAGATGCACAACTCCAGAATGAAGTGGGGCTCACCAAGTCAGCTAGAAAAAAGTGTACCGCTATCACTGGTCAATGCCTCCCGCTGTCGAACCACCTACATCCATTGAAGATGCAGCGCCCCTGGCAAAAAGGATGTTAGTACATGTCGAATAGTACTAGTATGAAAACCAAAACATCTATTCAAGGACTTGGAAAAACAACATAAATATGATGAATCATGGTAACAATAATAGGTCTTAGATAGCCATACAAGTCAAAACAGATGTTATTAAGAACTTCCAATAACATTATAAATTTCATATCGGCGACCCTTTACAACTATCTTTACACAGAGCGGCCTTGCTGCCTCACCCTAAGGTGTGCGGGGTGGAGGTACAATCACAATACTACACAAAGCGGCCCTGCCGCCTCACCCCAATATATGTGGGTGAAGGTGTACTCACAATACCACAACTCTACACAAAGCGGCTCGGCCCCGTAGCCTCACCTAAATATGTGCAGGTGGTGGTGTAAATCACAATACCACAATCCCTACACAAAGCAGCCCTGCCGCCTCACCCAAATATATATGTTGGTGGAGGTGTAATCCCAATCACAATCTTTACACAATTTGGAATAATAACTTTCATTTGAAACACGACTTGGAGTTATAACATGAAGACACTCAATCCATACTTTGTACACATCCCCAATTCGTAACACAACATAATAAGAGCATTTGAAATAAGTATTAAACATATATCTTTGCCATAAAGCTTATTCAGAATAATCGATTTATGATGATCAACTTGGAACTTACAAGGGTAATGTGGGGTTCATCTCTAAGAGAAGAGTTTAGCCAACATAACTTGCTTTGGGCTTCCTTAAATTACTACAATGTTTTGAAAGCTCTAGCAACCTCAATCTATTTAGAAACGTAACAAAATTCAACCATAATTAGGAAGATATTCGTGTGTTCACCTACTTTAAGATATTTATCAAACACTAGGTGTGCATCATGATTTCAAGATTATTCTATGGTGGATTCCTTCATCCCATAACCCAATAGTTACCCATTTGAGCTCAACAACCTTCCCATACATCTCGTTGGTACATGCATGTATGATAATACTCTCTCATACAAGAATCACACTCCCTATTACCAAAATCCAAAATTGAAGAGTGGGGAAAGAAATTCTTACCTTTTAGAACCCTAACAAGTTTCTCTTGATGAGATTTCAAGGCTTGACTCAAGTTGAGCAGTGAAATCCTTATCCCTCCCTTTCCTCTCTCTAGAATAGCTCTCTTTTCTCTCTAAAACATCAGGTAATCCCCCAAAAATGAAACCTTAGGCTAGATAAATGAAATGGGGGTCGGGTTTAATAATTATAAAAATAAAGCCTTGGCATAGATCTGCGGTAACATATGCGACTGCATAACACTTCTGCGGTCCGCAAATCGACCGCACAATTAGTGCTCCAAAACTGGGACCTTCGGGTTGGGTCTGCGGCAGTTTTAAGGCTCGCAGACCTGTTTTGCAATCGCATAATGCACTGCAGACTTGTTCTGCGATCGCATAATATGCCATAGAACTTCCCTCCGGAAAATCTCCATGTTGGTTCTACGATTGGTGTGCGGCCCACGAAACTATTTTGCGATCACATAATTGATTGCAAAATATCATCCTAAATACGGGGCCTTACAACAGTCCCCCACTTAAGATGAGTCAAAGTTCACCGCTAGCACCCAATGTGACTCAGCTGCTACACCACACACCAGTAGTTCCAAATATTTCTAACTCTCTAAAGTTCCAAAAATTGTGCCAGAGTCTCCCCTGTAATTGGTCCTATCAACTTGCCAGAGAACCCCTGAAATAAAGCCTAACAACATATACATAATCCAATGACGTAACATAACACAGAACAGTACCAACCATAGCCTCATAAGCAACATGTAACTAGGAAGGAACATCCTTTAACATCAACTATACAAGTGATACATAATTCACAAGCAACAATTTCATAAATACAATTACATAGCTATTCAAACAAAATAGGGTAGTTCTTCTTCAGTTCTTCCTCGGCCTCCCAAGTAGCCTCTTCAACTTGTTAGTTTTGCCATAGCACTTTCACGGAGGCAATCTCTTTATTTCTTAGCTTTTAGACTTGCCTATCAAGAATGGCAACTGAAATCTCTTCATAGGTCAGTTCTTCATTAACCTCAATAGTCTCAAATGGAACCCTAAGAGACGGATCTCCAACTACCTTCTTCAACATAGACACAAGGAATACCAGGTGCACTAATGACATCTCAGGTGGTAGCTCAAGCTTGTATGCCACCTGACCAATTCTCTGAATGATCCTATACGGTCTGACATACCTCGGACTAAATTTTCCTTTCATACCAAATCGCATTACACCCTTCATGGGGGAAACCTTCAAGAATACTTAATCATCTTGTTTGAACTCCAAATCCCTACGATGAACATCCGAATAGGACTTCTGATGACTCTGAGTGGTCTTCAACCGCTCTTTAATGATCTTAACATTTTCCATAGCCTGATGCACGAGGTCTGGCCCTATCAACTCTGCTTCCCCAATCTCAAACCACCCAATAGGAGATCTAAATCGCTTACCAAATAAAGCCTCGAACGATGCCATCTGAATGCTAGCATGATAACTATTGTTGTAGGCAAATTCTATGAGTGGTAAATGATCATCCTAGCTACCTTTGAAGTCAAGAACACAAGCGTGCAACATATCCTAAAGCGTTTGAATAGTCCGCTCTGCCTGCCCGTCAGTCTGTGGGTGAAAGGCAGTACTAAGATTCACCTGAGAACCCAGATCTTGCTGAAATTTCTCCCAAAACTTTGTCGTAAACTGTGCCCCCCGATCAGAAATGATAGAAATTGGAGTGCCATGCAACCTAACTATTTCTTTGATATACAACTGAGCATAATTTTCCACTGTACCGGTATCCTTAATGGCAATAAGTGTGATGACTTCGTGAGTCGATCCACAATCACCCAAATCGAGTCAAACGTACGAGGAGTGCGAGGTAGTGCTACCACAAAATCCATATTGATCATCTCCAACTTCCACATTAGGATTTCTATGTTCCGTGCCAACCCACCCGGCCTTTGGTATTCGACCTTCAATTGCTGACAATTTGGACATATTGCCACAAAGTCCGCTGCATTCCTCTTCATATCATTCCACCAGTAGATTTTCTTAAGATCATGATACATTTTTGTGGAGCCTGGGTGCACGGAATACCTAGAAGTGTGAGCCTCGGTCATGATTCTTTCTCAGAGACCATCCATATTTGGAACACATAGTCGCCCTTGGTACCTTAGTGTACCATCATCCATGCCAAGAGAAAAGGCCATGGTCTTATGTTTATGAATTCCCTCTTTCAGTTGTACCAACAATGGATCGTTGTACTATTTTTCCTTGACTTCCACAACAAGCGGTGGTTCAGCCCTATTTTGCACAATCACTCCTCCTTCACTAGAATCTGCAAGACGAACTCCCAAACTAGCCAACCGATGAACCTCCTTGGCCAACGACCTTTGATATGACTCCAAGTGAGCCAATTTACCCATAGATGTTTGGCTAAGAGCATCCGCCACAACATTAGCCTTCTCGGGATGATACAGAATATCAATGTCGTAATCTTTGAGTAATTCAAGTCACCTTCTCTGCCTCTGATTCAACTCATTTTGTTTGAAAATTTATTGAAGGCTCTTGTGGTCCGTGAATATATCCACATGGACTCCATACAAATAATGACGCCACATCTTCAATGCAAAGACCACCGCTACAAGCTCTAAATTATGTGTTGGATAGTTCTTTTCATGATTCTTGAGTTGCCTAGAAGCATAAGCTATCACCTTTCCATGTTGCATTGATACACACCCATGACCGATTCTTGAAGCATCGCAATATACCACAAACCCATTTGTACCCTCTGGTAGGGTCAATACTGGTGCCGTAGTCAACCACAATTTCAACTCCTGAAAGCTCCTTTCACAAGCATCTGACCATTGGAACTTAACCGCCTTCTGCGTCAATTTAGTCAACGGAGAGGCAAGGGTAGTGAATCCCTTCAAAAACTTTTTGTAATACCCAACTAAGCCTAAGAAACTGTGAATCTCTGTTGGGGTTGTAGGTCTAGGCTGATTTCTCACTGCTGAAATCTTCTAAGGATCGACCTTAATTCCTTCTCTAGAGATGACTTGACCCAAGAATGTAACAGATTCAAGCCAAAATTCATATTTCAAAAACATCGCATACAACTTGTGTTGATATAGAGTCTGTAGAACTATCATGAAATGATTGGCATGGTCCTTTCGACCTCGTGAATATACCAAAATATCATCAATGAAAACTATCACAAAAGAGTCAAGAAAAGGATTAAAGACTCGATTCATCAAGTCCATGAAACTACCAGGGCATTTGTTAGCACAAAAGACATTCCCAGAAATTCAAAGTGCCCACACCGGATCCTGAAAGTTGTTCTTAGAATATCCTGCTTCCTGATCTTCAAATGGTGATACCCGGATCTTAAATCAATCTTGTAGAAATACTTAGCACCTTGCAACTGGTCAAACAAATGATCTATCCTTGGCAGTGGGTACTTATTTTTTATTGTAATCTCGTTGAGTTGTCGGTAGTCAATACACATCCTTAGAGACCCATCATTCTTTCTTACAAATAGTACCGGTGCGCCCCAAGGAGACACACTCGTCCGGTTGAAACCTTTCTCTAACAAATCTTTCAATTGTTCCATTAGCTCTTTCAATTCTGTTGGTTCCATTCTATAGGGTGGAATAGATATAGGTTGCGTGCTCGGCATCACATCAATCCCAAAATCAATCTCCCTGTCTGGTGGGACCCCAAGGAGCTCATCCGGAAAGACCTCTAGAAATTCATTCACAATAGGTACACACTCAAAAGTAGGTGCCTCAGCATCACTGTCCGTAACTCAGACCAAATGGTATATACACCCCTTGTTAATCATCTTAGTGGCTTTAAGGTAAGAATTAAACCTACCTAACGGTTCTAGTTCGACAATCAACCTGAGCGAAACATGAATAAAGCCAATCCATTCCCATTATTACATCAAAATCAACCATCCCCAATTCAAGGAGATTGGACATGGTGTCCCGACCATGCACCATGAAAACACAATCCCTATAAACCCGCGCGACCACAATAGACTCGCCAACTGGAGTAGATATAGAGAACGACTCATGGAGTTGTTCCGGTTTTATCCCAAATTCCATAACAACATAGGGAGTGACATATGATAATATGGAACCAGGATCAATAAGGGCATACACATCACGAGATTTGACAGTCAATATACCTGTGACAACATCTGGAAAAGCCTTTGAATCTTGACGCCTCCGCATGGAATAAAATCTGCTTGGTCCTGCCGAATTATGTGCACCACCCCTAGCTGTACCACACCATGCGGGTGTTATGGTGACTCGAGCAGGAGGAGGTACTGTGGATGTAGTAGCTGTAGAGCTAGCTGGCTGCGCCGCACCCCTGCCCATTGATCCGGCGGGACGAGAGGCAATTCCTCTGAATGTGACCCCACACACCGCACCCGTAGCATATAGGTAGGTCCATGATGCATACCCCAAAGTTCATCCTCCCACACGTAGGGCATGGGGGCCTCCGCTGCTACTGGAATCTCCTTCCAGGCCGATCCTCCTGGTGGGGTCCCCTGATGCCCTGACTGGGACGGGATGGTGGTGCACTCATCGAAGACTGAGCGAATGACTGAGATGGCCCTAATGACCCTCCCCTAAATATCGACCTATCACCACCAGAAGAACCGCCCAAGTTGCCCGCGGTTCGGGCCTTGCTGCTAACCTCATGCTCCCTTCTATTTTTCAGTTTATGGTGCTCTGTAGCTTGAGAAAATGCCACCATCTTCCCATAGTTTATATCAAAATTCAAGGCAGCCGTAGCGGCCTCATTAATAACCAAGGGGCTAAGGCCCTGCACAAACCGGCGCACTCTAGCCTCCATAGTTGGCAACATGTGGATAGTATACTTGGACAAGCACGCAAATTCCATATGGTACTCCCACACATTCATGCTACCCTGCTCCAGGCTCTCAAACTCAGCGGCACGGGCCGCCTTAGTCTCGGCAGGCAAGAAATGATCCATAAAGGCATCAGTGAACTCACTCCACCTCGCCGTAGAGCTCCCCTCCTAACGGGACTCCTCCCATATCTAAAACCAAGAATACGCCACCCCTTTCAGGCGGTAGGAGGCCAACTCCACTCCCTCTGTGTCAGTAGCACGCATAACTCGGAGAGGCTTGTGCATCTCATCAATGAAGTCCTGGGGGTCCTCCTCAGGATCAGTACTTGTGAACATTGGAGGATCCAACCGGAGAAACCTGTTCACTCCGGAACTAGCAGAATCCCCTGGCTGACTAGAAGAAGTAGGTGCAACATTTAATCTCTGGGCCTCGGAGGCCACTATCTGAGCCAACATCTGTATGGCTCCGCTAAGATCCCCATCAGAAACAGCGGGACCAGAAGCTGGAGCTGGAGGTGGAAATGGAATATCCGTTGGAGGGACCGTTGCACCCTCAGTAGGTATGTGAACTGTTGCAGTATGAGCAGGAATAATAGATTCAGGCAGTCTAGTAATTAGGGGAATATTATCACCCCTCGGGTGCTCACCCGCATCATCAAATATTGAATTAACTGCCACTCCTGGGATGACATTGGCTCCTTGGCCAGTTCTTGCCCTCTTACTAGTCGCCCTGTACTGAAAGTAAGAGTAAATTACGAGTTAAAGGAGGAACAATCTTACAATAAGCTTTATCATACGATCGGGAACATCAAAGAAAGGTATTATTCCTAAGTGCCCAATTAGCTTCCTAATTATAGATATGGTCGACAACACACCGATAAGAAGGACTCTACTAGACACGGCTCCGAGATATCCTAGGCCACTTTTTAAATCTGAAGCTCTGATACCAAGTTTGTCACGCCCCAACTCGGAGAGCGCGACCGGTGCTCAACCGATATAACCCGGCCAAGCAAGCCTGCTGGATTTTTGTCTAACCAACTCACCCATAAACAAAGAGAATATAATCTTCATTAATTAATACCACGAGGGTTCATGAACAACACTAGTTCCATTACCATTAGTTACTTCGTTTATAAGTCTCCAAAACAATACATTTCACAACCATAGTTTTACAGTGAAAGCATGAGATACAATTACGACATCTTTAGTTTAACTTTCCCACACTAATACACCACCCACACTATGTCGATGGAGCCTCTAATTGATATAAAAGAGTACAATGATGGTGCAGGCAACAAGGCTCCGGCTATACCTCAAAACATAATACACACGGAACAAAAAATGCACAACTCTGGAATGAAATGGGGCTCACCAAGTCAGCTGGGAAAAAGTGTACCGCTATCACTGGTCAATGCCTCCCGCTGTGGAACCACCTGCATCCATTAAAGATGCAGCGCCCACGACAAAAGTGATGTTAGTACATGTCGAATAGTACTAGTATGAAAACTAAAACATCTATTCAAGGACTTGGAAAAAATAACATGAATATGACGAATCATGGTAACAATAATAGGGCTTAGATAGCCATACAAGTAAAAACATGTTATTAAGAACTTCCAATAACATTATAAATTTCAAGTCGGCAATCCTCTACAACTATCTTTACACAGAGCGGCCTTGCCGCCTCACCCCAAGGTGTGCGAGTGGAGGTGCAATCACAATACTACACAAAGCGGCCCTGCCGCCTCACCCTAATATATGCGGGTAGAGGTGTATTAACAATACCACAACTTTACACAAAGCGGCCCCGCCGCCTCACCCCAACGTGTGCGGGTGGTGATGTAACAACAATACCAAAATGTTATACAAAGTGGCCCTGCCGCCTCACCCCAATTTATATGCGGGTGGAGGTGTAATCCCAATCACAATATTTACACAATTTGGCATAATAACTTTCATTTGAAACACGACTTGGAGTTATAACATGAAGACACGCAATCCATACTTTGAACACATCCTCAATTAGTAGCACAACATAATAAGAGCATTTGAAACATTTATTAAACATATATCTTTGCCACAAAGCTTATTCGGAATAATCGATTTATGATGATCAACTCGGAACTTACTAGGGTAATGTGGGGTTCAATTTTAAGAGAAGAGTTTAGCCAACATACCTTGCTTTGAGTTTTCTTAAATTACTACAATGTTCCGAAAACTCTAGCAACCTCAATCTATTTAGAAACGTAACAAAATTCAACCATAATTAGGAAGATATTCGTGTGTTCACCTACTTTAAGATATTTATCAAACACTAGATGTGCATCATGATTTCAAGGTTCTTCTATGGTGGATTCCTTCATCCCACAACCAATCGTTACCCATTTGACCTCAACAACCTTACCATACATCTCGTCGGTACATGCGTGAATAATAATACTCTCTCATACAAGAATCACACTCCTTATTACCGAAAATCCAAAATTGAAGAGTTGGGGGAAGAAATTCTTACCTTTTAGAAGCCCTAACAAGTTCTTTTTGATGAGATTTTAAGGCTGGACTCAAGTTGAGTAGTGAAATCCTTATCCCTCCCTTTCCTCTCTCTAAAACATCACGTAATCCCCAAAAAATGAACCCTTAGGCTAGATAAATGAAATGGGGGTCGGATTATAAAATTAGAAAATGAAGCCCCGGCGCAGATCTATGGTCGCATATGCGACCGCATAACACTTCTGCGGTCCTCAAATCGACTGCACAATTGGTGCACCTAAGTCTACCTCGGCACCATGAAATCCCGGATTTTAGGTAAAATTTTACGGGGCCTTACAACAGTATATTAAAGATGGTACAAGAAATAACTCAGCTCGTTCAATGTTACGAAAAAATAGACATGCTTTTCAAGTATAACAGTAGATCCTAAAACTTTCACAAAGAAAACCCCAAAGATATATGAGCAAGTTTGAAAACTATGATTTTTCTCAAAAACCTTTCAACAATGAATAAGATATTTCATTTTCATATAGCATAAGGAAAATACATCTCTATGCCTACATGTCAATATACAGGTGAAATCATGAGTGTCAACAAAAATTGGATAGCAGAAGGAAATGCATCTATATGCATGTATTTCAAGTACACATGTCAAATGCTATGCATCTCAGTGTTGTAATCATGTACGCACACTCTTAGAGTACTCAATCACTCAGTATTGTACGGGGCAGGTCCAGCCGAGGGAAGATCCATCCCTCAATATAAATAACAATTGTCAGTCAGTCACTCAGTACTGTATAGGGCCAATCCAGCCCAGAGAACTCCATCCCAAATATAAAAGTATAGGGCAACTACATGCCCAGGGAACTCCATCCCAAATATAATATATAGGGCAACTCCATGCCCAGGAACTCCATCCCAAATATAATATATAGGGAAACTCCATACCCAAGGAACTCCATCCCAAATATAATATCCACTGCGCTCACTGTGGGTGTGCAGAATCTGGAGGGGCTCCTTTAGCCCAAGCGCTATAATAAGCCAGATTCAGGCATAAATAAATAAAAACATGTTGTGACGTGCAACACGATCCCTTAATTATCACTCACAATCAGGCCCTCGACCTCACTCAATCATTAATCTCTCCATTCTTATGGGCTCACAACGCTCATACTAGGCAACCCTAATCAATGATTTGAGATGTGACAATATACAATAACAGAGACTAGGATATGATATGAAATGATGAATGCGACTGAGTACATAACTGTAATTAAACAAATAACTCAACGTCAAAGAACGACCACTGTGTGTCCCAATAGTATCAGCATATAGCCTAAACATGATTTCTAACATCAATTACAGCTCAGGTGCTCTAACACATAGAGTACAGTAAAAATGCTTAAATAATATAGCTATATAGTTCCATGGAATCGAGTAAATCACAATTTACACGGTGCATGACCACACGCCCGTCATCTAGCATGTGTGTCACCTCAACATAAATCACATAACATGTAATCTGGGGTTTCATACCCTCAGCACCAAGTTTAGAATTATTACTTATCTCGAACAAGCCAAATCCAATACCGAGCAAGCCAAGTGATGCTCCAAAAATGTCATCCCGCACGTACCGACCTCCGAACGGCTCAAAACTAGCCAAAAGCAACTCAAATATATCAATAATGCCAAAGGAAACAAACCCAATCGATAAAGGTCGAATCTTCAATAAAAAGTCCAAAATCAACCCCAAAGTCCAACTTGGGCCCGCGCCTCGGAACTTAACAAAACTTATAAAATCCGATGACTCATTCAATTACGAGTCCAACCATACTATTTACACCCAAATCCGACTCCAAATCGATGTTCAAAACACAAAAACTCACCCTATGAAACTTTAGGCTAAAACCCCCAATTTCTCTATAAAATTCATAATCCAATACCAAAAACGAAGATTGAATCAAGAAATATAATCAAAACCAAGTATAAAACACTTATCCTAATCCTTGTGATAACATTCCTCTCCAAAGTCATCCAAAACCGAGCTCCAAATCCCAAAATGAGAATAAAACGACCAACCCTCGAAAATATAGTTTCTGCCCAGCGATTTTCGCTTTTGTGAACAAAGGGTCGCTTCTGCGGCGTCGCTTCTGCGGCGTCGCTTTTGCGACAAAATTCCCACTTATGAGGAAAACACTGGATGTCTGATCTTCCGCACCTGTGCAATAGGCACCGCTTTAGCGCAAGCGCAGGTGCGAGACAAAACATGCTTCTGCACACGTACTCGCTTCTGCGATTACAACTTCCGCTTTTGCACACACACACACACAGGTGCGCCTCTTCCTCCGCATCTGCGATGATCCCCAGCCAAGCCTTCCTTGGTTTCTGCGACCAACTGTCCGCATCCGTGGACTCGCTGTGTCCATTCTTCCTAATATGCGAAAACACAAGAACCAGCAGCCTTCGCCAAATGCAACATACAACGAAATAGTCCGAACATCGTCCGAAACTCACCCGAGCCGCTCGGGACCCCGTCCGAATATACCAACAAGTTCCATGACATAACACAGACCTACTCGAGGCCTCAAATCATGCATAACAATATCGAAATGATGGATCGCACCTCAAATCAAAAGTAATGAATTTAGAACTTTCAACTTCCAAAACTCGCGTCGAAACATATTCATTCAACTCAGAATGAACTCAAATTTTGGACACAAGTACCAAATGACATAATGAAGCTATTACAATTCCAGGAACCACAATCCGAATCCGATATACACAAAGTCAACTCTCGGTCAAACTTATAAACTTTCCATTTCTTCAAATTTCTAATTTTTACCAATTAGTATTGAATCCTTCTAGAAATATTCAAATGCAAATTCGGGCATACGCCCGAATCCAAAATCACCATCTGGACCTAACAGAACCATCAAAACTTCGTTCCGGGGTCAAATTCATAAAAGTCAAACTTAATTATCTATTCCAACTTAAAGCTTCGATCATGAAATTCATTCTTCCAAATCGATTCCAAAATAACCTGAAACCCAAAACCGACAATTCACACAAGTCATAATATATTATACAAAGCTACTCATGCCGCAAAAACTATCCAGCAAAGTGCAAATGCTCGAAACGACCGGTCGGGACCTTACACTATATAAAAACTTTATAGAATTTATTTTACTATATTAAAAACAACACGATTGATCTCAACAAACATAAACAGAAAAATGGTATAAATAAATATATTGTTTGTTGAATAACATCCTGCTTCCGCCGCTGACCAGAATGAAGCAAGCCACACCAAAATAAATAACACGGATGAAGGAGAAAAAAAATAGAAGGAAACAATTAGGATATTGTTCCATCCCAATATATTTACCGTGAAATTGAATAAAGAAGACGCCGTAAAGAAGTCAAGCCCGCTAATGGACGACAATTAGCATATTCCTGAAATTAAATTTTTTGGTTACGTTAAAAAGAAAATAACTAACAAATAAGCACTATTCCTAATGAAAATTAGCTAGGACTGTATTGTATATCCACATAATTTTCATAAACAAAGATACTCATTTTATGACAATAATAATGAAAAAATACATATAAAACTATAGAATAGCATAACACTCTTAAAAACTAATAGGAAAAGGAAAAAGATATATGATTTTACTTGTAAATGGGTTGTTGTAGCAAATGGTGAGCATATTTGCCTAATAAAAAAAAGTATCTTTTATGAAACAAAAAGGATTTTTCCATTTGACAATGGTTTGATAGGGAAAGAATTGTTTTACTTGATTTAGTTGTCCACTTTATAAAGTTAAAAAAGAATGAATTTGTAACAATTATTGGAAGTGGAATAAACAAATATTGAATAGGCATGCCAAAGGTTGAGATAGTTTATTTGCAGTAATGTAGGGAAGGAGAAAACAACACCTAGAATTTGAATAGGCTTCACTAATTTATTGCATGGATCTAAACGCCTCTCTTCTCATTTATCATGGTCATAATACAAATTTATTATTTCTTGGAAGGTAACGTTAATTTTTAGTATAAGAATATTATAGGGTAGTATTTAAGTAAGAGGTAATTTGGTCATTTAATTTTTAAACGTTATTTTAGTAAAATAATTTTACTTAAAAGTCTTCACACTCATAATATAATATGATATGATGATCATACTATGCATATTGATATGGAGGAGACAAAGATGATGATGGTAATATTACTTTGTAGGTCATACAGATATTTCACTTCCAAGTGTTTTTGTTGTTTTATTTGTATATGTTGTATATGGATCATCATGGGTGTTGTAACGATGACTGTGGTGCTACAAATATTTACTGATATTTTTCCTTTTTAATAGAGTAGAAAATATATTCTAGAAGTTTTTATATTTTATTGGGTTTTACTGGTCATTGTGTAAAAATAATTTTTATCTTACAGAGATATAACATGGTACTTCTCCAGAAACTAATGACCAATTATTTTAATCACTTTTTGGCATATTTTTCTTATTCTACCCAATTATGTGATTATGGAGATATAATATGACACTTCTCAAGAACTAAAATGACCAATTATTTTATCAATATTTGGCATTTTTCTCTTATTCTGCGCAATTAAAAGTATATACCAATTTTAATTATTTTTCCTTCCTTTATTTAAGGCGTACATATAATAAATCAAAAATTTAAATTGAATGATAAGAAATTTAAAAAATTTCCTCTCTTTCATTTTTTTTGCATAGTAATAATAGCCAAAAGAATAAATTTAAATAAGGCAAATTGAAAGAGCAGTAGTAGGAAAGAGAAAGATAAAAAGGAAAGAAAGAATAAAAAACTATAGAGGAAGTATAAAGTAGGAATAGAGAAAAAAAATAGTAGAGTGTTTAGGGAATTGAGAAGGAAAGAAAAACAAGATCAATAATAGGAAAAAGAATTAGGAAAGAGTGTAAATGACAAGAGTGGGTTGCTACGGTGATAAGCGTCCTCCACTTCCAACTAAGAGGTTGTGAGTTCGAGTCACCCCAAAAATAAGGTGGGGAGTTCTTGGAGGGAGGGAGGCGAGGATCTATCGGAAACAGCCTCTCTGCCCCAGGGTAGGAGTAAGGTCTGCGAATACACTATCCTCCCCAGACACCACTAGTAGGATTATACTGGGTTATTGTTGTTGTTGTTGTAAATGACTTGAGTTTTACCAATGGATTTTATTTTTATTTTTAGTTTCTTTAAGATTTACTATTTAGTGAAAAGAAAAAAATCAAATGCATATATATAGAGAGAGATTCATGTATATTCAAAATCACATATTAAAACCATATGCGCACAACTTTGCCCCATACAAACTACAAGTCCCGTTAAAATTCTAATAAAATTTTCTGATAAGAAGATAGATTCATTAGGCTCAACTTCTAATAAGAATATTATTTTTTGTAACTTAATCAATATATAAAATAATTTCTTATATGCATTTGAATAAAAAAAGAGTTATCTCTTATATCTGGATTGAATTTATAACAATTATTTTAAATTCAATGAAACTTATTGCAATCGCGCAAAGCGCGAACAAATTCTCTAGTTAATAGTAAGTTCGGGCTTTTAGCACTCTTCCCTATAACTAGAATTAACTTTATTTTTGTATTTTTTCAATTGTTTACTACAATACCCAGCAGTTAGTTACAATACTCATATTATTAGTACTACTGGCACAAAATAAACGAAGTACACAATGTCATAATCAAACTCCTGAGAGTTGATACCAACATTTAAAGAGCTTCTACTTACCAAGCGAACCAGAACAACTCTTGCCATGTTGGAAAACGAACGTATGCTTAAGTGGAGGAGGATGTAACGACTCGACCAGTCGTTTTGACCATTTGCATTCCGTTCAATTGTTTGAAGTCTTGAGTAGCTTCATAAGATTTACTATGACTTGTGTGAATCATCGGTTTTGGTTATGGGACCTTTTGGTATGTTCGGACGGGGTCCCGACCGGCTCGTGTGAGTTTCGGAAGGGTTTTAGACTATTTTGGACCATGTTAGTTCTGTTGGCTTCCGCTGATTTATGGCGCTTCATTTCTTCTTCGCGTTCGCTTCCCAGTCTTCGCATTCGCAGAGTGTAAGTGGTGATCTTCTTCGCGTTCGTGTCACTGCCTCCGCGTTCGCGTAGTGTTTTAGCTGGGATGGGCTGATTGGAGGAGTTTTTCTTCGCGTTCGCGAAGTATTGACTGCATTCGCAAAGTCCTGACGGAGTTGTTCATCACGTTCGCGAGTAAAGTTCCGCGAACGCTTAGCTTTATTTTTGTGGCAGGGTAATTTGTGCATCGTGAATGTGATGGATCTTCCGTGTTCCCGAAGAGCATCTCTGGGCAATGTTATAAAGTACTCTATTTTCGAAATTTGAGTTATTTCATCACATTTTGAGTTGGGGAGCTCGAATATGGGCAATTTTGGAGGCATCTTCACCACATGGATTGGGGAAGTGTTTTCTACTCGGTTTTGATTATATTTCGTGATCCCATCTTCGTTTTTGACATTTGATTGATGATTTCAAAAGAGAAATTGGGAGTTTTGTTTAAACTTTCCTACAGTGAAGTATTGAGTTTTGAACACTGATTCAGAGTCGGAATTGAGTAAAATTAGTATGGTTAGACTCGTAGTTGAATGGGTTGTCGCAATTTGTAAGATTTTTCGGGTTTCGAGGTGCGGGCCTGGTGTTGACTTTTGATTTTAGATAAAGGTCGTAACTTTATTATCCAAAATTTGTTTCTATTGCATTATTTGTAAATATTAAGTTATTTTTGGCAAGATTTGAAACGAGCAGAGGTAAATTTTAAAAGAAAAAGCTAATTGAGGTAAGTATCTTACCTAACTTTGTGTAGGAGAAACTACCCTTTAGGGTTTAGGTGATGGTACTATTCGAATTATGTGAAAGACGTGTACACGAGGTGACGAGTGTGTACACAATCTTATATGTGGTATTTGACCGGTGTAGACTTCTAGACTTCTTTCATGCATTTAATTGTATTTGTCACTGCATGTTATAGCTTTCATTGTTGAATTTGCTCTTACGTGCATTGCTTGAAGTTGTTAGTACATGTTCTATCTTTTGTTTTCAAGTTTACTCTTATATGTTTTATTTATTAATTGTAATTATTTGTTGAATTCATGTCTTATATGTTACATGCCTTAATTGTTAATTGATTCTTTGTAACTGTATCTTTATTTATAAATCGTCATTACTTGCTATTTGACTTTGTGGGTCATCATGTAACTATTTATCTGCGTAACCTTCTTTGTTTAGTTCTTCATTTCGTTTAATTTTGTGATACGTCGTAGTTGGTTGTAGTTTGTTTGCTTAATTCATATTGTATGGGGATCGGGTTGTACGCCCCAATAGTATTGAAATGATATGAAAAGATATGATATGGAGCGATAAGTACAAATGATATGATATAGGTGGTATCGGGTTGCACGCCGCAACAGATATTATTATTATTATTGTGTGGGATCGGATTGCACGCCGCAACGGATATTGTTATTATTGCGTGGGATCGGGTTGCACGCCGCAACAGATATTGTTATTATTGTATGGGATCGGGTTGTACGCCACAATGGATATTGTTATTATTGTGTGGGATCGTATTTCACGCCGCAACGGTATTGAAATGATATGAAAAGATATGACATGGAGCTATAAGGACAGATGATATGATATAGGTGGGATCGGGTTGCACGCCGCAACGGATATTATTATTATTATTGTGTGGGATCGGATAGCACACCGCAAAGGATTGATATGTTGTAATTGTTGCGACAATAAAGTTATCCTAAATTGTTATTCTCATGGTGCATTCTATGTTGGAACATTTTATCGGTTGGATGATTGTTGTTTTTCCTTAAATCATTTCAATGGTAATTGATCATATCTAGTTAACCGGTGTTAATCTAGTATTGGAATGATAGTGACTTGTTGTGCAAGTCATTCATTTTACGTGGGCTTTTGTGTTACTCTAATGTGCCTCCATTATTACTTGGTAAATTGAATGTCAAGGTGATTTTACTTGCGTAGGGTCATTATCTCATATTCTGTTGAGTTGTTTGTAATGACCCGACGGGTCATTTTGCTTTCTAGATCATCGTTCCCCTAATTAAGATTCCCTGTATGTGCTTTTACTAATTTATGACTAGCGGTGATGGTTAGTTAGAGTTTGGTAGGGTTCAGGTTAAAATCGGAGCACTTAGTTCCTTAATATTGGCTTAAATTGGTTAAGTTTGACTTGACTCAACATTTTGAGTAAACGACCTTGGAACCGAGATTTTACAATCCTAATAGGTTCGTATGATGCTTTTGGACTTGGGCGTATGTTCGAATCGGGTTTCGGATGACCCGGGAGCGTTTCGGCGCTTAATATTGGAAGTTGGCGCATTGAAGGTTTTGAAGTTCTTTAAGTTTGGTTTGAAGTAGGATTTGGTGTTATCGGAGTCTGATTAGGATTCCAAGCCTTGAAATAGTTCCGTATGGTGATTTGTGAGTTGCACGTAAAATTTGGTGTCATTCCGAGTGGTTTAAGTACGATTCGGTGTGTTTGGAGTAAGTTAGAAGAACTCTAAGTTCATAACTTGATTCGATTTGGTTTTGGGGTGTAATTCTTGGTTTTGATATTGTTTTTCATGTTTCGAGAGTTCGAGCAGGTCCGTATTATGTTTACAAACTTGTTGGTATACTCGGACGGGGTTCCGGAGAGCCTCAGGTGGAATTTGGATCGAAAATGGATTGGAACTTTGAAATTGGAAAGTGCTGATACCCCAGTTCTGGTGCGTTCACACCTACGAGGTTTTGGCCGTAGAGCGACTTCGCATAAGTGGCCCATCGATCGCAGAAGCGGCCTAGAGCAGGCTGTCCGGTGCGGGCGCATGTTCGCAAATGCAGACCAGCTCCGCAGAAGCGAAAGCGTAGGCGTGCGTTCATCTCCGCAGAAGCGGACTTGGCCAAGCTGGTCAAGGACCGCACATGTGATGGATTTTTCCGCAGGTACGGCATCACAGGTGCGCCCCAATGTACGCAAAATCAAAAATCACAGGGGTAATGAGGTTCATTTAATGTCGGGACTTAGGCTTCTTGGCTCATTTTTATTCACTTGTTGGGCGATTTTTAGAGCTCTTTGAAGAGGGGTTTTCACCTAGCACTTTGAGGTATGTAATTTCTAAACAATATGAGGTTAATACATGCATTTTTGGGTAGATTCTTAACATATAAATTGGAGAAATTATGGGTTTAGTTGAAAACCCTAGGTTTTGATAAAAAATAATTTGGGATTTAACAACGAAAATGATTATGGAATTGGGTAAAAATTATATATATGAGTTCGTGAGTTTATGGGTAACATTTTCTTTGAAAATTTCTGAAATCCAGTGAATTTTAGTAATCTTCCAATTTGGGTTGGGTAATTACTCTAATAGTTAAATTATGAACTTGTGAGTGTATATTGATTAATTTATATAATATTTGGCTAGTTTCAGATTATTTGGCACCGAGTTGAAGATTTAGAACAGATTTGTGGACCGGAAGTGAGCTTGAGAACGAGGTAAGTCTCTTGCCTAACCTTGTAAGAGGGAACTCATACCACAGGTGTATATTGGTTTGTATTACTTGTGTGGGGAGCTACGTACGCACTAGGTGACGAGAGTCCGTGCGTAGCTATATTCCATGAGATGTCCGGGTAGTCCTAGATTTACATCATGATTTAATTGTACTGTAGATTTTTATTATGCACATTAATTGTCTTGAATAGAGTTGAGACTAGGGATTTTAAAGTTGCAAATTTTCAAATTAGATTTATTATATTTGGGATGAATTGAGGAATACATAATAACTCTGAGAAATCCATGTCCTCTCGCGTCGCAAGTACTTCCGTGAGCGAGGTAAACTTCTCTAACTCTCATGGGAGTGGATCATTCGCCTCAGCAGTATAATAGATGCATTTATAGTTCGTGCCGTTCAACCCTCGGAAGTGCACACATTATTTTGGATCAGGTCATACGACCTCGGCATAAATTGTGCGTGATAATACTCGGAGCCCGACTACACTTGATATTATTTTATGGCTTGAGAGGTTATAATTTATTTAGTGACCGAAATTGATTTGGATCTAGTAAGTGTTAGTTGGAGATTTTGGAATTTACTATCGGTTGAAGAATTATTTATTCACTGCTTGTTATTGTGTTGTTATTGTTATTCACATATTCCATGCCTATTTAGATTTAATGTATTTTATTTGCTGTTCCATAGTAAGTGTCGCTGTCGACCCCTCGTCACTACGTCTTCGAGGTTAGACTGGATTCTTACTAGGTACATGTTATTTATGTACTCATGCTATACTTGTGAACTAATCGGGCAAGATCTGATGCAACTGCATCTGGTGTCCATTCAGGCGCACACCCTCGTTATCCTGAGGCTTAGTGGTGAGATGCTCCCTGAGTCCGTTCTGCAGCACTTGCAGTCTCTCTCTTTTGTATTTACTTTCTGTCTATCTCACTTTCAGTCAGTAGCTTAGGTGTTTTGTATATTCTACTAGTTGTTCATACACTTATGACACCGGGTATTGAAAATATGCTAGTAGACACTTTATGACTTTTGAGTATTTATTTCATCATATTTGCTTTTTGATTAGTTTACGCTTCACTTTATTAAATTTTCCACTTTTCATTTACTTAATAAATAAAAATCAACTACTTTAAAATTATTAAAAAGAATAAATACATGGCTAGTTCATTGTTGGCTCGCCTAGCAATGACGTTAGGCGCTATCACGGCCTATAGGGGAGATTAAGTCGTGAAAACATGGTATCAGAGCACTAGGTTCACATAGGTCTCACAAGTTATGAGCAGGCCAAGTAGAGTCTTACAGATCGGTGTGGAGACGTCCGTACTTATCTTTGAGAGGCTATAGAGTATTAGGAAACTTCTCTTTCTTCATCTCCTATCGTGCAGTTGCTGTTGTGCTAAGTATCTTTCTCTTATTCTCTCATAGATGGTGAGAACGCGCGAGCATGAACTGCTCCCCCTGTTGCTAGAGGCGGCGGCAAGGGCCGAGGAAGGGCTCCAGCTCGTGGTAGAGGACGAGGGCATCCTAGAGTTTCTCCGGTTATGCCACCAGTGGAGGATTCTATTATTGAGGAGTAGGGCGAGGTGCCTGCAGCGGAGCTGGCCCTAGTGGATTTCATGTCCGTGCCAAGATTCTAGGAAGCCATGAGCCGTACGCTACGGTTCATGGATTCTATCTCTCAAGCTAGTTTATTTCCAGCAGACCCATCCACATCTTAGGCGATAGGAGCATAGACCCATACCACTCATGCTCCAGGGCATGCAGTTGCCGTATATCATATCCTTGGTGCACTACCCATGGGTGGAGCTCACCCAGTTGGTGCATCTATACCAGAGCCCAGACCAGTTGCGACTGGCGAGCCGCATAAGCTATTAGATAGATGGACCATGCTACATCCTCTTGTATTTGGAGGTGAGCGACATGAGGACCCCCAGGACTTTATTTATCATTGTAGGGACAGACTGCACAGCATGAGGATATTGGAGTCCCACGGGGTGGACTTTACCACCTTTAAGCTAGAGGGCAGGGCCCGTAGATGGTGGCAGTCCTATCTTCTCGGCAGGCCACCAGGATCTCCTCCCTTGACTTGGGACCAGTTCACACGCCTCTTTCTGGATAGATATATTCCACCCTCTCAGATGGAAGAGCTGCGATTTTAGTTCGAGCAACTTCAGCAAGGTCAGATGTTGGTAACCGACCATGAGGCAAGATTTTCTTAGTTGTCTCACCATACACTTATGATACTTCCCACCGAGGTAGAGAGAGTGTGGAGGTTTGTTGCAGGTTTCACTCCGGTATCCAGGACACTATGGCCCGAGAGGTTGAGATGGGGACTTCTTACGAGCTGGTTGTGGAGATAGCTCAGAGGATCAAGGAGGTTCGTCAGCAGAGCCGAGAGTAGACGTCGAGGGACAAACAGTTTCGATATTCTGGAGGGTTTAGTGGTGCTCCATCTGGGGACAGAGGTCAGTTTGTGAGGGGTCAATCTAGCAGGCCCACATATCCAACACCGTCTCCTCCTCGGGGTGCTCCAGTGCGGCCTTATTTGATCCAGGGTCTACATGTTCATATGCTTAATCTCTCTTTGCTCATTTTCTGGGTGTTCCTCACGAGTTCTTGGGTGCTCCTATATATGTGTCAATGCCGGTGGGCGATTCTGTTGTTGTGGATCAGATCTATAGGTCCTGTATTGTGACTTTCTGTGGTTGTGAGACTAGAGCGGATCTTCTGTTGCTTGATATGACCGACTTTGAGGTCATCCTGGGCATGGGCTGGTTGTCTCCATATCACGTCGTCCTTGATTGTCATGCCAAGACTATTTCCTTGGAGATGCCAGAGTTGCCTAGATTGGAGTGGAAGGGTTCGTCTGTCAGTGCATCTAGTCGGGTTATCTCCTTTATGAAGGCTTGACACATGGTTGAGAAGGGTTGTTTGGCTTATCTAGCTTATGTTTGAGATACTATTACAGAGACTCCGGCGATTGATTCAGTGCCCGTGGTCCGGGAGTTCTCTGATGTGTTTCCTTATGATCTACTATGCATGCCACCAGATCGTGATATCGATTTCTGTATTGATTTGGCTCCAGGTACCCAGCTTATCTCTATTCCATCGTACGGCATGGCTCTAAAAGAGTTGAACGAGTTGAAAGAACAGCTTGAGGAGTTGCTAGCAAAGGGATTCATCACACCGAGTGTGTCCCCTTGGGGTGCACCGATGTTGTTCGTGAAGAAAGAAGATGGGACTATGCGGATGTGCATCGATTACCGCCAGTTGTACAAAGTTACCATTAAGAACAAGTACCCGTTTTCGCGTATCGATGATTTGTTTGACCAGTTGTTGGGTGCTAGGGTGTTCTCTAAGACCGACTTGAGATCGGGGTATCATCAGCTGAAAATTCGTGATTCGGATATTCCGAAGACGCCTTTCGTGACTAGATATTGCCATTATGAGTTTCTACATTTATGGATTTGATAAATCAAGTGTTCAGGCCATATATTGACTCATTTGTCATTGTCTTCATTGATGACACATTGATCTACTCGCGTAGCATGGAGGAGCACGAGCATCATTTGAGAGTGGTGCTTCAGACCTTGCGGGAACAGAAGCTATATGCTAAGTTCTCCAAATGTGTATTCTGTCTGGATTCTGTGGCATTCTTGGGGCATGTTGTATTAGGCAAGGGCATTAAGGTAGATCTTAGGAAGATCGAGGCAGTTCAGGGTTGGCCTTATCCTACCGCAGCGACCGAGATCAGGAGCTTCTTGGGGTTAGTAGGTTATTATCACCGGTTTGTGGAGGGCTTCTTATCTATTGCAGCACCTTTGACTAGATTGACCCAGAAGGGTGCTCCATTTTGATGGTCCGATGATTGGGAGGTGAGCTTTCAGAAGCTCAAGACCGCATTCACTACGGCACCGGTATTAGTGTTGCCTTCCAGTTCAAGGATGTATATTGTGTATTACGCTGTTTCACGCATTGGCTTAGGTTGTGTTTGATGCAGGAGGGGTGAGTTATCACATATGCTTCATGTCAACTGAAGCCCCACGTGAAGAAGAACCTCGTACACGATTTAGAGTTGGCCGCGATAGTTCATGCTCTCAAGATCTGGAGGCATTGTCTTTATGGGGTATCCTGTGAGGTTTACACCGATCATCGCAGCTTGCAGCATTTGTTCAAGCATAAGGATCTCAATTCAAGTGCATGTGACTTGAGTTACTAAGAGATTATGATATTACCATCCTTTATCATTCGGGCAATGCGAATGTGGTTACGGATGCCTTGAGCCAAAAGGCTGAGAGTATGGGTTGTTGGGCATTCACTTCAGCAGAAAGAGGCCATTAGCTTTGGACATTCAGTCCTTGGCTAACAGACTTGTGAGGTTGGATATATCAGAGCCTAGCCAAGTTCTTGCATGTGTCGTCGCTCAGTCTTTATTATTCGAGCAGATTAGGCTCATCAGTATGAGGATCCGCACTTATTGGTTCTTAGATAGACGGTTCTATAGGGTGGTGCCAAGTAGGTTGCTATCAGTGAGGATGGTGTCCTGCGACTCCAGGGTCGTCTATGTGTCCCTAATGTTGATGGGTTGAGGGAGAAAATTCTAGAGAACACGCACAGTTCTCGATATTCTATTCATACAGGTGCTACGAGGATGTATCGCGACCTGAGGTAGCATTATTGGTGGCAGTAGATGAAGAAGGACATAGTTTAGTACATAGCAAGGTACCTAAATTTCCAGCAGGTTAAGTATGAGCATCATAGGCCACGTGGCCTACTCCAACAGATGGTTATACCTGAGTGGAAACGGGAGCGCATTATTATGGACTTCGTAGTTGGGTTGTTATGGACCTTAAGGAAGTTTGATGTAGTTTTGGTCATTATTGAAGGTTGACAAAGCCGGCACACTTCATTCCGATTGTGACCACGTATTCTTCAGAGAGATTGGCCCAGATTTACATTCAGGAGATTGTTCGGTTGCATGGTATTCTTGCTTCCATCATATCAGATAGAGGCCCTCAGTTTACTTCGCATTTCTGGAGGGCAGTACAGAGTGAGTTGGGGACCTGGGTAGAGCTCAACATAGCCTTTTATTCGCAGGGTGAGTCGGAGAGGACAACCTCAGTTTACTTCACATTTCTGGAGCTTAGTACAGAGTGAGTCGGAGCGGACGGTTCAGATCTTGGAGGATCTCAAAGAATGCGTGATTAACTTTGGAGGTAGTGGGATTGATTCTTGCCTTTGGCCAAGTTTTCTTATAATAACAGTTATTAGTCCATCATTGAGATGGCTCCATTTGAGGCTTTGTATGGTCGGCGATGTCGTTCGCCCATCGGATGGTTCGAGCCAAGGGAGGCTAGGTTATATGGTATTGATTTCATGAAGGATGCCTTAGAGAAGGTGAAGTTGATTCAGGAACGACTTGGCACAACACATTTCAGATAGAAGAGTTACGCGGATCAAAAGGTGCGTGATTTATGATTTATAGTAGGCGAGAAGGTTCTCTTGAAAGTCTCAGCAATGAAGGGAATCATGAGGTTCGGGAAGAAGGGCATGTTGAGCCCAAGGTTTATAGGTCCATTTGAGGTGTTAAGGCGAGTTGGAGAGGTTTCTTACTAGCTTGCTTTGCCTCCCAGTCTATCGGAAGTTCATCCAGTTTTCCACGTTTATATGCTCCAGAAGTATCATGTCGATAGATCGCATGTGTTAGACTACAACATGGTTCAGCTAGATGAGAGCCTGGGTTTTGAGGAGGAGGCAGTTGCCATTGTTGTCAAGTAGGTTCGCCAGTTGAGGTCCAAGAAGGTTTTTGCGGTAAAGGTTCAATAGAGGGTTCAACCAATCAAGGAGACGATTTGGGAGACCGAGGAGGACATGCGGAGCAGATATCCACACTTAATCGGCACTCCAGGTACGATTCTAGATACCCGCTCCCCTAATTACATGTGGAGAATGTAACGACCTGACCGGTTATTTTGCTTTCTAGATACTCGTTCCCCTAATTAATACTCCTCGTATGTGCTTTTACCATTTTATGACATGCAGGGATGGTTAGGTCGGGTTTGGTAGGGTTCGGGCTAAAATCGGAACACTTAGTTCCTTAATATTGGCTTAAATTGGTTAGGTTTGATTTGAGTCAACGTTTTGAGTAAATGACCCCGGAACCGAGATTTAGCAGTCCCAATAGGTTCGTATGATAATTTTGGACTTGGGTGTATGTTCGGATCTTGTTTCGAATGACCCAGGAGCATTTCAGCGCTTAATATTGGAAGTTGGCGCATTAAAGGTTTTCAAGTTCTTTAAATTTGGTTTGAAGTAGGATTTGGTGTTATTGGGGTCTGAATGGGATTTCAATCCTGGAAATAGTTTCATATGGTGATTTGTGACTTGCACGCAAAATTTGGTGTCATTCCGAGTGGTTTAAGTATGATTTGGCGTGTTAGGAGTAAGTTGGAAGAACTTGAAGTTCATAAGTTGATTCGATTTGGTTTTGGGGTGTGATACTTAGTTTTGATGTTGTTTTTCGTGTTTCGAGATTTCGAAAAGGTCCATATTATATTTACAAACTTGTTGGTATGCTCGAACAAGGTTCCGGGGGGCTCGGGTGGAATTCGGATCGAAAATGGATTGGAACTTTGAAATTGGAAATTATTGGTGCCCCAATTCTGGTGCATTAGCACCAGCGAGGCTTTGGCTGCAATAGCGACTTCGCAGAAACGGCCCATCGACCGCAGAAGTGGCCTAGAGTAGGATGTCCAGTGGTCGCAGAAAGGGAAGCCTTACCGCACCTGCGAGCTAGCAGGTGCGAGGACAATGGTCGCAGGTACGGGCTAGGTGAAGGAAGCCTGGATTCGCATGTGAGGGCGAGCTTTCGCAGGCGCGTGTGCGTAAATGCGGACCAGCTCTGCAGAAACGAAAGCGCAGGGGCACATTTATCTCCGCGGAAGTGGACTTGGCTAAGTTGGGCAAGGACCGTACCTGCGATGTATTTTTCCGCAGGTGCACCCCAATGCACACAGTATTTTGGATCAGGCCGTACGACCTCGACATAAATCGTACGTGATAATACTCGGAGCCCGACTACACTTGATATTATTTTATGGCTTGAGAGGTTATAATTTATTTAGTGACCGAAATTGATTTGGAACTAGTAAGTGTTAGTTGGAGATTTTTTAGCTTACTATCGGTTAAAGAATCATTTATTCATTGCTTGTTATTGTGTTATTATTGTTATCCACATATTCCATGCCTATTTAGATTTTCTATATTTTATTTGCTGGCCTATAGTAAGTGTCGATGTCGACCCCTTGTCACTACTTCTTCGAGGTTAGACTGGATACTTACTGGGTACGTGTTGTTTATGTACTCACGCTACACTTATGCACTAATTGTGTTGGATCTGAGATAGGTGCATCTGGTGTCCATTCAACCCCCGTTATCCTGAGGATTAGTGGTGAGCTTCTCTCTGAGTCTGCTCTGCAGCACCCGCTGTCTCTCTCTTTTGTATTTACTTTCTGTCTATCTCACTTTCAGGCAGTAGCTTAGATGTTTTGTATATTCTACTAGTTGCTCATACATTTGTGACGCCGAGTCTTGGGAACATGCTAGTATAACTTTATGACTTTTGAGTATGTATTTCATCATATTTGCTCTTTTATTAGTTTATGCTTTACTTTATTAAATTTTTCACTTTTTATTTACTTAATAAATAAAAATCAACTACTTTGAAATTATTAAAAAGAATAAATACATTGCTAGTTCATCGTTGGCTTGCCTAGCGACGACGTTGGATGCCATCATGGCCTATAGGGGAGATTGGGTCGTGACGTTGTTGGTAACATAATGGTTTTTAATAAAATTATTATTAAAATATCTTACTCTATCTGTCTCTTAAGATAGAACTCGCTATCTCACTCGGTGCCTTACTATTTTTAGAAGGTTTCATACTTTTACTTTAATTGGATTCTCAAATTTTACAACCTTATTGATGTTTACTTTACTTAAAACTATTATCACATTTTGTTTCTAACAAATTCTATATTTAACTCGTTAATTTAACTAAGGTTTTATTTTGTTTAAATATGATATTTTTATTTTATCTTATTAATTACTAAACTAAACCCATCTGGTACTCTATTTGCATGGCCTACCCCTTGTTTTACTTTATTTGAATCCTAAACCAAATATATTATCTCATTTGACGCCTGTTGCTCCCTATTTTGGACTAGTCAAAACAAGATTTAACTTGTGATTTCTCTTAAATTTAAGGACTAAATGTAAGCACTTGTTTTTAAAGCATGGAGGGGTATATATTAACCTAATAAGATGGGGTAAGTCGAAGCTATACCTTGATTTGAAGACTTGAAGAAAAAATATTTGTTTAAAATCCTTTTGGGTGACAACACTCCATTTTTTGGAATAACTTGATTCACTTTTGAAGATAAAGCTTGCGATTTAACTTGGTTTTTCCTTTTAAAGTGGGGCTACCGTCTCTTATTAGGCCTTGGACTTCAAAATCTTTTTAAGAGGGAAGGTGAACGAAAATATAATAATGATATAAACAATTTATAATTACCGAGTGGGAGATTAGTTACTAACTAATTCTTTTTAATCCTATGTCATTTACGGTTTGTCTAAATTTTATATGACTTAAGGTATAAAATAAAGCATGCAATCCAATATTTAAGTATTGCATACATGTGAGATAGAACTATAACAAAAGATGTAACAAAGTGCAACAAGACAGTAGACTAAATTAACGAAGCAGTAAACTATAATAGTAAAGGAGAATAGAGGGAAAGAATTAGACTCTCGTATTTGGGCGTCAAATAGGCAGGCCCAGCAGTATAGGGACTGCCAACCCTTACTTCAGACTTCCAAAATGATGCAGCAATGCTGGACATGGGCTGAGTTCATATCTGTAGGAACTCAGCAGGTCCAAACAAATATACATGTTCAAAAAAGAAAGAAGGTAATTAGATATATATTATGCATGTTCAATTATGTGTGAACCACATAAACATATTATTAGGTCAAAATATAACAAAATATCAATACTCAGGTACTATGAGAAACTTATACTAATGTGGCGGTTATGCATGGCAAATAATTTACATTAAAAATCTTTCGTTATCATTAAATACTAAACCCCTAAAGAACAATAAGTGTCAATGAATTAAGAGCTAAGGAGAGAGTTCTACTCAAGGTCGATGCCCCTTTTGAATCCCCCGACACTTCAAAGTTTCTAAGGGTCCCAAGGCCCAGGGCAATGCTTGTGTCGGGGAGAGTAGCCCAACCAAGAGTCAAACTCTACCCCCAAATACCCTTAACCACTAATGACTGATTTTTCCCGATGGTTTTAACTGTCAATGAGGCTCTTTCAATGTAAACTAACTACCATAATATCCCCCTACCACAGATATTTTTTTCCTTGACAGAATAACATAAGGACATGAATAATACACATATTAAGCAAGTCTAAAGGAACCATTTCAAACACATATGGGGGGATGGGGGAGGCAGAGACATTATAGATTTATTGTTAAAGATCTACACACTTAGGATCACATTCAAAAGATAGGTAAATAACACACAACTCATATATGCAATAACCCAGAAATAGATACTTTTGCCTTGGCAGGCTAATCATGGATGAATTAGCTTGATAATAACATAATATATGTAGACAGGTTACTAATGTTCATGAGAATTCACCTCAACAAGATTGTTTTCATATAGATGCAACAAACAGTTAGATATGAACATAATAATGTCATGGTGACAAATTAGAAGTGGCTTTCAGGGTTAACAGATACAGATATAGAGAAAGACAAGACTTAAACACTTAGACTTTTCATGCTTTAGTAAAATGGTGAGGAATTAAGCTATGAAGTTTCAGGTCTATCCGAATTAAAATTATCAAACAACAATTCGACCAACAGAATGTTGGGAACAATGTATGGAGATAGAGATCACAACAGAATCATTAATAGAAGATCTGAAACCTAGGCAAGCATGAGAGGTCATTTAAAGTATATTAAGGAGACTTAATCATGTTGTCTTTTTGAGATCAAGAATGAAAGTCATTAAATTCATATGCATTTCAATCAACACTAATTAATCATACTTAGGAGCATAATAAATGATCACAAGTGAACAACACCTTATCACGAACTGAAAATAACATTTCTATACTAATGACAAACATTATAAATGAATACAGTTAATAGAAGGCAACAACATGTTCATAGTATTCAAGTAAGACAATCAAAGAGAAGGGGGTGAAGGTGTACTAACCTTCTCTAGGGCAGCAGGCCAAATAAGAATCTGTTTAGCCGTTTAGGATCCAAGAACTCAGAAAATTCAACCGATGAGTACCGCAGAGCCAAATCTGAAATCGAGTAAGAACTTAGTCTTAGTCGAAGAAATTCTAAAACACTACTATATTGATTTTCTACTTTTTAGGTGGTCTTGGTGTGTTAAACACTACTAAGGCTCTATGGTTTCAACAAATTCAAATCGTGAGTGGAAGGTGACGATGAACCGATGATGTGAGCAAGACTGGGAAAATATAAAGAGACAGAGTGAAATCAAAGTGAATCAGAGAGAAAAATGATTGAGGCTTTTACCTAAGTGCACGACAGCCATTACAAGTGAAGGGTCCATCGGGTAAAGACCGGAGTTTCAGAGGTCATTGCATTTGACCTCTGGGTCAGAATAATCATCCTAAGGATCTCATGCATGCATTGATTTAGTCGTAGCATAAGGAAATATGAGGACTTGAATTTTCATCTTTATGTTTGGATCAAAAGACTCAAGATTTTGAATCTCTATGATGAAATAGAGAAAGCGACAACGAGATTCATGGAAAAGGGAGCATAAGGAATGATTTCTCGGTCAAGATTTGTGACCTTGCATAAATTCTATAGTTGATTCTTTCATGGCAGGTTGAGAGAACTTAGAGAGGAAAAGGAAAGAGAAGCAGCAGAGTCATTTGAGAAATGATTAGGGTTTGGGAGATTTGGGGGTGTCTCTAGGTTTAAGTTAGAGAGAAGGGTTCGGACATTTTAGGTTTAAATGATTTTTATGGGAAATTTGGATGGTCGTTGGATCCTTGTGATCCTACGGTTGAGATTAAATCTCTGGGTGTATGAAAAATTAAATAGGAAATAGAGTGAAAACTGTGGCCTGTTGATTTAGATAACGAACGGTCTAGATCAGTTGTTTTTTTTTTGTGTGTGCTAGAGACGGGTGACGTTGGATGATCTAATTGGTCCAGAAGAGGAAACAGAGACTGCCAAGGTGGAGAGAAAGGAATTGGATCTGGGTCAGATTTTGTTTTGGGCTTGGTAATTGGGCTGAAATTAATTTAAAGAATAGCCACTTTGTATTTAGTTGAGAATTACAATTACAACCTTCAATAAATTAAATAAACTTAATAATTTTCAATAAAATATGGTAAAATTATAATTATTAAATATACTACTAATTATTTTAATTAATTTATTTATAAATACTTTATTTTTCAAATTATAGCACTAATTTCAAAATATTAACATAGTAACCTAATTTACTAGAAATTAAGGAGTAGTTTTGTTAAATTAATTATAAGGCCAATGTGATGTATATATAGAAGTTATTTTAATAATGTTAAAATAGTAAGTATATTTGTAATTATATAATACTAATACTACATGATTAATTTCAAAACTAATACTTAATTAATTTATAAAAATTGGTATTTATTACTAGAAAGCACTTCCAAAATACTTATAGTAAATTATTAAGTATAAATAAATTAATTTTAAATGGGAGGGTCAAAATTGGCTGTCAACAACTTCCTCTCTTTGATCGGAGACGATGAAAGAGTTTTCGGGCAAAGAAATTAAACCAAAGCTAATTTTACCCTGACTTTAGGCATGGATTGCGGGAGTGACATGAAGATTATGAGTTGTAGGATTGAATTAAGGAAGATGCTAGGAAGATTTTGGGAAGATTTTGGAGAGATTGGGGCTGAATTCTTTCTTTGAATTGCTTACACACCTCGGGCTTAAGGTGGATCAGTCCTCATGTAGTTCTGGAGTGAAGATTTATTAGGAAGTGGCACTCACAGGAATCGCCCCAGTATCGTATTCTGACGATACAATGAGACGGAGGATTGGGCGCTTTTGATAGCTTGAATTTTGTGACTTGATTTGAAGAATTGGAAATTTTTTAATTTCAGTGGTCGTTTTGTGCTTGAACTTGGATCCTTGGCCCGCTAATGGGTTTGATGTCTCTCATAGTATTGTAGTTTGGTCTGTTGCTTAGAAAATTTCCACACTGATAAATGAAATACATGCATACTGATATATTGAATTGCAGAATATATTAAGATATGATGTGAATGATGCAGGAATGATGATGCTTGGCTGCCGGCGAGCCATTATTTGGGATCGGGATGACGGGATACTTGATCTTGACTCGATTTGTTAGTCGAGTTGTGTACCATTCCGAAGCTGTTGGAGCATTTTAAATTTGTCTCCACTCGTTGGGAGAGCTTGATTTGTAAAGTGCATCTCCGCTTGTTGGGAGAGCTTAATTTGCAAAGTGCATCTCCGCTTATTGGGAGAGCTTTGCACTAAAATGTAAAGCAATCTCCGCTTGGGAAGGATTGACTAAAACCGTAATCATGCTTGAACCAGCATGAGAAAAACGTAAAAATATTCAAAGTAATAGCAAAGGAAACGAAAGCATGCCCAAGAGATACTCTTGACTACGAAGCTAAGTTGCGGCCATCGATTGGCAGAACGCCGGTGACGATGTTTGCAACTATCTATTCTTGCATTCGTTACGACAGAGCGGCGACGCGAATTGTTTTGTTGGCGAAGTACAGTTTGCTATATACAAGGCTCCGATTGGAGAAGTCGGCGTTCAATTTGTATAGGGCGCTCCGATTGATTGAGCTGACGGTTTGCTATATACAGGACATCAATTTGTGAAGACGGCAGCTCATTTGTACAGGGTGCTCTAATTGGTTGAGCATGCGGTTTTCTATGTACAAGGCTCCCATTGATGAGGCCGACTGTCCGTTTTGTACAAGATGCTCTGATTTGAGTAGGCGGTTTGCTATGTATAGGTTTTTTCCTGTATCAGCGGTCTGACTCCGAGGAACCTGCAAAAGGGTTCAAAGATTAGCCTTAATAGTACCAAAAAAATTCAAGTAAAGGAGAAATAGAGATAATCTTAGGCAAGTGGTGGATCCGTCATTTGCCCAGTATGGTCTTAGTGCTTCCTTGCTCCCTATTGACCCTGCACTAAAATAAAAATTCTTGGGGGAGGGGGGGTGATGTTGGCTTGTATCGACAACAGTGTTGGTTTGCCCTGGCCTTTAGTATGGTTGCGCCTGCGAAGTTCGATAGGTAGAGCAAATTGCTGTATATATATATATATATATATATATATATATATATATATATATATATATATTCTTTTTTTTTAGACAAGAGTTTGTTTCTTAAGGCAAATGTCGTCATTCCGAATTATGACATGTTACAAAATGTTCTCCACACGCGAACGTTTCTTCTTGAACATTTCATTATAATGATGTCGATCTTCCGTGATGCTTCTAACAATGTGGATGAGCCCTAATTCAAACTAATGCATTACAAAGGTTTTCCTAAGGTTATGACCGACCCCTTTCAGGTTGCCTACGTATCCAAAGTGTAATCAGGTCTGAACGTAATTTGTGGGTTATGACAAAATATGATGAAGATGGACGAGCATTACTCAGGCAGCCTACGTATCCAAATGGAATCAGTTCAAAGCATTGTTTGATTACAACAGATGCAAAATGATGAGCTTAGGAATGAAAACGGCAGAGTCTGACTCAGAATTCCTACGTATCCAAATGGAATCAGACCGGGATGTATTTCAATTACAAAAGATGACTAAATCCGATGAGGATTGCCTACGTATTCCTTTCTAAGGAAATCAAGTTGGCGTAGTTTCGGAGCAACATACAAAAGTGATATTTCATTTTTCTATTACAAGAGAAAGGGGGGAGAGAAATCGAACCCTATGTGGATTGCCTACGTATCTCTCCGCGGGAAATCAGGTTGAACGTAGTTCTATTACAACAAAAACATAACTATATTTGTCTTCAAACATAGTATCTCTTGATTGCGTCTGAGATGATGGGCTTAGTGTTGATTCTTCCATCCATTTCTGCCAAGATTAGAGCTCAACCTGACAGTGCTCGGTGAACCACGTAAGGAGCTTGGCAGTTTGGTGCAAACTTTCCTTTAGCTTCTTCTTGGTGGGGAAAAATTTTCTTCAAGACCAACTGCCCGATGTGAATTGGCTAGGCTTCACTCTCTTGTTAAATGCACTGGCCATCTTGTTCAGATATAGTTGACCATGACATATTGCATCCATTCTTTTCTCATCAATGAGCATGAGTTGCTCCTGTGTTACCCGTATCCAATATGCATCGTCCAATTTTGCCTTTTGAATGACCCTTAAAGATAGTATTTTAACCTATGCAGGTATCACAACTTCAATGCCATATACCAACATGTATGGCGTTTCCCTAGTGGATGTTCTCATGGTGGTCTGATAACCCAGTAAGGCAAAAGATAGTTTCTCGTGCCATTGTCTGTAATTGTCCACTATCTTTCATAGAATTCTATTGATATTCTTGTTGGCTACCTCGACTGCCCCACTCATTTATTGTCTGTAGGCTGTGAAATTGCGGTGGACGGTTCTAAACTTCTCGCAGATTTCTCTCATGAGGTCGCTGTTGAGGTTAGTGACATTGTCAGTGATGATAGACTCAGATATTCCAAATCTACAAATGATGTTGTTTCGGACAAAATCTGCCACTACCTTCTTTGTGACGGCCTTGTAGGTGGATGCCTCGACCCATTTGGTGAAATAGTCGATAGCTACCAAGATGAAGCGATGTCCGTTTGATGCGGCAGGCTTTATAGGTCTAATCACGTCCAGCCCCGAAGCGGCAAATGGCCAGGGTAAACCTATTACGTTTAACTCATTTGGTGGAACCCAAATGAAATCCCCGTTAATCTGGCACTGGTGACACTTTTGTACGTAGCGGATACTGTAGTTTTCCATAGTCATCCAAAAATATCCAGCTCTCAAGATTTTCTTGGCTAATGTGAACCCATTCATGTGGGGTCCGCATGTTCCTGCATGTATTTCTCTCAATAACATGGTTGCCTCGGCAGTGTCTACACATCTCAACAAACCTAAATCTGAGGTCCTCCTATACAGGACTTCCCCATTGAAGAAAAAGTGGTTAAACAGCCTCCTGATGACTCATTTTTGACCATTAGTAGCATTTTTCGGGTATTCTCTAGTTGCAAGGAATTTCCTGATGTTGTGATACCATGGTTTACCATTTGGTTTTTTATCTACGTGGAAGTAATAGGCATGTTGATCCCTGATCTTGACCTTGATGGGGTCGATGTAGCTCTTGTATGGATGTTGAATCATAGATGATAGGGTTGCAAGGGCATCGGCGAACTCGTTCTAAATCCTGGGGACGTGCTTGAACTCAATCTTTGTGAACTTCCTGCATAGCTCCTTTACGCAGTGCAGGTACAAAAGTATCTTTACATTCTTGGTGGACCACTCCCCTTGGACTTGGTGTATTAATAGATCGGAATCCCCTATGACCAAAAGTTCTTTGACGTTCATGTCAACTGCCATTATGATCCCAAAGATGCACTCTTCGTATTCAGCAATATTATTGGTACAAGGGAATCTTATCTTTGCCGATGCTGGATAGTGCTGTCCAGATTCCGTAATCAGGATTGCCCCAATTCCGTCTCCTTTGAAGTTTGCTGCTCCATCGAAAAACATTCTCCATCCAGTGTACAATTCTTCAATATCTTCTCCAGCAAACAATACTTCTTCATCGGGAAAGTACGTAGTAAGTGGCTCGTAATCCCCGTCCACTGGATTTTCTACGAGGTGGTCAGATAAAGCTTGCCTCTTGATAGCCTTCTGAGTTATGTACACAATGTCAAATTCGTTGAGGAAAATTTTCCATTCAGCTAGCTTTCCGGTAGGCATCGGCTTCTGGAAGATGTACTTGAGCGGGTCGAGTCGAGATATCAGATGTATAGTGTATACTGACATATAATGCCTTAGTTTCTGGGCAATCCAAGTTAGAGCACAACAAATGCGTTCTATCAAAGTATACTTATCCTCGCATGGTGTGAACTTCTTACTTAAGTAGTAGATGGCCTGCTCCTTCCTCCCAGTTTCACTGTGTTGTCCCAACAAATAGCCAAAGGAGTTATCCAAGACCGACATTTATAGTAATAATGACTTCCCGGGCTCGGGGGGAACCGGCACTGGTGGATTTGACAGATACTCCTTGATTTTATCTAAGGCTTTCTGGCACTTTTCTATCCATTTTGTGGCAGCATCCTTTTTCAACAACTTGAATAAAGGTTCACAGATTACGGTAGACTGGGATATGAAGCGACTGATGTAATTCAATCTACCCAGGAAACTCATTACATCTTTTTTGCTCTTTGGTAGAGGCAATTCATGAATGGACTTGGTTTTTTATGGGTCAAGTTCTATTCCTTTTCTGCTTACGATGAAACCCAACATGTTTCCAGCAGGTCTCCGAACATGTATTTTTCTGAGTTTAATTTCAAAATGTACCTTCGCAAGCGATCAAATTTTTTTCTCAAATCGTCTAAGTGATCTGAACTCTTTCAAGATTTTATGATAATGTCATCTACATACACTTCAATCTCTTTATGAATCATTTCATGAAAAAGGGTCTTCATGGCCCTCATGTAGGTGGCACCGGCGTTCTTGAGACCAAACAACATGACTCTATAATAGTAAACTCCCTAAGGTGTGGTGAAGGCCGTCTTCTCTACATCTTCCTCGTGCATCAAGATTTGGTGGTACCCAATGAAACAATCTGCAAACGATAGCAGTTCATGCTTCGCATAGTTATCGATGAGGATGTGGATATTTGGCAGAGGGAAATCGTCCTTTGGACTAGCTTTGTTGAGATCTCGATATTCCATGCATATTATGATCTTTCTGTCTTTCTTGGGTACTGGGATGATATTTACCAACCAGCTGGGATAATTGGTCACCCTTACTACATTCGCCTCTATCTACTTGGTCACTTCTTCCTTTATCGTTAGACTTAAATCGGGTTTGAATTTCCTGGGTTTCTGCTTAACCGGTGGTCTGGTAGGATCAATGGGTAGTCGATGCAAGACAATGTCGGTACTTAATCCCGGTATGTCATTATACAACCATGAGAACGCATCGATGTACTGTCAGAGGAGCTCAAACAATTTTTCCTTCTACTTGCCTTCTAGATGAATGTTGATCCTGTTTTTTTACGTCTTCTTCACTTCCAAGATTGATCACTTCCGTTTCTTCGAGGTTGGTCTTTTTGTTACTCTCCAGTTGCTCAATCTCCTGCGTGATATTGTGTGGCATCATACTCCTCGTAATCTGGGTCGTTGCACTCGACAGCTTGTTACATGTCATATTTGCGGAACACATATTTTTAGCATTTTGATTACTGAAAAGAAAAGCTAGGTAAAAATAAAGCGGTAAATAAAGTTGCAATTATTGAGAAAATGATTCTTTTTATTTCATCAAAAGAGGAACGTCATAAGTGTTCAAAAGAGGTAAATGAAAAAAAGGCACAGACACAGTGCATGCCTCAATTGACCGTGCGTGTACAAATGAAAACATTTACAGTTCCATACTACCAAGATTCCCGGCGAACCACAGACGGACTGGCGGTCGAATTCCGTAGCTCTTCCTCTAGTTCTGCATCCCCGATAGTCGGTGTTTTGATGTCAGTCCCTTCACAACATTCTTTAATTATATTGACCAACAACTTTCCCATCTCGTCGATGATATCATCTTCTGTTACTGAACTTTGACCCGGAATTGAAACATGCGCTGGCACAAAAACCTTTTTCTCGGAGCTAATGGTACGAGCTTTCCCTTCCGGAGGCTGATACCCTATGACGACCCTTCCTTTCTACCTGTTAGGTTCAATTGGCTCTTTAATTCCGTCTGACCTGGCTCCCAGCCCTGTTCCTAGTATGTATCCATATTTTATCATCTCCCTCAAAGCCATCTCGGATCTATACGGCGACTATATTCCTATGTGTTTTTCAGTCTATTGCATTTCTATAGTCTGTATGATTTCCACTGCATGGAAAGCAACTCAGTCTACCCTTCAATGAACGGAATAGTATACTCCAAATAAGCGGAGTGACCCCACTTGCCGTGAACCACGATCTCCTGACATCCCCACTCAAATTTCATGTGTTGGTGTAAAGTGGATGGGATGGCCCCTGCCATATGTATCCAGGGCCTTCCCAGCAACAAGTTTTAGGAAGAGGAGATGTCCATTACTTGAAACAATATGGGAAATTCGACCAACCCGATTTACAAGGCCAAATAAATTTCTCCAATAATATCCTTTTGCGAATCGTCAAAGGCCCTCACCCTCACGTGGCTTTCCTTGACCTCCCTCAAATGAATCCTAACTCCTGTAGGGTAGAGAGCGGACAAATGTTTACTCCTGACCCTCCATCGACCAACACTCGGGACACCACTTTGTCACCGTATTTGACAGTGATATGGAGAGCTGTTTTGTGACTTGCACCGTTGACAAGAAGTTCGCCTCTTCTGAAAGTGATAATATTTGCTTCGACCATTTTCCCAATTATCATGGCCAGCGCCTCACTGGTGGCGTTAATTGGTACACTTACCCCTAGTACCTTCAATAGGGTGTCCTTATGACTGTCGGAGCTCATTAACAAATCCATGATTGATATATGTGCTGGAATTTTCTTCAGCTGCTCATCCGCAGAATACTCTTTGTTTGACATTCTCTTCCAAAACTCGGTGGCTTCTTGGTCTGTTATGTTCGTTCTTTGAATTTTCACTCTTCCTAAGTTCCCTCGATTTACATCTTCAGGAGCGTAGCATCTCCCAGACCTAGTCATAACATGGGCTGCGGCAAGGTATGTCATTTTGGCTTTCCCCTTTTGCTGGTAGGTTCATGGGACGGTTTTGTATTTCTGACTTTCCTCGTCTCCCGTAGCAATGGCAGGTTGTCAATAATAAGTCTGAACATTCACTATAGGCCTCACTTGTACTGCAATCATCGGAGCCCTTTGAGAAGGGATCCTAGCAGCTTCTGCATTTCCTATAGTGATAATTGTTCCCTTTAGATCATACTCTTCATCCAATGTGATCATGCTAACTCCTTGGTTTCAATGATTTGGCAGCGGATTGCGATTCACATTGGGTGGCTTTAGAGTGCACTGAATGGATCCACTCTGGATCAGCATTTCAATCTTATTTTTTTATCTTAAAACAATCTTCAGTATCATGCCCAGGAACGTTGGAATGGTACACACATATTTTAGTTGCATCAACATACTTGAAGGGGCATTCAGGAACCATTCCTTCAATCGGATTTATCAATCCTGCTCTTCTCAATTTCTCGAACAATTGGGCCAAAGGCTCAGCAATCGAGGTATAATTTCTAGGACCCCTCTCTCCAAGTTGGGATGAGGGTGTGGTGCATAAGCGAGTCGGCTTTGGTGAGGAGTGCTTTGGATATGAGCATATGGTCGTTGTGGGACTCTGGTTGTTGTTGGCTCAAGGAGGGTTGTATTGTATTTAAGGGTGATAATATGGACGGGTGTTATAGACTGGATAATAAGTGGGTGGTAGTGAATGATTGCTTGGGGAATAGGAAGTGTTTCCGTGATGTGGGTTGGGTTGATAGTAAGGGACGACTGCTGAGACCTCATATTTCTTCTTTTTTCCGCTACTGATTGACCCATATTGAATGGCCTTGCTGGCCGCTTGTAGTGCTGCCATGGATTGTACTTGCCAGACTTTATGCCCTCTTCTAAGAAATCTCCCATCTTGACCAGCTCGGGGATTTTCTATCCCATCATTCCCAAAATCTTTTAAAAGTATATCTCTTCCTGGGCTCTGGTGAAATACTTGGTTAATTCACTATCGTGCAGCGGAGGTTGCACCCTGGCGGCCTCTGACCTCCACCGATGTGCATATTCTTGGAATGACTCGAATGGTTTTTTCTGCAGGTTTACCAGTGTGAACTGATCGGGAGTGATCTCTGCATTGAATCAACAACACTCGCGTACCATTATGTGTGATAGTGTATGGCCAAGACTCGATAGGAAGAAATATGATGACAGTATATATAAAGTAGTAACGGATAAGAGTGTAGCAACAATAAGCATGTTCATAAGCATGAAGAGCAAATAATACGAGTAAGCACGTAATTACAATATTATCTACAATTAAGGCAATGTACAAATAAATCTAAATGCCAAATTAGTCTAAGTATGCTAAGGTTAGAACCTAAGTGAAACTCCCCAGCAGAGTCGCTATGTTGTTGCACCCTATTTTGCACTACTCAAAACAAGATTCAACTTGTGGTTTCTCTGTTGTTGATAAACGAGAGTCGCTACCTAATATTTAAAGGTATACTAGGGTTTTTATTTAATTACTAAGTCATATTCTTTATTAGTCTACTAATCGGTGAAATGATGGGTAATGGTTCTTGTTCTTTTAAGGGAAAGGTGTTAGACACCCCTTAAAATCTACCTGAGGTAGCTCCATAGGACTTAGACTAGATTTGGAATCAATTATTTATACTATGCCTTAATTAACGTTCTAAAGATATGGCTTACTATACATTAGGACATAATTCTTACAAAGGGAGGGTGTATTTTAAAAGGGGTATGAATTTATAACATTAGTGCATGCATACTTGAAAAACGTTTTTGAAAAAGAGATATAGAATGTTTGTATTTAAGAACATGATGTGAAAATGAGGACTAAATTTAAGCACTTGTTCTTAAAGCATGGATGGGTATATATTACCCTAATGAGATGGGGTAAGTCTAAGATATACCTTTATTTGAAGACTTGAAGTAAAAACATTTGTTGAAAATCCTTTTGGGTGACAACACTCCATTATTTGGAATAACTTGATTCAATTTTGAAGATAAAGCTTGCTATTTAACTTGGTTTTCCCTTTTGAAAGTGGGGCTGCCATCCCTTATTAAGCCTTGGACTTCAAAATCTTTTTAAGAGGGAAGGTGAACGAAAACATAATAATGGTATAAACAATTTATAATTAGCGAGAGGGAGATTAGTTACTAACTAATTCTTTTTAATCTTGTGTCATTTATGGCTTGCCTAAATTTTATATGACTTAAGGTATAAAATAAAGCATGCAATCCAATATATAAGTATTGTATACATGTTAGATAGAACAATAACAAAAGATGTAACAAAGTGCAATAAGGCATTAGACTAAATTAACGAAGCAGTAGACTATAATAGTAAAGGAATTTAGAGGGAACAGATTGGACTCTGGTATTTGGGCCTCAAAGAGGCAGGCCCAGCAGTAAAGGGACAGCCACAACTGACTTCAGACTTCCAAAAAGATGCAGCAATGCTGGACTTGGGCCTGAGTTCCTTAGGAACTTAGCATGCCCAAACAAATGTACATGTTCAAAAAAAGTCATTAGATATATATTATGCATGTTTAATTATGTATGAAACACATAAACATATGATTGGAGAAAATTATATTGAAATATCAATACTCAAGTACTATGAGAAACTTATACTAATGTGGCGATTATGCATGGCAACTAATTTACATTGAAAACCTTTAATTGTCATTAAACACTAAACACTAAAGAACAACAAGTGTCAATTAATTAAGGGCTAAGGAGAGAGTTCTAGTCAAGGTCGATGCCTCCTTTGAATCCCCCGATATTTCAAAGTTCCCAAGGGTCTCAAGGCCAAGGGCAATGCTTATGCCCGGGAGAGCAGCCTAAACTAGAGTTAAACTCCAATCCCAAATACCCCCAAACCACTAATTACTCATTTTCCCTATGGGTTTAAGTGCCAATGAGGCCCTTTCAATGTAAACTAACTACCATAATATCCACCTACCATAGAAATATACTTTTCCCTTGACAGAATAACATAAGGACATAAGAACAGTTTCACTTTATAACCACATTTCTAATATCACATGAATTAATACACATATTAAGCAAGTCTAAAGGTCAAATGTCAAATACATATGGAGGAGGGGGCAGGAAGAGACATTATAGCATTACTATTAAAGATCTACACACTTAGGATCACATTTAAAGGATAGATAAAGAACACACAACTCAGAAATAGATACCTTTTCCTTGACAGACTAATCATGGATGAATTAGATTAGGTCTCGCCACTATCACATGCATAGACTGACCACACTGCTTAGAATTCTTAAAAGCATCAACAAGGATTTAAACGAGCAGTCATATCAAACAACTCCTATAGATGTTATCAAAAATATCAGAACGTGATCAGGATTCTTAGTATGACTATAGGTTACAGATTCAAACATGGGATTCTTAAAGATGCTTAACAGAATCACATGTTACCAACCATACTTCATTTGGGATTGAGTGCAGAATCACATCTTTATAAGAACACTAATCCTATATTGAAACAGGTAGACTATCAAATCCAAACAACAACAATAGAGAGTTCCCTTAGGGTTTACAGACTAAGTTCAATTCATTAGTAGGGAAAGAGAGGACCAGGTGCAATTTCAAAATAGAGTATAAGAATATGAGGTCATGCATACAAATAAAGATACATGAAATATTTAATGAACTAATCATAGATACTTTACATAAGGTTAAAATCTTACAGAAGACAAGGTAAACAACACAAAGTCAACAGTCAAAAAAGAGATTACAGACAAGAAAAGTGCTGCACCAAACACGTTTAACTCAGCTATGCAATTGAGAGTTACATCTAAACACGAGGAAATTGTGTTTAACCTAACAATAATTACAATCCAACTATAAAAAACACAACTATGACCTATTTTTGTGAAAGTCAATTTAATAATAATAGAATATAGATAGACGGGTTACAAATGTTCATGAGAGTTCACCTCAATAAGAATGTTTTCATATAGATTCAACCAACATTTAGATATGAACATAATAATGTCATTGTGACAACTCAGAAGTTGCTTCCATGGTTAACATATACAGATATAGAGAAGGAGAGCACTTAAACACTTCGACTTTTTATGGTTCAGTTAAATGGTGAGGAATTAAGCTATGAACTTTTAGGTCTATCCCAGTTAGAATTATCAAACAACATTCTCGACCAACAAAATGCAGGAAACAGTGTGTGGAGATAGAGATCACAACAAAATCATTAATAGAAGATCTGAAACCTAGGCAAGCATGAGAGGTCATTTAAAGCATATTAAGGAGTCTTAATCATGTTGGCTTTTTGAGATCAGAAATGAAAGTCATTAAGGTCACATGCAGTTCAATCAACACTAATTAAGGAAACTTAGGAGCATAAGAAATGATCACAAGTGAACAACACCTTATCACGAACTGAAAATAATATTTCTATACTAATGACAAACATTATAAACTAATACAGTTAATAAAAGGCAACGACATGTTCATAATATTCAAGTAAGACAATCAAAGAGAAGGGGGTGAAGGTGTACTGATCTTCTCTAGGGCAGCAGACCAAATAAGAATTCGTTTAGCCGTTTAGAATCCAATAACTCAGAAACTTCAAGTCATGAGTATCTTAGAGCCAAATCAGAAATCGAGCAAGAACTTAGTCTTAGTAGAATAAATTCTAAAACACTGCTATATTGATTTTCTGATTTTTTTAGGTGTTCATGGTGTGTTAGGTGAGAACATTTAAGGCCCAATTTATAGTGCCATTTAGGGCTCTAGGGTTTCAACAGATTCAAATCGTGAGTGAAAGATGACGATGAACCGATGATGTGAGCATGATTGGGGGGAAATCTAAAGAGACAGAGTGAATATGAGTGAAAATGAATGAGGCTTTTACCTGAGTGCACGACAGTCGTTACAAGTGAAGAATCCATCAAGTAAAGACCGGAGTTCCAGAGGTCATTGCATTTGACCTCTGGTTCAGAATAATCATCATGAGGAGCTCATGCATGCTCTGATTTGATCGCAGCATAAGGAAATCTGAGGACTTGAGTTTTCATCTTTGTGTTTATGTCAAAAGACTCGAGATTTTGAATCTCTATGATGAAATGGAGAAAGTGACGGTGAGAATCGCTGATAAGGAAGCATAAGGAATGATTTATAGGTCAAGATTTGTGACCTTGCACAAATTTGTGCAAGGTCTCTAGTTGATTCTTTCATGGCAAGTTGAGAGAAGTTAGAGAGAGAAAGGAAAGAAAGACGGCAGAGTCGTTAGAGAAATGATTAGGTGTCATGACCCAAAACCCTAACCTGTCGTGATGGCACCTATCGATGGTACTAGGCAAGCCAATTTTTTTAAAAATACTTCAAATGTTCCACAAAATAAACCAAAAAACTTGATATGACAGAGTTTTCATAAAACGGGAGTTAAACTCAAGAATACAACACGAAAAAATAGCCCCAAACATCGAGGTGTCATCAAGTCATGAGCATGTAGATATCCAGTCTAATAAAAATAGTGTCTAAGTATCAATACAGAAAAAAAAGAAAACATAAAAGGAAAGACAAGGTCTGCTGATGTCGGCAACTACCTTTTATTCTACGATATTCGATCGCGCACGAACTCAACGACCTCCGAGATCAAACACACTTGGATCTACACATGAAGTGCAGGGTGTAGCATGAGTACAACCAACTCAGCAAGTAAGAGGAATAAATAAGGAACTAAGAAGCAGTGATGAGATATACAATTACTGTTCATTTTCAATAATTCCAACAAAGAATAGACATGCTTTCACATCCGGCAGTTTAAGTCCAATCAGTTTTATACAGTTAAAGTTCAGGTAATCCATCAACAAATGAAAAAGCAAGTACAACCTCTCAGGGCAACAATCACTCAACTCATTACAACAGCTCAAATAACTCGGCTCTCAGCCCTTAGGACTCACACTCAATAGGTACCTGCGCTTACTGGGGGTGAGCAGACTCCGGAGGGGCTCCGTTCAGCCCAAGCGCTATATCCGCACGGACAACTCACGTGCTATAGTATCAATATGTGGATCCGCACAGACAACTCACATGCGGCATGGACAACTCACGTGCCATAGTAACAATACCTCACAGACAGGCCCTTGGCCTCACTCAGTCATTAACCTCTCTATTCTCTCGGGCTCTCGTAAATCACAAAGATCAGCCAAAACAAAGATAACATAGTGTATCAACAAAAATCAAGAAGAGGATGAGATATGATACGCAAGTAAACCAATGACTGAGTACAAGACAACAATTAGAAAGTAATTCAACAAGTACGCACCCGCTACGAGTCCCAATAGTACCATTACATAGCCTAAGCATGATTTCTAACATGATTTGCAGTCAAATTTCTATAACACAGGGAGAGCATATAACTAGCAACAAGTTATTCAACTTTACAGTTTCACGGAATAGACCATGTCCCAATTCTTATGGTGCATGCCCACACGCCCATCACCTAGCATGTGCGTCACCTCCAAAATACTCACATAATCCAATAATCTAGGGTTTCATACCCTCAGGACCAGATTTGAAACTATTACTTACCTCAAACAGCGCAAAATCCTACTCTGAAATGCCTTTGCCCCTCGAATCAATCTCCACATACCCCGAATCTAGCCACAAGCAGTACGATATAATTAATGTAGGCTAAAAGAATCAATTCCACAAGAAAAACACGAAATTATAAGCCAAAATCCGAAATAGGCTTAACCCGTCCCCCCGGGCCCACGTCTCGAAATCTAACAAAAGTCACAAAACCCGAAAGCACATTAACTCACGAATCTAACCATATCAAATTTACCCAAATCCGCTAATAAAATCTCATTCAAAACCTCAAAAATCTAACTCAAGAATTCTTCCACTTTTTCCCAAATGTTTCACCCCAAATCACAAATTAGATGGTGGAATTAAAGGCATAATCTTGGGATTTGACAAAAATTGGATAGGAATCACTTACCCCAAACACCCACGCAAGAATCTCTCCAAACATCGCCTTCTACCCAGCTCCCACTTTATTTTTATGATATGAACTCGAAACCCTCATTTCTAATCTATTAAATCTGGAGAGATGCACGTTCATCGCGAACGCAACCACCCTCTCGCATTCGTGTGGACCAATCTACCTGCCCCTCAACTTAAATCTTCGCGAATGCGACCATAGCTTCGCGAACGCGAAGCTTTCCCAACATCACCCTTCGCGAACGCGACCCCTGCCTCGCCAACGCGTAGACCAAGGGCCTAGGGTCCCCAGCTACCTCACTCCTCTTCGCGAACGCGACACCACTCCTGCGTTCTCGATGCACACACAGACCACACCTTCGCGAACGCATCCCCATCTCCGCGAATGCGAAGAACAACTCCAACTGGCCTCTCAAATGTCTTACTCGATCGCAAAATATCTCTCGCGAATGCTATGAAGAAAAGTCTGCAACAAAAAAACCAGAAATCTGCTATCTCTCTCCTAAGTCCAAAATGATCTGTTAACCACTCGAAATCAACCCGAGGCCCGCGATACCTCAACCAAATATACCTACAAGTCCTAAAATACCATACGAACTCAGTCGAACCTTCAAATCACATCAAACAATAACAAAATTATGAATCACCCTCCAATCCAAACTTAATGAACTTAAAACATCAAATTTCTACAACCGATGCTGAAACCTATCAAACTACGTCCGCTTGACCTCAAATTTTGCACACAAGTCATATTCAACATTACAGATCTACTCCAACTTCCGAAATCAAAATCCGACCCCGATATCAAAAAGTTCACTTCCAGTTAAAATCTCCAAATAATTCAACTTTCACCATTTCAAGCCTAATTATAATACAGACCTCCAAATCACATCACGGACACGTAATGAGTGGTGATTTTACCACTTATTTTAGTCTCTTTTCTTTAGAATTTGCGTCCTTTAATTATAATATGAGGTTGTTTATGGTGTGTATTGCTAAATTTTCAGGTAAATGATTCCATAAAGAGAGTTGAATTCAATTGAAGTGGAAACAATGCAAAAATTCTTCAGTGATTCTGCATCTGCGAAACACTGATCTCTTTTTCGACATCGCATCCGCGAGGAAATGGCCGCATTTGCAGAAGAAGGCCTGGACGGCAGAAAACGCTTTTACGATCGATTCACCGCATCTGCGGTAGCGCATCTGCGCGTGCAAGTCCGCTTCGGCGGAGTCAGTGTTCCCTTCAAAGTTCGCTTATGCGATAGGCTATCTGCATCTCCGGAGCTGCACCTGCGAGGATACTTCCACATGTGCGGTCAACGGGCTTCAGAACTGGACATGATTGACAATTCACATTTTCTCAACTCCAAACCCACAAATACACGACCTAGCTTATTGGAAACAGATCTTTGGCTAAATTTTCAGTCCTTAGACTAGAGAAGACAAGTTTTGGAGCTAGGGTTCTTGCACACACACTTGGGTCTTGAATATTTGAAGCTTTTGGTTGAGCATTTCTTACTCATTTATGATCATTTCTTCATTTCCTTGCCTTGCATTGTATATTTAAATGTGTAGTATAATTTTCAACACTTGAATCTTGTTTATGGAAATATTCATATTTAAAGTGTGGATTAAATATCTTGTTGTGCTTATGTATTGAACGATTTTTATTTATTATGAAGTGAGTTATTGTTTCTTTAATTATTCTTGTTCCTTAATGCTTCCAAAGGGATTAGCTAACCCTAGAACTCTCCCATTAACCTCGAATTAATTTTGGGATAGATAATTTGGGGTTGGGAAAGATTAATTAACAAGAACTTGAGGCTTTAACCCTCACTTTATAGATTCCACCTAGGGATAGGATTGAACTACTTGTAGCCATATTCGGGTGTGCTTAATCTCTTAATAATTTTAGGGATAATTCAATTGAAAAGTCTTGTTAGTCTTCGGAAGAAGCTAATATAGAATTATTACCCGAGGCTAATTAACATAAACTCGCTCATATTTGTAAAATCGTGAAATACATTGGATCATTACTTGAGTGTAATTCCTCGTGCATCCATACTTGTAGCCATTGATGATTTTACTTACTTTCTAGGTTAGTTTACATTTTCGCAATTAGTTATAAATATTTTCTCAAACATTTCTAAAGTGTTTGGCTTAGCATAATAAGTGATAATTGTCTTACACGCCTGATCGCCTACATATTGTTCTCTGTGGGATTCGACCCCGACTCATAGTTGGGTAAATTATATTGCATGCGACCGTGTCCATTTAGTTTTTAGTAGTGGATTTGGACGTCATCAACGTGCTCCTAAGTCCAAAATCACCTAACGGAGCTAACGGAACCGATGAAACTCCATTCCGAAATTGTCTTCATGCAATTCTGACTACGGTCAAAATTTTAAGACTTAAGCTTCCATTTTAGGGACTACGTGTCACAAAACACTCTGAAACCAAAAACAAGACCTCCCGGCAAATCACATAAGAAGAAATAGGTACGGGGAAGGCAGTAAAAAGGGAATCAGGGCTAATACACTCAAAATGACCGGCCAGGTTGTTACACCCTCCCCCTCTTAAAACAATCGTTCGTCCTCGAATGATCATATAGACATACATGAAGGGGTGAAAAGATGAGGATAACGGTTGCGCATGACATGCTCGGTCTCCCAAGTCACCTCCTCGACCGGCTGGCCCCTCCACTGAACCTTCACAGAAGCAATGTTCTTTGACCTTAGCTTTCTGACCTGCCTGTCCAAAATAGCCACTGGCTCCTCAACATAAGATAGATCCTTGTCCAACTGGACTGAGCTGAAATCTAACATGTGAGATGGATCGCCATTATACATTCGGAGCATAAAAACATGGAATACTGGATGAACTCCTGCTAGACTGGGAGGCAAGGCAAGCTCATAGGCAACCTCCCTAACACGTCGCAACACCTCAAATGGGCCGATAAACCTCGGGCTCAACTTGCCCTTCTTCTCGAACCTCATAACACCCTTTATGTGTGACACCCGGAGCAGGACCCGCTCACCAACCATGAATGAAACATCGCGAACCTTCCGATACGCATAACTCTTCTGTCTGGACTGGGCTACGCGTATTCTATCCTGAATCACCATAACCTTCTCTAGAGCATCCTAAACCAAGTCTGTACCCAATAATCCAGCCTCGCCCTGCTCGAACCAACCCACTGGACACCTACACCACCTACAATACAGAGCCTCATACAGTGCCATCTGGATGCTCGACTGATAACTGTTGTTGTAGAAAAACCCCGCTAGTGGCAAGAATTGATCCCACGAACCCCAAACTCCATCACACACGTACAGAGCATATCCTCTAATATCTGAATAGTGCGCTCGGACTGTCCGTCCGTCTAAGGGTGAAATGTTGTGCTCAACTCCACTCGAGTACCCAACTCATGTTGTACAGCTCACCAGAACCGTGATGTAAACTGCGTACCCCGGTCAGAGATGATAGATACCGGTACGCCATGAAGCCTGACGATCTCGCGGATATACACTCGAGCCAGCTTCTTGGAAGGATAGGTAGTCATCAGAGGAATGAAATTGGCTGACTTGGTCAGCCTATCCAAAATCACCCAAACTGCATCAAACCTCCGCTGAGTCTGTGGAAGCCCAATAATGAAATTCATAGTGATCTGCTCCCATTTCCACTCCGGAATCTCTAACTTCTAAAGCAACCCACTTGGCCGCTGATGCTCATACTTCACCTGCTGGCAATTTAGACACCGAGCTACATCCTCCACTATGTCCTTCTTCATTCTCCTCCACCAGTAATGTTGGCTCAAGTCCTGATACATCTTTGCGTCACCCGGATGAATAGAATAACACGAACTGTGACCCTCCTGGAGAATCAACTCATGCAAACCATCTACTTTGGGCACACATAGCCTGCCTTGCATCCTCAATGCACCATCATCCCTAATAGTGACCTTTTTAGCATCACCGTGTTAGACCGTGTCCATCAGGACAAGAAGATGGGGGTCATCGTACTGACGCTCCCTGATACGATCATAAAGAGAAGAACGAGAGACCACACAAGCCAATACTCGGCTCGACTCAGAAATATCCAATCTAACAAACTAGCTAGCTAAGGCCTGAACATCCAACCACAATGGCCTCTCTGTTGCTGGAAGATATGCGAAGCTCCCCAAACTCTCTGCTCGACGACTCAAGGCGTCGGCCAGCACATTGGTCTTCTCTGGATGGTACAAAATGGTGATATCATAGTCCTTAAGAAGCTCCAACCACCTCCGCTGATGCAAGTTAAGATCCTTCTATTTGAATAGATGCTACAAACTTCGATGATCAGTGTAAATCTCACAATGGACCTCGTACAAATAGTGCCACCAAATCTTCAAGGCGTGAACAATAGCTGCTAACTCAAGGTCATGGACATGATAGTTCTTCTTATGGGGCTTCAACTGGCGTGAAGCATAAGCAATCACTCTACCGTCATGCATCAGAGCACACCCAATACCAATCCGCGAGGCATCACAATACACTATGTAAGAACCGGAAGCTGATGGTAGAAATAGAACTGGAGCCGTGGTCAAAGTAGTCTTAAACTTCTGAAATCTCACCTCGCACTCATCCGACCACCTAAAAGAAGCACCCTTTTGGGTCAGTTTGGTCAAGGGCGATGTAATAGACGAGAAACCCTTTACAAAACGACGGTAATAACTAGCCAAACCAAGAAAACTCGGAATCTCCATTGCTGAGGACGGTCTGGGCCAACTCTAAACCACCTCTATCTTCTTCGGATCTACCTGAATACCCTCACTGGACACCACGTGCCCCAAGAACGCCACTAAACTGAGCCAAAACTCACACTTGGAGAACTTTGCATAAATCTTATCCTCCTTCAACCGTTGTAACACAATCCTCAGATGTTGGGCATGCTCCTCTTGGCTACGAGAGTACACCAGGATATCATCAATGAATACAATAACGAATGAGTCAAGATAAGGCTAAAACACAATGTTCATCAGATGCATGAACGTTGTTGGGGCGTTGGTCAGCCGAAAAGACATCACAAGGAACTCATAATGGCCATATCGGGTTCTGAAAGCTGTCTTAAGAATATCTGAGTCCCGAATCTTCAGCTGGTGATACCCTGACCTCAAATCAATCTTATAGAACACCTTCGCTCCCCAGAGCTGGTCAAACTAATCATCAATAGGCGACAATGGATACTTGTTCTTGATTGTGACCTTGTTCAACTACATGTAATTAATGCACATTCTCATAGTACCATCCTTCTTCTTTACAAATAGAACTGGTGCACCCCAAGGTGACACGCTAGGCTGAATAAACCCCTAATCAAGGAGTTCCTGAAGTTGTTCCTTGAACTCCTTCAACTCCGCAGGTGCCATACAATACTGTGGAATATAAATGGGCTGAGTGCCCAGCACCAAATCAATACCGAAGTCAATGTTCCTGTTAGGTGGCATGCCCAGCAGGTCTGCAAGAAACACATCCGGAAAATCTCGCACTACAGGAATAGAATCAATAGCAGGGACCTCTGAACTAACATCCCTCACAAAAGCCAAAGAGGATAGACAACCCTTCTCAACCATCCGCTGAGCCTTCAAGTATGAAATCACTCTACTAGGAACATAGTCTATAGAACCGCTCCACTCAACTCTCGGCAACCCCGGCATCGCTAACATCACGGTCCTAGCATGACAGTCTAAAATAACATGACATGGAGACAACCAATCCATACCCAATATCACATCAAAATTGACCATACTAAGTAGCAAAAGATCAACTCTGGTCTCCAGACTCCCAATTGTCACCACACATGACCGATATACACGATAAACAATAATTGTATAGCCCATTGGAGTAGATACATGCATAGATGAAACTAGAGACTCACGAAGCATATCCAGATAATGAGCGAGATACAAGGACACATATGAATAAGTGGAAATAGGGTCAAATAATACAGAGGAAACTCTATGGAAAACTGAGACAATACCTGTAATCACAGCATCCAAAGCAATGGCATCTGGTCTGGCAGAAAGAGCAAAGAAACGGGCATGGCCGCCCCCTGATCTGCCTCCCCCTCTAGGGCGACCCTTAGCTGACTAAACCCCACCCCTAGCTGGCTGGGCAGGTGGTGAAGTTGCTGGTGCTGGTGCCATCAGCCGAGAACTCTACTATGGAGTCCCACCCAGCAAACTAGGGAAATCTCTTTTAATATGACCAAAATCTCAGCACTCGAAATAGCCCCTCCTATGACGGAACTGCTGCTCCTTATGCCCCGAAGAACTACCCGTAGACACCTGAGCTGACGAGTCAGGGTGAGAACTCTGCGCTGGTAGTGCACTGAATGAAGACTGGCCTTGCTGATAGCTGTGTGAACTATGGCTTGATGATGCACCCCTGTGAACTGGTCGAACCGTCTGAGCATGTCTGAAAGGACAACCCCTACCATGGTGGAACTGCCCCCAGAAGGAACACCGCTGAATCCACCCTAGCCGCGAGGCCTCTTGGCCTCCCTCTCAACCCGCTCCTGGCGGTGAACCATCTCAATCGGACGAGCAATGTCGACAACCATGTCGAAAGTAGCACCACACACTCTCTCTCTAGTCATAAGCCATCGCAGCTGAAAAGTGAGGCCATCTATGAACCTCCTAATCCTCTCCCTATCTATGGGAACCAACCAGATAGCATGACGGGCCAACTTTGAAAATCTCATCTCAAACTGCGTCACAGACATATCACCTTGACCTGCTTGAACTGCATGCTTAGCTCTTCTCTGCGGGACTGAGGCACGAACTTCTCGATGAATAGACTGGAGAATTGCTGCCAGGTAAGGGGTGCTGCGCCGACCGGCCTATGCCTCTCGTAAGCCTCCCACCAACTGAAGGCAGCCCCAGAGAACTGAAAGGTAGTGAACGAGACCCCACTGGTCTCTAGAATACCTGTTGTACGGAGTATCCTATGACACCTGTCCAAGAAGCCATATGCATCCTCTCCCTCTATACCACTGAAAGATGGAGGCTGGAGTCTCCCAAACCTCTCATATCTATACTGCTCATCATAAGGCATGACAAGGACTACATAGTCCTGAGCAGCTACAACCGACTTGGCTGGTGGTGCCCCCGGTGTTTGGAGTCCCTGTACCACTTGCTCTAGTGTGCGGGCAACGGGAGTCTAGGCATCTCCCCTGGCCTGAGAAGTGGCTGCTTCGGCCGGAATGGAGACCGTCTGAGCAAGACTGGTACACGCGGTCAGAATCTGAGCTAAGGCCTCTTGAAAGCCTCGAATCACAATGGGCACATGTGGTGCCTGAGCTGGTCCCATAAGCTCATCCACAACTGGAGTCTGCTCCTGAACTGGGAAAACTGGTGGATCTGCAGGTGCTGCCCTAGCTGCGGTGCGAGCTGCACCTCTACCCCTATCGCGGCCTCTACCGCAACCTCGGCCTTTCGCTGTCCTGACTGGTGGTACTGGTGGTTTTCCATTCTGCCCCGTAGTACGCATCTTCACCATCTGTGAGAGTATTAGAACAACAAAGATTTAGTTACCAGAATCAAAAGATTCGCACGACAAGAATACAAGAATGTGAAATTTCCTAAGGGTTCGGCAGCCTCTCGAAGATAAGTACAGACATCTCTGTACCGATCCGCAAGACTCTACTAAACCTGCTCATGATTCGTGAGACCTATGTAACCTAGGCTCTGATACCAACTTGTCACGACCCAAAACCCTAACCTGTCGTAATGGCGCCTATCGATGGCACTAGGCAAACCGATATTTTTAAGAATACTTCAAATGTTCCACAAAATAAACCAAAAATCTTGATATGATAGAGTTTTCATAAAACGGGGGTTAAACTCAAAAATACAACGAGGAAAAATAGCCCCAAACATCGGGATGTCACCAAGTCATGAGCATCTAGATATCCAGTCTAATAAAAATAGTGTCTAAGTATTAATACAGAAAATAAAAAAAATATAGAAGGAGAGACAAGGTCTGCTAATGCCGGCAGCTACCTCGTAGTCTATGGTAGGCGATCGCGCACGAACTCAATGATCTTCGTGATCAAACACACCTGGATCTGCACATGAAGTGCATAGTGTAGCATGAGTACAACCAACTCAGCAAGTAACAGGAATAAATAAGGAACTGAGAAGCACTGACAAGCTATGCAATTACAGTTCATTTTCAATAATTCCAACAAAGAATAGACATGCTTTCACATCCGGAAGTTTAAGTACAATCAGTTTTATACAGCTAAAGTTCATGTAATCCAAATATAGAATCCTTCAGGTATTTCACAACAATGAAAGATAGCAACTAAGTGCATCAACAAATGAAAAAGCAAGTACAGCCTCTCAGGGCAACAGTCACTCAACTCGTCACAACAACTCAAATCACTCGGATATCAGCCCTTAGTACTCACACTCAATAAGTAATTGCGCTCACTGGTGATGTGCAAACTTCGGAGGGGCTCCTTTCAGCCCAAGCTCTATATCCGCATGAATAACTCACGTATTGCACGGATAAATCACGTGCTATAGTATCAATATATGGATCCGTACGGATAACTCACGTGTTGCACAGATAACTCACGTGCCATAGTAACAATACCTCACAGACAGGCCCTCGACCTGACTCAGTCATCAACCTCTCTAGTCTCCCGGGCTCTCGGAAATCACAAAGATTAGCCCAAAAAAGATAACATAATGTATCAACAAGAATCAAGAAGAGGCTGAGATATGATACGCAAGTAAAACCATGACTGAGTAAAAGACAGTAATTAGCAAGTAATTCAACAAGTACGCGACATATATGAGTCCTAACAGTACCATTACATAGCCTAAGCATGATTTCGAACATGATTTGCAATCAAATTTCTATAACACATGGAGAGCATATAGCTAGCAATAAGTTATTCAACTTTACAGTTTCAGGGAATGGACCAAGTCCCAATTCCTATGGTGCACGCCCACACGCCCGTCACTTAGCATATGCGTCACCTCCAAAATAGACACATAATCCAATAATCTGGGGTTTCATACCCTTAGGACCAGATTTAAAACTGTTATTTAACTCAAACCGCGCAAAATCCTACTCTGCAATGCCTTTTCCCCTCGAATCAATCTCCACATGCCCCGAATCTAGCCACAAGCAGTACGATATAATTAATATAGGCTAAAAGAATCAATTCCACAAGAAAAATACGAAATTATAAGGCGAAATCCGAAATAGGCTCAACCCGGCCCCCCGGGACCACGTCTCGAAATCCGAAAAAAGTCACAAAACCCGAAATCCTATTCACTCACGAGTCTAACCATATCAAATTTACCCTAATCCGCTAATAAAATCCCATTAAAAACCTTAAAATCTAACTCAAGAATTCTTCCTCTTTTTCCCAAATATTTCACCCCAAATCACAAATTAGATGGTGGAATTAAAGGCATAATCATGGGATTTGACCAAACCTGGATAGGAATCACTTAGCCCAAACACCCACGCAAGAATCTCTCAAAACATCGCCTTCTACCCAGCTCCCACTTTATTTTTATGATATGAACTCGAAACCCTCGTTTCTAGTCTTCTAAATCTTCCCAAATACACCTTCATCGTGAACGCGACCACCCTCTCGCGTTCGCGTGGACCAATCTTCCTGCCCCTCAACTTAACTCTTCGCGAACGCGACCCCTGCCCCTTGAACACATAGACCAAGGGCCTGGGGTCCCCAGCTACCTCACTCCTCTTCACGAACGCGACACTACTCCTGCGTTCGCGATGCACACACAAACCACACCTTCGCGAACACGTTCCTATCTTCGCGAACGCGAAGAAAAACTCCAGCTGCCCTCTCAAATGCCTTAAGAGATCGCGAGACATCTCTCGCGAACACGATGAAGAAAAGTCTGCAACAAAAATACCAGAAATCTGCTATCTCCTAAGTCCAAAATGATCCGTTAACCACTTGAAATCAACCCGAGGCCCCTGGGACCTCAACCAAACATACCTAAAAGTCCTAAAACACCATACGAACTTAGTCGAGCCTTCAAATCACATGAAACAACAATAAAAACATGAATCACCCTCCAATCCAAACTTAATGAACTTGAAACTTCAAATTTCTACAACAGATGATGAAACCTATCAAACCACGTTCGATTGATCTCAAATTTTGCACACAAGTCATATTCAACATTACGGATCTACTCTAACTTCCAGAATCAGAATCGGACCCCGATATCAAAAAGTTCACTTCCGGTCAAAATCTCCAAAAAATTCGACTTTCGTCATTTCAAGCCTACTTATTCTACGGACCTCCAAATCACATCCCGTACGCGCTCCTAAGTCCAAAATTACCCAACGGAGCTAACGAAACTCCATTCCTGAGTCGTCTTCACACAGTTCCGACTACTGTCAAAATCCTAAGACTTAAGCTTCCGTTTTAGGGACTACGTATCCCAAAACACTCTGAAACCAAAAACAAGACCTCCCGACAAGTCACATAAGAAGAAACAGATACGGGAAAGGCAGTAAATAGGGAATCTAGGTTAATACACTCAAAACGACCGACCGGGTTGTTACATTAGGATTTGGGAGATTTGGGGGGGGGGGGAGGGTGTCTCTAGGTTTAAGTTAGGGAGATGGGATCTGAACCGTTGATCTTTGAGATTAGTGGTCCAGACATTTTGGGCTTAAATGATTTTTATGGGAAATTTTGATGGCCGTTGGATCCTTGTGATCCAACGGTTGATATTAAATCTCTGGGTGCTTGAAAAGTTAAAGAGGAAATAGAGTGAAAAATCGTGGGCCGTTAATTTAGAGAACGAACGGCCTAGATCAGTTGTGTTTGTTTTGTGTGTGCTGGAGACGGGTAACGTGGCGTGATGTCATTGGTCTATAAGAGGTGACGGAGATTGCCAAGGTGGAGAGAAGGGAATTAGATCTGGGTCATATTTGGTTTTGGGCTTGGTAATTGGGCTGAAATTAATTTAATGAATAACCACTTTGTATTTAGTTGAGAATTGTAAGTATAACCTTCAGCTTCATTTGATCCCATTTATAATTAAATTAAATTAACTTAACAATTTTTAATAAAATATGGTAAAACTATAACTATTAAATATACTACTAATTATTTTAATTTTTTATTTATAAATACTTTATTTTTTAAATTATTGCACTAATTTCAAAATATTAACATAGTAACCTAATTTACTAGAAATTAAGGAGTAATTTTGTCAAACTAATTATATGGCTTATGTGATGTATATATAGAAGTTATTTTAATAATCTTAAAATAGTAAGTATATTTATAATTATATAATACTAATACTACATGATTAATTTCAAAACTAATACTAAATTAATTTGTAAAAATATGTATTTATTACTAGAAAATATTTCCAAAATACGTACAGTAAACTATTAAGTATAAAAATTAATTTTAAAAGGGAGGTTCAAAATGGGCCGTCAACAATGCCTCATTTTATTTAAGATTGTTATTATGCTTTATTGTGTTTAAATTTATCTCTCGATCATCTTAATTGATATTGATACGGATGCGGAGTACATAGTAACACGGAGACGTTGTCTTGCGAAGGTAATTGCTATTGTGGGCATGATGTGCAATACGTATAGGATTTGGAAGTTGTGACTTATGATTGATTTGAGATTACGAGAAGTGGTACTTCGGGCAATTCTTGTTGTAACTCGTGCATTAGGATTGATTTGATTAATTGAGTTGTCATCGGTTTTCCTTACTTGAGTTCATTAATATTCCATCTCTATTCTAACTATGTTGTTTCTTTATTACCTGGTTATTTTCTGTTGTCATTTGTGCTTCTATTATTTTTACTGTTGGTTATAAATTTGTGATTCTTCTATTATTGGTCTTACATTGATGTTCTTTCCATTGTTAGATTTATGTTATATCCTGCACGGGTTTATATGTCTGGTAGGTGTCTTGGCCTGGTTTCGTCACTACTCTACCGAGGTTAGGCTTAATACTTACTGGATACCGCTGTGGTGTACTCATGCTACGCTTCTGTACATTTTTTTGTGGAGATCCAGGTACTTCTGATCGAGTTGGTTATGAGACTTATATTTGTGCGGCTGGAGATTTCAAGGTATACATGTTCGACGTTCGCAGGCCCCAAAGTCACTTTCTGTTGTCTTTTATTTCCACTGTTTACTATTATTTCGGAACAATGATGTGCTTGGTATTCCTAATTACTCTTAGGGAAGCTTATGACTTGTACTACCGATTTTGAGATTTTATGACCGGTGTTGGCTCAGATATGTTGTTTCAGTTATTATTTAATGTATTGCAGTTAAGTTAGTTAAATTTCATTAATAATCAGCATGTGTTAGGCTTACCTAGTTTTAGAGATCACTATGTGCCATCACCACATCCTAAGGTGGAAAATTGGGGTCACGACAATTGCGCTCCACATTCAATTTAAAGTTGGCTTCGAGTCAAGATCGATCCGATTGTATCGATTTAGGTACATGTTTTTTGTAATGCAGGTACATGTAGTAAGCAGATTAATTAGTAGTATAAAGTCTGGTTGATGTTCCGTTCTAGTTGTATAAAGTCTTGGTTCTGCAACTTGAGTGTGTTGTAAAATATTCAATTGTAGTTTGTAACACCTAAAACACTAGGCTAATTGTGCGAATAACTCCTCTCCCTCTCCCTGTTGTTTCATTTACCTCCGGTAGTGGATCATTTGTAGTTTAATAATCTGTAACAATGAATAACCGAGGAACCTACATAAATACTAAAAATATTATTTTTTAAAATCTCATTTAAATGCTTATTAGTTTGTACAAATTTTAACTCGCTAGCTATTCATTTGATAAAAAGCACCACAAGCCACTTACAAAAATGAAGAACGAACTCTTTTAACTGAGTACGCTGAAGATGACTAAAATCATAAAAGTGTAAATAATATGTCATGACCCAATAAAAGTGTAAAATCTAGCAAGTCTCTCAAGTTAAATTAATACTCCCTCCATTCACTATACTAAAAATACATTTTTATTTTTGTCCACTATACTAAGGTCCCGTTTGTCTATAAAAAAAAATATTTTTTTCCAAATTTGTTTTTATTAAAAATGTGTTTGTCCATAAAATTTTACAAGTTTTTGAAAAAATATCAAAAATGAGTTTTTCAAAAACCACTTTTTCAAAATTTTGAGAAATTTTTTTTTTTCCCCACTCACAATACTGCAATATTTTTTAAAGTGAAATGTATGTCCAAACATAATTTAAAATTCCAAATATCATTTTTCAACTTAATTCCAAATATTACTTTTTTAAAAAAATTATAATTTTTATGTCCAAACGCCTACTAAATCAAGAGAAAATCCATCTTTTTTTCTTCTTCTTTTTTTTATTTTTTTTTCTATTTTACCCTTATCATTAACTATTCATTCTCCAAATTATTTTTCAAGACTTTTTGAAATGCTATCATTATTAGGGGTTATATGGTAAAATATAGTACTATAATCCGTATTTCTTAAAGGGCGTGTAAAGTCAAAAGTGGACAACTAACAGTGAATTGAGGGAGTAGTAAGTTCGGGCTTTCGGCACTCTCCTTTATAACTAGAATTCAATTTTGTATTTTCTCAATAGTTTACTACAATACCCAACAATTAATTACAATGGTCATATTAATATATTATTACTCGCACAAAATAAACTAAGTACGCAATGTCATGATCAAAATCCTGAAAGCTGATACCAACATTTAGCGAGCTTCCACTTACGAAGCGAACCAGAATTCGTAATTGAAACGAGAAACAAGGTTTTCAATGTACAGGATAGCAGTCAATCAAAAACTTTTAGATATTAAATTGAGTCTTTCATGACTTAAGATAAATCTCTAATTTAGGAATCTTTATACAACTGATTAAAAAAAGTGAATCATCTAGTGTAGTAGATTGCAAACAACAACGACGACGACGACGTCCCAGTAAAATTCCACTAATGGGGTATGGAGAGGGTAGTGTGTACGCAGACCTTACCCCTACCCCGAAGGAGTAGAGAGGCTGTTTCCGAAAGACCCTCGGCTCAAAAAAATAAAAAGACAAAATGACAAAAAGACAAAAAGGAGACAATATTAGTATCACAACAACAATCATAGGATAAATAGGAATACCATGAAATCTAGAAGAAAGATGCAAAGCAAAGGGAGACAATATAAGTAAATATTAGTATCACCACAACAATCATAAGAAAAATAGGAACACTATGAAATCTAGAAGAAAGATGCAAAGCAAAAGCGATAGCTAGTAAATAGGACATGTACTGAAAAGCGTAATAGTAAGCCACAACATTGTCACTAGCTATCTTAGACAAAAACCCTACATGGCTAGTCTCACAATGGTACGAAGTAAGACACGACTCAACTACCTCCTAACCTACAACCCTAATGCTCGACCTCCACATCTTTCTATCAAGTGACATGTCCTTGGAAATCTGGAGTCTCGCCATATCCTGCCTGATCACCTCTCCTCAATACTTCTTAGTTCGCCCTCTACCTCTTCTCGTGCCTTCCACAACCAGCTGCTCACACCTCCATACCGGCGCATCTGGGCTTCTGCTCTGAACATGTCCGAACCATCTAAGCCTCGCTTCCCGCATCTTGTCATCAATAGGAGCCACATGCACCTTTTCCCGAATATCATCATTCCTAATCTTATCTATCCTAGTGTGCCAGCACATCCACCGCAATATCCTAATTTCTGCTACTTTCATCTTCTGGATATGTGAGTTCTTAATGGCCAACACTCAGCCCCATACATCATGGCCGGTCTAACCACCGCTTTATAAAATTTACCTTTGAGTATCGGTGCCACTCTCTTGTCACACAGGACTCCAGATGCTAACCTCCACTTCATCCATCCTACCCCAATACGGTGTGTGACATCCTCGTCAATCTCCCCTCTCCCCTGGATAACCGAACCAAGGTACTTGAAGCTGCATCTACTCGGGATGACCTGCGAATCAAGCCTCACATCCACGCCCTCTTCCCCTGGCTCAGCGCTGAACTTACACTCCAGGTATTCCGTCTTCGTCCTTCTCAGCTTGAAACCCTTAGACTCAAGAGCCTGTCTCCAAACCTCCAGTCTCTCGTTAACACCGGCTCGCGACTCATCAATCAGAACTATATCATCGGCGAATAGCATGCACCATGGCACATCCCCTTGAATATGGTGTGTTAACGCGTCCATCACCAGTGCGAATAAGAACGGACTGAGCGCAGAACCTTTGTGTAACCCCATTACAACCGGAAAATGCTCAGAGTCGCCTCCTACAGTCTTAACCCGAGTCTTAGCCCCATCATACATGTCCTTAATCGCCATAATCTAGTGTAGTAGATTATGAGCTATAAATAAGAGAATTAATTGTAATGTTTAATAAAGCATTCATTGTATTCCATTTATATGTATCATGAGTAATATTATTATTATTATAGAATGAATTACAAGGATAAAGTTATTCTCATAAACAATTCCAAATGCGAAGTTATCTTACTAGTGAATAAACACATGGGAATCGTTTAGGATCATGACAATCATCAATCTCATGGTCGTCATAGGACCTCTTGATCTCACAATCAAATTCGGGTATTCCATCTCTACATCTGCTTTCTAACTCCGGCTGAGGAATATGAACTAAGCCACTCTCCACTCTTAAATAGTCAATACATAACAAAAAACAACCATATTCTATTGATGGAGGGTATGTTTTATAATTTACTGACGTCACAGATAATATGCAAAAAAACACACAAATATGCTCCAATGCCCTCATCCGGTTACAAGCCATCCTTGTATTTATATTTTCTGCGGAGATAAAAATAATTATTCAGTAAACTTGAAAGTTTCATTAGCACCGTTTTCATAATTTATATGAACTACAAATATTGTATAACAAAACTGCACTCGGATGTATAGACACCACTTCAATGTAGATATCACGCGTACGTTATAAAGCTTTAAGCATTGAAGAGAATCCTCTCAAGTATTTAAAAAATCACTACTGATGCTTCCTTTTTCTTGAAATATAAGATCTTTTCCAAGAATGAGGACTAACTCAATTTTCGTTCTTAAATTAGCATCTCATATTGTTTTACTTGCACCCAAATGTGATCGTTGCTCACACTTCGTCAGTTGACTTTGCCTTTTAAGTAATTCTAATTTCTAAATACAGTTTATAATAACCGACATAACAATTTTGTTATTGCATCTGTATGTGAAATTGCACTCCAATTGCTTTTCAAACAGAACTTATTGTAAAATAAGTTCTGCTGTTACCGACTAGAGAAATCATTATCAGCCCACAAATTACAAGTGTAAAAGCATGGAGATTAGAAGTACAGATATTAATTAAGGAGCAAAGGGGGCAAAAAATGAAACAAGCCAGTTAACAAACAAACAAATTAATTAACTAAAGATGAAGAAAAAAGTCTTCCCCACCCTTTATTTTGATAGCACGACAATGTTTGGTTTAAACTGACCTTTTCCGTAGAGAAGGTTGTAGGGCATAAATAGAGAGAGCAATTAATAGAATTTAGACATATACGTTATGAGTGAACGAAAATTTCATTGACGTCATAGGCGGAAAAAGCACATATGTGCAGATGAATTGATCGCCTTGTCTTTCTTAGAGACATTAATGAAGTCTCATTAATATGAGAATATATTGTTGGCAACTCATTAATATCAAGGCTTACAGCCTCTTGCTAAGAAGAGGAGAAACGTAACCTTCCCGTGAGTGCTGGTAAATTATATATCCAATTCGTTGTGGATTTTTCTGAGCATATGTTAAATGGTAAACCGGAGCACAAGATAATATTACAGCTGCATCTTATTAGTTCAATTAGAATGAGTTGAATCGTGAAAAGTTCTAATGTTTACCCCTAAAATAGTACAGTTAAATTTATACGTGATTTCTAGACAAATGAATTAATTTGATCCTGAAATAATAAAATAATCAAAAAATTATGCAATACTTAGCCTTGGAAAATAGACGAAATAGTAAAAGCAACAGTTCCGGGAACAGGGTTTCTGGGCATAACAACAACGAAATCAAAAAGTAAGAAGATAAGATTATATTAAGCTTTGTATATAATGTAGCATAAGTTTGCCAGAGAATTCGTGTCCTTTACAATGATAGCTGAGCTCACTATTTATAGCTATGTCTAGGGAAGGAGGTCCTAGGATCGTGCCCTTCTTTAATATCAATTATGACGGACATTGATGAAGATGTAACGGTGAACATAAATATTAAATTTCCTGTAACGGGTAATTGCTATTAATGCAATTGAATATTCCCTATTAAATGCTACCGGGCGAAGAGCATTTATCACATCTTTATGAGCGTTATTCATTTCGGTAACAAACGGAACCGTTGGGGTCTTTGGTCATCCCCTCGTCGTGGGTTCCACGTATCCCTTTTTGGACGGCCACGTGTCATAGCATATTTTACCCTATACAGATAGTCTCCCTGCTTTCCGGTGACATAACTTGTAACGACCCGACCGGTCGTTTCGAGAGTTAAAGCCCCATTTTTCCTATTTTTGCTTTTTTTTTGTGTTATTCAGCTATATTGTGTTATATCGGGTTAGTTGGTTCGGGTCCGGAGTGGTTTCAGAGTGAATTGAGACACTTAGTCTCTAAAGTAGAAGCTTAAGTTGGAAAAGTCAACCGGATATTGACTTATGTGTAAACAATCTCGGATTCGAATTATGATTATTCCATTAGGTCCGTTAGGTGATTTTTGACTTAGGAGCATGACCGGAATGTGATTTGGAGGTCCGAAGTGGAATTAGGCTTGAATTGGCGAAAGTTGGAAATTTGGCGATTTTGGTCGGTAGTGAAAAATTTGATATCGGGGTCGGAATGGATTTTCGGAAGTTGGAGTAGGTTCGTGGTGTCATTTTTGACGTGTGTATAAATTTTGAGGTCATTCAGACGAGGTTTGGTAGGTTTCGGCGTCGTTTGCAGAATTTGGAAGTTTAGAAGTTCTTAGGCTTGAATACGAGTGTAATTTGGTGTTTTGATGTTGTTTTGAGTGATTTGATGATTTGCCTAAGTTCGTATGATATTGTGAGATATGTTGGTATGTTTGGTTGAGGTCCCAAGGGTCTCGGGTTGAGTTCGGATAATTAACGGAACAAGTTTGGAAATTGGAGGAATTGCTGAAGTTGAACTCAGCTGTCATAGTCGCACCTGCGGATGTCTCATCGCAGGTGCGAGACCGCAGAAGCGAGCGGGAGACCGCAGATGGGAGATTGGAGGAGCTGGGCAGAAGGCGCAGAGGCGATGAAGTTCCCGCACCTGCGATGGTCGCAGAAGCGGAGGGTGATGTGCAGGTGCACTTTCGCAGGTGCGAAATTTGGCCGCAGATGCGGAACCTGGGATCTTAAGTGAGTTCCGCACCTGCGATGGAAATCTCGTAGGTGCGGCGTCACAGAAGCGGAAAAGGGGCCGCAGGTGCGATTTCACTGGGCAGAATGTATAAATTGAGGATTTCGTGATTTTTGCTCATTTCCACCATTTTTTAACTCAAACTTTGCAGCTTTTGGCGTGATTTTTGAAGGAGATTCAAGGGTTTTCATAGAGGTAAGTTGCTTGAGCTCTAATACTCCTAGCTATGGTATTTTCCCGTTGATTTTTTATCTAATTAGTGGGGTTTTGAAGTAAAAATTGGGGGTTAGGTCTTGGGATTTTGAAAAGTGTAATTTGAGGATTTGAGGGACCAAATGATGTCGGATTTTGATGAATTTTGTATGGTTAGACTCATGAGTAAATGGGCTTTCGGGTTTTGTAACTTTTATCGGATTTCGAGATGTGGGCCCGAGGATCGGGTCTGAGTCGATTTCGGGTTTTGAGTGTAATTTAGTAGTTTTCTTATGGAATTGATTCCTTAGAATATATTAATGGTATTGTACTGCTTGTAGCTAGATTCGGGTCGCTCGGAGGCCGATTCGAGAGGCAAGGGCTTTGCGGAGTAGAGATATTTTCGGATTGAGGTAAGTAACGATTGTAAATCTAGTCCTGAGGGTATGAAATCCCGGATATTTGTGTCATGTGACTATTTGGAGGTGACGCACATGCTAGGTGACGGGCGTGTGGGTGTGCACATTAGGGATTTGTGACTTGGTCCATCCCGTAGCAACTGTAAAGTTGAACAACCTGTTGTAGCTATATGCTCTTTATGTGCTTTAGAAAGATTAATTGCAAATCATGTTGGATACCATGTCTAGGCTTTATGCCAGTATTGTTTGGACCCTTAGAGGTCGCTTCTTGCTATCCTCTCACTGTTTTAGTTGACATCTCGTACTCAGTCATGTTCGTGCATTCTGCATCATAGCTCAGTCTATGTTATTCCATATTATGCATCATGTAAATGTTGTTTGGGCTAATTTCTTTGATTTCTGAGAGCCCGAGAGACTGGAGAGGTTTATGACTGAGTGAGGCCGAGGGCCATTTTGTGAGGTATTGTACCTTAGCACGTGATTTGTCCGTACGGATTATGATATGATATTATACCACTTGAGTTGTCCGTGCAACACGTGAGTTTTTCGTGCAGATTATAGCGCTTGAGCTGTAGGAGCTCCTTCGGAGTCTGAACACCCCCAGTGAGCACATGTACCTACTGAGTGCGAGTGCCGAGTGCTGAGCGATTGTTAAGCATGAGTGATTATGAGGCATGAGTGATTATGAGGTTGGAGTGATTGGGAGGACTGAGTGATGTTAGCCAGAAGGGTAGTATATGATTTGATCATCCATGCTCATAGTTGCTTTGAATCCTTGTTTGAGAACTGTTGAAAGATATTTCTAATTGACTTAATTGAACTTGATTTTTAAACAACTGATTTGACTTAAACATTGGTTGCAAAGCACGCCGCACTTTACTAAATTTTTGTGATATGAACCATACTCGCATTCAGCTCGTCACTACTTCTCAGCCTTTATTTACTTTTGTTGCTTACTGATTTGGTATACTCACGTTACTCCCTGCACCTTGTGTGCAGATCCAGGCATTTTTGGTCATAGTAGCGGCTGCTGATATTTCTCTGTAGCTGATCATTGGAGTTAGCAAGGTAGCTGCCCGGCAATCGCAACCCTGTTTTCTTCTTCTTTATCTTCCCCTTAGTTGTATTTTTGGATTTTCCCCCGACTATGTTAGTCTTATTGTTGTCGGACCAGTTCTTAGTAGTTGCTCATGACTTAGTGATACCCCGATGTTTGGGACTTTTCATTCCGCATTTCTATTTTTGAGTTGAACCCTTGTTTCTTTTATTAAGTTTTGCTTTACAACACGTCTTTTTGGCATATCTTTGAATGAATTATTGTAGTATTGTGGGAGTCGGCTGGCCTAGTACCATCGATAGGCGCGATCATGACAGGTTTGAGTTTAGGATCGCGACAAGTTGGTATCAGATCCTAGGTTACATAGGTTTTACGAGTCATGAGCGAGTTTAGTAGAGTCTTGCGAATCAGTACGGATATGTCTGTACTTAACTTCGAGAGGCTGCAGAACCTTTAAGAAAATTCCACATTCTTGAATTCTTGTCGTGCGAATCAGTTGATTCTAGTAACTAAACATCTGTTGTTTCATTCTGTCACAGATGGTGAGGACTCGTACTACCAGACAGGATGGACAGCCACCAGTACCATCAGCTAGGGCCGCGGTAGGGGCAGAGGTGCATCCCACACAACAGTTGGGGCAGTGCTTGCAGACCCACCAATTGCCCTAGATCAGGATCAGATTCCAGTTGTTGATGCACCAACTCAGGCACCACCTGTGCCTATTGTGATTCCAGACCTTCAGGAGGCCCTAGCTCAGATTCTGACAGCGTGTACCGGTCTTGCACAGGCGGTCTCTATCTCGACGGCCGCAACCACTTCTCAGGCCCAAGATGTACACAAAATATCTAGACCCGGCAACTCCAAAGGACATGGAGCTTACTAATAAAGCTGAACTCGGGCAACACCTACTGAAAAGGTCTACCTGTCTGTCTGTCTGAACCTGCACGCATGAAATGCAGCGCCCCTAGAAAGGGACGTCAGTATGAAATAATGTACTGAATATGTAAGGCAATATACTAAAAGCTGAAATTGAACAGAAAATATGATAACTGAAAGCAACTGGGGGTCAAAGATAATCTGAAGGTATGCTCACATGCTGATGCTGACTCTATTCACTCAATTCAGTAAGTAAAATAGTTGACGGCCTTATAAGTCTTGGTATATATATTTATAACTGCTCTGCCGTAGTAGGCCCGCTCATAGGCGCTCGGCCATACTAGGCTCTGTATCTTGACCAACTAGGCTCGCTCATAGGCGCTCGACCACATTAGGCCCGATATATAACTTACCATCTGATCAGAGGTTGCCCAATAGGGGCCTGCCCATCGATTATAGCTCGATGGTAATG